>NC_053490.1:148119298-149613333 GCF_905171775.1 Rana temporaria
GAGCCTCCCTACCTGAATCCAGCTAATAGACATTGGCCCGGATTCAAAGAGATTTGCCCCTTTTTTATGGAGGCACAGGGCAGCGTTTTTGCCCTGCGCCCCCGCAAATTTACTGCGCTACCCGCGATTCACGGAGCAGTAGCTCCGTAAATTGCGGGGGCGCTGTGTAAACTTGCCCTGCGTAAGGGCGACTAATGTAAATGATCCCGTAGGGGGCGGGAATCATTTAAAATAGGCGCGCTCCCGCGCTCCCGCGCAAGGACGTCATTTGCTTCAGAGTGAACGTGAATGGCGTCCAGCGCCATTCACGAATCACTTACGCAAACGACGTAACATTCAAATTTGGCGACGCGGGAACGACGGGTATTCTTTAGCATTGGCTGCCCCTATTATTAGAAGGGGAAGCCTTACGCTAAACACGCCGTACGGAAACGACGTAACTTGCGTACGCAGGGCTCGCGCAACATTGTGAATCGGTGTTAGTATGCAATTTGCATACTATACACTGAGCACAATGGGAGCGCCCCCTAGCGGCCATCGCAAGAATGCAGCCTAAAATATGCGTGGCATAAGAGCCTTATGCCACGCAGATTTTAGGCTGCAGTCGGCGTTACGATGTTTCTGAATCAGGAGCATTCGTAACGCGGGCGCAAGTCAGCAATTGCGCTGCGTAACTATGGTTACGCAGGCGCAATTGCTCTCTGAATCCGGGCCATTGCATTTGAAAAAACATAACAAAAAAAAATCATTATATTGCATTACACAACGTCATATTTAGTAGTATACTCCTTCTATCAACACCTTGGTCTAAATTTTTATTCGCCTCTCCAAGATGTCCCTTTGACTGCTGATGTGCGTGTATGTGTTTTATTATATGTATAGATAAGATTTGGTTTACTTATGACTTGTGTGGCTACTTAGGGTTAGTAAATCCATCATTCTTAAAAAAAAAAATGTATACAAAAATATTTAATGGCTCATTTAGATGTGTTTTAAAATTTTAGATACCATGGATAACCATAATTCGGAGCGGTTAGAACGGTATTAGAACGGTTCCATTGCAATGCATTAGGTGTAACTTTTCAGACGGCTAAGTCACCTGTCAGGTCGCCCCTGTGTGAACCGGCAGTAATACTATAAGCACTAGACAGGAAATGAAGGAAAATCTGCAACAGGCATATGGGAAGAAATAAAAATTCTAAATTGTGAAAAGGTAAATTTGTGCTACCCAGAATTGCGTAATGTTAAATAAACGCGATTTTCAAGGAGCCCACACTTACTCCAAAGTCTGTGGGGTTGATTTACTAAAGGCAAATAGACTGTGCACTTTGCAAAGTTCAGTTGCTCCAAAGCTTAGTAAATGAGGTAAAGCTTCACATTGCGAAGAATAGCCAATCAACTTTGAGTAAAAATTAAAAAAATAAATAATTTTTGTTTGCACATGATTGGATGATGGAAGTCAGCAGAAGTCCCTCTTATTCACTAAAGGAGTTGTAAAGGCAGAAGTGTTTTTATCTTAATGCATTCAATGTGTTAAACTAAAAAAACCTTCTGGGCCAGATTCTCAAAGGGCTTACGACGGCGCAACACCATCGTAAGTCCTAATCTGGCCCGGCGTATCTATGCGACTGATTCTTAGAATCAGTTATGCATAGATATCCATTAGATCTGACAGGCGTAAGGCTCTTACGCTGTCAGATCTTAGATGCATTTTTTTCCCGCCGCTAGGTGTCGCCGACGTCGTTTTCCCCGTCGTCTATGCAAATTAGCTATTTACGCGAGATTCCCGAACGTACGCGCTGTCGACGCAGTGAATTTACGACGTTTCCGTAGCTTTTGCGACGCGTAAAGTTGCCCCTGCTATATGAGGGGCAACCAATGTTAAGTATGGGCGTCGTTCCCGCATCGAAATTTAAAAAAGTACGTTGTTTGCGTAAGTCGTCCGTGAATGGCGCTGGACGCCATTTACGTTAACGTCGAAACCAATGACATCCTTGCAACGTCATTTAGTGCAATGCACGTCGGGAAATTTTAGGGACGGCGCATGCGCAGTACGATCGGCGCGGGAACGCGCCTAATTTAAGTGATCCACGCCCCCTACCTGGATCATTTGAATTAGGCGGGCTTGCGCCGGAGAATTTACGCTACGCCGCCGCAACTTTACAGGCAAGTGCTTTGTGAATCAAGCACTTGCCCGTAAAACTTGCGGCCGCATAACGTAAACGAGATACGTTACGGCCGCATAGTTTAACGCCGATCTACGAGAATCTGGCCCTCTGTGTTTCGCAGCCTCCCCAGTACCCCCCAAATTACCTACCTGAGCTCCTTCTCTCTCCAGCGATGTCCACGATCCCCTCAGCCATCCAGTACACTCCTCCTGATTGGCTGAAGTCAGTCAGCCAATCAGGGGAGAGAGGGGGCAGGGACGGCAGGGATGGCATTTACTGGATCTGATCTGTATTTTCCTCCTGCAGCCACTGAAAGTCTGCTTCTCCTCTTCTTCCTCCTGTCCTCATTCAGCCTCAAGAGAAGGAAATACAGTTGGTCAGTACCAGTGTATGCCGCCCCTATTGTTCCTGTTCCTCTCCTTTTTTTTCAACCAGCATGCACTGGTCCTCTGACTTTACAAGAGGACCACTAATTGACGTCGCCAGGTTGCTCCGCCCCTTACCTATTTAAAGGAGTTGTAAAGGATTTTTTTTTTGCTGAAATTACTGTTTACAGGGTATAGAGACATAGTAGTTAACTGATTCCTTTTAAAAACAATTAAAAATAGATAAAAATCAATCATATAATGTACCTGCAGTTTCTAGTTTCGTTTTTGCATGCTGTTTCCTGCTTCTGTGATGTACAGAGCCACAGAGCCAATACAGGGCAGTGATGGTTTGGAAAACGAAACTGATTGCTGAGGGGTTTTAGACACACAGTAATCACACTTCCTTGATTAGTGACCACAGAGAGAAAGCTCCCAGTACTGTGGTCATCAGGAAACAGACAACCAGGAAGTGTGGAGATCAGAGAAGAATTACAGCAACTTGAGAGCAAAAACGAACAATGAGGACATGAAAACAGCACTGCATTAAGGTAAAGGAAGCTATTAAGATAAAAAAAAAATTCCTTTACAAACCCTTTAAGAACTGTCAAGCCTCGTACACACGGCCGAGGAACTCGACGTGCCAAACACATCGAGTTCCTCGGCCAGTTCAGCACTGAAGCCGCCGAGGAGCTCGGCGGGACGAGAGCTCCCATAGAACAACGAGGAAATAGAGAACATGTTCTCTATTTCCTCGTCGAGCTCCTCGTCGGCTTCCTCGGCCGAAACTGTACACACGACCAGTTTCCTCGGCAGAATTCAGCCAGAAACTCGGTCGGAAGCTGAATTCTGCCGAGGAAACTGGTCGTGTGTACGGGGCCTAAAACGGCAAGCCAGGCTTTCGGTGGTTTTTCTTAGTTGACAGCATTTTGTTTTCTGTGGCGCCGGCATTGTGATTGACAATGGATCTACATCAGGGGACACCGTCTTTTTGTTTTTTAACAAGGGAATTGTCAGAAACTGTCTCTGTGTTTCTATTACTTCTTTGACACTTTTTTGGTGAATGGGTGGGAGTTCTATGTACCCCATACTTATTCACATATGGGGGAGCTGGGATCTGAGGGCCCCTTGTCAAAGGGGGCCCCCAGATTCCGATAAGCCCCCTGCCTGCAGACCCACACAACCATACCTAAAAAGTGATGATTCTTTAATCTCCAGGTGTAACAAATACGTAATCCATAACTGCAGAGATTTCCCACGTTACTAGAATTATACTGTGAACAGAATGCATCATGAAAAAAGAATGTTAAAAAACAAATCATAAATTCATTTTTCCCGAAACACAGGAAATGTATGCTTTTAGATTAGGCAGTCCTGGGAGTGTTACCTTTGAGATGTGACTGTGAATCTTTCTATTCCCTGGAATAATGATCTCCATATTTATATCAGTAGGAAAAGCCATAAAGATGTTTTTTTTTTTGTGGGTTTGTAGTTTGGGTTGTGAAGATGTATTACACAGAGTGCTCTGATGATACAATGTAACCATAAACTAATTGTCAAATGTACTGCGCCACCTACTGGCCAACGGGACAAATGTCTGGTATGCACATGTAAAGGGATGCCAGGGATGCCGCCCTTTTTATAAATAACAGCCCAACTTTTCTGTGCACATAGGGAGGATTAAACCAGTAATTTTCTACATTCTGTGCAAGCTTCCTTTTCTAGGACACTTTTATTAGCTTCTTTTTTTATCCCTGCACAGAAAAAATAGGCACAACACAAGAAAAAAAAAAAAAAGAAAATAGACACAAGAATAAAACATAGTTATATACTCTTAAAACGTAAATGTATGTTATTGGGATTTTATGTGAAAGACTAACACAAACGTTAGTTAGTGTTGATTTACTAAAGGCAAATAGACTGTGCACTTGCAGGTAAAGCTTCATAGTACAAAGAATAGCCAATCACCTTCAAGGAAAAATTGCCCATTATTGGATTATGGAAGTCAGCAGAGATCCCCCTTATTTACTAAGCTCTAGAGCAACTGCACTTGCAAAAGTGCACAGTCTATTTTTACAACCCCTGTGTGTCACATAATTGTGAAAGAAAAATAATAAATGTTTTTCAATTTTTTTTACAAATAAATACCGTATTTATCGCGGTATAACGCGCTCCCGCGTATACCGCGCACCCCTAAAGTTGCCCCGAATCCTGTGGAAAAAAAGATTTTTTTGTACCTACAGTTTTGGTGTCTTGCGCGGCGTCCATCGGCGGCCTCGTCGGGTCCGGCGTCCGTCTGCGGCTTCCGGTGTCCTCTTCGTCGGGTCCGGGGTCCTTCTGCGGCGTCCTCGCGTCCTCCCCGCTCGTTTCCCGCGCCGAGTTTAAATACTGCGCCGACATATACAGAGTGCAGTACACTCGTGTATTGTCGGGCAGGCTCGGCAACTCTCGCACTGACGTCCTGTACGTCCAGGACGTGAGCGCGGAAGGAGCCGAGACTGCCCGACTATACCCGAGTGTACTGCGCTCGGTATATGTCGGCGCAGTATTCAAACTCGGCGCGGGAAAGCGGGTATCGGCGTATACCGCGCACCCACGATTTTGCCCTGATTTTCAGGGCAAAAAAGTGCGCAGTATACGCTGATAAATACGGTATGTGAAAAGTGTGGTGTGCATTTGTATTCAGCCCCCCGATTCAATACTATGTAGAACCACCTTTTGCTGCAATTACTGCTGCAAGTCTTTTTGGGTATCTTTTTGGGTATGTCTCCAACTTTGCACATCTAGAGAGTGATATTTTTGCCCATTCTTCTTTGCTAAATAGCTCAAGCTCTGTCAGATTGGATGGAGAGCGTCTGTGGACATAAATTTTTAAGTCTTGCCACAGATTTTCAATTGGATTTAGGTCTGGACTTTGACTGGGCCATTCTAACACATGAATATGCTTTGATCTAAACCATTCCATTGTAGCTATGGATGTATGTTTAGGGTTGTTGTCCTGCTGGAAGATGAACCTCCACCCCAGTCTCAAGTCTTTTACAGGCTCTAACTGGTTTTCTTCTAAGATTGCTCTATATTTGGTGCCATCCATCTTCCCATCAAAAGAGATTACATTTCCATACCACGCTCATAAACCACATTGACGTGTGTAAATATACAAAAAAAAGGTCCATAAACCACCACCAAAAATCTTCAATCAAGTGAAAGTGAAGTAATTCCTGTTTCTGTGGAGAAATAAGTGTCGTCTTCCAGCGATTAATCGGCAAACATTCCATTCACCAAACCGATATGACACCCATTACAGGTAGTCAAATGAACATGGGTGACAAAAACCGATGTATCCTCCAATGGAAAAGGCCCCCAAATGAAATTTTACCAGTAACTGGGACTTACACCTAACTTTTTGGACTTGGTAGTTACTAAATCCAATTGCTATATTATTACCAAAACATTCTTGAAAGAGACCGATAGGAATGGCTACATTCCCATGGCCACTTGTTACCACCCCAAGTGGTTGGGGGCTATCCCCAAGGGGCAACTGTAATGCGTATCCGGCGCAATTTCGCCAACATTTTAAGAAAAAGAATCTCACCAAATATTTAAACCCCCCTAAAAAGATCTATACTTTTTTAGATACCACTGTTTTCTATCTCTGTAAAAGGTATAAAGTCTGTAGGACTAAAAAAATTAAAGGCAAAAATATAGAAACTTTTAAATCCTTCAGTACTGGGAAAACAATTTTAAATAGACAAATGTATTTCCTGTGATTCCACTTATGTTACTTACCTGATCTTCTGTCCATGTGGGGTCCAATATGTGTGGTGAATGACTAGGAAATTGGAGATAAGAATAAACGAGCATCTTAACAATATAAAAAATGGGTTCCCGAAACATAGTTTGTCCAATCATTTCACAATTTGCCACAACCAGGATCCTAGTTTGGTCTCCTTTCAGGGCATTGATAGGGTCATACCACACTGGCGGGGAGGTAACATGGGACAAAAAGTGTCTAAAAACAAGACGGAATGCATTTTTAAATTAAATACTTCAGATCTTGCTGGAATTATTATGAATATTGATTTGAATTGTTATATCTCAAATTATTGATTGTTATGGTGCTCCAATCACGTCATATCCCTTATATATATATATATCTATACTATTATATTTTTTAATTATTTTACCATGTTTGTAGTAAATTGGATTAATGTTGAGGGTATTATTCTTTTTATCCACAAGATGGCACCTATATCTGCTCTGGACGCCTTTTTAGAGTATTCCATATAGGACACCACTAGAGGTTGTGTCAGATACGGAATTGTTTATTTTAAGTTTGACCAAATCCAATAAATAACATCATACACATTAACCACTACAATACCAATACATACTACTTACGTCCCTTCCTGCCCAGGACAATTTTCAGCTTTCAGCTCTGTCACACTTTGAATGACAATTGCGTGGTCATGCAACACTGTACCCAAACGAAATTTTTATCTTTTCTTCCCACAAATAGAGCTTTCTTTTGGTGGTATTTGATCACCTCTGTACTTTTTATTTTTTGCTAAACAAACTAAAAAATACCCAATTTTTTGAAAAACTATTTTTTTTGGGGGGTTTCTGTCATAAAATGTTGTTTTCCCCTTCACTGACTGGCACTGATGAGGCAGAAATGATGGGCGCTGATGAGGCGGCACTGATGAGTTGAAACTGATAAAGTAACACTGATATGTAGAATTGATGGGCACTGATAGGCGGTACTGATATGCAGCACCGATGGGCACCAATAGGCGGCACTGATATGCAGCATTGATGGGCACTGATAGGCAGCACTGATGGACACTGATAGGTGGCACTGATGGGTACTGACAGGCAGCACTGATGGCCACTGACAGGTGGCTGTGATGGGCACTGATTGGCACTGATAGGCGGTACTGTTTGGCACTGACAGGAGGCACTGATAGGGCAGCACTGATGATAAGGTACGGGCAGGTGTTACGGCTGGGCAGTGATTGGCACTGTGATGGGTAGTGATTGGCAATGTGGTGGGCAGTGATTGGCACTGTGGTGGGCAGTGATTGGCATTGTGGTGGGCACTGGCAATCTTTATTATAGGGGAACTGGTTGGCAGGTGATTGGTACATTGGAGGGGACTGTGTTGATAATCAATGTGCCGATTATCAGCACAGACACCCCCCCTGACAGGGAGAGCCGCCGATCGGCTCTCCCTGTCAGCGTGAACCGAGAAATGCCATTTACCAGAACTTCCTGGTTCTGACAGAGGCTTCTTATCACGATCGTAGATGCAACGTGTCAGACTGACACACCGCACTCGCCCGCGCCAGGTCGGTGGCGTGCGCCAGCATTTTAGCCTGCTGGATGTCAATAGACGTCCAGTCAGAAAAACAGAACCACTTCCCGGACATCAATTTGCTATTGACCGGGCGGGAAGTGGTTAAGCTTATTAACTATTTGAGTTACCATACCAAATTTTACATATGGCCATTGAGCCATATCTGAGGATTGGGGTGGATTTGATATCCAATTTACGGTGACTGTATTTAACATGCAGAGGAAATGACTGGTCCGATCACATGACCCCTGATGACGTCAGACATTGCTGACAAAGCGTGTCGGGTCGTCTATTGCATGACACGTCACTTCCGCTATTCTTCTGGAACGCGGGTGGAATGCGATCGGCATGCCTGCCTCGTTTCATGGGCTCTTGAGAGTTTACTAAACTGTAAGTGTATACTTTTTTATGAGAAATAAATGGTTATAAGCTATACCATGAGGAGTTCTCTCTTCTCTCTTTGATATATGATTTTGTTGGTGGATCTTTCATTTGGGGGCTGTTTCAATTGGAGGATACATCTCTTTTGTCACCCATGCTCATTTGACTACCTGTAATGGGTGTCATATCGGTTTGGTGAGTAGGATGTTTGCCCATTAATCGGTGGAAGATGACACTTTATTCTTCAGAGAAACAGGAATTACTTCACTTTCACTTGATTGAAGATTTTTGGTGGTGGTTTGTGGAACTTTTTTTGTATATTTACACGTCAATGTGGTTTATGAGCGTGATATGGAAATTGTATTTATTCTATTTCTTTTTTCACACATAGACCTTTGGTCTCACTATGGGCTGCTCTTTGTATTAATTTAGCATTTACTATTATTGGAATTGGTTTAGGGTGCGCAGCTTAAGTTTTTTTTAACACAATTCATTACATAGTTACATAGTTAGTCAGGTTGAAAAAAGACACAAGTCCATCCAGTCCAACCACAAAAAAAAAAATAAACAAACAAACAAAATAAAAAACACAGTACAATCCCATACACTCAACTACATACCCACAGTTGATCCAATTTGCTACAGCAGGGAAAAAAATTCCTTCCTGATCCCCCGAGAGGCAATCGGATTTATCCTGGATCAACTTTACCTACAAATCTTAGTACTCAGTTATATTCTGTACATTACATCTTCCCATTAACTCTGATCAGCTTCCCTGTCCCTGCTGAAGAAAAGCATCCCCACAACATCATGCTGCCACCACCATGCTTCACAGTGGGGATGGTGTGCTCAGGGTGATATTAGTTTTAGTGTTTGTTTTCCACCACACATAGTGTTTTGCTTTTAGGCCAAAAAGTTCTATTTTGGTCTCATCTGACCAGAGCACCTTCTTCCACATGTTGGCTGTGTCCCCCACATGGCTTTTTCGCAAACTGCAAACAATGGCTTTCTTTTGGCCACTCTTCCATAAATGCCAGATTTGTGGAGTGCACGACTAATAGTTGTCTTGTGGACAGATTCTCCCACCTGAGCTGTGGATCTCTGCATCTCCTCCAGAGTTACCATGGGCCTCTTGGTTGCTTCCCTAATTAATGCTCTCCTTGTCCGGCCTTTCAGTTTAGGTGGACAGCCATGTCTTGGTAGGTTTTCAGTTGTGCCATACTCTTTCCTCTTTCAAATGATGGATTGAACAGTGCTCCATGAGAGGTTCAAAGTTTGGGATTTTTTTTATAACATAACTCTGCATTAAACTTCTCCACAATTATCCCTGACCTGTCTAGTGTGTCCCTTAGCCTTCACGATGCTGTTTGTTCACTAAGGTTCTCTAAAAAAATCTCAGAGGGCTTCACAGAGCAGCTGTATTTATACTGAGACTAAATTACACACAGGTGAACTATATTTACTAATTAGGTGACTTCTGAAGGCAATTGGTTCCACTAGATTTTAGGTATCAGAGTAAAGGGGGCTGAATACAAATGCACGCCACACTTTTCAGATATTTATTTGTAAAATATTTTGAAAATCATTTATCATTTTTCTTCCACTTCACAATTATGTGCCACTTTGTGTAGGTCTATCACATGACATCCCAATTAATTACATTTACATTTTTGGTTGTAACATGCCAAAATGTGGAAAATTTCAAGGGGTATGAATTATTTTTCAAGGCACTGTATCTCAGATAAAAAGCTATTGGTTATTATTCCAGGGATATATGTATTGGTTTTAAGTGATAACATATACATTTTTAATGGCCCATTTTGAATGCCCTCTGTAAAATTTTATGTCAACTTCAGTAACAAATTTCAGGTGTAAGGGCCTCTTTGCACTTGTGCATCTGTACGCTTTGGCTTTAGCACACATATTTTAATGTATTAAGACAATCGGCCAGCAGACCATTTGTGTTGCATGGGCTGGTAGTGCACTTTACACATGAAAAAACACACCACTGCATGTGTACTTTGAACAGTCAGTATGCAACTCAGAATTCTATTGTAACACATACAGTAAGTATGAAGCCAGCCTGAACTAAACAGACTGCTAACACTTGGCTCTTGCAGGTAACTAAGGGCCAAATCCACAAAAGGGATACGACGGCGTAACTGCTGTTACGCCGTCGTATCCCTGTTCCTAACTATGGAACTGATCCACAGAATCAGTTTTCCATAGTTAGGCAGACTAGTAAGGGACTTACACTGCCGGATCTTAGGATGCAGTACCGCATCTGCCGCTGGGGGCATTTCGTGTCGAAATGCCGCCTCGGGTATGCAAATTAGCACTTACGGAGATCCACAAAGCTTTTCAGCTTCGTTTTTTCTCCGTAAGTTTTAGTTTGCATACCCAAAATTAGGGCTGCTTTTACAAGGTGTAAAGTTAGTACACCATGTAAAAGCAGACCTTTCTGTCCAGTGACGCGATTTTTTTAAAATTTTGATTTTTTTTAAAATTTTGAATTTTTTTTTTCCCGCCGTATCTTTTTTTTTTCCCGACGCAACTTTATTGACCCGTCGCAATCCACAAAGCTCGGCGTAACGTAATTTCGCGCTATGCACGTCGGGAAAATGACGTCACGAGCATGCGCAGTACGGCCGGCGCGGGAGCGCGCCTAATTTAAATGGGAATCGCCCCCATTTGAATAGGAACGCCTTGCGCCGGCGGAATTTAAGTTACACAGCCCACAATTTCTAGGTAAGTGCTTTGTGGATCGGGCACTTAGGTAGAAATTTTAAGGCAGTGTAACTTAAATGGAAAAAAATAAGTTACGCCGGATCTTTGTGGATTTGGCCCTAAGTGCACAGCAGGGTTTGTCCAAAGGTTGCGTCTGAGAGACTAGCAGGTCTCACTATGCAATAGAAAATGTACCTAGCTGTTTTGCCATTGCTAATGTAGCGCTACCCCCACAGGAGCCGCTTGTTGTATTGGGCCTCCTGTTCTTACCTTGACCTCAGCACCACTGACACCTTGGATATACACGTTTCCTGAGCGCACTGAGTTGAAAGTGTTAAGTTAGGGATTAGCACTCAAGAATAGAGGGGTAGATATTCCTCAAATGTCCCAAGGTGCAAACTCTGAGCAGCAGGACTATAAGTGATTAAAGATGGACGATGAATGGCATCTTTAAGAGGGTTAAAGCAGTATTGCTCTAAAGAGGATTTGATATAAAGCCAATGAACATGTCACAAAAGGTTAATATCCCACTCACCAACTCCAATGATTTGTAGAAGCAGGCTTTCTTGCTCAAACTGGGGCCCCCTTTAAGTTGGAGTTGACTCTAGGTGTACCTCTGCGATAATCAGTTGGAAGACAGGTTCTGCAATGCAGAGGCAGTCGCTAGTTAAGCTCCATAATGCTAAAGCAGTTATCAGCAGGTCTGGATGCGTTGCTTCAAATTCTCCAATATTCTGTGCAACACCAAACTGCAACCAGCAGACTGTGACTCTGCTCAATCAGACCCCTCTTACATGGAGGCACTCTAGGTTTTGTAGACTTGTATGTTTGTAATAATAATGGCATCCCTTCTGACTGAAACTACATTTCCCAGGGTTCAGTGTTCTAACTGAGAATTAATTGGATTCCTCAGAGCTCCACCTTGTGGTAGTAAAAAGGAACTTCCTGCAATGCATTATAAAACCTACACATTTCAATTACAATGAGTCTTGTTACACTAACATCGCGTAAGCTGCTAAAGTGTGACTTACCTTGTCATCCCATCCAAACAACTTCTGGGTTACATACAGTGCCGGCCCAAGACATTGTGCTGCCCGGGACCAAGAATGAAACGCTGCCCCTCCAGAAGAAAAATCACGCCAACCAATAGGCCCCCACATTCATTATTTTATATCATGATAACTAAAGGGGACCCGTCATGGCTCTATACATGTATAACAGAGTATGAAGAGGACCTGTCATTGCTCTATACATGTATAGGAGTATAAAGAGGACCTGTCATGGCTCTATACATGTATATAGAGGACCTGTCATTACTCTTTACATGTAAAGGAATATCAAGAGGACCTGTCATGGCTCTATAAATGTATATAGGACTATAAAGAGTACTTGACATGGCTCTATACATGTATAAAGGAGTATAACGAGGGCCTGTCATGGCTCTATAGATGTATAAAGAGAACCTGTCATGGCTCTATACATGTATAAAGAAGTATAAAGAGGACCTGTCATGGCTCTATACATGTATATAGAGGACCTGTCGAGACTCTTTACATGTAAAGGAATATAACGAGGACCTGCCATGGCTCTATAAATGTATATAGGAGTATAAAGAGGACCTGTCGTGGCTCTATACATGTATAAAGGAGTATAACGAGGGCCAGTCATGGCTCTATAGATGTATAAAGAGGGCCTGTCATGGCTCTATACATGCATATAGGCGTATAAAAGGACCTGCCATGGCTCTATACATGTATCCAGGAGTATAAAGGGACCTGTGAATTGCCGGCGGCCACAATGTCTTTTGCGCAAACTAATCAATGTACGCTAATTGTGGGGTTTTTTGTACCAAAAATATGTAGAAGAATACACATTGGCCTTAACTGAAGAAAATAGTTTATTTTTCTAAATTTTGGGGATATTTATTATAGCAAAAAGTAAAAATATATATATATTTATAGCACAAAAAATAAAAACCGCAGAGGTGATCAAATATCACCAAAAGAAAGCTCTATTTGTGGGGAAAAAAGGACATCAATTTTATTTGGGTAGCGGAGCTGGCGGAACGGGCTGGCGGGCATCAGTATGCTGCCCCCCTAAAAGTGCTGCCTGGTACCCATGGTACCACCCGGTCCTATCATAGGGCCGGCCCTGGTTACATAGTAGGTGAGGTTGAAAAGTCCATCAAGTCCAACCTATGTGTGTGATTTTATGTCAGTATTACATTGTATAACCATGTATGTTGTGGTCATTTAGGTGCTTATCTAATAGTTTTTTAAAACTATCGATTCCCCACACTGATACCACCACCTGTGGAAGGCAATTCACAGTGTCACTTTAAAGCTCAAATCCAACCTTTTTATTTTTATATTTCTATAAAAAATATATTTAATTTTTTTTTTTATATTTGGGTAGAATTGGGTAAAATTCTCTAAAATAAGATCATAGGCAGCAATCAAACTTGACAGGGACTTTAACCCTTCTTCATGCTAAAACTAAAACATTTTTGTTTGGAATCGGGCCTTTACATTTAGGGGTAAAAGTTTACAATCTATTGTTTTCCTCAGCCTTGCAATGTACTGTACATAGTCTGTTTCTTTGTAATTGACATAACTAATGTTGTTCTCTGAATATATATAAAAAAAGTTTGTCCGCATCTTCATCTTCCTGGAAACACAAAACGAACATCCTGGTTTGTGGCTAACACCTTAACGCCATAAGTCACTTTAAAAATGTTTTTTTTTTTTCAGGAAAGAAAATAACTGCTACTATAACTGTTTCTTAGTGTTAGCCTAATAAAACCAAACTTCTATTAAAGAAGTGCCTTCAAAAAGTATTCATACCTCTTGAAATTTTCCACATTTTGTCATGTTACAACCAAAAACGTAAATGTATTTTATTGGGATTTTATGTGATAGACCAATGCACAGTAGCACATAATTGTAAAGTGGAAGGAAAATTATAAATGGTATTCAAGATTTTTTACAAATAAGGGAAAAGTGTAGTGTACATTTGTATTCAGCCCCCTTTACTCTGATACCCCTAACTAAAGTCTAGTGGAATCAATTGCCTTTGGAAGTTCATTAGGTCACCTAATTAGTAATTAGTCACCTACCGCATTTATCGCGGTATAGCGCGCTCCCGCGTATACCGCGCACCCCTAAAGTTGCCTCGAATCCTGTTTTTTTTGTACTTACAGTTTTCGTGTCTTGCGCGGCGTCCATCGGCGGCCTCGTCGGGTCCGGCGTCCGTCTGCGGCTTCGGGTGTCCTCTTCGTCGGGTCCGGCATCCTTCTGCGGCGTCCTCGAGTCCTCCCCGCTCGTTTCCCGCGCCGAGTTTGAATACTGCGCCGACATATACAGAGCGCAGTACACTTGTGTACTGTCGGCAATGCTCGGCTACTCTCCGCTGACGTCCTGTACGTGCAGGACGTCAGCGCGGGAGGAGCCGAGACTGCCCGACAATACACAAGTGTACTGCGCTCGGTATATGTCGGCGCAGTATTCTAACTCGGTGCTGGAAAGCGGGTATTGGCGTATACCGCACACCCACGATTTTGCCCTGATTTTCAGGGCAAAAAAGTGCGCGGTATATGCAGATAAATTAGTAAATAGAGTCCACCTGTGTGTAATTTTATAAATACAGCTGTTCTGTGATGCCCTCAGATGTTTTTTAGAGAACCTTTGCATCATGAAGGCCAAATAGCACACCAGACAGGTCAGGGGTGAAGTTGTGGAGAAGTTTAAAGCAGGGTTAAGTTATAAACATTTTTTACTAAGCTTTGAAGATCTCACGGAGCACTGTTCAATCCATTATCCGAAAATAGGATGTAACAATATAATACTCAGCAGTGAAGAAGGATGACTCTTTTTACCGGGATTATTACTTCAAATCAACTCTTTAAATCTTGCTTTTACACTTGCTTGTTTACATTATAGGTTGAGTTAATTAACCAAGTTAAAAACATATTTTTTTGATAGCAAATTATTTAGAACCCCAAGCATCATGGGATGGTTTAGACATTCGTGGACATCGCTGGAGAGAGATGGGGCTCAGGTAAGTAATTAGGTAGTGCTGGGGTGTCTGCTTCACACAGAAGGTTTTCTATCTTAATGCATTTTATGCCCGCTGACATCCGACCTGCTCCGATCAGCCAAAGTGTGACGGAGGAAAAACCTACTTTTCCATCCGTCTGGCGGATCGGACCGGGTGAACACGGACAGGCGGATCAGACCGGGTGAACACGGACAGACGGTCCGTGTTCATCCGATCCCCCCATAGGGGAGAGCGGAGAAAAGACAGGGTGGTCCCTGCACAGTGTGCGGGGACCACCCTGTCATCCGCCGGCTCAGCGGGGATCAATGGAGCGATCCCCGCTGAGCAAGCGGAGGCTCACGGGACGGATCATTACTGATCCGCCCAGTGTGAAAGGGGCCTAACACTTGCTTTCACTGATCATATATTTCTGCTGATTTCAATGTGCTGCTACTTGGGTTAGGGTTCTTCTAAATCTTTGTACAAAAGAATCTTTGTACAAAATAATATCACACGTTCCAACAGTGGTAGGGCATTTCAAAGCTTTAAAATTAAACCATCCTGAATCCCCTTCAGAATCAACACTTTATAATAATAGAAAAGTGTCAAGTTTATGGAATTCCTGTAACACAACTACAGAATACTATGGCCAAAAATGAAAAAATCACCACTGTGGGTTGGTAATGGGGTAACCAAACTCCAGAAGGGTGCCAGCTTAACATCCACCTTTCTTCCACCTAAACAACTACACCTGGCTCTTATCTTTTAGCATAGTACATATTTCAATGGCTTTAAAAAAAAATCCCCCATACTATGTTATTTACATACAATATAAAACCATCTCAGTTGTATGATTGATAGTATACAAGGCTCAGCATGAGAACCAGCGCACATACTACAGAATACGAAGAGAAGAACCTTGAATGCAGAGAAAAAATTAAAACACAAAAACAGTGAATATCAATTAGCTATTAGCTAGCATCAGACATCTGGGGGAGTCCTAGCAGGTAAATAGGAACATTTTTTAAAGGATTCTAAAAAAATGTTTTTTTGTTTTTTTAGTAATTCTAAAGGAGAATCATACATGTACCAAATCATAAAAGTCCTAAAACATCAAATATAGTGCCATAAATATTCTGAAAGAAGTTTACGCTAAGTACCAATTTGGGCCTGTGTCACAATAAATCCATTTGCATAATATACAGTATCTCACAAAAGTGAGTACACCCCTCACATTTTTGTAAATATTTTATTATATCCTTTCATGTGACAACACTGAAGAAATTACACTTTTCTACAATGTAAAGTAGTGAGTGTACAGCTTGTATAATGCCTAGCACACACAACCGTTTTTCTCAGCAGAAAAAAAAAAAAAAGTTTTTCCCGACAGGATTCCTCTCAAGCCTGTCTTGCATACACACATTCAGGCCAAATACCACCCGTCCAAAGCGCGGTGACGTACACCATGTACTATAAAGGGGAAGTTCCATTCAAATTGCGCCACCCTTTGGGCTGCTTTTGCTGATCCTTGTGTTAGTAAAAGTTTGGTGAGAGAGGATTCGCGCTTTTTAGTCTTTGTGCTTTTCAGTCCGTTACAGCGTGACGAATGTGCTATCTCCATTCTGAACGCTAGTTGTACCAGAACAAGCGCTCCTGTCTCATACTTGATTCTGAGAATGCATGTTTTTTTTCCCCTCAGAAAAGCATACACAAGACCGGTTTTCACGATGGGAAAAAGACCGCCGGGAATCCGGCAGGGAAAAAGAGAACATGTTCCTGTTGGGATAACTGCGATGAAGCATACACAGGGCCGGTTTTCCCGGCCAAAAGCTGTCATGGCTGTTTTCCCGACGGGAAAACTGGTCTGGTGTACGAGGCATACGAGGCATAACAGTGTAAATTTGCTGTCCCCTCAAAATAACTCAACACACGGCCTAAACCGCTGGCAACAAAAGTGAGTACACCCCTAATTGAAAATGTATTTAGCAATTTTCCCTCCCCGATGTCATGTGACTCGTTAGTGTTACAAGGTCTCAGATGGGAATGGGGAGCAGGTGTGTTAAATTTGGTGTTATCCCTCTCACTCTCTCATACTGGTCACTGGAAGTTCAACATGGCCCCTCATAGCAAAAAACTCTCTGAGGATCTGAAAAATAGTATTGTTGCTCTACATAAAGATGACCTAGGCTATAGGAAGATTGCCAAGACCCTGAAACGAAGCTGCAGCAGTTTACCAGGACAGATTCCACTCAGAACAGGCCTTGCCATGGTCGACTAAAGAAGTTGAGTGCACGTGCGCTGTGTCATATCCAGAGGTTGTCTTTGGGAAATAGACAAATGAGTACTGCCAGCATTGCTGCAGAGAATGAAGGGGTGGGGGGTCAGCCTGTCAGTGCCGCACACTGCATCAATTTGGTCTGCATGGCTGTCGTCCCAGAAGGAAGCCTCTTCTAAAGATGATGCACAAGAAAACCGCAAACAGTTTGCTGAAGACAAGCAGGCTAAGGACATGGATAACTGGAACCATGTCATGTGGTCTGATGAGACCAAGATAAACTTATTTGGTTCAGATGGTTTGTCTTGCCTACAATCAAGCATGGTGGTGGGAGTGCCATTGTCTGGGGCTGCATGACTGCTGCCGGCACTGGGGAGCTACAGTTCATTGAGGAAATCATGAATGCCAACATGTACTGTGACATACTGCAGCAGAGCATGATCCCCTCCCTTCGTAGACTGGGCCGCAGGGCAGTATTCCAACATGATAATGACCCCAAACAAACCTCCAAGATGACCACTGCCTTAGGGTAAAGGTAATGGACTGGCCAAGCATGTCTCCAGTCCTAAACCCTATTTAGCATCTGTGGGGCATCCTCAAATGGAAGGTGGAGGAGTGAAAGGTCTCTAACATCCACCAGCTCCATCATGTCCTCATCGAGGAGTGGAAGAGGACTCCAGTGGCAACTTGCAAAAGCTCTTGGGAACTTCATGCCCAAGAGGGTTAAGGCAGTGCTGGAAAATAATGGTGTCCACACAAAATATTGACACTTTGGGCCCAATTTGGACATTTTCGCTTAGGGCTGTACTCACTTTTGTTGCCAGCGGTTTAGATGTTAATGGCTGTGTGTTGAGTTATTTTAAGGGGACAGAAAATTTACGCTGTTATACAACCTGTACACTCACTACTTTACATTGTAGCAAAGTGCCATTTCTTCGTGTTGTCTCATGAATATATAATAAAATATTTACAAAAATGTGAGGGGTGTACTCACTTTTGTGAGATACTGTATATACTACCACAGCCTTTGGCAACGCATTCACTTTGCCAAAGGCCACGGACAGAATATTTTTCTGTCATGCTTTTTTGTTTTCTCATTTCTTTTTGCCCATTATGTGTTTCGGGTTACCCACCCACCTCTTTCTTATAGATTAAAAACTGTCAGTTAACCAAAAACACATTTTTATGAGCGTAGCCTTTATCTAGTTTGGGCACCTTTCAAACCACTCCCTCTGAGCCCAAGTCATCCAAGATGCGCACCAACCTGTGTCTAGACAGTAAAAAGAAAATCAGTACAGAGATGCGCTCATCTCTTTGTCACTCTGCTTTTTTTTCCATTAGCATGCTTCTTATCAGCGCATGAACCTCTTGTACTGCTTCTTTATCTCAGACTCCATCAGTGCTATACTGGAGCTGGTAGGCCTTGCAAATTTTAACTATGATATGACTCACCATACTCATATCTTTAATAATCCTTTAACATCTACCTAAATATCCTGCACATTTCTATGAGTTTTCTCTTGACTTCTGCGGGTTTCAATTTTTTTAAAACCAATATATGAAAAAAAAAATACAAATATATTTTCCATTTCTGATGGAATCTTGGATCATTATCAGGTACATACGTCAAATGTATCAATCAGATAAGAAATTATTCAACCTTTTTCCTTTTTCTGTATAAAATGGGTATTCATAGTAATGTTATTAATTTGACACATTTCATCTTGATAATTGGTAAACATACATTATTTTCACAAGCTTCCTGTGTCGACTACTGTCCTCCTACATGAACCACAATGATCTACATTTCAAACAAATCCTACGGATACATCATTGCCTCCTGTAGCAGCCTTGTTAAAAATGGGTCAAGTAAACAGAGAGCCAGCTGTAATTATGGATTTCTCAAGTGAAAGTTGTAACTGAACTTCCTATGGGCTGACAAGAAGCTAAGATAAAACAAGCTGTCCTTTTCTACTACATGATTTTGAAAGATTAATTAGGTCAACTATAAATGCATATAGTATACTCACATCAGTCACCATAAGTGATTTCAGGACAGACATTTATACATTTTTTCTTATCTTAAAGTGATAATAAAGTCTTATCTTATAAATTAATCCTACTCTTCTCGGGTCCCCCGCTGGCGGTTCTGACCTCTCCTACCTGTTGCATGCCCCCACAGAAAGCAGCTTGCTATGGGGGCACCTGAGCCGCAGCTTTGTGTGTCCATTTAGACACCGAGCCGTGGTTCAGCCCCGCCCCCTCTCTCTCCTCATTGGCTAACTGACAGCAGCGGGAACCAATAGCGCCGCTGCTGTGTGTAGTGATATAATCAGGGCCGTATTTACCACAGGGCAAATGGGGCAGCTGCCCAGGGCCCTGTCACTGTTGGGGGCCTAAAGCAACCCCCTTTGAAATTTTTTTTTTTTTTTAAGGGTCCGGAGGCCCCCAGGGCCCCAAATGGCAACCCCCCTTTTTTTTATTTATTTTTAAATAAAACATTTTTTTTTAATATATTTCTATTTTTTATTAAAGGGACAATTTTTTTGGGGGGTCCCCAGGGGCCCGGAGGCCCCCAGGGCCCCAGATGGCAACCCCCCTTTTTTTATTTATTTTTAAATAAAAAAAAATTTTTTTTTAATATATTTTTATTTTATTTTTTTTTAGAGGTCTGGGGGTCCCCAGGGGCCCGTAGTTCCCCAGGGCCCCGGATGACAACCCCCCTTTTTTAATAAAAAAAAACTTTTTTTATATATTTCTTTTATTTTATATATATATATATATATATATATATATATATATATATATATATATATATATATATATATATATATATATATATATATATAATATAATATAAATGTTATTATTATTATTATTATTATTATTATTATTATTATTATTATTAAAGGACCCAGAGGTCCCCAGGGCCCCGGATGGCAACCCCCCTTTTTTTTCTTTTTATTTCTTTTTATATATATATATATATATATATATATATATATATATATATATATATATATAAATATATATATATTTTTTTTTTTTTATTAAAGGGCTCAGAGGTCCCCAGGGCCCCATGTGGCAAACACCCTTTTTTATTTTTTTTATAAATGTTTATTTTTTTATTTTTGTTTATATATTTTTTTTATTAAAGGGCCCAGAGGTCCCCAGGGCCCTGGATGGCAACCCCCCTTTTTTTTATATAAATGTTTCTTTTTTATATATTTTTTTTTTATTTTTTATTAAAGGGCCCAGAGGTCCCGGATGGCAACCCCCTTTTTTTTGTAATTTATTTTTATAAAAAAGAAATTATTAAAGGGCCCAGAGGTCCCCAGCGCCCCAGATGGCAACCCCCTTTTTAAAATATATTTTTTATATATATTTTTTATTTCTTTTTATTAAAGGGCCCAGAGGTCCCCAGGGCCCCGGATGGCTACACCCCTTTTTTTATATATATTTTTCTTTATTTCTTTCTTTATTTTTCTTTGTAAAGGGCCCCCCGCTTCTAAATTCACAGCAGCCCCCCCTGCTTCTCAATTTCAGGCGGCAGCACCCCCCATCCCGGTTCTCTGCTCCAGGGGGCCCATGCCTGAAGCTGTGTAAGTGGCCCTATAATTCCTGATGGCGGCCCTGCCGCCCATTAAGCCCCTGTGCTGCCCACAAATCAGGCTGAAAATCATCAGCGGCCAGTGACAGTACTGCTTCCCTTCCCAGTGTTTTAAAATGTACAACACCCCTGGCTTCCCTTTAGACGTGCACTTCTCCCTTCCTGCCACTGGGTGCTGCTTGTATATAAAAGTGAATTAGAATGTGATTTTATAACATCCCCAGTTTGCTCTTCCCGAGGCTGACTTCTTCATGTCCTGCTCCTCAAGGTATGTCACTGTTTGCTAATCTATATTGTAAATATAAGTTTTCTGTAGAGTGTGCCCAAAGTCTTTATAATATTTGATGATTCACTGCAGGTCTGGTCAGTGTTTTAAAAAGTTCCTCTATTTTACACATGGCATGGCATGGGGTCACAGCACTGTCTGTCCATTCTGCTTTAGCACCATGGGACCCCATGCCATGCCATGTGTAAAATAGAGGAACTCTTTAAATCACAGACCAGACCTGCAGTCCAGGCTGAGTAAGGCCTCAGAGCACATGGCATTACTGTCTGTATTTAACTGCATGATGGGCTTATTTTGGGCCTGGCTGGTTCACATGTATGTGCTTTGGCGGCCCACATTTGCGCAGGCACAGCAGCCCATTCATTTGAATGGGCCGCCATGCCTGCGTTTCCTGCAAAGAAAAGCGCATTCCTCATGTAAAAGGCTGCGCACACGGCACGCCTATGCCCATCAAGCACTGAAATACAGCACTGTCTGTCCATTCTGCTGTCTGCTGTGACTTATCTGCAGTTCCCGCACTGTCAAACTTGCTGCATTTTTAGACATTTAGGTCACGCTTTTAAAAACACAGTGCGTTTGTGTGTGCAAGAACTGCAGGTAAGTAGCATGGTGCAAAGGCAGAATGGATTTCAAGGCAACTGTATTTTTAAAATGCTGAATGCACCCTTTTTCTGCAGGAAACAAAGGCATGGCAGCCCATTCAAATCAATGGGCTGCTGTACCTGCACAAATGAGGACCGCCAAAACACATACATGTGAACCAGCCAGGCCCAAAATAAGCTGGAGGGGGGCCCAAAAAAAATGTTTGCCCAGGGCCCAAACCATATTAAAGACGACCCTGCTGGTGTCACTTACCTGAAAACAAAGCCTGTGATGTCACCGCTGTCCCCACTGGCTGGAAGCGTCTATTCTTCACCCCTCTTCCTTCCGGGGCCGGAGACTGCGGCTCTGTGACTGGCCAGAGTCGCGTGACGTCACTCCCGTGCATGCGCGCGGGAGTCGGCAGTCACGGCATGATCCCTTTAGAAATGGCACAATCGTTTAACTCTTCTGGGAATTTTAGAAAAGAGAGCTTCAACTGGACGACCATGTGATGTCACTGACTTAGCATGCACCCCTACCCCAAAGCAGCCCCCCTCATGTTGAGGGCATATGGTCTGGTATGGTTCAGGAGGGGGAATGCTTGCTCATTCCCCCCTTTCCTGGCCTGCATGCTCGCATAAGGGTCTGGTATTTATTTGGGGGGGGGGGGGTGGGGGTTCCCCTCAAAACCTGTACCAATATCTATTTTTGCTCGCAATAAAAACATTTTTTTTTTATTGGCAGCTATTTGTTTTGCATTTAGCTGTCAGTGGGCAAACCCGCTGGCAGCTTATGAATCATCGTTTGGTAAGGACACGGTGGCCTTAATAACCTATTCACTGCTGTGTGCTCGGCGGGCGAACATCCTGCAGAAAGCACCGCAAATTCGGGTGTTTGCACGTGAACACCCTAATAGGCGCTGTTTGGGGCCGAACCAATGCTTGGCCCGAACAGTTCGCCCATCCCTACTCCTGATATTCTCCACCATTGGAAATGTTAGGTGACTCTAATGTATGGAAAGAAGTAAAAGTCATCAGTGTCTGGGCGTATTTATGCCCTGGGCGTAAACAGTGGGCCGGCGTAACATAGGATTTACGCCGGACGTAGTTGTGAGCATGCGCAGAGGGGTGCGGGACATACGATCACGTCACGGCGCATGCGCCGTTCTTTCGGCCCTTCATTTGCATGGGGTTAACGGTTCATTTAAATGTATCAAGCCCACTTCCATCCTACTTTGAATTACGCGGTCTTACGCCAACGATTTTACGTTACGCTTTGATTAGAGAATACGGAGCTTGCCTCTCTAAGTTACGTCGGCGTAACGCATCAGATGCGCTACGCCGGCATAAAGATGCGCCGATCTACGAGAATCTGGCATAGTATCTTTTACTTTTTGCTATAATAAATATCACCATTTTTTTTTAAAACATTTTTTTTCATCAGTTTAGGCCGATACGTATTATACATATTTTTGGTAAAAAAAAAAAATCGCAATAAGAGTATATTTATTGGTTTACGCAAAAGTTATAGCGTCTACAAAATAGGGGATAGAATTATGGCATTTTTTTTTTACTAGTAGTGGCGGCGAGCTGTGATTTTTATTGTGACTACGACATTGAGACTAACATATTGGACGCTTTTGACACATTTTTGGGACCATTCACATTTATACAGCGATCAGTGCTATAAAAATGCATTGATTACTGTGTAAATGTGACTGGCAGGGAAGGGGTTAACACTAGGGGGTAGAGTTGAGCGGACACCTGGATGTTCGGGTTCGACGGGTTTGGCCGAACTTCGAAAAAAAGTCCGGGTTCGGGACCCGAACTTGACCCCGAACCCGAACCCCATTGAAGTCAATGGGGACCCAAACTTTTCAGTACTAAAATGTCTCTAAAAAACGAATGGAAAGGGCTAGAGGGCTGCAAATGGCAGCAAAATGTTGGTAAGGGCATGGCAAGTACTCTGCAAACAAATGTGGATAGGGAAATAACTTGAGATAACATAAAATAAATAAAAACGCACCAAAAAATAAAAATATTTGCCCTAATTTTTTTTTGAATAGCACAATAGAAAAACAGTATCTAAAGTGTGTATCTCACACGTACAGATATGCAGGAAACACTGCAAACACTGGAGGAAACACTGCAAAAAAATTTTTTTTCCCTAAATGGATGTTTTTTTGAATAGCACAATAGAAGAAAAGTATCTAAAGGGTGTATCTCACAGTAACATATGCAGTACTGGTGTAATTATATTTCTGAAGCAGGACTGACTCTCCCTACAAGCAAAACCAGGAACCTTTCCCTAAAGTATCTAAAGCAGAGTGACTTGCTGTGCTATGTAGATCGCTGAGTAATTTGATTTCTGAAGCAGGACAGTCTGACTCCTATCTAATTCTCTCCCTCAGATCAGCAGCAGCAGCCTTTCCCAACCCTATCTAAAGCAGAGTGACGTGCTGTGCTATGTGCCTCTAGCTTATATAGAGGCTGGGTCACATGCTGCACTATGTGCCTCTAGCTTATATAGAGGCTGGGTCACATGCTGCACTGGCCAATCACAGCCATGCCATTAGTAGGCATGGCTGTGATGGCTTCTAGGTCACACAAGTTAAACAAATGTTGATTGGCTGCCCTGCAGCGCGCCATTACATTGCCGAACTCGAACCCGAACTTACAGTAAATTGTTCGGGTTCAGGTCCGGGTACCAAAAACCCAAAAGTCTGGTACGAACCCGAAATTTACATATCGGGTTTGCTCAACCCTACTAGGGGGCGATCAAGGGGTTAAATGTGTGTTCTAGGGAGTGATTCTAACTGTGGGGGGAGGGGACTGACTGAGGGAGGTGACCGATTGGTGTCCCTATGTTCAAGAAACACACCATTGGTCACCTCTCTCTGATAGGACCCAAGTGGTGCGTGTGCCCCCTAGAGGATTCTCATGCTGGCATATTTTAACCACTTCCCGCCCGGTCAATAGTCAATTGACGTCCGGGAAGTGGTTGTAAAATCCTGACTGGACGTCTATTGATGTCCTGCAGGATTTCATGCCGGCGCGCAGCGCGGCGATCGGTGATGGGGGGTGTCAGTGTGACACCCTGCATCTCCGATCTCGGTAAATAGCCTATGCAAGGGCTCTTTACCACGTGATCAGCCGTGTCCAACCACGGCTGATAACGATGTAAACAGGAAGAGACGCAATCGATGCCAATCAGTGCCCACAAATGGGCACTGACTGGCAACATGGGCACTGGCTGAAATGATGCCCAGCAATGCCATCAGTGCCATCAGCAATGCCCTCAGTGTCCATTAGTGCCACCCAGTGTCCATCAGTGCCACCTCTTAGTGCCCATCTATGCCCAGTGCCCATCTGTGCCACCCATAAGTACCCATCAGTGCCACCCATAAGTGCCACCCATGAGTGCCCATCAGTGCCACCAAAGAGTGCCCAGTGCCGCCTATGAGTGCCTATAAGTGCAGCATACCAGCGCCGCCTATCAGTGCCCATCAGTGCCGCCTATCAGTGCCCATCAGTGCCACCTCATCGGTGCCCATCAGTGCCGCCATATCAGTGCCCATAATTGAAGAAGAAAACTTACTTGTTTACAAAAAAAATTACCGAAAAAATAAAATCTTCATTTTTTTAAAAAATTTCGGTCTTTTTTTAGTTGTTGCACAAAAAAATAAAATCGCAGAGGTGATCAAATACCACCAAAAGAAAGCTCTATTTGTGGGAACAAAATGATAAAAATTTCATGTGGGTACAGTGTAGCATGACCGCGCAATTGTCATTCAAAGTACGACAGCGCTGAAAGCTGAAAATTGGCTTGGGCAAGAAGGTACGTAAGTGTCTGGTATGGAAGTGGTTAAACTTGTATTGATCTACTACAGAATATAGGACTTTGGGCTCAGTTCATGAAGCTGGTTACATAAAAACAAGGATGTCCGCTTTCAGTCATATGACAGTTTTTTTCAAATCTTAGTTAAAAAAAAAGGAACTGTCATATTTTTGAAAACAGCAGATTTTTTTTAATGTGAATTATAAATCTTTTCATTTAGAGTCAGACAGTACAGAAAATATGTCAGGACAGTACAGCCAGCCATAAAGAATTTGTATATAGACAAGTCATTGTGTTATAAGGACAAGGACACAGCTGTGGGTTAGAAATGGTTCCCATATCTGTCTGATTTAAAAAATATATATATTTTATATGTTCACTATTTTTATTTTTATATTTTACCTCTAATATATAACATAAGCAACCATTACATTACATTATAGGTTGTTTACATGTTTGTCACTGAACATACACTGCATAAAGTTTTTGAACAAGAAAAAAAAAAGCAGTTGTTTTTCTCCTGCTGTGACATCACAGCAGATCAGACTCAATAAAAGGCAGCTCTCCTGTGGCTCGGTGTCATTTGTTGGTGACTCTCGTAGCGGTAAGTTCATTTCTTCTTCTCTCCTGGATTCTGGGGACAGATTTACACTCGGCATTCACATCACCATCTGAGATTACAGAATTCTGCACATTAACATAAGATTTATCAAATCTAGACAAATATAAGGATATAATATATATAATTTTTATAAAAACAAGCAGAATTCTGCAGCATGTAGCAGTCAGCAATGTTAAGTAATGGGTGCTTATGTTATGTACTGGTCAGTTTTCAAACATCTGACAGTTATTTTCAAAGGTCGGCTAAAAATAACTGCCATTAAAAAAAACAGAAGAGGATTCTCATGCTGGAATATTTTAACCACTTGATGCCCAGAGGACTTCATATGACGTCCTGGGCTTTGTGGGATTTTGTGGGGCTATATCTGAATGATATAAAACAGAGTATCAAAAAAGACTATGGAACCGTGGTTCAATGATATAAACAGCGCTATGAGATTGTTGATGTCTAGCCCCAAAATAGGAGCTTTAAATAAGAACGTAGGTGGTGTGCTAGGTGACCAAAAGACCAGGTATTAGTGCACCCTAAACCTTATCAATAGATTCACCAGGTAATGTGATGGTATCCCCCTTTGGGATGTGACCTTACCACAGAGTGCAAGAGGACTGGCGTGTTAATGTCAGTACTCTCAAGCAAACCTTCCTCTGTTCTCTTAGTCAGCCACGGTCATTCCATTGCAGGCACATAAAACAAAAGGAAATACTAAATAGTAAAGTACCGCTTAAGCAATGCCCCACAAAATGCAAAGGAGAACAATCCCCCTATGTAAAATGCCCGTACAGAAATGACAAAGTAAATGAACTCAAATGCAAGCCTGTAAACTCCTGCTGTCACCGCCGTTCTCTGGGCACCAGAGGCCGCCCGAGTGCTGGTATCGCTGGGGAACTGATGGTCAGCTGTGGAGCGCAGTGAGGCTTCCGTGTTGCGCCGATGTAGCCACGCCCTGACGCGTTTCGTCACTTCCGACTTCGACTGAGTCGAAGTCGGAAGTGACGAAACGCGTCAGGGCGTGGCTACATCGGCGCAACGTCAGGGCGTGGCTACATCGGCGCAACACGGAAGCCTCACTGCGCTCCACAGCTGACCATCAGTTCCCCAGCGATACCAGCACTCGGGCGGCCTCTGGTGCCCAGAGAACGGCGGTGACAGCAGGAGTTTACAGGCTTGCATTTGAGTTCATTTACTTTGTCATTTCTGTACGGGCATTTTACATAGGGGGATTGTTCTCCTTTGCATTTTGTGGGGCATTGCTTAAGCGGTACTTTACTATTTAGTATTTCCTTTTGTTTTATGTGCCTGCAATGGAATGACCGTGGCTGACTAAGAGAACAGAGGAAGGTTTGCTTGAGAGTACTGACATTAACACGCCAGTCCTCTTGCACTCTGTGGTAAGGTCACATCCCAAAGGGGGATACCATCACATTACCTGGTGAATCTATTGATAAGGTTTAGGGTGCACTAATACCTGGTCTTTTGGTCACCTAGCACACCACCTACGTTCTTATTTAAAGCTCCTATTTTGGGGCTAGACATCAACAATCTCATAGCGCTGTTTATATCACTGAACCACGGTTCCATAGTCTTTTTTGATACTCTGTTTTATATCTTTATTGGGTTCTTTACCCTTTTTTAAAATAGCTGCTTTTCTGGATTTTTATCAATTTTAATCACTTTTGATATATCCAACACACCTGTCTCCACATCCTTTTTCCTCACTTGGGATCAAGTGATTTACTACCCATTGGCGCCGGAAGTGCATTTAGGTTCCCATTTGTCTAGTTTATGCACCTCAATTTTATATCTGAATGATGCCTGAAGCTACAGGCATCATTCAGATATCGCCATTTTCAGCCGGCGATCCCCTACACCATACGAATGATCATAGTGGCTGTTCCATCGCTTGATCGTTCCTACGGGCGGCGAGAGGGGACATCCCCCCCTTTACCACTTTACCACTAATATATAACATAAGCTCCCATTACATAACATTATAGGTTGTTTATTACTGAACATACACTGCATGAGGTTTTTTATGACATCACTTGTCAGAGTCCATATAATGCAGTGCTGCCCTCTGCTGGTTACCATGTGACCATTATTTTCAAATCTCAACTGCCATTTAAAAAAAAAACTGCTGATTATTATTTTTTTAAATGATAAAGCCATTATTTAGAGTCCTGCAGTACAAAGACAATATGAGCCAGTGAAGTGGAGGCAGCCATAGAGAATATGTACATAGAGAAGTCATTACACTACATAGGGCGATGGGTATTAGCAAGGACGTGGCTGTGCGTTATAAATGATTCTGATATCCACCTATTTACCAACCGCTCATCATTGCATAACATAAGCACCCATTACATAAAATTACATGTTCATTACATAACATATGTTGAATAAAGTTGGATTGTCTGTCTGTAGGATTTTCAATATGATTTATAAAGAATTTGTGTTTCCCTCCCTGTGTCTCCCTCCATATTAATCATAATTTTCTCTTTTTCTTTCCTGCAGATTCTTGAGCTTTTGTGTGACGGATTTGGCTACAATCACAACAATATTAGCGATTTGGTGATAATCACGACGATTGGTTGTTACTGCAAAATGAATAGTTACACCACTTCAGTAACTGGAGGGACTTTCCATCAGCCCTCCCAGGGACCCTGCTATACCACCGCAGGTCCCTACTCTTTTCCAGTAACTGGAGGGACTTCTTATCAGCCCCCCCAGGGACCTTGCTATACCACCTCAGGTCCCTATACCACTATTGTAAACGGAGAGACTTTCTATCATTCCTCCGATGGTCTTTACACCATTCCCATAACTGGAGGGACTTTCCATCAGTCCTCCCAGGGACCCTGCTATGCCACCGCAAGTCCCTATACCAGTGTTGTAAATGGAGAGACTGTCTATCAGTCCTCCCAGGGGCCGTGCTATACCATCGCAGGTCCCTACAACACTTCCATAACCGGAGGGACTTTCCACCAGCCCTCCCAGGGACCCTGCTATACCACCGCAGGTCCCTATACCAGTGTTGTAAATGGAGAGACTTTCTATCAGTCCTCCCAGGGACCCTGCTATACTATCGCAGATCCCTACAGCACTCCTATAACTGGAAGGACTTTCCATCAGTCCTCTGAGGGACCCTGCTATACCATCGCAGGTCCCAACACCACTCTAGTAACCGGAGGGACTTTCCATCAGCCCTCTGAGGGACTCTGCTATACCATCGCAGGTCCTGACACTGCTCCAGTGACCGGAGGGACTTTCCATCACCCCTCTGAGGGACCCTGCCATACCATCGCAGGTCCTGACACTGCTCCAGTGATCCAAGGGACTTTCCATCAGCTCTCTGAGGGATCCTGCCATATCACCGCAGGTCCCAACACCATTCCAGTAACCGGAGGGACTTTCTATCAGCCCTCTGAGGGACCCTGCCATAACACCGCAGGTCCTGACTCTGCTCCAGTGACCGGAGGGACTTTCCATCACCCCTCTGAGGGACCCTGCCATATCATCGCAGGTCCTGACACTGCTCCAGTGATCCAAGGGACTTTCCATCAGCCCTCTGAGGGATCCTGCCATATCACCGCAGGTCCCAACACCATTCCAGTAACCGGAGGGACTTTCTATCAGCCCTCTGAGGGACCCTGCCATAACACCGCAGGTCCTGACTCTGCTCCAGTGACCGGAGGGACTTTCCATCACCCCTCTGAGGGACCCTGCCATATCATCGCAGGTCCTGACACTGCTCCAGTGATCCAAGGGACTTTCCATCAGCCCTCTGAGGGATCCTGCCATATCACCGCAGGTCCCAACACCATTCCAGTAACCGGAGGGACTTTCTATCAGCCCTCTGAGGGACCCTGCCATAACACTGCAGGTCCTGACTCTGCTCCAGTGACCGGAGGGACTTTCCATCAGCCCTCTGAGGGACCCTGCCATAACATCGCAGGTCCTGACACTGTTCCAGTGATCCAAGGGACTTTCCATCAGCCCTCTGAGGGACCCTGCCATATCACCGCAGGTCCCGACACCACCCCTGATGGAGGGGCTTTCCATCAGCCCTCCGAGGGACCCTGCCATACCATCGCAGGTCCCGACACCACTCCAGTAACCAGAGGGACTTTCCATCAGCCCTCTGCGGGACCCTGTCATACCATCGCAGGTCCCAACACCTCTCCAGTGACCGGAAGGACTTCACATCCAGTGTCAATCAATTCAAAAGTGACTTGCAGTGAGCGTATCAAGATGAGATCGAGGACCACTCTATATGGTTATCAATCAATAGCTAGATCACAACTCCTCTTCCAGAGGAGAGGTCTATACTATACCACTGCAGGTCCCGACACCACTCCAGTGACCGGAAGGACTTTACATCCAGTGCCAATCAATTCAAAAATGACTTGCAGTAAGCGTATCAAGATGAGATCGAGGACCACTCTATATGGTTATCAATCAAGAGCTAGATCACAACTCCTCCTCCAGAAGAGAGGTCTAGCTGCACCACGACAGATGGGGGGTGATACGCCGGCTGCCACTCAGACTTCTAACACAACAGTCGTAGACATGTCTGGCCAGTCCTCCCATGGTGTGGTTTCAAGTCAGATCCCTGCGCCAGTGGTGGCTGCCACTCAGACTTCCACCACAACAATCGTAGACATGTCTGGCCAGTCCTCCCAGGGACCAGTTGCGGCTTCGAGTCAGATCCCTGCGCCAGTGGCGGCTGCCACCAAAAGTCCCAGGTTCAGACTAAAACGGGCACACTTGTTTGATCTGTCCTCCCAGGGACCAGGTACGACTTCGATTCAGATCCCCGCGCCAGTGGCGGCTGCAAATTGCTTTTCCGCACCAGTGGTGGCTGCAAGTTGCTTTCCCACACCAGTGGCAGCTGTAAGTTGCTTTCCTGCACCAGTGGTGGCTGCCACTCAGACTTCCACCACAACAGTCGTAGACATGTCTGGCAAGTCCTCCCAGGGACCAGGTGTGGCTTTGAGTCAGATCCCTGCGCCAGTGGCAGCTGCCATCAAAAGTCCCAGGTTCAGACTAAAACGGGCACACTTGTTTGATCTGTCCTCCCAGGGATGACTTTACATTCCTTCTGGCAAAACTCCAGATAATTCTGAGTATTCAAAATGTCACAGAAGATCCTTCTCCGGAACTGACCCTGGCCTGTTATATAACCACGCTTCTGCTTAAAGGGGTTTTCCACCCATTTTGTAAGTTTATTAAAAGTCAGCAGCTACAAAAAGTGTAGCTGCTGGCTTTTATTAAACCGACACTTACCTGCTCCACGGCTCCAGCGACGCGCCGGACAGGGCTCCGCTCCTCGCCCCCCCTTCATGCTCAGTGTGGGCACCCGGCCGTGACAGCTTTCGGCTTCACGGCCGGGCACCCACTGCGCATGCGCGAGCGCCGCGGCCCGGCGAGGCGCCGTCTGATTGGACAGGCGATCGCCGAGGACCTGTCACGTGTCCTGGGCGATCGCCTACAGCAGCCCCTTCCTGTAGGTGATTAAGCTTAATCGCCTAGGCGATTAGGCTTAATCGTCTACCCGGAAGGAGGAAGTGGGACAGGAATCCCACTCCTCCTGAAGCCCCCACTCCCCCCCCAAAAAAATTACATGCCAAATGTGGCATGTAAGGGGGAGAGGAGTGGGTTAAGAGGAAGTTCCAAATTTGGGTGGAACTCCTCTTTAACGCTAAACTGTACCTACCTCTGCCTGCTCTGGAACTGACCCTGGCCTGTTATATGACCACGCTTCTGCCTAACGCTAAACTGTACTTAACTCTGCCTGCTCTGGAACTGACCCTGGCCTATTATATGACCACGCTTCTGACTAACGCTAAACTGTACCTACCTCTGCCTGCTCTGGAACTGACCCTGGACTGTTTGACCATGCTTTTTGCCTGCCTCTTGGACTGATCTTTTACTCTGCTACTGGAGAAGTGGGATTCATAACACAGGGGTCTCACATATGTGAGGGGCTCCAGAATTGTTTTTCTGGATGATGAAAACTATTTTTTTAGTTTTCACATTCCCCGATTAGGGTCTGGAGACTCGGAGGCTTCAAAGAGATTTGGGTGGGAGAAGCCTCTACCCCTTTCCCCATTCTTTCCTGGCCTGCTATTTGGACCATGTTCCTGCTTACTACCAGGACCAATATTTTGGCACTTCTGGCAATGTCTCTACCTGACCCTGGACTGTATATGGACAGGATCCCTGCCTGTACTGACTATGGACAATATTCCTGCCTGCTGCCTGGACAATTCCATTCCCTGTCCCTGCCTGGATCAGGGCTCTCCTTCTGTGGACAATTGCACTACTTAAACCACAGGTAATCTTATGTTTACCCTTTACTCAGCAGAATGTATTTTTAGGGTGTTATTCTTGGTATGTACATGCTATGTGCTAGAAATATGAAGGGCCTTCAAAAATGTGATAAATTACGCATCTAATTTCCTTACAATGTTGTTTGCTTTCCAAAATGGGGTCACTTTGTGGGTGTTTCCATTGTCCTGTTTGTTGCTCCAGAGCCTTCAAAAGTGTAATAGGTGGTTGAGAGATTAGTAGGTGGATTCAGAGAGAGTTAGGCCGGCGTATCAGTAGATACGCCGACCTAACTCGGAATCTGCACCGTCCTAATTTTAAGTGTATTCTCAAACTGAGATACACTTAAACCTATCTAAGATACGACGGCGCAGGCTGTCGTATCTTAGGGTGCAATATTTAGGCTGGCCGCTAGGTGGCACTTCCATTGAGTTTGGCGTAACATATGTAAATAACTAGATACGCCTATTCACAAACGTACGCTTGCCCGTCGCAGTAAAGATACGCCGTTTACGTAAGGCGTTTTCAGGCGTAAAGTTATTCCATCAAATAGCTGGACTAGTAATGTTAAGTATGGCCGTCGTTCCCGCGTCGAAATTTGAAAATTTTACATAGTTTGCGTAAGTCGTCCGTGAATAGGGCTGGACGTAATTTACATCCACGTCGAAACCAATACGTCCTTGCGGCCTACTTTGCCGCAATGCACACTGGGATATGTACACGGACGGCGCATGCGCCGTTCGTAAAAAACGTCAATCACGTTGGGTCACAGTTAATATGCATAAAACACGCCCCCCACATCCTCATTTGAATTAGGCGCGCTTACGCCGGCCTATTCACGCTACGCCGTAACTTAGGAGGCAAGTACTTTGTGAATATAGTACTTGCCTCTCTGACTTACGGCGGCGTAGTGTGACACTACTATTCATTTACCCGCTGACAATCCTGATGTTGCTGATACACCATCAGCTATCCAGTCTGATGCCACTGATCCTCTACCTACTGTCCACTCTGACTCTACTAATTCTTTACCTGCTATCCAGCTTGAATCCATTGGTATTTCACCTGTTGCCCAGCCATATGCCACTGATAATTTTTCTGCTGACAAGCCTGATGTCGCTTATATACCACCTGCTGCCCAGCCTGCCTCTGCTCGTTTTGTGCCTGCTGCCCAGCCAGTCTCTGTTTCTAGGGTCAAGATATTACTAGCTCCAGAGGTCTAATACCTCTGCATCTCCATGCTTGTTGCATGCCTGGCATGATTTACCCGTTTGGTCCAAGATTCCTATAGACAAATTTCATAAGCCATTTGCTTATGTTGTGCCAAAACCTGGTGGTCCAGATTTCTGCTTTTTATTTACAGCTCCAGTAGTAGAGGTGTTCTGGGTGAGGGCAGATTTCCATATGACGTTTGTCCTAATCCAGTTGTAATGTGTGCCTCTGCGATTCCAAGGGTATTAGGGGACCTTTGCTGGGGAACCAATGTCTTGGTAAGACCTGAGTGACTGTTAAAATACACTTACACATACAGCTTCAGTAGTAGAGGTGTTCTGGGTGAGGGCAGATTTCCATATGACGTTTGGCCTAATCCAGTTGTAATGTGTGCCTCTGCGATTCCAAGGGCATTAGGGGACCTTTGCTGGGGAACCAATGTCTTGGTAAGACCTGAGTGACTGTTCAAATACACTTACAGCTCCAGTAGTAGTGGTGTTCTGGGGGAAGGCAGATTTCCATATGACGTTTGGCCTAATCCAGTTGTAATGTGTGCCTCTGCGATTCCAAGGGCATTAGGGGACCTTTGCTGGGGAACCAATGTCTTGGTAAGACCTGGGTGACTGTTAAAATACACTTACACATACAGCTTCAGTAGTAGAGGTGTTCTGGGTGAGGGCAGATTTCCATATGATGTTTGGCCTAATCCAGTTGTAATGTGTGCCTCTGCGATTCCAAGTGCGTTAGGGGACCTATGCTGGGGAACCAATGTCTTGGTAAGACCTGGGTGACTGTTAAAATGAAAAGCAGTATATAGTTAAGGACTACATGGTAAGCCTGCAGATAGTCCATGGGATCCCAGCATTGGGATATTTTCTGCCTTGTGGAGCTGCAACATCCAAGTGTTGTACTTCTTAAAGGATCTGATCTGCGGGGAACTCAGCCAGCTTCCAGACCCCAGCAGCAGGGCACTCAGCCACGCAGGGCACCTAGCCAGTTATCAAAACCTGGCAGCAGGGTATCTAACAGACTGAAGGACTATCAATTTTCAAATGTACTTTTTATCATATTATAGGACACTTTTAAAGCAGAACAGGTTGCTTTCAACCAAACTATAAAAACATCATATGGCTGGTGTCATGGCTGATCACCTATAGCACGCCATGAGAACTACAGATCAAACAGAAATTAAGATGGAAGCTTCCTTGCTTGTAAAGGATAAGAAGTCAGTGGATGCAATAATATCCACCAACAATGGTGTCAGTGGGTGCAAAAATCCCCAGCATTGTTGTCAGTAGAGGCAATATTAACCCCCAAGCATTGGTGTCAGTGGACACAATAATACCTGAGCCTAGATAATATTACGCCTATTTTAGATGCATGGGTGTGCTAGAGAGCCGCAACCTGGCAGCTGCCTTGCAGCGCAACATCCACACCTCCAGTGGCTCTGGGGAAGACCAGGTGGCTCCTTAGACCCTGTGACTTTGGCACACCTCCGTTTGCATGCGGTCACACTGCTCCTACTCCAAAAAATAGCCACAAACCTAGCTGAACTAAAATAAAAATTTAGTACATTCAAAAATACATCAGAATACAGAGAAAAATCTGCTCAAATACAAACATTTTTGGCTAAAGCTGATAAAGACATCGGGCCAGATTCACGTAGCTCAGCGGATCTATAGATCCGCTCGATCTACGTGAATTAAGATCTGCTCCCGCAAGTTTAGGAGGCAAGTGGCTAATTCACAAACCACTTACTTCCAAACTTGCGACGGCGGATCCTAAATCCCCCGGCGGAATTCAAATTCCGCGGCTAGGGGAGTGTACTATTTAAATCAGGCGCGTTCCCGCGCCGATTTAAATGCGCATGCGCCGTCCGCGAAATTTCCCGGCGTGCATTGCTCGCACTGACGTCGCTAGGACGTCAGTGGTTTCGACGCTTACGTAAACGACGTCCGTCCGTATTCGAGAACGACTTACGCAAACAACGTTAAAAAATTCAAATTCGACGCGGGAACGCCGGCTATACTTAACATTGGCTGCGCCTGATAAAAGAAGGGGTAAGTATACGCCGGGAAAGCCGCTACGGAAACGTCGTAAGAAGACTGCGTCGGGTCCGCGTACGTTCGTGAATTTGCGTATCTCGCTGATTTACATATTATTTATAGTAAATCAGCGGGAATGCCCCCGGCGCCATTTTTAAATGGAAAAAAAGATCCGACAGTGTAACACAGTGTAACACTGTCAGATCTTAGCCCTATCTATGCGTATCTGATTCTATGAATCAGGCGCATAGATAGGACCAGTGTAAGTCAGAGATACGATGGTGTATCTGTAGATACACCGTCGTATCTCTTTGTGAATCTGGCCCATCAAACATAACTTAAAAATACCAAAAGTTATAGATTCTACAAGCCATGGTGCCAATCATTGACAATTGATCACAACTAATGTACTGACAGCCTATCTTCTTGAGGCCCTGAAATGTCAAGAAAATACAAATACCTCCCAAATGACCACTTTTTGGAAAGTAAACAGTCCGAGGTTTTTAGTAAGAGGCATGGCAAGTTTTGTGTCATAGCAACAAGTTATTTCTCACACACAGCATATGCATATTTCCAATTAAACCATCAAATACATTCTGCTCCTCCTTCTGAGTATGGCAATATCACACTTTTACACAGTCTGGCCACATAGAGAGGTCCAACATGCAGGGAGCACCAATGCTGTTACTTGGCCTAGGGCAACAAGGCCCAGGCTTGGGCAGCACTTGGTAGGGGGGCAGCATGAAAAGCGTCCCTGTCGGCTTGCGCTACACATTCAGTGTAGCGCCAGTCTCATACCTCCCAACCGTCCCGGATTTCGCGAGAATGTCCCGCAAATTGCGATAAATCCCGCGGTCCCACTAGAAGTGCTATTGTCCCGCGAGCCCCCCCCCCCGCGATTACCGCGATTCGTGGTAAATCCCGCGTTCCCGCGGTAAGTCCCGCGATTGGCGACAAACCCCCCACCCTGCTCATCAACTCCGATCCACGTAACCCCCCCCCCGCTCAACAACTTTGATCTGCGCCCCCCCACTCAACAACTTTGATCTGCGGACCCCCTGCCGCTCAACAACTCTGATCCGTGGACCCCCCCCGCTCAACAACTCTGATCCGTGAACCCCCCCCGCTCAACAAGTTTGATCCGCGGAACCCCCCCCGCTCAACAACTCTGATCCACGGTTCCCCCCCTGCTCAACAACTTTGATCTGCGGACCCCCCCGTTCAACAACTTTGATCCACGAGCCCCCCCCCCCGCTCAACAACTTCGTATGCAGTCTTATTAGGTGGACTGGGCCGAAAGACAAATCGGTCTGGTGCCCCCATAAAGTGGCCGCACTACTGCCGGTATGATGGTGCAGACACAAGGGACACTGAAATGGTCACCTATACCTGGCAGGTAGGTAGTAGAACTCTCCTTCAATCCTTTGCTTGTGTCAGTTGTACATATGAAGGAAACTTAATTTTATATTTTTCTATTGATTACTGATTGTTTTTTTACTGACACACTGGACTGGCACGCACTGACCTACACTAACAGAGGACATCCAGATGTACATAAACTGACCGCTCCATGCTTTAGATAGATGTACACACACACACAACCAAATTAGGAGAGAGTAGATCGCACACACAGATTATAGGATGAGGCCATACTACAAACATACATCCAACATTAGAGAAAGGATGACTAGCATCCAGTAGGGTAGCTTAGTGTAGTTAGTGTAGGTCCTGCCCTAGAAGAGTCTACCTTGCCGTGGTGGGCAGGCTTGGAATCTCTTGGTCAAAAGTGTGTCAGCGAATGGGAGAGAGGATCACTAGATCTTCACTTCTGGCCAATTGATTTTACCAAAGGACTCTTGGTTTATTCATAGTAGAGTATATATAGCTGGGAAAGGAAAACATGTGTATAGATCCATAATTATACTTTCATAAAACACACAATAAAAAATTGGTATATTTACATTTGAATTGCTTCCTCTTTTATTTAATCCTTTCATGACCGGGGGTTATTACCACTTGGATGCACAGGCCACATTTGTAAGGCTGGAAGGGGCTCTATGGCTACTTCTTCCACTTGTGGTGTGTGTAGGGATGTGTAATAGGTGTTTATGTATTACATGTGTCCTAACCATGTATATATGTATGTACTGACAAGTCCCTTATGTGACAGTAGTGACAACAAGGTCCTCTCAATGGAGACATCAGGGGTCTTCTAGCTTCACCCCAAGAACAGGATATACAATTAAATCCTGTAATGAAACATTCCCCTTAACTAGGAAAAGATATCAAGTTCTCAGGGAATTTTATATACATTTTTAATAAATGTTCTATTCCTACACATTCTCCTCACAAAATATATAGGGAATTCTTTCCTGTTATCCAGGAGTAGAGGATCTGCTTTATTCAGAAAAGGTGTTTTTCTGCCCTCACAATCTATACTTTAGTATTAATCCTTTCTCTAGTCTCCAATATAATTGTACAATTCTGAATTCTAAAATATCTTGCTTCTTAAAGTGACTGTAAAGCTTTACAATGTTTTCATTAAAATAACAAACTTGTTATACTTATCTGCTCTGCGTAATGTTTTTCACAGAGCAGCCCTGATCCTCCTCTTCTCTGGTCCCCCGTCAGCCCTCCTGGCTCCTCCCCTTGCCTGCTATGGGGCACTTGTATGTGCTCCATCCGGAGCCTCACTGGCCTGGATTCAAGAAGCAATTGCGCCTGTGTAACCATAAGTTACACAGCGCAATTGCTTACTTGCCCCGGCGTAACGAATGCTCCTGATTCAGGAACCTCGTTACGCCGACTGCAGCCTAAGATATGCGCGGCATAAGGCTCTTATGCCCGCATATCTTAGGCTGCATTCTTGCAATGGCCGCTAGGTGGCGTTCCCGTTGTGCTCAGCGTATAGTATGCAAATTGCATACTAACACCGATTCACAACGTTGCGCGAGCCTTGCGTACGCAGTTTACGTCGTTTCCGTACGGCGGTTTTCGCGTAAGGCTGCCCCTGCTATTAGCAGGCGCAGCCAATGTTACGTATACCCGTCGTTCCCGCGTCGCAAAATTTGAAATTTACGTACTTTGCGTAAGTGATTCCTGGACGTCCTTGCGACGTCATTTGCCGCAATGCACGTCGGGAAAGTTTCCCGACGGAGCATGTGCTCTACGATCGGCGCGGGAACGCGCCTAATTTAAATGATTCCCGCCCCCTACGGGATCATTTAAATTGCGCGCGCTTACACCGGGCATTTTGCCGGCACGCCCGCGCAATTTACGGAGCTTCTGCTCCGTGAATCGAGGGCAGCGCAAAAAAATTGCGGGGGCGCAGGGCAAAAACGTTGCCCTGCGCCTCCGTAAAAAAAGCGCAATTGTTACTGAATCCGGGCCAATGTCTTTGTCGATTGTGTAAAAAAACTTCTGCACTTGGTGGGCCAGATCCACAGCCAGCCGCCGTAACTTATCTTTTCCCATTTAAGTTACACTGCCGGAAAATTTCTACCTAAGTGCCCGATCCACAAAACACTTACCTAGAAATTTTCGGGTGTTTAACTTAAATTCCGCCGGCGCAAGGCGTTCCTATTCAAATGGGGGCGAGTCCCATTTAAATTAGGCGCGCTCCCGCGCCGGACGTACTGCGCATGCTCGTGACGTCATTTTCCCGACGGGCATAGCGCGGTTTTACGTTACGCCGAGTTTTGTGAATCGCGGGTAAAAAAAGTTGCGTCAGGAAAAAAAAAGATACGGCGAAAAAAAAGAAAAAATAACAGCGTCGCGGGTAAGAAGGGTCTACTTTTACAAGGTGTAAACAGTTTACACTTTGTAAAAGCAGCCCTAAAGTTACGCAGGCAAACTAATACTTACGGAGAAAAAACGAAGCTGAAAAGCTTTGTGGATCTCCGTAAGTGCAAATTTGCATTTTCAATTCTCAGCGTCGGACGCGCGTAGGTTCGGGAATCTCGCGTACTTACCTCATTTGCATAGACGACGGGGAAAACGACGATGCGACACCTAGCGGCGGGAAAAAAAAATACTTTTAATATCTGACAGCGTAACAGCCTTACGCATGTCAGATCTAATGGGTATCTATGCGCAACTGATTCTAAGAATCAGTCGCATAGATACCCGGGGCCAGATGAGGAGTTACGACGGCGCTAATGGTGTTGCGCCGTCGTAACACCTTTGAGAATCTGGCCCTAAGTCTCTTACACATGCCGGATCTTCTGTCTATCTCTTGGAAACTGATTCTGTGGATCAGTTCCAAAGATAGAAACAGGGATACGACGGCGTATCAGTAGATACGCCGGCGTATCCCTTTTGAGGATCTGGCCCGGTGACTATTAACCGCAGCCCGAGTTTTTATGTCGACAGAATGGCACGGCTGCGCAAATGGGCCTATATATACGTCCCCTTTAATTTGGTCGCACGTGTGGTCCCACACTCCGTGACCGTGCCCATGGGACCCACGGACTCAATGTCCACCGGTGTCCCGCGATCGGGTCACAGAGCTGAAGAACGGGCAGATGTCAGTGTAAACACAATATCTCCCCGTTCTTCCTAGTGACATGTCATTGATCGTCTGTTCCCTGTCATCAGTGACGTGTCACAGCAAGCCACGCCCCTGACAGTTAGAATCACTCCCTAGGTCACGCTTAACCCCTTCAGTGCCCCTACAGGTTAACCCCTTCACTGCCAGTGTCATTTTCACAGTAATCAGTGAATTTTTATAGCACTGATCGCTGTAAAAATTACAATAGTCTCAAAATGGTGTCAAAAGTGTCCGATGTCTCCGCCATAATGTCGCAGTCATGATAAAAATCGCTGGTCGCCGTCATTACTAGCAAAATATTAATAAAAATGCCATAAAACGATCCCCTATTTTTTAGACGCTATAACTTTTGCGCAAACCAATCAATGTACGCCTATTGCGATTTTTTTTTTACCAAAAATATGTAGAAGAATACGTATCGACCTAAACTGAGAAAGAAATGTGTTTTTTTATAAATTTTTGGGGATATTTCTTATAGCAAAAAGTAAAAAATATTGGGCCAGATTGTTGTAGATCGCCGCATCTCTGCGGCAGCGTAACGTATCTCATTTACGTTACGCCGCTGCAAGTTTTACGGGCAAGTGCTTGATTCACAAAGCACTTGCCTGTAAAGTTGCGGCAGCGTAGCATAAATCCCCTGGCGCAAGCCTGCCTAATTCAAATGTCCCGGGTAGGGGGCGTGGATCATTTAAATTAGGCGCGTTCGCGTCGCAAATCTAACATAAACGTCGTAACTTCACTGCGTCGACCGCGCATACGTTCGGGAATTCGCGTATTTTGCTCATTTGCATACTCGACGGGGAAAACGACGTCGGCGACACCTAGCGGCAAAAAAAAAATTGCATTTAAGATCCCACAGCGTAAGAGCCTTACGCCTGTCGATTCTAATGCTTATCTATGCGTAACTGATTCTATGAATCAGGCGCATAGATACGACGGGCGGACTCAGAGATATGACGGCGTATCAGGAGATACGCCGGCGTATCTCTTTTGAGAATCTGGGCCATTTTTTTGTTTATAGCGCAAAAAAATAAAAAACGCAGAGGTGATCAAATACCACCAAAATAAAGCTCTATTTGTGGGAAAAAAAGGATGTCAATTTTGTTTGGGCACGACCGCGCAATTGTCAGTTAAAGCGACGCAGAGCCGAATTGCAAAAAGTGCTCTGGTCAGGAAGGGGCTAAATTCTCCCGGGCCTGAAGTGATTAAAGTGATTGCACACCCTCATCTTATAAAACAACCCATTCAGTTCACAATACAAATGGAAGGAAAACATTTGTCTATAGATATAAAAACCATCATCAATTCCTTGATTTTCTTCTTCTTTTTTATAACCACTTGAGCTCCTGGATTTTACCCCCCCCCCCCCCCCCCTTTTGCTGACTAGGCAGTTTTTTGCAATACGACACTCCGTTATTTTAACTGACAATTGTGCGGTCGTGCGACGTTGTACCCAAAGAAAATTGGCGTCTTTTTTTTCCCACAAATAGACCTTTCTTTTGGTGGTATTTGTTATTTGTTATTTCTTTTATTTTCTGTGCTATGAACAAAAAAAAAAAATGTGAAAAAAAATATATATATTTTTTACTTTCTGCTATAAAACATGGAATTTCTTCATAACTTTGGGCCAACATGTATTCTGGAATATATTTAGGGAGTTTTTATTTTTTCTTACTAGTAATGGCAGGTACCAGCGACATTGCCACAGAAAAATCTGACACTTTTTGGGGACCAGTGACACCAATACAGTGATCACTGCTAAAAAAATGCACTGTCACTGGATAAATGAAACTGGCAGGGAAGGAGGGGGTTAACATCTAGGGTGATCAAAGGGTTAAATGTGTTCCCTAGGTGTGCTTTCTAACTGTAGGGGGTGTGCTTTGACAAAAAAAAAAAAAAAGAAAACAGATCCATGTTTCTACATAGCAGAAACATGAGATCCTCAGCTTCCTCTCTGACAGACCGCCGTTCTGCCTCTCTATGAACGATCACGTTTCCGTCAGCCATGCTGATTGGCTCCCGCTGTGTCTAATCACAGCAGGATTCCAGCGGCGCATGCCCCAAAGCCAATGGACGAGATCACGTATAGGTAAATGTATGTGGGTCGATTAATAAGTGATCACATCCACTCAGTTTTCAGCAGCATAAGAGCTGGGGGGGGGGGGGAGAGATATCGCAGTATACTGACCTTCCCAGTGAAAAGCTGTGCAGGGGGGAGATATCAGGACTAGTCTGATCATCGGAGGAGAGCAGGCCAAGTTCTTAGCACAGCTACAGACCTGACCATGCTGTGCTCTCGTGCATAGTGTGGTCAGTTTGACGGCAGACCATTGATTTGACAGAACAGATACCTTTTCATACCAGTACAGGTACCTCAGCCACATCAGGCATATGAACTGTTGGGCTTACATATTCTTTCATTCCAATTAGGTAGCAAATTTTAGGGGGGCCGGATTGTGGCCAGTGAGAGTAGAAAATGCCCCAGCGTCAGATGCCCCATCATTGGTTTAAGTGGGAACATTAGTGCTCCATTGTTGGTATCAGTGGAAGAATTTGTGCCATATTGTTGGTATGAGTGGAAGAAATAGTGTCATATTGTCAGTATCAGTGGGATGAATAGTGCTCCATCACTGGTGTCTGTGTGAGGAATGGTGCGCCATTAGTTGTCAGTTGTGGAGGGAATAATGCCCCAAGGGCCAGATAGAGGCAAGAAAAGGGCCACATCCGGCCCCAGGGCCGCAGTTTGGAGACCACTGCCCTAGCATGTGACCAATCTGATTCGTTTTTCACATGACAGAGCTGCTCCCATTGACTGCCGATCAGAAGAGCTTTCCGTGTGCTGCGAACACACAACTTCAGGCTGCCGTGAACACGTGTGACAACTGGGCATTAAATCAGACCCCCCCTCCCCCCAATCACCGCAAATATGTTACGCAGTCTGTGAGGGGTTAACAAGTCAAACCCCTTAAATTCCAAGTATCAGTAGCTCTCTATATCTTGTAAGGGAAGCTTTAGGGCTCGTTCACACTAGGTGGAGCCCAGTACATATACACATTGCATTTTAGAGCAGTCCATTTCAATGGGGTGACTTATGCTTGAGAAATGTGCAAAAAAAGTATGCTGAACCAAAAATGCATCGCACCATACATTTTTGCATGAGCAAAAAACACATTTGCATGGGAGTGCTATTAAGAATTGTATCCACACATCTGCAAGAAAAAAAGTTTTTGCACACGTTCCCATACCACACCTGATGTGAACAAGCTCAGAGGCGGCTCTAGGCTTTGTGAGGCCTTAAGCAAAACTTAGATACGGGGGGCCCCACTCATGTCCATAATGGGTAAAAAAATTCAAGCAAATGAAAATGTCTGCAGAAAGATGCACAGATCTAGCACACAGTGATTGAGCAGAGGCAAATTAGGCGGCCGCGAGGCCCCATGTGAGTGCGAGGCCTTAGGCGACCGCCTAATTTGCCTAATTAAAGAGTCGCCTCTGAATAAGCTTTTCCACCCTTTATCTTGCCATAAAACCTGGTTGAGCTGCCATTTCCATGGGCTTTTTCCGATCCTCAAGTGTGATCCTCTAGCTGCTGCCCTGCCACTCATTCCACATGCTCCACCAGTACCCTGAAAGGAAGTTATTTACTTGCATCCCTCTAAGGTAGGATGACCAGACATCCCCGATTTCCGGGGACATTCTCCGTATTAAGGACCCTGTCCCCGGAGCCAGTATGTCCCCGGATTTGTCCCCGGATTGCAGTGGCATGGGAAGGGCATCTGGTACTCTCGCCCCGGGTGTAACATTTGGGAGGACGCAACATCATTACTGTGCTCTTGATCAAGGTCATCTGCTGATCTGAGAACTGTAGTGGGGACTTTTTATTGGCAACTATAATCACAGGTAGTGTTACTCACTGTATCTCCAGCTTCACTGTATCTCCGACTTTGTGGTATCTCGTAGCAGTGACACCTATGCTGAAATCAGATGATGGGGTCTCCTCCAGCACCTCCCACTTCACACCAGTCAGCTGACCTCTAGTCTCTGCCCTCGAGCCAACGGCGTGAACTGAATGGGAGGCTGTGAAGAGACTGAGTGAGCGGCCGCAGGTCTCAGGAACAGCCCAGCTGGGTGGCCACAAGCTCCAGGGACAGCCCTGCTGGGCGGCCACAAAAAGTCTGGTAGAGGGGTGCGGGGTTCAGGAACAGCTCAGGATTCGGTGACCCCTGGCAGGACCGGCCTTAGATGTTCAGGCGCCCTGTGCGAGCTAATCCTGTGGCCCCCCCCATCTTCACCCCTCGCCCCCCTTATTTTTTTTTTCAAATTTGGTCTTTTGTTAAAAAAATTAAAAATAAAACGGGAAAAATAAAATAACGCAGAGGTGATCAAATTCCACAGAGAAAAAAAAATATACACATTTTATTTGTGTACAGCGTCGCATGACCGCGCGGTTGTCAGCTTAAGTTACGCAGTGCACATCGCAAAAAATGGCCTGTCATGAGGGGGGGGTAAATCTTCCAGAGGTCATATGGTTAATCAGTGAAAATTTTTTGCCCAGAGTTTATTTATACTTCAGGCAATAAACCTGGGGTGTCACAAACATGAAAGGGACATACAAACTCCATGCAGACAAGTGTAGGGAGGGATCAGATGGGAGATCATCAGCAGGCTATGGTACAGAGTGATCCTCTGTAGGAGTTTTCCATATGGCAGAGCTGCAGACATAGCCAGTACAGGCCAATCACAGACTGCCTGAAGTATAAATAAACTCGGGGCAAAAAAATTTCATTGATTAACCACGTGACCTCTGGAAGATTTACCCCCCCCCCCCCTCCTTCATGACAGGCCATTTTTTGCTATGTGCACTGCATAACTTAAGCTGACAACTGCGCAGTGGTATTTGATCACCTCTGTGTTTTATTTTTTGCGTTTTTTTTTTTTAACAAAAGACCAATTTTTTTAAAAAATAATAATTTTGTGTTTTGCTATATAACATATCCATTTTTTTTTCGTTTTTTTTATAAATTCACAGTGCCGGGCTCACATCTGGTGACCGCCCTCCTCATTGGAGTACAGGTGAGGGGGGAGGAGGGAATGACAGGTGTGAAACTGTCAGCCTGTTAGATAAGGGGGAGGGGACGGGCGGCCTTACCGTTACTTTTCTTCAGAGTGTACAGCGCCAGTCTGTCAGTCCCGTACTGGTCCCGGCTTCAGTACTGTTGCGACTTCAGTCAGTTAGACCCGGCTTCAGTGCCCTCTGCTCCTGGCGGCTGGCGCCGTTAGAATTTGAAGCTGCATGCATTACGCATGCACGCTTTACGCAACGGTGCCGCACTACCCAGGCCAGTACCACCTGAGACAAGAAGCAAAAGAGAGGAGAGGAGGAGGAGGAAGGAAGGGACCAGTGTGAGTGTCAGACACTTCGGGGCGCGACGGCGCCCCCCCCCCTCTGCAGCGCTGGCTGCCTGCTGAGCAGTGACCTGGGCGGCGGCCGCCCCTGCCCCATTCAACACGTTATTCACGGTAAACTGACTGCGAGCTGTGACGGCCGCACAGCGCCCCTGTTGTCAATGGCGCCCTGTGCGGTCGCACAGCCCGCACACCCCAAAGGCTGGCCCTGCTAGGGGGTCCCGACCCCCAGCTTGAGAACCTGATATATAGGCACTTTTTTTTACCTATGCTCTCAGGTTTTTATGTGTGTGTGTGCACTTCATACATCCTAGGGCAGTGATGGTGAACCTTTTTGAACCCAAGTGCCCAAACTGCAACACAAAACTAACTTATTTTTTTCAAAGTGCCAACACTGCAATTAAACCTGAATACTGAGGTTTTAGAAACAGCAAGGCATGTGTCGCTGGTGAGACTGCTCTGCTGGGTCTGGAAGCCAAATACCATACTAATATAATGTATAGTGTCCAGTAGATAATTGATATTTAGGTATTAGTATGATAACTATAAGTTATGTTGTTCTGCAGCAACACCCCAAGTTCTCCAGAGAGTGCATTTATTTAAGTCCAAAGTCCAAATTCCACAGATGATACAAATCCAACAGGGTATATAATTCAGAATCCCATCTTTTCTTAGACCTGTGCCTTCATATTCAGAGAATATACAGAGAATATTCTCTGTAACAAGACTGACCTCCAGAATTATATTCCCTATCCACTGAATAGCTGAGCAATTTGATTGGCCATCTTTGATCTACATCCTGTCTTTCAGAGTGACAGATAATGACCCCAGCCGGAGACGGCTTCAATAATCACATGCCCTAATTTTGCATTCTTGCATACTAACAAGCTTACTAACAAGCTTACTAACAAGCTTACTCTGATATGTGTAATTAGATTACAGATAACAGAGGTGGCCTGAGCACATTAGAGTTATTATCTGTCCCATTTGATATGTGTAGTAAATCTTGTTTGGCCACTAACCCCTTTTGATATGTGTAATTAGATTACAGATACCAGATGTGACCTGAGTACAGGTTTGATGTGTAAAATAGACTTATCCTGGATCTTTCCATATTGACAATCCACAAGCCTCTTTTGATGTGTAACATGTAATTAACAAGTACCAAATGTCAACTGAAATCTGGCCTGATCAATTTTGGACTTATACATATATATAATAATACAATATATATATATATATATATATATATATATATATATATATATATATATATATATATATATATATATATATATATATATATAATATACCACATAAATCGGCCAACATATTACAACACTGTGTCTCAGCCAATCAGGAGAGTCCCAGACGGTCAAAGCACTCGTGCACGAGCCATGCAAATGAGGCGTAAGCCATGAAAAAGGACTGATTTTGTGCGAAACGTCGGCTGTTCCCCTGTTCCTGTTGTTTTGATCTGGTGATGTATCTGCTGTTCATTTAATAAAAGACAACCTGTACGGTTTTTGGAGTGCGGCCATCCATCCTTTATCTATCTTCTATGCTTGCCTAGTGCACCGCCAGCACCCTTGGAATCCTGTAACAGTGTGTGACCGTATAGTAGACCCACCTGGAGCGGTGACTTTCTTTCTACTAACGAAATCTCATCTTCTAGAAAGGAATAGGAACAAAAGTAAAAATAAAGACAGACCCAGGTGTGATAACAGTGTAAATGCCGAAGTGGAAGTCTCTAATTCTATAACTTGTTACTACTTTCTCACAGGAGTTTAACTCCATGAAAAGGATAATTTCCAAATACCTGCCAGTTCTACATGCAGATCCAGGCTTGGCTCCTATTCTGTCTGCGGGCTGCAAGTTTTCTAGCCGCCGCTCACAAACATTGGGCAATATTTTGTCCCCAAGCCTATTTTCATCTTCTGGGCGGAATGTGACTTGTCTTAAGGCTCCGGATTCTTACCCATGCGGCTTGAATACCTGACGTTTTTGTAATAAACACATCAAAGGATACAAAAGCATTGTAGCATGTGCGACTGGTAGGTAATATATAATCTGCAATTATATTAATTGCGGATCTATGAATGTAGTTTATGCGGTGGAGTGTACATCATGCAAACTGCAATATGTGGGAAGCACCACACGGCCATTACGGGCAAGAACTAGTAAGCATTATCATGGAGCTTCCTACACTAATGATAAGGGCATATCTAATGTCTCTAAACACGTCAAACATATTCATGCAGGTAATGTTGATTTCTTCAGATTTTGTGGTCTGGAAAAAGTCAAAGGATCCCTCAGAGGGGGGCGACACCTACCGGAAACTTTTGGAAAGAGAGGTCTGGTGGATTTTGAACCTTCACAGTAGAAGTTCCGTTTTAGTACAGTACAATGTTTCACATGGGAATTTGGCGTTTTATATTGTAGGCCTGTAATTCTTAGGAAAAACTCACTTAAATCTGTCCAAACAAGAGCCTAGTAGACATCCCGGGTATGATAAAGTCTGAAACACGAAATCATAAATTATAATATAATAAATACTGTAATTATAAATACTTATAACAAATAATAATATAATGATAATAAAATGTATTCAATAATGTAATCAAATCAAAAACACTGAAATTTGCAGAATTGTCGCTGTCATTACTTTCAGTGTTTGATGATGAATTTCCTCACAAATCACTATCGCACCAACTGTTGTCAACCTCTTCCCAAGCTGCTTGCCGATGGTCTTGTAGTCCAATCCAGCCTTGTGTAGGTCTACAATCTTGTCCCTGACATCCTTGGACAGCTCTTTGGCCATGGTGGAGAGATTGGAATCTGACTGATTGTTTCTGTGGACAAGTGTCTTTTATACATAGTTACATAGTTAGTCAGGTTGAAAAAAGACACAAGTCCATCCAGTTCAACCACAAAAAACAAAAAATAAAAAAACACAGTAAAATCCTATACACCCAACTCCATACCCACAGTTGATCCAGAGGAAGGCAAAAAACCCCAGCGGAGCATGATCCAATTTGCTACAGGTAACAAGCTGAAATTGGGAGCACTCCCTTTGAGGCTGGGTTCACACTTGTCCTACAAACGGTCCTACATTGGGAGCCTCATGTAGCATGACGTGTGAAAATCAATGTTTCCCTATGAGAGCTGTCTTAACTGGTCCTACACAAGTCGGTCCGACTTTGAAAATGCTCCCTGTACTACTTTTGGTCCTACATTGATCCTACTTCAACCCATTGAATATCATTGAAGTCGGACCAAAGTAGTATCCTGTTCATGAAAGTAGGATGGATGTAGGACCAATGTATGATAAATGTAGGACCAATGTAGCAGAGCAAAGTAGGATGAAAGTAGTGTAGTAGTGTGAACCCAGCCTTAGAGAGTGCTCCTAATCTCAGCTCGTTACCTGTATAGAAGACACCTGGGAGCAAGAAATCTTGTTGATTGATAGGAGATTGTTATTATCATTGTTAAAATAAACCTACCATTAAAATTTTAGAACTGATCATTTCTTTGTCAGTGGGTAAATGTACAAAAGCAGCAGGGGATCAAACACTTTTTTCCCTCACTGTATGTAGCACTTACTCCTGAAGGGGCCCTTGAATATAATCTCCCTTACCCGTTCAGAGGCTGCCAGCACAGGTACCAGTTCCAGAGCAAACCAACAAAATTCAGGCTTAGCCTAGTTGTCTTGGTGCCTTTTTAAAGATTTACAGCAGTTCTTGAACACAGGTGAGTAGAGGGATGAGGGTGCAGGATACTCATAAAACAAGGGATCCATCTATACCAGGCAATTGAGTGAGTATCGGTACTTTGCGTGCGATTTGCGTCAATACAAAATGAATAGGCAAAATCGCACTGCAAGAAACCGCATGCAATTTGAATAGGAATATGGTGTGATTTCTATTTTGTATTTAAATAAATATAGTTTATTGACATCTGTGTATTTAAAATGTAATGTGGAAATGGATATATGGTTTTACATTTTGATCATAGATACACGCAGAAAAAAAAACTTTAACATACTGTTCAAAATACAATAACAAGGCTGATGGTAGAACATATGAAATAGCAACCAATCATAATCCAGATTTTACTCTTGCCCTTATATGTTATCCATAAAATAATTATTCTTGGAATATAAAGTGAATACAACTGTATGCACTATGGGTATGATTAACTTAAGTGGGAAATATTGACAAGAGTTTGATTTGGAGAATTTAAAGTGGTTGTAAACCCTGACATATACCCAGTGAAGTGAGTGCCCTCAGGTGATACAGAGATTAAACTAATTGTTCTACATAAGCTGTACTGTTTATCCACCGCTGTCTTTCACCTACAACCATTCAAAGTGCAGAATTTACACAGGATCTCTCAGCTTTGAAAATCAGGGGGAAGGAGCTGAAGTTACATCAGCGAGGAGAGCTCTGAGAGCTGATTGGAAGGAGGGGACACACCCCCTTTCACACAGCACACAGGAGCTGAGGTTAACAATCATAGGCTGTGCCATTCCCTGTCACCATTTTTCTCTTGGTGTCAAAAAAACGCATCAGAAGTGACTCAATGACACTTAGTGCTCTGGATTGAGGCAATTACACACTATATTGGAATATGCTTTGTATGCTTTGTATGCTTTGTTCATAGTTCATGTCTGAGGTTTACAACCACTTTAATATAAAATTACAGTATGTTTAATTTAGGTGAGATGAAGTGAGCCTTTGTTCATTTTAAACATCCAATCTTTGTGCAGGGGAATTTGAAAAAATAGATCTTATTACTTAACACAGTTGGGTGAACAGAGGTTCACGTTACCGCACTTCATACTTTAGTAAATCAGGCTCTATATGTACATACCTCCCAACATTTTGAGATGGGAATAAGGGACACCTATTAGCAAAAGCATGTAGGTATAGGACACCCCCACCAAAAAAAAAAGATTAGTATATATTAGGGATGCACCGATACCGATACTGGTATCGGTGCCGATACTAGGCATTTTCGCGGAAATGGTCCGATACAGGAAGCCGATACCGGAAGTGACTTTGCGTGGGAGCGGACCGCACCATCCCCGCTGCTTCTTCCTGTCATCGTTTGGTGCAGGCCCGCTGGGCTGCCTGTCCTAACAGCCCACCAGCCTGTCTCCGCACTGCACACCTCCCTCCTCCAGCTCTGACTCCCGGCCACACAGAGCACTGGATCTGGGCTCTCCCTGGCTGCAAGCTGAGGCAGAGAACAGGGGGCTCTGTATGTGAAGACACTGTACAGCGGTATCCTCTCCTGGGCTCTCTCCCTCCTCCATGCAGTGCCTAAGTGTCTCCTGTACCATGCCTGCAGTCTCTGACAGTATCCTGTACCATGCCTGCAGTCACTTCTGCCTGTTGCCTCTTTCTTCCCTCTACCAGCTGTCACCCCTGCCCCCATGTTTCCCAATAACCCTCCTATAGCCATCCTCATCCCCACAGCGATCACAGCCCTTTCCATCCCAACACTCTCGCCCCACAATCCCTATTTCACCCTACCCTCAACTACCGCCACCTCCCAAACCACCCCTCTTCCTAGGCGATAGGTATCTGTAATTGGTATTGTTGAGTACCTGAGGTAAAGTATCGGTACTCGTACTCGGTGTTAAAAAAAAGTGGCATCGGTGCATCCCTAGTATATATTGTATTATATTGGCTTTTGCCATTTACAATTACAGCAATTTAGAAATTGGATGAAAGGTTTAGCATCGTGAAACACTTTTTAGAAGATAAAAAGTGTATTTTATATACAACTATATAGATCAGACCAAAATGTGAGATAAAGGAGGAGAAAAGAAGGACAGAGGAACTTTGTTCCAAATCAAGGACAGTCCCTCGAAACCACAGACAGTTTGGAGCTATGTATGCATGTAGTGTATTATAGTCATACCATTTTGTGGCATCATATTGTATCTGACTGTAGAAACTAGAGTTTGTAGCAGCTTATTACAGGTTTGGCAGAATGCCTAGATATGTAGATTTTGGTTTGTCAGGGCAATAGAAGGCATTAAAGTATTCCTGTACAGAAGCCTTTACATCATAAAATAAATGTGCATGAAAACAAGATGTAAAATTCTGACAGACTCCAGTAATACAACAACAATGTAACTTTTACAAATCATGTGACCTAGAAATTTCTGGATTTAACAAGGCAACTTAAACATTATTGGCTAAATAATGAAGTATCCTTTTCAATGCAAAGATTATATTTATATAGGGACAATAATGATGATGATTATAATGAACAGCTACTAAATAATTTTCTCTGTACCTAAAGTGTTTGGTAAGCCACTAACTGATCATTTATACCATCCCCTTTGTCTGTAGGGTAGTTTTGGCCAGGTGGGGGACTCTACCAGCCCATATAAGAGAAAGCACGATCCCATCAAATTTGACAGGATTGGACTCCAGAGAGAAAGATACAATTTTGCCAGTGTTCAAATCATTAGTAAGACCTTATCTGGAATATTACGTCTAGAGGAAAAGAGATTTCATCTCCAAATACGGAAAAGTTTCTTCACAGTAAGAGCTGTGAAAATGTGGAATAGGCTCCCTCCAGAGGTGGTTCTGGCCAGCTCAGTAGATTGCTTTAAGAAAGGCCTGGATTCTTTCCTAAATGCACACAATATAACTGGGTACTAACATTTATAGGTAAAGTTGATCCTGGGAAAATCCGATTGCCTCTCGGGGGATCAGGAAGGAATTTTTTCCCCTGCTGTAGCAAATTGGATCATGCTCTGCTGGGGTTTTTCGCCTTCCTCTGTGGGTATATAATTTGGTATATGGGATTGTATGATATTATTTATTTTATTTATTTTTATGGTTGGACTTGTGTCTTTTTTCAACCTGACTATGTAACTATGTGACAGAGATTTAGGAATAGGTACTGGAATATTCCTCAAAAAATACAGAAACTTTGACTGAAAGAAAATTTTAATGAGATTTATTCTTACCACTGGTGGCAAGAGGAGAAATCTCAATGCTCCACATTTTCAAGTAAGTTGGGTAAGCAAGGGATGTCGATGTTTGTGCTAGGTAGGTGTAAAGGCTGTTCTGAATTTTTCACACTCAAATAGGTACTGTAAGCTTGTAAACCCATTGAAGTGGTGTATGTGTCACTATTCTGTAGAGTACTATCAATGTTCGGAATCAGGAAGGACTTATTTAAGAGAAAGTTTCATAATTTTCAAGCACATTAGTTTACTGTCCATAGCTTGGACAAAAGTTCACTTTAAAGAACGGTGCCATGCAAAAATGGCATCTAATCAGATGTTTCTCCTTTTAGAGAAGCTTATTTGCATACATTTTCCCAGGAAGCATTTTCCGAAGTTATTCTACTTGTGTTTTTGTATGGCAGTTCAAAGCGCGTATAGGAAGTTAGTTGCCTTTTATTAAGCAGAAAGGCATGTGGGGATTTCCTCAGTTTCAGGTAAATAAACACTACCTTATAGCATATGGTTAGTTCTTAAGAGTTCTCTGCTGGTTCGTGGATTCAGGCCATTACCTCACTGGTTTCATAATTTCATCTGTGCGTAAGCATGTGGTTTGGAATTGTTAATTGTCGGTGGAAGTGGTAAGACAGAACCTACTTTTTTTTCAAACCATGTGCTCTTCTGTCTTCAGAAATTAGGACTGAAGTTATAACCAAATTACAGAGGTAGGAGAAAGTTTTCTGAACCCTCAAGAAATTTGCTCTGCACGATAACATATGTACAATTTAACAGAATCATTATATTTTCTGAATTTATGATTTTCCTGAACTAAGACACTACTGTATCTCTGCTCCAAAACTTCAACAGGGCACACGTTTCATTTCTTAAGTCTAGGTCTGTATCCACTGAAGGTAGTTTGGAAACAATATTGAACATTATACTTTAAAAAAAAGTAAAATAATTCATCCTATTTTTGTGGATTATTCAACATACTATATTTGCTGGAGAGAAAAAACTTTTGGAAAATGTATTTTGAATCAAAGTGTTTACTTTTCTCTGAGGCTGCACAGTGGTAAAAGTGTTAGTGCAAACATTTTTGTAACAGTTTGCTGCTCTAGAAGACAGTTTTTTTTTGTACTTGTGGGATACAAGTTTCATTTCAGAGACAGTTGGGTTATACTGCTGCCTACAGGCAAACACATTTTACTGACCAGCCTAGTATAACTCTTTCCACTCCTAGCAGCCTTCAATTGGGAAAAAATAAATGTCAGAATAAGATCATAGACACACAAAAGAGTTGTGTCTCTCCATGAACTCCAAAAAAATTGAACACATAAAAGACAATACCATACACAGAAATCAGATTGCAACAGGCTGAATAGATGTAAGTAAGCATTACAAAGGCAAATGTAATGCAGAGAACCATTTGCAAAAATTCTGTCACAACAATCACAAATGCATCAAGGAACCATTCAGAGGATGCAGCCAGTTAAAATGGTATCATAAGCCGTTATAGATGTAGTGCCTATCCAATGAATCATCTTCTGAGGGCATGTACTTAGCCAAAATTGTGTGGTTACACCACTAGTAGAGATTAGTTGATATAAAGGAAACAAATGTGAAAAAAAGAAAACACTATTAGGACTCATTGACACTTTGCATAGCGGAAACTCGTGTTACCAATCGTAATTTTGTGTGGTTGATTTTCAAGTCATTCTGCATGCCTTGCATAGTGTAGCACATTCACTTAAATGGGCCCTTAGTCTGCGGTGTTTTTACACGCATGTTTTGCTGCGATTCTCATGTTTTGGCGCTCTGCATTGCGGCAAAAGTACATTGTGTTTGCAGTGCTATTAATAATTAATGGCACCCAAATGCATGTTCATATGTTTTGCTGCAATATGGAATTGCAGGAAGAATCATGACAATTCTGCCCATGATTTCAATTCACCGCGTACACACGGTCGGACATTTGACCGGGCAAAACTCCGGAAAAATAAAGAACCTGCTCATCTCCATCGGAAATTCCGACCAAAATTACGCGGCTTTAGTGTGAATGGGGCCTTAATGTTATAAGCTGGTACAGGCAAAAGTGACGTGTGCAGAATGGACCTCATCCAAGATACAGAGTGCAGGCTGTTGCTATGTTCATAGAGGATTGGTTCAGAGAAATCACCATGCAGCTGAGAAAATTGGTGCATTTTTGGGAGGTAGCCGTGTGAATTTGTCTCCCAGAAAATAATCAAAATGCATGCTTTGTTATAATGTACTTTATTTGCTTAAAGCATATCTCTAGCCTACACTTTTTAATCTGAATGATCTCTAATGCCTCGTACACACGGTCTGACTTTTGACCATGCCGTGAGTCCATCAGAAGTCCGACGGAAAGATAGAGAACAGGTTCTCTATTTAAGGTCTGTCGGACTTCTGACCAAAAAAGTCAGATGGAGGCTACACACGGCCGGACTTTCCGAGAAAAAAAGCCTGTCTGACTTTTTTTTTCGGGAAAGTCCAACCGTGTGTACGAGGCATTAGTTTATAAACGTAGTGTGTGACGATCCCACACATTTACATCATTAAATTCTGTGACACATAAACAGTATGCCCTGTGAGTAGGCACTGCTGTGTCATATACAATATTTCACAGAGCCAGTGTACACCCTGCACTCATCCACAGTAAGGATACAGTGAGACAGTAAACCCAGCTTATATAGTGAAATGCAGTACTTAAACATTTGTCTGACTGTTTATTTTTAAAAGCAACGGCAAGCCTTCTGATCTCACAGGTTTGCTAATCTGACAGAACATCGCTGCTTTGAAAAATCAACATCAAAACAGTCTGACGGATTTAAAAATACTGTATTTCACTATATAAGCTGAGTTTACTGGTAAAAATAACTGTGAAATGCAAGACTCCGGTGGGTGTAACAAGATGTCCGCTTGCCGCCTTCTCACTATATCCTTACTGTGAACGAATGCGAGGTGTAGCAAGATGGCGGTGACGGAACGTCACTTCAAATTACAAAATCAGGCGGGCGTCACCAAATCTGATGAAACACCTGTCCTCTGAACTACAGAGCCGATGAGAGGAGGAGTTGCATGAGGCGGAGTCAGTGCAGGAATCACTGCTTGCAGGCAGCAAGGTTCCATGGGATATGTAGTCCTTAGAAATTGAAAGTAAACAGCAGAGAAAAAGCTATAATGCATTCAGGGAATCTAGAAAGTTGTGGAAAGAGATGGCCAGCAGACAGGCTTTGACCATATTGTTCTATTAAACGTTATCATACTTACTATGATCTCCCTTTGTGAAACATTAAGTGTATTTGTATGCAGGTTCCAGGAAAGTACATTGGTATGCAATGTTTCTTCTTTATGTCTATCATAAATCCTCCATTTGATCAACTGATATGAGTCCACACATCATAATAGGGATCACTTGGACGTATTGTCCTAATGACATTTCTGTACTATTTGTACATATTGGAGGTACAGTATATGGTTAGCTATAGTGTATAATAGTTTTTGGACACATTTGAATATTGTCAAGCTGAACAGGAGATTGCACAGAATCATTGCACAGAGCATAGAAGTATGACATGTTTATTATTTTAGAAAAAAAAAAATGTAACCTTTAGAATAACTTTAATCTGGATCACTTTTGTTTATATTCACACTGTACTATTTGTTACTTAAGGCCTCATTCACACTGTGCGGATCCGTTGCAGCGGAGTCCGCCAGCTCTGTGTCGAGCATCGCTGATTCCTATGGAGAAATCGGACAAAAACAGACAGCATGTTTTCATCAGATCTCACCCTATTCGATCCGCCAGGACGGATGTCGAACGTATCGCCATACATCTGATTTTAGTGAATTGGACCATATTGGATGTCTGTTCATGTCTGTCTAAAATAAATGACAGGCGGACCTGAACGGTCCGCCAGTGTGAAAGGGGCCTTACTAAGTCCCTAGTATTGAAACAATTGTTTGTTTTAGTTTGTTTTTTACAATTCAATTGTTTTCAAATATTACATTTTTATTCCCTTGATAGTAATGCTTCTGTGACTCCGAGTTTTTTCTGATTATACCAATTGCGGTCTTAAAAAAGATGGATTACTAGTAAGGTAAAAGGAACTAAATAATTCACTGAAATATCTCAAAATAGAAAAAAAGACTAAAAGGTGCCCCCAGACAAGTCACATGGAATTATAATGGGTTGGGTAAGTGAAAAATAGTGAATAGTTGCACCCCCATAATTAAGTCGGATATGACGAAACATGTCGGGGGCATGGCCACATAGTCAGTTTGTGAAGTGCTTCTGAACTAACGTGACGTTTGAATCGTGCAGCACGTCAAGCTTGGCGATTATCTTGGAGCATCTCTGTCTGAAAACAATACTAGATTGGATTGCAGTGGATTGCAGTGTCATTGAGCGGTGAGAAACCCTGGCTGATCGTAGGTCCGCCGTCACCATTTTTCATACCAACTGAGGATATTTTAAAGGAATACTTGTGTTGCTGTGATTCAACGCTGATTTTTCAAGTTTGTTTGTGAGTGCAACCTTTGTAGTTTGTGCATGGTGTTTTATTAAAAACTGGTCATACAGTATCACACTATTGTGCACTTTTTTTCTTTCTTTTTCTTATCGCTTATGTTGAACCATTTGGATCGTATTATCGGATATTGAATTCTATCCAACACTTTGGAGTGATTTAAGCTTGTTTGCCAAAGCACGAGAGTGTAAGGCATATAGTTTTGGTGAGTGTCCATTTTGATGGGTGACGGAATCACTGAACACTTGTGGTGTGGTGGAAGAATGTGAAGACCATTGGATCACTTATTTTATGAACTATATTCATTTTTCACATTATTTAGTGTGCACAGGTTTTGTTAGAACTTGCATTTTTTGTAATTTTGAGGGTTTTTTTCAATTTTTTTGCATGTCACATTAATTTATTGATTTATTTAGAAGGATTTAATTATTCTTTAAGCGCTGCTAAAATTGGTTTTGACACACTTTTGAGGGAGGTGTCACCTTATTCACTTTTCACATTATACTTATTTAAGCAGCAGCTAGGGTGTCTTATTTCCATCAGCGCAACGGTGGATGATCAGATCACCTACTTTTTTGCAAGTGAAAAATAGTGTTAACTGTTGAATGTTCCCTTCAAAGAAATTTTGAATATGTTGCGTTGTGGATGTGTGCCTTTATCTTTTTCACTTGCCTAGTACAAGTAATACACTTCCAACTGATCTTTTTAAAGATACTTGCTTGGTTTTATTTAGCTTGAGGAAAGATGAGCAGGTGGAAGAGTGAAAGGAGTGGATAAAAGAGAGTATGGGCAAACTTGCTAAATGGTCAGCAAGAATTAAAATAAGTGCAAAGTGTTTGATGCAAACTGCCAAAAGGTTATGGATACCTAGTGAGAGAAAATTGGCATGGCCTGGGTAAAACATGGGGTCAGTTCTACTAAAGGTTAATTGAATTGTGAAACAATAGCCAATTAACACTTTCTCTGTGTGTGTGTGTGTGTGTGTGTGTGTGTGTGTGTGTGTGTGTGTGTGTGTGTGTGTGTGTATATATATATTATGCATACAATGTCATGTTCAAGAAACCAGTGGTGAGATGATTCGAGCTTTGTGACTCCTGCTGGAACTGGAAGTAACCACTAGAAGATAGGCACACTTTAGTCATAAAGCGATGGAGGTGGTCAGCAACAATACTCATGTGTACCCTCATTTTGTGGGTACACATGCCACAATTTTCCATAGCAACCAGTCATTTTCAACATTTAAAGCGGAGGTTCAATCAAATCACAACACTGTACTAAACACATCAATGTACAATCTAGATACACAATAGCCCTAAGAATTTTTTTGACCTTAATAATTTAGACTTACAGGGTTTCACTCCCGCGGGAGTAGGCGTCTCCCCGGCGCCGCAGTGTTTTCTGGGAGTTCAGGGCAGTGTGTACTGGGAGCACAGTGTTGTGCTTCACAAGATACAACGCGAACGCCGTCCTTAGAAATCCTGCGAGATTGTCCAGTAAGAAGCACCGCGTGACGCCGGTCACGTGACGGGGTCGTTGCTGAGATCGCCGCTTCCAGGAAATGATTGCTTGTGGGCTTCAGAATGCCCACAAGCAAAATGGAAACTCCCTGGAACTAATTAACTATTAACTACTTATTTGCCATGAAAACGGACAGTGGATGTTTACAGAGACCTAACAAGTGAGTGTACCTTAGTATACTGAAATGCTTCATTGAATGCTTAAAAAAATAAAAATAAAGATTGGCGGCGGAACCCCCGCTTTAAGTTTTATTTTGCGGAAGGGGCAAGAAGAAAGAATACTGGATTGCTACTGCAACATAATTAGACAAGTAATCAGAGAAGTGAGGTGATGGATTGTTTTTTCAATACACTTTAAGAGCATATATGGCTAGATTCAGAGAGATTGCCTTAACTTTAAGGCGGCGTAGCTTAGCATGTTTACGCTACGCCGCCTTAAGTCAGAGAGGCAAGTACATGATTCTCAAAGTACTTGCCTCCTAACTTACGGCGGCGTAGCGTAAATCGGGCGGGCGTAAGGGCGCCTAATTCAAATTTAGCTGAGGGGGCGTGTTTTATGTTAATGGGGCTTGACCTTACGTTTTTGACGTTTTTTTTTTGGCTGCGCATGCGCCGGGCACCTACATTTCCCAGTGTGCACTGCGGCTAAGTACACCGCACGGTCCTATTAATTTCGACGTGGACGTAAACGATGTAAATCCCTATTCGGGAACGACTTACGCAAACAACGTAAAAATTTCGAATTTCGAAGCGGGAACGGCGGCCATACTTTAACATTGGCTATGCCACCTAGGGGGCAGCTTTAACTTTAGGCGGCCTATCTCTTACGTAAATGGCGTAAATGTACTGCGTCGGCCGGGCGTACGTTCGTGAATAGGCGTATCTACTGATTTACATATTCTAAGCCGACCGCAATGGAAGCATCACCTAGTGGCCAGCTTAAATATTGCAACCTAAGATAGGACGGTGCAAGCCGTCGTATCTTAGATATGTTTAAGCGTATCTCTGTTTGAGAATACACTTAAACATAGGTCGGCGCAGATTCTGAGTTAGGTTGGCGTATCTACTGATACGCCGACCTAACTCTACCTGAATCTAGTTAATAGTTCTTATTGTCTTAGTGAGAAACACAATGCTATAAAAAGAAAGACAATATTCTGTAGCCCTGTCACACAGACTGTAGAATATAAAACATACTACTATGTCACATGTTCATAGAGCTACTAAAATACTTCAGTAGCTTTATTTCACTTTTTTAAATCACCTCATATCAAGCAAAAACAGTTACCAGATTCCATTTGTCAGCCACACTTTTTTGCTGCTTGTTTTATAATGAGTCATATTGGCCCACAGAGAATGTCTCAGCTTGCATTAATAGCCCTTTCCTCTACAATGTTTATTTTGGTATGGAAATAAAGTAGTTCACCAACTTGTTTCAGAAACCCATACATGTGGAAAGGAAACATTAAATGCTTGTGGTAATGTGGGAGACTACCTTCTTTATCAATACATTCTGGTGAGTAGAAAATCACTATTAGCATACCTACCAACTTCCCTTCTGAAGTGACAAAGAGAGACAGAGTAGCACAGTACATGAACCACAACAAAACATGATTAAACTGCGTGTGACTTACTAATTAACACAGCGTATTAATAATGAGAACAACATTTTAATCACTAATGCTTTTATTCAGTTTTTTCATTGTAGTATTTGCTACCTACAGTGCACTAATACTTCTGCTGTGTTCCAAAAGACTACCAGAAGCTACTCTCAGGCCTTGTACTCACGACCGGATCTGTGCGCTGAAAACTGTCTGCCGGACAGTTTCCGGCGTACAAGGATGATTTTTGTTTGGTTCCGCTGGCTTGTACACACCAGCGGACCAAATTCCCGTCGTACCGGAACGCGTGCACGTAAACCACGTACGACGTCACTATAAAGGGGAAGACCAAACTTAATGGCGCCGCCCTCTGTTCCTCTTTTGCTAGTTACGGGTTTGCTCGTGTTAGTGAAGGTTTGGTTAGAGCTGATTCGCGCTTCTCGGTCTCCAGGCTTTGACAGCGTGTATTCACGGGTTCAGTGCGTGTGCTTGCGGGATCGTAGTTGTCATTCGGCTATAGGCTAGCAGGTTGTTTCTGCTTTTGCAGTTGCATCCTGTGCGCTCGTATCTGTTTGTCACGCGTTCGTCGCAGGTAGTGCTGGATTTGCGAGTGCTTTCTGTTTGAGTGTGTTCTTGACTGACCAGCCGGCCGGTTTGAAGCCATGATGGAGCAGCAGCGTAAATTTTCGCGAGTTGGTGCTGTTTATGGGATGGCTGCTGGATATGTTCATTATTCCAGTACTTTGGCCAGAAACAGGGGGCGGAGGCGTTTCTGGACCAAGAATTGGTTGCGCCAGCGTGACCAGTTCTCACATATGCCTCTGCTTAGGGAAATCCAGGAGAATAATCCTAATGACTTTAGGAATTTTCTCCGCATGACGGACCCCGTATTCAACAGTCTGCTGGATCTTCTGTCCCCCTATATCATGAGGCAGGACACTGTGATGCGCCAAGCCATCACGGCCGAGCAGAGGCTTATTGCCACGTTGCGGTACCTGGCGACTGGGAGGAGCCTGCAGGACCTCAAGTTCTCAACAGGCATCTCTCCGCAGGCGCTTGGGGTCATCATACCGGACACGTGTGCTGCCATCATCAAAGTTCTGCATGAGGAGTATATTAAGGTAAGTTTCCTGGCTGTAATAATGTTGCTAACTAACTTTATTTTTAATTTCCCAGATATGCTGTGTGTTTAACTAACGTTCCCTTTTCTCCCTATGCATGTTGATATAAGCTTTACATGTTTTTTTCTTGACCTACCTGCATATTTGTCCCTTACCCAATATTAACCTGTCCAGCATGCTATCCTAGTGACAAACCCACCTTGCCATTTTTTAAAACACGACTTTTTGGTTTTTGTGTCCCCTCCACCTTTAAACTTTTTTAGTCCCCATCAGAGGGCTGTGGAGTCTCTTAATTAAGTGGCCCTATATATTTCATTCCCCAACTTCTCCATGCACTTTTTTATAATGCAATTTTAATACTGTGAAGTTTCACAAGGATGCTTGTAGGATGTTTATGTGCCAAAGTACTAAATTTCTTTTTTTGTTTGTCCCCACAGCTACCCTCCACACCACAGGAATGGCAGTCTGTGGCTTCCCAATTTGCCCAGCGGTGGGATTTTCCAAACTGCGGTGGAGCAATAGATGGGAAACACGTCCGCATTGTACCCCCACCCCACTCGGGGTCCTACTATTATAATTACAAGGGTTATCATAGTATTGTGTTGATGGCGGTGGTGTCGGCACAGTATGAGTTTCTATATGTGGACGTGGGGAAGAACGGCCGGATGTCTGATGGGGGAGTGTTCGCACGGACTGATTTCTATGATCGTCTCCAAACTGGTGGTCTGGCATTGCCACCAGATGAAGATAATGTGGAAGGACTTCCGTTTGTGTTCCTAGCGGACGAGGCTTTCGGGCTTGGTCCTCACCTCATGCGGCCTTTTCCCCAGAGGACCCTCACCTCAGAGAGGAGTGTGTTTAATTTTCGGTTGGCCAGGGCTCGGAGGGTAGTCGAGAATGCCTTTGGGATACTCACCAACCGGTTCCGCCTGTTCAGGACATCGATACATCTGGCGGAATATAAATTGGACACCGTTGTATTTGCCTGCTGCATTTTGCACAACTTTTTACGCAGGCACTCCCAGACGTACCTACCCGACATCGGTTCTGAGGCAAGACTACCCTCAGATCCCCTTCCCGGGCTGGACACTGGTCGCGCTGGCTTGGCCCCCCAATCAGCTCGTGAGGTACGCGACAAATATGTTGAGTACTTCATGGGTCGGGGGGCCATTGCTATGCCAGATCATATTTCTTTCTAATTCGGCCCCCAAAGAAAGGAATATTCTCAAAAATAATAAATAATTAGACCATTGGACTTTATACAGTTGTTTGTCATTAATGCTTTTTCTCTTTTTATCTGTCTTCCTGGTTCTCTAACTAACTTCTGCAATTTTAGTGCATAATTGATTTCTCCACTTTTTGTAAATAACCACATTTTGCACAGTATTCACTCATCTACAAACAGGGTATTGAGTCTAGAAATAAGAAGCAACTCCATTTGTACATTTTGAGGTCAAGTGTTTTAATTTTTGCTTGTTCATGACCACAAAAATTTTTTTTTTTTTTCATTACTCCCTGCTTTTGTACTTAGGAGTCTCCAATATTTTTTTGACTTTGTGTATTTTTTTTTAAGCTAATTAAACAAAAAATATTTTCAAGAATATACATTTTTTAACAAGTTCACAGTTTTGTTTATCAAATATAGTTCGATTTATTGTTTACACATATATATATATCTATATAGAATATTTTTGGTGGGGTGTTTACCGCCTTTGTATTTTTTATTTTCGCCATATTTTTTAGTCCCAAAAACAGATTTCTTTTTTTTTTTTTATTAGTTTTCTTTTTATTTTCCATTTTTTTGTGTGTTTTTAAATAGGAATATTTGTGGGGGAGATTTAGGAGTCAAATCTCCACTTCACTAAATTCAGTGATTATAGAGATTTATAATTCTATATATATATATTTAATTTTTTTGGGTGTTTATTCTTTATGGTCTAAACTTTATAGTATCCAAAAATGTACAACATGGACCAAAAAAAGAACTTAAAAATTATAAAAATATAAAAAATCACAACAGCAGTCAGTCATGGTGTGCTTTCACACTGGAACACGCCAAAATTTGAAAATACACACATTCAGTGCAAACTCGCCAAATGTCATTGGTTCAACAGACAAATGGCCACATGTGCTATCTGACATCATGGGTGATCAATGTCTGTGTTTTGTGGGAGCAAACCCTTCCTCTCAACTACTTGAGGAGCGAAGAGGGGGTTGGACCCACAAAGCACAAACACTAGATATTATGCACATGTTGGCACACTGTGTGTGTATCTTCAAATTTTGGCGTATTCATTATTAAAACAGTAAAAATGTTTGTGGGGGCGGGGGATGGGCGGGGGGTGTTTCAGTCTTTGACACGGCCCATCATGTCAATAATATTTTTAAAATTAGATTCGATGACCATCATTCTTTGCCGCATATTGTCCATTTCCGTGCTGCATTCCAAAAGGACATTTGTTACATTCTGTTCCATGACAACCATCCTTTCACGCATATTGTGCATTTCAGTGCTGCACTCCATTACCTGTTGAATAATTATAGCAGCACTTGCACATGAAAATATTGACACACCATCCTCCTCACCTAAAAATAAACAAAAATGGCATTTTCAAATTTTTGATTTGATGAGGCCTATCTACATATGTTTTTTTTTAATCAAGCTAGGGTGACACTGACCTGATGGGCTTCTCCTTTCCACCTCTTCGACATCTTCTATCACTCCTCCTTCTTCCACCACCTCCCCATCATCTTCTATCACTCCTCCTTCTTCCACCACCTCCCCATCATCTTCGACTCCTCCTTCATCCATCAATCCACCTTCTTTCAATTCGCCAAATTGTTCTTCCGCCACTTGCCCTTCATCTGCTATAAATTCTAAGTCCAAAATTACTTCTTCCTCCTTTCTTCCTTCCTCCTCTCCTTCCACATCCTCTTCTCCTCCCACATCCTCTTCTCCTTCCACATCCTCTTCTCCTTCCACATCCTCCTCCTCCTCCACATGTTGAGATGGAAGATTTTGGCCTTGTCTGGCCCTCTCTGCCTCCTCCAAATGCTGGCGACTTCTTTCCCCTAAATAACAACAACAAAAATGTATACTCATCAGCACACAGATATTGGAGAGCAGAAATCGCACACATTGCTTAGAAGAGGCTTTCATTTCTTTACTTTTATCTTTCACCAAAACTACATTTTTGAATTACTTCTATGGCAAGTTCTGATCCTGCCCCTTTTTAGCAAAGTGACACACATGGATGTCCCCCCTAAACTGTATTTCTGGGAGACCCTACCAAAACCCATTTTGGATTTGGGGAGACACAGGTGCTCTGCATTGCAGATGTGAAAACATCTGCTTTATTACCACTGTTTTTAGAATGAATCCTGTTTGCCTTTCCCATTCTCCTAATTTTATTTTTTAGAACTAGCTTTTACACAATGTTTACCAACAAAGTTTTTGGCCAGTGAGCCATGTCCAGGTGTGTTGTTCCTGGAATAACCGAGCCTTTCTGAGAAACTATGTGATGTTACGTGGTTTACTAAGAACACTATTTGTAAATATGTAGTTATTTATGTCATAAAAAATAAATGACAACATGTCTTTAGAATTACAAGCAGGCCAAGGAGGCAGATGGTGAAATATACATGGCAACACATTATTGCAGACTATCAACCCCCCCCCCCCAACCCCAAAATATATTTACTTACTTTTACGCAGAATTTTAAGTATCTTCTTCATCTGATGTGGCTCCCACAATTTTAAGTCTGACCAGCGTTTCCTCAGCTGTTCCTTGGACCTGGTGATCCCAAACATCCTCTGCATTCTCCTCGCCACCTTGTCCATAATATGTGCCTTTCGGCGGTTAGGGGTCTTGTATGGCCCTAATTCACCATCATAGTCCTTCTTTCGCATGATGTAAACTAACTCCACCATTTCCTGGAACCGCATATTAGTGGCTTTATATCTTCTTTGCCTTGATCGGGACGTCCCTGCCTCTGTCCCTTCACTTGTGGCATGAGAGCATCGTGCCCGCTCGTGTGACATCGCCATCTTTCCTTTCCCACAGAGATTATGGGCGGGGAAAAGATGAATTGTTACGCCATGGGCGGAGAAGAGGGCAGCGTTTAATACATACGCGGAGTGTAGAGAATGCAAACAACGTGTTTACGTAGGTTACGCGGAGAATCTTCGAGCGCATCCAGAACATACACAGTTAACGCCATATTCCCTAAACACATTGATTAGGGGCCTAGCAAAGGTGACGAGGGCGGGGTTTAATAAATACGCGGAGTGTTTAAAAGGTGCACGCCGTGATTACGCATCTTACGCTGTAATTAGGAGAGCGTGAGAAACGAGGAGCGAGAGACAGGAAGGTAAGGAAATTAAAAATGGGATCAGCAGAGGCCTAGAAAATGTAGACACATGGGATGGGGGTTTGGGCTGTTGGTTGCACCCTTTTTAAGCTATTCTGTCTATGGGGTACCACAATGTTTTTTTGGTGTCCAAATGCTTTTGGACACCTCACAAAATAGAGATGTGAACAATGCTGTACCTCATTGACAAGTTTTTGAATGGTGTATTCTGATCAGGCAAAGTATTGTTCAAGTGTTGGTTGTACAGAGGTCATTAGGAAGTGTCTTTTATGTCATCCATTGTCAGGGGCATGATATTTTACACATGAAAGAGTGCCTAGATGAATACTGTCATTTGTAATCATTGTTTATTTTTCTATATTAAAAATAGTTACTGCAATGTTAAGAATGGCTCTGCATCTAGCAAATCAATGTTTGGTACAACCAATGCGGCCGAGCTGCCAATCATTGTTTAAACAAGAGAGACTGTGTTTGTAATTAGATATAGGTAATAAATTTGAAGACACATATTATATCAAGGTCAACGCTGATCATTTTGAATATCTATTTTTCTTTGGTTTATGTTTTGCGAATATAGACTCAAAAAGAAATATCATATTTCATAACGGGAAATGGACCAACTACAAACCAAGGAAGCTATAGAGGCCTTACTCCAAAAATATCAGGACACGCCCATCCTGTGGAATTCAAAACACGCGTTATATTGCAATAAAGATGTACGAGCGGCAGCACTAGAAGAGCTAGCAAACTATATGCAAACATGGGTGCCAGGATGCACTGCCAACATGGTGAAGGATAAACTTGCCAACCTGAGAAGCACATACAGAAGAGCATATAAAGCTAATAAAAGCAAAAAATCGGGAGCAGCAGCAACACAAGCAAAGGAACCCAAACTGTGGTATTACAAACAGATGGCTTTTTTGCGTGACGAAATGGAAGGCAGGAAAACGATGTCTAGTCTTTCTTCCAACCTTTCCTCCATGCTACCTTCCAGCGGACATTCCCCAGATGACCACAGCCCTGCAGAGTCGGAGGAAGAGGGCCTGGCTGACAGAGATGCAGATCTGCCACCCTTCGATGAGGAGGTATAGTAGTTTCCTCTATATTTCTGGCGTAAATAATTATTGGTGGATTAATGATTTGATATTGTAAAAGAAAAGCCAAGCTGGGAAAAAGCTAAAAAAAAAGGTGTACAGACAAATAGGTGTCAGGGATGACAACTGCAGGGGTCAGAAGTAGAGTCTATTCAAGTAATAATGAACAGAAAATGCTAAACGAAAAACATGAAAATGAGTGTGGTTTTATTTCGCGAAATTGTAAAAAATGTCCTTTTTTTTGCACACAGGAAGAAGAGATCAGCCAGGAGGTGGCAGATCCTCACGTGTCTGTCAGCCAGGAGGAGGCCGGGGTCAGTGGCAGCCAGGAGGAGGCCGGGGTCAGTGGCAGCCAGGAGGAGGCTGGGCCCAGTGGCCTGCAGCAGGTCCCCCCGGCCAGGAGAACCACCACCAGCCAGTCTTCTCCCCCCCAGGTGAGGCCATCAGGCCGAAGGAGGCAGTTGAGGCCTGTGGAGGAGGCAAGCCTCCGCATGATACAGGAGGCAAGCGCCATCATGAGGGCCCCCCTCAACCCCACAGAGGCCTTCAGTGCCTCCTTGGCACATGATTTGAATGAAGGGGAGGAGGACCAGAGAAGACTGGCAAAGGCCCTGATGAACCAGGTCCTTTGGTGGATGCAGAAGGGCCTGCTGACCCCAGAGACTGGGCTATGTGACCCGGCCCGGCTTGCGGAACACCATCCTCCTGCTGCCACATCGACCCCACCTGCAAGAGCCCGTGTAAGATCCGCTGGAAGGCTGCCTGGAGGGAAGGTTGGAAAGAGGAGGAAACGTTGATTTTCTGCCTTCCATTTCCTTCCACATAAAGGACATATTGTTTGGACTACCACAGTTTGGGTTCCTTTGTTTCTGTGCTGCTGCTTCATATTTTTGGGTTTGGCTCCTGAGGCTTGGAAGTTTATCCTTCACCATGTTGGAAATGCAAGTTTGCATATAGTTTGCTATCTATTCTAGTGCTGCCGTTCTGTTTATTTTTTGTGATGACATTTGCCTAAATAAAAGGCTTTTTGCTTTCATTTGAAAACATGTCTATTGTTTGTTATACTGTGGGGATTATTAGGCAGCAAACCTTTAATAAATATACAATGGGTCATTTACAAAGGACACACTCCTTGGGGGGGGGGGACATTTGGTGTGCCAACATGGTTCAATATTCTCAAATGAAACACAAAAAAAAAAAAATACAAAAAAAAAAAAAAAAAGAAAGAAAATGGTGACATAACTAGAAACAACAGAAAAAAATAAAAAGATGCACATTCCTTTACAAAAATGACTACAATAAATTATGGAGGACCACCAACCAAAACACACGTCTGGCATAGAAAACATTATTAAAAGATTACATCACAAGCAAGAAATTGACATTTCAGTATGGGACAACTCTATTGAAATTGCATCAGCAAGAGAACGGGGTTATTATAGCAAGAGAAGAATTAATAAAACGAGGCAAGAAACTGTGGTTTAGTGCGCCTTTTTAAGACATTGTTCTCTTGCTAGAATAAAAGGTTTCTAATGACGAATGTGCCATATCCCAAACAAACGCGAGTTTTACCTGAACGAGCGCTCCCGTCTCCTCATTTGGACTGAGCATGCGCGGGGTTTTTGTACGCTGCTTTTGTGTACAGACGACCGAACATGTCTGACGGACACGATTCCAGCAGACTGTTTTAAAGCAAGACCAGGAAACAGTTGTTCGTTGGAAAACGGTCTGGCCGACGAATGTTTGCTGGAATCCTGTCCGTTACTGCCTACACACGAACGAACATGTCCGCTGAAACTGGTCCGCGGACCAGTTTCAGCAGACATGTTTGGTCGTGAGTATGGGGCCTCATGTTACCAAGATAAAAAACTGGCTAAAAATACAGAATTCAGAGAGTAGTGGTTAAAGGGGTTGTAAAGGTTAGTTTTTTTATTTTCTAAATAGGTTCCTTTAAGCTAGTGCATTGCTGGTTCACTTATCTTTTCATTTGATTCCCCTTCTAAATGTTTTTTTTATTTGTCTGAATTTCTCACTTCCTGTTCCTTCTCCGTAAGCTTACCCCCATCATTTGAGCCCTTCTGGCTGGGGGTTAGTCAGCGTGTGAACACAGCTTCTCCCCGCAGGGATGTAGTCCCAAGGGAGGGGGCAAGCAGACTGACTAACCGCCAGCCAGAACAGCTCGGATGATGGGGGCAAGCTTACTAAATAAATAATTTAGAAGGGAAATCGAAGGAAAAGGTAAGTGAATCAACAATGCACTCGCTTAACCACTTCAGCCCCGGACCATTTCGCTGGTCAAAGACCTGGCCACTTTTTGCAATTTGGCACTGCGTCGCTTTAACTGACAATTGCGCGGTCATACGACGTGGCTCCCAAACAAAATTGACGTCCTTTTTTCCCACAAAGCTTTCTTTTGGTGGTATTTAAACACCTCTGTGGTTTTTATTTTTTGCGCTATAAACAAAAATAGAGCGACAATTTAAAAAAAAAAAACATTATATTTTACTTTTTGCTATAATAAATAACCCCAAAAAATATATAACATTTTTTTTCCTCAGTTTAGGTTGATACGTATTCTTCTACATATTTTTAGTTTAAAAAATCGCAATACGCGTTTATTGATTGGTTTGCGCAAACGTTATAGCGTCTACAAAATAGGGGATAGTTTTGTGGCATTTTTATTAATATTTTTTTTGGCGATCAGCAATTTTTATCATGACTGTGACATTATGGCAGACACATCGGACACCATTTTGGGACCATTGTAATTTTTACAGCGATCAGAGCTATAAAAATGCACTGATTACTGTAAAAAAGACACTGGCAGTGAAGGGATTAACCACTAGGTGACGCTGTAGGGGTTAAGTGTGACCTGGTGAGTGATTCTTACTGTAGGGGGATGGGCTGTGTGTGACATGACACTGATCCCCGCTCCGATTACACAGAGTGGAGATCAGTGTCATTGTCACTAGGCAGAGCGGGGAGATGCTTGTTTACATTAGAAAGAAAGTAAGGGGAAGGAGAAAGCCTTCAGCCCTCATCACCAGTGCCTGAAAACCACCATCACCCCTGTAGGATACCTCTGTGCATGCCTGGAAACTACAGGACTCGCTGTCGTCGGGCAAAACATTCTCCAACCAACATCTTGCTCCGATCTAAAGTAAAAGGCAAGATGTCTCAGAATGGCCCCCATTCTTCTCCGCAGGCCTCTCCAGCACTCTCACAATCCTCTCATGGCACAGCCCCATCCAAACAAGTAAGTGAGTTCTCATCACAGCTCACTAAATCGGATCTGGACGCTAGTCTCACCATTATGTATGAAAAAAACAGTGTGCTACTGAAGTCATCCACTAGCACACTGCAGCAGGAGATAGCCTCCTTGGTAGGGCGTACAGATATGTTAGAAACAAAACATGATGAGTTGTCACAAGCCCACAATGATTTAAGGAAAGACTTTGAGCTACTAGCTGAAAACTATTCCTATCTCCAGGCTAACATGGAGGATTTGGATAACAGAAATCGAAGGAACAATTTGAGAATACGTGGTGTTCCAGAGTCGGTGACGGAGCTGACGCCGGCTGTCTTAAAACTGTTCCAATCTCTCCTTCCAGACACCCCATCACAATCCTTCACGTGAGATAGAATCCACAGGGCTCTTCGACCCAAACCCCCTGTAGGTAAGCCACCCCGCGACATTATCCTTTGTATGAAGGACTTTATCACCAAGGAGAATATATTAAGAGCTGCCAGAAACTAGGATTCAATTATACCCTGACATCTCACAGGCCACCCTTGAAAGAAGGCGCAATATGAGGGAAATAACATCGATCCTACAATCGGCCCATATCAGATACAGATGGGGTTTTCCATTCAGACTAACTGTGCCTCATAACGGAACTGTCTACTCGGTTGTAAATGTCACAGAAGGCAAAGAGCTCCTGATTAAATTAGGATTGCTGGATCCGGAGGAGGGCCCAAGACCACCTTCTACACCACACCCATCACCCTCCTGGGCCACTCCCTCTTCAAGATGTGCTCAAAGAAGGATGAGATCATCTATGCGATTCGCAAACCCGTGAAAGTCGCAGGAACAAGTTGGTTCTCTATTTTTTCATACTTGTGCAATACTGATACGTGAAGGAAAGCTTTGCAACATTTCAGGCCCTTTCTATTCAGATGCGATTTGGCATCACATGAAAGACGTCTCAAGCAATTTTTCATCAGTTATATTTCATCTGCATTCTTCCAACCCAGAAAATAGATACTTCAAGCGAGTTTAATATATCCCATTTCGGCTATACGATTTGCTAGACCAAGATGGAATCTATAATTGAGATGGATCTTTTCATCCCATTTATATGCAATGCGATTCCCTGAAAAATCGCAAACATTTTATTTTTTATCTTCTCCTTCCCCCTTCCAGGTTCAAACTCTGGCTCGTTTATGCAGTATATCAACGCAGAATAATCACACTCGACTAACTGCAACATTTTGAACCTTCCGTGCGATTCAAGAAAAAGCACCACATGGTAGTACAAACTATCGTACGCATTCCTGGGGCATGCTAGACCATGGTAGTCACCTCAAACAAAATCAAACTTCTCCAAAACATCAGAGATTTACTCAAATCATGGTCAACATACCATATGTCGTTTATGCATAGGATAGTTGCCACAAAAATGGTTATACTACCAAAACTACTTTTCTTCTTTAGAGCACTTCCTCTCTTGGTACCTAAAAACACCCTAGATTCTATTCAGAGAGATATAAACAAGTTCATATGGCAAATTAAAAAATCTAGATTTGGATATGCACTGATGTTTAGACCTCAATGGAAGGGAGGGTTGAGTGTACCCAACCTATGGCTATATTATCTTTCAGCTAGATATACGCAACTAGCACAGTGGTATGCACCTTCCAGTCATATTCCTTGGCTATTATTTGAGGAACAATCTGTCCTACCGTTCCACCTCCAAGGCCTTTTATGGTCCAAATCTATCATAACTCAAAGAATTGGCCGCCTCGACAAAGTAGTACATCAAGACCTACTATTATGGCACAGACATAAACATAAATGTAACATCTCTTCAGAGATCCCTCCCCTAGCCTCTTTCTTAGGAGACCCTCTATTTACCCCCCCCCCCCGACCTAAACTCTAATCAAACTATCTAACCTAATATCATTCACAAAAAATAATACATTTCGCACATTCTCAGATTTGCAAACAGAATATAAACTTAGAGTTACTGAACTCTCCGACTACAATAATATCAAACTCTTTTACCAAAAAAGCTTTTCACTCTCCCTTCAAGCCCCTTTCACGACATTCGAACAAATTTGTATTACTTCACCTCGAGATAGGGGCTTAATATCCAGATTGTATAAAATAATATACCAGACAAAACACACCAAATGTTACAATGGGAATCAGATCTTGATAAATCCTTCTCTACAGAACAATGGGATAGCATGATTAATAACCTACGGAAATGCACCAAAACAGCCTCCATCAGAGAATCTGCTATTAAACTTCAATACAGGTGGTACCTCACCCCAGACAGAATCAATTAATTCTACCCAACAACCTCTCCCTTATGCTTTAGAGGATGCCCAGTACAGGGTTTCCTCATACACACTTTCTGGGATTGTACACACCTCAAAAATACATGGCAGCATGCCAAAAACAAAATAGAACAGATAACAGGCAGAAGAATAGAACTAACACTTAAAATGTGCCTCCTTTTCTACCCTATTCCTGACATTCCTATAGCCCACACCAGGCTAATACACACGTTGCTCAGTTCAATACACTGGGCTATAGCTCTTAACTGGCATTCCTCTACTGTGCCATGGTCTCAAATTGTGGATCGTATGCTGGCCATAAAACTGGCAGAACGCATTCATCACACATTATTCGATACTATGGACACGTACGATCGAAAATGGAAACCTTGGGACCTATCTTTGTTGATTCATTGAACTAAATAGTATACTGTTGTCATTTCTTACCATTAAAGGATTTTTTTTAGCTAAATAGCTTCCTTTACCTTACTGCAGTACTGGTTTCATGTCCTCATTGCTCGTTTTTGCTTTGATGTTGCTGTAAAACTGCTCTGATCTCCACACTTCCTTGTTGTCCGTTTCCTTATAACCATCATACTGGGAGCTTTTCACGATGGTCTAAGCTGTCATTACTGTGTGTCTAAAACTTAACAGAACCAATCAGATTCATTTTAAAAACAAAACACTGCCCTGGATTTGTTTGTTTTTGTTTTGTGTGTCTCTCTAGTTCACAGGAACATGAAAACAGTTTAAAAGTGAAACTAAACTGCAGGCAACATTATATGATTGATTTTTATCTATTTGTAATCATTTTTAAAAGGAATCACTTTTATGTATCTATACCCTTCATTTCAGCAAAAAAAAAATTCCTTTAGTGACCCTTTAAGCAAATCCACTAGGTTCTTGCATCTCTACATTAGGCTATCAACGATTCTATTATACTGCCCATGACTTGTTTCTCCACCTGTTAAATAACTGCAAAGTATATTTTTATTCTTTTCTGCTGATATTTACTGCTCCCATATATGTATTTGTACTTCTTACCTATGTTCATTTAAACTGTACTGAGACTTATTTTTCAATAAACCGTTTGTCAAGTTCTGGTTAATCTGATGTCCTCTCACTATCTAAATGCACATTGAAAAAATACCAGTAATTTGTTTCCACCTAATTTGGACATAACTGAAGAGTAGTACCCTCCTAGATAGGTTGCTAGTTTGTTGGGTAAAATTATTTTGGGCTCCACTGTAGTCAGTGGAGCATTGTTGATTGATTTTGCCTGTCCTGGTTTTCACAGGCTGCAGGTTTGATTGTTCTTCCCTGCTTTTTAGAAAACTGAGGGTTATTCTGAAACATATGTGTGGAGCAAGGTAAATTGGCAGTATTAATATTTATACTGTTTCAGACAAAATAGACATATTTCTGTTTTATGAAAGGGCATGGGCCACTGCTAAAACCACCTGGTAAAGCTTTTTTCCAAACTTAAATAAATCAAATGGGTGATGTTGCTGTATGTAGGTCAAGCTAATTGTAAAACATAAAAATCTATTCTACAGGCAAATATGAGTTGCCATTGTATACTGTCACTGAGACTGTCTATGAAAATCTTTTCATTCTGTAACACCACATACAGCTGTAAGGCAGGGTTGCCAACTGTCAGTAAATTTACAAACAGTTTGTAAAATCTGTAATTTTTTCATCTGTCCATAAATGTCCATTATGGATGTGTAGTCTGTATGTCCATAAAGGACATTTATGGACAGATGCAAAAATTACGGATTTTACAATCTGTTTGTAAATTTACTGACGGTTGGCAACCCTGCTGTAAGGCCATCTCCTAGCACATTATTTAAATGACCTGTGTATTTTCACTGTCACCCTTGAAGTCAGATGAAAAGAAATCTCTACTGGCTGTACAGAATCTTTTTTGTTTACATTTCCCCCATTGTAGTACCCAGCTCCCCATAACAGTCCTTTGTTTAATAGCCCTCAAAATGACCAGAATTTAACAAAATTCATCCTTCTTCCCCCTTAGACTTTAAATTGATTGAATTAATTTACTTCTAAGTACAGTTTCATCAAATTTTGCACAAGATTCACAAGACCCTTAGACGAATGGAACCCGAGCAGATTTGACCATCACTATTTATTAGCACCATTGCCCAAGTTAGTATTAGCCATTTTTAGCATGTGATCAGTGAGGTAATCAGTTTACGTAACCGAATTACAGATAGTGTGCAAGCAAGGCAGCTCTGTAAGGGTTGAACAGTCATAAGAAAAGGGAAGCCCCGGACTGTTCGCAGAATCTTTGCGTCATTTCATTCAGAATATCAAGAGAATCAAAACAAGGGTAAGTTATGAAGTTGTGGTGCTACTATAGCAGGTTACACTTAGGGCCACATCAATGAAGTAGGAGAACACTGGGCAGCTCCAGGATCTGTATAGATTGAGAGGCTTCCTGCATCCACTATTAGTAGGTCTGAATGCAGGTTTTACATAGAAAAACTTAAACCCAAATTACAATCATCAAAACAAAGCTAAGCCCAATGAGGGCTTGTTTGACCAATCAAATCAACTGTCAGATTTGTGTCTCCATATAATCCACTACCTCTTTGGCAATTTCCCATGGACCATTTACTCAGAATCATATCATTTTAAAAGTTTAGCCAATAAACTATCAAAACCACACATGATTGCAGTGCCGTTATACCAGCGTTGTCAATGTAGTATATGATCACAACTACATGACATCATGATAAAGTATAATTTTTTATAAAGGTCGGCTATACATCATATATAATATCATTATAAAGTAGAAAGCTATTAAAGGCTGGCTATATATATATATTTTAACATAAAGATATATTGGGTAAACAAAAATGTGTATAAGCATGATCAGTTATGGGACATGCTCATACTGTCACTGTTGCATACAACTGTTCAAATATTGAAACAATTTGCAAAACTTACAGTGGTAAGTAACTGATTTTTGTTCGGGATATTAACCTCCATAAATGACATTGAGGGCATGTTTATTCACCAGCATTGCTCAGTCAAAAAAATGGTACAAGTCTGTTGCAGTAGTTCTTTTTTTTTTTTTGGTTGATTTCATTAACCATTCAAAAGTCAACTCCGAAGCATGGACCGAACTGCACAATCTATACACAATTACATCCAACCATTTCAAAGGGCAGTGGCTGGCGCATGGTTAGCATGTCTGCCTGGCAGCACCTGGGTTGTTGGTTCTAATTCCAACCACTGCACTATCTGCCTGGAGTTTGCATGTTCTTCCTGTACCTGCGTGGGTTTCCTCTGGGTTAACTGGTTTCCTCCCACACTCCAAAGACATGCCTGGTAGGTTTATTGGCTCCCATCTAAATGAATGTGAGTTAGGGACCTTAGATTGTAAGCTCCTGGAGGGCAGTGACTGATGTGAATGTATAATATACATGTATGTATATATGTAAAGCACTGTGTAAATTTACCGCTCTTTAGAAATACCCGTAATAAATAAATTCATCATTGAATGAATGCTTTGATTGTAGTTGATGTTCTGAAAAGAGAACGAACATTAGTGTTGTACTGATAAACAGCTCTATTACTGAACATATATAAATATTTTCCCTAAGCTTGTTTTTTTCCCTATATAAGCATCACACAAAACTATCACTTTCTTTATTTAAACAAACTGAGTTTTAGCATAAACTATTATGCCAACTTAACCACAAATTTTAGCTTATTCTGAGCTAGCTGGAATCTGCTACAACTGATTTCTACAAAGAGATAAACCAGAAAACCACACAACTATGACAGTTGCTAGCAGAATATGATATATATCATTTATTACTCTATACTATATAGTCATTTTTTTTTAGCTCAAATTCATGTGAGCTAACATTGAGACAGACTTTTGCAGATTTGCCTAATGCAGATTTTTTAAATTTTTGCTGCCCCCTGTCTCCGTCCCTGACTCCACCCCCTGATTTGAATATCCTAAGCCACTCTGCAAGGAATGCACTTATTTATGTGGCCACCTATACGTGTCAGTGATTAATTTCTTAGGTTATGAAGTTTATTACAAACTCAGGACCACTTCAAATTTCTATGGCACAGATGTCAAATTATACAACTTTGTTCATTTTAAACAGTATCAACGGAAATTTCCAAGAAAGAATAGGGATAGCTGGAAAATTTTCGCTAAAAATATGCATAAGTGCAACCAGTGGTGGTGCATCCATAGAGGGCGCTGGAGCACCGCCCCCTCTCTCCTGCACCACTCTATCACCAATAGATAGATTCATGCATTGCATGAATCTATCTATTGTTGCCGGTGCTGCCCCCTATTCAGGTGTCTGACCCCTTGTCGAGTGCCAGGCATCTGAATTACAGCGGCGGGGGTGTTTGTGGAAGCGCCTGATTAGAGCCGTGGGCTCTAATAGGCATCCTGATTAGAGCCTCAGGCTCTAATAGGCATCCACATTGGTAAACAGCGGGCGCAATGCTGTGCATTCGCTGTTTACACAGTGTTGTGTTAGGGAAGCGAATAAATTGCTTCCCTACCACTGACCCGCCTCTCAGCCAATCAGGTGCACCGGGTCTGGTTACCTGTCACCTGATTGGCCAAAGAGATAGGCGATGTGATTGGACGCCTATTAGGGCGTCAAATCATAGCAAAATATGGGAAGAGGACAGGAGAAGCCATTGGGAACTCAAAAAGAGCGTGGAGGACAGCGCCGTGACCCGAGACAGGTAAGTGCTGGGGGGAGGGGGGCACACTGGCGGCAATTGATGGGGAAAACCAGTGGCAATTAATGGGGCACACTGCCTACAATTGATGGGGCACACTGGCGGCAATTGATGGGGCACACTGGCGGCAATTGATGGGGCACACACGTTGGCAATTGATGAAGCACGCTGGCGGGAATTGATGGGGCACACTGGCGGTAATTGATGGGCACACTGGCGGCAATTGATGGGGCACACTGGTGGCAATTGATGGAACACACTGGAGGCAATTGATGGGGCACACTGGCAGTAATTGATGGGGCACACTGACAACAATTGATGGGGCACACTGGCAGCAATTGATGGTTACAGTAGCTGCGTTTGATGGCACAGTGGTGGAAATTTATGGGTACAGTGGCTGCGTTTGATGGGCACAGTGGCTGCGCTTGATGGGCACAGTGGCTGCAATTGATGTTTTTTTTTTCAATTTGTTTGCGCCCCCCCAAAATATTTTGAGCACCAGCCGCCACTGAGTACAACAATATACTGGACTACGCATATTGTAGACTACAATCTTAAATGTAGTAGAAAACAAAAGGTCAAGCCTTTGTTTATTTTCTGGTATCGTTTCTGCTGGTAAAATGTTTCATTTTGTTTTCCTAAAGAAAACATTACCTTAATTCTCCAGTGACTGATGCCTAAACAAATCTGTGTTTTCTTTAGCCCCCAGGCAGCAGTCTATTGATGTAACAGTTGTGCTTTATGTGGTGATTTCATACACCACAGTTTTTAGACTTGCCATGATTCACTCATTAAATGTTCCAACTACTCCAGCAAATTTACCAAAACTGAGTTCAATGCAGCTGATATTTCTTGTATCCTGTAATAAATGCTGTTGTTATTCAAAAATATTTATGCAGAGGGAGGCAAAGAAAAGCCACTGGGCTATCGCAACACATTTAAACTGGGATACCATTAAAACTCATTCAGAAATCCATTAAGCTCTTTGGTACTACAAAATGTTAATTAAACTGAGAAAATATATTTTATTGTTAAAAAATAGTAAATCCTCACCATATTAATTCTTGTATGCCTACTAAAGGCTGTTTTCTTCTTCAAAACCGTGTCTGGAAATTCAATGAGAGAGCAAACTGTTTCAATACATCATCCAAATCAATTTTTTATAAACAATTTTATGAAATTATCCATGCATCTCTACATACCACTTCAGAGCAACGCATGGAGGGCAATAAACATGAATTTGGCAGCAAATATGTGACTTGCTATGGCATAGATAATAAAAAGCCTAGTATGGAGCAGATCTGGTTCAAGCGGATTTGTTTACTCACACTATTTACCAAAAAAACTAATTTTTAAACAAATATAATTAATTATAAATATAATTTGACACTGCGAATCTATAATCTTAGTTAGGCTATGTAAATGAAAAAATCGAAATGTTAAACTGCCTATACAGAATGCTTTACTTTGTTACTCCTTATCCTGTGTTCATATTGAGTATGCTTCTCAGAAATGTTGGCACCTCATTAATAAGAAAAACATTTATTAGCAGCCGGCCTTGTAGCAAACACTGTAACTGCAGATTTCAATTTAGGTTAAGATTAAATGGGTCTGCGCTATAAACCTATTTACATTATTTGCATTTTTTTGTAAATGTTGCTATAAATGTATTTTAAAGCAATATTTGTATGAATTATTTTTCTCATAAACATTTCTTGTGTGCATGTTTCCTCTATTTTATTGTAAATTCCTAAATAAATTGTAAAGCGCTGTGCAAACTGTTGGTGCAATATAAATCCTGTATAATAATAATCCAATGAACAGAGCAGGGATGGACTAAAGTACATTTCCCGCGATGTGAAAAATACAGAAGTATCTATACTCAATTAAAAAATCTATGGCCAATCAGCAGGAAGGAGAGAGCAGTGCTGCCCCTCTGCACCCTGGGAGATGTAGTTTGAGAGGACAAGGGTCGCTGTACTGTGTGAGGCAAAGAAACTGCAGGTCCCAATAGACCATGAGAATCAGGAGGAAAGAATGATGCTCTTTTACCATGCTGCCCAGGAAAGTTTGGGGCTTTTTGAGAACCAGGAGAGAGAGCTAGAGGACCTATCTGCTTCAGCTCCAGTCTACAGAGAGTCTGGCCTGTGAGATCTGGGTAGTGTGATTGTGGGGCAAGGACGTCTAGTGCAGCACTGTATTGGCTACACTAGCCACAACCAGACTGCTTCTACAAGGAAGTTGGAGTGCTTTATGCCCCCATCTACTACTACTTTTTACTGAAAGACTGAGGGAGAATCTAAGGGGGCCTCGTTTCACCAAGAGTATCCACAGCTGTACCCAGGGATTGATGAGAGGGTTATTGGCTCAGTATTATTACCACTGGCAGAAGCTGTGTTACTGAGTGCAGGATACTAAATACCCTTCTTATGTGTTGCATTGCCATGAGCCTTATTTGGCATCCCTAGCAGACCTACATCTCACCTATATAGAACTAGTATAGGTGAAATGTAGGTCTGCTAGGGATGACAAATAAGGCTCATGGCAATGCAACACATAAGAAGTGTATTTAGTATCCTGCACTCACAGTAGGTAGGTCTACTGAACTTTCACCAATGAACCGCCTTTACTTTGCATCTGCTCAAGAGACTACTTCACTTCTACAGCTTACATCAACAGCATACAGGACTGTTATTAAGTGCACCAACTCTCCCTAAAGTTGGATGTAAATGGGGCGTGGTCTGGAGCCGCATGGAGTGAGACGTGCTGAGTGAGAGCTCCGCTCGTGACGAATCCTTGCAACTAAATCCTGGGGTTATTCTACCTACAACTTGACCGTAGACCTACTCACCCCCTTCCTCAACAGCCTGGGATCGATATGTCGCCCCCCAAAAAGACGGGAGCCCTCGCCAAACTTGATAAAAGCCGCCATGGGGATCGTGACTTGGGGGAAGAAGATGGCGCCGCTGCGCTCCCTGATGGCGCGGATCGTCCCTCCGGCGATACTGCCCGAGTCCTGGAAGCCATCGCTGCCTGCCAAACGTCTCTCACCTCCAAGATTGAGGAAGTGAAAGTCGACATCTCGCATATCCGTCATGATATGCACAAATTGCGGGAGCGGGTGTCGGAGACGGAGCGCCGGCTCGAACACGTGGAGGATGGCCTGCACCCGCTCCAGGTTACGGTTGAGCACCTGCAACACCAACTACAAGCGGTTCTCTCCAAGCAGGACGACATGGAGAACCGCCTTCGCAGGTGTAACCTACGCTTCGTGGGGCTACCGGAGCGATCGGAGGGAGTGGACCCCCCCACTTACCTGGAGAATCTGCTGGTCAAGTCCTTTGGTAGGGAGGCCTTCTCTTCCACGTTCGTTGTGGAGCGCGCACACCGCCTTGCTGCCAAGCCCCCTCCTGAAGGAGCGCCGCCGAGGACACTCATCGCTAAGCTCCTCAATTACCGGGACCGAGACGCCATCCTCAGACTCACCCGGGAGAAAGGCAACATCCCCCTTGGCAACACGACGATTGCTGTATACCTGGACTTTTCCTCTGAGGTGCAGAAGAAGCGAGCGCGCTTCACGGAGGCTAAGCGGCAGCTCCGTGTTCATCACTTGCCATACGCCATGCTCTTCCCTGCGCGACTCAGGGTCGTATGTGACGGCAAAGCACACTTCTACGAGGATCCTCAGGCTGTCCTGTCCTGGCTGGAGCGGCGTGATGGATCCGGTACGTCCCGGAACTGACATCCCGTCTACTGTTCTTTCCCTTCCGATCCTTGATGACCCATTGGCAGACTATGCATCCTTCTACGCCACCACTACCAACACTGCTGGACATCGCTAATCGTAAGTTGGAGGCATAGCCTTCGGGCCTTCCCTTCCCCTCCTTTGATTTATGTTTTTTACCCACCTGGACCTTGAGGGGGGCTCCCCTCCATTTATCCCCTTTTTTGAATACCCCCAGACATTGTTCCATTGCTTTGTGCCACGGGCGGCTCACCCGCACCGGTGTCCCAGTTGAGCGGATACCCCCCTCCACAAGTGTGCGCTCTGCAGTTTGGTCGCCCCCCTGCCTGCGCTGGTTGCCCTGAACTCTGGGCACTGCCATCGCCACTGGCAACCATCGCAAAGCCAAAGTTTCCCTGGCCGGCCCCTGCCCTCAGACATTTGGTGGGAGGTGGGGTGTTATACCTGCTATGTCGGTCCAGTGCTAAAGCAGGTCATGTTTTTTCTGTTAACCAAAATGCCGTTTTTGTTCTACAATTGTATTTTTTCCTTTTTCTTTTTAATTCAATGTCAGGGTGTCATACGAATGCTTCTATATGTTTTGTTCCGCCACTGTGTGGGGTCTACGGGCCGTGGTGTGCGGGGTGGGTCTCCCGTCTCCTTGGGTGGGGCACTGATTGTGCCCTCGGAGGATGCGTGACCCCCAGCCCGCGCACCATCACCGTTTCCTATGGGCATCCCCTGGATCTGGTGTCGCCCCCCTGTTCTTTGGGGGGGCGACCCCGCTCCTCTGATCAACATGCCTACTCATGGCATCCCTCAAGATTGTAACCTGGAATGTCCGGGGGCTGGGCGACCGTGCTAAACGGGCGGCAGTCCTGTCTCACTTGAAATCCCAACATGCCGATATCTCAATTTTAGTAGAGACACATCTAGCGGGTCAGAAACAACTGTGCCTCAAAAAAGCATGGGTGGGCTGGGTCTATCAGGCCCCTCACACTTCCAATTCCAGGGGAGTTGCGGTGCTTGTAGCAAGGTCGCAACAATTTCAGCTTCACACATTGCAATCTGACCCTCAGGGTCGCTATCTGTTTTTACATGCCACCGTTGGTGGTCTTGAGGTGCTCCTCCTCGCTTATTATGTCCCTCCCCCCTTTCAGTTTGAGGTGTTACAGCGAGGAGTGACCTTCATGGCCCTACACCCGTCTGTTCCCGCCATATGGGCGGGTGATTTCAACATGGTCATCTCCCCATCCCAGGACAGATTGGGTTCGAGTGTCCCAGAGGGTTCACTACCGAGGATCACTAGGTTTGGTAGGTTTTTGATCGAATTTGCCCTAACCGATACCTGGCGACACAAACACCCATCACTACTTAAGTTTTCCTGCTTCACTCCTGCTCGTGCCGTGATGTCCCGAATAGACCTTATCTTGGTGACTCCTCCCCTCCTCCCTCACCTTCTAGATGTAGGCTTTGACACTAGGACACTCTCCGATCACTCCCCATACTGGATCAAGCTTAGACTTCCGTCGCCCCCCGCGACCCAGAATTGGCGCCTGAACCCGTTCTGGCTGAGTGTTCTCCCGGACCTGGACTCTATCGGGTCTGAGTGGGATCGCTTTTTCACCACGAACGATGGTTCAGCCTCGGTGGGGTTGGTGTGGGAGGCGTTCAAGCTGCATGTTCGCATGATTATCTCCTCCCGCATCAACAGACACAAGGCCTCCTCGAAACTGCTAATCCGCCAGGCGGAGGAGCGGCTCGATGCCCTTGAGAGTACCTTCCAGGCTGACCCATCGGAGATTAATGCCTCCCAACTGCGCCTACAGACCAGGCTGACGGATCACCTACACCTCGAAAAGGCGCGCCAAGGTATTTTCTTTAGTAAACAACGCATGTATGAGCATGGTGAGCGGGCTGGGCGACTGCTTGCCTATATGGCTCACCTTGATCATAAGCCCCCCGTGATTGTATCCCTCCGTTCGGCATCCGGGGCCCTGCTCTCGGACCCGGATAGTGTGGCGGAGGAATTTAGGTCCTTTTTCTCTGATCTGTACACGTCAACTACACGACATTCCGTGGAGGAGCTAACCACCCTCCTACGGGATGTCTCATTCCCCACGCTGTCCCCGGAACAGGTCTCCATGTTGGAGGCCCCCATTACTACTGTTTGCGTGGAAGTGGCTCTGGCGAGCCTCCCCACCTCCAAGACCCCGGGCTCCGACGGGATTCCCCTCGAACTCTACAAACAATTTCAGGGGAACCTTGTTCCCAGGCTTTGTGCACTGTACAACCATGCTTTTGAAACAGGCGTTCTCCCCTCCTCCATGAGCGAGGCCCTTATTGTCCTGATTCCGAAGCCTGGCAAGGACCCCCTGCTGCCTGAATCCTACCGACCCATTTCACTCCTCCAATTAGATGTGAAAATCCTTGCTAAAATCCTCGCTCTGCGTCTCAACAAGGTCATTTCAAGCCTAGTGCACCCCAACCAAACGGGTTTCATGCCCAATAAGAACACAGCCTTTAACCTCCGCAGGTTGCACATGAATCTTCAGACTCAGCATGCGGACGTAGGCTCCAGAGTAGTAGTTAGCCTAGACGCCGCCAAGGCCTTCGACTCGGTCGAATGGACCTACTTATGGGAATGCCTTGGTAGGTTTGGATTCGGTCCCCAATTTGTCAAATGGCTCCAACTCCTTTACCAGGCCCCTACGGCGCGTATTAGAGTCAACGGTAGGACCTCCTCCCCCTTTTCCTTGTCCCGGGGCACTCGTCAGGGCTGCCCAGTCTCGCCCATGCTCTATGCCCTTGCAGTGGAACCATTATGCATAGCTCTGCGTCACCACCCCGGGATCGCTGGGCTGCGCTGCGGACGGGTTACTGAGCTTCTCAGTCTCTACGCCGACGATATGCTCCTGTACCTCTCGGATGCGGGCCACTCGCTCCAGTCGGCTCTCCAACTCATAACAAAATTTGGGAAATTTTCAGGATTACAAATAAATTGGACCAAGTCCCATATCCTTCCCCTGGACCTAGGCCCCCCTACCGCAGATCAGGCGGCCCTCCCCTTAGTGAGAACAGATGTCATCAAATATCTGGGTGTCTACATTACCAGATCCCCCTCGGACTATATGCGCCTCAATATCGAGCCCTTGTTCACTACCCTTAAGTCCAAGACACAAACATGGTCCCGGCTACCCCTAGGAGTTATGGGTCGCATAAGTCTTGTCAAGATGATTCTTCTCCCGAAGCTGCTCTATGCCTTTTGGCATGCCCCACTGTACATCCCCCCCCCGCATTTTTAAAGCCATGGAATCCATCCTCAATTCATTCATCTGGGGCCCCTCGCGGCACAAATTGTCCTGGCGGGTGCTAAAATGCCCAACCAGTCAGGGTGGTGCGTCGGTCCCGGACCTTTTTCTCTACTACATTGCGTCCCAACTCTCCCACTTTTATTATTTTCATCACTCCGACAGGGAGCGCTACCTGGCCATGGTGTGCTCTAAGGCCCCCGGCTTGGTCTCACATCCCTTTCAGATTCTGTTCGGCGAGCCTCGCGATTCCCGACGGGCGGGTGACAGACAACAAATGCTTTTCCATCACCGCAAAATTTGGCAAACCGCCATGACTGTCGGCGAAGCGCCGTCTACACACTCGCACACGCCCCTATGGGACAACCCTCGACTCCCCGAGCTGGCCACAATCCCTGACCACGATATCTGGATCAAGAGTGGAGTTATATACCTCACACAGGTCGTTGCCCTCGGCTCGGTTAGGTCCTTCCAATCCCTTAAGGAAACCCACACCCTGGCTAACCACATGCTTTTCCGTTATTTCCAACTTCGCCATGCACTAGTCACACAGTTCAGTTCCAACATCCCTGCGCTCGAGACCCCGTTACCTGTAGACATCGTAATGGGCTCTGACCCAAAGAAACTCATCTCCCAATTTTACTCCTACCTCCTAGTGCCTTCGGCGACTGCCACTCTCCAGCAGGTGAAGTCCCGTTGGGAGCCTGATCTGGGGGTGGTGTCGGCGGAGGACTGGGATGAGGCCCTTATTAATTGCAGACTGGTGTCTCCCAAGGTCTCAGACCGCCTCACCCAGCTATACATCCTACATCGCTCATACCTGACACCTCACCGAATCGCAAAGTTTAGACCGGGCAGTGACCCCAACTGCCCGAGCTGTGGCTGTTCCAACGCCTCCTTTTACCATCTCCTCTGGGAATGCCCCTGTGTGCGAGGTTTCTGGACGCAGGTGGTCCAGTTCCTTCACGACCGTATGGGGTCACCATTGTCTCTATGCCCCCGCCAATGCTTACTTGGAATTTTTTCACTGTCTGAGGCCGAGAAATACCTCAACACCTTTCTACAAGAGACGTTGTTCCTCGCTAGACTTCAGATAGCTAGAACCTGGATGAGAGGACCACCCCCTACCCTGCAACAGTGGCTTAGAGCTGTTAATGCAACCCTACCCTTTAAAAAACTGCTGTATGTCCACAGGGGCTGTCCCAATAAATATTATAAGGTATGGGACAGGTGGTTGGGGGAGGCCTCTGCCTGTGCTACCCCTGATGAGTAGGGCTCCGTGCTTCTGCCTATTAGTCTACTACTGTGCATTTCTCCGCATGTATCACCCTGCATATGTGGCTTATTATTTTTTTGTTGTGTCCGTCATGTGTGTATCCCTGACATTGCCTTGTATCCTTGCTTGTGGTGCATGTTGCACCGTTTATTAACGTGTCTGTCATCCTTTTTCTTTATGCTCAATAAATGTCGTTTTTGATTTAAAAAAAAAAGTTGGATGTAAACCCAATTCATGAAATTTGAGCTGGGCACATATATCTGCAGTGTTTTGTTATCTCTTTTCAAAGAGATAAGTCCCGTAGCTCTCTCCTGAACTGTTCCTCTGTTTTCAGCCAGAAAACTCCTGACAAATTCTCAGACACATCAGATAAAAGCAGCCTGAAATTTCTGTCTGGGGAGGTTGCTACAAATAGATTAGCAGGGAGCTGGTCCTGTTACAAAACACCTCTGAGAGTCTCTGCCTATGATGAATGGGGGTGTGTGCCTTTCCTCCAATCAGCAATTTTAGCTATCTTGGCTGTATGCCCAGACATCACACTCTGTGTTAAACAGGAAGAGAAAATTTCCTAACACGATCTGAACTTTCTAAACAGTATATAACATGTGAAGACAGCAGATATACATGTAAAACTTATGTAGGGAGATTTAGTTCATCCATGTGTATCATCTGAGGCTGTTTACTTCACTGGGTGTATGGAGGGTTTACATCAACTTTAAAGGGTTCCAATGATAGCTGGTAAAAGAAACATTGTAAAAGACAACCCCTGTCATATAACATTCCCAATTGTCCCGTGACCTGTCACCATTCACCTATTTTTCTTCTGTCAAGCATTGACAGCGCTCTACGGCTGCAACCATACACTGAACATTTCATATTCCTTATATGTATCTGCTGTACCATGTACTTGTATGAAAAAGTATCCTATTCTTTTTGTATTTATTCCTTTAAGCGAAATCCCTAGTATTCCTGCCAGCTCCTCTGCTTTACCATTAAAAACTCACCACACTAAGCAGGAGAACACACCATGGTCAGTTCTCTAGCTATGCTGGGAACTCAGCCTGCTCTCCTCCAATAATCAGGCATGTCCTGACACACCTCCCCTGCACAGCCTTTCACTGGGAAGCTCAGTGTACGGTTGCTTCTCCTCCCTCAGGCTCTTATGCAGCTGAGAACAGAGGGAATGTGATCATTTATAAAAAAAAGTGAGGTATTTATAATATTTTTTGATATCTATACACAAATGTTTTGCCTTTCGTTTCAGTTTTAAACTGAATGTATTGTATTACAAGGTGATCATTTACAATCAATACATGTATTAACAACATGCCGTTTACAGAGTACAATACTTACAACAATAGTCAACTAAAGAAAGAGACAGCAATTAAGCAGAAAAATATGTAAAATTACATGTACTGGCAGTTCCTAATATGCCAGTGTTTCCAGTATAACTTCCAAAATGGAAAATGAAAAAGGATTTAGCAAAGAGTTTAGCAATATGTTTCTTCTATATCTTTCTTTGGGACTCTTTCTAAATATGTGTTCAGGTTGAAAATGTGTGGGAGGTCTGAGGAAACTATGAGTTTCCATAAAAACTCACAGAGGTAAATTGTGATTTGTAGTGTATTTTTGCAGGGAGAATTACAGGGGTCGATTGAGTCCATTGTTGGGACCTGAGATGTTCATTTAAATCTGGTTATATTTAAATTGCACTCTTGATGGAACATATAGAGGACCTCAAATATACAGTGCTGACGTCTTTTAATGTGAAATAATTAAAATGGTTACTCACGTCCTGTGTATTAAACATTGCAAAAGGTTTTGTGAATCATGTCATCTCGGTACTGCAGTAAAGCTGAGGTTTAAATCTTTGGAAATAATAATGGCCATCTCCAACTAGCCAAACATATGCTTTTGATCACCATAAATACTCAATGTAAACCCTTAAGCCTCGTACACACGACCAAGTTTCTCGGCAAAAAACAGCAAGAAAATTGCTGGGAGATATTTTTTTGCCGAAGAAACCGGTCGTGTGTACATTTTCGTTGAGGAAACTGTCGAGAACCTCGACGAGCCAAAAAGAGAGCATGTTCTCTATTTCCTTGACGGGAATGGAGAAAATTGGCTTGACGAGTTCCTCGACAGCCTAACAAGGAACTCGACGAGGAAAACGATGTGTTTCGCCCGTCGAGTTCCTCGGTCGTGTGTACGAGGCTTCACAGTACAGCCAAACCTTCATGTCGTTCGCTGTTAGCATTTGCCAGACCACCTACACTGGATTCTTCTTCAACAGAGGAATTTATTTATTGATAATGATAGGGATTCTAGACAGGGTTGTTGCATTCACATAAGGACGAGGAACTTATTTTCAAAAAGTGAGAGTTATTTTCAGGTAAATCAAAAAAGATTTTAAAACACAATCATATGGCCTTATCACTGTGTTAATGCTTTGTGAATTGAGTTTATAATAGGTCAGAGTTTTCAGCTGGCGGCAGAAATTATCCCTCTGCCAGGTTATTTTTTGGGCTGTGTACCTCTGAGCAAATTTCCGTTCAATTTCTGTCCCAGAGCTGCAATAGGAAGTTAGAGGAAATCTCCCATAGGGAAATGCTTTTCTTAGACGTTGTCTGTTTTTATGCATAAACAAGTTTCCTAAAATTAGCAATGCCCAGGTGCCGCACACCACTTTGAAAGGTAAAAAACGAATTTATTGTTTGGCACGTGCCGCAACACAGACACTCCACCCAGGATCCTTCCTCTTAAATGTTTTTCCTAGAGAGCACAGTATTATACCTAATGCTCTGTGTGTTGGGAGGGCTGAGGTCTTTGAGGACTCGGAGGTCGAGGCCAGGAACAGGGGACCCATCTATACTACAGGGTTTACACAAGGCTTACTCTATTTGCTCTGAATGGCTAAATAGAGCAGTTGTACAGAGAAAGTAAGGGGGCAAAGCACAGCTACACTTTAAAGGAAACCTGTCAAAAGTAAAACATTATGGCTGATGCAGCTAACATCTCTTGCTGAAAATGCTAGCTGCCTGAAAGCGATGCCAACCAACTCACTTTAATATTTTAAGCCACTGTACAAGTTTGCAGGCAAGGGCTTTGACTTTCCTTATCTGCATATCAGTTACAGGTTAATATTTCAATGTATACTGAAGCCAGTGGGTCTGATGACAAATGAACTTATTAGCTCTACAAGACTCTGGTCCGGCCGCACCTAGAGTATGCTGTCCCGTTCTGGGCACCAGTCCTCAGGAAGGATGTACTGGAAATGGAGAGAGTACAAAGAAGGACACCAAAGCTAATAAAGGGTCTGGAGGATATTAGTTATGAGGAAAGGTTGCGAGCACTGAACTTATTCTCTCTGGAGTAGAGACGCTTCAGAGGGGATATTATTTAAATTTACACATACCATACTGGTGACCCCACAATAGGGATAAGACTTTTTCGCAGAAGGGAGTTTAACAAGACACGTGGCCACTCATTAAAATTAGAAGAAAAGTGGTTTAGCCTTAAACTATGTAGAGGGTTCTTTACTGTAAGAGCGGCACGGATGTGGAATTCCCTTCCATAGGTGGTGGTATCAGCGGGGAGCATCGATAGTTTCAAAAAACTATTAGATAAGCACCTGAAAGACTGCAACAAACAGGGATATACAAGGTAATACTGACATAAAATCATACAACTAGGATGGACTTTTTTCAACCCCACCTACTATGTAACTTTAAAGTGACAACTCAAATATGGATCAGGTTTTTCCCCTTTAACATGTTAATCCGCTTTACTCTAAGGCCTCTTTCACACTGAGGAGTTTTTTAGGCGGTACATCGCTAAAAATAGCGCTGCTATACCGACTGAAAAACTCCTGCTCAGCAACCTCAATGTGAAAGCCCGAGGGCTTTCACACTGAGGCGATGCGCTGGAAGGAGAGAAAAAAATCTCCTGCAAGCAGCATCTTTGGAGCGGTGAGAGGAGCGGTATGTATACCGTTCCTTCGCAGCTGCTTCCCATTTAAAACAATGGGAAACCGCGGTGATACCGCCCGCAATGCGCTTGTCCGATGAGCTTGTCACACTGGATAGAACACTTTCCAAGTCCGGGTTTTCCCCAAGGCTTACCTCCAATGAGGAAGGTGGCGAGGTAGCCGAAGGTAGGATCAAGGTGGACGATACTGAAATCACATCGGGGTCCCGGACTTCTGGTTCCACGATTATCTCTGGCCACACTGCCTCCTCCTCCTCCGCGGTAAGGGTGGCAGTGATAAAATTCACCGATACTCTTTTGAAGCCTGTGTGGTGGAAATGGTCACGAACAAGTAGGCCCGGCATTGTTGGCATCGGGCAAAGGGCTGGATCTTCACAGATAGATCCCCGCAACGGGGGCAGGTCAGGCCCAACATCTCTGTTCCGCCACTAGACAAGACTACCGCTGAGGTGATAGCCTGGGATGAGAGCTGATACAGTATTAGAGCAATAATAAGTCCTCATGTGGGATTCCTAATAATTCCTGCAGCCTAAATAGAATGCAATATTTATTATTTATTTTTTCTATCTAATTGGTAGATTGCATTCTATTTAGGCTGCAGGAATTATTAGGAATCCCGCATGAGGACTTATTATTGATCTAATACTGTATCAGCTCTCATCCCAGGCTATCACCTCAGCGGTAGTCTTTGGCCTGAACAGTGTCCTGACTGACCCATTATTACTAATTTTTTATCTATCACGACTTTCACTTAGTCATATATTTTATTGATAGCCTTTAGGGACCTATTGGTCATTTCTGCTGTCTTGTTTTTGTTGGTTTATTTTAATTGATTTTGCACTGTGATCCACCTAATCACTGATATTATACACTTTTTGCATTTACGTTTTCTGGCGGATCAAACCTAATTATAGGCCTACTAGGTTCTAGGCATTTTCAAACACTTTTAGGTATATACAAGGTCTGACCTGATCACTGGCCTGCACAGGGTCCTGACCTCTAACAAAATGTTTTTCTATATATTTTTCACCCACCAGTACCGCACTTACAGACCTTTTTTCCACACATTGGATATCCATTCCTAGTGGAGGTCCAAATATTCACGCACTTGGCAACAAGTTTTTCTATTAAAAGGGGCAACCTACACACGCTTGGAGTTTAGCAGCGTGTGCCCTTAGGGAATCCATAATTATTGGTATTATCCCTTATAGAGGTTACCCAACACGTGTTTAACACCACTAAGGATATTTTAATCACCCACTTTCTGGTTGCCAACAGCCGAATCCCGGACGAGCCCCCACGTGTAGCGCTACCCCCAAAGGAGCCGCTGTTTGATTTGGGATCGGCCTATTAAGATACCCTGGCGTTGTCTAGGGGTGCAATTGTAGAGACAAACAGTGAGCGAAGGTCCAGACAGTGAATAAAGGTTTTTTCCAATGCTTTATTTTCCAGGCCAACATCAACATCAATTGGGAAGGGCAAAGTTGATGAATAGAGAGAGAGGAAGAACCTTGCAGTATCAGGCCTGGATATTAAATAGAGAAGTCAGTACTGCTCTGCGTAGTACCAATTTGTAACTCGTCGCCACTCCAACTGAGTGGGTAAAGTGCCCCCGGACAGACCCTTCTTTACAGGCCTGGCAGCCGAGATGTCACTTAGGATTTCTGGGAGGAACAGGCCTCTCTCACAGACCCGGCTCGGGCCTCTGCCACAGGCCAATTACAATAACTAAGCTAGATGGATAGATGGAGCGAATCCTCCCAGTAGATTTCTGCATCGGTCACCAGATAACAGCAAACATACCTGTCAGTACTCTGGTCACCGGATCCCCAATTGGTTTGTTCAGGCTCTGTTGGATGACCTGCCTCCGGGTCCTCCTCAAACCGACTCTCCAATCGAACGGCACCCAGCCTGGGATCCTTTCAATAGAACCGGGAACCCAGCCAGTCACTGGGGTCCCCTTGCACCTCCGGATGAGGTCCCAATTAGTCTGCAATTATGGCCAGGTGGGCCACGCTGGCGGGGTTCATGCATGCGCGCACTCTGAAGTTGGATGCCGCACCTGGAACGGGGACCCCGCGAAGATTTTAGAACACATGACACCTGTCACAGATATACTCCTCTCCAGCACGCCCCGTGGGGGAAAAACTCCCCTGATTGGCTGCTGGAGGAACTTACTCTGCCAGAACCCCTCTGGCACCAACTGCTGGCCAGGGATGACATTGCATCCCTGGACCATAGACTGACCCAGTGGACATTTCTGGAATGACAGAAGTCCCACAATTTGAACAAATAGTGAATTGGAGCAAGGTAACTCTCCCATTCCCCACTAACTTTAGCGTAGTGCCCATACTGAAAGTAAGGGGGCACTACATATGAAAGACTAGTTTGAGCGAAAATCCGTCGGAAAAAAATCCACGGTTTTGATGTCTAAATGTCCGATCGTGTGTACGCGGCATAACTCTCTCATTTTAACAGAGCTTGTCTAGAGATAACTCTTCACTTTGGTGGCTAAGCACTGGAAGGAGGGAGGTAGCTTTAGGGTTTAATGTGACTTTGATGAATATGTGCAGAATTATATAATACATGCCTGTCATGCCATCTATAGCTCAGCACTTGGCTCTCTTGACAAAATACGCTAGCTGCGGAATCTTGCCTTGTCATGCCCTATAGTGACTAGGTGACCATAAAATGTATAGATACATTTTGTTCATGCATTGACGCTTGCAAGGGCAAATTCAAAACCTCTTTTCACACAGTATTATTGATTTACTAAAACTAAAGAGTGCAAAAGCTGGTATAGCTCTGCATAGAAACCAATCAGCTTCCAGGTTTTATTGTCAAAGCTTAATTGAACAAGCTGACGTTAGAAGCTGATTAGCTACCATGTACAGCTGCACCAGATTTTGCACTCAACCCCAATGTGCGTTAATGGGCTTTTCTTTTTTCTTGTATAGATAGCCATGATGGCCATACATTATACAATGTTCTTATTCAATTTCAATTTCAATTATTCAATTTCCTTTAGATTTACCTTCAACAATGTAGTGCAAAGGACTGCCTGATTGCATACAAATTGAAAGTGTTTAGGTTTAACCTCATATTTTATGGTTTTGGTAAATCTAAAGGAAAGTTATACAAGAAAATTGTATAATGTATGGCCAGCCTACGTGTTAAGGGCTCATTTTTGGACTATGCCATCACTGAACTCTGAAATGACATACCTTCGGCAATGTCACCATGTAGCTATAGATATGATTACTGCTGTCTGTTATTGTGATCTCTGCTACTCTTTTGCCTTTGTCATTTTCTGTTGTATCTCTGAGACAGAAATTCTGGTAAATCTCCTAAATGGGATGCAATTAGCAAAAACTGTTTAATTCAAACTATTTGTTTCTTATTCCAGTATTCATAAGTTGCACTTTAATCACATATTTTAGTCAGTTTAATTATAGTTAATATTTACAGTAATTTTTCATATGTAATATAAGGTAAACCTCAAGCCACAAGCAAAGTTCTACCAGTAAAGGAGTGTGGAATAAGCATTTTTTATTACAAATATGTCTACAGGTAATCATTGCTCATTACAGATAATTTAGTTTCATAACAAAGAGATGCAGGAAGAAATGAAATGTCAGTGGGTTTTTATTCTGAGTTACAATTGCGGGGAGCTTTGAAGAAAGTGTTATGTGGAATGTCTCCACATAATATGAGTCAATAGGTATAACATTCATCATATCATAGATGAAAACTTTCACTGTTTCTGATACTTATATTCAGCAACTTGCTGCTTTCTTATTGAGACTATTACAGTACTGACGTTTATATTTACATTGGTTTATAGGAATACCTATTTACCAGACTTCAAAAGTGAAAATGGCAGTCAATTTAAAATTGTGATTTCAGAAATAAGTTGAACCCCTAGGGTTGTCATGCTGTCTTCTTATATCTCATAAGGGTTCCAGTAAATCAATCTCACTGCCATATTCGCATACCCTCAAGCCTCACTTTTCTTTCCTGTTGTTTCCACTCTTCCTGTTCCATTCTTTATAACAAAATATGAGTTCAATAATGAATAGAAAATAGGACCCCTTATATATTTTGAAGTAGGTAGCGCAGATGTGAGAACTCAAACATAGAGATCTTAACACCTTAACTAACATAACTAACATAGATAGACCATTATTGGTTTATTTTTTCAGCATCTACTAAAACTAGAAAATCAGTTTCATGCAGAGTCACCCTCTGCCATTGCACTAGGAGAGAAATATTTTTGCAATTAACTACTTCAGAGCTGCTACCAGGATTTCTCATGATTTTTTTTTTTTTTTGCAGGAATGCTTAAAGTGGTGGTAAATAGGGATGAGCCGAACTCCCCCCCCCCCCCCCCCGTTCGGTTTGCACAAGGTGAAACATGAACAGCTCCCGTATCTTACTACACCTTTCACTCATCTGTAAATAGATTTCACCCACATGCCAAAGAAAGGGACAGAGCAAGAATACCTTTTGGTGGGTGAGTGGTGGGTGATGCGTGGAAGCATTCAAAACCACAAGAGAAGACACACAGACAGTAGTGCACATACTCACGCAGGGAATCATCCCTAGGTGGGGATGTCCATTGCAAATAGGAAAGCCACGCAAGGAACTTTAAAAGATTGGCTAGTACACTTACCCTTGATACTATACCAAATCAGAAACACCCCTAGTTCAAGAAAATACTTTCTTCTTATGAAATGTTAATAGGTAGGCCAGTACAAAAGAGGAAATGGTTTATGGAAAATGAAGATCCCCAAGTGGATCCTAACCTTTACTCCCTACAGGAAGAGTACATGAGAAATCTGGTAAGTACACTTAGCGAAAATTATGAATCAATGGCTGTCCCCTTTCCTCCTCTTTCCACAGATCCGATCCACCAGGTCATACCGGGAGACACAGTCCTAATAAAACAACTCGCCGTGAGAAAACATATAGGACCCGTTTACACCGGCCCACATGAAGTAGAAAAAGGTCTCCAGAACGGCTGTACTTACTTCCCAATGACCATAATGGATCCATGCATCCCGGATAAAGAAGGCCCCCCCTTTTTCACTTCCAACTCCTGAGGCACCGACAGAAGAGCAGAAAAGGAGGGATCAACAAGCCTCTCAACTGGAGGACTTAATCCAAGGATTGGATCAGGTCACAGTGCAACTACCTTGAACATTGTCAAAGACTGGCCCCAATTTGTGCCCCCGTTTCAGTCCCAGACCACTTACCAACTACACATTGGCCCAAGTTGCAAAATATTTTTCTTGTCACATGCTGTGTTCTCCTTATTGCAGTCCCAGGAAAATGATTAACCCCCATGTGAAAAGGGGTGAGAATGTCAGCATGGCAATGTTGACCATAGAGCAGAAATGGTATAATGAGTGATCGACGTAGGCTAGGGCCTACATGATCAAAGGAGGGATTGAAAGGCTAGAGTTCCCCCATAATATCAATGCATTATAAGGCTTGCTAGAGTTCCCCCATATTATCAATGCATTATAAGGCTTGCTAGAGTTTCCCCATAGTAATTAATGCTTGTATGAAGATGTATCCTTGAGCTTCTAGGATTAGTTACACAGAAGCCAAAAACAACCTTGCCAGATATTATTTAACATATAACAGAGGGAACAAGGTTTTAGCTGGTCACACAGAATATAGACTGCTATGTTTTACACATGTTGTATAAATTGTATAAATTGTGACAAATATTACTTGTATAACCTAATTACTTAGATATGATTGGCTGAGACAAGGGCATTCCTTCATTGTATGATTTGATTAAGTGCAAGTACGCACGAGAAATAAAGTCTAGTTTTTACACATCATATCTCTGTGTGGGTGTTTTGACTTGCCGATGCATGAGAGAGCCTCCATACATCCAGATAGTCCTAAAAGCCCGGGTCTAGTTGAACCACCAACCTTACAGGAGCAGGGACATTTGGAAGATGAATTCCAGGAAGAAGATGCTGCATGAATCATCTGCCCTTACTCAAGATGGCCGTGGCTAGAAATGCTGGGGGGGGGGGGTTTTCAAAGTGATTTCTCAACAAAATAAAGCATGGATACATGTATTGATGGATGAGTTTGCTTTGAATATGAAAAGTGAATTAAACAGCATTTTCAGTTTGTGATGCTCAGATGTACAGTACTTTTGTTCTGTTTTAAGTGTTATAGTGAGGGGTTGAGTGGTAATACGCGTTTACTTTGCAGTTAAGTATTGGGAAGAGGGAATGGGGAGGGTTGGAGATGAGGGTTAAGGGCTCACTTTAGGGTTACAGGTGACTGTTTCTACATAACAAAATTAACCCCTTGGCGCCAATATGCTGCTCCACTGAACTGGGCTTTCTTCTGTGGGGCCACATATTTGCGCATCTGTCTTTGTGCTGGGAGCACGCTGCGCAGTGCACTCAAAGCACAGAGAACGGACCCGGAACTCCTAATTCTGGGTCAACTGATGGCTGTGTACCTATTATATTCGTTGTGTTTTAGGTAAATAAAGCAGAATGTATACTATTGTTTCTGGGCTGCACTACAGGTACAAACAACAACTAACATGCACATATGTGGTATCGCTGTCATCGTCAGGAGCGGAAAAATTTATTTTGGGTTGTTCTTTGGTGGAAAGTTATGGAAATAGCAAGAAATATACAGCTGGATTTAAAAAATATTTATTTTACAATTTTTTGCTAGTTTTCCTCTGATGATAAAAAAAAATCAGAAGATATCCATAACCATTTACCACCAAATGGAAACCCAATTAGTCCTGAAAAAAATGCAGTTATACCTAGGAAAGGAATAAATGGACAGCAATAAAAAAAAAAACATTTTTGGTTCTAGCTCTTCTTCTTTCTACTAAAAAAGTTATTTTTTTTGGTGCCCAGGTTTAGATATTTCATATAACCTACTATCATGACAGAAATGGAATGATAATCTCCCAAACAGAAACAGTAAGGACTCTTTCGCACTCCACATTTGGATCGCTTTTGTGAGGGCATTCGGAAACAGCATGCAAACAGTTCTGTTCAGATGTTATTTTACTGATCAGGTGGGTGGCTGGGGGTTGGTAAAACCACAACTCAGCTGCCCGTTTTGGAATGCCTCCCGACCACCTGTTTGAAAGCGACCTAATAAAAACCTAAAAAAGGGTTCTAACTGTTCTCCAAAAATGAAATAAATAGTGAATATACTAAAACTACACAGCTGTGTTATGAAATCTATCTTTTATTGACAAAGACCTTTAGGCTGGGTTCACACATGCTGCAGCCGCGGCTCACAGCAGGAGGCCCGTTACGTCCCCGTTCACTGATTCAGATGTGAATCAGGTCTGCATTTTTGTGCCTGAATTCACACCTGAATCAGAACCAAAGACGCACAGAACCCTTTCCAAATGCAGACCGCGGGCGCCCCAAAGCTGTTAAAACCGGCTCCAGAGAGCCAGTCTCACTCTCCTGTCATGCGACTTGGATGTTGGGAAACTGCATCCAATTCATATCAGTGTGAACCCAGCCTAAAACAATAACACAAACATTATAAGATTTTCCACCTGTCTAGAAAAATGTAACTAAAGAAAACAAAATCAGCAGAAATACATAGAAATTTACATAGAAATATATAGAAATACTCCACATATGAGCAGATTATACAATAGATACGATTTACCGAATAGCAGAGGGAAAATGGTATTTGGGGAGCTTCAATATCATTGATAAATTAATTCCATCATTATGGTAGTAAGAAATACTACACACTCTACATTGACAGTGACCTGACAGGACTGGGCAATGTGATGTAAATGGCAGCAGTCATAATAAGATGTCTTGAAACCACAGACAGGGCATTGAGTTCCCAGCGGTCACAGGGCAGTACACACACCTCTTGTTATGACAAAACTGGAACAAAAATACACACAGTCAGTGTCACAATTAACAATGTCATGCTGTGTTTTTCACTAGTCACTATTTAAAAACAATGATAATGACTGCATTGCGTAGGAGGGTTAAATGTAAGTTTGCAAACTGTACCCTCATTGCCATTTGGTAAAAAAAATGGTTTCTATTTTTAAAAAAACACACACACACAATTCTTAAATATCCAAAGACGTGGTTAAAGTGAAACTCTAGGCAAACTCCTCAGGCTTTTGTATACCACAACACCAGAGATGTCAACCTGGGAAAAAATGATATAAGGATAAGGGATGTGGTTTATTGCAATACACATTAAACAATAGGATGGTTGGCTGCCGTCAGCTTTCGGGTTCTTTACTGTAAGAGCTGCAAGAATGTGGAACTCTCTTCCACAGGCGGTGGTCTCAGCAGGGAGCATCGATAGTTTAAAAAAACTATTAGATAAGCACCTGAATGACCACAACATACAGGGATATACAATGTAATACTGACATATAATCACACACATACTGTAGGTTGGACTTGATGGACTTGTGTCTTTTTTCAACCTCACCTACTATATGTAACTATATATATAGCTGCACAATTAATCGTTAAAAAACCGTGATCTCGATTCAACCCCCCTAACGATCTCCAAAGCAGAGTTTGACGATTCTTTCATATAACAAGTGGAGAGACTTTATCTGTAAGAAAAGAAATGGCTGTACATCCAAGAATTCCGATTGCTTTTTATTGTTTAAAGTGATAACACCAAAGACACCAACACGAGGTCACGTAGACGCGTTTCACACATACGGTACATCTTGTGCTCACTCAGCTGTCAAAAGAAAATATCTGTACAGTCTGCCAAGTTCTTAACAGGAAACATTGTAACTAATGCTTCCATGTTAGATCAAAGGGAAGAACTTCTGTGTGTGTAAAGAAAAAATCAGGCAGTCTGCCAACATGAAACATTGTAACTACAGTAACTTCCTTCTTAAAGCAAACTTCTGTGTTTACCACTTAAAGTCCAAATCTTTTTCTGACAAATGTTTCTTAAGTTAAAATCAATGGGCCAGATCCAGAGAGAGAGTACGCCGGAGTATCTACTGATACGCCGGCATACTTTCAAATTTCCTGCGTCGTATCTTTAGTTTGAATCCTCAAACCAAGATACGACGGCTTCTGGCTTCGATCCGACAGGCGTACGGCTTCGTACGCCTTCGGATCGTAGGTGCAATACTTTGGCGCCCGCTGGGTGGAGTTCGTGTCGTTTTCCACGTCGGGTATGCAAATTATCTTTTTACGACGATCCACGAAGATACGCACGGCCGTCGCATTCTCTTACGTCGTCGCCAGTCGGCTTTTTCCGGCGTATAGTTAAAGCTGGTATTATCCCGCGTATAGATAGACTTGCCATGTTAAGTATGGCCGTCGTTCCCGCGTCGAAATTTTAATTATTTTTTTTCTGCGTAAGTCGTCCGTGAATAGGGATGGACGTAACTCCCGTCTAAGTTAAAAAAATGACGTCGTTGCGACATCATTTCGCCCAAAGCACGGAGGGAAATTTCTAAACGGAGCATGCACTGTTCATTCGGCGCGGGGACGTGCTTCATTTAAATGAATCACGCCCCCTACCCGCCGATTTGAATTCTGCCGCCAGAAATACACTACGACGCCATAACTTACGGCGCAAAATCTTCCTGGATTTGACTTAAAGCCAGGTAAGATACGGCAGCGTAGCGTATCTCTGATACGCTGCGCCTATCCATTTGTATGTGGATCTGGCCCAATATTTGTTGCTAGAAAATTACTTGGAACCCCCAAACATTATATATATTTCAGCAGAGACCCTAGGGAATAAAATGACAATTGCTTCAATATTTTATGTCACACTGTATTTGCCTAGTGGTCTTTAAAATGCAATTTTTTGGGAAAAAATACACTTCAATGAATACAAAAAAATTAAACCATGAAGTTAGCCCAATTTTTTTTGTTTTAATGTGAAAGATGATGTTACGCCGCAAGAATCGTGAGAGAATCGTGATCTATCTTCTAAGCAAAAAAATTTTGATTCTCATTTTAGCCAGAATCTTGCAACTCTATTATATATATATATATATATCCATATATCTATATAGATATATATCTATATAGATATAGATCTATCTATCTATCTATCTATCTATCTATCTATCTATATATATATATATATATATATATATATATATATATATATTAGGGCTGTGCGTTAAACGCGATATTAACGGCGTTAACGCAAACCCATGTTAACGCCGTCAATATTTTTATCGCGCGATTAACGGGGGAGTGCTCGGGGTGGACGTGCAGAGTGTGCAGTGGCGCGGCGCGGCTTACCTTCTCGCTGGATTCACAGGCAAGTTACTCACCTTGTCCCTGGATCCAGTGATGCCACCCCGCTGTGTGATCGGCGATGCCACCCCGCTGTGTGATCGAGCGGGTCCTCCTCGCTTGGCGGGTCCTCCTCGCTCGGCGGGTCCTCCTCGCTCGATTCACAATGTCTGTGTGCCGCCGATCTCCGTTCCCTGCGACGTTACGACGCACGGGAGCGGAGAACGGCGCCAAATTCAAAAAAGTAAACAAACACAATACACACAGTATACTGTAATCTTATAGATTACAGCACTGTATGTAAAAAATACACACCCCCCTTGTCCCTAGTGGTCTGCCCAGTGTCCTACATGTACCTTTATATAATAAAAACTGTTCTTTCTGCCTGAAAACTGTAGATTGTCCAAAAGTGTCCCTTTATGTCAAAAATGGTTTTAGATCAGCTAGAAAACAGCGATCATAAATTATAATCACTTGCAGAATTGTGCGATATTTGTGGGGAAATTCGTCATAAATTAGATAGATTAATCGTGAGTTAACTATGACATTAATGCGATTAATCGCGATTAAAAATGGTAATCGTTTGACAGCACTAATATATATATATATCATTGGTAGAGGCATTCCTTAAGCCAAAGAGGGAAACACAGATTATCTGTATAACTTGCCCTTCACCTTGTACAGGACTGCTGGATATTATCCAAAAGATATGGAACAAAAGAAAAAAAAATAGAGGCATTCAGACTGCAAAACCAAAAGTGTCACATCTGGTCTCATGGATGACGGCATTCAGAGACCAGACTGGCAGCCATATTGGAGACAACAGCCACCAACACAATAATCTCTAGTGATTGGAATGAATTCCAATGCAATTTAGAGAAAAGAGAAGGTCCATAATACAAATACAGGGGCTTTTGTGTGCCGGGTATAAGTGTGAGAGCCTACAGAAGAACATGATCCCTTCAAAGCATGCCGATGCCTCTGCCATTACAAAAATGTATAATCATAATAAACAAATTTAAACCAATATTAAACCGCATATGTCCATAAAAATAAAAATAGTACAGGAAAAACAAAAACAAAGATGTGGCATCTACATTTATGTCCCAAAGTTCAGGGATGCAAAGGATCCATCACAGAGATGAATTTAGGGGAAACTCCATCCAACACTGTATATTTGACTACCTATTTACAGAGAGCACAGATTATTGACTACCTATTTACAGAGAGCACAGATTATTAACTACCTATTTACAAGCAGAGTGTAGTAATCAATAATATTTTGTGTTATAAGTTAAAAATCTACTCACAAATATAAAAGATAAAGCTCTTGACTGAAACAACTTGTGTATTGCGGTTTTATAAAGTTTGTTTATCAGATATAAGAAGCAGAAACGTTCTAAGACAACTGGTGTAAAGTTTAATGGGGACATTCCCTCTTTATCAAAGTCAAATGTACTTTCTACTCTCCCCTTTTGTAGAAGTGATAAGCTGGCAGGGCAAAAAAAATTCTCTTTTGAGGTAACTCTACAATAGCAAGCAACATTGAATAAAGTTAGTGTTTGTTAATGGACTTTGGATGTCACAAATAGTTCATCCCCAATGTAGCCTTTGTCAGGTGACTTCCTGGTGATTTGCTGGCGACTTAAGTACTACTAGATGGGACTTCAAAGCAAATTTGAAGCAACTTTGAAGAGACTTTCAGGGATTGCCTGTGTAAACTTCCTGTAATGTTGGTTCCAAATCACATCAATGTAGATGAGGATCTGACTTGAAGGCGACTTCCATTAAAGTCTATGGGCCAGATTCACGTAGATCAGCGGATCTATAGATCCGCTCGATCTACGTGATTTAAGATCCGCTCCCGCAAGTTTGAGAGGCAAGTGGCTAATTCACAAACCACTTACCTCCAAACTTGCGGCGGCGGATCCTAAATCCCCCGGCGGAATTCAAATTCCGCGGCTAGGGGGAGTGTACTATTTAAATCAGGCGCGTTCCTGCGCCGATTTAAATGCGCATGCGCCGTCCGGGGAATTTCCCGGCGTGCATTGCTCCCACTGACGTCACTAGGACGTCAGTGGTTTCGACGTGAGCGTGACTTGCGACGCGCGTGTTTGTGAATCGGCGTACGCAAACGACGTTAGAAAATTCAAATTCGACGCAGGAACGCCGGCTATACTTAACATTGGCTGCGCCTGATAAAAGCAGGGGTAAGTATACGACGGGAAAGCCGCTACGGAAACGTCGTAAGAAGACTGCGTCGGGTCCGCGTACGTTCGTGAATTTGCGTATCTCGCTGATTTACATATTATTCAAGGTAAATCAGCGGGAACGCCCCCGGCGCCATTTTTAAATTGAAAAAAAGATCCGACAGTGTAACACAGTTACACCTGTCAGATCTTAGCCCTATCTATGCGTATCTGATTCTATGAATCAGGCGCATAGATAGGACCAGTGTAAGTCAGAGATACGATGGTGTATCTGTAGATACACCGTTGTATCTCTTTGTGAATCTGGCCCTATGGGTACAAGTCTGATAGAAGTCGCCTTAAAGTAGTGCAGTAACCTTTTCCAAAGTCGGGTGACTTCAGTAGTGCTAATTGAAGTGGAGGTCCACCCACCATACAAAAAATTTAAGTGTTTGTTAAGGCATATATTTGAGTCTATGCCAGCCCCTGTAATAGAGGCTGGCATAGCACACTGTGTATGTTTTATTTAAAAAGTAGCATTCTAAATACTGTATATCAGCTGTCTTCAGGCCGGTTTTATCACTTGTGGCCACTTTCCAGCTCTGATAGATGTCTTCTGTGGGAGGGGCCGTGATCTCCCTCTGATGTCAGAGGGAGATCATATGGCAGCTCATCTCCTCCGCAGAAGACACCCATCCGAGCTGGAAATCGGCTGTGAGCCAGGTGACCGGCCTGAAGACAGCTGATATACAGTATTTAGAAGGCTAGTTTTTAAATAAAACATATACAGTGTGCTATGCCAGCCTCTAATAGAGAGGCTGGCAGTGACAACATTTATATTTTAGTATTAAAATAATAGCGGCGGGGTCGACCCGGAGACAGACAGAGAGGGCACTGACAAGGAGGAAGGAGGGAGTGAGGGGGGGGGAGAGAGGAGAGCAGAGGGGACAGCAGCCTATCACAGAGGGAGGCAAGGATGGAGCTGCCCTGGTTATCGTGGTCCGATTAGAGAGGGCATATGGAAAGTGATAGGCTTAGGGGTTTTTTTTTTGGTTTTAGTTTTTTACAGTTTAGAGGGGGCAGATTACACAGCACAAGCGCTGTGCTGTGTAATCTGCTTTCTAATTGCCATGTACCACTCTTCACTTTGCCTGTCAAAAATCTGAATATAAATAGCAAAATTCTTTGGGATGATTCAGACAGCACTGTTGTGAAGTAGCGTTAACCTCTACGGTGCTTGATCTGCAAAAATGAAACAATATGAGTGCAATGTACACATACCTCCTATATGATCATAACTATAATACAGTAAATAACTTACACATTGGAATCCAGTGGTTCTAAAGTAAAATTACCATTGAAAATTAATTAACACTCTCACTATATCTGCTAACTTGTACGCAAAAAAGCAAACTAGGTAACAGAAAAATATGTTGATAAACAAGATCTTTTCTAAAACGCACTAAAAAAAAATGATATAAATTTGACCATATCCAAAAAACTAGAGCTGATCCAGTCTATCTAATGCAATTTTCTGAATCAGGTCCCCAAATAACCCCAAGTTCATGTCTAAAAACATTTTTTTTTTGTTTGGACTGTGATCTGTATATTTATCACTTTCTTTAGCTACACCCTATATTTCCAGTCTGTTTGCGGAGAGCCAGTTTCAGAAAGAGTTCACCATATTGTCACATCATGCATACAGACCTGACACGCAGTGAAACCGCAGGCATATGTCTCCCACATACATCCGAGGGATGAATCATTATTACTGCTGATTATTATGACACATTACAGAGGGGAAATCCCTTATCTAGCCAAATATTATTGTAAATTAGGTCTGACAAAGCCTTTTTGATATTAAGATCAAATAAAATAGAAGTGCAGATCACAGTTTCTGTAAATGCATGTTTACTGTAATTCTAGGTATTTGATGACTTCTTACAAAAGATTCCAATAGAAAGAAATACCAAACCATGTCCAGGTCAGAAACGAATAGGTCTGGAAGTTTAGTACAAAGGGAATCCATGCCCAGATCATGCGCTCATTTACCTCTACAAGTACTGTGAAAAAAAAATTGTTCTCATAGTTCACTACACAGTTACTGAAATCTTAGCTCTGTCCTTATTATTTTCTGTTGCACCAGAATCTTGGCTGTTCTCTGGGAATTAGGCAAAATCCACCCTTCGTGCCCCCATTTTCCCGAAACCCGCACTGGGTTTAGGTGCATTACTTACCTTATTCCTGGCTGGCTCCAGCAGGCTTCCTCCATCCCTGCAACCAGTCTTGCACTACCACCTTTTTAAAGCTGGATACACTCTATCCAATTTTCTGTAGATCTTTTCCTTCAGATTTACCAAAACCATATAATATGAGGTCAAACATTAAGAGTTTAAATTTGTATGCACTCAGGCAGGCCCTTGCCCTACATGGTTTTGGTAAACCTAAAGGAAATCAGACAACAAAAGTTGTATACTGTGTATGGGGGTCTAAGAGTTCTTAAAGACAGGTGGTAAGCCTACTGCCCTCTGAAAATGAAATCAGCAGTGTATTTATTTTCAGAAGGCAGCATAGCAGCTGCTGACAGACATTCAGGATTCACCACTGTGGCCTCTTAATGCCCTTTTTCTTTAACCCTTTGATGCCTAAGTCTATTTCTGACATTTGTTGCTTACAAGTTAAAACCTGTATTTTTTGCTAGAAAATTACTTAGGACCCCCAAACATTATATATATATATTTTAGCAGAGACCCTAAAGCAGGGGTGTCAAACTGGCGGCCCTCCAGCTGTTGCAGAACTACAAGTCCCTTCATGCCTCTGCCTGTGAGAGTCATGCTTGTAACTGTCAGCCTTCCAATGCCTCATGGGACTTGTAAAATGGCAATCGTTGCACATTTTTTATGTCACACGGTCTTTCAAACGCAATTTTGAATGGCATCCCAACACATCTATGCAACATACAAGGTTTTAAATAATGGAGCAGGAATGATTTCTTCTACATTGGTGCCCATTCAAAATTAAAGGGCTGCAGTAATGTTGCACACTGTATTGCATGCATTATTTCAACACAAACTAGTGTGAACAAATCTTTATTTGAGATGTCCCTAATGTTGGACATTACACAGGGCAATTGTATTGCTATGCATTTTTACCTAGGGTTTGATTGTAACACAATTCTGCTGATGATGACAACCTACAATCAACAGTTTATGTTTATGGTCGATAAGTTGATTTCTTTTACTATTTAATAATTTTTAGCCATTTTAAAGCTGAAGAAAATGTCTATGCTCTCCACAACAAGCAGTCAGGTTTTTTTCTTGTGGTAACAAAATGGAAATGAAGATGCAACTTGATTGCTAGGAGCATCAGACAGTTTATTTGTATCACAACTGCAATCTTTGGTGTAGCATTTAAAAGGTAACTGGGTGTGTACTAACTAAACAGCTATAGTTCCCAAGGTGAATGTTACACATATCACAATAATGGTATGGAAAAAAATGTGCGCTGAAAGATATATGTGAACAAATAAAAAATTTGGAAAACAACTGCGCTGAGATGTAAATACTGGTTGAATAAATAAGGATAGCCTGAAGCTATTATGATAAGCAGCAACTAACCTGCGAACTAACAGAAAAACAAATTGGAAAAAATTAATAAATAGTCGCGCTAAATCTAAACACACCTGTGGAAAAATTGAATAAATATAAATACTACCACAAAGGGAGTATATCATGTGCACATACTGTACATAAAAGTTTTTTGAAAAAACTATAATACAACTTAACATGAATGCCCAATAATGAATGAACAGCTTGAACATAAGTGAACATAAATGATTCCGCCCTATGCGTTTCGTGATAGGTCACGTCGTCTCGGGCCTTTCACGAAACGCGTAGGGTGGAACGAGCAGCGTGCTGACGTCATCACCCTCATCTGCTCGATCTCCACACGGACGGGTTTGCCTGTTTGCGTCCGGCCGGCGCAACAGGCTTAATGCTGGTCTTTGCTTGATTAAATGTGAGTTTTTTACTGTTTTTAATCGTACCAAATAAAAAACACCATTGGTTTTACGCTATATGAGGCATCTGTTTCCTTGCAAGGTTGAACTATTAATGAGCGATTAAGCTAATATTAGTGACCTGCTGGTTATCATTACATGCTGGATTAGGTCCGTTGGACCATAGGCTCTGGTAAGCAGACTACTTGTCAATTGGTGGTGGATTTTACACTGGGCTTCAGACGGTATCACGAGAGTGCAGTTATTTGGATTGTGCTCGGGTGTTTTTTACAAACTTGGAGTGTTGCTCTAAGCACTACAAAGCACAAAACAGATGCTAGACTTCAAACAAGCTCACCCACTAGCAGAAGCAAATCAGAAGACAGAAGGCAGACGCACACCAAAGCCCAGCCACTACAGACAGGTGAAGAAAGAGCTTCAGCCTAAGCTCCTCCTGACTATACTCTCCTAACATGTTTCGCCCACCCATGGAGCTTAATCATAGAGCTTAGGCTAAACCCGTATCTTCACCTGTCTTTATAGTGGCTGGGCTTTGGTGTGCGGCAATTCGACCTTCTGTCTTCTGTGCAAAGGGTGTCACTTAGAATCAGATATACAGTACAATGCAAAAGTTTTAGGCAGGTGTGAAAGAAAATGCTGTAAATTAGCAACCCTTTTTAGAAATAGTGTTAATAGTTTCCATTTTGTTAATTGATAAAAATTATGTAAACAAACAGAAGAAAAATCCAAGTCAAATAAATATTTGGTGTGACCACCCTTTGCCTTCAAAACAGCTACAAATCTTCTAGGTACACTTGCACACAGGTTTTGAGGGAACTCGGTAGGTAGGGTAGTCCAAACATCTTGGAAACCACAGATCTTCTATGGATGTAGGCTGCCTCAAAATCTTCTGTCTCTTTGTGTAATCTCAGACTCAATGATGTTGAGATCAGGGCTCAGTGGGGGCCAAACCATTACTTTCAGGACTCCTTGTTCTTCTTTACACTGAAGATAGTTCTTAATGACATTGGCTACACGTTTGGGGTCATTGACCTGCTGCAAAAAGAATTTGGGGCCACTCACATGCCTCCCTGATGGTATGGCATGATGGATAAGTATCTACAACAAACAAAAAAGCAGAAAGCGCCACCATCTAAATGTATCAGTTTATTAAAATATTTATTTTTTTAAACGCTTAAAATTTACTCACAATAGTAGAGAAAAGACAGGCTCGCAATCAGTCTTAGGTCAATGGCAGAGTTCGATGGAGAATGGCTGAGATTCTGGCAGATGGAAACCAGGAAGTGGCTATGTTGTACAAGTAAAATCTGCTGAAAAGAGATGCAAGGCTTAAGCAGTGTTTCAGGGATTGGAGCACCGGGTACAGACAGAGTCTGAAGTTTTAATACGAGTTTGGCGCTTGTGGATGTTTTATTCTACTTCACTACCTAAATGTGAGTTTTTTATCTGTTTTTTATTAAATTTATCCATTATAAGGAGTCACGCTTTGGTCTCTTTTTCGCTCTTCTTAATGCTCCCATGATACATTAAGCCTTGCCATTTGGACGTATGAGGATCAGATTACACTCTCACCTGTATAGCTGACACTCTGAGGGGGATACGAGTTCGGCACTCGTGGATTTATGCCCGCTGTCCTTTCATTCATGTGAGTGCATTTTCTCAAATCTTTACCTGTTCGAGGTACCCTCACAGTGTCACGCTATATGCATTGCATATATCTTCTCTTTTCCATGACACACATTGGCCGCTGAGAGCTGTCTTAGGAGTCAGGAGGAGGTGTTTTATCAGCCCACTCATCCAGCTGTGATCAGTATCTCTGTTAGCTGTTTGAACAAACAGCCGTGAGGTGAGCTGCTAGCACACTCAGAGGTGTCATCACTGAGGATTTCATTTGTGCACGTTGCATTTTGGGTGGAGGTGTTTCATCTAGACACTTCATCTAGGAATTCCTGGACTGCTAGATCTGATCCTTATTTATGGACAGGACTTTATGACGTGTGATTTTTGATAGTTTTGTACTTTTTTCCACTTATTTTATGCTAGTTTTGGTGTTTGTATATGTAGTAGCCATTTTACTATGTATTTTCACTGTTAAATGTTTACAGGATTATAGGTGTTTGTTCACTTTCATCTGTATAGTTCATTGTAGTATCATCAGATACCTTTTTTTTTTTCTTTCACTGTTTAGTTCACACATGATCCCTTTACTTCGCATTCCCTTTCACTTCCCCTTCCCATTCCCTTCCCCACAGTGCAGCTACCATACTTCACAGTGTTTACCAGCATGAACCATAACCAAGCTGGAACGCAAGCCAGTGTTGGGGCCAGAACAGGAAGTGAGGTTGGACGAGATGACGCCAATAGGATATGGGCAGTAACATATTTCAGAGCGAAAAAAGAGAAATCAAGGATTAATGTGGACTTTAAATTGGTAGCCACTGGTAGACCCAAAATGACAAAAAGAGCACTCGAATTGAATAAAAATCCAAGTTTATTTAACATCATAGTAAAAATATTAAAACCAAAAATGAAGTACATGTCAATTAATTCCATGAAAATATGGCATTGGTTCAGTCTTTAAGCATTATTAAAATCACTGCTCCCAAAAAACCGGCAGTTCTTAAAACTTTTTTTGCATTGATACATGTCCCCTGGGGCAGGACCCGGGTCCCCAAACACTTTTTATGACAATAACTTGCATATTAACCTTTAAAATTAAAAACGATTTTTCACGTTCGTGTCCCATAGACTTTAACAGAGTTTGTGTGTTTGAACACATTTTTTCACCTGCTCGCATGTTCTGCTGGAAACCGAAACCTGGGTTGAGGGAGCGGTGTATGCCCAAGTATAGGATCCCGTAACAAAATTCTCCAGTGTTGCCTGAGTATCCTTTCCATCCATTTATATTGAAACCTATAGCATGTAATAAATCTGATGGGGTTATCATCTTCAGGGGGACCTTTAACACTATGGAGAATTTTAAGCGGCAAAGGTGCTATTGATGTGATGCGCTCTTTCTGACTGAATTTTTGTTTTAAAACTTGTCCCTGGTCCAAAAAGTCTGCATCCAAGGTACAGTTTCTATGGAGCCAATGGATTTGGCTTCTGGGAATAACGTGTTTCCATCTAGGAGTTACTGGCAGTCTCTTTAAAATGGTTTTCGGTGATAATATGGGTATCATCACAGCCTTATACCAAATCAAGAAAAATAAGAGAGGCCACATAAGTGAAAGATAACTCAAAAGGATTATTATTGCAATACTGAACAAATTCTAGAACTGTGGAGTTTGGGCCATACCAGATGATGACAATATTGTCAATATACCTCTCGTAAAAATGGTATGCCATGCAAAGGGGTTATGGTTGTAGATGTATTGATTTTCTCACAGCCCCATTGTTAAATTAGCATAGCTAGCAGTGAAACTTGCCCCCATAGCTGTCTCATTGACTTGAAGGTAATATTGACCATTGAATACAAAATAGTTGTGCTCCAGTCAATATCTGGTGGTTTCTAAAATTAATTGAACCTGTTTGTAGTGTAAATCTGAATGATGTACCAGAAAATGTTTCACAGCCTGAAGACCTATTTGGTGAGGAATCGTGGTGTACAAGGAAGTGACATCTAGTGATAACCAACAGCAGTTTGTTATCTATATATTGTGACAAACTGTAGGTAACACTGCCCATGGATGCTACAATAGGTCTGCCTGGGGGATGGGTGCTTTTTTTATGTATCTTAGGTAGGTAATAAAAACAATGCACTTGGTAAAAAAAAGAGGAAGGCGGTTTCTTTCTTATCAATAAACGTTTCTTTCTGGGCCTCGAAGGTAAAAGTTTTTAGTTCACCAGCAAAGGTGTCCGTGGAATCCCTATATAATTTACGGTATTCTTTGGGAGTCAGACAATAATCTCTGGGCTTCTGCAATGTAATCTACCTTGTTAGGTACCCCTATGCCTCCCTTTTTATCTGCAGGTTTGATCACACTCTCGCAATTTTTTTAAGGATCGGAGAGCAGATTTCAGAAGGTGTTAAATTGGAATGGCCTACTGGTCTTTTGGAACACATTTTTGTGAATTCAATCTATACACTGTGAAAAATGTGTTGAGGAAGGTCCCATTTATATGTGGAGGATTAAAAACTGATTTAGGTTTGAAATGAGTATGTTCCGAGTCTGGAATCTCACTCTCCTGCATTAGTTCTTTCAGCATATCTAACGTATTGGATTTTCTCTTTGAGCACTCTGACTCCACCAGGGCTTAATGAGGAAAAAAAATGTAATTTTTTATTCTAATATATTCCCGTATACATTCACTTACATGAAGATATATTAGAAATACCCTAATATTGTTTTATTGCTTAACAGTTGTAGTCGCTAAGTTTCTGATGTTTCCCTGTAAGCTTATACTGCATGTAATTTTTATAAATGTTATTATTACTTCAAAATTTCCCTTTAAATTCTTTCCTGCTGGAGTGGCTTTACAGGAGACCACTATAAATAGTATCCTGATCTTCCCCCTATTTGCCCCTCCCCTCTCCTTTCCTCTGCTATATAAACATTACATAGTCCTATTTCCCCTTATAGTTTGATAAAGGAGCGTTTGGTACCTCCGAAGCATGTTACCACCCATATCCTACTGAATCATCATGTCTGCCTTTACTTCCAGATTGACCTTGACGCTGGCATGTGTTCCACATGGTTACGGCTGTTGTTGGTGGGCACTGCTTGAGCCTTTCATCTCTCCTCAGCTGAACTTCACTTGTAAAACACAGATGCTTCCTGGTTTCTATCTGCCAGCATCTCAGCCGTTCTCCATCGAACTGTCTTTTCTCTACTTTTGTGAGTTAATTTTAACCATTTTTTAAAACGTTTTTTAAAAAACTGATACACTTAAATGGTGGCGCCTTATGCTTTTTTATTGGAAAGAAGAATTCCCCCAGGGTGGGGCTTTAACGGTAACAATTAATTCAGGAAGCGTATGATTTCAGTAAAATGTATTATATAATTTAATACAAAAGATATGAAAAACCAATTTGTTTAAGAACAAAGTGCATAGATGCGTGATGGACTCATCCACAGGGATAAATTCAGGCCCTACGCGTTTCGGAATAAAGTCCCTTCTTCAGGGGCCTTTACAGATGGGGACAGCGATCATGGAGAAGTAGTAAGTTCCTTGAGAAAGGTATCAGTAAATACAAAATACTGCCAGGGTCTCCACTTCTCATGGAATGTCTCCTCCATATTGCACATTGTGGCTGTGAGGTCCTTCATGTCCCATTTACTTTAGAGAACCAGAGAGATTTTGGAGGAGGATTGACATCTCTCCAATAGAGCAGAATACAGGCTTTCCCAGCATTTAGGAGCTGAATGGTAAGTGGCTTTTTATTTTTTGACAGGTCTCTCAAACAGGTGCAGCAGGCAGGCTGCTGGGTTATCATGCAAGTCAACCACAGTAAGTTTTTTTTTTTCAAACCACAGTAAGTTTTGTTTAATTATGCCGGTCACCTCTCACCAGAACAGCTGAGTTTTTGGGCATTGCCAGAAAATACAAATCATGAAACCACTCTCCGCACCAAAGACCAACATGAGCTGGGGACCTGGGAGAAGATACAGTGGAGCATGGTGGGGACCCTATACCTTCTGGTGAGGATCTTGTAGATGGTTTCCTGTACCCTGGTGGCAATGTAAGTGTCATCTGAAAACCACCACAAACGTATAGAGGAGGGTCTGCCAGTTATAAAATCTGTCAAGTGTGTATAACCGCTAGATTTAAGGCGGTGAAACTCCATATTATGAAGTAATGCAGTAAATTTAGGGTTGTCAAAAATTGGAACCATGGGTGAAAGGCCTGGGGAAACGGGAGCTATAGAAGGCTTCCAAAGTAACTTGGCGGATGTTGCCAAGAAACAAAGTTTCTTTCGAAAAATTTCCCATATAAAAAAATGTGCTGTATGTCAGGTTAACCATCTGAGCAATAGGTTACCTCTTCAATCCACTGTGACCTCCAAATCATATTTAATCAAATCATTTATTACCTGTGCTACACACAATCTAGTGCATCTATTGCAGCCTGCAATGTGCTGGAAGGACTACTCATGCCCTACATGTTCACCTGCACAAGCATGTTTGAAAGCTCAAGAGATATTTTAGGGGACATGGTGTTTCATTTAACATTATGCACACATCCATATTAAATATCCTACTGGAACCCTTTTTATGGGGATTGGGGTAGCTCCATTAAAAAAGATAATCAAACTGGAAACTAAATGAATACATGATTTAGGTGCATTTTTTCCTTGCGGATTGAATACTGAATGAGATATCAACTCATTCATCAATAACAGTTGATCTAATTCATATGTTCTTGTGCTGACCTCTCACCTTTTTTTAAGTTTCCCTAGCAGTTTCTGAGGTTTACTTGGTATGAATTTTATTTATTTTTCCTCCCCTGCCCTTAAAAAAAGAATAATGGAGTATTTAAGACACAGTGACCCACTGTGTTTCCAAACCCCTAAGCATGTGAGCTATGACAAAACGCATACAGAAGAGCCAGAAGCTGTGATGTCACCACCCATGTACGCAATCGTTGATGGAATTCTGGGATGTGTAGTTTTGTCCCGATCACTGCTTCTTTCATGTGAGGGTTTTTACCCGATTTAATAAAACATTTATTTGTGTATTTTACACTATTGGAGCATGACTGTTCCCCCCCCCCCTCTTTCTCTAATGCGCATGACCCGAGAAGGACCATAGTAACCGCATTAAGGCGTTTTCATTCAGCACAATTTGACTTCTCATTTATTTGGGGGGGTCACGTTATTGTTGGTAAGGTCTGGATTAAACGGAGGAACACATGATGGAGCATACATGAAGATTTGCCTTTTAAAAAACAAAACAAAAGGAAGATTATCGGTTATATTTGCATGGACCTATACATTCTGATTGACACATATCTGATTTTGGGCGCCACCCTATTTGCACAATTGTACTTTGTTCACATATGTCTTTCACTGCACATTTTTACTTTTTTTTGCATACACTTGTGATGTCAATTTTAGCGCACTATAATGCACCAATGTGAACAACATTACTGTACAAGATGCAGTGTCATTATTTTGAATGCCACCCCAATGCAACCTTATCTATGCATTTTGGTGTGCAGTTAAATAAGAAAAAATTATGGAGGTGCAGTAGAATGTCCACTGTGGTGAATGAGATGCAGCAACACACTGCACCGTTGGGGCGAGCCTTAGCAAATCAACCCCAAAGTTTTTCCTTTGTAAGACAAAGCAATCCAATAACATCCATGAAACAGTAACACAATGGTAGCTGTTTATTTATATATATATATATATATATATATATATATATATATAAAAAAATGCACCGAAAAACAAAATTGCAATTTAGCAAACATGTTTTTCCTCATATGTTCCTTTTCTTTATTATTCTTGTGGGGAGACACTTTTTACAATTTTCAGTTATGTTTGTTTTGTATTAACCACATTACTTACAGAAATCATCCATGTTAACAATAAGTGTTTTATTAGTATGTACAGTTGTGCAAATGTGTACACAAAAAAACGTAACAGCAGTTACTTTGCACATATCAGTGTCCTATTGAAACAGTTATCAGTGTTATCCTGAAAAAGATGCTACTAGACATTAGCCAAATTATCATTTTAAGATTTTTTTCCATATGTGTTTAATAACAGTTGCAAAATGACAAATATATATTCGTTTGCACATTCAAAAACATTGTATATGCATAGCTGGATTAGCACGTGTGCATTCAAGATAGAAAAGTTAACAGGTCTAATCTGCTATGTGCATGTTGAGTGCATCTCCATCCATTGACAAATTAAATTTGGTTCCAGCTAAGCCTTTTCTTAAAAGCAGGCACTAATACCAAATAGTTTTTTTCTACAATGCTGGAAACAGAAATCTCTTACTGTTTTTGATTAGTTGCTGCTTACTATTTCACCCAACGCAGACAATAATTAACAGGTAGCAAGTGGAGTTTAGCTGCATTTGAAATCACTGGACTGGACACCTGTTTCCAGAGATGGCTTACTTATGGCTATCATATATATGTATATAACCTACTCAGTATTAGGTGGGTGGTCATGTTATGGTTGATTGGTGCAAAAAGAAGCAATGGCTGTTCCCCACACCCATCAAATAGTAAGGTCTTGGGTGCACAATAAATACTTGTAGTAGGACACATACAGGGATTCAAAAGGAGCACACAGACATGGACAAATTTGTTTGTACCCTTACAGCTCATTGAAACATTAATCCCCCCCCCCCCCCAAAAAAAAAAAAATTTTTGGACCAAAATGCAATTGACTCATACCAAATGTCTTTCGTAAGTTAGAACAAAATGAAGAATGTGGTATGAAAAAAAGATAAAAATGTTGCTTACAAAGATATACTAAAATAGCCCAGACAGATTTGCTGCTACCCCTGCGATCTTGTAATTAGTCCGTCCACCTATGGCAATGGAGAAAAATAGACACTGCCGTTTGATATCATCATATGTACCACACTAAGGAGGAAAACTAAGGAGGAAATCAGAAAGAAAAATATAGACCATTATTTCAAAGGCAAAGCTTGATGTTTCTGTAATTAGTTGTAAATATTAAGCAATTTAGGGACCATGGGAATATAGCCAACCACCCTGGACTATGCCACAAGAGAATAATTAAATCCCTGTCTGAACCAAATAAGGAACACCAGTCTACAAACAGTAGACAAAGAGCCAAGGAAAACTTCCAATCATACAAGCTGAACTTCAAGGCCAATGGTCAGATCACATCAGCCGTCGCTTTTTTGAGCGACAGTGGGCTTAAAAAAGACTACTCAGGATGCAACTGTTGCAAGAAAAAAAGAAACCAACCATGATGCTTTTGGGAGAATGTCCTTTGGGCAGATAAGACAAAACTGAAGCTTCTGACAAGTCACAGCAGCTCCAAGTTCACAGATGCCGAAAAAAGAAAATTCCAAAGAAAAGCACATTGTACCTACTGTAAAAGATAAGGGAGATTTGGTACTGAATTCGGCTTCATGTACACACAACTTACTTTGACTGCCGGCCACAGGAAAATGCGCTTTGTGTGTTCCGGAGGCCGGCAGTCAAAACTTTACTATCCTGAATGCATTCAGGAGAGGCTCCCCTAACCATAGCAGCTCCAAAACTGGTAAAAGCCCATGTGCACATTGACACATAGGCTTTAAAGGTGTTGAGTTAAGGAGCTTTGGTAAAAAAAAGCTGAAAGCGCCTAAACTCAAGTTAAGAAGCTCTAGTGAAAATGGAGCCTTAGGGCCGCTTTGCTGTTTCTGGAACAGGATGCTGTGAATCTGTGCAGACCACAATGAAATCTCAAGCCTGTCAAGGAATTCTGGAGTAAAATGTACTGCCCAGTGTCAGACAACTCTTCGTGAGTTACAGGTCATATGATAAAGACCCAAAACATACAGCTAAAAGCACCCAAGAATGGCTAAGAACAAAAAGCTGAATCCTGTCATCTACGGGAAGCGCTGCAACAGAGTCCAAGAAAATTACCCTTCAAACCTGATATAGCTGTGGAAGATTGCTTAACCACTTAAGGACCGCCTCCTGCACATATACGTCGGGCAGAATGGCACGGCTGGGCACATCCACGTACAGGTAAGTCCTGTACTAGTACCCAGCTGTGATCCCGCGATCGGTCCCCGGAGCTGAAGAACGGGGAGAGCCATGTGTAAACATGGCTTTCCCGTTCTTCACTGTGGCAGCAGCATCGATCGTGTTATCCCTTTTATAGGGGGACACAATCGATGATGTCACACCTACAGCCACACCCCCCCTACAGTTGTAAACACACTTCAGGTCACACATAACCCCATCAGTGCCCCCTGTGGTTAAACTCCCAAACTGCAACTGTCATTTTCACAATAAACAATGCATTTTAAATGCATTTTTTGCTGTGAAAATGACAATGGTCCCAAAAATGGGTCAAAATTGTCCGAAGTGTCCACCATAATGTCGCAGTCCCGAAAAAAATTGCTGATCGCCGCCATTAGTAGTAAAAAAGAATTAATAAAAATGCAATAAAACTATCCCCTATTTTGTAAACGCTATCAATTTTGCGCAAACCAACCGATAAACGCTTATTGCGATTTTTTGTACCAAAAATATGTAGAGAAGAATATGTATCAGCCTAAACTGAGGAAAAAAATGTTTTTTATATATTTTTGGGGGATATTTATTATAGCAAAAAGTAAAAAATATTGCATTGTTTTCAAAATTGTCGCTCTATTTTTGTTTATAGCGCAAAAAAAAAACGCAGAGGTGATCAAATACCACCAAAAGAAAGCTCTATTTGTGGGGAAAAAAAGAACGCCAATTTTTTTTGGGAGCCACGTCCCAGGACCTCGCAATTGTCAGTTAAAGCGACGCAGTGCCGAATCGCAAAAAGGGGCCTGGTCTTTTACCTGCATTTTGGTCCGGGTCTTAAGTGGTTAAGAAGTGGGCCAAAACACTTTTTGTTAGGTTCAGATGTCTCACAAGAGCTACAGACATAACTTGCTTCTAGTGATTGCGCTGTGATCACAGAGTCACTGAGACTCACAGATCCGAGTAAGGGGCCGGTCCCGGCCAATGACAGCTGATCATGTGATGTAAACAATGCTAGGTAATCGTTTTTTTTCTCCTTGCGATGACAGCGTGAGGAGAAAAAAAAAACCAATCACCTACTCCTGCGTAGGGGACATCGGCCCCCAGTGTAAGAGGCACATGAGCCTCATTAGTGCACAGCAGTAGCGCCTGCCAGTGCCAATCACTGTCACCTATCAATGCCCACCAGTGGTGGCAGTCATTGCCTTATCAGTGCCACCTAGCAGTGCTGCCTATCAGTCTCACCTACCATTGCTGATCAGTGCCCACCACTGCCACCTATTAGTGCCAATTATCAGTGCCCATCACTGCCACATATCAATGCCCTTCAGTGCAGCCTCATCAGCGTACATCAATGAAGGAGAAAAATTCCGTTTGCAAAGTTTTATAACAAAATATAAAACGGTTTTGTTTTTAAAAAAAATGTGGTCTTTTTTATTTTTAACAAAAAATTTAAACCGCAGAGGTAATCAAATACCCCAAAAGAAAGCTCTATTTGTGGGGAAAAAAATCATAAAAAAATCATTTGGGTACAGTGTTGTATGACCGTGCAATTGTTATTCAAAGAGTGAGAGCGCTGAAAGCCGAAAATTGGTCTGGGCAGTAGGGGGGTTTAAGTGCCCAGTAAGCAAGTGGTTAAAAAAAGGTCTTATTTTTGCCAAGCCATCTTGTTTTAATTTCTTAACATATCCTATTGAATAAAAAAAAAAAACAGATTTTTATTAACAATGGTGAATGTCAATTACACTTGTCAGTTTTAAGTTCTTTTAGAGAAAATTCCAGGTTCTTGACCGAATTGGACGTCATCCAAAGCTTTTTTCACTGATGTTTGGGTTGGTCACAGTCCACCTTCATCAACCTTAATAAAAAGATGGGCTTTGACCTACAAGAACATTAGTGAATAAAAGCTTTTAGCTTGTTTAAATTATTTTGAGTGCCCTACTACAAGTATATTTAAAAAGTGTATATATATGGGCCCAAAGTGTCAATATTTTGTGTGGTCACCATTATTTTTCAGCACTGCCTTAACCCTCTTGGGCAGGGATCTTCAAACTACGGCCCTCCAGCTGTGGTGGAACTACACTTCCCATGAGGCATTGTAAAAATCTGACATTCACAGACATGACTAGGCATGATGGGAATTGTAGTTCCTGAACAACTGGAGGGCCATAGTTTGAAGACCCCTGCTCTTGGGCATGGAGTTCACCAGAGCTTCACAGGTTGCCACTGGAATCCTCTTCCCCTCCTCCATGACGACTTCACAGAGCTGGGGGATGTTAGAGACCTTGCACTTCTCCACCTTCTATTTGAGGATGCCCCACAGATGCTCAATAGGGTTTAGGTCTGGAGACATGCTTGGCCAGCCCATCATCTTTACCCCTAGCGTCTTTAGCAAGGCAGTGGTCGTCTTGGAGGTGTGCTTGGGGTTATGTTGGAATACTGCCCTGTGGCGCAGTCTCCAAAGGGAGGGGGGATCATGCTCTGCTTCAGTATGTCACAGTACATGTTGGCATTCAAGTTTCCCTCAATGAACTATAGCTCCACGGTGCCAGAAGCACTCATGCAGCCACCCACCATTAGACTTCCACCACCATGCTTGACTGTAGGCAAGACACTTGTACTCCTCACCTGGTTGCCACCACACACACTTGACACCATCTGAACCAAAGTAGTTTATCTTGGTCTCATCATACATACACACAAATAATACTGCCAGTATCAGAAAAATGTAGCCTTGGTGGCTCATGTTGCATGTATATTTACTTTCACCTCTATGAACCTGTACCGCTTTCTCCAATATACAGTATGCAAATACATACAATGACTGTGTACATCAAGCATATAGTAACAGAATTGCTGGAAAAGAGCCTGAACTTACATTCCAAGTAACCCCTTTTGTTGCATCATAGAGTACACAGTGCAAAGCCACTCCAGCAGCAAGGACTGCATTGTAAGAGGCAGGGGAAGAGAAAGCAGACCATTCTTTGTCAAAGTGATAAAAAATGTATTTACCCACTAAAGTTAACAAATACGATCTTTTAAGGGCTCTAAAGCTCCTTCTTAAGATATTACAACAGATCAAAGACTAAAAATGCCAAAATACATGTCAGGGCAGCTCTGGTAGTACAACTGGGCAAGGACAGAGCACTTGTACTGTTAAAAGTAAGAGCCCATTCACACAGGGACGACTTTGGATCCGACTTCAAGTCGCCCCTAGTCGCGATGCACGAGAAAAAAAATTTAAGTGAATGGAGCCGTCTTAATGCACACTACTGCAGTCATCCGACTTCAAAAAAGGTTCCTGTGCTACTTCAATCCGACTTGTAGGCAACTTGTACCTATTGATTTCAATGGAAGTCGCCTCAGAAGTTGGATCACTGTCTTAACAGAAGCAACAATACAGGAAGAGAACATACATTTCTCAGGCAAACCCCACCCCCCCTAGAGCTGATTGTTGTTTGATTGGCCACTGGAAAGCCTCCTGTCCTGGAGGCAACTTAAAGTTGCCTTGTACTGTCCTGGAGGCAACTTGAAGTTGCCTCATGTCGCGCTGTGATTCATACTCAAGTCGTATCCAAGTTGCCTCCCAAAGTCATGCTGGAAGACGTGTATCCCCTGTGTGAATGGAGTCTAAATGTAAAGGCTCGGTAAAAAAAAACAAAAAAAAAAACAAACATACTTACTTCCTCAGTGCAGTTTGGTTTTGCACAGAGCATCCCAGATCCTCCTCTTGTCAGGTCCCTCTTTGCTGTTCCTAGCCCCTCCCTCCTTTGAGTGCCCCTCAGCCAGCAGTTTGCTACAGGGGGCACCCAAGTCGAGTCAGAGCTCTGTGTACCCATTCAGACAAGAAGCCTCGAACTTGCCATGCCCCCTCTCCCCCCCCCCCCCCGATTGGCTGACTTTGACAGCCGCGGGAGCCAATGGTGCCGCTACTCTGTCTCAGCAAATCAGAAGGAGTTTCCTGGATGGCTAAGGGGATCGTGCACATCGCTGGAGAGAGGAAGCTCAGGTAGGTAATTAGGGGGGTGCTGCTACACGCAGAAGGTTTTTTATCTAGATGCATAGATAAAAAAAAAAACCTTCTGCCTTTACAACTCCTTTGAGTGGCTACCTCCAATGTCTGCTTTGCAGTGAAAATGTTATGTGCCCTGAATGAGCAAGGTCCAGGTACATTATGAGAGAAAAAGCAACATGCAGACGAACGACTTTTCCAATCCATACAGGCAATATCTAGCTAAGCATTACTAAACCTTGCATATCATTTTTGCTCTTGGAAAAGCTTTACCAAATACACTCACACCGGCCACTTTATTAGGTCCACCTTGCTAGTTATGGGTTGGACACTCGTTTTCCTTCAGAACTGCCTTAATTCTTCATGGCATTTATTCAACAAGGTGTTGGAAACATTCCTCCGTGGTCCATATTGACACAATAGCATCACACAGTTGCTGCAGATTTGTCGTCTGCACATCCATGATGCAACTCTCCCGTTCCACCACATCCCAAAGGTGTTCTATAGCAGTGGTCATCAACCCTGTCCTGCAGGGCCCACTAACAGGCCAGGTTTGCAAGATAACTGAAATACATCACAGCTGATATCATTTTCTCCTCAGTGATTGCAGTATTCTAGACTGCATCTCCCCAAAGGTAATACATAAAACCTGGCCTGTTAGTGGACCCTGCAGGACAGGGTTGATGACCACTGTTCTATAGGATTGAAAGCTAGTGACTGTGGAGGCCATTGGCCTGAATGCGCAAGGTTGGCTGATAAGCCATTTGAAATTGAACAGATGTACCTAATAAAGTGGCCAGTGAGTAGGTTTCCAGACTCTCAGAGAAATAAAAAAAAAAAAAAAAAATGGATATCTAGAATGTTTGGGTCTCCCTTAGATATTTTACATATTTTCTTCATTTCCCAAAAATAAATGACACATTCCTTTAGAATGCTCATTTTTACTGCATTAAAATAATATTTAACTATTGAAAGCCTCCTTTCTCATAAATCAGTATCTTAACTTATTTTATGCCCACCTCAAATGATGGCTCATTTTTCTGATCTGCTCAGTAACCAACAGAAATTCAATGTTACCAACAGCCAGAAGGCATTATGTGCATATAGAATGTGTGATAAATTCAGTACGATTTGTTCTAAGAAAACTTTAGTAAATTTTTAAAAATGTGATTTAAAATTAGCCAGTAAAGTGTGGTACTAAAAGTATTTGCATGCATTATAATTTTGTGAAAACACACTACTATCTTTACAGTTGTGTTGTGAGTTTGCACATGTGCATCATTTTTTTCCCCCCATCAAAAACACCTTGACAACTCATTTACAGATTACACATGCCACACTTATATATGTGGTGGTTAGTCACAAAGCAACAGTTTTCTATTCGTTTATAAATACTATCAATTTGGTTAATCAATTTTCAAACAATGAAGCCTTTCAATAAATGTGAAGCAGAACACTTTGTACTCCCACAGCAACTTTTTTTTTACAGTTAAGTATCAGAAAAAAGGAAATTATAGGAGAAATAGGGTCAGATTCTTGAGATCTATATGTATTCTTTTTTTTTTTTTTTTTTTATCACAAAACCCTGTAGTTTTAAGTGAATGTACCCTGTAAAATTCTAAGTTGAATGGAAAAAGGAATGAGTTTATTTTTTATATTAATCTGTGAATTCTGGATACAATGTGGAAAGTGTAAGTTGATATAAAAGCGTGTACAGGTTTATTTGATTACAAATATTTCTTATCTGTACTATAGACATATCTTAGGCACTGCTTACCTGGTATGAGAAACTATTTATTTAGATTTCATCACTGAAATGTATTTAAAATGTTGCCAGATTCATAATATATTAGTAGTACAAGGAAACACACCATAATATGAGCTTATTTTCCTTCCTTTAATGTGACGCTCCACAGTAAACTTTGTGAGGCTTTTGTATGCTTTGCTGACAAGAACACTTCTGCTTACCTATAGCAACCGGTCAGATTCCAACTGTCAATTTCTGCAGTGCAGGATTACAGATTAAACAAGGATTCTGACTGGTTGCTAACAGTATCAAGGAATGTATTGTAGGAATATCTCTCATACAGCAGCCTTTTTTTTTTTTAGATAACAGAGTACGCTTATTCATCAGAAAGTGCATTTAGAGGATGTACTTCTGTTGTGATGTGTTACTTCAAATAAAACACCTAGAACAAGAGAAATACAGGTTTGTGAATTGAGCATATACTGTTATGTGCCATCTATAGCCAATCAGGAAGTTGGTCTTGGGTGAGACATACATGCAAGGATTGGCCATTAATTGACCAATAATAAGACCTTATACACCTGGTATTAACCATTCTATACATTTCATCAGGCAGCATAGTGCAGTTCTTGATGTAGCAGTGGGGATTAGGAGCCCAATATGCACATGTAGTATTGGGGGGGGGGGGGGGGTGTTATAGACTAATAAAAACATTCAACTGCAGCATGAAAATGCGAACCACCCATATAGGAAATAATGCATTTTCTTACAGTACTTTGCTGCTGACTAGACTTGCTTAAAATAAACAGTTGAAAAAGCAGATATCTGGTCACTTTTATGTATTGCTCTTTGAGAAATGCTATGAAAAAACCCCTAGCTCAAACTCTGGCTTAAACTGCCTTTTAAATATGCATGAGAGGCATTCACTTTGAAAAGGACATTTACATTGTCATTGCTGGTGACCAAATACAAGTATATTTGCAAGCCAGCTAGAACACAAGAGTATTCTTAAGCACAAGCTGCCTAGAGCTTCAGGAGGTCCCCATGAGTAGTGTGGCCTCCGTTAAAAGGTCCAATTAAAAAAGCAGTTGGAATCAACACAATGAAAAGGACATTAAATACAGCACAGTAGTGGATGTTATAAATAATAAAAGCACTTGAAAAAGGAATTACAATTTTCACAAAGATTGCTTTCTGCAGTTCAGCACCTTATGGCTACCTTGTAGTTGCTCTCAATTGGCCTCAAGACAGCTGGTCATTGAAGGCCAATACCAACAGTCAGCACAAGTGCCCCTGTATAGGAATTTCCCTATTATAAAGACAAATACCAGACCTTTGAAGAATACCAATTGTCTGGTTGTCTCTGGCCTTATTTCGTTCTGAGTCACCGATCTGTAGTATGCAGACTAGTAAGTCAGGAGAGATAAGCAATGGCAGTTTCCTTTTTTCTTTCCCTTAAGGTTTAATGAAATTGGGAAAACAGCATTAAGGGTGATGCAACAATAAACTTGGGTTTAAAAATTAAGAACATTTTCATAGTGATATGTGATGCTAAAAGCAGTGCCTTCCAATTGATATTAGCGCCAATATATGTCTTCACTTTATGCAAGAACAGCACAATTACTTAAAACATCTTGGTACCAACCACAAAGATATGCATCAATCACATATGTAAGTTTGTGCACACAAATGCCACAATGCAAAGCTACAGCATTATACTGCGTATTTATAAATCTGTCAGTTCAAATCGCCTTTTGCAGATATATTCACAGATATCCTTTTATATTTTCCAGTAAGTCTAATCTATAAAGTGCTCGTTAAACAATTTCCAAAAGCCAGCTAAACAATGGACTTGGGAGATTTGAGGACATCTCTGAGCTTTCACAGTACTGAAGAACGGCTTGCAAGAGGTCACTAGTTTTCCAGCCCTTTTCTTGGATTCGCCTGTAAAGCTGAGGAAAGAAAATGTATAAGTGTGAGGAAATATTAAACCCAAATTCATACTAGGCTAAAGTTTTTCGTGCAGATGATCTACAATGTTTTCTCTTTTTTTTTTTTATTGTCAAGATAAATATTTTGAAATAGAAACCTTTACAATCTAGTGGTTTGTGGGTTTTTAGGCAGGGTAAAAACAGGAAATTTTGAACAAAAAGGTAATAAGTTGTCTACCGCACCCTGATACCACACATCGAAACATAAGCCCAATTATTGATGTGGATTTTCCTATTGTGGCAAAGTGTGTTTTTTTGGGTTCTGCTCCAGCTTCAATGAAAACAGATTTTCTATTTAGGAATTAGCCTTTCACACTAGGGTTTATTTCACAAAGTAAATGACTCAAATAAATAGGATTTATTTATTTTCACAGACCTATTTGAATTCACTGCTTCCAAACTGGCACAAGCAAGCACCACATAATAGCGGGCAGTTAAGGTCAGTGGTTAGGTAAGAGACAATCTTCATAACACAACTATCTGCAAAGGGCTGCAAATACAATTATCGGTAAAAGTGTAAAAATTGGAGGAATTTACACTAGAAAAGTAAGATTTATATTTAAATAATTCATCCACCATCATTTCTAATACGAAAGCATGTGGAGCAAGATCATGACGTTGCTAAGTAGATTTAAAAATCATTTTACATCATGCCAAGATTATGAGCCATGATAAGCAGTGCGTTTGGCACAAGAAAATGGTTACAAAACAAATGCAGGCTACCGCTTACTCTCTCTCTAAAAATGGCAGTTGCTTGTCTGCCATACTGATCCTCTTGTTTCAATACTTTTGGTTCACAAACTCAGTACAAGAATGCAAAAAAAAAAAAAAAAAAGTTAACTTTCCTGATCTAAAAATATGATTTGGGTCAGTGTCTCAATCTCCATATGAAGCCAGAATGGTCTGCATTATGGTCAGATACCTAATCTCACTAAAAACTAGCCATGGGTACAGAATTCTTTTAAATCTCTGATTAATATTGCAGAAGGCTTGATTAAACCCATGTAAAAGTCTGGAGCTCCCAAGACTGCTTTGTGCTCAGACACTGCAAATGGTTATTCAACATTGCAGCATCTGCGTGCATGCAGTATTATTGTAACATGAATGCAGGGTATGGCAGACTGAGGTAGATTATGTTTTGTAATAAGGGATCTCCAATAAGCCTAACTGCTAGTAGTTGACAAGAGAATGTACTAAAAATCTGCAGTCGGGGAACACCATGTATAATCTTTAAATCCTAAATCAATGGTTGCGATTCCAAGTCCTTGTAAATAACTGGGCTACAATATTCTGAAAGTGAAACATGACTTAGGCCTGGTTCACACCTTCACGACACGACATACGACTGTCGATCCAAAGAACAGAGTTTACTTCCTCTTTAAGGCTAGGTTCACACTTTTGCGACTTGTGTTCTGCTTTCATTTCAATGGGTTGCCCCAATCCGAGAAGCGCGAGTAAAGAAATCCTGGACTTTTTTTTTTTTTTTAAATAAGCTTCAGCGCCATGCAGTTTTATGCAAAAACGTGGATGTTTTGCTGATGCATGGGCATTAAGAATCAACAGCACATCTACTAAAGAGCATTGCGTTTTGCCTGCGGGTTGGGAGTAATTTTGCAAGCATTGCCGACCTGCGCAGGTGTGAACCTAGTCTAAATAGGCAAAGCATAACAAAACTTAAGAACAAAAATATACTTTAGGCTAGGTTCCCATCTGTGCAGGTGGTTCCCGCTGTGGGTCCGCACCTGTTCTTGCAGCCGCAATCACCCGCACAGAAAAAAAAATATATAAAAAAAAAACATGCTGGATGTGTGTGGGTACCACACATTATTCCTAATGGCATGCCTCACAGACCGGAAATCGCACCCGCACTGCACATGCGGTTCCTTGCGTTTCAAGAAGCACAGCAGGCCATTCAAACGCATGGGCTGCCACATCCCTGCAAAATGCAGCTTGCAGAGTTGCATATTGTGTGAACCTAGCCTTATGCAAAATACCAGTCCATAGATGTGGTCACTGCATTCGTTTTCTTTTTTAGGCTTTTGTCCCCCTGCCAGTTAATAAAGTGGGGGTTCACCCTAAAAAAAAATTCTAACATTACATTGAGCTGACTTCTGACACTACGCTGATCTTTTTTTTTTTGTACATACCGTTTTATCGCTATTTTACCCCCCGGCTTCCGGGTAGTGAATCCCACGGGAGTGGGCGTTCCTATTCACAGGCTAAGTGATTGATGTATGACAAAAGGTTCCCATCGGCGCATACGGCGTGTCACGAGTTGCCGAAAGAAGCCGGACTGCGAGTCAGCTCAATATGGCGCCTGCGCACCGACGTTCGGCTTCTTTTGGCAACTCGTGACACGCCGTATGCGCCGGTGGGAACCTTTTGTCATACGTCAATCACTTAGCCTGTGAATAGGAACGCCCACTCCCGCGGGATTCACTACCCGGAAGCCGGGGGGTAAAATAGCGATAAAACGGTATGTATGAAAAAAATAAGATAAAAAAAAAAGATCAGCGTAGTGTCAGAAGTCAGCTCAATGTAATGTTAGAATTTTTTTTTAGGGTGAACCCCCGCTTTAAGATAATTCAATGAGAAAGGGATCTAAACATCAGGCTCCGATCATTGTTCCAAAGAAGCCAGAAGGGGTTGATGAATTTGGCTGGATAAGAATAATGCTTGTCCTGTTAGTTAGCACCTACTCTGAAAACAAGAACTCCTCAAACTCCTCGCAACTGCAAGACAACATGAAAACTTGTCGACCATTCCAAACTCCAAACTATTTAAGTTATTTTGGCAAAATGTTCTCCTCCTCCAAAATGTTGTTCCTTTAGTGGCAAATTAGATTTTTCCTACACAACATTAGATGAAACCTGACTGATGACTACGGGCAACAAATCCACTTTCATATAAATTTAATTTTCTCCAAATTTGTTCTATAACTAACCACTACATATGAGAGGTACCACTAAGGGCATGCATTTCTTTCTAAATACATGTGACTTTTACATGCAGTGGAGGAGATGTGCACCTGCTGTACGGAAAATAAAAGATTAAACTTACAAGTAAAAGGTCTTTTATGGCATTCTCATGAAAGCAGAGCTCCAATATATCACACTCCGAGGCAGCAATCCATTGTAATATTGTTCTCAATTGTGATTCTACTGTATTTGGTCCCATATCAATATTTCTAATCAGCAGAATCTTGCACCGTTTTTCAACTGAAAAAAAGAAAACATAGGTATCAAAGGAAGAAAACAAGCACTGTATTTAATCTCATTATTGAACAATTGCAATGAGAGTTGCTGGTGGTGTCAGAACACCTTTGGGGTGGATGCTGCAGCCATGCGCGTCCACGTGAGGACGTGATGACGCGATGCGTTCACGGGCGGGGGAGCGAAGAGCGATGGGACCGCTAGGAGGAAGGACGGACCGAGCCGAATGAGAGGGGGAGACGGCAGCTTCCTTACGCCGCACATGCTGCCCATCGGCTCTCCACTGAACCATCGGACACACTCGTTCCTTGTGACGCTAAGGGCTGCGGGCGGTGAAGTGTCGTGCCGCGCCGCAGCACCGGAAAACAGACACAGGACGCGGGGTAAGTAGTGGGAGGACGGTACCCGCCGACTGCAACGGCTCCAGCCAGGACCTTAGCCCACACTGAAGTGAGTATGCCGAGACAGCGTGCACGCTGAGCCTAGATGGATGGATATCATCTGCACCCCTCCTCTCAGCTGATCCAGACCTAGAGGTACATTCGATGCTAACAATTAAATTGTGAAGAAAAATCAGAATGTTTGAAAACAGCAATTTAATGCAGATCCATGGAGAAGAGAGAGGTATTCTTTTTTTTTTCCTGAGAAATTAAACCAAGAGCTGCATTGCATGGTATGATATAGAACAATTTAACACATTTGAACCCAAGAGAATAGAAGATCAATAAGGGAAACTAACAGGAACCTTGAGATAACCAGCTGTATATGCTAAGCGAAGTTGTATAAAGAGGTGGATAAGAGATGTCACTATGAATAACTGATTGTTACAGCACTTTTTTATACTACTCGATTGGGGGGGACTATTTATACTACATGTGAAATTCCTAAAATAGGTAAAGCTGGCATATACATTCTGTATTCAAAATTCTACCTGCATGTTCTGCTTGAAGCCTGTCCACTCGTATTTCCTAAATTATTTATTTATTTAATTTTGTTTTCTTGCCTTCGATTGAGGGGAACTTATACGCCCCATTTCTCTTGGGGAATTCTCAGGCACCTCTGGTGTGGGACCTTTATTTTTATTCTTTTTCTATTGGTATCTCCCAAATTCCCTGGACCTTAAACAGCAGGAAAAGATCTTTGGAGGTACCCTGCCCCCCTCTTTAACGCCCTATAACCGAATGGTAAATAAGGGAACTTCGTCTATCCATACCCCTTGCATATACAAATACTATTTGTTGTAATTGATCAAGATCGGATATATTGGTACATTGATAAGCATCGTTTAAACTGTCAGAACCGCTGAAATAATACAAGTAGGTTAAGAGCTAAAAAAAAAAAAAAAAAAGGGGGTAGAGGGGGAGAAAATAAAATTAAAATAGTGAATCCCTACAAAGTAAACCTCTGGCCCAACCCAGCATAGCACTTTATATCGGTCTCTCCCTTTATATTGGTTTCTGTATCAATTGGGGAATTAAGAGGTCAAGCTGGGGAAGAGAATCAGAAAGAAGGAGACTAATATGAGCAGAATGACGAGTAGATCAACAAAAGGGGGACCCCCAACTACTCCAAGTAACACAACAGCAACAAGCTCAATAAGGCCATTCGTAACTAGAGGGGAAAGTCCGCGTGTCCCTGGAGCCCAGGGTGCAACAAAGCAACAACAAGTGAATAAAGCAAAAAAGGTTGAAAATAAGAAACCCCAGAGTGATATGTCCAGAGAAACATCTATAGAACTAAGAGAGGAGGGGCCCACCGGAAGTGTATTAGAAAGCAGCAGGATGGATGAACGAAGCACGGACACTCAGGCCCCCTCAAAGGGAGAAATGGCGGAGATGCTGTTAAGATTGGAAAATGTGATAAAAAGTGAAATACAGAACTTAAGGACAGACTTCGGTCACATGCTCTTCAGAATAGAAACAGTAGAGGAACAAATAGAGAAACAAGAACAGGAATCAAATACACTAAAAGCCCAGATGGATCAGATTCAACTTCAACAGAGACATATTCTCTATAAATTGGAGGATCAGGAAAATAGAAGCCGGAGACAAAACTTAAGGATAAGGTCGATACCAGAGAAGAGGGGCGAGGACCTCAGGATAATAACACAGACGATATTTAATCCACTACTGGAAAGAACAATAGACAACCCAATTAGGATCGAAAGGGTACATCGGGTAGGAAACCCGAAAAGAGTGACTACCGAGCGAACAAGAGATGTCATAATAAGGTTCGGATTTTATGAAGATAAAGAAGCAATTTGGAAGAAGCTGAGGGGACAACCCCCGGTAGTGTTTGAAGGGACGGAGCTGCAGATATTCACCGACGTGGCCCCAGAAACCCTGGCAAGGAGATGGGTGTTAAAACCACTCTTAAAACAGATGACAGATCTGAAGATTAAGTATAATTGGGGTTTCCCTGCTTGCCTAATTGGAACAAAAGAGGGGAGATCGGCGACACTAAGATTCCCCGAGGACTTAAATGAATTCTGTAGGAAATTGGATATTCAGGTCCCTGACCTGCCAGGCTGGGGGTAGGAGGGGAGGAGGGGGTGGGGGGAGGAGGGGAGGAAAATGGAAACTCCCCCCCATCCTCTTTTCCTCAGCTCTCTTTCTGGTAGCACCTTTTCCTCTTCTGGGCTACGGTAGAAGTTCCCAGTTATCCTTTTTTTTTTTTCCTCGGTCTCTCCTCTGACTTCGGGCTTGGGACAGGTCCCCTCCTCCCCCCCCTCCTGGGTGGAAAACCGGAGGGGGGGGAGGTGGTCCCAGACCCCACCCGGAATGATCTGAACCATGACATGGAAGATGGTTCAGAGGTCTTCAATAGGCCAGATAGGGGGGGTAGGAGGGAGGAAGGAGGGAAGGGGGAGGGGATGGGAGGGAGGGAGGGAGGGTTGGGTGGGCTGGGAGGAGGGGATGGGAGGGAGGGGGAGGATCGGGTGGGTTGGAGGGAGGGGGGGGAGGCATGGGAAGCAGGGAGGGAAGAAACCCTATCTCACCAAAACAATCAGAAGAGACAGTAACCCGAAGAAAGGTAAACAAAGATGCCAGTGATTAAATGTCTGTCCTATAATGTAAAAGGCCTTAACAGCCCAACTAAGAGACATAAGATATTAAAGGAGCTGAAAAGGTATAGGACAGACATTGCCTTCTTACAAGAAACCCATCTTACACTGGGGTCAAATACAAAGATATACTCCCCCGACTTTCCCAGATGGTACTATGGAGATACCATTTCCAAAAGAGCCAGAGGGATAGCAATCGGAATAGCGAAGGGGACTAGGTTCGTTCTAACGGATAGAATGACAGACCCGGAAGGGAGATTCCTCTTTTTAAGGGGAAATCTGGAGGAGGAGGAATACACCCTTGTAAATATATATGCCCCAAATACCTCCCCGATGAAATACCTGTTGGAAATACTAGGGAAATTAAAAGATTTTAGGAGGGGAAAGTTAATATTGGGAGGAGACTTAAACTTTTGTATGGACCCGAAAGTAGACAAGACTCACCAGACATCAGAAACCCAAGACAAACAACTAAGAAAGGTTAAGGAAAGTTTATATAGAAATCAATTAGTGGATACATGGAGGATCTTTAACCCAAGCCAACGAGATTACACGTTCTATTCCCCGGTCCACGGGAGCTACTCTCGGATTGACCACATACTGGTAGACCATAGAATACTGGAAATGGTGGTCGAGACAAGAATAGAAACCATGACGATTTCGGATCATGCCCCTATCAGCATATCCATAAAAATCTCAGGGAATCAAAAGCCCTATCAAAACTGGAGACTTAATGAGGAGTTAATAATCAAAGAGAAAAGTTCCCTGAGGGTTAAAAAAGAATTAGAAGAGTATTTTAAAACAAATGAGATAGATGGAATTTCTAAAGCAACCCTATGGGATGCCCATAAGGCGGTGATAAGAGGGATCTTGATCTCTGAAGGAGCAAGGAGGAAGAAAGAGGAGAATAGTAAAAGGGAAAAACTAATAGGGGAGATCTTTAATCTTGAACAGAAACATAAGAAAATGGGAAAACAACAAAACCTATATCTAAACCTAGTAAATAAGCGAAATGACCTTAAAGAACTTGTAGATCAGGACACAAAAAGGGAATTTAACTTAATAGCAAGGGAAAGATACAGGTGGGGGAATAAAACAAGCAAACATCTAGCTCGGATGGTACAAAAAAAGAAATCAAGGAATTATATAGATAAAATCAAAAACGAAAAAGGTGAGGTTTCACATACAACAAAAGATATTGCAGAAACATTTAGAGTATACTACGAAAAATTATACTCGGTAGAACAAAAGAACTGGCAAAAAGGGGAAAAAGAAAATAAGATCACTACATTCTTAAAGGAAGCAGGAATAGCGAAAATTGGACAAATGGAGGCAGAAGAGATGGATAGGCCCATTACGGAAAATGAAATTAAACTAGCATTAACAAGTACAGAAGATCCTCCTCCCAAAATTATGCCAGTATTTTAATGGCCTTGGAAGAGAGTATAAATTAAGTAAAGAAGCATCAGAGGCAACCATCACGGTTATTCCAAAGGAAGGTAAAGACACGGGAAGCTGCTCAGGGTACAGGCCGATATCTCTTTTAAACACTGATATAAAATTGTACGCAAAGGTACTGGCCGGAAGAGTTAGACAGGAAATGACAAAATTGGTACACCCGGACCAAACGGGCTTTGTTCAAGGTAGAGAGGGTAGAGACAATGGAGTAAAAACACTCTTGATACTCCAGAGAATGAAGGCAGTAGGGTCCCCAGGTCTACTTCTGTCGATCGATGCAGAAAAAGCGTTCGACAGAGTAGACTGGGGATTTATGTTGCTTACCCTGAAGGACATGGGGTTTGGACAGAGAATGATAGATTGGATTGCAGCACTTTATTTGTCGCCCACAGCCAAAATAAAGATAAATGGCAGTTTATCTCAAACTTTTTCAATGAAAAATGGTACAAGGCAGGGGTGTCCTCTGTCGCCGCTCCTGTTTGTGCTCTCATTGGAGCCTCTACTGGCCAGGATCCGGAACTGCCAAGAAATAAAAGGGGTTAAAATAGGAGAGGAGGAATACAAACTTTCTGCATTTGCAGACGACGTCCTGTTCTATTTAGATAAACCCAAAACATCAATCCCAAACCTATTAAACCTATGCAGAGAGTATGGGGAAATTGCGAACTTCAAAATAAACCTCACCAAAACGGAGATTATGAGTATAAATATAAGTAAATGGGAAGAGCAATTCTTGAAAGTGAAGTACCATTTCGCCTGGGTCAAAGAACTTAAATACCTAGGGATATTGTTAGCAAATTCTACTAAAAAAATGTATAAAATAAACTTCATCCCCCTATTAAATGAAATTAAGATAGAAACAAAAAGAGTGGAAAATAGAGCAATATCATGGATAGGACGAATCAATTATTGCAAAATGGTTATTATACCTAAAATCTTATATAAATTTCAGATGATTCCCATAGCCCTCCCGAGAACACTATTCTCTGTACTAAAAAAATTAATTATGAATTACATATGGAAAAATAAGAAACATAGGATATCACTCCAGACCCTAAAACAACCAAAAAAAAGGGGGGGTTTAGCGGTACCGGATGTTAAAGGATACTATGACGCAGTGATAATAACAAGGGTGGTGGAGTGGGCCAGAGCCAACAAAGAAAAAAGGTGGGTAAGTTTAGAAAATGAATTAGCACAGGCGAGGTTGGACAAGATAATTTGGAACCCTCCCCAATTTAGGACACTAGATAAAAACGCACACGAAATAACAAAAAATGCACTTAAAATATGGGATAAGGTGTATAAAAAAACTCAGAAGGAATATAATTCACCTTTTATAGCACTAAAAAATAACGATTATTTTGCACCAGGTAAAACACAAGTGGGGGGTAATTGGATTAAACAGGACACTGTACAACTAAGGGATATAACGAAGGGTGGCCACATAATAACACTACAAGAGTTAAAATTTAAAAATAATTTAATGGAAATCAATGAATGGATGTACCAGCAGCTTAAACATTTTGTTCAGGATCTCCCAGGACCACTGAGAACGGGAGACCAGTTAACAGAATTAGAAAAAATATGTTCCACGGAAAGATCTAAAGGAACTACCTCAAAGTTATACAGGATTCTATTGAAGATGGATGAACAGAACATACCCCCATTCATTAGAAAATGGGAAAGGGAACTGGGAACACAGCGGGATGGGGGCACAATAGATAAAATGTTGGCTCTGACACACTCCTCAGCGGTAGATAGCCGTACTGCGGAGATGTGCTTTAAATGCATATCCGGATGGTACATGACTCCGGATAAGATAAAAAAGTATAAAGAGGAACAGACAGGAGAGTGCTGGAGGGGATGTAAAACATCAGGAAATATGGCACACCTCTGGTGGGGATGCCCTAAGATTAAGAGGTATTGGGAACAAATTTTGACCTGTGTGGAAGAGATCACGGGGAAAAAGATCAAGATGGACCCATGGGTCATCCTATTCCATGGGGGGGAGGAAGGTATAAAGAGTTATAGGAAAACGCTTGTACCGCATCTACTCAATGCCGCTAAGAGACTTATTCCAAGGAAGTGGCAAGAGGTGGAGTGCCCCTTAATCTGGGAATGGATAGATGCGGTTGAAGAAACATACAAAATGGAAGAACTAAAAGAGGCTATAGAGGGCAATAACATCTTACAAATCACGAAATGGGATAAATGGAGGACTTTTAAGAAATCGTGGAGTTACGCAGAAAAATTAAGGACAGATACTTAAAAGATATATCAGAAGAAAATTAGAGAGAACTAGAGATATAAGAGATTGTTTAAGGTGAGATAGGGGGGGATGGGGGGGAAGGATTAGGGGGGAGATAATTGAAATCACAATTACTTTGTGCCTCTTAAGCACGAGGAATGATATTAAATAAATAACATATATATACTTATATTTAAAGGGAAAAAAAAAAAGAAAAAAAAAAGAGGGAGGAAAAAAGCAAATTTCCACACAAAAGAAGCGACACTTATGATGCAAAACCAATATAGAGATGCAATGGGCTGGTACGCAGAACATGAGCATATAATGCACACTATATGAGGTTGAGTCTGAAGTGGAGGAGAAAAAAAAAAAAAAAAAAAAGAGTTGCTGGTGGGTAAATAAATATCCCTGCAAAGATGCATTTTTTTTCCTTTTGAAATGTCACTGTTCTCTAAAAGTGACAGTTTTATTGTATTCACATTCTACATTCAAGCTGAACACAGACTGTAATACAAGTGTAGCACAGATGAGCAGACAGAGAATCTTGTGCATACAAATGTGCATGTTGTTCCAAATGAGTTTCTGCAAATGCTTCCTAGTGCACACATGTTCAAGGGGAGTATGTTTGCTAGTTAAAGGAAAACAAAATGGAGATGAAAAACATACTGCAGTTTTTGTTTTACAATTGGTTCTTATCAAGCTGTCAAGCTGCAGATTGGTTGAAATGTTTAAATCTCTCCCGCGAATATGCGAACGCATGTAAACATGCACCATATGTTAGGTGAGAGAGCATTATTCTAGCACTAGACCATCTGTTTGGCTCTAAACTGGTAACCTGTAAAGGCTTTTAAAGTGTTGCCTATGAGTGAGTGAGTGAGTGAGAAACTTATATAGCGCTGCACATGCAAACTAAATCGCCTCTGGGCGCTCGTTAGTACATTTCTCCTCAGAAACTTAGAAGGGGGGGGGGTAAGTCATTAGTGGCCTTATGGCCTGTTAGAGGCCTCAGATTTCAAACACTTGGTAAAAGTGTTTTTAGGGGATGGGGTAACAAGGAATAATGAGCGATAAGTTATAGAATGGCTTTTTAGAAGGCTCATATCTAAGGGATCACTTAATATATATATATTTTTTTTATTATTTATTTATTTTATCTTTTGTTTGGAGGGGGGGAGAGAGCCGCGGGGAATAAGTGAGGGTGGGGGGGGATAATTTCCCTCCCCTTCTTATTTATTTTTCTTTCTTTTTTCCTTTTCTTTTTTTTCCTTTTCTTTTTCTTTATTTCCCGGGGGGGGGGGGGGGGGGGTACGGGATACAGATAAGGATGTTTATTGTATAAGGGTGTGATATAATGTAATATATTGTTAAATAGAAATGTTGAAAAACTAATAAAAATGTTGATAATAAAAAAAAAGAAACTTAGAAGAGATGGGATTTGATCATTCTCCTAAAGGTCAGGCGATTCTCCTCCAACCGAATGCTGGTTGGTAAAGCGTTCCATAGTCTGGGGCCCTGGAGCGCAAATCTTCGTTCTCCCTTGGACTTGTATCTGGTTTTTGGTATTTGGAGTAGATTTTGATTGGTGGATCGCAGAACGCGATTGGGGTTGTGAGCTTTTAGTTTTTCGCATAAATATTGGAGGGCATTTCCTTGAACACATTTGTGCGTCAGAGTGCTTTGAACGTAATTCTGTATTTTACTGGCAACCAATGCAGGGTTCTCAGTGAAGGAGAGATTGATTCCCAAGGTTTTTTCCCAGTCACCAGTCTAGCAGCCGTATTTTGAACGACTTGCAGACGGGTGATTTGGTACTTTGGGAGTCCAAGGTAAAGGGCATTTGCATAGTCAAGTCTGGAGTTAACAATTGTTCCCACCACGACTGCTATGTCCTCTTTAGGAATAAATGGAATAAGCCTGCGTAGTAGGCGCAGCAGATGGTGCGATCCGCTGACTACTGACCCTATTTGTGCATCCATTGTCATGTGGGTGTCGAAGATGACTCCGAGACTTTTGACATTGGTGCTAGAGGTGATGATTTGGCCCAGAATGGGCGGGGGTGTCCAAGTTGTTGCCAGTTGATTCTTTCGATTGGCGTGAAACAGGAGAAGTTCTGTTTTCGATCCGTTGAGTTTAAGATAACTCTTTGCTTTTCTTCCAGCTTTCTATCAAAGATAGGGAATTCTCTAAACCGAGATGATGATCCTTTTTGTTGCAGATTCGAAAGTACAGTTGTGTGTCATCTGCATAAGAGTGGTAAAGTAGCTTTTGGCTACTGATAATTTCAAAGAGAGGGCGGAGGTAGATGTTGAACAGTACCGGCGACAGGGGGGATCCTTGCGGGACCCCGCATGACACCATGTGTTTTTCAGACGTGAAAGGTCCCAACTTCACGATTTGTGATCGGTTTTCCAAAAAGGAGGAGAACCAGGATAGATCACATTCCACGACTCTGGCTACTTCAGCTACCCGAGTTAGTAGTAGTTTGTGGTCAACTGTGTCGAAAGCTGCGCTTAGGTCCAAAAGTACCAGAAGACAAGATTCTCCTTCGTCTGTGGCCTTGAGAACATCATCCCATATTTTAAGCAGTGCTGTTTCTGTCCCGTGACCGGGACGGAAACCCGATTGAAAAGGATTGAGCAAATTATGGGTGTCTAGATGCTGTTGCAGCTGTTGTGACATTACTTTCTCCATTACCTTGGAGAAGATGTTTAGGCCTGTTATGGGACGACGATGTTTTGGGTCTTTGGGGTCCAGGAAGGGGTTTCTTTAAGATGGGTTTTATTATGCCCTGTTTATTATGCCTATGGAGATTTTTAGATACAGTAGCTTGTTGTCATTTCATGGGCATGCACAATTTTAAAGTCCCACGTGTTGGGTAGCCATTTTTTCAGTGCAACTTCATAATCTTTTATATTTTACCATTTTACTAGTATATTGTCTTTATGAGCAATAAAATTCATTAACCACTTACTTGACCTCCAGAAGATTTAACCCCCTTCATGACAGACCATTTTTTGCGATACGGCACTGCGTCACTTTAACTGACAATTGCGTGGTTGTGAGACGCTGTACCCAAATAACATTTTACGTCATTTTTTTTTCCAACAAATAGAGCTTTGCATTTGGTGGTGTTTGATCACCACTGCGTTTATTTTTTGTGTTATTAACACAAAAAAACAGACTTTTATTTAGGCCAATATGTATTGTGCTACATGTTTTTGGTAAAAAAAATCCCAATAAGCGTATATTAAATCGGTTTACCCAAATGTTATAGCTACAAATTATGGGATATATTTATGGAATTATTTATTTATTTATTATATACAGCGATCAGTGCAAAAAATATGCACGGATACTGTAGAAAGGACACTGGCTGAAAAAGGGTTAAACATCTAGTGTCATCAAAGAGTTAACTGTGTGCCTAGCCAGTGTTTTTGTGTACACTGCTTTTACTAGGCGAATCAATTATTTTTAGTCCCTGCTTTGCAGACACAGGATCGGTCCCCTTCCCTGTCAGAACTAAGATAGGCCTTGTTTGCATAGGGTTCCAAGTAATTTTCTAGCAAAAATGCAAATTTTTACATGTACATTATGATAAAATGACAGAAACAGACTGCACAGCAAGTGGTTGAAAAGCTGGTGCCCGCATCTCTCAGAATACTTGAAGATTGCATCTGATTGGAGTAGACCGTTTGGCCAACAATTTTCCACTGACATCCTTTAATAAAACGCAACCGAAAAATCTACTTTTGAAGCTAGGTGGTACCATCAGGGCACCCACAAATCTAATTTCAGCAGATCCAGCAGGGATCGGCTTAAAGAATATGTAAAGGGTAGTTTTAAAAAAAAAACATAAAAAAAAAACCAAGTCATACTTACCACCTCTGTGCAGTTGGTTTTTCAGAGTGGCTCTGATCCTCCTCTTCTGGAGCCACTTAGCGGCATGCCCGGCTTCTCCTCTTCTCGAGTGCCCCCTTGGAGAGCTGCTCTCCCTCTGGGAACTCGTACGGGCACGGTCCCGTGTCCTGCTGCTGCGTCCATTGACACAGACAGCAGGACTCACCCCCACTCCCCGCATCATTGCATTTGATTGACAGCAGTGGGAGCCAATGGCTGTGCTGCTATCAATCTATTCAATCAGGACCTGTGACACCGGCTGGAGCTGGTGCTCTCATCCCGGTCACTGGAAAGACCAGATTCAGGCAAGTAAAAGGGGGGCCTGCTGTATCACAGGAGGTTTTTCACCATAATGCATAGAATGTATTAAGGTGAAAAGCCTTGAGGGTTTACAACCCCTTTAAAATTTGTACCATCTTTTGCAGCCTTACCTGGCTTTCTGCACACAGTGGCCAAATACCTTCCCCTGCTGTCCTGGATGGGCCGTCAAAAGGACAACCTGTAGGTGAATTTTAAATACAAAAGCTTGGAATTTTAGTATGCCTCTTGCACACATGTCGCTGAGCTTGTTTATTGTAAAGGCCGGCGTATTTTTCCTGGCAGAGAAGACAAAGTGCAGTATATCTAGCCTCCCATAGACATGAATGGCTGTGCTCTATTGTAGTTGGGTATATGCCATCATAAACACGAGCATAGCGTGTGGGCATTTTCACAAATGTGAACGTTCTCTATTTTATGCATATGCCTATACTCATAATTTGCATTTATGTTGAAAAGGCTCAGCTGCAGTGGCAGTGCATCCATAGAGGGCACCGGAGCACCGCTCCCTCTCGCTTCCGCACCGCCACTGATACAATACATAGATTCCCCCCCAAAAATTTTGAGCACCAGCCGCCACTGCTCAGCTGCCTATGTGAAAGAGCCCTAACAAATATTTTAAACATAAAAATTGTGCCTCAGAAATATAAAATTACTTTATTGCAGTGGCTACAGTTCAGCTTTGAAGTGGACATGAAAGAAGGAATATACAATTTTGTGTGAATTTAATCAGGCAAATTACCTCTAAAAGGCTGCTGTGTGATAGTAATTGGATTTGGCACATTTTTAGCCTAATGCCGCGTACACACCATCACTTTATGTGATGAAAAAAAATGACGTTTTTAAAAACGTCACTTTAATTGACTGTGTGTGGGGGAAAACGTCGTTTTATGTCTTGTAAAAAACGACCAAAAAAAATTGAAGCATGCTTCAATTTTATGTGTCGTTTTTCAAAAGTGCACTTTTTACTTCACAGAAATTGACCGTGTGTAGCAAAAAACGTCGTTTTCTAAGACGTTTTTTCATCCACGCATGCCCAGAAGCTACTTATGAAGCAAGCTTCAATGGTAAAACGTGGTGGAACGTAACCTCACTTTGCTAGAACATTGTGAGAAAACGATGGTGTGTAGGCAACTTCGTCTTTGAAAATTGAAGTTTCAAAAACGTCATTTTTTACTTCACAGAAAGTGTCGTTTTTTTTTTCATCACATAAAGTGATGGTGTGTATGCGGCATATGACTGATAAGCCTGATAAAGTGATGAAAAACTTCCTTTACCTGCACCAACAGTGCCAAATCATTCTTTGTGCCCTGCACACTCCCCTCTCCCAGACACTGCCATTCACAGTGGAAAGGGCAGAGACATTGATGCCACACAATTACAATAAGTTGCATTAGGTGAACATTACTGGCAAGATAAACAGGTATTCGTGGAAAGGCCAACAGAAAACTATTAGTGCAAAAGCTGTTAAATAATTAAGTGCTGCAAAAAGTATTGGGACACCTGCCTTTACACGCACATAAACAACTTTATTGGCATCCCAGTCTTAGTCCGTAGGGTTCAATATTGAGTTGGCCCACCACCTCTTGCAGCTATAATAGCTTCAACTCTTCTGGGAAGTCTGTCCACAAGGTTTAGGGGTGTGTGGCCATTCTTCCAGAAGCACATTTGTGAGGTCAGGCACTGACGTGGATGGGAAGGCCTGACTTGCAGTCTCTGTTCTAATTCATCCCAAAAGGTGTTCTAATCGGGTTGAGGTCAGGACTCTGTTCAGGCCAGTCAAGTTCCTCCACCCCAAACTAGCTCATCAATGGCCCAGATTCAAGAAGCTATTGCGCCCGCGCAACCATAGGTTGCGTGGCGCAATAGCTGTTTTGCTCCCGCGTAGCGAATGCCCCTGATTCAGGAACATCGCTACGCGGACTGCAGCCTAGGATATGACAGACATAAGCCTCCTTATGCCTTCATATCTCAGGCTGCATTCTTGCGTTGGCCGCTAGGGGGCGCGGCCATTGTGATCGGCGTATAGTATGCAAATTGCATACTACCACCGATTCACAAAAGTTGCGCGGGCCCTGCGCACGCAAGGTACGGAGTTTCCGTACGGCGACTTTAGCGCAAGGTTGCTCCTGCTAATAGTAGGGGCAGCCAATGCTAAAGTATAGCCGCCCTTCCCGCTCGTGAAATTTAAATTTCACGTTGTTTACGTAAGTGATTCGTGAATGGCGCTGGACGCCATTCACGTTCACTTAGAAGCAAATGACGTCCTTGCGACGTCATTTGCCACAATGCATGTCGGGAAAGTTTCCCGACGGAGCATGCGCTGTTCGCTCGGCGCGGGAGCGCGCCTAATTTAAATGATTCCCGCCCCCGGCGGGATCATTTACATTAGGCGCCCTTACGCCGGGCTAATTAGCATAGCGCCCACGCAATTTATGGAGCTACTGCTCCGTGAATCGCGGGCAAATCAAAATATTTGCGTGGGCGCAGAGCAAAAATCGTTGCCCTTTGCCCACGCAAATATTGCGCGGATCTACCTGAATCTGGGCCAATGTCTTTATGGACCTTGTTTGTGCACTGGTGTGCAGTCATGTTGGAACAGGAAGGGGCCCCATCTGCAAACTGTTACCACAAAGTTGGGAGCATGAAATTGTCCAAAATGTCTTGGTATGCGGACGCCTTAACGTGATTGTAAAGTCTTGTTTTTTTTTAAAAAAACAAACATGTTATACTTACCTCCTCTTGCAGTGTATTTGCACAGGGCAGCCTGGAGCCTCCTCTTCTCGGGTCCCTCTTTGGCACTCTTGTTGAGTGCCCCCACAGCAAGCAGCTTGCTATGGGGGCACCCGAGCCTAGCAGCAGCTCCAGGTGTCCAATTAGACACAAAGCTGCCGCTCGGCCCCTTCTCTCCCGATTGGCTAACTGACTTCGATAGATAGCCGTGGGAGCAATAGCGCCACTGCTGTGTCTCAACCAAAAAGGTGGGAGAGTCTCGTGGACATCGCAAAACAGATGAAGCTCAGGTAAGAATTAGGGGGACTGCTGTACACAGAATGCTTTTTATCTTAATGCATAGAATTCATCAAGATAAAAAACCTTCTGCCTTTACAACCCCTTTAAAAGTTCCCTTCACTGGAACTAGAGGCCAAGCCCAAGGCCTGAAAAACAACCCCACCCTTTAAAATCCCCCTCCACTAAATTATTTGAACCAGTGCACAAAACATACCTCCCAAATTTTTGAGATGGGAATGAGGGACACCCATCAGCAAAAGTTTGCAGGCATCGGACACACCCCTTGCCACGCCCCCTTACAGAACAATTGTACAAAAAACAAGGATTGGTTAAACCCACAAATGCTTTTTTACCACTACTATTCCTTTATATTAGCTTTTGGAATTTACAAATGCAGCAATTTAGAAATCGGATGAAAGGTTTAGCACTGGAAAACATGTTTTGATAGATAAAAAGTGACTTTTATATACATCTATATGAGGGACAAATGAGAAGGAATGAGGGACAGAGGGACATTGCTCCAAATCAGGGCAGTCTATTTGAAATCAGGGACAGTCGGGAGCTATGCACAAAGCAAGGTATTCAGAGAGGCCCCTCTGGGTATAACCCCTCTCTCTGCATCTCGCAGATCAGTTCGTCAAAAAGCAGTACAAACATAAAAAGGAGGGGTGGGTGCTGTGTCCGTCCATGAACTCAGAGAAAAGGATTTTACGGCGAGTACAAAAATCCTATGTTCTCTTTTGTTCATGGACGGACACAGCCTTAATCTTGACAAAGTGGGACGTCCCAAAGCAGTGTCAAAAACGAGGGGTGGGAACAGCATAAAAATAAACTTCACCCCAAAACAAAACAGAGCTCCTCAAAGCGGAGGTTCCCCACAAATAGAGCTTTCTTTTGGTGGTATTTGATCACCTCTGCGTTTTTTTTTTTTTTGCGCTATAAACAAAAATAGAGCGACAATTTTGGAAAAAAAAAGCAATATTTTTAACTTTTTGCTATAATAAATATCCCCAAAAAATATCGTTTTTTTTTTTCCCCCTCAGTTTAAGCAGATGCTAATTCTACATATTTTTGGTAAAAAAAAAAAAAATCTTAATAAGCGTATATTGATTGGTTTGCGCAAAAGTTATATCGTCTACAAAATAGGGGATAGAATTATGGCATTTTTATTATAATTTTTACTAGTAATGGCAGTGATCTGCGATTTTTATCGTGACTGCGACTTTATGGCTGACACATCGGACACTTGACACATTTTTGGGACCATTGTAATTTTTACAGCGATCAGTGCTATAAAAATGCACCGATTACTGTGAAAATGACACTGGCAGTGAATGGGTTAACCACTAGGTGGCGCTGAAGGGGTTAAGTGTGCCCTAGGGAGTGCTTCTAACTGTAGGGGGATGGGCTGTGTGTGACACGACAGTAATCACAGCTTCCGATTACAGGAAGCTGTGATCACTGTCCTGTCACTAGGAAGACTGGAGAAATGCTTTCCCCGTTCTCACCGTGACACGATCTCAGGTATGCCCACGGACATGGAGTCCACGAGACCAGCAGCTGGAGTCACGTCCACAATGCCGCTTGTTAACCACTTAAGACCCGGACCAATATGCAGGCTAAGGACCCGAGGTCTTTTTACAATTTGGCACTGCGCTGCTTTAACTGGTAATTGCGCGGTCATGCAATGTTGTACCTAAACAAAATTTGCGTCTTTTTCTTCCCACAAATAGAGCTTTCTTTTGATGGTATTTGACTGCCTCTGCGATTTTTATTTTTGGCGATACAAACGGAAAAATACCAAAAGTTTTGAAAAAAATATGATATTTTCTACTTTTTGTTAGCATCTACAAAATAGGGTATATTTTCTGGAATTAACACAGCTTTTAATTTATGGCTGCCTATCTCATTTCTTCAGGTGCTAAAATGGCAGGGCAGTACAAACCCCCCCCCCCCCCCAAATGACCCCATTTTGGAAAGTAGACACCCCAAGAGGCATGTTGAGTCCATTGAATATTTAATTGTTTTGCCCCAAGTGATTGAATGACCAAAAACATACATTTTAAAAAAAAAAGTGGTCACTAAATGATATATTGCTCACACATGCCATGGTTATATGTGGAATTGCACCCCAAAATACATTCTGCTGCTTCTCCTGAGTACGGGGATACCACATGTGTGGGACTTTTTGGGAGCCTAGCCGCGTACGGGACCCTGAAAACCAAGCACCGCCTTCAAGATTTCCAATGGCATACATTTTTGATTTCACTCCTCACTACCTATCACAGTTATGAAGGCCATAAAATGCCAAGATGGCGCGCACACAACCCCCGCAAATGACCCCATTTTGGAAAGTAGACACCCCAAGCTATTTGCTGAGAGGCATGGTGAGTATTTTACAGCTCTTATTTGTTTTTGGAAATTAAGAAAAAGAAAAATGTATTTATTTTTTTAATTTTCAAAACTTTGTGACAAAAAGCGAGATCTGCAAAATACTCACCATACCTCTCAGCAAATAGCTTGGGGTGTCTACTTTCCAAAATGGGGTCATTTGGGGGGGGGGGGGGGGGGTTTGTGCCATCTGGGCATTCCATGGTCTCCAAAACTGCGATAGGCAGTGAGGAGTGAAATCAAAAATGTACACCCTTAGAAAGCCTGAAGGCGGTGATTGGTTTTTGGGGTCTCGTACGCGGCTAGGTTCCCAAAAAGTCTCACACATGTGGTATCCCTGTACTCAGGAGAAGCAACAGAATGTATTTTAGGGTGTAATACCACATATGCCCATGGCATGTTTGAGCAATATATCATTTAGTGACAACTTTGCGCAAAAAAAAAAAGAAAATTGTCTTTCCCGCAACTTGTGTCAAACTATAAAATATTCCATGGACTCGACATGCCTCTCAGCAAATAGCTTGGGGTGTCTACTTTCCAAAATGGGGTAATTTGGGGGGGTTTTGAATTGTCCTGGCATTTTATGCACAACATTTAGAAGCTTATGTCACCCATCACCCACTCTTCTAACCACTTGAAGACAAAGCCCTTTCTGACACTTTTTGTTTACATGAAAACATTTTTTTTTGCAAGAAAGTTAAGTTGAACCCCCAACACTCAGGACAGGTCCCAACTGGGGAAGGGTGGACCCTGAGCTGGCCTCTGTCTGGATAGTGCCCTGAAAAACCTGACTACCCAGGGGTTGGTGGCCAGAGGTTTCTCTAAATATGCACAGAGTGCTGAAATCTGACCTTTGAGGGTACTTACTGAAAGTCCCTTATCTGCCCCACACTGAAGGAACTCTAGAATGGCAGTGGGGCTCTCTACTGAACAGGAGCATCCTACGCACCATCTGTTGAAGCGAAGCCAGACCTTCTTGTAGATTCTGCGAGTCTCCTTTTTCCTGCTATCAAGGAGGATGGCAATTAAACCTTCTGAAAAACCTTTAGATTTCAGTATGGCCTTATGGCCTCAGTAGCCACGCCGCTAGCTTCCACCTGTGTACCTGCGGGCAGAGGACTGGGCCCTGCGAGAGGAGATCCTCTCGCAGTGGTAGGAATAGGGGAGGTTCTACAGCTAACTGTTTGAGGACCGAGAACCATGCCCTCTTGGGCCAATGTGGTGCCACTAGGATCAGGGAAGTGTGTTCCATCTGAAACTTCCTCAGAACTGCGGGTAATAGCACTGGTGGCGGGAATGCGTAACACATTCTGAACTGCCAGCTTTGGGACAGTGCGTCTACCCCCGCGCTCCCTCTCCCCTGTTCAGAGAGAAAAACAGGGGGTCTTTGCATTTTCTTTTGACGCGAAGAGGTCCACTTCCGGAGGTACCCATCTCTTGGCCAAGAGACAGAAGATTACCTGATTGAGGGCCCATTCGCTCTCCCTCAGTTGCCTTCGACTGAGAAAGTCTGCCGTCACATTCTTCTCTCCTCTCAGGAAGACTGCAGAAAGTGAGAGGGTGTGGATCTCGGCCCAGCCCAGAATGTCTGCTGCCAGGGCCGACAGAACTCCGCTTCTTGTGCCGCCCTGCTTGTTTAAGTAAGCCACGGCTGAAGAATTGTCCGACCTCACCTGAGTGTGGTGCCCCTGGAGTTCCTCCTGAAAAAACCTGAGGGCTAGACCCACTACCCTCAGCTCCTTCCAATTGGATGATCTCTTTAGATCCTCGTAACTCCAGATGCCTTACGCTGGAAGGGATCCCAGGTGTGCCCCCCAGCCTTTGCCACTTGCGTCTGTGGTTACCACCCGAGACACTGGGATAAGCCACAGACATCCCTGCGTTAGGTTTGTGACCTTCCTCCACCACCAGAGGGATCTTTTTACCTGATCTGGTACTTGGACTAAGGTGTCCAGGACCTCTAGTGTGCGAACCCAGACCCTTAGAACGAAGGCCTGCAGGGGACGAAAGTGAAGGCCTGCCCATTGGACTGCTGGAAGGGTAGATGTCAACAGCCCTAGTGTTGACATCAGAGACCTTATCGAGACCTGTTGACTGCCCTGGAGGGAGGCAACTGCTCTGTCCAACTTTAGGGTGATGCTGGTTAGTTAGTTTGCTGTTTATAGCATCAGGGCACCCGCCGTATATAACCCAATAAAGGTTTAACCCCCTGATCGCCCGGCGGGTGATATCAATTAAAGTTTTGCGTCAGTCAGGGTCTGCATCGCCCCAGGGAGCGTTAGGTTAGTGTTAGTAACGCTTACACCCACGTGCAAAGCATACACCCCCTCTAGTGGTATAGTATCTGAACAGAACAATATCTGATCAGATCTATACTAGCGTACCCAGCAGTTTAGAGTTCCCAAAAACGCATTGTTGGCAGGATCAGCCCAGATACCCGTAAGCACCTGCGTTTTGCCCCTCCGCCCAGCCCACCCAAGTGCAGTATCCATCGATCACGGTCACTTACAAAACACAACACACATAACTGCAGCGTTCGCAGAGACATTCCTGATCCCTACGATCGCTAACAGTTTTAATTTTTAAACCTTTATTAGGGGGGGTAGGGGGCTAAGCCAAAAAGCGGTTAATAGCCAAATAAAAATAAAAAAGGTGTTCAAATACCACCCAAAGTAAGCTCTATTTAAGGAACAAAAATTTTTTGTTTGGGTACAGCATCACACAACCAAGCTAACGCAGTGCTATTTTGCAAAAAATGGCCTGGTCAGGAAGTGGGTAAATCCTTTTGGTCCTTAAAGGGGAGTACCAGGCGTTTTTACTGTTTATTAAAAGTCAGCAGCTACAAAAAGTGTAGCTGCTGGCTTTTAATAAAACATGCAGCACTCACCTGCTCCACGGTCCAGCGACGCGCCGACCGGAGCTCCGCTCCTCTCCTCTGCCCCCCTCTCCGGCAGGCATCCTCATTGTTGGTGTGGGCACCCGGCCATGACAGCTTTCGGCTTCATGGCCGGGCACTCACTGCGCATGCGCGAGCGGCGCTGCGCACTGTCATTGGTCAGGCGATTGCCTGGGACCTGTCACGTGTCCCAGGCGATCGCCTACAGGGAGGGGCCACCAAAAGGCGATAAGACGTATCGCCTTAGCGGCCCCTGGGCAGAAGGAGGAAGTGGAACACAAAGTTCCACTCTTCCTGAAGCCCCCACTCCCCCCCCCAAAAAAAATGACATGCCAAATGTGGCATGTAAGGGGGTGAGGAGTGGATAAAGCGGAAGTTCCACTTTTGGGTTCATCAAGGGATGAACATATACATAAATGGTAAATACAATTATGACACAGTACCTTCTGTCGTAACTTTGTGTTCATCTTTTTCTTCTGCCCCATCACTATAATTTTAAGAAAAAAAAAAGTGTAATCATTATACACGGATTATTTTTTATTTATTTTTTAAAACAAAGGGGTTTGGATATAAAAATAGAGATTATTCATGCAGGAAAACATATGAGCATGCAAATAATACAAGCCAAACGGATTAGAATCTGACCCTGCAACATGATGTATGCAAGGGATGGACAAAGTTAGTCTCTGCCACTGCTGTTGTATCACAGGCATTAATTATTCCACATAAAGAGAAACACTGGACACCAATTTTAGATCCCAGAGATGTTTTGTTCAAATTTTTTTCTTATGTTATTATTGTGTTTAATGTAGCATTATTTATCCACAAATCCGCGTATTGTAAATATGATCCTACTACATAGTAAATTGGGGTAAGACAAAACTTTTTCAACAAGCTAAGGTTATGCATACACAATTTTAGTAGTTCACGGTCTTCATTATGACTCGATTGTTGTACTTGGATTGAAAAAACAAACCCCCCACAAATAAAAACCACCACCACACACGATAAGAGTGAATGTCCTACTTCTATCATCTATCACAGTTACAGTAGGGACATGAAATTCACTATGGACTCAACATCAAATATTCAAATTTTGCTTGGTTGGCCAGCAAATTAAGCATTTCCGATCTTGAAAAAAAATATATACTCTCAACTACAGAGCTGTGTCCAATCCAAACTAATAGAACTAAAACTCACATTTTTAACATTCGGTTGAAAATGACAGCTGAAGCAATGGACTATAGCAGAAGTCTCCATACTTTCTAAACAAAGGGCCAGTTCATTGTCCCAGACTTTAGAGGGGCCCTGACAGTGGCCAGCAGGAGTGGAAATTTTTCCAGGCATTAGTGGGAGTAAACATCGGCACATTTGATAAAAGGTGGAGCAATAGTGCCCCATCATTCGGAGGCCTATTCTTGGTGTAAATGAGAGAAATCAGTGGGAGAATAGTGCCTCAAGGGCCAGATAATGGTAAGCAAAAGGGCCGAAGTTTGGAGACTACTGGACTATAGCATAAATTTGCACTACAAACACCACAGCTACAGTCTATGAGACATAATTAGGACATGCTGTGAAATAAAGGCTGTAGTAAGTAGAGGATGTAGCAGTCTCATTTTTAGTTAAAACATGCAGAATTATGAAGAACCCAGTAAACCTTTTAATGCACAACGAGAAGAGCGACTAGACAATAGTCATGCAAAACTCTCTAGCTAAACCAACCTGTCTGATGGTGGGAAGGATAAATTTTCTTCGCAAAGGTCTCCTTCCAATCCCAGACTGCTCCAGCTACTGCTGTTACCATTACTACCAGAAAAAGACAATATTCAAAAACCTAAAAAAGTTAGGAAATAGAGCTAATACTACACCAATATACAGGGTTAACAAAATAATGGAAACGCCAAATATTATATTAACGACTCTCGCCTATTTAAGAGTATGGTTATCCTTTCATTTGTTTTAGTCCTACTTGAAATACTTCAGCATTCTCATTAAGATTCAAATGTTAGCACAACGATCTCCCCTGCTGAGCTGTTGTGTTCTGACAGGGGGATGGCCTCCCCGCCAGAACACTTCGGTCAGCTCTCTCAGCCATTGGCTGCTGGTTTTTCAGCATGCTCGTCCAATAGAAGCCTGGCTTCTGAAGGACCGGCTGCCATACACACTGGCCGAATGTCGGACAGTTTTTATTGAACCGCCCGATGTCATCCAGCATTCGGCCCATGTGTACTAGGCCTGATGGTGTGATGAGCAGCGGGTCACAAGGACAGTGTGCAAAGGTGAAGCAATAACAGATCCAGTGACTCATGCCACTTTAGGCCCCTTTCACACGGATGCCTCCGCCAATGCCCCATACACACGATCCAAATATTATACGACTTTATTCGCTTAATAGGTCGCAAGTAGAAATTAAATACGAAAATTCTCGTACGACAGAAAAAAAAAATCGTAAGCGATGTCATGTGTTGTAACGTATTTGTATTGTATTTTCTGACAACTGTACTGACTAAACGAAAATCGTACGATCCGGTACCGTACAAAAAAAAAATTTCGGGCATTTCCGGAAAAATTATAAACTCGGATGAACTGTCATTATGGGCTCTCGAAAGCTCTGTACCAACGATCCGATTATCGTACGAGTCTTCCTCGGACATGTGTCCGCTGACATCTGCCGCTCCATAGAGGAGACTGGAGATTCCACCTGAAAAACTGACAGGAGGAGAAATGTTATTATATTATATTATATGGAGGTGAAGTCTCTTTTAATCTACATGTATTATTGTGTTTAGCTGGTTAGTGGGCAGGTCCGGGACTGGGACACAAAATAGGCCTGGGCATTTTAGACTGAGCAGCCCATGACATGACATATTTACCAGCCCCCTCCCTGCACTCCATCCCGACTGAGGTGAGAGGGGCGGTGGAGAGCACAAGGGCTTTGAAAGCAGATCTCTCTCTCATCCAAGCTGAGGAGGTGGATGACAGGTCTATGTCTGCTCCATCATGCAGACACAGTCCCACTCTCCTCTATGGGGCAATCGGATGGAAAAGGACCGCCTGTCAGTTTACATCCAATCCATCAGTCAGATGGAAAATAGGATCACCATCCGTCTGTTTTTGGCAGACAGGATTGGATGGCGGCAGATGTCAACGGAAATGTGTCTGCTGTCATCTGCCACTCCATAGAGGAGACTGGAGGGTCTGATCAGGTACACCTAAAAAACTGACAGGCTGACCTGATCAGACACCCTGTGTAAAAGGGTCCTTCGACTGTGTGGCTGTGGCATGGCAAGGTGAGAGTGCAAAACTGAAGATAACGAAAAAAAAAAAAAATGACAGAACGGTTTCCATCTTTATGGGGTGTGTGTGTGTGTGTGTGTAAATGGAACTGAAGCCGTTCCAACCAGCTGCCCCACACTTTTGAACATGTGATCAAACAGCAGAGGACTAGAAGCCCCTCCTGCTTATGTTTCCCTGCAGACAGGCTGGAAAAGATCTGGGTATATCAATTAGCAAAAAGGTACTTGGATGTTGTTTTTTTTATTAAAATAATTACTGTCATCATCCACATACAGAACTAGGTGGGATAATTTAAAATTAAACAGTGTGCATTTGTCCTCCCTAGAGTCTCCACTGTCCCCCATTTTTGGTAATCCCCGTTTCTCTCCCAGCCTTGGTATGGGTTATTTTAAGACGTTAATTGAGGCAGGACTTTGTCAAGTATCCCACTTTGCAATAATGGGAGCCTGGCCTTCAATACAGGCCCTGATGGATTAAATTGGTCCCTTGCAACTGGAAAATCTGGAGAGCTTCGCAACTACTACACTTTCTACAGACCTACCCTACCCCTGATACTTATTGCCGTGACCTGACACACTATTGGGAGTATTGCTCTGAAAGTGGCACGTTCCCTCATGCCCTCTCCAAAATGTGCATAGAACCTCTCAGTTTCTTCCGAAGACTTCCTGCCTCCCTACTTGGCAAAATGGGAAACAGATAGAACATTTATGAAGACATAACAAACCAATAACCTGATTTGCCTTGAAATACTCAAATCTGCACGAAAGTGCAGGAAACCAAAATTTCAAGATTCTTACCCGGTGGTACCGTACCCCATACCTCCTTCACAAATACTCCCCGACCACCTCTGCTCTGTGTTGGAGATGTCATAAGGAGCAGGGGACATTGCTACATATTTTGTTGGTCATATAACTAAATTAGGTGATTTTTGAAGGGAGGTACGTGCGATTATCCAAAAATTCACGGATCGCAAGATTCCAGAGGATCCAGCTTTTTTCTTATTACACGCCTCCACTATTCCCGCCAAGGTTTACAAGAAATCAATATATCAAACACCTCCTGAATGCGGCCAAGTCTTGCATTCCACTCACCTGGAAACAGACACAGCCTCTGTCGATTAGGCTGTGGCTGAGGAAGGTCGAGGAACTAAACCAGATGGAGGACTTTGTTTTGACCTCTAGGCAGAAATGAGAGACATACACGCACACATGGAACAAGTTCATTTATTCTGAGGAAGGGAGGGCTCTCATTGAAGAGATTCCTGATGATTGAAGATCCCTCCACGTATCTTGACAAGCTGACTCAAAGTTTATATATTATTTATAAACCTCCGCCCACCCTTCCTTCTCTTCCCCTATCCCCCTCCTCATTCTTTCCTACCTTCTCTTTTCAATTGCCTGATAAATTGGGTAGTTTCCCATCGACTCTAGAACTACTATGGTGGTTTCCTTGCTACGGGATTCTATCCCGGAACTACGGTACAACATAACAGTCTACTGACCGTGGAGGGGGGTTTCCCTCATGTACCATAGGGGATTCCAACCCTCTTCGACATGAACCTGTTGCAAGTGTTGCTCGGTATAATTCTGTATACTACCTTTATTCTTTGTATGCATATTCTAAACGTCTTGTTTTTCTCAAATAATTTTTATTTATTTTTTTCAGATTTAAAAAAAGTGTGCGTTTAGTATCACTTTAAGGGAAGAAAAGCCACTTTAACCACTTAAGACCCGAACCAATATGCAAGTTAAGTACCTGACCCCTTTTTGCGACGTACAGGTACGCCCTTTTGCCTGCCTGTGCCTTTCTGCCAACGTAAATCGGCGACGGCGGTCGGCAAGTGGTTAAATCAACCAAATACATTCTAAGTGCATTTTTTCCCCTGCATGTTAGCCTAGGTGTATATGCACACATAGGCTTTTAGCAGCATTTAGTAGCAGGAGAGTAGAGGCAGGAAAAAAAAACTGCCAGTGGGTCCAGGAGAAGCAGTGTGGGCAGAAAAAAAACAAGTGATGCTTGCAAATGCGTGTTAACGCATTAAGTGATTGAGCATTAAAATTCATTTCAATGTCAAGAATAAATGTATTCTGGCTAAATGAAATAACACCCAAATGCTTGACAAGGGTACACACAGATAAACGCATTACACACACTTTTACAAGCGTCAGGGTTTTTTTTGCCGAAACACTGCTTCCAGGAGGAAGGGGTCTAGGAGAGTTTAGAAAACAGCCAGTGTGCATGAGGCCAAAGGGAGGATGCGGGGAAAAGAGAAGGGAAGGCTTAATGCAGGAGAACCCAGTTACTACCCATGTGCAGTACGACATGGATAAATAGTAAACCATAATAAATATTTGAGTGACAATCGTTGATCGAAGGGTCCAAGATATGGAGAATTTTTTTTTATGGCTGTTAGTAAGGATAGTCAATTATTCATTAGCAAAAAAATTGGCCATCATCAACTTAGAAGCCTGAAAAACAAAATAAACTAGCTTAAATGTTTTTTTAGTAACATTTGGCAGTTTACAATGCGAGAGCGCCTGCCAAGGATCTCAGGAAACTTGATCCCCAAATTAGTAAAAGTTAGTAAAAGTGAAAAAACTGGTCCAGAAACGACTAAGCATTGGGCAGAACCACCAGATATGAAGATAATCACTTGTACCTGCATCCACAAGAAAAGAGGCCCAAATGTCCAGGGAACATGCGAACGAGACTGGAGGGGCACCAGGTACCACCTAGTTATTATTATTATACAGGATTTATATAGCGCCAACAGTTTGCGCAGCGCTTTACATCAGGGAAGATAGTACAGTCACAATACAAATCAATACAGGAGGGATCAGAGGGCCCTGCTCGTTAGAGCTTACAATCTAGAAGGGAGGGTCAAGTGGAACAAAGGGTAGTAGCTGCGGGAGATGATCAGATGGACTCAAAATACAGTTGTTAGGTGTGGGAAGGGTAGGCTTCTCTAAAGAGGAGGGTTTTCAGGAATCCTCTAAAAGCTAATAGAGAAGGAGATAGGCGGATAGATTGGGGTACGGAGTTCCATAGGCTTGGAGAGGTTCTAGAAAAGTCCTGGAGACGAGCATGGGAGCAGGTGATGAGAGAGCTGGAGAGTAGGAGGTATTGAGAAGAACGAAGAGAATGATTAGGTTGATATTTAGAGACTAGGTCAGTGATGTAGCTGGGGGCAGAGTTGTGGATGGCTTTGTAGGTAATTGTTAGTAGTTTGAATTTAATTTGTTGGGTGAGCGGAAGCCAGTGGAGGGATTGACAGAGAGGAGTAGCAGAGACAGAGCGGTTGGTAAGGTGGATAAGTCTGGCCGCAGCATTCATGATGGACTGAAGGGGGGGGGGGGTTAGAGTATGCAGAGGTAACACCTTATACGCCGACAAGAGGGTGGCGACACTTATCGTGCAAGTGACAATAAAATAGTCCACACATCTTGCCTATCTTTTTCAGATTTTGTGACTTTGTATGTCCTCTTCCCCATTTGCTACATAGGTGTGGGTGGAAGGTGAGGGTAATCACCAAGCTTGGAGTAAACTATGAAGATGTATTTGGGCGCCAGGGGAGTATGATCAAAAGGAGGTCAAAGTAGTAGAGAGATCTTTATTTCGGGCCTTAAACATGTCTTGAATAACTAGCGAAGGGCTCCATTTACCTATAGTCAAAGAGAAAATGCTGTAGTGTAGTCCACTATAAAAATAAAAAAAAAGCGCATCAGGGGACTTGAAACCCAACTGGAAAAAGTGAGTTGACCATCGTTTTCTAAAAAGGTAGCCAGCAATGGCAACCCATAATATTTATTGCAGATGTATTTTAACACTTTAATAGAGTAATATTTGAAACACAGCTACATAATACAGCTTCTGGCATTGTCCTATGGTGTAAATACAGATATTTTACAGCCATTGTACTGCCAGGGTAGTTTTATCTTCAGATACCAGACTATAGAAAGAAGGTACACACGGCCAAAAAGAAAAATTACAGACACTAGGTACTTTTACCCGTTCATAATCCAAACAAGGTTTTAAATAATTAAAATTAGCTAGCTATCTAAATACATCTAGTACAATCTATGTACCTGTCACTGAGGTGAAGGAAACTGCTGCTTTCATCTTGGTGTTCATCCTCAAAGCTCAGATTGGACCAGCTTCCTGTGCTGTCATCACCAACGCTAACACTGGTTTGTTGGCTCGTCATTGAATCTGCTGACTGGAATCCATCCTTTCCAACAGAACTAAACACAAATGGATTAAAGGGTTAGTTCACGCCTGATAGAAAAGAAAAGAAAGACAAAACCTCTGCAGCAATTAAACCTAGTACGAATACAAAAAATTTGCATAGTCACATTCCTGAAAGCATTTACTTACCCCTCTATTTTGACATAATGCAATTGAGTCTGATTGATTTAAAAAGATACTGTGTCTAGCTATGGACATATGATCATGCACTGTGTAGTTCAATGTCTGGTATGAAACTACATTTCCCCTAATAAAATATTCCTAAGAGCATGCCTGCACTGGAGGGGTGGGGAAAGGGCATGAATGGGCTCCAGATGTCGCTGTATTTATAGGCACACAGAATAAATTCTCCTACCTCCTGTGACCTCAGTGCTGCCAACATAAGAAGAGCGGGAGACATATGACTTGCTTAGATCTTTTTTTGGTCTCCTCAATGATCCATCTACCCTGGATCATATCAAGGATGGTGGTAATTAGACTGTCAAAGTTTTGCACTAGAACATTTCCAAAAAATGGTGATCTAACCCTTCAAGCATTAAAGTGATATTAAAAAGGTTCAGACTTTTGTTCTAAAATAACAAACATTTCATGCTTATCTGCATCATGCAATTGTTTTGCACTGAGCAGCCCCGATCTTTCTCTTCTCGGGTCCCCACCAATACTCCTGGCTCCTCCCCTCCTTCACGTATTCCCCCTAGCAAGCCGATTTCTGGTGGGGCAGCTCATGCAGGCTTGATCTCAGCTCACACTGTGAGCATCTATTGACACACATAGTGCAGCTCGGCCTCGCTCCCTCGTCAGTGGATTAGATTGACAACAGCAGGAGCCAATGGCTCAGGCTGCTCTTACAGAGTCCAGTTAAAAGAAAGGAGAGCAGCACCACTGCTCTTGTGCAGTGCTAGGCTAAAGAGAGGCCCCCAGAGTCCAATTTCAGTCCAAGAACCACTTTAACTGGGACTAAATAACCCGCCCTTAGCAGGTGCATTTAGTGACTTACCACTGCCTAGCTTTAATACAAAGTGTGCCTATAGTATAGGAGTCCTAGAGCATTCTAATGAAAGAACACAGCACAAATCTGCCATGCACCCCTCTTTCAGATTGACAAAAGAAACAGACAGGAAGGCACAAGCACCTAGCGCATCACCAAAAATAATTTATTGGAAAATTTAAAAACTGGTAAAAAAAAATATTTTTTCTATATCTTAGTTGTAAAATCCACTACTTCATCACAGGATACAGAGCTGGTTATTATAACAACTACTTGGGTTATAGGCCACCTATAAGTGAATGGACACTGGTAGATCAATCAGATCAAAACAGGAAGTACTCCCCTATATAACCCCTCCTTCACAGGAAGTACCTCAGTTTTGTAGCAAGTAATACATTTTCCTGTGTCCTGTGATGTACCCCAAGAAATAGATTTTACAGGCAAGATGTAGAAAAAAAATGAATTTTCTTTATCGTACATCACAGGGCACAGAGCCAGTTATTATAATAACTATTTGAGACATCCCAAAGTAATACTCTTGAGGGGAGGAAGACCCCATCACAGAAACTGCCACCAGAGAAGACCTACTCTTCTGTTTGTAATACGCTGAGGCCAAAGGCAGTATCCTCCACGTTTTTGGCATTCAACCTGGTAAAAATCCTGTAGATGTACAGTATCTCACAAAAGTGAGTATACCCTGCACATTTTTGTAAATATTTTATTCTAGCTTTTCATGTGACAACACTGAAGAAATTACACTTTGCTACAATTTAAAGTAGTGAGCATACAGCTTGTATAACAGTGTAAATTTGCTGTCCTCTCAAAATAACACAACACACAGCCATTAATGGCCAAACCACTGGCAACAAAATTGAGTACACCCCTAAGTGAAAATGTCCAAATTGGGCCCAAATAGACATATTTACTCCTCGTTGTCATCCGACTCGTTATAAATATAGAAGAGAAACTAACCTGGAATGTTTTGAATCCTAGCAGCCTTTGTCACATCCCAAAATGCAGGAATTTGGAGGGAATGCCCCATTTGGAGAATATGCCAGGATAAAAAGGAATGGAGTAACAGAATATATAAAAAATATTACAAAATTGTATTGAGTACACATGTACCATAAATTACAAAGTATACAAAAAGCACCCAAAAACAGTGGATGGACACATACTTAACGAATATACAGCTGCCAATTATTGGAGCACAGCATAATTCCAGACAAAGTTGAATGAAAAACGTGTGCATCACAATGAGTACCAACATGTTTCCGGAAAGAGCAGGGGGGGGGGGGGGCATGCATGTTTATTTCCTTCCTCAGGGGTTAGATAAAAGCAAAGCGGTTATATTTCTATTTGAAAAAAGGAAAAAAAACAGCTTTGCTTTTATCTAACCCCTGAGGAAGGAAAAGAATATGCATGCGCCCCCTGCTTTCCGAAACATCTTGGGACTCATTGTAATCGCACGTTTTTTATTCGACTTTATGTCTGGAATTATGGTGTGCTCCAATTAGCATCTGTATATTCATTTAGTATGAGTCCATCCACTACTTTTAGGTGCTTTTTGTATACTTTTTAATTTATGGTACATGTGTACTCAAAATCAGTCTGACCCCACAGAGCACTGTTCACTCCATCATCTGAAAATGAAAGAATATGGCACAACTGCAAATGTACCAAGATGTGGCAGTCCACCTAAACTGACAGGTTGGGCAAGGAGAGCATTATTCAGCGAAGCAGCCAAGATGCCCATGGTAACTCTGGAGATGCTGCAGAGATCCACAGCTCAGGTGGGAGAATCTGTCCACAGGACGACTATTAGTCATGCACTCCACAAATCTGGCATTTATGGAAGAGAGTGGCAAGAAAGCCATAAGAAGTCCCGTTTGCGAGAAGCCATGTGGAAAAAGGTGCTCTGGTCAGATGAGACCAAAATTGAACTTTTAGGCCTAAAAGCAAAACGCTGTGTGGTAAAAAAACTAACACCGCACATCAACCTGAACACATCTGGTGGTGGCAGCATCATGTTGTGGGGATGCTTTTCTTCTGCAGGGACATGGAAGCTGATCAGAGTTGATGAGAAGATGGATGGAGCCAAATACAGGGCAATTTTAGAAGAAAACCTGTTAAGAGTCTGCAAAAGAAATGGGACTGGGCCGGAGGTTCACCTTCTAGCAGGACAGCGACCCTAAACATACAGCTGGAGCTACAACAAAATGGTTTAGATCAAAGCATATTAATGCGTTAGAATGGTGCAGTCAAAGTCCAGACCCAAGTCTAATTAAGAATCTGTGATCAGACTTGAAAATTGCTGTTCACAGATGCTATACATCCAATCTGACAGAGCTTGAGCTATTTTGCAAAGAAGAATGGGCAAAAATGTCACTCTAGATGTGCAAAGCTGGTTGAGTCACTCTAGCTGTGCAAAGACTTGTTGCAATTGCATCAAAATGTAGTTCTACAAAGTATTGACGCAGTAGGACTTAATACAAATGTATGCCACGCTTTTCACCGTTTTCGCTTTGAAAACCATTTATCATTACCAGTTCAAGTTATGCAAATAACTAGAATATAGAATATGCATTTATGCAAACGTGCTCATGCAAATGTGTTTGTTAGTAAGCAAGCATGTGTTTATTCAACATGTGTTTATGTAAACATGTGCTTATGCCACATATTTTTAAACAACACGTGTCTATGCATCATGTGTGTATGCAATAATGCATCTATGCGACATGCGTCTATGCAAACATTTATCCATGCAAAACATGCAACCTGCATCTATGCAGACATGCGTCCATTCGACATGTACCTACGCAAAATGCAACATGTATCTATGCATACATGTCTTTGCAAATATGTGTTTTTGCAAACATGCGTTTAAGCCAGTTTGCAAACATTCACCTGCTCAACTGCGAGGCCTTGCTGACCCTTCAGCCTACATGGTCCACCAGAGATGGCCGTCCTTCTACTTCCTGTCTATACAGGAGTAGGCCATGCCAAATGAACCAGGCTGGAGGAGACACTGCAGCCCAATACTCCTGAGAAGTACACAGAGCATGACCAACAGCACACTGCCCCCAGTGGTCACCGGGAGAAAAAACAGACGGTCAGATCTCGTAAAAAAAAAAAAAAAAAGCGTGTGAGAGAAAAACTGCAACATGCAGACTTGCCATCCCTGCCGCAGAATTTTGGGTCTAACAGGAGTCCAACCTTCACCCATCACAGCGGGCTCTGTCATAAAAGACCTTCAGGGACTGGGTCTCCTTAATCTGGGGTCCACACCCCTGGACCTGTATAGCACACTGCAGAAAAACACCTCGGTCAGATAAAACACTGCACCAGGTTCCATTACACAGGGTCCAGCACCATAAGGCTGCATTGCAGGAAAACCTTGAGGAATTTTCTCTCCTATCCAATAAGGCTTGGGTACCATCCATTTTGGCTGACAGCTCTTTTTTGAATGAATCCAAATGAAGTACATGATTTTAAATAGAACCGTCCAGACCTCCACGTATTCTCCCAGAGCACATGCATCACATCAGTGACTACCACCTTACAGACACTTGCAAAAAAACTGAGGTACTTCCTGTGTGGGATGGAGTTATATAGGGGAGGACTTCCTGTTTGATCGATCTACCAGTGTCTATTCACTGGTGGTGGTGTATAACCCAAATAGTTATTATAATAACCGACACTGTGTCCTGTGATATACAATAAAGATATATAGACACACACACACACACACACACACACACACACACCAGACTTGGGGCACACCCTAAATGCATTTACATTCTAGATGTTGCCGCTACAAGACCTCCCACTGATAATGGGGTACTTTGACGCAGTAAGTGGGCAGCACCATATATAGTGTGACCAAATCCCCATATTTTTTTTTATATTTTCAGGTGTTTTAAATGGCCTTGCAGGATTTAATGTCATTTTGGTATGCGTGCTGCAATCTATTTTGTATAATATATACAATATATTTTTTTTTTTATCAGACCACTTAAAAAAATTTTTTTTACCCTTTTGAAACTCTTGCTCTGCCCTTTCCAGGGGTGATGTGTGCATGTCTGTATTTATGCATCTGAACATAGATGGGCTGGTCAGGAAGAGGGTGCGCCCCCAATACTGGTTATCCTGCCAGCATAGCGGGGTGCCACAGGAGACGCGTATACTGCACTTATGTTCTAGTCTTTTTCACATGCTCTCACTTGTACCTTTGGGAGTATCCATTTTTACCAGTTTTTTTAATTTTCCAATAAATACATTTTTGGTAATGCATGGGGAGGGCTCTGCATCCGCCAGCCAATCCAGATTATTATGGATTTGTTGATGCAGTCTTTTCCTGCTGTGAGGGACCTCTGAGCACTGGGAGTGACTGCTTCTCTCTTTCACATTCAAATTTCAATGCTGGTCTGCTCGAAAAAATAAAAAATAAAAAATAAAACACGACAGGGAGGAGGGATCAGTGTTGAGATCTTCTGAATCATTCCAATGCATGTGAAAAGGAGCTTGAGCTATTGAACTAGGTAGGCAGACTTTTTCAAAAGCACGTGTGAAAGGTAGATTAGAGCTTCACGGATGGCTGAATATATAAAGCGTAAAACCAAAAACGTAATCTATTGCAGCTTACCAATCATTAAATGAAGGGCTGCATTCATTTTCTTTTTTTTAGGCTTTTTCAATGTTTTCACCTGGCGTTCTGGGCAGTAACACACCTCCTGTATTAGAGTATCCCCACTCTGGGTGAAGGAGTTCAGATGCACCTTCAGACAACAGCATTGTGAGGCTAGGGGGAGTGGAGTGTTAGATGTACTAGCAGATTTAGATTCACCAACAAAATTTAAGCCAAACTCCAGCTCACACTGCAGTTACACAAGCGGTTACAGATTGTTTTTTTCATTTGGGATAAAAGGTTTTACATGAGTAAATAAAAGCGGACCATTGTAAGCACCCATCAGTGGTAAATGGTTTGTCTCAATACTATGCTACATTTGCAGGAGAACTTGTGTTGTAAAATAAAAAAAAAAAGACTTACTGGCTGAACTAAAGAATAGGAAACCAAAAACAGAAAAACAAATGCAGCCATCACATCTAAGAATTGGTAAGCTGCAATATAATTAATGTTTGCTTTTGGAGTTAATACTGCTTTAACCACTTAAGGAGCGCCTCCTGCACATTTATGTCGGCAGAATGGCACGGCTGGGCACATGCACGTATAGGTACGTCCTGTGCTAGTACCCAGCCATGGGTCGCGGGCGCGCGCGCCCGAGACCCGGTCCGAAGCTCCGGGACCCGATCGCCGCTGGAGTCCCGCGATCGGTCCCCGGAGCTGAAGAACGGGGAGAGCTGTGTGTTAACACAGCTTCCCCGTTCTTCACTGTGGCAGCGTCATCGATCGTGTGATCCCTTTATAGGGATACACAATCGATGACGTCACACCTACAGCCACACCCCCCTACAGTTGTAAACACACATGAGGTCACACATAACCCCATCAGCGCCCCCTTGTGGTTAACTCCCAAACTGCAATTGTCATTTTCACAGTAAACAATTCATTTTAAATGCATTTTTTGCTGTGAAAATTACAATGGTCCCAAAAATGTGTAAAAATTTTCCGAAGTGTCCGCCATAATGTCGCAGTCACGAAAAAAAAAAAAAAAAAAAAAAGAAGAAGAATCGCTGATCGCCGCCATTAGTAGTAAAAAAAAAAAAATGTTTTTATAAAAATGCAATAAAACTATCCCCAATTTTGTAAACGCTATAAATTTTGCGCAAACCAACCAATAAACGCTTATTGCGATTTTTTTACCAAAAATAGGTAGAAGAATACGTATCGGCCTAAACTGAGGAAAAAAAATGTTTTTTTTTATATATTTTTGGGGGATATTTATTATAGCAAAAAGTAAAAAATATTGCATTTTTTTCAAAATTGTCGCTCTATTTTTGTTTATAGCGCAAAAAATAAAAACCGCAGAGGTGATCAAATACCACCAAAAGAAAGCTCTATTTGTGGGGGGGAAAAAGACGCCAATTTTGTTTGGGAGCCACGTCGCACGACCGCGCAATTGTCTGTTAAAGCGACGCAGTGCCGAATCGCAAAACCTGGCCGGGTCCTTTAGCTGCCAAAAGGTTCGGGTCTTAAGTGGTTAATACGCAATATTTCATATTACCTACTAAACCTATTTTTATTAAATATATAAACCTATTTTTAAAAACTGTATTTTACATTCTCATTAAAGGCACCCGAGTCAGGATGAATTAAAATATATTTGCTGCACCATGAAAAGGTTTTTAATAACCATTTAAACTTTTTAACAAATCAACATAGGAGAAAGCAGTTTAAATATGCAAATTGCTAGATAAACCTTTTAACCACTTAAGACCAGGACCAATATGCAGGTTAAGGACCTGGCCCCTTTTTGCGATTCGGCACTGCATCGCTTTAACTGACAATTGCGTGGTCGTGCGATGTGGCTCCCAAACAAAATTGGCATCCTTTTTCTTCCCACAAATAGAGCTTTCTTTTGGTAGTATTTGATCGCCTCTGCAGTTTTTATTTTTTGCGCTATAAACAAAAATAGAGCGACAGTTCTGAAAAAAAATGCATTTTTTTACTTTTTGCTCTAATATAAAAAAAAAAAAACAACAAGAAAAAAAAAAAAAAAATTTCCTCAGTTTAGGCCGATACGTATTCGTCTACCTATTTTTGTTAAAAAATAAATAAAAAAATCACAATAAGCGTTTATCGATTGGTTTGCGCAAAATTTAGAGTGTTTATAAAATAGCCCACGACTTGGCTCTTTAAGGGGACGTATATATACGTCTCTGTGCCCAGCCGTGCCATCGTCGTGCGGCGGTCCTTAAGTGGTTAAAGTACACTTGCCACTGATATGTTATTTAAGCAGCTATTAAGCACACTGAACTAAATGACAATTACACACTCTAAGCACTCGAGATTTTACTAATACTCTTTGGCATAAGAGCCATCATGAGTCCCTAGTGAATGGATTTACCTTACAGGTAATCCAATTAATGGATGCCTTCACACAGTGTGTCATTGAAAGGTTCATATAAAGTGTTTTGCTGAATTGCTGTACAAGGAACATATCAAGCATTGTACATTAAAGTAGGGCCAAAACAACTAATCGACGACTAATCGATTCCACAAGTGTATTTGGTGAGAAAAAGCCATAAACTTCATCAGTGTGCGTCCAGCTATACTCCTTACCTCAAAATGAGATCTGCATTATAAAAGGCTGCAACACTGAAACCAATGGCTGTTAGCGATGGCTGCGGTCGAACATTAAGCTCAGAAGCTGAATAGTTGAGCTCCTGGGCTTTTGCTACAGAGCACGCTAGTACTTAGTAGCTGAGCACTGTAAACACAATGCTTCTGCATTGACAGAGCATTTCCTGCGAGTCAGAAGACTAGAGCAGAGCTGATGGAGCTCTAGCCTGTCTACCTCTGCAGCAACAGATCACTGTTATAATGATCTATTGCTGCAAAGCTTCATAGCAGGCTGGTTGAAGCTCCATGACCAGATTCAGACCCCAATGGCTCCTACTGCCGTGTACCAGCCAATGAGGATGGAGAGACCCAGGAGAGCTTCTGCTCATCTCTGAAATTGGCTCAGGTAAGGAGTGGCTAAGGGGAGAACTGCACACTGATGGTTTTCCACCTTCATGCATAGGATGCATGAAGGTAAAAAAAATGTTCAGCCTTTATGACCACTTTAAGGCTACAATATTTGGTACGCAGAAATTTTCGATCAGAAACCTGAAAAAAAAACAAAAAAAACATGCATTTGTTTTAGTGGTCAGCACAGTAATGAAGATAGAAAGATGGAGTCTAAATAAATAAATCAAAAACAAAACCTCAATTACAAAGTTTTAAATAACATCTTACCTTATATTAACAACATGGCCAATATTCCTCATAGCAGACATTAAGATTTCAGTGGTTAGGCTTTCGGCAAAGCTGACCCCATCATGTCCAATACCACTATCACCCGCCAAACTTGTGCTGCTGAGTTCCCGCTCTGCTTTCTCAATAGCTGCACTCACTATTTTATCGGCAAACATTGCCCTTTTATCAAGGTCTATTTGAATTTTGGGGATGTTCAGATGAAAAAGTCTTGATTTTTGACCAGTATTTTGCTTAGGCTTTGCAGACTGTTTAATTTTTCTGGATACATCGTGTCCCAGTAAGAAGTGACAGGATGACAAAGGTATTCCTTGCTGCTCCTTTGCACTACATAACCTGCAAGCAGTTCCGTAAGAATGTACAAGTTTTGTGGCATTCAAGTCTTTGTCAGTTTTCCTTCGGTTTTCCATTGCTTGAAACCTTGCCCGCTCCAAGCTAAATTCTAAAGTGCTATCTACAACCTTGCAGGCATATTGCTCAATAGCTTGTACAAAACTTTCACTATAACCATTATCATTCAAACTACCTGTGCTGTGATAGAGCTTCTGTTTACAAGAGAAAAGTAAGGGTGTCTTGGAAAATGAGGTTTTGACAATTTCTCCATTGACATAATCGCTTTTGGATTTTGTATAGAGACAGGAATCAGTTAACGATTTGGGAAGAGAAGTAGCAGACATTTTTAACCTTTTCTTTACATCACATGTTATGGTGTTAGCAAGAGATTCTGCAAAATGAACCAGCCTATTAAACTCTGCTTTGTGTGCAGAGTTCTCAGTGAAAGAAGGGAGGTTAAAGTTATTTTGTCTACGACTGTCTTTACCTGCATGGCGAGTCCTACCCAACAGTCTGAATATGTCCTTGTTACTACTTGATTCAGGTTTCATTCTAGGCATTATTTTCCTATTGCTCTTTGACTTAACGGTTTTAGAGGCCTGCTGCAAGCCAGACTTTATAGCTCTATAAGCTAATCTACCTGCATATTGATCCAGTATTAACTCGCTGCTCCCTCCTTCCATTTTTAGAACCCGTATGAGGTGGTCAGCATACTCTTCAGTTACACTTTCACAGCTTGGAAATTTTGAAGTCAAACCTGCACCACCATAATGGTGAGGCAGGGGAAGAGTTGCTGCATCAGAAGATATAAAGCTTGTGAAATAATGACTTCTTTCTTTGGGTCTACAATCTTTATCAGATTTTTGTGAACCGCTATACTCCAGGTCACAGGCAGAGTTCTTTCTGCTGCTTAGCACTTCCTTTGCATCACTGATGACTTCACCAGCAACACAGTTAGCATATGAACATAAAGTTCCCAAAAGATCCTCTGTAATATTTCTCATGTAGGCCGGGTATCCCCATTTATCACTCAGTAAGCTTAACTGTGACCTGTTTTTCATTGGTGGTCCCTGGGCAGACTCTTCAGCTAACGAATAAGCAGCCATGTCCGTAGCAATGGATATGATGTTACTTGACAAATATTCAGCATATCTACAAGTTTCTGTAGATACCTCATACTCTTCAAAACTCTCATCACTACTGGAACTTTCAACCTCTTCTGAGAGAGACCTCATAAGCCTAAGCATAAAGTCATCCTTTTTCATACCGTTATGTTCATAAGCAGACAGATGGGGTGTAGATGGTGGGGTGGCAGGATAGAACTCTTTTGCCAGTTGCCCCTTTAATTGTTTACTTAGTTTTCTCATGCTTCTCTCAGGACTTGTGTCATAAGACATTAGAGGTGTAGAAGGTGGCGTGCCAGGCAGTAAGGTCACATTTGAACTTTTATAGGAACTCCTATTCCCCATAAAGAAATCCTCACCACAACTGCACATCACAGAGGAAAAACTATTGATATGAGGAAGACAACTTTGAAGGCCAAACACTGGGGGGTCTGTAGCTTCATTGTTTTCTACTATTCTTCTTGCAGTTAAACCTCCCAAACTGGCTTTATTGTTACCATTATTTGAATTCCCTAGAAGAGCAATGGTTGCAGGTTCATTGGCAGACCCAGACTTGCGGTCCCTTGTAGAAGGTTTTGCAGTAAAGTAAGGACTCAGAGAGGCATGTTCCACTATATCTTGGTTAGATTTACTTGAACCCCATCTATTTGATAGAGATTGTGCATTTTTTTCATTTGGATGCCTACAAGCACAGTTAGCCAACTCATCTGAAAATTGATGAGGTGGGGAACCACCCCCTAATAAAAGGTGTTTGGGAGGGATCTCAATAATTCTTTTGGTCATCATTGCAGCATAATCTTCCACAGCTCTGGATGATTTGATAACATCATATGCTTCATTTACAATCATATCCACCATTGTCACTGAGAACGGTTTTACTCCATCCACTTCCTCCTTTACAAAGTCTACATATCTTTGCTCTTGTCGGCTATTGTCAAATGGCAGTTCATCAAAGTCTTTTCTCGAGAAATTATAATTGTCTGCATTATTAATGCACATATTATTGGTGGACAGGTCTTTGTGGCCATTGGAAACTGAATGCTGGCTTAGCACTTTTGCTGCTACAGGCACAGGAACAGAACTCATAAGACCAGATGTAAACAGTAAAGCATAATGAACAGTGAAGTCTCTCTTGGACTCATGTGGAGCAGGCGAGGCTAAATTAGAAGGACCAAGATAAGAGGATGATGATTGAGTTGACTGATTTATTCCTTCGGAACTTACACATTTCAGGTTGTCCATGGAAACACTTATAGCAGCTTCTGTGGTGAAAGTCACATTCACTTGGGATAGTTCAATAAAGGCCTCCTGTATCACAGATTCTGATAAATCCTTAGCATAGGAACTTACTACAACATCTTCATAATCAAAATACTGTGTATCAGCAGAAACATTTGGAGTAGCTGGGTGAGAGAACTGGCATACTTCCATAATACCTTCAAAAACAAGTTCTTCTGCAAGGTCTGCAGCAAATCGTGTAACTGCATTGGTAACCATTTGTTTCTTTATATAGCGGAGTTCTTGCAAAGCACTTGTCATGACTTCACTTACCATAAGATTTGCCAAGCCATTAATAGCACGTTTCTTAATTGAAAACGCCTGTCTCCTACCAATTTCATAGAAAGCCATTTGAAACACATATGATGTTAGTCTTGATGCTAGATGGCATAATGCACTAGTACAAGAAGAAACCCCTCTTTGTAAGTCTTTAAATGCACTTCCAAAGCTTTTTTCCACCAGATCTGCAGCAAATTTCTGAATTCCTCCTTTAATGGATTTATGCTTTGTCCTAATTTTTCGTTCAGACTCTTTATTTGATTTGCGTTTAAACTTTGTAACTTTCTCAGGTTCTTTTTTCAAAAGCTCAGAGGATGGTTTCGTTTTTAACACAGAATCAAACATGTCGGCACATACACGGTTTGCATAATTGTTAAAAGCAACATAAGAATCTGCCTTAGAAGATGCAGTCTCACTTTGGCTTCCTGGTTGAAGAGGACCATCTGAGCCTATAGCAATTCCAGGTGGGCTAAAAGCAGATGATCTAATGGGACTAAATAAGGATCCATTATCCTCAGAACCTGTCTTTGTCAGGCGTGGAGATTCTGGTACATCAACTATACTGCTAAAGGGAGACTCTGCTTTACGAGGGGTTGGTTTTTTTATACTAGCTGACAGTGTGGGGCGATCAAACTTAAATTTTTGTGGGTTCATGCAAACTGTGCTTACACTTACTTTTGCATTTTTTCTTTTCTTAGGAGGGCTGTCTAGATAAGGCTTCTTATTAACCTGCAAATTGTCTTCTAAATATGGATCCAGTTCATCAAACCGATCAAAGCTATCAAAAAACTCACTTAATTCTGAATCTGAGTCCTCAACACCATCTTTTCCAACTGGAATCTTTGGAAGGCTAAGTTTTGCTCTTAAGCTTTTCTGATACCCTTCTTCATCTAAGAAAATAATAGGACTTGGGCTAGAGCAATCAGACTCATAGGATTCTGTAGGAGATGGAGAAAACATGTTTTTGTCTTGGCAATTTGCATGCTTCCATGTATCACATGATGCATTGCCAGTATTTTTAGCCAATGATGAATAATCCTGATGTTCCAAGTAACTCATTAGCACTGTAGACTTGATAGATGATCTACGACGCACAGAACTAAATATGATTTTTGTACCACTGATGTCTAGGCAGTGAGGAGACTGTGTCTGAGAGGCAGCATCTCGTTGATTTGTCGAGGGTCCCCATTGCATTCCTAAAACAAAAGTAATAGTCTTAGGTTTTGTTTACAAAATTAGGTTTAAAAACACAAATTAAAGAAACATTGCACAAAATTCACAACTAGCACACATTTACACAAGTGAATCCAAATGTTTTAAAAGGTCAAGTAAACATTTTTTCTAAAATGGCTACAGGGGATCAAGCTAGAGGCTCATATTGTACCACCATTGAAAGCAGAATTTAAGGCAGATATTTAAAAAAAAGTTCCTGAACCGCATACAGATAATACGAACGACTGGATACACAGGACGATTTGGTTTGCGAATGTGAGGCAGTTTCTAATAGCATGCAAGATTGAGGGTATAAAGGTGCAGTGGCTCTATAAAGGTAAAGCTATAGCCATCAGTAGAGACCGTGCAGCATTAATAGAACAAGAACTCTCGGCTAAGGTCGAAAAAACGGTACAGCAACACTATGAATTTTGTGACATCCTTTTCAGTTGAATATAGTCAGATTGTTGGTATTATCAAATTGCATTTACCAATCTTGTATGTGGATCAGGAATTTCATACAGTACTTAGTGGGGGATGCAATTTCTCTAGCAGATGGGCATACACATTGGGCAACTTGCTTTCCCCCAGTCTGTTCTACTCGTGCAATGACCGGTATTCTGGGACATGGTTACCTACCAAAGGTTCATTTTGTTGTACCTCTAGGTATTGTAACAAACACAAAAAAGTAATGCAGTTGTTTCTCTTACCGCTGGCAAAACCTTAAGGCCCCTTCCACACCAGGACGGCTGTTTTGCAGCAGTTAAAAGCATGTAAAATGTTTTGTGAAATTCAAGGCTCCAGGCACTGCGATTAGCTGCATTTGTACATTGCGAGTACATGCGGCCACGTTTAGCTGAAGTAGTCATTCCCATAGCAACCCTTTTTATTTTTTTGATTATGATGTGCTTCCTGTTTTTTTTTCTCACGCTGCTATCCGCAGTTGACAAAAAAGACTGCCATTACCTGCGGTTATGTGCATATAGCTGCGCTACATCGCACCTGGACGCATTCAATTCAATTTTTTCTATTTGCACCAAACCGCATGTAACGAAATCGTAGGTAAACGCTGTATGTGAATGGGGCCATAGGAAAGCATTGTGTGCTTTTAGTTGTGGTAGAAAAATAGAAAATCCGCAGCTAAAAGCACCATTTTATCCGTCCGTATGAAAGGGGCCTAAAGATTAACCAGTAGATAAATTGTAAGGCCTCGTACACACGGACGGACTGTCCGCTGAAAACGGTCCGCCGGACCGTTTTCAGCGGACCTGTCCGCCCGCAAATTTCTGTCTGATGGTTGTACACACCAATCAGACAGAAATCCACGCGTAAACAATACGCGGGGACGTGACCGCGCCATCGCCGCGACGATGACGCGGCGACGTGGGCGGACCTGTAAGTTCAAAGCTTCCACGCATGCGAGGGATGGCGGCAGATCGGACATGTCCGGTGAGTCTGTACAGACGACCGAACATGTCCGACGGACATAGTTCCAGCTAACATGTTTCTTAGCATGCTAAGAAACATTTGTCCGCTGGAAACTGTCCGATCCGCCGGACAATTGTCCGGTCGGCCCTACACACAACCGAACATGTCTGCTGAAACTGGTCCATCGGACCAGTTTCAGCAGACATGTTCGGTCGTGTGTACGGGGCCTAACACTACATCAGTGGTATAAAAGTTGCAAACTACAGTATGTAAGATGCACTATACACCCCTTGAGGATCAGGATTTCAGAGCACTACGACGACACCAATAACCACATTGCCAGGAATATTTTGCATGCCTAGACAATTTCGAAACATTCACAAAAAAGGTAATCAAATTATTATTATTTTTTTTTAACATTCAGAAGGTTAAGAAATCCCTTGCAGTGGAAGGTGTGGTGGATCTTTACTTTAACCACTTGCCCACTGGGCACTTAAACCCCCTTCCTAACCAGGCCAAATTTCAGCTTTTATTTTGAATGACAATTACTCAGTCATGCAACACTGTACCCATATAACATTTGTGTCCTTTTTTTCGCCAAAAAATAAGCTTTTTGGTGGAATTTAATCACCATTGGGTTTTTTATTTTTTGTGCCATTAATGGAAAAAAAAAAAAAAAAGACAGACAATTTTGTAAAAATAAATAAAAATGTCTTTCTTTCAGTTGAAGTTGATTTTTTCCACAATTCTTTGCAAAATTAAGATTTTTTTTCGTTTTCACACAATTGTCATATTACCAAGTTATTTCTCACACACTGTATAGGCAAACAGGCAACTACACCCCAAAACATATTCTGCTACTCTCCCTAAGTATGGGGGTACCATATGTATGAGACTTTGGAGCCTGGCCACATACAGAGGCCCAAACATTCAAGTAGCACCTCCAGGCGTTCTAGGAGCATAAATTACACGTATAATTTCCTGACAACCCAATGCAAATTTTGAAGGCCCTGGAGCATCAGGAAAAATGAAAACGCCCACAAAATGACCCAAATTTGGAAAGCAAAAACACCCCATTGTATATTCACTGTTTGGAGGACCTTACTTCCAAAAGCTTGTTTCTGGCTAGATAGAAGATCTAGCCGATAATGACAAACAAACATGGAGATGTTTGACCAATATCTGCTCTGGGTTGGCACCAGCTTTTTCTGCCCAGGACTTTGCTGATGCTCTGGTAGAATGAGTGTTGAGGAAATGTGGAAGATCTACAGTAGGTCCATAATCTTGTAGGATTCCACAAGGGCGAATGCATTTCACCTGGCTAAGGTGCATCTAGGCTTGCCTGCCTCTTTGGCTACCTGAATAGAGTACAAAATAAGGCATTTGAAATCTGAAAATCCTTAGTAGCTGAAAGATACATATGTAGAAATCTTCTAGTATCCAAGAGGCTGAGTTTCTCTTCCTTAACATAAGAAAGTCTGCTACAGAGCCTGTTATTTCTTGACATCCAGGAATTACATTTCCATATCTCTTGACAGGTATGAGACTATGGAAAAGGGTATCCAGTACTCTATCAGGTACTCCCCTTGGATCTCAGAATCGCCTCTTACGTAACCATGCGGCTAACTTTAACATCTGTAACCGGGGATGCAAGAAAGACCCCCTAGATATCATATCCTGTTTAGCAGAAAGTTTCCATAAGGGTACAACAGCTAGATAGAACAGCAGAGAGAACTATGCTCTCTTTGGCCAGAACGGGTTGGTCAAGATTATAGAGTTGTTTCCTCCTGTAGGAACTTCTTCAAAACTAGCAGAATCAAGAGGATAGGAGAGAAGGCATTACACAGGTTGAAATGCAGGTTTATTTCTGGAATTCCGCATAGTAATATCGGAACAAACCTTTGGACGAGACAATTCTTGCTGAGAGACTTTGTGGCAGCTCAATTGTTGGGCTCTCACTTTAAGTGAATGGTTGATAGGCACTTAAAGAGGAAGTAAACCCTCTCTTTAAAAAAAAAAAAAAAAAAAAAAACTACAAGACAAAGGCATAATGAGCTAGTATGCTCATTATGAATTACTTACCTGAGAACGAAGCCCCCGCAGCGGTACTCAGACACCTCCTCCGTCGCCACCAGGATACTTGGAGTGACTTACGAGCATCGTTGCTCTGGTGCGGTCACTGGCCGGTGCAGCGATGACGTCACTCCCATGATGCCGTTAGTAGTGGCACGCTCAGTGCGCCGTAGACATCAGTGCCGTCTTTCTTGGAAATATCTCCTTAACCGTGTAGGTTAAGGAGATATTTCTTGCACCTACAGGTAAGCCTTAATCTAGGCTTACCTGTATGTCAAAGTGGTCTGTAAGGGTTTACAACCACTTTAAGATTCCTTTCTGCCCATATGAAAAATACTCTCTGCAACCTGCATTAAGGAGGCTAGCTTATCATTACAACCAGATTTGAAATTTTCTTAGGGGCAGGTTTCTCCTCTTTGACTGGGTCTTTGATCTGCAAAAATAAAAACTGCAGAAACAATGCCAAGGTTCCTGCCATAAACATCATACCAGCCACTTTCCCAAGGTGAGCCATCACAAAACCAGACAGTGCTAACAAAGGGTCCCAGGCGACCTTAACTGACCTGACCACTTCCACCAGGAAAAATTACAGGAAAAGGCACTGACAAAATGGACCGGAACCAGGGCCTCCGGCGCCCAAAAAATTACCTCATCCCTACCCAGGGTCTTCCAGCCAAGTGTGCCCAATCTGGCAGGAAGGAAGGAATTTGCAATCACTTAAAAATTCTCCTATGGAGTGATCTGCAGCATCGGAAGCTAATTGTTTCAGCTCCTAGGCTTGGTGCTTCATGGTCAGCAGTTCAAAGTGCTAGTGCTGCTAGCTTTAGCATTAGTGCCTATAGCCATCAGGATCCCCTGAGACTGGTCACAATTTTAAAAAAAACAAGCTGCAGATTGAAAATTGTTAATAACGTTCAATTACAATATGACTTGTGTCAAAAACCTTGAGGAGCATGGATTTTAGAATAATAGACTTTTGCAAAGCACTAGAAGTCTATTTTAAAAAAAAAAGATACATAAAACACTTCCAGCATTTTGTTAACAAATGGAAGTCAATAGTAACGGTGGGTGGAAAGTCAAGATTTAAAAGACCTAGATCAGGGGTGTCCAACCTTTTGAAGAGAGAGGGCCACTTAAGAGTCTTGGTAACCAGTCGTGGGCCACAATGAGCGGAGCAGGCGGATGGCAGTTTGAAAGCAGCCCAGTAACCACTGCAGAAAATATATGCCCATATATACCCTGTGATTTTAGCACTAAAACTGACTTTTAATAACCGTATTCTACTCTATTCTACCCCAGAGCAGGAGGTCGGGGCCACATCAGAGGGCTCCGCGGGCCACATGTGGCCCCCGGGCCACTGGTTGGGCACCCCTGACCTAGATGAATCTCAGGCAGAACTGCATGTAGACTGGTCTAAAAAAACAAAAGTCCCAATATCAATGCAAAGGACTTGCAGGAAGATTTAAAGCAGTATTCTTCAGTACACTTACATAACCCAGGGACAGCAAAACCTATGCAAACACAGCATCGTATTCATAAATGTAACAATCAATATACTGTAGGTAGTCTGAAGAGGCGATACAGTACCTTGTCTGTCAGTTGTATTAATAGGATCCTCTTCATCTAAATGTTCAAATGCAGTTACAAAATCATCCTCAATTGAGGAGACCGAATGGTTTGTGTCGTCGTCCTCATGATGATCTTCCTTCTTATTCATTCTCAAGCAGTCCTGGTCTATTGCATACAATACTCCAGCTGAAAACTTGCTCAGCAGGACATACAGATAGTCTCTTTTAAAAAGTGAAAATGGTGCAGAGGTCATCATACATAAAGAGCCGGAAAAAGCATTCTGCAGAAATAAAGCAAAATAAATGAAAATACTGTACATGAATCTAAAAAAGTGGGAGGAGAAACTGTGTCCTTGTCAAAATAACTGACACCACCCCCCATTAAATTATTAAAACAGAAGATGGGGAAAGAGACCCCAAATCTCCAGGCAGGGAGCTTGGAGTGTTAGAGTGTCACACAATACACAACATTTAATGAGGTTTAAAAATAAAACAATAAATCTTTATTATCTAAAAGAACATTTACTCATTAAAAATTGGTCCATAGCTACAGGAGTATACAAGATACAAAATATAGAGAGCCCAGTGGATCCACACGTTTCACATAGATCCAGTGCTTCTTCAGGATTCACAAGCTCTCTATATCAAGATATGGGTACACTCTCTAAATTATAAAAAAAAATTGTACATCACATATTATATGAAATGTGATGTACAATTTTGTAATTATTGCTCTATATTTTGTATCCAGTATGCTCATCCCATGTAGCTATGGATACATTTTTAACAAGACAAGTTTGTTTTTCTACTGTACATACAGTATACATACATAGAATGTACAAAAGTACTACATACGATGTGCAAGGTTCTACAAACAATGTAAAGGGCTCTACATGCATTTAAAAACTCAATCTACAATCCATCTCTCAAGCAGCCATCTTGCAATTTGTCAATGTTACCTGCTTGTTCACACCATGTCGATTGAGATGTATTTTTCTGCACACCGCTGCACATTTGTGTGATCAGGGAATATATCAAACAAATGTGCTCAGTGGACATGGCATGGGAAAAAAAAAAAAAGTATTCAAATCTGTGCTAAAACCGTTTTATTGAGTGGCGCAATTCTGAAAGCCACTACAGAACAAAAATTAAATTCTGTTCCTCAACATTCTAAGCAAAGGGCCAAGTTCACTGTCCTTCAGACTTTAAGGCTGCATTCACACCTGAGCGTAGCATTTTGCAGCGTTTTTTACCGCGATTTGCAGCGACAAAACGCAGCGTTTTTTACCGCGATTTTGTACAGGTCTAGGGTCACAAATGTAAAACGCCCAAACGCCCAAATTCGAGCGACAAAAAAGGGTCCAGAACTTGTTTGGGCTTCAGGCGTTCGGCGTCAGGCGTTTTGTAGTGGAGATGTGAACCATCTCCATAGAGAATAATGTATTTTTTCCCCTCTAGCGTTTTGGGGAGTCGCACTTCATGCGACAAAACGCTCAGGTGTGAATGCAGCCTAAGGGGGGCCAGACTGTGGTCAGTGGGAGTAGGAAATGCACAGTGTCAGTAGGAGGAAACAACGCCTCCAGCTTGGTGGTCAGTGGGACTATAAAAAAAAAAGTAAAACATTACCCGTGATCCAAAGGAAGAAATCGTACCTTCGCCTTCAAATTAATTTGATAAATAGTGCCCCGTTGTAGGTGTCAATGGGAGGAATAGTTTCCCACTGCTAGTGTCATGAAAGGAATGTTGACAAATCATTGGTGTTAGACCCCTTTCACACTGAGGAGTTTTTCAGGCGGTACAGCACTAAAAATAGCGCTGCTATACCGCCTGAAAAACTCCTGCCCAGCAACCTGGCAGGAGAAAAAAAAATCTCCTGCTAGCAGCATCTTTGGAGCGGTGAGAGGAGCGGTATTTATACCGCTCCTTCCCATTTAAAACAATGGGAAACCTCTGCAGAGGCGCATTGCGGGCGGTATTAACCCTTTATCGCCCGCTAGCAGGGATTAATACCGCACCGATAGCGGCCGAATCCCACGGCAAATCCGACGGTATAGAGCCGCTATTTTTAGCGGCGCTATACCGCAACCGCGGCTCCCGCCCCAGTGTGAAAGGGGCCTTATTGGGAGGAACAGTGCCTCGTATCAGTGGGAGGAATAATGCCCAGAGGGCCAGATATGAGCAATCATTCATCCCTCAGGCCACAGTTTCGATACCGCTGCCTTAATGAATCCTGAACCAGCCTTAGGCCCCAATCATAGCTGTGCACTTTAAAATTGATTTTAAAAGGTTGCTATTTAAAAAAAAAAAAAAAAGCTGTACTTATCTGCTCTGTGCAGTGATTTTGCACAGAGCAGCACTGAGCCTCTTTTTTTTGGGTCCTCTGCCAGTGGTCCTGGCTCCTCCCTCCCTACTTTGTGCCCACGATAGCAAGCCTCTGCTATGAGGGCTCCAGAGCCATGCTCCTGTGAGAAGGCTCAGCCCACTCCTCGTTCTTTCCTCATTGGCTCAATGGTTGTGATCTACAGCAGCAGTGTGAGCCAATGAGAGAGACCCGAGACAGCCACTTCTCTCTTGCACATCGCTGGATCTAGATGGGGCTCAGGTAAGTGTAAAGGGGGTGGGGGTGAAGCTGCCCACACAAGGTTTTTTACCTTAATATATAGAATGTATTAAAAAAAGGTAAAAACTTTCTGCCTTAGGAAGCACTTTAAAGGAGTTGTAAAGGAAAAAACAAAATTGCCTAAAAATAATGTCTGCAAGGTAGACAGACAGAATAGTGTAATGATTCTGTTAAAACAAGTAAATACCTATTAAATTCCTTCATCTATATCACCTTCGGCGTTCTAGTTTCTGTTCTCTCATTCACTTCCTGGTTTGCAAGGCTCGTTCATGTAAGAACTACATTTGCCAGTATGCATTGCGGCACGCCCAGTAATTCACACCTCCTTGAAGTCTCTAACACGTAGAGAGCGTCCTGCCGCACAGATGTAGTTCCCAGGAGGGGGCGAGAACGTCACTGACCAAAGCGGCGTATGGCGCGTTAAAAAAAAGTTCTGCATGCTGCATCTTTGATAAACTTCCATTAAAATGCGGATTCTATAAAGCTCAACGGTAGAGTGTCTAAAATGCAACGCAATGACAAACACACTGCAGAAGTGAACCACCCATAAGTCTTTCTTTTGTACTGCATAGATTATGCAAGTCTGAGGCACAGAATTAGCACAGAGACAAATGATACATGGAAAGAACCGAGACAAATGATACATAGCATCACTAGTGCAAGATTGATAAATCCCCTGTACACCGAGTATGCCTTTCATTGTCAAACAGAACACTGACCAAATGTACCACCTCATTCAAATTACACACCTGTGTTACTTGCGCTGTACTAGGTTTTGCATTCACTTTTCCATTGTTCATGAAAATAACTTCATTCTCATTTAAATTACACAGATGGGGAGATTGTATCAATTCCGGGACATCCACGTAAAGTGCCGTTACACCCTATGAAATAAATATTTTTTATAAAATTTTAATGAATATATATATTAGTTTACAAGAGATAAAAGTAGACATTTTGCAGGATTTCTCAAAACGTATGAAATAAAAATAAGAAAGTAAAAGATAAAAGCAAATACAAACAAATGTGTACAATGATTGTTCAGTTAATTGTAGAAGACATTTTTTTTTTTTTACTCATGCCCATTCAATTAATGTACAAATTACAGATTAAGAGACATAGAACAGTTGCAGAATAAGACTTAGGACAAAGGACATTTCTCACCTCCTCCACTACCACTCTTTTCCAAACCTATCCATGTTTTTTTCCCCACTTATTACCAAAAATGGGGACGAGGGAGTGACACACGTCAGGTTATTCTTGTCATCTCAGATTCCATATGTGTGGTCAGTCTATGTGGAAATTGCCAGGCCTTACCAAAAACACAATTGTGTTTTATACTTAAAAAGTGTAGCATATGAAGTTACCAAGAAAAACACACAACACAAGACAGAATTTTAAACATGTGTTTGCTATTAAACTGCCAACAAGTTGCGGACCATTAAGCCCCTTACACCCTTCACCACCACCCAAGATCCATGTACTGAAGGCTTTGTCCAATATCAAAGACCAAGCTCAGATGTCGTAAGTGAATCACAATTCTGCCAAAGTGCAATATATCAGCTGCTACTAGGAAAATCTCCAAGCTGATACACCGAGATGATCATAACAGCTCAAAACACAGACTGGCATAAAAACTATTCTGTAGAAAAAAGCATGGGGAAGCTGGGTTACAAAACTTCCATTAGGAATGCTTTATTTACTGTAAATAAAGTAAAGTGATCTAAAGTATATATACCTCCTCTGTTGCAGTGGATTTGCACAGAGAAGCCTGAATCATCCTCTTCTCGGGTCCCTCTTTGCTTCTCCTGGCCCCTCCCTCCTGTTCAGTGCCCCCACAGCAAGCAGTTTGCTATGGGGGCACCCAAGCCGAGGCACAGCTCTGTGTGTCCATTCAGACACAGAGCCCCAACCCAGCCACACCCTCTCTCCCCTGACTTATTGACAGCAACAGGAGCCAAGGGCCAATCAGAAACAAGCAAATATCGGACGGCTGAGACATTTATAGACATCACTGGACCTCAGGTGGCTTTTTATCTTAATGCACAGAATGCATTAAGATTGAAAAAAAAAAAAAAACACACACACTTTTGCCTTTACAACTCCTTTAAGTGCAAGGTATTTTTTAAAAACTGAAACATCAGTTTTGGTTGCAATGGTTTTTAAACAGAATTTGTTGCAATTCAGGGTGGAGTAGTTTGGGATAATACACAAAGTTTAAAAAAAGCCCCCTTGACGAAGTCCCCCCCCGACATAATGCGTAGGGCGGAGCCTTTTGCCCAATCTATGTTCCAGAGCGTAGTCTCTTGTATCCTAAATAGCAGCAGCAGCAGCACAATCCATCAGTGTTTGGAGCCGCTGGCATGAGACAAACGGTGCAGTAAGCCATGGAGTAAGTCTGGGACAATGGACGACGGTTCTTCCTTTATGCATGTTTAGTTTAATATAATAAAAGCTTTTGAAGTGTTCACAAACAGAAAACACTATCTGCTTTTTTTTTTTTACTCCTGGGGATAGGAAATTTTGAACAGCCTGACATCTTGGCTAATCCCGGTTGCTTAAAGGGGAACACATGTACCTGACCTTTAATTTTAAGGGTCCAAAGTGAAAGGTAAGTGGCCATTGTGGTTGTAGGTGGTGAAACATCACGGATTAAGGTGGTGTCCCATCTTTTAATAAAAAATGCATGTTTTGACCCGCAAACTTTAAAGGGTCCATATTTTAAAGGTGATCGGCAATTCTGTGGGCCTTGATGGTGGTTTTCACTTGATGCACATGGTGAATTGGACTTTGAAGAAATGTACCAGAAGATTTGTCACTATTTTCATCCAAGCCATTTTTATTATGGAGAACGTTTTATTGAAATATAAAATATAGATTTTTTATATTATATACTGTATTTATCAGCGTATAACACGCACTTTTTTTCCCTGAAAATCGGGGACAAAGCAGGGGTGCGTGTTATACGCCGATAGCGCGACTCGGAGGGGAACGAGTGCCGCCGGAATTCACTGAGCCGTCATCTTCCCTTTACTCGGCTTTGACGTCGCACACACAGTCCTGCCTCCACCACCGGCATTGGACCAGTGTTCTGTCAATCACAAAAGCTGGTCCAATGCTGATGGCGGAGGCGGGACTGTGTATGTGACTGCAGACGCCGAGTGAACAGGAGAGGACGGCTGTACGAGATGACGGGCGGCTGCATGAGATGGTGAGTCTGCAAATGGGCATCAGGCTGCAGAGGGACACTGACCATTATTTTTCTTCCAAGTGGTTTATTTTTTTAAATCCTGAAATTTCTCTCTTAAATTGGGGTGCGTGTTATACGCCGATAAATACGGTATATATAAAAAATACACACACATATACACACACAGGCCTCTGACTTCCTGTTTTACTCCGTTTGTAAGGAAGAGGAAATCTACCCCTAGTAAGGGAAACTCTCTCCTGTAAGAGTGAATATGGGAAAAAGGTGTCTCCACTGATGCTTTATCACCAATCCTTGTTTCCTTAATAACCCCAAATTTTCTAAATCCAATTGTCATTGGGACAGAAAGTAAGGTGAAATCTTCTAAACAGGGGCACAGAAAGCAAAACAAATGTTACAGGGGTGATAACCCTTCCCTATGATATCCAAAACGCTTAGAAATAGATTTTTTGGCTGGAGCCACACTTATATACACACACACACACACACACACACACACACACACACACACACACATATAATCTAATTTTAACTCGCAAAGAGTGAGTACACCCCTCACATTTTTGTAAAAATTGTATTCTATCTTTTCATGTGACAACACTGAAGAAATGACACTTTGCTACAATGTAGTAGTAGTGAATGTACAGCTTGTATAACAGTGTAAATTTGCTGTCCCCTCAAAATAACTCAACACAGCCATTAATGTCTAAACCGCTGGTAGCCAAAGGGAGTACACCCCTAAGTGAAAATGTCCAAAGTGTCAATATTTTGTGTGGCCACCATTGTTTTCCAGCACTGCCTTAAACCTCTTGGGCATGGAGTTAAACAAAGCTTCACAGGTTGCCACTTGAGTCCTCTTCCACTCCTCCATGACGAGCTATTGGATGTTGGAGACCTTGCGCTCGTCCACCTTCTGTTTGAGAAAGCCCCACAGATGCGCAATAGAGTTTAGGTCTGGAGACATGCTTGGTCAGTCAATCACCTTTACCCTCAGCTTCTTTAGCAAAGCAGTGGTCGTCTTGGAGGTGTGTTTGAGGTCGTTATGTTGGAATAATGCCCTGCCGCCCAGTCTCTGAAGGGAGGGGATCATGCTCTGCTTCAGTATCTCACAGTACATGTTGGCATTCATGGTTCTCTCAATGAACTGTTGTTCCCCAGTGCCGGCAGCCCCAGACCATGACACTCCCACCACCATGCTTGACTGTAGGCAAGACACACTTGTCTTTGCACTCCTCACCTAGTTGTCGCCACATACGCTTGACACCATCTGAACCAAATAGGTTTATCTTGGTCTCATCAGACCACAGGACATGGTTCCAGTAATCCATGTCCTTAGTCTGCTTGTCTTCAGCAAACGTACTTTCTGCGTACTTTCTTGTGCATCATCTTTAGAAGAGGCTTCCTTCTGGGATGACAGCCATGCAGACCAATTTGATGCAGTGTGTGGTGTATGGTCTGAGCACTGACAGGCTGACCCCCCACACCTTCAACTTCTGCATCAATGCTGGCAACACTCATACATCATTTTACCAAAGACAATCTCTGGATATGATGCTGAGCATGTGCACTCAACCTCTTTGGTTGACCATGGCAAGGCCTGTTCTGAGTGGAACTTGTCCTGGGAAATTGCTGTATGGTCTTGACCACTGTGCTGGAGCACAGTATCAGGGTCTTAGCAATCTTCTTATAGCCTATGCCATCTTTATGTTGAGCAACAATTATTTTTTTCAGATCCTCAGAGATTTCTTTGCCATGAGGTGCCATGTTGAACTTCCAGTGACCAGAATGAAATAGTGAGAGCGATAACACCAAAATTTACCACACCTGCTCCCCATTCACACCCGAAACCTTGTAACACTAAACGAGTCACATGACACTGGGGAGGGAAAATGTCGAATTGGGCCCAATTTGGATATTTTCACTTAGGGGTGTACTCACTTTTGTTGCCAGTGGTTTAGACATTAATGGCTGTGTGTGGAGTTATTTTGAGAGGACAGGAAGTTTACACTGTTATACAAGCTGTGAGGGTTGTACTCACATTTGTGAGACACTGTACACACACTATTAGCTAGATTCACTAAGATTGCCGCAACTTTGCGGCGGCGTAGCTTAAGGAATTTAAGCTACGCCGCCGTAAGTTAGCGAGGCAAGTACATGATTCACAATGTACTTGCCTGCTAAGTTACGGTGGCGTAGCCTAAAGCGGCGGGCGTAAGGGCGCCTAATTCAAATGTGTTTGAGGGGGGCGTGTTTTATGTTAATGGGGCTTGACCTTACGTTTTTTACGTGTTTTTCGAACTGTGCCTGCGCCGGGCGCCTACATTTCCCAGTGTGCATTGCAGCTAAGTACGCCGCACGGGCCTATTGATTTCGACGTGGACGTAAACTACGTAAATCCCTATTCGGGGACGACTTACGCAAACAACGTAAAAATTTCGAATTTCGAAGCGGGAACGGCGGCCATACTTTAACATTGGCTACGCCACCTAGGGGGCATCTTTAACTTTAGGCGGCCTATCTCTTACGTAAACGGCGTAAATGTACTGCGTTGGCCGGGCGTACGTTCGTGAATTGGCGTATCTACCGATTTGCATATTCTACGCCGACCACAATGGAAGCGCCACCTAGCGGCCAGCTGAAATATTGCAATCTAAGATAGGACGGCGCAAGCCGTCGTATCTTAGATAGGTTTAAGCGTATCTCTGTTTGAGAATACACTTAAACCTAGGTCGGCGTAGATTCTGAGTTACGCCGACTTAATTCTTTCTGAATATATATATATATATATATATATATATATATATATATATATATATATATAATCTCTATCTATCTATCTATCCACACACCAAAATGACTAAGAATTTGATGCGATGATCAATATGTTTTTTTGACAGTAATGTTCACCCATTCATGTACATTGTGAACGTGGCACTATTCGAATATTTAAAAAAGCAACAGATTACATGATTACATGATTAAACCCAACATTTAGTACCTGAATGTTTCTTATTCCGTGCTCAGTAGAAAGCCCAAGAAATGTAATCTGCAAAAGAATATATAAATAAAATTACTTTAAATAGGACAATTTCTGTTTTACGGGCCAAATGTTGCAGCCACTATTATTGTTAAATGCATTCTCACAAAAAATAAAATTATATATATATATATATATATATATATATATATATATATATATATATACATATACACACATATACACACACATACACATACATACATACACACACAATTTATTTTATTTTTTTATAAAAAAAGGAGTTTCTGGTGTTAAATACTTGAGGTGGCCATAAAGTTACCACAACAAGATGTGATCATTACGAGCTGAAAGTTTGAATTCGCTGCTAGAGAAAATAAGCACAGAGAACCTCTGAAGTCATCAGCCCTGAAATGTTATGAATAACCACATAGCGATAGACCTCATAGAATAGACCACATAGCGAAAAAAAAATAAGTTCTATACTAAAAATCATATTTTATAGTATATTTGACATACTGGTTTTCTCAAAGCAGTTGATGAACCTAGGAAATTACAGCTGGTGATGGACATTTGGCTTTATAATATTTACTACAATATGTGCAGTGCTTTTAAAGTTGCCTGTTGGTCCTTAAAGAGACACTCAAAAAACACTTTTCAGGCTGCATATGTAAATACTGTGAAATGTTTACAATAAGCACTTACCGACGGTGCCCTTGCATTCATTTCATTATGCTCTTTACCCTCTGAATTAAAATGGAAATGGCCACATAAGGGAGAATAATGTTAGGATTGTAATTATATATATATATATATATATATATATATATATATATATATATATATATATATATATATATATATATATATATATATATATATATATATATATATATATATATATATATATATATATATATATATATATATATATATATATATATTACCACTTTAAGGACGCGGCGGCGGGCTTCCCAGCCTACTCCTTAACAATAAGCAATTCAATCCTTCTGAAAATTTGGAATTCGTTAGAGAAAAAAAAAAAAATTAAACACATTTGGGCTGGTTATACTGGGGTTAATTCTAAATTCAGCTTGTTCAATTAAAGAGGAGTTCCAGCCTTTTACGGTTTATTAAAAGTCAGCAGCTACACAAAAAAAAAAAAGTGTAGCTGCTGACTTTTAATAAACAGACACTTACCTGTCCCACGGTCCAGTGACGCAGCCACCCTCCCCCCCTCTATTCATAGTGTGGGCAGCTGGCAGTGACAGCTTTCGGCTTCACGGCCGAGCACTCACTGCGCATGCGCGAGTCGCGCTGTGCTCTATAAGTGGACAGGCGATCTCCTGGGACCTGTCACATGTCCCAGGAGATCGCCTAAAGGGAGGGGCCGCCTAAGGCGAGAGGAGTCGCCGCCTAGGCGATCCCTGTGTGGAAGTAGGAAGTGGGACAGGAAGTCCCACTCCTACCGAAGCCCCCACTCCCCCCCAAAAAAATTACATGCCAAAAAGGAGCGCTTAAAGCGGAAGTTCCACTTTTGGGTGGAACGCCGCTTTAAGCTTTGGGGAAAAAAATGTAAAACAACCAGAAGCGGATTGGTTTTCTATGCAGTTGCACCAGATTTAGCATTTTTCAGTTTCAGTAAATCAACCCCTCTCTATCATAAATATCTGGAAATAGTTTGGTATGATACCCTATGTGGCAGGTAGTAATGGGCAGCACCATGTTTATCACTTTTCTTATTCAGGTGAAGCAAGTTTAGAGCTCCATCTAGAGGTACAATAAAAAAACACTGCAGTTTGTCATTTTATTTTTTTAAATGTAATAAATATTATAAACATGTATGCCAAACGAAAAACATTTTTTTTTTTACTAGATTTGGATAGAATGGGGAAGGATTAAAACAAACGTTGAATTTTTACTGCGATCCATCTCTCCATTAGAGGATTTTTCCCTCACTTTTTGTGTCAGCGAAACAAAAGTGAGGGAAAATATGCAAAGGGTGATATCCAGAAGGAACCTCCACCAAATAGCAGGAATGGCCTCTCACCTTACAACTTCGACCTGCAATAGGTCACAAAGCATAATCAGAGAACCACCTGTTCTCAGAGGACAGCAAGCAATGCAGCAGTAGAACCACGATATCAGTCAGACTCAGGATCAGGACATGGCAATCAGGGCATAAAAAACAAAGGAGAGGAAATCTAGTGCTCTCTGAAGCCAAAATACATTTATTTAAGAATAAAAAGCGAATACACTCACTGTATAAGCACTCTCAAACGAGTGCAGCGAAACAGCATAAAACATCCATAAGAGCATGGGTTTCAGTCTAGGTCGGCGACCGCGGTTGACGTCACATGTGGCCCCTTCCCCTCGTACGACGTTATGTCCCTATGAGCGGGACTTCATCAGCGTGGGGTGAAAAAAGGCAGCATGCAAACGTCCCGCTGTCTAGGTATAAGAAGCCTGTGGCTGCCATGACACACCCACTAGTAATCAAGCCCTCCCATCATTTCTAATTAGACAACAAAGACTGTCAGCAAAGGAAGGCACAAACTGCACCATGATGGAAAAAAGTGACAGATTCGATCATAATGGGAAAAAGGAAACACATTCGATCGGAATACTATCAAAGGGCAGACTCCTAAATACCAAAAGTTATATATATGCAATAAGGATAGAAATCCTCAAATGCAAAAAAAGACCCCTTTAAAAATAAATCTTACATAAAAAATATATATGACGTCAGCCACGATCGCACACCCAAATTACATAAAATACATCAAAAACACATATGTAAATCCTTATATATTAACCCATTAAGGTCTCGAAAAGGAACACTACGTGTAACAGATAGATACTGGACATAAATGTTAAGAATATTAAAAATAAAAATATTAATATTACAATATATATATATATATATATATATATATATATATATATATATATATATATATATATATATATATATATATATATATATATATATATTGTAATATTAATATTTTTATTTTTATTTTTAATATTCTTAACATTTATGTCCAGTATCTATCTGTTACACGTAGTGTTCCTTTTCGAGACCTTAATGGGTTAATATATAAGGATTTACATATGTGTTTTTGATGTATTTTATGTAATTTGGGTGTGCGATCGTGGCTGACGTCATATATATTTTTTATGTAAGATTTCTTTTTAAAGGGGTCTTTTTTTGCCTTTGAGGATTTCTATCCTTATTGCATATACAGTGATGAAAATAAGTATTTGAACACCCTGCTATTTTGCAAGTTCTCCCACTTGGAAATCATGGAGGGGTCTGAAATTGTTATCGTAGGTGCATGTCCACTGTGAGAGACATAATAAAAAAAAAAAATCCAGAAATCACAATGTATGATTTTTTTAACTATTTATTTGTATGATACAGCTGCAAATAAGTATTTGAACACCTGAGAAAATCAATGTTAATATTTGGTACAGTAGCCTTTGTTTGCAATTACAGAGGTCAAACGTTTCTTGTAGTTTTTCACCAGGTTTGCACACACTGGAGGAGGGATTTTGGCCCACTCCTCCACACAGATCTTCTCTAGATCAGTCAGGTTTCTGGGCTGTCGCTGAGAAACACGGAGTTTGAGCTCCCTCCAAAGATTCTCTATTGGGTTTAGGTCTGGAGACTGGCTAGGCCACGCCAGAACCTTGATATGCTTCTTACAGAGCCACTCCTTGGTTATCCTGGCTGTGTGCTTCGGGTCATTGTCATGTTGGAAGACCCAGCCTCGACCCATCTTCAAAGCTCTAACTGAGGGAAGGAGGTTGTTGCCCAAAATCTCGCAATACATGGCCCCGGTCATCCTCTCCTTAATACAGTGCAGTCGCCCTGTCCCATGTGCAGAAAAACACCCCCAAAGCATGATGCTACCACCCCCATGCTTCACAGTAGGGATGGTGTTCTTGGGATGGTACTCATCATTCTTCTTCCTCCAAACACGGTTAGTGGAATTATGACCAAAAAGTTCTATTTTGGTCTCATCTGACCACATGACTTTCTCCCATGACTCCTCTGGATCATCCAAATGGTCATTGGCAAACTTAAGACGGGCCTTGACATGTGCTGGTTTAAGCAGGGGAACCTTCCGTGCCATGCATGATTTCAAACCATGACGTCTTAGTGTATTACCAACAGTAACCTTGGAAACGGTGGTCCCAGCTCTTTTCAGGTCATTGACCAGCTCCTCCCGTGTAGTCCTGGGCTGATTTCTCACCTTTCTTAGGATCATTGAGACCCCACGAGGTGAGATTTTGCATGGAGCCCCAGTCCGAGGGAGATTGACAGTCATGATTAGCTTCTTCCATTTTCTAATGATTGCTCCAACAGTGGACCTTTTTTCACCAAGCTGCTTGGCAATTTCCCCGTAGCCCTTTCCAGCCTTGTGGAGGTGTACAATTTTGTCTCTAGTGTCTTTGGACAGCTCTTTGGTCTTGGCCATGTTAGTAGTTGGATTCTTACTGATTGTATGGGGTGGACAGGTGTCTTTATGCAGCTAATGACCTCAAACAGGTGCATCTAATTTAGGATAATAAATGGAGTGGAGGTGGACATTTTAAAGGCAGACTAACAGGTCTTTGAGGGTCAGAATTCTAGCTGATAGACAGGTGTTCAAATAATTATTTGCAGCTGTATCATACAAATAAATAAATAGTTAAAAAATCATAAATTGTGATTTCTGGAATTTTTTTTTTTTGATTATGTCTCTCACAGTGGACATGCACCTACGATGACAATTTCAGACCCCTCCATGATTTCCAAGTGGGAGAACTTGCAAAATAGCAGGGTGTTCAAATACTTATTTTCCTCACTGTATATAACTTTTAGTATTTAGGAGTCTGCCCTTTGATAGTATTCCGATCGAATGTGTTTCCTTTTTCCCATTATGATCGAATCTGTCACTTTTTTCCATCATGGTGCAGTTTGTGCCTTCCTTTGCTGACAGTCTTTGTTGTCTAATTAGAAATGATGGGAGGGCTTGATTACTAGTGGGTGTGTCATGGCAGCCACAGGCTTCTTATACCTAGACAGCGGGACGTTTGCATGCTGCCTTTTTTCACCCCACGCTGATGAAGTCCCGCTCATAGGGACGTAACGTCGTACGAGGGGAAGGAGCCACATGTGACGTCAACCGCGGTCGCCGACCTAGACTGAAACCCTCGTTTGAGAGTGCTTATACAGTGAGTGTATTCGCTTTTTATTCTTAAATAAATGTATTTTGGCTTCAGAGAGCACTAGATTTCCTCTCCTTTGTTTTTTATGCCCTGATTGCCATGTCCTGATCCTGAGTCTGACTGATATCGTGGTTCTACTGCTGCATTGCTTGCTGTCCTCTGAGAACAGGTGGTTCTCTGATTATGCTTTGTGACCTATTGCAGGTCGAAGTTGTAAGGTGAGAGGCCATTCCTGCTATTTGGTGGAGGTTCCTTCTGGATATCACCCTTTGGATTTTTGCACTATTTTATTCCGTTTTGGATCATCTTTTTGCACTTGAGCACTTTATATGGACTCTATTATATAATTTTTAATTATATATCATATATCATATGTTTTAACTTTCTGTATGTATAGTTTAAAATTGTTTGTTTTGCGCTGCACTATTATTATGGTTATGTTAGCAGGACAGGAACTGAAGGGAAATCTGTCTAACTGAAGTCCTGGAGAGCTATTAAATAAAAAAAAAAAATTGACTGGACATACAACAGACAATGGCAGCAGACAGTGTTGTACTGAAGGTCCATGTGAGTCTTCAAATCACTTCCTGTGCAAAAGTGCTGCCATATTTGACACGCAGTCTCTAAACTGGCTATATAGCCTCTCGCATGCCCCATGTTCAGCAACATACATGATCTCAGAGCCTCACACACTTATCAACTTGCTGCAACATCACCCACACTTACTTTTGCATTTGACACCCACCATACACACACCACACAGTTGCCACCACTGAAAAGTGTACCTCTGCACTCATGCACACTTCCTGCAAATGTAGTGTTCATCATACTGCCCCAATATGCACCACTTTTGTACCCAGTCCCAGGATCCACACAAATCGCCAGTGCACTGACTGATGCAAGCATTTTCGCTTGCCACCACAGCACCCATGCAAACTTCTGCACTTGCAGCTATGATCAAGCACCTATCACTGCAAAATGCTTTCGGGCGGGGCACCCCCCCTGCATGGACGTGCACTTCTGCACCCCCTCCATGGATGTGCACTCCGCCCCCACCCCCCCTGCACGCACACACGCTTCTTCATTCCTCAACCCCCCCCCGCGCCAGTGTGCACTTCTGGACTCCACGCCACTTGGCCCTCCTCATCCTTCTAAACTCATTGTCACTTCACAGACAGGCTCTCTGCATGCACAATTTTTCTATATTCATCCCAGGTAACAGAAAGCACACTTTTGCTGTTCTCTATGTAAATGGAGCTACATGTAACCACATTTTTTTGTTTTTGTTGTGATTGGAGGTTGGGTTTTTGAAAATAAACTAAAAGTTAGGTTTTGATACCAGTTTAGATGTAAATACTTAAACCTCCTTTAAATGTTGCTTAGGCATCCGCCAAGCTTAGACAATAGTATTACCGGTTAGCAAGCAGTATGCCAAGAATAAACTTCCTCCAATGTCTTAGTTGAAAAGTTCACACCATTTACAAGGTATACAAGTTAAACAATGTAATGGCCTGGAGCCTTTAACTGTGTAAAACCTCAATTTTCAAAGCAGCAGATTTCCCATATTATCAGAATGAACAAAGAAGAAAAAACAGTCCATAAAAAACAAGCAGCTCAGGATGCTAATACAGATTACATTCACTGTAGTAGCAATTGAGCAAAAAGCCGGTATCAAACCGTCAGAACACCTATGAATAAAATGTGCTTCTCACAGAAGAAGAAGTTTACATTATTTGATTCACATGGCTCACAAGCTGACAAAGCCTTTGGATCTCTGTAGTAATGCTATGTACTTTGCAGTGTTATGGTAACACTATGTAAAAATTAGAAAGAACTGAACTGTTAGCAGTGGAAAAAACTGACCTCAATGAAATCCTCCTTGTTGCCACTCTTCAGACAGTCTGTGATAGAACACAGCTCCTTCCTACTTTGAAGTACAGATTTCATAGCACTCAGCAGCCCCTCGCTGATATTCTGGAAAATAAAAAGCTGAAGTTAAACTAACCACACAGACAGCTGAAAATCATCAGATTATTCTTCAGAAAAGCTACGCTAATTTGCTTTAAAGCAGAACAAGCATGGAAAGTTCGCCTAAAAATAAATGCACATACTTTTGCAGGAAAACAAAAGATGCATTTTAATTGCACCCACAATCAGTGGATCAGGGGTGCAGTTTCATGCTGTCGTTTCTTTCTCCAGTTCCCTGTCCATACCGCTGTACAGGCCTTTTGAGCTGGAGGAAGTGTCAGTCGACGACGAGTGCGGTGATAACGGCAGTTGTATTCTGTTGAGAACTACAAGCCTGCGGCAGATGGGACTTGTAGTTCATTCATTTACAGAGCTCTGCGAGTGAATGAGATGGCCGTGAGCCTTCCTCACCTCCTGCATATTCCTATTGAGCCAGTAAGGTTGCTCCATACTGCATGAGGTGCTCAACCTGTGGCCCTCCAGCTGTTGCAGAACTACAAGTCCCATGAGGCATTGCAAGCCGCTGACAGTTACAAGTATGACACTAAAACACAGAGGCATGATGGGAAATGTAGTTCCACAACACCTGGAGGGCCACAGGTTGACAACCCATGCTCCATAGTGATGAACCAATTGGAATGTGCAGGGCTTAGTGGCTGAAACTACTCATGTATGAATTGTGCCTGTAAGAACAGTCTCGGTTTTGAGTGTGCAAGTGTACTCTAGATGCCTGCACTTTATACCGGCAGCAGTTTCCCATTTTTGTGTTGATGACAGGGTCTCTTTAAATTAGGCAATGCAAGGCCTGATATGTTAGGCCCCTTTTACACTTGTGCGACTGCAAAGTCGCACGACAAGTCATACCCCATGATTTTCAATGAGTACCATTCATAGCTGCGCAATTTTAAGTCGCACTGACTTCCAAAGTAGTCTGTGTACTATTTTGGTCCCACTTTAATGTCAGCCGAGGTACATAGACCCCAAGTTTACACAGGCATTCCCTGAAATCGTGGCAAAACTGTGTGACTTTCAAGTCACGTCAGTGTGAAAGGGGCCTTAGGGCTTGTTCACATGTGTTGATTATAAAGAATAAAGCGATGCTCATTAATGAGCCGCACACAGAAGCAAATGGTGTTGCCACACGGCTGCTCAGTACAACCAGGAAGTGGTGGGAGTTGTTCTGTCCTAGTTCTCCAATTCCCAGTGCATTCTGGGATACTGGAACCTCCACTGTCTCTCCTCAAATGCTAACATTTTATAACTGCTTCACTAACACACCAAAATGCGGTAGGTGTTGTTAAAGCAGAGTTCCAGCCTGGGAAAGACACAAATAAAAAAATTTAAGTCAGCAGCTACAGATACTGTAGCTTCTGACATTATAAAAGTACAGTGAGCCCACAAATAAGCGGAGCTTCTCCTTTTGGGTGGAGCTCCACTTTAAGGTGTGGATACAGAGCATCACCATTGAAAAATGGAAGCAGATGACAAGTGTCAATGCATCATGAAAGCGACATGTCACTTAATTTTTAACACACCACAACACAAACGCTACTGCTCCCTTTGTGACCAGCACTGTGTAATACCATTGTAATATTCACGGTAGGCATGAAGGGTGGTTATGAAGCTTTAAAAATGCCAAATTCATGCTGCATAAACACGTGGTATTGACAGACATTTGAACAAGCCATTCGTTTGTTGCATGGAAGACCCGTGTCGTGCATTTTTTTTTTTTTTTGCCCATAAACACCAGATATGGACATTATACTTAATTGTTATTGACATCGAATATAGACACTATTTCCATTAGATAAAACGGAGAACAAATGATTCAGATACTACTCTGCTGAGTAGTTCTTTAACCACTTGCCTACCAGGCCAATTCTGACATTTCTCTCCTACGTGTAAAAATCATCATTTTTTTGCTAGAAAAATAACACAGAACCCCCAAAAATTATATGTTTTTTCAGCAGAGACCCTGGAGAACAAAATGGCAGTCATTGCAACTTTTTATCATCTCGCACTGTACTTGCGCAGCAATTTTTTTAATGCGTTTTTTTTTTTGGTACTTTCGTAAAAATCCCCATAGGTGACGCTTTAAACGTTTTTTCTAGCTCCAACGTTCACAACAATCGTCGTTTACATATGTGGGAGTGACTTACATATCCGTTCACTTCTGCGAGCGAGCACATGGGGACAGGGGCAATTTTTTTACTATTATATTTATAGTTTGATGCTTTCCAGACACAGCCCGATTCCCTCTATGAGGGGGGGAGGAGAGGGAAATTGGATGGAAACGGACCGCTCAATACGATCAACAGACGAGGAACAGATCCCCCATCCGTCCGTTTTTAGAGGATAAGATTCGATCAGATCAGTGGATGTCAAAGGACACATGTCCGTTGATATCTGCCGCTCCATAGAGGGCAATGGATGGTCCGATCAGGTCCACTTAAAAACTGACAGGCAGATCCGATTGATCCACTCATGCAAAAGGGGCATACGCGTCCGTTACGACACCTCAAATTAGACCAAAAAAACCCCACAACAAAACATGGTCTAGTGCAGGACATACAATGCCACATAAAAGCTTACTTCTTTTTTCACTGTTACTTTAGGCTTCATTTGGCCAACCTGGCTTCTCGTACAGGTGTCCATATTTGGTGCAATATGGAAAGAAGTCCACTAGGGCATATCTGTGGGGAAAGAAAGTACACAACTGAGTTCCACCAGCCACCTCCACATATTGAAAAGCTATACAATTGCATGCATATACTTACACACTATTGATCATACTGCGAACAAAAGAAAAGACACAAATACAATCTAGAACAGCGATTCTCAATAAGGGTTCAAATGTGAGTTTAGGGACCTTAGAGTGTAAACTCCTTGAGGGCAGGGACTGATGCGACTGTGCAATATATACGTAAATAGCTGTGTAAATTGTCAGTGCTATATAAAATACCAGCAATAAAATTATAAATAAAAGGGTTCAATTGAAACCTGGGACTCCTCCAGAAGTTTCTAGGGGTTCCTTTAGCACTGATGGTTTGAGCCTGTCCCATCCTGACCACCAATGTTGGAGGATATTTTCCCATGGATTTATGCATTGGGGCACTTCTCCCACTGATGTCCCTAATCTCAAGTGTAAGGAGTCCTTTCTCCCACTGACCACCAATGTAAGGGTTCCCTTCTTCACTGAGCACCAATGTAAGAGAGCCCATCTCCCATTGACCACCAGCATAAGAGGCCATTCTCCGTCTGATCACCAAACTAAGATGCCCATCTTTCTCTTGCCCCCAATGTAAGCAAGCCCTTTTCCCACAGACTGGACACTTCTCCACCTGACCACCAATGTAGTGGGCCATTCTCCCTCTGACCACCAATCTAAGGTGTCCTACTCTGAATGACCACCAAATTTTAGCAGGCCCTTCTCCCACTGACCACCAATGTAAGCAGGCCCTTACCACACTGACCACCAATGTAAGGGGCCCTTTCTGATCACCAATTTAAGGGACCCCTTTCTCCCACTAATTACTATTATAAATGAACACTACAATGTTCATGTTCTGCATTTCATTTCTGCCTATTATGTTCCCCCATTTAATAATTATTGATCATGAAAATATTTTTCTCCGTATAGATGAGAGTGCACAACAAAAAAAAAAATCGACTGTAATAATTTCAAAGGTTCCTCCATGGCCAAAAGGATGAGAAAGGCTGATCTAGAGATTTTGGTGTGCCAGTAAACTAACCTGGACAATAACACTCAACCTTTCTGGAGAAAAATGTTGCAGATATGGAAATACACAAATAACTTCTTAGAGAGGTTGGAAATAAATAGAAAAATAAATAAAAAATAAATGTACCAAGCTGAGGCACCAGATTTTACCACAAAAAAACTGGGGAAACATATTGACTCGAGTATAAGCCTAGGGTGGGAAAATGCAGCAGCTACTGAATAAACAATGCCTATCTGCAGCCGTACATTTCATTAGTAAAACAGCATGTGTCTGCCGCTGTATAATCCAGTCTGTCCGGCCTTTCATTGTAAGAAAACCCTGCCTCCTCCTCGTCCGTCCGTGATAGAGGAACACCGATACGATGCTGGGAAACTGTATCAGTGTTCCGCCTATCACAGACGAGGAGGCGGCGGGGCTGTCTTACAATGGACAGCCGAACAGACTGGATTACACAGCGGCAGACACACGCGGTTTTACTATATATAAAGGTACGGCTGCATATGGATTACACAGCGGGAGACACATGCTGTTTTACTGCCGACTCGAGTATAAGCCGAGGCGGTAGTTTTTTTAGCCTAAGAAAAAAACGTATACTCGAGTTTATACGGTATAAAAATATATATAAAATAAATATAATATAATATAATATCTCACTATAAACCTTTAGATCTTTGTTTATATCTTGCTCTACCACTTTTGCATGCCCATTCAAATAAAAATCTGTTTTACATATACCTGTGGCTTCCCACTTAATTCTTGCTTTGCAATGTGCTTTATATTTTAGGAAATCAGAAGAAACATGGCATCCTAGATATCACTCTTACATATACCGTATTTGCCAGCGTAGAAGACGACCTTTTATGCTTAAAAGCCGCGCCTCCTCCTCGTGCTGTTCCGCGATAGGCTCAGTGACCCGCCTATCACGGACGTCGTCTCGTCCTCAGCCTCGGACGAGAGGACGTCCGTGATAGGCGGAACACTGAACACAGGCTCTGCTGGGAAACTGAGTGTTCCGCCTATCATGGAACAGGACAAGGAGGCGCGGCTTTTAAAAAAATGGACGCCCGCAGTCTCACTCACTCTGCCAGGCAAAAACAGAATGAAGATCGGCGAATTGAGGCGAGGCAATGGCACAGTGAGGCGAGGCAATGGCACAGTGAGGCGAGGCAATGGCACAGTGAGGCGAGGCAATGGCACAGTGAAGGGTCGTCTTATACGGTGAGTATATCCCAAAACCAACATTTTAGCTGGAAAATTAGGGGGTCGTCTTAATACGCCGGCAAATACGGTAGTACACCTGTTAACATCTAAACAAGTTAGAGCTGCCAGAATTTTTAAATTGGCAGCCCACCACTGCAGTGAATTGATTGCTGCCATTACAGAAACAAAATTGTGATAAGTGGATAAGCTCTAAAGCCTAGTACACACTATGAGAAAACTGGATAGGAAAATTCTGCTTTCGATGCAATTATTTGATAATCTGAACGTTAGTACACAGCTTTCGTCACAAATTTTCCAAAGGGACAAACACGAAAATTAATCGGACAATGCCAGATGGTAAGATTTAATCCGTACAGTTTTCATCCAAAAATACAAATCAGATATTATAGCATCTTTGAATTTTTTTCTGTCTTTAGTAACCTATTTGTATTCGATACGGAGACTAGCATGCAAATGGGTGGGGGGGGGACACACGATCATTCATCCCATAATCTCAATGTGTGTACTAGGCTTTGCTGACTATGTTAGGAAAAAAAAAAAGATTAGGAAAAGTTAGCACATATAGCATACAAACAATAGATGACACATGTGGAAAAGGGATGGGCACACAAGAGGACTTTAAAAGAGCCTTTAGATCTGAGACTGTCCAATAGTTAATAGGTAAAATTGTACTGTACCTAGAAATAAGTGAATTTATAAGCGGTTTGGCTATGGTGGTCTATGAGGGCCCTACGATCAAAAAAGGCTGCAAAGCATTTCCGATATGGCAGTTATTTTACATGCTCAGCAAGACCTTTACTCATCTTTGATCAGTGGAAAGGAAATGTTTACAAGAGTACAGGAAACTACTAAACCCACTTCACTTTTGTGAGTACATGACAAATATTCACAACTTCCATTTCCTTCAGTAAATCAATCCACTTAAAGACTTAGCAAGATAGGACAGTGATAACTTGCACATTTCTCAGCATTGCTAAGACAGCTTTACAGTCACCAAACAACCAATTTAACTTTGAAGCATTTCAATCCTTGACCTTAAAATGTTATACTGCTTTAAAAAATACATTGTGACTAAAACCACAGACACATTTGTATGAACAAATTAACAATCGTCACCATTGATGAAGACGAGAAGAAAACTGGTCAGGGAGGCTGAATAGAGGCCTATAGCAACATTAAAGGAGCCGCAGGAATGGCTGGCAAGTACTGGCTGTGTGGTACATGTGACCACATTCTCCCATAACCTTCATATGGCAAGACAAAAAAAGTTTTTCTTCATAAGAAAAAGGCATCCAAGCCCAGCTAAATTTTTCAAAAACACATTAGAAAAAGTCTCCCAAAAGCATGCGTTATGATCTGATGAAACCAAGGTTGAACTTTTGGCGCAAAAACACTGCACATCACCAAAAGAACACCATACCCACAGTGAAGCATGGTGGTGGCAGCATCATGCTTTGGGGCTGTTTTTCTTCAGCTGGAACAGGGGCCTTAGTCAAGGTAGAGGGAATTATGAACAGCTCCAAATACCAGTCAATATTTGCATAAAACCTTTAGGCTTTTTAGAAAGCTAAACATGATGAGGAACTTCCATTTTTGTGTGGACCTCCGCTTTAAGAAAGGCCTGAATTCTTTCCTTAACCACTTCCATACAGGGCACGTATACACCTTCCCGCCCAAGCCAATTTTCAGCTTTCAGCACTGTCGCACTTTGAATGGCAATTGCGCGGTCACGCTACACTGTACCCAATCAAAATTGGCGTCCTTTTTTCCCCACAAATAGAGCTTTCTTTTGGTGGTATTTGATCACCTCTGCGATTTTTTTTTTTTGCGCAACAACGAAAAAAAGACTGAAAATTTTGAAAAAAAATATGTTTTTATTTTTTTCTGTTAAATTTTTTGTAAATAAGTACGTTTTCTCTTTCAATGGGCACTGATATGGCGGCACTGATGGGCACGATGAGATGGCACTGATGGACATCGATGAGGTAGTACTGACGGGCACAGATGAGGTGGCACTGATTGGCGGCGCTTGTATGCGGCACTGATGGGCACACATAGGCGGCACTGATGGGCACACATAGGCGGCACTGATGGGCACACATAGGCGGCACAGATGGGCACTCATCGGCGGCCCAGATGGGCACTCATCGGCGGCCCAGATGGGCACTCATCGGCGGCACAGATGGGCACTCATCGGCGGCACAGATGGGCACTCATCGGCGGCACAGATGGGCACTCATCGGCGGCACAGATGGGTGGCACTGATGGCTACTTATGGGTGGCACAGATGGGCACTGATAGGTGGGCACTGGGCATGGATGGGCACTGTGGGGTGGCACTGATGGACACTGTAGGATGGCACTGATGGACACTGGGGCGGCATTGATTAACCTATGTTGCCAGTCAGTGCCCATTTGTGGGCACTGAGTGGCATCTTTTTTTTTTTTAATGCTTTTTTTTTTTTACAGCCTTTTTTTTTTTCTTTTTTTTTGATCTGCCCTTTTTTTTTTACAGCTTTTTTTTTTTTTTTTAGCCTTTTTTTGGGGGATTTGCCCTTCCCTGGTGGTCCAGGGTGGGCTTCCCTGGTGGTCCATGTGGCGATCCGAGGGGGGGCTGCGCTGATAAACAATCAGCGCGAACCCCCCCTGTCAGGAGAGCAGCCGTTCGGCTCTCCTCTGCTCGCGTCTGTCAGACGCGAGTGAGGAAGAGCCGTCAACGGCTCTTCCTGTTTACATCATGATCAGCCGTGATTCGACACGGCTGATCCCGTGGTAAAGAGTCTCCGTGAGAGACTCTTTACCGAGATCGGTGTTGCGGGGTGTCAGATTGACACCCCGCAACAACGATCACCGCGATGCGCGCCCCCGGGGGCGCGCAGCGGCTCAGAATCCTGAGGACATCATATGACGTCCGGTCAGGATTCTACAACCACTTTGCCGCCGTCAATCTGTCATTGGCGGGCAGCAAGTGGTTAATGTACATAATATAACTGGGTACTAACATTTATAGGTAAAGTTGATCTGGGAAAAATACGATTGCCTATCGGGGGATCAGGAAGGAATTTTTTTCCCCTGCTGTAGCAAATTGGGTCATGCTCTGTAGGTATATGGGATTGTATGATATTATATACAGTAAAACCTTGGTTTGAGTGTAACTTAGTTTGAGAGTGTTTTGCAAGACAGGCAAAATTTTAACATACATTTTGGACTTGATATACAAGCAGCGTCATGTCACCACCGGGTCTAAAAGAGAGGAGAGGTGGCTCCAAGTGTAGCAATATGGTTACATTTAATGAAGGTACAACATTTAGCAACATATTGCTACACTTAGGGGCGCCTCTCTTCTCTTTTATACTCTGTATCTCCTGCTGGATTTTGCTTCTAATCCCCTTGTGGATGGAAATTTTATGGTTACACAACCCATCACATTGCTATAATCTATATGGACTAGAAACTGAAGGACCTACGTACGAATAAATGGTTGTTGGACGAATCATTTGAGTTTCCATTATTCCTTATGGGGAAATTCGCTTTGATATACAAGTGCTTGGATTACAAGCCTGTTTCCGGAAAGAAATAATGCTCGCATTCCAAGGAGATAGATAGATCTATCTATCTATCTATCTATCTATCTATCTATCTATCTATCTATCTATCTATCTATCTATCTATCTATCTATCTATATCTATATATACACACACACATATATGTGTGTGTGTGTGTGTGTGTGTGTGTGTGTGTGTGTGTGTGTGTGTGTGTGTATATGTATGTATGTATGTATGTATGTATGTATGTATGTATGTATGTATGTATGTATGTATGTATGTATGTATGTATGTATGTATATACACACACATACAGTAATTTTTTTTTTTTTTTTATGGTTGAACTCGGTGGACTGGTGTCTTTTTTCAACCTAACTATGTAATAAGTATGCCATCTAAAGTGCATCCTGCGTTTCGCCACAGTTTCAAAATTAAAATCAACTAGGTGTGAATGGAGCCTTCATCATACCAACCCACAACAACCAGTGACATCCCAACTTGCACGTTTCCCTTTTTTCTATTGTTGTAAAGAGATTGCAACCCCCTTTTTTAATGAAAACTAATACATTAAACCCACTCTCATCCTTTCTAAACTACTGCCATAGTGCTGATCTATAAGGATATCGATGCCTCCCACATGTATCCTCACCTGTCAAATGTCTCCCCTCTGTCTGTTCTAAGAACTAAAAAACTGCAGATTCTGTGGGTGGATCTGTTGTCTGGAGCTCGGTGGGTGGAGTCGTGTTGTCAGTAGACTCCCCGCTCACCTCTACACTCCACTTACACTAAATTCTGCTATGATCAGTAACATCCAGTCAAAATCCAGAAAAGTAACCACATGACTTCAGAAAAGGAGTGGGGGTGGGAATTAAAAAATAATGCCTGTCTAAGGCTAGTGCATGAGATATGTAAATAACCTTTCAAAACACAGCAAGCGTGAAGAACGGACAAAAGTTTTCTCCCGTTTGTCCATTTATTTCACTGAAAAAAGAAAAGAGGATTGCTCAGGGGTGGATTAACTCTTTGTGGCAAGACTGGGCACAGATGATAGGAAATCTTATACTCTACATTGTGACCACAAAGAATAAATTAAAAAAATGTGGGTTTGCATCCACTTTAAAAAAGGTAAAGAACCTTCAGGGCTAGTTTACACTTGCTTCAAAACAAGGCTTCGGACAGGCTTTGTAAAAAATCCCTGAACGCTAGTCAAAGCTCCTGTCACTAAATAAAATGGTTAGCTTACAGTCCCGTTTACACCTTACATTTGCTTTGCTTCTGCTTCAAAATGATATCCCATGTCACGTTAGTGGTGCCTCAAAGCGTCTTCAAAGCCTCCATAGAACTCTGACAAAGCTTGCTTGAAGCACCTGTGGCTTTTGGAGAGGCTTTAATGTAGCTTTAATTTGTTTTGGCGAAAATGCAGGTATGAGATATCCACGAACACAGGGCATCCGTCGAGCTTCAAAAGAGCATCACGGAAGCTGGTGTGCTCGTCCCCGTTGCTGGAAAGACTGGGTACAGGTAAGTAAAAGGGGGGCTCTGGGGGCTGCTGCATCACAGAAGAATTTTCACCTTATAGCATAGAATGTATTAAGGTGAAAAACCCTGAGGGTTTACAACCCCTTTAAATCCGACTAGTGGCGAAGAGGCACTACAGATATTTTAGTAAGGCCTTTTAACCTACTATGCCTCCGTTATATCACTGATAAAATACAAGCTGTTATAGGTGTCCATGTCTGTGTGTTACAATGTAACTAGGCATTGCTCATAAAATGTCCAAATACAAATAATGTGGGCACCGGCCAATTTTCTAAATGATGGCACATTTCAGAACTGTTCAATGACTAACCAGTGAATGGACTGCCTCCAACATTCTAGGCCGAAAGCCATCTGCTCAGATATTGAACCGGAATGAAAGAATCACACAATGGCTGGACTGGCACAAGAGTGACTTTATTATAGTCTTCTACACAATATAAGAGGAAGTGTCAGCAACACTTACATTTGGCTATTGTGGAGGATCATAAATCATGCAATTCTGGCCATCTGTAACCAAGAATGAGAAGCATATAGCCAGACCAATGTACATAGTATTTCTAGGACATTTAGGCCCGTGTCTACAGAATTTTTAGGGTCAGTGGGCCTGTGGAAGTATTTTGTCTTAGTATGGGTTTACAACCCCAGACATAGCTAAAGGAAGGGGATGGTCAGCACTGAGGATGACATCCAAAATAGTATTTCTTTATTAAATGCATGTACAAAGCTGTATCCTGGAGGCACAGCTTTATGCATGTGTGGGTTTGTGCAAGTAGCAGTGTAGACCTACATGCAGCCATTTATTACTATGGGAGGCTTTATCCAGCAACCGTGTATCCTGCTTCAATATACCAGGGCGTGACAAATTTGCTTGAAATCTAGGAGCCAGCTAAAAAAGTTAGGAGCCAGGAACCCCCCAACCCATCCCCCCCCAGTCCCCCCACCCGTCCCGCCGAGCTTGTGCACAGAAGCGCACGCATACGTGAGTAGCGCCCGCATATGTAAGCAGTGAGGTATCGCCGCGATTGGTAGGGCGAGAGTAATAATTCTAGCCCTAGATCTCCTCTAATTCAAAACATGCAACCTGTAGAATTTTGTAAACGTTGCCTATGGAGATTTTAAAGGGTAAAAGTTTGTCGCCATTCCACGGGCGGATGCAATTTTGAAGCGTGACATGTTGGGTATCAATTTACTCGGTGTAACATCTTTCACAATATAAAAAAATTAATTAAATGGGGATAACTTTACTGGTGTCTTATTTTAAATTTAAAAAAAGTGTATTTTTTCCCAAAAAAGTTTGCTTGCAAGACCGCTGCGCAAATACGGTTTGATGGAAAGTATTGCAACGACCGCCATTTTATTCTCTAGGGTCTTAGAATAAAAAAGATATATAATGTTTGGGGGTTCTAATTAGAGGGAAGGAGATGGCAGTGAAACCGGACAGGGGAAGGTCCATTAGCATTGCTGGTTGTCTTGTCATACCAACGGCCACCACAAGATGGCACCAGATCACAGAAGGAAGCATAGGCCTGCAGAAGGCCACAAAGCCGCGGCCTCAATTACGTGCTGGCGCGGTGGGGGACCCACGGAGACACAGAATACCCCAGCTGTGCCGCCCCAGGCGCCAGGTCACTAATTCTAGTCGCAATTGCGACCTGGCGCCCGTAGATTTGTCGAACCCTGCATTATACAGCCTCATGTACCCATGCAAAACACGTTAAGACTAGAGTATATACCCATATACAGAGATGGATTTGTCCACAAATGTCTCTATCCGAAAACATTTAAACAGACAGCAAACAAACTCTCAAAAAACATCAGTAGGAAAAAGAAAAAAAAAAGTGCAAGGCTCCATCTCCAAGCTTTGGCTATATGAAGATTTTTTTTTTATATAATCTTACAAACTGATACAAAAAATCATAAACCGATATAAGTGGAGGTTACAAGTGATTATTCATACAGTAAAACCTTTGTTTGAGAGCGTTTTGCAAGACAAGCAACATTTTTAAATCAAATTTGACTTGATATACAAGTGATTTCTTGATACAAGAGTAGCGTCATGTCACAACTGAGTATAGAAGAGAGGCACCTCCAAGAGTAACAATACAGTTACATTTAGTGAAGGCACAACATTTAGAAACTCACATGGTTGATGATTAACCACTTCCATACCAGGCACTTACGCACCTTCCTGGCCAAGCCAATTTTCAGCTTTCAGCACTGTCGCAATTTGAATGACAATTGCGCGGTCATGCTACACTGTACCCGAATGAAATTTTTATCATTTTGTTCCTACAAATAGAGCTTTCTTTTGGTGGTATTTGATCACCTACCGACATTTTTGAAAAAAAATAAGTTTTTTTTTTGTAAATAAGTAAGTTTTCTTCTTCAATTATGGGCACTGATATGGCGGCACTGATGGGCACCGATGAGGTGGCACTGATGGGCAACGAAAGGCGGCACTGGGCACTCTTTGGCGGCACTGATAGGTGGGCACTGGGCATAGGTGGGCACTAAGAGGTGGCACTGATGGACACTGAGGGGTGGCACTGATGGCATTGCTGGGCATCATTTCAGTCAGTGCCCATGTTGCCAGTCAGTTACCATTTGTGGGCACTGATTGGCATTGATTGTGTTAAAAAAAAAAAAAAATTGTGCCTATTTTTGCTCTATTGAGCACCGAGGGGGCACTCCGAGGGGGGGCTGCTCTGATAAACAATCAGCGCGAACCCCCCGTCAGGAGAGCCGCCGATCGGCTCTCCTCTACTCGCGTCTGTCAGATCAACGGCTCTTCCTGTTTACATCGTGATCAGCCGTGGTTGGACACGGCTGATCACGTGGTAAAGAGCCTCCGTTGGAGGCTCTTTACCGAGATCGGAGATGCAGGGTGTCAGACTGACACCCCGCATCACCGATCGCCGCTCTGCGCGCCCCCATGGGCGCGCGCCGGCATGTAATCCTGCAGGACGTCAATAGACGTCCAGTCAGGATTTCACAACCACTTCCCGGACGTCAATTGACTATTGACCGGGCAGGAAGTGGTTAAAAAACGGGCACATCCAAGTATGCAGGCATCCAGGGTAAAGCTATTCACATAGACCAGCCTCCTCACCACCATTGACATCATCCCTCCCAGGCTGCGCTCCACGAGCACTTCAAGCCTCGCTTTCAGATCGCTCTACTGCAGGGTAATCTTTACGGTCACGACTGCAGACAGCTTTACCCCGGATGCGCCTTTTTTAATTAATTATAAACCATGCGAGTTGCTAAATGTTGTACCTTCAATAAATGTAACCATATTACTACACTAATGCCGCGTACACACGGTCGTTTTTTGTGATGAAAAAAAACGACGTTTTAAAAAACGTCATTTAAAATGATCGTGTGTGGGCAAAACGTCGTTTTATGTCTTCAAAAAAACGACAAAAAAAAAAAATTCGAACATGCTTGAATTTTTTATGTAGTTTTTCAAAACGTTGTTTTTTCTGTCATAAAAAATGACCGTGTGTGGGCAAAACAAAAATGCTCGGCATGCTCAGAAGCAAGTTAGGACGCGAGTTTGAATGGAACAGAGTGCTGTCGTACGTGCTGAACGTAACCGCGCTTTGCTAGAGCTTTTGGAAAAAACGATGGTGTGTATGCTACATGGTTTTTGAAAATGAAGTTTGAAAAACTACGTTTTTTTTCCATGCTAAAAACGACCGTCTGTACGCGGCATTAGAGGCGTCTCTCTTCTCTTTTATACTCTGTAGCTCCTGCTCGATTTTGCTTCTAATTCCCTAGTGGAGGCTTCCATTTGTGGATGGACATTTTATGGTTACACAATCGGACTGCGATCATCTTTTTATATGGACTATAAACTGAAGGACTTATGAATAAATGGTTGTGGAACGAATCATTTGAGTTTCCATTATTTCCTATGGGAAAATTTGCTTTGATATACAAGTGCTTTGGATTATAGGCATGTTTCCCCAACGAATTATGCTCACAATCCAAGGTTTTACTGGTATACCAAAAATGAGCAACAGATCCAGAGCTATAGAGCCCACATTGTTAAAAGATAAGTTCACCTTTGGGAACAGGTTACATGTTCCAGCTGTTTTTAGGGTGGAACGTGTAACTAATGCTGCAGCATTCTGTGAATGAATGAACTACAAGTACCAACATCCTTTGCAGATGCCGGCTTGTAGTTCTCAAAGAGCTACCATGGCGCTTTGGAGCACATTGATTCTTCCTGTCAGTGTATCTGCTTGCCTGGGAGGGATGTATGGGCACACAGATCCACTAAGGCCTCGTACAAACAGGACCGGACATGTCCGCTGAAACTGGTCCGCCGACCGGTTTCAGCGGACAGATCCGATCGTGTGTACAGGCTAGCGGACAGATTTCCAGCGGACAAATGTTTCTTAGCATGCTAAGAAACCTGTCCGCTGGAAAGCTGTCCGGCGGACATCTCCGCTGGTTAGTACACCTAACCAGCGGACAGATATCTACCGCATGCGTCGAATGGATTCGACGCTTGCGTGGAAGTATTTTACTTCCTGGTTTGGTGACGTGGCGGCGTCAACGTCACCGCGCTGTCTGTCCGTGCGGATTTCGGTTTGATGGTGTGTACAGCCAGTATCAGACCAAAATCTCCGAGCACACTGTCCGCTAGTCTGTACGGGGCCTAAAAGGTCTGCAAGAGACAAGCATTGCACCAGTGAACTTATCCTTTAAATCATGGGTGCTGCTCAACCTGCAGTTCCCTAGCTTTTTACGTAACTACAAGTCCCATCATACCTCTGCTTTTGGGAGTCATGCTTGAACCCGTCAACCTTGCAGTGCCTCATGGAAGTTGTAGTTCTGCAACAGCTGGAGGGCCACAGGTAGAGCACGCATGCTTTAAGCCAATGTTTATATTTCTATATCGTTTTTTCAGTCAAGGCATCTTTTAAAAATCATGGACAATATTAAAGCGGTGGTTCCCCTAAAAATAAACTTTTGACATTGCATTTGCTACATTAATTACAATTAGAATCGGCTGGTTTTATTGAAAAAATACCTCCGTACGTAGCGTTTGCTATATTCGTTCCCACCGCCACTTCCGGGTACGATGCTGGCGGTGGGCGTTCCTAATTGATGGACAGGCATCCGACCGACGCATCCATCGCGTCACAAGATGCCGAAAGAAGCCGAACGTCGGTGCGGCTCTATACGGCGCATGCGCACCGGCTTCTTTCGGCATCTCGTGACGCGATGGATGCGTCGGTCGGATGCCTGTCCATCAATTAGGAACGCCCACCGCCAGCATCGTACCCGGAAGTGGCGGTGGGAACGAATATAGCAAACGCTACGTACGGAGGTATTTTTTCAATAAAACCAGCCGATTCTAATTGTAATTAATGTAGCAAATGCAATGTCAAAAGTTTATTTTTAGGGGAACCACCCCTTTAAGGTACTCCATTCTAAAATGTGAAAGCTACAGTATTATAATATAGTTTTACATAATGCAGCAACATCCACAAGTCCAAGTAGGTCACCCAATGTTAGAGGAGATTTATTCTGCCAAAGCAAATATACTTTTGCAAACTGGTACCGACTAGTATTCCAATGTTTCTCTTTTCCCTCAGCTAATGTGACCCCACCGCTGATGGAGAGGGGTAAGGGAGCATCAAACAAGGATGATATGCAGGTGACTGATATCCTCCTTATCAACTGATGATGCCATTGGGTGCTAGGATGCCAGCAGCTAGAAGGTTGTAATGGTGCACAATGAAAACCTACGATTTAGTGTAACTAAAAAGGCAGCCTTCATCCACTCACAGTCTTGTATACAATTGTTGGGCAATTTTTTATAATTTTGCCATGGAACCCTTGAGGAGTGCCCTGGTTGAAAAAGGCTGCGTTACGCCCAGAAGAATCTGAACATCCTGGTATTGCAGGAGACCCTGCAGAGGTTTCTGAAGCAGCCTTATTCATATATTTAGTGTATGTGTACTAACCAATAAATTATTAATACAATTACCGTATTTATCAGCATATAACACATTTTTCATTTTAAGAGGGGAGTTTCAGGATTTTTTATTTTAAATAAAAGAACTTTAAAGCAAAATAAGGGTCAGTGCCCATCAATGCAGCTTGATCAGTGCCCATCTGCAGCCTCACCATTGCCCATCAATGCAGCTTGATCAGTGCCCATCTGCAGCCTCACCATTGCCCATCAATGCAGCTTGATCAGTGCCCATCTGCAGCCTCACCATTGCCCATCAATGCAGCTTGAGCAGTGCCCATCTGCAACCTCCCCATTGCCATGAATGCAGCCTGATCAATGCCCATCTCAGGGGGGGGGGGGGGGTGAGCGCCATCAGATTACATACAGCGAAAATCTCCCGTTTACTCTGCGGCCTCTTTAATACAAAGTCCCACCTCCTGGAGCGGCTTCTATGATAGACAGAACATCGGTCCAATGCCAGCCCAGGAGACGGGACTTCCTATTATAAAGGCCGCTGAGGAAACCGGAGATTCTCGCTGTATGTAATCTCACCACGCTCGTCTCGCCCCCCTCCCCGTTCTCTCTGAGGCAGCCCAATTTGCAGTATCTGCATATAACATGCACACACCATTTGCAACCGATTTGCAGGGCGAAAAAGTGAGTGTTATTGCCAATACAGTACATTTTTTACTCATAATCCAGACAGTTAAAAGCCATATATCAGATATACTAACTACAGGAGCGTATGACAAAACACTGCTTATTTATAAACTTTCACCAGGTGAGTTGTTAAGCCCCCAATGGCCTTTCGAAATAAAGCTAGAACAATGTAAGCTAGTTAAAGCTGAACTTTACTCTCACACAACATGATCCATTTTTAATCCTACCTTCAGTAAACCGATAGGAAGGCATGTCAAATTTACTTGTTTTAAATTTTTTTTTTTTTTTACATTTCTTCAGTTACTTCCTGGATTCTGATCTAAATCATGTTATACATCCAAGGAGTCTCAATGGGCATTTTATTTATTATTTGGAAAAAGAGCTTTCTCAGCTAAGCAAATCTTCCTGCATGCATGAGCTAGGGGCAGATGGATTCCAGGAAGTAAATGCTACATGGATCATCTACGCTTACTCAAGGTACTCATAGTAGTGACGTATATTCACAATGGGCGGTCCAGAAGTGGTTAGGATAAAATGCCTTGTGTGTACAGCCCCCCCTAATACTTACTGGAGCCCCACCCCTGACCAGTGATGTCCACGAGTGTCTCAGTCGTCAGGGACTCTTCCTCCTGATTGGCTAACACACAGTAGAAGTGCCATTGGCCTTTGCTGATGTCAAAGTCCATTAGCCAATCAGGAGATAGAAGGGGCAGGGCCAAACTGCAGCTTCATGTCTGAATGGACACAGGGAGCTCCAGCTCAGCTGCCCCCATAGCAAGCTGCTTGCTTTGGGGGCAATGAACAGGAGGGAGGGACCAGGAACGCCGAAGAGGCACCAGAGAAGAGGAGGATCCGGGGGCTCTGTGCAAAACCACTGCGCAGGGCAGGCAAGTATAACTCCCCCCCCCCTTTTCTATAAAAACAAATGAGACTTTACAGTCACTTTAATGCACCTCAACGGTTGAAAATTGTGGTCTTGCTCCCCTCTTCATTGGTAGTAAGTGGCAGTGGGGCTTAGGGGGGCTAAGCCCCAGCATTAGTGATCACATGTTACGCCGCTTTCTCTCTACCCGAGGCTGGGTCTTTTTTTGTAGTCCTTCAGTGCTGACCACAGAGTGTTTCAGTGACTGGCACCCCACTGACGCTCTGGTGCCCAGCAAGTGGTGGACACAGCCCAGCACATAGGATACATGCAAAAATTTGGTGAGCCACGTGTTGGGCACACCCTTTTTTTTCTGCATCTGATCAACGCCAGTCAGCACTGGTGTGATGTGCAATGATGGCTGCTGCATGTCTTCACAGCGCATCAGATGGCACAGTTGCACAACGTGCTGCAGTGCAGAGACATGAACAGATTGTAAGTTTGTACACCCTCTAAATTACTATAAAAAAAAAAAGAAAAAGGGGGAAGAAGCACCGTCTTATAGGATCAGCTGGATGGCTAGGTTATAGGTATGGGTCAGGGAACGAGAACAGGGGACATTTTTTATTTAATTTAGTCATTAAACTTACCTCAAAACTTGCGTTAAGCGCTCCTAGCACTGGGTCTTTGATTTTGATACTCAAGTATGGATATTTCTCAGCATGTTCTCTGTGTGATGGAACAGTCTGTACCTCTATGAAGTAAAACTGCCACGCATGCTTTGTCTTTTGGCAAAGTTGCAAGGTACATAGCAGTAGCTCTCAGGCAGGTGTCTTCTGCATTACATCCCATTGTCTATGGCCACCCTTAGCCTGTAAGAAAAAAAAAATCCCCAGCATTTATTACATTCTGTGAAATTCAATGTACTGGAAGGCAACCTTACATAAAATGTGCACAAATGTTGCTTATAGTGTTCAGAAGGTGACAATAGAGAATTGCTGGATTTTGGTAGATTTTAATTGATTATAAAAAAAAAAGAAAAGAAAAGAAAAAAATATATAACTTTGCAAACAAGCTATACTTACCTGTTCTATGCAATGGCTCCTCTCTTCCCTGAGTGGCCTAATGCAGGCTCAATCCTGCCGTTTGTATCTATTAACACACACAATTTTTTTTACCTTAATGCAGAGAATGCATTAAAGCGTTTTCTACCCCAACACGTCATATTCCTGATAAGTGGCTGCTGTAGCACGTACTTGTATGAGAGAGTATCTTGTGAAATCCCTGACAGTCCCGCTGCTTTTCTATTAAAAACTGACCACACTAAGCATGAGAGTACAGCGTGGTTAGTTCTCCAGCTGTGCTGGGAACTCAGCATGCTCCTTTTCAATGGCCAGACTTGTCCTGACACGCCCCTTCCCCCCCAAAGTACAGACATTTAGTGGGAAGCTCAGTGTGCTGCCGCTTCTCTCTTCCTCCCCCCTGCCTCATATGGGGGGGGGTGTATTCATAGTGCTTTTTTTTCCCCGATCTATACAAAGATGTGTTGCCTTTCATTTCTATTTTAAACTGAATGGGTTGTTTTACAATTTGATCTTTTACAAATCACAAGGTAAAAAACCTTAAAGTATAGCTAGAAGCAAACAAATTTTTCTTGCACCCCCCCCCCCCCCCAAAAAAAAAAACTTCTGTACCTCTAAAATATAATATCTGTATGGTATAGAGGCAGCAAAATAGTCTATACCCCCCTGTGATGTTTGTTGCCCCCTCATTGAACTGCTATGCACAGTGAGCATAGTTGCCAACTTTTGAAATGTATTTTTATTTTTTAGAGGACTGGGTGACAGTAGAGGGACTGGGTGACAGCAGAGGGACTGGGTGACAGCAGAGGGACTGGGTGACAGCAGAGGGACTGGGTGACAGCAGAGGGACTGGGTGACAGCAGGAGACTGGGTGACAGCAGGAGACTGGGTGACAGCAGGAGACTGGGTGACAGCAGGAGACTGGGTGACAGCAGGAGACTGGGTGACAGCAAGAGACTGGGGATCAGCAGAGGCCTGGGTGACTGCAGGGCAGGGGGACTGGGCGGCAGCAGGCAGAGGACTGGGCGGCAGCAGGCAGAGGACTGGGCGGCAGCAGGCAGAGGACTGGGCGGCAGCAGGCAGAGGACTGGGCGGCAGCAGGCAGAGGACTGGGCGGCAGCAGGCAGAGGACTGGGCGGCAGCAGGCAGAGGACTGGGCGGCAGCAGGCAGAGGACTGGGCGGCAGCAGGCAGAGGACTGGGCGGCAGCAGGCAGAGGACTGGGCGGCAGCAGGCAGAGGACTGGGCGGCAGCAGGCAGAGGACTGGGCGGCAGCAGGCAGAGGACTGGGAGAAATTGGGTTGAAAAACTTACATTCAGGACAGTGCTACAAGAAAAACCAGATACCATCTTGATCTTTGTCAGCTAACAGAACTTTTTTACTTCTATGTAAAAGTCTAAAGATAGAAGTAATAAAGTTGACAAAGCCTTAAGATGGTATCTGTTTTTTTCTGTAGCACTGTCCTGAGTGTAAGAAAATCGAGCAGAGCAATTTTCAACCCAATTTCTCTCAGTTCAGTGGCTGCATAGAAAAAAAAAAAAAAAAACAACAGCATTTTTAGAGGCTTTTTTTCTTTACCTCCATGTTGCTCTGCCCTGAAGGACCGTGCGATCATCCCTGAGGCCGGACGCTCCGCCCCCAAGCGACAGGGTCACCCCTTGCCTGGCCACACCCCCTCACGAGTCCCGACCATTGACAATGAAGGAGGCGGGCCAGCTCCTCAGCACCAATCAGAGCCCTAACCCGCCGAACAGCTCTGCAGCTGGGGGAGCCGGGGGAGGGATCTGTTAGTCAGTGTATTGCATCATGCCATAGTTCCCTCCCCCGCGCCCCTACGCGATCCCCGGCCGGCAGCATACATTCTCTCTCCACCTCCATCTACACCGTACACACACTCCCGCAGGTAGTAGCGCGCCGGCCCTGGATAGGGCCCTAGGTAAACGCTGTGCCCAGACTTGCCTGCTCAGAAAGACGGCCCTGCCTAAACCTGTACAGTTTAGGAGATATTCATATCCACCCTGCATGCAGCCGCTGAGGTCAGCAGTGCATACTGCCGTAAAAAAAAAAAAATCAGAGCTCCTTGCTGGAAAGACGACTCCTGTGCGAATGCACGGGAGTGACGTCACCGCGGCACCGGCCATTCACAGCGCCGCGAACCTGCAAAAAAAACGATGAGGGAACATGTCAGCTCCACTCATCAGGAAAAGTTAATCAAAAGTGAAAGTACAAGAAACCACAAAATCTGGGTTGTCCCTAGAAAAGTAAGAGAGGGGAAACCTTCGAAAGGGGAAACTAGCTCTGGTGATCTGGGGGTCCCCAAGGAATTCCCCCAATTTGCAGGGATTGCCTCTCACTTTCTATTTGGCTATGGGACAGAAAGTGAAGGGGGAATCTCTTCAGTGGGAAAACAAAAAAGGAAGCAAACAGGGGCTATAAACTCTCCCTTGCTCTATCCAAAAACATGGAAAAAAAGTTTTGCCTATAGTTCTACTTTAAGCTTTTACAACTACTTTAAGTCATGACAAAAACAAAATCTAAGAAATGCAACTGCAGAAGGATTTATCAGTAATCCAGCAAACAGATCTCATCACTGATGCTGGATTGGCCTAGTTTTTGACATGTGCACAATGGACATAAGCAGTATAAATTTATTGCACCATACATTCACATCACAATGTAGATGCAGGCATAAAAATCTTCTCTTGCGATATGCAGGCAGCAGAACTAGAATAGCACATCATTCAGAACTTGTGTGGGAATCACAGAATAGCCACTTCCATCAGAGGTTATACATACAGGCAACATGAGTCAGGAAGAGACCCCATTCACACCACGGCGTTCCGGATCGCTGCTTTTCCCAATCTCAGCAAGAACGTGGGGCGTGCGTGCGATCTTCATTACTTTCAATGGCACCCAAATTGTGGCGCAATTTTTGCGTGACAAATCTTGATAAAAATTGCACAAACAGAATTGCGTTGTTTGTTCTGTTGTGCGACAGCTGTCCGTGTTTGTACTGTCATGCGACATGTCATGTACGTACGCATTGTGCAATTGTCTCCTCCTCTGTATGTTTGCAAGTATGTGACTGGGCCCCGGGATGTCTAACAGTGGCCCCAAATTCACACACAGGTGTAACAAAACGACAACGATAAAGGGAGTATACAACATGGGGAGAAGATTGCCAGAGAAGGCGTGCCACTGATCGAGATGGGTCTGCTGATTTAAAGCGGAGTTCCACCCAAAAGTGGAACTTCTGCTTAAACCACTCCTCACCCCCTTACATGCCACATTTGGCATGTAATTTTTTTTTGGGGGGGGGGGGGCTTCAGCAGGAGAGGGACATCCTGTCCCACTTCCTCCTTCCGCCGAGGGGCTGCTAAGGCGATCATATCGCCTTTTGGCGGCCCCTCCCGGTAGGCGATCGCCTGGGACACGCGACAGGTCCCAGGCGATCGTCTTTCCAATTAGATAGCGCAGCGCCGCTCGCGTATGCGCAGTGAGTGCCCGGCCGTGAAGCCGAAAGCTGTCACGGCCGGGCACTCATGCCCACAGTAACAATGAGGACGCCGGCCAGAGAGGGGGGGGGGGGGGAGAGGGGGAGAGCTTCGGCTGGCACGTCGCTGGAACGTGGAGCAGGCGAGTGTATGTTTATTAAAAGCGACCAGCTACACCTTTTGTAGCTGCTGACTTGTAATAAATATTAAAAATGCCTGGAACACCCCTTTAAGTAAATCAGGGTGTAGGTTACACCCTAAATATGGATATAACAGGCTGCAGAAGGTGAATTTACTGTATCTTTAAATCTTATTTTAATAAAATATTCAACAGCAAGCACTACGTCTGTAGAGGGATATTAATCCCAGTAACCTGGGTTTGATGATGAGCTTAAACCTGTGGGGGACATCTGTAGTGGGGAGTTCAATGATTGATGGTTTATCAGCATTTAACTCATCTGCCATTTCCCCCCATCATGGGTAAGTGCTACATATGACCTTTGTGATGGGGGTCATGCATTTAAGGTGAGAGAATGCCCAAAGTGGAATAGAGGTTGAGGCTTTTCTGTGGATCCACATAGTCTCAGACGTTACAACAGTTTAGACTGATTCATGGACTTGGATTTGCAGTTTGATTCAGCACTGATATTTTATTTTTTTGCAATTTTTATTGTATTGAGTTTATGTTATATTTATATTTGCACTTGCTTTTGGATGTGCTTATTTATTATTATTTTACTTTTAGTGCAGTACATACACATAATTACTTATCACTGGTCACTATTGGCTTGTAACTTCTATTTTGTTTAGTTTATGCCGAAAATTATTCGCTGATACATCAAACAATAGTAACCTGATGTAGCTTATAAACAACAAAAAAATAAAAATAAAAAAGGTACATTGCAAGACAACCTTCTTTTGCCATTAAAAAAAGTTATAGTGATTTGTATCAAGTAATGATTTATTGGCTTTACCCACTGTCCTGCTTTCATTAGTTTTAAGCAAATTGGAAAGCTGCTCACAAATGGAGAGATTCTGTAAAAATACCACTTTTTGGCCACTAGACAAGGGCATAATGAGCTAGTAGGCATAGCCGATTATTGTTTCGATTAATCGATTAATAACTTTGCAATTTGCATTTTTACTTTTTTTTTGCCCAATTTATTGTTGGGAAGATTAAAAAACACAAATTGCTGCAAAAACGCATTATATGCTTTTCTGCGGCTTCTCCATTGAAGTATATTGAACCAAAAAACGAAATGCCACCGTTTTGCCCTTTCCAAATACGCAGCAGCTGAAAAAAATCATGGATGTGAACGTGTCCCATAGGAAACCATGTAAAAGAACTGTAGTGTGTTTCTGCAAAAAGCAAAAAGCAACAAAAAAGGTGTGACCCAGGCCCGAGATGTTTACAAATGTGTACAAAAAGAGCAAATAGTTGCTACTGTAAGGGGTTCATTCTTTACTTTGGGACCGTGAAAGTAATATTTACAGTAGCAATTTGCTCTTTTTGTACCATAAAGGGATAATTTTATTTATTTTTTAACCCCGATTGACGATTAATTGATTCGTTATTTTGGCCCTACAATATACACTTATTGGGATATTTATTTTTTTACCATAAATATGTATTAGAATACATATTGGCCTAAATTGATTTAGACGTTTTTTACTTTTTTTACCCTCTTTAATTGGATGTGATTTATAGCAGAAAGCTATATATATTTTTTTTAATTGTCAGTCTTTTTTTGTTTAGGGTCAGTTCACACCATAGAAATTAAGTTCAAATGTGTTCCAGAAGCTTTTCTGCATGTGTGTTTGATGCGTTTTTGAGGCATTCCAGTGCATTTCCCCGCCCCCTTTTTTCCCCCCTCAACCTTAAATATGAAAATGTGTATTCCAGTGTGTTTTTACAGCGTTCCAGTACAGTAAAAATGCAGCACGTTCTACTTTTTTTATAGGACTGGAACTGCAAGCACTGGTGTAAATTATGCCATTGAAAACCATATAACCTACTTTGCATGTGCTTTTGATGCAGAAAAAAAAAATGCACTGGACTACATATGGTGTAAACCAGGGCTCGACATATCCCGGTCGCCATGGCGACTAGAAATGGGGTCCTGGCGACTTGGCTTGGAAGGGGGGCAAAAAAATAAATAAAAAATTATTACCACCAGATGTGTAAGCTGGCGCCATCTAGTGGTGGCTGTTGGTATTACAAGTTAAACAGCAATTCTAATGTAATTTTTCACTGTTTTCACTGCCATCTCCTTCCCTCTAATTAGAACCCCCAAACATTATATATATTTTTTATCCTAACACCCTAGAGAATAAAATGGCGATCATTTCAATACTTTCTGTCACGCTGTATTTGCGCAGCGGTCTAACAAGCGCACTTTTTTGGGAACAAATTGCACTTTTTTTAATTAAAAAAAAATAAGACAACAGTAAAGTTATCCCCATTTTTTTTAATATTATGAAAGATAATGTTACGCCTAGTAAATTGATACCCAACATGTCACGCTTCAAAATTGCGTCCGCTCGTGGAATGCCGACAAACATTTACCCTTTTTACCCTTTAAAATCTTCATAGGCGACGTTTAAAAAAATCTACAGGTTGCATGTTTTGAGTTACAGAGGAGGGCTAGGGCTAGAATTATTGCTCTCGCTCTACCAATCGCGGCGATACCTCACATGTGTGGTTTGAACACCGTTTACATATGCGGGCGCTGCTCACGTATGTGTTCGCTTCTGCGCGCAAGCTCGTCGGGACGGGGTGCGTTTTCTGGCTCCTAACTTTTTTAGCTGGCTCCTAGATTCCAAGCAAATTTGTCAAACCCTGGTGTAAACTGTCCCTTATAGCGCAAAAAAGAAAAACCGCAGTGGTGATCAAATACCACCAAAAGAAAGCTCTATGCATGGGGGGTACATTTTGTGTACAACTTCCTACAACCACGAAGTACCGTATCGTAAAAATGGCATGGTCATGAGGGGCATGCAGGTAAATAATACCTCCTGTGCTGCAGCAGCCCCCACCTAATATAGAAAAACGTTGGTTTGAGTGCGTTTTGCAAGACAATACAAGTAGCGTCATGTCACAACTGAGTATAAAAGAGGCTCCTCTAAGTGTAGCAATATGGTTACATTTAGTGAAGGTACAACATTTAGCAACTCACATGGTTGATGATTAAAAGAGGCACATCCAAGTATGGAGGCATCCGGGGTAAAGCTGTCCATATTATAGACCATCCTCCTCACCGCCATTGTCCCTTCCACGCTGTGCTCCACAAGCGATTCAAGCCTCGCTTTCAGATCGCTCTACTGCAGGGTAGTCTTCCTGGTCAAGATTGCAGACTGACAGCGGTGAGGACGGTCAATGTGGATCGCTTTACCCCGGATGCCTGCTTACTTAGATGTGCCTCTTAATCATCAACCATGCAAGTTGCTAAATGTTGTACCTTCATTAAATGTATTCAAATTGCTTCCCTTGAGAGGCGCCTCTCTTCTCTTTTATACTCTGTAGCCCCTGCTGGATTTTTCTTCTAATCCCCTTGTGTAGGCTGCCATTTGTGGATTGACATTTTATGGTTACACAACCTATCACATTGCTATAATCTTTTTATATGGACTATAAATTGAAGGACTTCTGAATAAATGGTTGTGGAACGAATCATCTGAGTTTCCATTATTTCTTATGGGGAAATTCGCTTTGATATACAATTGCTTTGGATTACAAGCATGTTTCTGGAACGAATTATGTTCACAATCCAAGGTTTTATTGTACTGTGAGTCGCCTCTCGATGTCCATGAGAGCCTTGCCTCTACGGCAGGCATGTCCAAAGTCCGGCCCGCATTGTGGGTTTCGGATGGCCCGTCTGGTCATTTTGCCATGTATATCTTTTGTGTCCCCCAACGAATCCCCAAGCGCCAGGGGCCACAAAAGAAAAACATGCTGGCTGCCGGGGAGGAGGCGGGACGAGCACCGTGCATACAGGAGTATTTCCTGTTTACAAGGCGACCTCTGTAAAAGAAAGTCCCGTCTCCATTGGATGACTGTTCTGTTCATCACAGGAGGCGGAACTTTCTATTAAAGAGGCCGCCGATAAAACAGGAGTTTCTCTTGTATGTCTGTCGGTGCTCGTCCAGTCCCTCCCCATCTCCTTCAATACTGCAGATGGGCATGAATCAGGCTGCAATGGTGAGTCTGCATTCAGGGCAATAGGGGGGTGCTGCATTCAGGGCGAGGCTGTATTGATGGGCAGTGACCCTTATTTTGGTTCACAGTTCTTTATTTAAAATGTAAGATTTTTTTTAAAGTGAAGGTGCGTGCTATACACCGATAAATACGGTATGTCCAAATAACACGCCTGAGCTCATCTCTTCACCACACACAGCCACAAAGGCAAAATAATTCTTCTTGGGTAGTGTATTAGTGCTCGGAGGAACACACTTAGACCGAATTTTAATGGTTCACAGAATGTCAGGCAAAATGGTCGGCCCTCACACATGGTCACTTCATCAAATCTGGCCCTCTTTGAAAAAAGTTTGGACTGCTCTACAGGGACTCACACTCTGAATTGGCAGCTGTCAATCACAGCCAGTGGACCAATCAAGATTGATGAATGGGTACACAGAGCCATGGCTCATGAGCGCGCCTACTTGGGTGGCCCCACAGCAAGCTGCTTGCTGTGGGGGCACTTGGCAGGAGAGAGGAGCCAGGAGCACCAGCTTGGGACCCGAATAGAAGAGGATCGGGGCTGCTCTGTGCAAAACCACTGCACAGAGCAGGCAAGGATAACAGGAGATAAAATATTATAATTTTTTTTTGCTTTTTTTAAGCAAGGCTTTAAATGGGTTGTAAATTTTTGTTTTTTATTTTCTAAATAGGTTCCTTTTAAGCCAGTGCATTGTTGGTTCACTTACGTTTTTCTTCGATTTCCCTTCTAAATGTTTTTTTTTCTTTGTCTGAACTTCTCACTTCCTGTTCCTCCTCGGTAAGCTGTTCTGGCGGCTGACTAACCCCCAGCCAGAACAGCTCGGATGATGGGGGCAAGCTTACTGAGGAGGAACAGGAAGCGAGAAATTCAGACAAAGAAAAAAAACATTTAGAAGGGAAATCGAAGGAAAAGGTAAGTGAGCCAACAATGCACTAGCTTAACCACTTCCATACCAGGCACTTACGCAGCTTCCCGCCCAAGCCAATTTTCAGCCAATTTTCAGCTTTCAGCACTGTCGCACTTTGAATGGAAATTGCGCGGTCGTGCGACGCTGTACCCAAACAAAATTGGCGTCCTTTTTCCCCCACAAATAGAGCTTTCTTTTGGTGGTATTTTATCACCTCTGCGATTTTTTTTTTGCGCAACAACTAAAAAAAGGCTGAAAATTTGGAAAAAAAATACGTTTTTATTTTTTTCTGTTATTTTTTTTGTAAATAAGTTTTCTCTTTCAATTACGGGCACTGATATGGCGGCACTAATGGGCATCGATGAGGTAGTACTGACGGGCACAGATGAGGTGGCACTGATTGGCGCCGCTGGTATGCGACACTGATGGGCACTCATAGGCGGCACTGATGGGCACACATAGGCGGCACTGATGGGCACACATAGGCGGCACTGATGGGCACACAGGCGGCACTGATGGGCACACATAGGCGGCAATTATGGGTGGCACTGATGGATACTTATGGGTGGCACAGATGGGCACTGATAGGTGGGCACTGGGCATGGATGGGCACTGTGGGGTGGCACTGATGGACACTGGGGTGGCACTGATGGACACTGTGGGGCGGCACTGATGGACACTGTGGGGCGGCACTGATTGTGCCAGGTTGCCAGTCAGTGCCCATTTGTGGGCACTGATTGGCATCTTTTTTAGACTTCTTTTTTTTGCAGGCTTTTTTTTTTTTTTTCAGGCTTTTTTTTTTTTTTGCAGGCTTTTTTTTTTTTTGCCCACCCTGGTGATCCAGGGTGGGCATCCCTGGCGGTCCAGTGTGGCGATCCGAGGGGGGGCTGTCAGGAGAGCCGCCGATCGGCTCTCCTCTACTCGCGTCTGTCAGACGCGAGTGAGGAAGAGCCATCGACGGCTCTTCCTGTTTACATCGTGATCAGCCGTGATTGGACACGGCTGATCACGTGGTAAAGAGTCTCCGCCGGAGGCTCTTTGCCGAGATCGGAGATGCAGGGTGTCAGACTGACACCCCGCATCACCGATCGCCGCGATGCGGGGCCCCACGGGCGCGCGCGGCATGAAATCCTGCAGGCCGGGTGGGAAGTGGTTAAAGGAACCTATTTATAAAATACAAAACAAACCTTTACAACCCCTTTGATAGCACTTTAAATGTAATTGTAAGGCCCCGTACAGACGACCAAACATGTCTGCTGAAACTGGTCTGCGGACCAGTTTCAGCAGACATGTTTGGTCGTGTGTAGGCCCGAGCGTGCAGGATTCCAGCAAACATTTGCCCGCCGGGCCTTTTCCCAGCGGACAAATATTCCTGGACTTGTTTTAAAACAGTCCGCTGGAATCCTGCCCGCTCGGACATGTTCGGTCGTCTGTACAGACCTACCGTACATGTCCGAGCGCCCGCCATCCCTCGCATGCGTCGAATGACTTTGACGCATGCGTGGAAGCATTTAACTGGCAGGCCCGCCCACGTCGCCGCTTCATTGTCGCGGCGACACCGCGTCATCGACGCGGCGACACCGCGGACACGCCCCGCGTATTGTTTACGCGCAGCTTTCTGTACGATGGTTAGTACAGCCATCGTACAGAAAGCCCCGGGCAGACATGTACGGTGAAAACGGTCTGGCGGACCGGTTTCATCGTACATGTTTTCTGGTGTGTACACGGCCTTATGCTTTATTTTAACCTCCAGTCTATCTGCCTTTAGCTCCTCTGGGTTCAGATGCTGATCTTCCCTACAAAAAGCCTTTAGGCCACTTTTACACTGAGGCGCTTTAAAGGCGCTATAGCGCTAAAAATAGCACCTGTAAGGCGCCTCACACTGGAGCTGGAGCAGTGCGTTTGCGGGACGTTAAAAAAAAAAAAAAAAAAAAAAAGTCCTGCAAGCATACGCCACTTCTAAAGCATCCCATCCCAGTGAAATCAATGGGCAGCGCCGCCAAAGCGCCTGCAAACCGCTTTGGCAGCGGCGGTTTAAACCCTTTTTCGGCCGCCAATGGGGTTAAAAGTGCCCGCTAGCAACCGAAAATCGTTGCTAAAATTGACAGAAAACAGTGGTGCTTTACCGTCAAAGCCCCAAACGCCTTAGTGTGAAAGTGCATTTAAAAGTGATTGTAAATGGAGGGAGGGAGATGGATGCTGCTGCTCCTGGGCACAACGCTGGGTTGAAATCAAGAATACAGGGGAGGGGAAGCTGGTCACAGGTGGTCTTTTACCCTAAAAAAACCTTCTGCCTTTAAAATCACGTCCTTCTCCTGCCCAGGACTACATGTCCCATGAGGCATTGCTCCTCACACATTCACAAGGTCTCAGGCACTTACTGACATGTATGGATGGTGTACTGAGTTGTGTATATACACTGATATGTATACACCATCCATCCATGTCAGTATACACAGATCAGTACACTTTGCATACTGACATGTAAAAAAATAATGCATTCGGTATGCAGGCCAACTAATCGGCTGACCAACTAATTGATGATGAAAATTGTTGACAACTATTTTTAATATCAATTATGTTGATTAGATGTTTCAGCCCCAGATTGCACCACACAAGGGAGGTGCCATTGAGCCCAAAGTTCAGACCTCCCCCTCTCTTCCCTGCAGTCTTCTGGGACAAATCACAGGTCGCAAAAGACCATGGGACCATTCACAAGGCACAGAGCAACTCGAGCATGCGCAGTAGGAAACAGGCTTCACTTCCTAGAGATTCTGGCCCCTGTACCTGAAGCTGATTGAAGAATCTGCTCAGGCGAGGATGGGGAATGCAATAAATGAGGCCTTAAAGTATGTTTTTATTGAGAAAAGCTGAGGAAGAAGAGGCTTTTCTAAGGATAGATGCAGCAAACATGCAGATACTTTATTATATGGAGAAATCTAGACACAATATCAGAGAAATCACGTACCAAGTCATTGTTATCTGCCGCTTTGACACTATCCTGGCAGCCAACACTCACATAAATCCTGCATGGCCTCCTCCATCCAGCAGAAGTCACTCCTGGACTGTAGATTTTATTAAACCCTTCTATCCTTTACAGACAAGGAAGCTGCCATTTGCTGGCTTGACGGTTCTCTTGAGATCCCAAGCACCTGTGACAGTTATCACACATGGCATGCTTTGAACGGAACCCTTTTGGAAAATGTATTACTAAACCCAGGACCCTGCATTCACTTTATCTGCTCTCAGAACATGGAAACACAAATATTTTAGTAAATATAAACTGCTAAATACCCTTTCTCATCAGCAGCCTTGTGATTTCTATCAGTGTCTGGTTAAAGCTTGTAGGAGAAGTTTTCATTCTGCTCTGACTGTCCTATAAAGGCTGTACGACCCTTGACCCTCTGTGTGGACAGTGCTGATCACATGCACCCTTCCAATAAAAAAACATGTCTAGCAACACACACTAAACTGAGCATGTGCAGATGGTCCCTAAGGCTCTGCTCTATCAGCAGATTGATTGGGGACAGTGGGAGAAGACAGGATCAAACAGCCATTTTACACAATGTGGCGGATTAACCCCTTAGGTTCCACAGTGAGTATAAAAAGCATGCTTTACTGCATATATACAGACTGATATTACCGCTGTGGGTTTAGTTCCTCTAGAACAGGAGTTCAACAAATAAATGTGGCAGTTATAGATCATGTTATTGTGTGTGGGAATACAGGCAGACATGATCCATGCTGAGCACAGCACTATACAGGGAAGTAGGCTCACAGTATGAGCAAAGCAGCAGGAAGTGGCACCTTTGTGTGTCGCCCATAAAGGGACTGAAGGGGAGAATAAAGCGGACTTCCACCCAAAAGTGGAACTTGCGCTCATATGTTGTCGTCCCCCTCCGGTGCCACATTTTGCACCTTTTGGTGGTGAGCCGTGACCTCTTTGACAGGTATTATGTCCCCTCTTCCAGGAGACTGGGCCGCGGCAAATGAAAGCGGAGTTCCACCCAAATATGAAACTTCCGCTTTTCGTAAACCCTCCACTTTTCGGCACCTTTCAGGGGGGAGGGGGGGTGCAGATACCCATCCAAGACAGGTATTTGCACCCACTTCCGTGAATACACTCCTGCAGCAGTAACGCCCCTACCCACACCCCCGGCTGTCTTCTGGGAAACACACTGTTCCCAGGAGAGAGCGGGGACCAGTGATGGTGCGCGGCGCGACTCGCACATGCGCAGTAGGGAACTGGGTAGTGAAGCCGCAGCACTTCACTTCCCGATTCCCTCACCGAGGATGGCGGTGGGTGCAGCCAAGGGACAATCGATTGGTCGGCCTCGGGCGGCTGACATCGCGGGTGCGCTGGACAGGTAAGTGCCCATATTTTAGCAATCAGCAGCTGCAGTATTTGTAGCTGCTGGCTTTAAAAAAATATATTTTTGGCAGAACCTCCGCTTTAAGCCAGCAGCTCAGCTCCCTCCTCCTTCCCACACTGTCAGGCCAGTAGGAGAAAGGAGTGGTGCCTTGCGCATGCGCAGTAGGGTTCCCTGTGTGAAGCTGTAAGAATACACTACCGGGTTCCCTTAACCCGCAATGGTGGCGGCAGAACCTGACAGCTGATGGAAACATCAGCTGCAATGCCGACATCGCTGGACTACAGGACAGGTAAGTGTCCGATTATTAAAAGTCTGAAGCATGTGTAGCTGCTGGCTTTTAGTTCTTGCAGGGGGGGGCGGACCTCTGCTTTAAGTAAATAACCTTCTTATACAGAAGTGCGCACTAACAAGTGGTTGATCTTACACAAGCATATCTCAATAAGTAGCATTGCAATACAATGGGGGATTTACTGAGACTGTGCATGGCAACCAATCAGCTTCTAGCTTTCATTTTGACTGAACAAGCTGAAACTGGAAGCTGATTGGCTGCCATGGACGTCACTGGATCATGTACTAAACACCAGACATCTGTAAGGTGCCCAGGAGTAATGGAGGGCATAAACACATCACAGGCAGCGCACAGTCAACATTCATGAGAAGCCAACAAGTGACAGGACAGCCGTCATTACCAGGTTCAGGCCCCCCACTGACTGCTCCTCCCAGAGGACAGCTGCGGCCCAGCGGATCCCTCCTTACTGCAATCCCCGGTAGCTCAGGACCCCAGAACACGATCATTCAGGATCTTCATCCCCTCACAGCCCGCTCCTGGGCAGGCTCAGCTGCGCAGCTGACGGAGGTGCTGTGACTCCATCCACTGACGGCTCTGACGTCATCATCCGGCGCCCTGCCTGGGGCGCATTGATTGGCAAAAGGAGTGCTGTGGTTGGCAAGTGGGCGGGAGGCTGCCTCTGCTCATCAGTACACAATAAACACAGCAAATTCTAGAGAAAAGGCTGTCCGTGAGGCTCTCGTATACCTCTCATAGGGTAGGAGCTAAAAGTGGCTTATTAAAGAGCAAAGGGTCATTTTTATTTTTGGCTGCAGCACCAAGCACATTCGTTCTATGTAATGGAGTGTATTCTGTGATCTGCAGGCCAAAAAACAAGATCATACTCCTATAATGCTCGCTCTCCGTACCACTTTTATTAGGATAATGACGTTGTAGCATGGAGATTTGTAGCTCATGAAGATCGGTATCCCTGCCATCAACTGCGCATGTGCTGATTTTAGGCAATTGAAGTCGAGCGCAGAGCTACTGCCGACAGTACACACCAGTGAAACTTCGGTCGGCATCCAGGCTCTTTCCTTAACATCCCCGTGGATTGGAAGATGTTAAAAAAAGAGCCAGGAGGCCGAGCGAGCCGTCCGAGCGAAGCGAGGACGTGAGGCCGACTGGCCACTTTCTCCTAAGTCCACGTCGCCCCGAATGCTGGGTTCGCTGGTGTGTACTGTTGGAAATCCATTGCTCTGCGCTCGAATTCAATAGCCTGAAATCGGCACATGCGCAGTCGATCTTCATGAGATACAGATCTGCATGCTAGAACATTGTACTTTGGAGTCCTATTTTTTTTTAACCATTGTTACATAAGTCTATGTACTCTGATAAAGAATTGAAAGAAAAACCCTAACGACACCCTAAACGCAGATCACAAGCGCTTGCCTGCATCGGATCGCATCTTAGATAACAAGTAATCGTGCTGCAAGTTTGAAAATGACTTGCTAAGCTCTTGCTAGACTTCCCGGGCTTCACAAGTGTGTTGCAAAATTGCAGCAAGTCCGCATTGCATGACTCCAGATGAACTTTCTCTGCAAACATTCTGCAAGTTCTGGTTCAGTTATGTTGTGAAATAGTAATCATTCCCACCAGAGGGGTCACTGGTTCTCAACCCGGGGTACGCACACCAAGGGCAGGGGGTACGCCGCCTAGAGTCGGCGCCAGGGCTGCTGATAGGCAAAACTCCACAGAAAACTAATTCATGTAAAAAAAAAAATCTCCACAGCCCTGACTGAACATGATTTGTGCCACCCATGCCGCCAATGCCATATTGTGCTGCAGACAGTGCCACCCATGACGCTAATGCAATATTGCATGTGCTGACTGTCTGCAGCACAATATGGCATTGGCGGCTTTGGTGGCACTGTCTGTAGGTAGCACATGCGTTCTGGCCCATAACGCATGTGCTGCTTGCAGAGACAGTGCCCCCCATGCCGCCAATGCCGTAATGTGCTGCAGACAGTGCCACCCATGACACTAATGCCATAAAGCATGTGCTGCCTGCAGAGACAGTGCCAATGCCATTGGCGGCATGGGTGGCACTGTCTGCAGCACAATATGACATTGGCGGTATGGGTGGCACCGTCGACAGGCAGCACATGCAATATGGCATTAGCATCATGGGTGGCACTGTTTGCAGCACAATATGGCATTGGCAGCATGGGTGCCACTGTCTGCAGGTAGCACATGCGTTATGGCCCATAACGCATGTGCTGCCTGCAGAGACAGTGCCACCCATGACACCAATGCTGTAATGTGCTGCAGAGACAGTTTCAAGGCTGGGTCTGGGGAGGAGCCAGGGGTGGGGCTGAAGGCGGGACAAGGGGTGGGGCTGAAGAGGGCTCTGTCAGGTAGGCTGTACAGGGCCCCATGATTTCTATCAGCGGCTCTGGGCGGCGCCACCAGCAGGGTCAGTAGAGAGGCTGACTACCCAGTGTTTTCTGCCGAGAACTCCATCTCACCCTCGGCAGAACACAGACGTGGCCCAGTGAAATAGAAGTCCCGCCACTGGCTCCTATGATGGACGCCACACTGGTCTAATACCAGGATGTGAGACGTCTGTAGCGCTACCTCCTCTGGAGCCGCTGGTTGATTTGGGATCGGCGTATTAAGTTACCTCTAATCATTGTCTAGGGGTGATGGTAGTGAGTAGAGCAGTAAACGAATGTCCAATCAGTGGAATAGGTTTTCTGAATGGTTTATTTCTCGGCCGAACACGACCAACATCAACATGAGGTAGGACAGAAAAGGTTGATGAAGTAAGAGAACCTTCCAGTATCAGGCCTGGATAAGAGAGGAAAGCAATCCTGCTTTCAATGATAGTAGTACAGTTCGTCGCCACTCTAGCCAGAGTGGGTGAAGTGCTCCCGGACAGACTCCTGCCACGAGCCTGGCAGCCGAAGTATCACTTTAAGGATGCTGGGAGGAGCAGGTCTCTGCCACAGACCTGGCTCTGATGGGGCCTCTGCCACAGGCCTAGAACTTGGATAAGCTAAATAGTTGAGCTTATCCTCCCAGTAAATTTGCGCTAGGGTCACCGGTTGACAGTGGATGTGCACCTGTCAATGTCCCGGTCACCAGATCCCCGATGGTTCGTTCAAGCCCCTTTGGACAACCCGCCTCCGGGTTCTCCTCAAGCCGATCCTCCACCGAGCGGCATACAGCCTGGGATCTCCTCAGTAGAAGGGAGACCTGGGGCCCCTTTGTGGCATCAGTTTCTCCAGGCCAGGAGGGCCCAGAGTCAGGAACTCCGCGTTGCGTGCAACCCCAGGCCAGGTAGGCCATAGTGGTGGGGCCCGCGATGTGCGCACACCCTAAAGGTGGGTGCCGCACCTGGAACCAGGAACCCGCGAAGAACCAAGAACAACGGCTTCCGCCACATAAATACCCCCTCCCAGCATGCACAGCGAGGCTCAACTCCTCTGATTGGCTGCTGGGAAGAAGCGGCTCTGCCTGGATCCCCTCTGGCGCCATCTGCTGTCCAGAGATGAGACCATATCTCTGGACATACAGATTGACCCACAGGACAATCCAGAATTTTGCGACAGCCAAATTTAACACAATTCGGAATGAGAGCAAATTATCTCTCTCATTCCCCCACTAACTTTAGCGTAGTGCCTTTACTGAAAGTAAGGGGGCGCTACACGTCCATCATAGAAGCCGTGGGTCCAGGAGGCGGGACTTAGTGGACACTGCAGCGGAACATCCCCCATCTGTGTAAACCAGCGGGCGTCAGTTCTCCTCCCCCCCATGGCGGCACTGATGGGCAATGGCAACTGGCAAGGCTGCACTAATGGGCACTGGTCACTGGCAAGGCTGCATTGATGGCCACTTGCAAGGCTCTACTGATGAGCACAGGTAAGGCTGTATTGATGGGCACAGGTAAAGCTGCACTGATCAGGCAGCTTTTATGGGCACTGATGAGGCTGCATTGATGGGCAAGGCAGCACTGGTGACTGGCAAGGCTGGGATAATGGGAACTGATCAGGCTATATTGATGGGCACAGGTAAGGCTCAGCTGATGGGCACTGATCAGGCTGCATTGATGAGCAATGATCAGGCTGCACTGATGGGCACTGGTCAGGCTGCATTGATGGGCATGGGTGAGGCTGAGATGATGGGCACGGGTAAGGCTGAATTGATAGGCAATGCTGAGGCTGCATTGATGGGCACTGACGAGGCTGCATTGATGGACACTGATCAGACTGCATTGATGGGCATTTATCAGGTTGCATTGATGGGCACAGGTAAGGCTGCACTGATGGGCACTGATTAGACTGCATTGATTAGCACTGGTGAGGCTGAGCTGATGGGCACTGATCAGGCTGCATTGATGGGCAATGATGAGGCTGCATTGATGGGCATGGGTAAGGCTGAGCTGATGGGCACTGCTGAGGCTGCATTGATGGGCACCGATCAGGTTGCATTGATGTGGTGGAAGACAAGAGGAATGGGAGCGTTCGCTCGGAAATCAGCCTGCCAATGGCGTTTGAAGCTGCAGAATGTCAACACGGTGCAGGGTGTTGTGGAGAGAGGCTTAGGGGGTGATGGGGTGGGTTCCCTCATGGATGTTGTGCCTGGGCAGGGACCGTCCATTAGGGAGAAGCTGGAGCTGCAGCGACTGTCTGTATCACTCGCAATGCACATACAGTACCCACCCCCTCCGCTCCGCCTCCTCTTGCCCCTATCTGCCCCACCCACACGGCAATCCCGGGCGTGTATGTCAGCACCTGTCAGAGAATTGCAGTGACCCATTGGTGCTGATGAATGGCCTCTGGTTGGCTGGGGCTGTTACCAATCATCACCTCTACTCCCAGAAAGGCCCTCCAAGTTCCACCCTCTTATTACTGAACAATGTGTACATTTTCCTCCATTGCCGCCTTCACCAAATGCTGTGCTGCAGTCAATGGTTGGTATGTCATAGAAACCAAAGATGTCACGTATGCCCCACCCCCTGAAACGTGCTGATGCTTCCAGATCCCCAGCTACAGGGACCTATGGGACAGGAACACTGATCTACTGTTCTATGGGGACTCTGATAGGGACTCTACTGATCTATGGAGGGCCATGTTGGACGCCGGGCACCTGAATTACAGCGGCAGTGTATTTTTTGGAATCACCTGATTAGAGCCACAGGCTCTAATAGGCGTCCAAAATGGTGAACAGCGGGCCCACCTGAGACAGGGTAAGTGCCGGGCAGACGGCAAGCGGGGGACACAGTGGCAGCAATTAATGGGCACAGTAGCAGCATTTATTGGGCACAGTGGCAGCGATTAATGGGCACAGTGGCAGCATTTGGGGCAAAGTGGCAGCGATTTATGGGCACAGTGGCGGGAGAAGACATCGAGAAAGACATCGCACATCACTCGCCACGTTTAATGGGCACCGTGGCAGCATTTGGGGCAAAATGGCAGCGATAAATGGGCACAGCACTTTTAATAAAATAAGTAGCAACTTACAGTTGACGTAACAAACAGCAATATATCATATATATATATATATATATATATATCATATAGGAACCTTCCGATCTCGGCCACGACTGGAAGTGATGTCACCACGGCTCTTTATTGGCTGACGCGTTGCGTCACTGTCCACGTGATTTCTTCAAAGGGTATAGCCGGGTTGTACGGAGGTGACTTATAAAGCAGGGTCGCTGTCATGGTAACCATCAAAGCAATGCAGAGAACTAAACGACGAATTCCTAAAAAAACACCTAAATAATTAATCCTACCGACTTCTTTAGATAAGATGTTAGAATCCATAATATTAAAAACAAATTTAACCACTAGGGTACCGCAAGCCGTCAAATGACGGCGGGCGGAATACCTTATTGTTCTGACAGGACGTCATAAAGCCGCTAGGGGGCGCGCGCACGCACCTGTCGCGTTACTGGTAACACAATGCGCGTGCCCGGCGGTCGCGATGGCCACCGGGCACCCGCGATTGCCCAGTAACTGAGCAGGGACGTGGAGCTCTGTGTGTAAACACAGAGCTCCACGTCCTGTCAGGGAGAGGAGACCGATGCTGTGTCCCTTATACATAGGGACACAGATCGGTCACCTCCCCCAGTCACCCCTCCCCCTACAGTTCGAATACTCACTAGGCTACACATTTAACCCCTTCCCCGCCCCCTAGCGGTTAACCCCTTCCCTGCCAGTCACATTTATACAGTAATCAATGCATATTTATAATCGGTATTGCTGAAACTTGGCTTCAATCCTCACATGACTGGGCTATTAATATTCCTGACTATGCTCTCTTTCGGAAAGACAGGGTAAAAAGGAAAGGTGGAGGGGTCTGTGAGAAGTGACCTCAAAGCAAGCGTGAAAGAGAACCTGGTTGATGGAGAGTGTGATGAGGCTGAAGCATTATGGGTGGAACTGCATACAGATGTGCGTAGTTCAAAATTAATCATTGGAGTTTGTTATAAACCACCCAATGTTAATGAGGAGGTGGAGACTCAGCTCCTTGCACAGATGGAAAGGGCTGCAAGGGCTGGGACGGTGATAATAATGGGGGATTTTAACTACCCAGAAATTGACTGGATTAATGGCACTTCTGGGACAGTTAAAGGACAAAAATGTAAAAACCTATTGCAGGACAATTTTATGGTGCAGTTTATTGAGGCCCCAACTAGGAATGATGCCCTGTTGGACCTGATAATCTCAAACCATGCAGAGCTTATTACTAATTTTCAGATAAAGGAACACCTGGGTAGCAGCGATCATAACATGATTTCATTTAATGTTAACTATAAGCAAGAAATACATACAGGAAAGATAAAAACACTCAATTTCAAGAGAGCAAATTTTCCAAGGATGAGGGCTGCTCTCCGGGACTTGGACTGGGAGGGAATATTGACACTGATGAACACAGAACAGAAATGGGAATTCTTCAAAAATACTGTGTGGAACCTCACTGCAAAGTATGTTCCCATGGGCAATAAGTTTAAAAGGCTAAAAATAAAACCTATGTGGCTCACGGTCAAAGTTAAAAAAGCTATAAACAATAAGAAAGTAGCTTTTAAAAAATATAAAAATGAAGGAACACTAGTGTTGTTTAAATGTTACAAAGAATATAACAGGATATGTAAAAAGGAAATCAAGGATGCAAAAATTCAAAATGAACGACAGATTGCAAAAGATAGTAGGACAAACCCCCAAAAATTCTTTAAATATATTAATAGTAAAAAGGTGAAGTCTGAGCATGTAGGCCCTTTATAAAATAATCTAGAGTGGGTGACTGGGGACAAAGAGAAGGCAAATTTATTAAATGCTTTCTTCAGCTCTGTGTATACAATGGAGCATGGGGGAGCCAACGTCCATAATGGGGGTGGGAGTGACACAGCCCCAAATCCACAATGGCTCAAAAGTGATATGGTCCAGAAATATTTAAACAGAATAAAGGTGGATAAAGCACCTGGACCTGATGGCATCCACCCACGGATCCTAAAAGAATTGAGCTCTGTCATTTCAAAGCCATTGTATCTAATATTTAGGGACTCATTAATGACAGGAATAGTATAAGTTGATTGGCGCAGGGCCAATGTGGTGCCCATATTTAAAAAGGGAACAAAGTCTTTACCAAGTAACTATAGACCTGTTAGTTTAACTTCTATAGTTGGGAAGATACTGGAACGTTTAATAAAAGACCACATGGATGAGTTCTTGCTGGAAAAAAAACTATTTAAGCAGCAGACAGCATGGATTCATGAAAGACAGAAGTTGTCAGACAAACCTGATTTCCTTTTATGAAGAGGTAAGTAAAACCTTGGACAGAGGCGTGGCTGTGGACGTGATATATTTGGATTTTGCAAAAGCGTTTGATACAGTTCCGTACACACGGCTCATGTGTAAGGTAAAGTCTACATGATTGGATATATCAGTTTGTAAATGGAGTCGTGGTTAATGATTCTTACTCTGAATGGTCCAAGGTTATCAGCGGTGTACCCCAAGGTTCAGTGCTGGGACCCTTACTTTTCAATATATTTATAAATGATATTGGGTCTGAGATCAAAAGTAACATTTCTGTCTTTGCAGATGACACCAAGCTATGCAGTGGAATAACGTCCTTGCAGGATGTCTCCAATTTACAAGCCGACCTCAATGCTCTGTCTAATTGGGCGACTAAGTGGCAGATGAGGTTTAATGTTGATAAATGTAAAGTTATGCACTTGGGGGCTAAGAATATGCATGCATCATACATACTAGGGGGAGTACAACTGGGGGGATCTGTGGTGGAGAAGGATCTGGGGGTTTTAGTTGATCATAAGCTCAATAATGGCATGCAATGCCAAGCTGCGGTTTCCAAAGTGAGCAAAGTCCTTTCTTGTATTAAGAGAGGTATGGACTCCAGAGACAGAGATATCATTTTGCCCCATTACAAATCATTAGTAAGACCTCATCTGGAATATGCAGTTCAGTTTTGGGCCCCAGTTCTCAAAAAGGACATCGGAGAACTGGAGAAAGTGCAGAGAAGGGCAACCAAACTGATAAGAGGCATGGAGGAGCTCAACTATGAGGAAAGATTAGAAGAACTAAATCTATTCACTCCTGATAAGAGGAGAATAAGGGGGGATATGATCAACATGTACAAATATATAAGAGGTCCATACAGTGAACTTGGTGTCGAGTTATTCACTTTACGGTCAACACTGAGGACAAGGGGGCACTCTCTACGTCTAGAGGAAAAGAGATTTCACCTCCAAATACGGAAAGGTTTTTTCACAGTAAGAGCTGTGAAAATGTGGAACAGACTCCCTCCAGAGGTGGTTCTGGCCAGCTCAGTAGATTGCTTTAAGAAAGGCCTGGATACTTTCCTAAATGTACATAATATAACTGAGTCCTAAAATTTGTAGGTAAAGTTGATCCAGGGTAAATCCGATTGCCTCTCGGGGGATCAGGAAGGAATTTTTTCCCCTGCTGTAGCAAATTGGATCATGCTCTGCTGGGGTTTTTTGCCTTTCTCTGGATCAACTGTGGGTATGGAGTTGGGTGTATGGGATTGTACTGTGTTTTTTATTTTGTTTGTTTATTTTTTTTGTGGTTGAACTGGATGGACTTGTGTCTTTTTTCAACATGACTAACTATGTAACTGTATAAATGTGAATGGTCCCAAAAATGTGTCAAAAGTGTCCGATGTGTCCGCTATAATGTCGCAGTCCCGAAAAAAAATCGCAGATCACCGCCATTCCTAGTAAAGAAATAAATTTAAAAAAATCATAATTATGTCCCCTATTTTGTAGGCAATATAACTTTTGCGCAAACCAGTCACTATACGGTTATTGCGATTTAATTTTTTTTTTTACCAAAAATATGTAAAAGAATACGTAGCCTAAACTGAGATAACATTTTTTTTTTTTTTTTTTTTAAATATGATATTTATTATAGCAAAAAGCAAAAAATATTGTGTTTTTTTTTCAAAATGTACGCTCTTTTTTTGTTTATAGCCCAAAAAATAAAAACCGCACAGGCAATCAAATATCACCAAAAGAAAGCTCTATTTGTGGGAAAAAAGGACGTAAATTTTGTTTGGGAGCCACGTCGCACGACCGCGCAATTGTCAGTTAAAGCGACGCAGTATCGGAAGCTAAAATTTCGTCTGGGCAGGAAGGGGGTGTAGGTGCACAGTAGGCAAGTGGTTAAATAAGACTGCAATCACTATTGACTTTTAATATAAAAAAGCTCAATCTAGTGAACAACTGCATATAGCACTCCTCAAAACTGGTAAAAACAGCAAGGACATCTAATGGATGAAGTAGAGTGATGAAATTTAAAAAATATATAACGACATCTAGTGGATAATTAAAAGATTGCAATCCACAATGAAAAACTATTTATACCTAGTCACGCTCACTAGTAGCTTATAATGTAAGGTGCTCCATCTAGTGGGCAAATGACAAATAAAAGACAGCAAAGACATCTAATACATACAATGCGCTAGATTCACATAGATCAGCGGATCTTTAGATCCGCGTGATCTATGTGATTTAAGATCCGCTGCCGCAAGTTTGAGAGGCAAGTGGGTAATTCACAAACCACTTACCTCCAACTTGCGGCGGCGGATCGTAAATCCCCCGGCGGAATTCAAATTCCGCGGCTAGGGGGAGTGTACTATTTAAATCAGGCGCGTCCCCGCGCCGATTTAAATGCGCATGCGCCGTCCGCGATTTTTCCCGGCGTGCATTGCTCCCACTGACGTCGCTAGGACGTCAGTGGTTTCGGCGTGAGCGGAACTTGCGACGAGCGGGTTCGAGAATCGGCGTATGCAAACGACGTAAAAAAAAACAAATTCGACACGGGAACGACAGCTATACTTAACATTGGCTGCGCCTCATAGAAGCAGGGGTAAGTATACGCCGGGAAAACCGCTACGTAAACGTCGTAACAACACTGCGTCGGGCCCGCGTACATTCGTGAATTGGCGTGTCTCGCTGATTTACATATTTCTCAACGTAAATCAGCGAGAACGCCCCCCGAGGCCATTTTTAAATTGCAGTTAAGATCCGACGGTGTAACACAGTTACACCTGTCGGATCTTAGGCATATCTATGCGTAACTGATTCTATGAATCAGTCGCATAGATACGACAGGCCTAAGTCAGAGATACAACGGCGTATCAGGAGATACACCATTGTATCTCTTTGTGAATCTGGCCCAAAAACTTGCTGCCATACATAGAATCCACCACAACGTCTTAAAGGACAATCTAGTGGATGATTAAAACTTGCAATCCCAATGAGTAAAAGAAAAAAGAGAGAGTGAGGAGAACATAAAATCAATTATTAGATATAAAACAATTTAATCAAACTCTACATTGTGTCCTAACGGTAAAAAAGTGAGGACGGAGCTTGTGTCTCTATCGAGATTCTGACTGGCTTAATTTTATGATTTTATTGTCCCCCCTCCAATGAGGTTTGTATTTTTCTATCCCCCACACCAATAAAGAGGAGGGATCTCTGTTATGGTACTGATCGTAATGTCTGGAAAGACTATGTTTTGGAAATCCATTTTTTATATTTTGTGTGTGTTCTCTTAGGCCGCGTACACACGGTCGGTCAAAACCGATGAAAACGGTCTGAAGGACCGTTTCATCGGTCCAAACCGATCGTGTGTGGGCCCCATCGGTCAGTTATCCTTCGGTCAAAAAAAAAGAGAACTTGCTTTCAAAATTTAACCAATGGACTGATAACCGATAGGTCAAAACCGATGGTTAGTATGCAAAAGCATCGTTTAAAAACCCGCGCATGCTCAGAATAAAGTCGACGCATGCTTGGAAGCATTGAACTTCGTTTTTTTTCTGCACGTCGTTGTGTTTTACGTCACCACGTTCTGACACAATCGTTTTTTTAACTGATGGTGTGTAGGCACATCAGACCATCAGTCAGCTTCATCGGTTAACCGATGACAACGGTCCTTCGGACCATTCTCATCGGATGGACCGACCGTGTGTACGCGGCCTTAGTCTTTTCCATAGCTCCCTTTTTGTTCTTCCAAGATATTGGATCCGGCAAGGACATTCTAGAATATAAACCACTCCTCAATTTAGGAACTTCTCAGGAAACCAAGGTGCTGGCAATGCACTAGGCCAGTGATGGCGAACCTTGGCACCCCAGATGTTTTGGAACTACATTTCCCATGATGCTCAACTACACTGCAGAGTGCATGAGCATCATGGGAAATGTAGTTCTAAAACATCTGGGGTGCCAAGGTTCGCCATCACTGCACTAGGCAAATGTGGAATTTCAAAAGGGATGGACAGCCGCACTCCAAAGGAACTTCAAAAGTTGTCTTTATTGATAAAAATGGACATGCATCACAGAATACAGCCAAAGAAAGGGACAGCCGACGCGTGTCACACTAATTCAGTGCTTAGTCATGGCTACATGAGATGAAGTCTTTAATATGATATTCTCTCCCAGTAACTGCTGATTTAAAACATACTTTTTTCACAGATACTCATTGATGGCCCTCTGCTGCATGTGCAGCCACTGCAGCATGGCGTAGAGTTCCACTTGGTGGGCATGTCACAGATTAGGTGGTTCTTGGGCAGGTTGTATTCCTTTTGTATTCCAGATTTCTCAGCTACAAGTCGTCCAGAACACGGCAGCCAGACTGATAACGGGAAAAAACCCTGGGAATCAATCACCCCGTCACTGAGGACACTTCATTGGCTAGCTGTAAAGGATCGGGTCACATTCAAGGCCCTCTGCCTCACTCACAAATGTGCACAAGGAATCGCCCCCCAATATTTATGCGAGAAAATAAAATACCACAACCCCAATCGCGTTCTTCGATCAACCAACCAAAATCTACTTCAAATCCCCAAGTCCCGCTATAAGTCTAAAGGAGAACGAAGATTCGCAGTCCAAGGCCCCCGACTGTGGAACGCGCTACCAACTAACATCCGAATGGAAGAAAATCATCGGGCCTTCAGGAAAAAACTTAAGACCCACCTTTTCTGAAGGCTAAGGATGGAAATGGATACCAAGGCACCTTGAGGCGATTCAGTTTGCATTTGTAGCACTATACAAGTTATTCACTCACTTACTCAGGTCTGCCAGCCGAACACTGCCATTATATGACTGGTGGAAATGCACACAGAGTTTCCTGGCCTGCTTTAGGACATCCTGTAAGCCTGGCAGAACCTCTGCCCCAGTGTGGCTCCTGTCCCCCCAAGCACACCAGTTCAAGCACCGCATGGCATCTTTTTGCCTGCGTACTTGCGTAGGCCCTTGAACGCCTTCGGTTTCAAGGACAAAGCACAGGAAGAGGCCATGGAGGAAGAAGAAGAGGAGGGGGTGGAGGATAGAGGTGTGTCACAATCAACAGTAGTAGCATTTTGGAGGTGTGGTGGTGAAACAACCTCCAACACTACTGTACCTTGTCCTGCATCCTTCCCAGCTGACAGCAAAGTCACCCAATGCGCCGTGAAAGATAGGTAACGTCCCTGTCCATGCCTGCTGGACCATGAGTCAGCGGTAATATGTACCTTACCGCTGACCACCCTGTCCAGCGAGGCATGGACATTGCCTTCCACATGCTAATAGAGAGCCGGAATCGCCTTCCGTGAGAAAAAGTGTCGTTTGGGAACCTGCCACTGAGGTACCGCACATTCCAAAAACTCACGGAAGGGGGCAGAGTCTACCAACTGAAAAGGCAGCAGTTGAAGTGCTAGCAATTTAGCCAAGCTAGCATTCAACCGCTGGGCATGTGGATGGCTGGGAGCAAACTTCTTTCGGCGCTGCAGCAGCTGGGGCAGGGAAATTTGCCTGGTACAATCTGACGTCGGTGTACCGATAGCAGATTGCCCGCAAGTACTAGTGACACACCTAATTCTACATGTTCATTCCTCTCAGTGTAGGTTTCAGAGAGGACTGAAGGTATAGTGGGGTTGGAGATCCCAGCTGATGAGGAGCAAGGAGAGGTCTGCTTTGTTCTTTGGTGTGGGTCTTTTAGGTACGCTTGCTAACGAACTGCATGGCAGGTCGACATATGTCTGGTCAAGCATGTGGTGCCCAAGCGGGTGATGTTTTGGCCATGTGAGATACGCTTGAGACATATGTTGCAAATAGCAGCGGTGCGATCTGATGCACTTGTCTGAAAAAAAAACGACAAACATTTTTTCCAACATACTCCATTTTCTAACAACGTTTTAAACAATGTCGTTTTTCGGGTTGTAAAAAATGATCGTGTGTGGGCTTAACCTCTTCCATACAAGGCACTTACGCACCTTCCTGCCCAAGCCAATTTTCAGCTTTCAGCACTGTTGCAATTTTAATGACAATTGCGCGGACATGCTACACTGTACCCAAATGACATTTTTATCATTTTGTTCCCACAAATAGAGATTTCTTTTGGTGGTATTTGATCACCTCTGCGATTTCTATTTTTTGCGCAACAACTAAAAAAAGACCGTCATTTTTGAAAAAAAAATATTTTTTAGTTTTTTCTGTTAATTTTTTTTGTAAATAAGTAAGTTTTCTTCTTCAATTATGGGCACTGATTTGGCGGCACTGATGGGCACCGATTAGGTGGCACTGAAGGGCACCGATGAGGTGGCACTGATGGGCACTGATAGGCGGCGCTGGTATGCTGCACTGATGGGCATTCATAGGTGGCACTGATGGGCACTCATAGGCGGCACTGATTGGCACTCATAGGCGGCACTGATGGGCACTCATAGGCGGCACTGATGGGCACTTATGGGTGGCACTGATGGGTACTTATGGGTGGCACAGATGGGCACTGATAGGTGGGCACTGGGCATAGATGGGCACTAAGAGGTGGCACTGATGGACACTGAAGGGTGGCACTGATGGCATTGCTGGGCATCATTCCAGCCAGTGCCCATGTTGCCAGTCAGTGCCCATTTGTGTTTTTTTTTTTTATTGGTGATTTTTTTTTGTGTGTTTTTTTGCCGGGGGGCACTCCCCGGTGGTCCAGTGTTGGCATCCGAGGGGGGGGGGCTGCGCTGATAAACAATCAGCACGAACCCCCCCTGTCAGGAGAGCCGCCGATCGGCTCTCCTTTACTTGCAGTAAATTTGTTTCCGAGTAATTATATAACCTGGAACATTGAGACTGGCGAAATTACTCCTAGTGCAGCTTTAACAGGCGTTGTCCATTGACTGATAATGAAGATCTTATAATCATTGCCATCAATTAGAATTATCCGTATATAAGTCTAGCTTTGATATAATATAGAGCAGTGTTTTTCAACTCCAGTCCTCAAGGCACACCAACAGGTCATGTTTTCAGGCTTTCCATTATTTTGCACAGGTGATTTGATCAGTTTCACTGCCTTAGTAATCACCACAGCCGTTTCATCTAAAGGTAATCCTGAAAACATGACCTGTTGGTGTGCCTTGAGGACTGGAGTTGAAAAACACTGATATAGAGTATAAAAAAAGCCAGGGGGGAAATGTATAGAAAAGAAGTAGACGGAGGATCAGGTGGGGTATCTCGTCATATTACGGCTTATTGCTTAATGTTGTGATTTCACATTCTGGTGGAGACTGTCCGTCTCCTAACCTTTGACATAAGGGTAACTTGACTCAATATTGGAGCCTTTCTACAGACCCATTAGTGTTTCATAAACGTTGAAAGCCTTGAAAGCAAACCACGGAGACCACGTGGTTTGATACCTTTAGGCAATATCTGTGGTGTGGGCTAGTGTGTCTTCCATATAGCAGGTTTCCGATACCTTCCTCAACCAATCTTGGATAGATGGGGGTTGGGTGCATTTCCAAAGGAGTGGTATCAGAGACTTGGCAGTGTTCAATAAATGTTTGGTTAGGGATTGTTTGTAACGTTTAAGAAGGAAGGTTAGTGATATGGAGCAGGCAACATGCTGCAGTCAACTTGAGTTTGGTCTCCGTAATCAGCCTCACAACCTCCTTAACTGTAGCCCAGAAGGTGCTCAATACCATACACTCCCACTATATATGTATGAGGGTGCCTGTTTCCTTTCCACATCTCCAGCAGCTGTTTGGGGAGTGGGGGTACCATTTTTTAAGTTTATCCGGGGTGGCATACCAGTGTGTTAAGAGCTTGTATGAAGTTTCTTGTGTTTTGGTGTTAATGGAGCATTTGTGTGAACGTATGTATGCTGTTTTCCACTGATTGTCGGTAATGTCCATTTGCAAAGCACGAGACCACCTCCAAGAGTCTATTAATTGTAGTGAGTTAAGGGCGCAGTATGTAATGCAGCATTTCCCAGATGAGGAATCAACTGCTGGATCTAAAGGAACGTTAAACTCGCCCCCCTAGAATAAGAAGTCGCGATGAGAATCCCGTCAGCTCCCGTATCATCTTTTGACAAAAGGTCACATGTGAGGTGTTGGGGAAGTACACATTTGCTAACGTGATTGGCCTAGCACAATACATTCCTTTGAGGAAGACATAACAGCCTTCAGGGTCCATTACTGTAAGCGATCTGAAAGCGTGAAAAGGAGCATCTTTACTTACTAAGGTCGAAACACCCTGAGTTTTAGCAATGTCATTAGTCGTATGGTACGCGGTCGTGAAAAAGGTATTAGTAAGTTTCTGTATGTGGCCAGTTTTAAAATGGGTTTCCTGCAGGAAGACAAAGTGTGGCATACCCTTCTTAAGTTCTGAGGAGCGGCAACCTTTTTTCTGGGATATTCAGCCCTTTTGTGTTGTGCCAGATCACCATGGGGTGTTTCCCCAAGGAAGAGTAAGCCATATTCGCGATTGGTAGAGTTGGCAGCAGAGTTGGTGTTATCTGCAATGAACTTTCAATAGTACATTAATGACCAATCCCTACTGAGATTCACTCTATAAGCAGATATATGACAGGAGAGAGGGAGAAGGGGGGATAGATAGAAAAAGGGTAGATAAAAAATAGAGAAAGATTCAGAGAGTATAATTGAATCTCATAACACTTTAGACAATATAAAACTTTTGCCAAACTAGTAAAGTAGTATATCTAAGCCGAGAGATCTCCACTCAAGTAAACTTTGTGGTGGCGTGGGAAGCCAGCAACCAGTATGCTTATAAATCAGCAATAAACAGGAAAAAATCAAATAAACGTTATAATGCACACAGAAACGGTGAAGTATAGAAAGACACAGCCTATATAAAGCAGTGATGGTGTTTTGGCCTGTAAAGGGCATCTCTACCCTAGAAATTCTCCCCAACAGAGCATTTCAAGTCTTTAAGACTAGAAAACACCTACAGTAAGCTGTATTTGGTAACGGGAGTAGAGCTCCTGGAAATCAAAATAAGGTTAAAGTTGTGGATAAGGCACTTCAAGATAAGTGGAATTGTGGTGGAGATGATTCTAAAATCTCTATTTTCAAATTAGGCTAATTCTTTTTATTATTAGAATCACTGAAATGTTTCTCTTTTCTATATTCCTTATACTGTTTATATGTTTTTATACGCATTATGCATATGTATGTATGGGAATGATCAATACTGCTTATTTTCCTTGAGGATTTTATATCAGATATTGTTTTAAAGTTATGAACTCAGCATTGAAAATACAAAGGACTTTTATCAAGAGCAAATACCGTCATCCTGCATTTTCCCCTCATGTTACAAATGTGTCCTCCGGCCCTTCCCCCCTACTGCATTCCTAGATGGCTTCATTCCAAAACCCCCTTCTCGTTCCTTGCTCTGTATGGACTCCGTTGTAAAAACCACCCCTTCCCCCCTCCCCCCCCCCCCTGTGTGACGCTTGGAAGAAAACGTGCAGAGCTGAATGAACTTTTTTTACACTCTACTATATACAACCATCCCTATATTAACTGACCTATGAGGGTGCCATGTGCTACAGACATCACAGGGAGGGGGGAGGGTAGAGTGGGTGTGTGGGTGTATAATGTGAACCAATCACATGCATGTTTTTGTGATTCTGTGGTTTTAATAAAAGAGCCAGCAGGCTCCAGTCACTTTCTGTTGGGACCGAGCTGAAAGGTGAGCAGATGTAGTTTCTTTGTCTGATCTATATATCTCACCTTATTAATTTGAATCAAACGGCAGAATGGGTTAGCCCTGAGGTTGTATCAGGGCCTCATCTACATCAGAATCAGCAAAGAGCATTCCCAAAGATAAATGGATTCTGGCCATTATGTTTATGTAAGCAGCCATTATTCCGTATGTATCCCGGTTACACCATCTCAGGTGTCCCCTAACTTATTGTTCCTTTTAGGCAAAGTCATAGGGCAAACATGCTGTGATGACCGCCGTGCAGACAAACATATTGTCTCAACTGAGAATCGGTATATGGCCACTCCAAGGCTTTTTCCGGGATAAACATGAGAGCATCAAACTGGATTAAAAGTTTACTGGCCGCTAGCTAGAGTGGATCATGAAAGCCTTAGGGCCTCATCCATCCTTTGCAAACAGTTATCTGCTCAGAGCAGTTATGAGTCTATCTCAGTTTCAGGTGTAGCTGGTCTGTCTAAGAGAATCCGGCCGGGTGGTTGCATAATCATTCAGAGGTACGCAGCCTGGAAGGTGTAGGGCATGGTGCAGGAGTCCCCATTTGTGAACCCCCTCCACGTCCGTGCTTCATTTTCTTGGATATTTGTTTGTCAGGTGTGGAGAACGGGGAGCCGGATGGGCTTCTAACTGGGGGTGGCAGAGAAAACTCCTGGTACCAGTCAGGGAGCTCAATCAGCTCCAGATTTAAAGGGGTTGTAAAGGATTTTTTTTTCATAATATGCATCCTTTACCTACAGACATCATTACACTATTCTGTCTGTCTACCTTGCAGACATTAATTTTAGGCAAAACATTTTTTCCTTTACAACTCCTTTAAGGTTTCACAGAATTCAGGCAGCTCAGCAGGGGAACGTAGAACATGTTGCTTCCCCGAGACTGTGACTACCAGGGCAAAGGGGAAGCACCACTAATGTCTCTCTCTCTCTCTGAGCTAGTCTAGCAGAGGGCACAATGCTCTACGATTTTTTCAGTGTAATCTATGAGAGATCTTGGTAAAGCATACCGTATTTATCGGCGTATACCACGCACTTTTTTCCCCAAAAAATCAGGGGAAAATCGTGGGTGCGCGATATACGCCAATAGCATACAGTAGGTGAACCCGATTTTGTGTCAATCTCGCTCTCTTTCTCGGCGAGATTGAGCACCTACGAGCCCCATCGCGGGAGCCAGCGCCAAGCTGGCTTGCCGCGATGGAGACAGAGCCGTCATAGAAGCGACGGGAGATCCGACTTGGATTCCCGCCAATTCTACACGTGTGCGGCGTTTGTTATGAATCCTGAGGGGGAAGTCCCCGCCGGATTTTAAATAAAAATCCGGCATGGGTCCCCCCCTCAGGAGCATACCGGGCCCTTAGGTCTGTTATGGGTTGTAAGGAGAGCCCCCCTACGCCGAAAAAAACGGCGTAGGGGGTCCCCCTACAATCCATACCAGACCCGTATCCAAAGCACGCTACCCGGCCAGCCAGGAAGGGAGTGGGGACGAGCGAGCGCCCCCCCCCCCTCTCCTGAGCCGTACCAGGCTGCATGCCCTCAACATGGGGGGGTTGGGTGCTCTGGGGCAGGGGGGCGCACTGCGGCCCCCCCACCTCAGAGCACCCTGTCCCCATGTTGATGAGGACAGGGCCCCTTCCCGACAACCCTGGCCATTGGTTGTCGGGGTATGCGGGCGGGAGGCTTATCGGAATCTGGGAGCCCCCTTTAATAAGGGGGCCCCCAGATACCGGCCCCCCACCCTAAGTGAATGAGTATGGGGTACATCGTACCCCTACCCATTCACCTGCAAGAAAAGTGGTAAAAACACAAATAAACCACACAGGGTATTAAAATATTTTATTTTTCTGCTCCGGAGGCCTCCCCTGTCTTCTTTATTAGCTCTTTTACCAGGGGAGGCTTCTTCTTTGACGTCTTCGGGTGGGTGGGGGCCGCCGTCTGGTTCTCTTCCACCGCCGGGGGGGGTCGCTTTTAAAAAAGCCCCCACCCCCCGGCGGGTTTCCTCCGGCGTCTTCGGCGGGGCTCTTCTTCTTCCGCTATCCCGACGGGTCTTCTCAACTCTCCGGGGGTCTCCTTCTGTCTTCGCCGCTCTCCGCTCTTGACTCGTCGCACCCCGGTTCTTCGTCTCGCTGTCCGGTGTCTTCTTCCGTGCTTTACGTCTTCTCCTTCCGTGCTGTGATGAGTTCTTCTTCCGCGCTGTGACGTCATGTTCTTCACTTCTCTCCTTCTCCCGGTGTTGACACGTCGCCGGCTCCTCTCTGCAATGACGGGTGCGCGGGTGCATCGGACCTATATAGGCCTCACAGTCCCATCATGCTCTGTACCTACCCATGTGATACCTACCACGTGGGTAGGTATCACATGGGTAGGTACAGAGCATGATGGGACTGTGAGGCCTATATAGGTCCGATGCAAGGCGCGCATCCGTCATTTCAGCGAGGAGGACCGGCGAGTCAACATCGGGAGAAGGAGAGAAGTGAAGAACATGACGTCACAGCGCGGAAGAAGAACTCATCACAGCACGGAAGGAGAAGACGTAAAGCACGGAAGAAGACACCGGACAGCGAGACGAAGAACCGGGGTGCGACGAGTCAAGAGCGGAGAGCGGCGAAGACAGAAGGAGACCCCCGGAGAGTTGAGAAGACCCGTCGGGATAGCGGAAGAAGAAGAGCCCCGCCGAAGACGCCGGAGGAAACCCGCCGGGGGGTGGGGGCTTTTTTAAAAGCGACCCCCCCCGGCGGTGGAAGAGAACCAGACGGCGGCCCCCACCCACCCGAAGACGTCAAAGAAGAAGCCTCCCCTGGTAAAAGAGCTAATAAAGAAGACAGGGGAGGCCTCCGGAGCAGAAAAATAAAATATTTTAATACCCTGTGTGGTTTATTTGTGTTTTTACCACTTTTCTTGCAGGTGAATGGGTAGGGGTACGATGTACCCCATACTCATTCACTTAGGGTGGGGGGCCGGTATCTGGGGGCCCCCTTATTAAAGGGGGCTCCCAGATTCCGATAAGCCTCCCGCCCGCATACCCCGACAACCAACGGCCAGGGTTGTCGGGAAGGGGCCCTGTCCTCATCAACATGGGGACAGGGTGCTCTGAGGTGGGGGGGCCGCAGTGCGCCCCCCTGCCCCAGAGCACCCAACCCCCCCATGTTGAGGGCATGCAGCCTGGTACGGCTCAGGAGAGGGGGGGGGGGCGCTCGCTCGTCCCCACTCCCTTCCTGGCTGGCCGGGTAGCGTGCTTTGGATACGGGTCTGGTATGGGTTGTAGGGGGACCCCCTACGCCGTTTTTTTCGGCGTAGGGGGGCTCTCCTTACAACCCATAACAGACCTAAGGGCCCGGTATGCTCCTGAGGGGGGGACCCATGCCGGATTTTTATTTAAAATCCGGCGGGGACTTCCCCCTCAGGATTCATAACAAACACCGCACACGTGTAGAATTGGCGGGAATCCAAGTCGGATCTCCCGTCGCTTCTATGACGCGCTTGCTGGGATGTGCTGTCACTATTCCAGTGAGTGCGAGGTGTCGGGGAGATCTCGGCACCCTGTCGCCGAGTATCAGCGCGACGCTGTCGTGCTAAAAGCACAATATCACAAACACCTACTGTACCTCAGAGGGGAAGGAGGGGGAAGAGCGCCCGCCGAAAATGACCGAGTCGTCATCTCCTCTCGGCTCTCACTCAGCTGTCGCGTCACACACGCACAGTCCCGCCTCCGCCACCAGCATTGGACCAGAGATGGTCCAATACCGATGGCGGAGGCGGGACTGTGCATGTGTGACGTGAAAGCCGAGACGGCTCGGTAATTTTTCCGTCGGGCGCTCGTCCCCCTCCTTCCCCTCTGAGGTATGTGTGTGATCGCAGCATACGGTACATAGGGAAAGTGCAGTGTCTTAATCAATATGTTGTCATGAAACATATATTTATCCATAATTTGCCAAAGTGCATGTGGCTTTTCACTATGTATGTGTATGATCTTGCATGCAAGGTGCTTCATTCTCAACCACCAATACACAGATCTGCTTACCAGATATCTAGACCCCACAGTAAATGTGTCTAAATGCACTTTTAAATCTAATCAGGCTGCAGATGGACATTCATGGGCACTGACCCTTAGATTGCTTCTTCAAAGTTGTTTATTTAAAAAATTATTTTTTTCCAGAAAATTCCCTCTTAAAATTGGGGTGCGCGTTATACGCCGATAAATACGGTAATATGTGCACCATTAAACACAATATGGTCATTCCTCCTTGCTTTTCTCATAATGTCTTCCTTGAGCGGGTAACTCTGTAGGCAGCAAATGATATCCCTTGGGGGAGCATTGTCTGTACCTCTAGCCCTGAGAGCTCTGTGGGCTCTAACAAAGTCTAGCACTGAGTCCTCCTGTCTTTCCAGCAGACTATTGAAAACTCTCTGCAGAGTTGGTATTATCTGATCCGTGTCTACCGATTCGGGGATCCCCCTCACCCTGATATTGTTTCTCCTTCCACGATTGTTGAGGTCCTCTAAGTGGCGATTAATCTCAATAAAGTGTGAGGCATGTGTATCAGACACTTTTTTTAACCTATGCAGTGCTCTATCTCTCTGTTTCCCTTTCACTTCTACCGCCTCCATCTTATCAGAGAGAACCAGCAGGTTAGATTTTAAGTCAGTGATAGCTGCGGAGAACGTGGCTTTTATGTCTACTGCAAAGCCAGACATGTCCGCATAGGTGAGGGGTTTGTTGGAGCGTGCCCGACTCCTACCTGAGTCCTCTATGGCGGATTGTGAGTCCTCGCTGAAGTCTTCCTCCTCAGGCTGAGACCGCGCCATTTTGTGTCCCTCCATGTTGCCTCGGTCTGCTGACTTGATTCTAAACAAATCGGGGATGCTCCTCCTCTACACATTTCATCCTATATCCAATTGATAACATTAATATGGGGATATTATGGATGTCGAGATTTGCATGTAAATTCATCCGACTTAATTCTCTAAATTAACTGGTCATTTAAAAATGAGGTTTTCACTGACAGCTATTTCTGCTTGTGCACGTTTCATCATATGCTGAGTTTGGATTGTCTGTACTTTTAGTTAGATGAATGTTTACTGTAAAGGGAATGGTGGAGCATGGAAATAAGGCAGCTGCCTTTGCTAAATGCTTTATATCATGTTGTTAAATATCATGTTGAGCTTTTGGGAACGGTGGTTTGTATGTATTACAGAGCCTTACATAAACACTGGAGAGGGCATATACCGTGTTTTCCCAAAAATAAAACCTGGGTCTTATATTAATTTTGTCAACAAAAGACACAGTAAGGCTTTTTTTTCGGGGTAGGTACTACCATTTAATGTGATGTCTTCCCCCCTCCTTCCCTGCCTGTCAGGAATCCCCTGTGTGAACATAGTAAAAGTGCTTGTAAAATGCTAGAATCCTCTTTATTACAGTAGTATATAATGTAAACTGTGTGTGTTTCTGTAATCTAATTGTGGCAAATACCTTCTTATTGCACCGCTCAGCGCTTCCTTGACCCACCTGAGCTCTCTACCCCGCTCCGAGCACTGCAGAGGGAGGGGGAGGCGAGATCCCCTGTTGCCAGCTGGGAGGAGAGCAGCAGCAGATTAGCTGAGCGGCGCTGTACTAAAGGTATTTGGCACAATTACATTACAGGAACACACAGTTTATATTATATACTACTGTAATAGAGAGGATTCTAAGATTTTAACTAGGGCTTTTTTTTCGGGGTATTGAAGCCCTCTCTTAAACACACAATAGGTCTTATTTTTGGAAAATTCGGTAGAAATATCTATATATAGACATTTATAAGCATAAGTAGAATACCTATTTGAGAAATAAGTTCCATTCGTAGGCCACAGTTCAAGGTATTTAAATAACTCTAATATGAAGTCACAAAGTCTGAACAGTTTTGTACTCGTTTCTGAAAAATATGGAACACTGGATTTAATATAAGGACGTGGTTAGAAGGATTTTGGATGCAGTTTTATCATGTAGAAATGCAGGTGTCATGGGCTTTTGATTCCACTTGGTGGAGCTGGAGTTTCATAAAAGGTATGATGAAAAATATAGGCAATAACAAAGCTTTCGTTTTTTTTTCTTCCATCATATATAGTGGCTCTTCAGTTTAAAATGAAAGACTTCTAGAAAAGAAGGGCAGTTATTTGGCCTTTGTGCCAAAATCTTGATTAGTCTCCCATGTCAGAGGAAAAAAGCTTCAGACAAATGTTTGTAAAAAGTGAAGATGTAGAAAAATGACAAAGAATGGCGTTAAAGGATCATTTATAACAAAAGAGAACTTCATTTTTATGGTAATGGGGTTCCCAGTTCCTTTTGGTGTTTTCTTGCTGGCTCAATACTTTTGAGTTCTGGCAAGGATTATCCTTTGGTTCAGAAATTTGGCTGGTGAGCCAAAGTGAGCTTGTTTCCACAAACAAGTTCTTGCTTGTTGTTGGTGGAATAGCATGGTTTTGGCTCATCTTGTTGTGTAAAGCTTGGTCCCTTGTACTTTTTTTTCCTCCCAATTAACCACTTCAGCCCCAGAAAATTTGGCTGCCCAATGATCGGGCCATTTTTTGCAGTTCGGCACTGCTTCGCTTTAACCACTTAACCCCCGGACCATATTGCTGCCCAAAGACCAGCAACTGCGCCGCTTTAACTGACAATTGCGCGGTCGTGCGACGTGGCTCCCAAACAAAATTGGCGTCCTTTTTTCCCCACAAATAGAGCTTTCTTTTGGTGGTATTTGATCACCTCTGCGATTTTAATTTTTTGCGCTATAAACAAAAATAGAGCGACAATTTTGAAAAAAAATATTTTTTACTTTTTGCTGTAATAAATATCCCCCAAAAATATATAAAAAAAATGTTTTTCCTCAGTTTAGGCCGATACGCATTCTTCTACATATTTTTCGTAAAAAAAAATCGCAATAAGCGTTTATTGATTGGTTTACGCAAAAGTTATATCGTCTACAAAATAGGGGATAGTTTTATGGCATTTTTATTAATATTTTTTCTTTAATTAGAAATGGTGGTGATCTGCGATTTTTATCGTGACTGCGATATTGCAGCGGACACATTGGACACAATTTTGGGACCATTGTCTTCTATACAGTGATCAGTGCTATAAAAATGCACTGATTACTGTGTAAATCACACTGGCAGTGAAGGGGTTAACCACTAGTGACAGAGAGAGAGCTGTGCATGTCATAAGCCTAGGCTAATTACCAGACAAGAAACCGGAAGTGGGCTGTATAATTTATTTACTGGCAAAAAAAAAAAATTTTTTACTATCTATATATATAAAACTCAACGTGTGTGTGTGTGTGTGTATGTATGAATGTATGTATGTATGTATGTATGTATGTATGTTCCAGCATCACGTCCAAACGGCTAAAGATATTAACATGAAACTTGGCACACATGTTACTTATATGTCAGCCACAAACATAGGATAGGTGGTTTAACCCTTACCCACACCCATTTGCCATGGTCGGGGTTTTCCTTTAAAGTCCCATTCAACTCTATGGGAAATACATGTTACTTCATAACTTCCAAACGGCTGTAGATATTTTGATAACACTTGGTCACATGTTACTTATATGTCCACTTAAACTATAGGATAGTTAATTTATCCCTTAACTACCCCCATTTGTGAGGGTCTGGGTTTTTGTTTAAAGTCCCATGCAAATCAATGGGAAATGTATGTTCCCACATAACTTCTGTACGCCTGGAGATATTTCAATAATACCTGGTACACATATTACTTATATGCCAAATAAAAATATATGACAGTTAAATTAACCCTTACCTACACCCTTATATAAAAGATGGGTATATTTATATTACTATGATTTTCCTCCCCAAAAGGTTAAGATAGGAAGACCGGGCAACGCCGGGTATTCAGCTAGTACAAAGTTAAAAACAACAAGGGCAGAAGATTTAATTGATGGAAAGATGAAAAAATTACTGAAGGTCCGCTTTAACCACTTGCCGGTATGGCACTTCTTTTAATAGATACAGCAGGCACCAATGTGCAAGCCCAGCGGGCGCGATGTCCGCCAGCCACCCGCGATCGCTTCACAGAGGCAGAACGAGGACCTGCCAATGTAAACAAATCAGATCCCTGTACTGTCAGGGGAGTACAGAGAGATTGTCTGTTCCTAGTGATCAGGAACAGCGATCTCTCTGTACTCCCAGTCAGTCCACTCTCCCTACAGTTAGAAACACCACTCTAGGGATCACTTAACCCCTTGATTGCCTCTTAGTGTTAACGCCTTCCCTGCCAGTGACATTCATACAGTAATCAGTGCAATTGTTTAGCACTGATCACTGTATAAATGTCACTGGTCCCAAAAAAAGTGTCCGATCTGTCCGCCGTAATGTCGCAGTCCCGCTAAAAATCGCTGATCACCACCATTACTAGTAAAAAAAAAAAAAATAATAATAATAAAAATGGCTAAATCTATCCCCTATGTTGTAGACGCTTTAACTTTTGCGCGAAACAGATCAATATATGCTTATTGCGATTTTTACCAAAAATATGTAGAAAAATACACATTGGCCTAAACTGATGAAGAAATTCGTTTTTTTTTTTTTTTCATTTTTTTGGGGAGATATTTATTATAGCAAAAGTTAAAAAAGTGTGTTTTTTCTAAAATTTCTGGCTTTTTTTGTTTACAGCGCAAAAAAATCAAAACCGCAGAGGTGATCAAATACCACCAAAAGAAAGCTCTATTTCTAAAAAAAAAAAAAAGGACATCAATTTTGTTTGGGTACAGCGTCGCACGACCCCGCAATTGTCAGTTAAAGCGATGCAGTGCCGTATTGCAAAAAATGGCCTGGTCATTAAGGGGGTAAATCCTCCTGGGGCTGAAGTGGTTGACAAGAAACGTACAGCATTTTCCTTGTCAAAAAAGGTTTATTGATTGCACAATAAAATGAAGGTACATTGTTACATATACAAGGATATATATATATATAAATAAGTTATTTTGTTAAACAATAAAAATAATATATGTAGGTAACATAGTTATGTTTTGTTTGTGTTAAACTTCATCATACACAATTAATTGCTCTATGTTACTTTATCATGTTAGTATGAATATTGTAACTATTAATACCCAACAATGGTTATCCTAAAAGACTTTGTATAGATGTAAATCTATCATGTAGTGATATAGAGCTGATATAGATAAACAAATGTTATACATTAACTTAAAAAGAAAAGAAAGTTAAGATAAAAAAAGGGGGGGGAGAAAGAATAACGAGAGAGTAAGTTCACAAGGTCGGTCCAGGTACCATGGCGTGGTTTAGTATAGTTATCCCATGTATCAATAGAAGTGTGGTTACACGGTTTTGTTAAATAATTTGTTACCATGGCTGAAGGACTGAATCATTAAAATTTGGGGGTAAATTAGTCTTTATCCATGGGTTCCACATTTTCTTGAATTTCAGAATATTGTTACCTTCAATAGCTGACATTTTAGCATGGGACATTGCAGAATTCATTCAAGTACAGCATTTTCAAAGCTCCTGTGCTACTGCAATATAATGTTACGTAGTTGGGAAGGATGACTAAAGACACCAGTTTAACCTGTGTTTGTGCTTCCATAATGTAATTCAATAAGATGAAGGATGGTTACTTTATTAAGGTGGTATTAGACCCAAAACCGAACATGTATTTGGTAATGACTAAGAGCACGTGAAGTGTGTGAAACACGTCTACCCAGCATTCTGGTTCTTGTAGTTTTGGGATATCTCAAATAAAAAGGATTTTGATCTAGAGTGGTGTGCGACCATTTTTTTGTATTATCATTGTGTGCGGATGCGAGCACTTACTGGATCATTAGGCTTCTTGGTCTCACCTGGTGTGGCAGGTTTTCTTGTTCCAGAACATGCATTATACTGCAGCTTACCAGTCATTAGGTTGCTGTATCCATTTTCTTTTCCCCTCTGTTTTGACCTGGCTGTTCTGCCCGTAACACACCTCCTGCATTTTTTGAGCAGCATCATGTGAGTGCTAGATGTACTAAAGCCAAACTACAGCGAATACTTTATAAGCAGTTACAGCAACAGTTTTTTCCTTTTGGGATAAAAGGTGATCGTTGTAAACACTCCTGCTAGTGTTAAATACTTTGTCTAATCTCTGTACCCGATACATTCTACTGGAGAGCTTGTTCTTTTGAAAGGCAACAGACTTTTTGGCAGGATTACCAGATGAAAATAGAAAATAAAAAAAGCCTAAAACGGAAAATGAGTGCAGCCATCGCATCCAATAAATGGGAAGCTGTAAAATAATAAATGTTTGCGTTTGTGTTTAATATCACTTTAGATATGCAGTCGCTTGCACACGGTCCATCTATCTGCCGAGAGTCCCTCCCAGTGTTTTGGTGCACCCCGGTAGGACTGGTGCAGTATCCAGTTTTGCAGCTTGCACCCTCTCAAAGTCTATGGCAGGACAGGGCAGAACACTGTAGCAAGTGGTACTTGCATTTACAGCCCTTTTTGTTCAGGGACAAATACCCAGAATACAGAAGACCTTCCCAACAAAAGAAAAACAGACCTTCTCTACTTCATTGCAAACACCCTCCTGCATCACACCTTAAGGTAAACTATGCATCTTGTGTAAAGGAATTTACGGGTTAATCTTATTTTCTTGGCAAATAGAACAGAACACAGGACTTGTATGCATAGCCATAGACCATGGGTTATATGCAGACTACCTTAACGTGATAATGGGTCCTTTCACTTTACCTCTGAGTCCATCCTGGCCCAGGAAAAAAAAAAATGGAAAAGAACTGCATCCTTTTTAGTTTCTGCCAAACCTAAAACGTGATGGATTAGAGGTAGCCTGATGTAAATGTAAAAGACTTCTGTTTACACCTGGCCACCCACAGTCACTGGTCTGCCCATGTCAGCCAGACACAATCTTAGTGGGCACGGATGTAAAAAACAAAACAAAAAAACCCCGACATCTGTCCCATCCATCTCACATTCAGCAGAAGATCTGTTCATGGATTGGAATGGACTCCGCTCAGTGTAAAAGGCGTCAAACTGATGGGAGGGCAACAACATAGCAAACATAACTGCCATCACAACCACAAAAGGGTTAAAGGAGTGGTTCTCAAACCTTTTTCAGTCCAGGCAGCCTTTAAAATGATGAACAATCTTGAGGTATCCCATTCTAAAATGTGAAAAACAAAACCAATAGTTTTACATAACACAGAAGAATTCACACACTCAAGACATTAAAGGTGATTTATTTGTACAAAACAAATATACCTTTACACACTAGAACTGACTAGTATTCCAGCATTTCTCTACTACATGCAGTTAACATGACCCCAGTGCTGACACAGAGGGAAGGGAAGGGACATTGTGAAGGCGCTCAATGTGTTCCTCATCAACTAATGACATCATTGGTTCTTGGAAACCAGCAGCTGGCCCACACGGTGCCCAAGGTTTTAATGCTGCATAATGAAAACCTGTGGCTTCGTGTCACAAAACAAAAGGTTTGGATCCACCTGCCGGGTTGTTGGCAATTTTTAGGCATTTTGCCATGGCACCCTGGTTGAGAAAGCCTTGGTTAAACCCTTAAATAACCGCTTGAAATATCTTGCAGGCCTGGACATCCACCTGGTAGAACTTATAGAATGTGTGAACAGAGGACCAGCCGGCAGCTTAGCAAAACTTGGTTAAAGAAGCTCTCTGCTAAAAAGCCCAGGAGACAACAGCCCTGGTGGAATAGGCTCTGATGGGGATGGCAGAAACCCTTCCCCTAAAGGTATAGGTCCTGGAAATAAATTGGTCTGAGCCACCTGGCAATTGTATAGCAGGGAAGCAGGTTGCCATCTACAACAAATATGGACTCAGTCCTCCATACAGTGGCTGGGGCTGCTAGGTAGACACTGACAGCCCTGACCACATCCTAACAGTGTAGAGCAATTTCCTTGTCATGTTTTGGGGCAGAACAGAGGGAGGAAAAAACTGACAGCTTAAAATCACATTTAACAGATGTAATGGTCACCAGAAAGACTACCTTATACGTAAAGATTTCCAAGGGAATTTCTATTCGGTTGAAAGTGGGGGGGGGGGGTTCTCTGAAGTACAGAGAGCACCAGGTTGAGATCCAGAGGTGACAGGGGCAGTCAAAATGCAAAATGGAAGGCTTATATGAGCAACTCCGAGAAAAAAAAAGTTTTCTGGAAGAGAATGGATAAAGCCGAAACCTGTCCCTTAATGGTGCTCAGGACCAGACACTGGTTAAGCCCAGACCAAGGAACAGCCAAAATACACTGTGTGCACAATTAGGCAAGCAAGTATTTTGACCAAATCATCATTTTAATGCATATTGTCCAACTCCAAGCTGTATAAGCTTGAATGCTTATTGGATTTAAGCATATCAGATTATGTGCATTTGTGTTATGAGGGAGAGTGTGGTCTAAGGAGATCAACACCCTACATCAAGGTGTGCGTAATTATTTCGGCAGCTTCTTTTTCTCAGGCGAAATGTACCAAAAAAGATTTAACTTACTGAAAAGTCAACATTTAAAAAAAAGTCTTTCAGAGGGATGCAGCAGTCTTGAAATTGCTTAGATATTAGGGTCTGAACACAGAACCATCTAACGTGTTGTTACAAAAAGTCAACAGGTTCGCAAAAAGCGCGTTGAGAAAAAAAAATGCAAAATTACCTGCCAAAGATTTGAGAAGAATCGTGAAGCTACCAGGAGCACATTATCCTCCAGTGTTGTCATATTCTAGAACTGCAACCTACCTAAAGTGCCCAGAAGTACAAGGTGTTCAGTGACATGGCCAAGGTTTGGAAGGCGGAAACCTGACCAATACTGAACAAGACAAGTTGAAACAAGCCTGGGCCAAGAAATATCTGAAGACAGATTTTTTTTTTTAAATAGTTTCATGGACTGCTGAGATGAGAGTGACTCTTGATGGACCAGATGGATGGGCCTGCGGCTGGACCAGTTATGGTTACCAAGCTCCACCTTGACTCAGACTCCAGCAAGGTGGAGGTAGGGTTCAAGTATGGACTGGCATTATTAAAAATTAGCTAGTCACGGTCAAAAAACAGTCCTCAAAATGTATTACAAGCAGGTTTAGCCAGAGGCTAGTTGTGTCGGTCTGCCTCACTGAATATTTGTCTGCTTGTGAACAGCAAAACTCAAACAGTGGGGATTTAAAGCCAGTACACACTGCTAGTTTTCTTTAGTTCAACCTAGCGGGCTGCGACAGCCCACATACTGCTTGCAGTAGGAATGCGACAGAGGTTCTAGGGTGTCACATTAGATAGGTCTTTGCTGATTTGTGTTTAAAGGAGCATGAGCTGTTGATACATACACACACAAAACTGGGCCATGGGACTGTATTGGGCATTCTGATATGCCCCAACATGAACACCATTCTTATTCAGTCTGTTATTCTAGGTCCACAAACACTTTAGTCGGGTCAAGAAATCTTTTGGTATCCAAGGATCTTTTTACCGCCTTTTGCCCAGTTCTAGGGAGAACAGCCACAGTACTGCATTTCCTCCATTTGTAGACAGCACATCTCACTGAAGTTCATGAACAACCAGATCTTAAGGTATGTGTATGTTGACTTTTGTTCAAGGTTCTGTGAAGTTACTTTTGTTTTGGTCCCAGGAATACGAACAGATCTTTCTTGCAAAACATAGGCCGTTAGTAACCAAACATTTTGTGCCTTTTTTATAGTGCAGAGTACCTTTTACAACCTTTAGAGGTGGTACACAGATTTCAGCTAGCAAATGCTTTAGACAGCTTTCTAGAAGTCCCCAAAAAACTCATCTCCAACTTCAGAGCTTTGGACACAGATCTTACTGGCTTTGCTCATACTGTCTTAAAGTGTTTGTTACCCTAAAAAGAAACAAAAAAGGAATCTTGTTCCCTTAAAGCATGTTATACAGCACAGTGCTTTTTCTGTGTAATTTGGCCATTTATACCACCTGAAATACCTGGCTGATCCTGCCCTCCCCTCAGTAAACAGACCACGGTTTATCATGGCAGCTGAGCCCTGACATTGTGGTCAGTTAATGTTCCTTCGTCATCCACAGCTCTGTCTTCCTGCCCCCCTCCCTGCCTGTATGCTTGTGACAGTGCCTGCCCCCTCCCCTCCTGCTGTTAATAAAACTATGTTATGATGATACCATTCCCCTCTGTTAAACAAGGACATGTGCCCCACTGCAAAAATATGCCTTTTTCACGTGACTGCTCACCGCTCTCCACCTGGCCGATGTCCGTGGGAGTTCTCAGCCCCTCACACTGAAGCCATCAGCCCAGGAGAGGAGATCAGTGAGCAGTCACGTGAGTGCTGGGAGACGCTCTGAAATAAGGTAGAAATTGGCATAATACCGTGGCTTTAAAACCACTTTAAGGTAAAATTAGAATAATTTTGGTCAATTTGATTTTGGATTTTTGTTGAAAACTTAAATATGGATTAGAATGTAGAAATATCCTTGAAATCAGCTTTCCCAATAAAGAAAAGCAAGATAAAAAACAACACACCTTGTGAAGTATAGTGAATGCATTAAGTTTATTTGAGAAGGAAGATCTTAACTGAGTGCCAGACAAAAAGCAGCAGCTCAGTTGTTTACAACAGGAAAAACAACCATCGCCTTCAGCAGAATACAAAAATACACATCTCAGTGACTCCCCATACAATAATGATAGTAAATAGGTTATGATGCATCCAAACAAAAGGCACAGAAAACTGGTCACTGAGTAGTCATAAAAATTACTAACTACATAACAAAGCCACCCAAAATCTGTACAGGGAAATGTAACATTATATTCCAAAGTGAAACCACAAAACATAGTTTTATCTCTTATTGTATGCAATAAATACGTTAAAGTTGTATACAGTATATTAAAAAATAAACTGTGCCATTGTAAACATTATGTAAACAAACAAAATTCACTTTACTTTTTTAACATTGTTTCCTTAGTAAAGTCAAACATTTACACTGCCTGCTTTCGTATGCTGCTGGCAGACCTGCCTGGCAGTTGTGCAAGTAACAGCAATCGTTATATGGAATTTTGGTTAATATTTTGTGATTACGGTTGAACTTTATGATGATCTACAAAGGCAGTTAAACAGCAGCTAAAATTGGAATAATAAGGAAAGCAGTTTGCTTATTTTATTAATCGCACATAGGCCAAGGACCTATTTAGTAAAATGCAGTCTGTTTGGTCCCATATACTGTATGTAACATGTTTCTTGTAGTACTGCTCCCACCTGTAGTCTAGACTAGATAACATTTACTGTGTTTGAAATCAAGAACAAACACTGTTGCAATATATAGATATACAATTCTGTACATAGGGGGGAAAAAAAAAAACACAAAAAGGTACATATATACATAAACATTTTCTGCAGTGGTAGCTGTTTGTTCACTTTGGTCATATCTTTAACGTGAATGTACTTTTTTTTATATGTATAAAAGGAGGTGAAAATGTGAGCTTGACTCAACTGTAATACAAGTTGCACAAAATAATATTATGGTTGACAAGTTACCAGTATAAAACTACACACGTTCTGGCATGTTTTTTGCTAGGGGCCGCATGCTGTGCAGCAGGTCTTATACTGGTAATACACATTCATATATTTTTCATGGTAATGTTAGGTCAGCAAAACTTGCCAACAACTATGCTGTGTGAGGGTCTATACAGATTATTTAAAGCTGATCTACATGTTTACTGGGCCAAACAAATTACTTTCACACTAACAAGTACACTTGCTGGGCACGCTGTATAAACTGTATGTAGCCTAAGCTACATAAAAGTATACAGCCTTGTGCTCCAACAGTGAGACAGGAAATTCCCATCTCACACCCAGAACAAAACGGAGTTGGGCTGAGTGCTGCTCAGCCATTCATAAGCGGCTTTGTATTCTGGGAATGAATACAAAGTTTCCTCTGATAAGCTGAAAAGATTAGGACGTTATCCGGCTGCCTTTCCATTTCAGCCAGTCAGAGGAAGCTTTGGGGTCTGTCAATATATCTTCTACACATCATGTATTACAGCTCCCTAAAAGGACACTTAATTATATTATTGCCAGCCTGACAACCTAAAGCTAGCATTATTTTACAGAATGATAACCCTGTGATCATCTTTGTGCAGTGAACCTTTCAATCAAAATAATTAAATCTCATCTTTACGGTAGTGAAATGGAATATCTATTTCTAAAGCATCTAGAAAAGTTGAAAAAAAAGAATGAAGAAAAATACTGCATGCATTGATGTTTTGTGAATAAAACCCAATAGCTAAACTGTCCTCGTCAGCAAGGACTCACCTTAGGATCCACAGAATCCATTCTGTAGTCAGCCCTTGCCAGAAGCATTATCTTGTACAATGCTCTACCGCTAAACCTCCTGTGCAGAGACACTTCTCCATCTGATGAACCTCCAAAGTTAGAGGGGGCAATAATGACAATGATGAGTTCCCAAGGACACTTTAGCCTATCTGCATTAACACGGGAACATATTTGCCCAAACCCCATTTCAAAGAATACTATTCTATTTGGCAGCCTTTATACTACATAACAAATACTCACATTTCTCAGGAAGAAGGGAGTCCACTTGGCTGTTTAAAGAGTTTACACAGCTACTATACACTATATATCAACAGTCAGGTTACATCTAAAAAAGTACTAGGAAGCACTAATTGAACAGGAACATTTGCATATACTTTTATGGATAGAACATACCTGTGGAATCCTAGAACTAAATACAAAAACATTTGCTGTGGATGTAGCAAAATGAGAAATAAATATATTTATTTTTAGAGACAAATGCATTCACTTTAATAATACAAATGGAAAAATGTGTGGACAGTGACAGAAAAGTTGTATTCAGTATAGGGTTGCTTGCGTTTAGCACTGATCAAAACTCAGAACTTATGTGATCAGAGGGAAGAGGTCAGAAAACAAATATAACATCTACCTCACCTGGATAGTGAGTGAGTGAGAAACTTATATAGCGCAACACATGCGAACTGAATCGGGGCTAGTTATTATAAAAATGCAAGCTCTGGGGAGGTCATACTAATCCTTGCTTTACTACGCGAGTACATTTTGGCCTGAAGCACAGTAGATACTTTAATATCTGATATGCTCATGTACGTTTTAGGTCACTGACCCACCAAGTAGTGAATGAAGGGTGAAAATGGCAAATTTGGAGCTTGCACTGCCAGACTCAATTCAGCATGACATACAGTATTTGCATTAAAGATTTTTGGAAATTATTGTAGTAGACAGGTATGCTGCCATAACCGCTACTTCTCTAAACATCCATGAAGTAAATGGATTTTTTTGTGCAAATTCTATGGTGCCCGTGCTTTCCAGAATAAAGTGACTTGCACACTCATTAGGAGTTTTATTGTCATATATGCAAGAATTACATCTGTTTGGAACAATTCAATTGCTGGACACACTTGCGTCTTTTAGAAATTCTGGATACTTTGTAGGAGTTGTTCCTTTCCATTGTGTCACAGATGTGCTTGCAATTTATTTATTTTTCAATTGGAACCAAACTACAATCAAAATGACAATTACTTAAAAAAAAAAAAAAAGAAAAAAAAAAAAAGCTTTTTACTCATTCGTCTTTGCACACTGTAGAATATTAGGAAAATGTATACACTTTAAACATAGTGTATAATAATAATTTCCAATTCAATTAAAAATTATAAAATAAAGACCCAGGCATCAGCTTGTCCAAAGCTACTGCTGGCACTCTCATTAAGATCTGTATTTCATACTAGATCCTTGGTCAGAAGCAGCTGCCACCAGCAAACTTACACAGTTAATAAAGCAAAGGTGCCAAAATTCAGAACTTTAGTTCCATCAGCTTAATTTCACGTGTGAACAAATCAGACCTATCAAATTATTTGGTGGATCACACAGTTATTTTTGTAGGGCATGAAATGTTTCTAACATGAACCTGTAAAAGAGCGATACTGAGGCTGCCATGAACATCTTCTGAAAACCGAAGTTGCCAGACTATGGCTTCAACTCCATACATTATGATCACAGGTTACGTTTAAAGGGAAGTTTATCTTTTACAGACAAATTGGGGTAATATTTACTCTATATCTGTTGTATTTCCCCATTCGCATAGCAAAATTTTAATCTGCTGCTTAACTTTTTAGATCCCCACTTCTAGAACTTCTAGCAAATACATTTTATTTAGCTCTCTTAGTTTTGGGTGGGGCTGGGAAGTGGTGTTAACCATAATTAACCCTGGCTGGAGGCAGATATTTCAGGAGTTGTAATAGATTACAACTATTATTGTAATGTAATTTATAACACTGTCCGTCTTAACACAAGGTTAAAGGTTTAGGAGCTGGGCTTCGCCACTGTATGTTAACACGAAGTTCCACCCACTTTTGAGAGGTGTCTTAAAATAAAGACCACCTCTTTACCCCTTGTTTTTGGATAGTAAAAAGTTTATTTTTTTCTTCTAACTTAGCTTTTTATGAAGTACAGCCTGTACACTTCTGATACATCCAGTCCATGGCAAAGGGCGTCATATCTTCAGCAAGCCCCCCCCCGATGTTTTCTGGGACCTGTCTGTGTCCCAAAAGACAGCCGGTCATTCACAAAGTGCAGCGCAACTCACGCATGCGCAGTAGGAAATGGGCAGTGAAGCCGCAAGGCTCCAATGCGGGTTTCCCTTAATTAGAATGGCGGCGCCTGCACCACATCCGATGGACGGATCATTGCGGGATCCCTGGACAGGTAAGTGTCCTTATCAAAAGTCAGCAGCTACAGTGTTTGTAGCTGCTGACTTTTAAAAAAAAATAATAATTTGCGGGTGGAACACTGCTTTAAGGAGAACAGACTCAGCCAGCCCCCAGCTCAACTATTTTGACAGATCACAGATCATATTTTTTTTTCATTTTAAGTCTTAGCTCCTGTTATGTATGCCTTTTCTAAATGTTTATTTTTGTACCCCAAACTAAAGATGTAAATATTACAGGAATAAATATTTAGGCATGCTATGTGAATAGGAACACAAACGGTTTTTATTTCTTACAATTTTACTACAAAAGTAGATATACACTTTAAACAGCTTATCGCTGGCAAATGCTGATAACTTGTCAGGATATGGGATTTCCCAATGTTTATTCCTACTGTGATTAGTCAATGTACAGCCAGTGATAGATGGGTTGAAATTCAGCTGGTTCAGCAGGAACCAGCTGAATTTCAATTAATCTATGAGCACTAATTGTGTTGATGGGGGAATCTAGCAATTTTCTTTCCTTCAAACCCGTAGTTGAAGGAAAGAAAAATGCATATATGTATAGCCTGCTTAAGTCAACAGTTTTACTAAATTCTTCTTCCAGATAATGATGCTTTCTCTTATAGGTTTGCGTTAAAGAAATACATTGGCTTAGAATCAAATTGAATCCCTTATCACTCCCTAATAAGCAATTATTTAAATGCTTATTATCAAATTTTGTTTTATTCATTATAATGACTGTCACTTTTAGGTCACCCAGGTATTTAGATCAGCCTTGGGAAAATCTGTTTTGTGCCCACACATTGAGCATATAGTGATGGTAAAAAAAAAAATACAGCAGCTTGAAGCGCTTCTATTGACAATTAGGCCTCACGAACCAAAATAACTCAGCATTAGTCGCTCTCCTATTTTCTGTCCTTGAAATGCCAATCTAATATTTCTACAGGCACCACAGCCATTTGTTTCAAAAACAAATTTTAAAGTGTTCTTTTTTTGTAATACAGAACCAATCTGCATCCCTCCCTAAAGACTACATACCCTAAACCAGTGGTTCTCAACCCTGTCCTCAAGTACAACAGGCCATGTTTGCAAGTTTGCCTTTATCTTGCACAGGTGCCATAAATCGGAATCAATGGCTTGGTATTTTGGACAGCCATTTTATCTAAGAGAAATTCCCAAAACATGGCCTGTTGGGGGTACTTGAGGACAGCTTTGAGAACCACTGCCCTAAACAACCCGTATTCCAAAAAATGTAAATATTTTTAAACTAGGACACAATAATACAAAGAATATTATGACCCCTTTAACTATGGTCAGATTTGAAAGAGAAGATGTGGCCATATCCCCTATTGACACAATGAGGTTTGTGCAGGCTTGGATACTGACTAGTGAACTCAACAATGGTAGCAGGTGCCCTGTAAAAACCCTACATTCGGTTTTGGATTATTTTCAGTCATGAGACTACTAAGTAGTTCTTTCTAATCAGTGCAGAGATCAGCAACTCAAACTTCTAGTACAGCAGTGTTGTGCATATGTGCAAAAGGAGTAGATCTTTTAGTGGTAGAAAGGTTACAGAGGGTCTAACCACTATTTAGAGTTGTACATTTAGCGTGGCTAAAAGAAAATAAAGTGACCCATCCATCCATATATTCTGTATGATGTGATTGTGTAATAATTACATTTTAAGTTCTTTCTCTATATTTTATAGCAAAATGGGTTCAGGGCTCATTCACACCAAAATGCGTTTTGCTGCACAGCCTTGCCCATCACAGCCCACTCCATAGACAAGACAATTTGTCTTGTGACCTGTGGGTTTAGTTCATCTCACCACGTTGCAGTGGTGTGCACTGAAAAATAAAAAATAAAATAGATAAAAGAAAAAATAAATAAAGATATGCACTACTTCTCTTAACTGTAGCGTGCTGTGACAAACTACACCACACTGTGTTGTACTGCAGTGTATGAAGTTAAATGAAATGCAATTCTGACATTTCAATAAAGTTATACAAACAAAAAAGGGTAAACCATCTGATGTGTTGTATTGACCACATTGGCATTATTTACTTCAAAGCGCACAACAGCGGCCGAGTTAAAAAAAACAGCTGATGGTGTAAACGAGTCCTTAAATCACTTTTGAAAACCTAACATGTATGAGCATTTAAAAAGATACTTGAAAATCCAGGCATTTTACATTTGCTGTATTCCATCAAACCAGAAGAGAATGGAAGTTTTAAAGAGACACCGTGATTAGGTAAAACTTTTCAGGCTGCTCACATACACACTGGGGTTGATTTACAAAAGCCGGAGAATGCAAAATCTGGTGCAGCTGTGCATGGTAGCCAATCAGCTTCTAACTTCAATGTGTTCAATTAAGCTTTGACAAAAAAGCTGGAAGCCGATTGCATAGAAACCAATCAGCTTCCATTTTTTGTCAAAGCTTAAAGAGTAACTGCAGTCTGCTCACATAATTTGTAATAAAAACATCTTTGCCATTCTCAAGCTTCCCTCCAACCACTTTGCATATTTTTTTTTTAATACTGCGATTCTGTACTTGCCAAATATGCTGCAGAAATCTACCTTCACCGAGTCTGGCTGGAGCCATTTTAACTGTGGGCAGCTAAAGCTGCTGCTGCCTTGTTCACTTCCTGGATTTAGGCCAAGTTCACACTGCTGCAAAGTCAAAATCGCGCAATTTTACTGTGATTTTGCGGCCGCGATTTCAGGGAATGCCAGTCTATAGAGCTGAATTCGCATAGCACACGGATCAAACTCGCACAGGACCCTTTTTCTGCAGCTTAGATTCGCACTGCACTGATGTGAACGGCACTAATGGAAAACAATGTTATTTTAATGACTTTGAGCAATTGCAATGGTTCAAATTTGCAAAAGAATTCGCAGCAGTGTGAACCCAGCCTTACACAGACACACCAAAGGCACACCTCCAGCTCTGCAGTCCTGAAGCTTTCATTGGCCTCTCATGACTCATCCCCTCTTCCTTCCTGGCAAACTCTGAGTGAGGGAGAGAGCTGTGCATGATGTCATAAGCCTAGGCTTTTTACCAGACAAGAAACAGGAAGCGGGCTGTATAATAAGGTATTTACGGTCAGAAAAAAAATGTTTTACTATCCAAAGTTAAAACAACAAGGGCAGAAGATTTAATAGATGGAAAGTTGAAAAAATTACAGGTTTAATTGAACAAGCTGAAGTTAAAAGCCAATTGGCTACCATGCACAGCTGCACCAGATTTTGCACTCTGCAATTTTAGTAAATCAAACCCAATATGTTTATGATGAGGCCTTTGCTATAAGAATTCATTATACCCTTTTTCTCCCATCACTCACAGAGTGCTGTGGGCTTTACAGGCAGCAGCCGGTCACCTTGGTGGCCCAGGAGGAGGAAGTGAGAGAGCAGTGCAGTTTGCCCAGAAATGTCAGAGTAAAGAAACTACATGGTTGTTACTTACAAAAGGCATAATGAATGGCCATGCAAGGGAAGCAGTGTTTATTTTAAACCATGAATGTGCACAGCCTGAAAGGAGTTTCTAGATGACAAGTGAGGTGGATTTACTAAAGGCAAATAGACTGCACTTTGGAAGCGTAGTTGCAGTCATTTTTCTCAAAGCTTAGTGAATGTGGTAAAGCTTCACTTTGTAAAGAATACCCAATCAGGTGCAAGAAAAAACAAAACAAAAAAAAAACAGCATTTTTGCGTGCACACAATGGGATGATGGAAAACAGCAGAGATTTACCATATTCACAAAGTTCTATTTGACTTTAATAAATCCACCCAGTGTCTTTTGAAGTCTTTGTTGACCACTAATCCCCACAAGAGAAAATAAAATGCTTGGAAGACCTGTCTCACTTAAAAGGTTAATCATTAAAGCGCAACTCCACTTTTGTTGAGAAAAAAACATTCCCCCCTTGGGTGAATTATGTACACTGCTAGGATTATAACAACCTTTGTTACAGATTCCTAGCTTTTGTTATTCTGAAGAAATTAATGTGCGTTTGTCTGTGCCCTGTGCTTAGTAGGTCTAATGGGAGTGGTTTCATAATTATTAGTCAGCTGTGGCAGCTGAAGAGCACTAATGCGGAAAGCTGCTGGGCCTGCATCCCTTTAGATGTGTTCCTTTTGGAAATATCTCACCAAATATTTTTGTTGCAGGGGATGCCTGAAATCTGACTTCTGGGAAAAATGGTGAGCAAATCACACAAGCAGGAAATCATGTTTCTTTAGAGTGGTCAGTACACATTTTGTGTACAGAACGACTCCATGTAGCCATATTGCATTGCATTTATAGAAAATTGCGGCTGCAGATTGAAAGGGAAAGGTATTTTTTAAGAACATTCAATTACAATATGACTTGTATCGCAATTGTACGCTCTATATTATTTTTTCTTAGTTTGCCTTTTTTTCCTGCAAAAGTGAAGTTACCCTTTAAGATTTGAAACCAAATGGTTGATATGAATTGTCTGAGACAACTGTTCCCTCAGGTTGATATCTAATAGGGCTTACTATGGTTGTAAGGAAAAACTTTCTAAAAAGAAAACCGTTAACAGCTACTTCACAGAGGTTCGACCTGTTCAAGGCACAGTTGTATTCAACAGAGCTGACAGGGGTCAGCAGTTATCTATCAAGTGAAACGTTTTTCTCCTGCATTTGGAAATTGCAATCTTAAAATAAATCTGCCAAGTCCAATGTGTAATGATAGTTGAACATTTCTACAGAATGTAATGATGCCCTCAAAACTATTAAACATCTTATCTGTGTGTATGGTCCTATAACTTTGGTTGAACTCCTTTTCCAGCATGCCACATTTTGTCTGCCTCTGATCTAAAGCTGGATTTTTTTTTTCATTCAACCAGCAGCGGCAAATAAAAATAAATAAAAAAAATAGAGTTACGTACCGGTAACGTCTTTTCCAGTAGTCTTTCAGGACAGCCCACAATTGAGAGATACTCCTCCTCTTCCTCTAGGAAACACTGCGCCAGCCCATAAATTTCTCACTCCCCCTGCCAGACCTCAGTATTTATACGAGCACCTCCGGTCAGCTGGGGAGACACAAGAACATGTTAATAACATACAATTACATATCAACATCATGTCCTGGTCTTGAAATCAGACTTCCTCTATTCGGGTGGGTACCCAGGGCTGTCCTGAAAGACTACTGGAAAAGACGTTACCGGTACGTAACTCTATTTTTCCCCTCCCGTCTTTCAGGACAGCCCACAATTGAGAGGATAACCGAGAACTTACCAACTAGGGTGGGACTATGGCTTGCAAAACCTTTCGTCCAAAGGCTTGCTCACCTGCCGAAACCAGGTCCACCCTGTAGTGTTTAACGAAGGTGGTGTAGCTGGACCATGTTGCTGCTTTGCAAATCTGTTCCGGCGTTGCTCCCGCTCTTTCTGCTTGAGAGGTTGCCAGCGCTCGAGTGGAGTGTGCTTTAATTCCTGTAGGGATATCCCTACCAGCCAAAGTGTATGCTTGCTCAATGCTTAGTCTTAGCCACCTGGCAATAGTGCGCCTGGATGCTTTGCATCCCTTCCTGGTTCCAGAAAATAAAACAAATAGTGAGTCTGACCGTCTAAACGGTTTAGTCACCTCTAAATAATGTAGGATACTTCTCCTAACATCCAACGTACTGAAACGTCGTTCCCTTTCCCCCGAAGGGTTGGAACAAAAAGAGGGTAAAACTATATCTTGACTCCTGTGAAACTTTGAAGTCACTTTAGGAAGAAAGGCTGGATCGGTCTTGAAAACGACCCGATCCGGGAAAATAACACAAAAAGGGGGTCTGATCGATAGAGCTTCTAGCTCGCTGACCCTCCTAGCAGTGGTCACTGCAACCAAAAAAGCTGTTTTAAAGGTTAAATCCCTTAGAGAACAATTATCTAAGGGCTCAAAGGGAGTACCCGTTAGGGTACGCAATACCAGAGACAGGTCCCAACTGGGGAAGGGTGGCCCTCGAGCTGGTCTCTGTCTGGATAGTGCTTTAAAGAACCTGACTATCCAGGGACTGGTGGCCAGAGGTTTTTCTAAATACACCGTAAGTGCCGAAACCTGCCCTTTAAGGGTGCTAACCGAAAGACCCTTATCTGCCCCACACTGAAGAAATTCTAAGACAGCCGTGGGGCTTTGTACAGAACAGGGGCAATTTACACACCATTCGTTGAAACGAAGCCAAACCTTCTTGTAAATTTTGCGGGTCTCCTTTTTTCTACTATTAAGGAGGGTGGCAATTAAACCTTCGGAAAATCCCTTGGATCTTAGTATGGCTTCCTCAGTAGCCACGCTGCTAGTCTCCACCTGTGGACTTGTGGACATAGGACTGGGCCCTGTGATAGAAGATCCTCCCGCTGAGGTAGAAATAGGGGTGGTTCTGCTGCTAACTGTTTGAGGACTGAGAACCATGCCCTCTTGGGCCAGTAAGGAGCTACCAGGACTAGAGAGGTGTGCTCTGATTGGAATTTTCTCAGTACTGCTGGAAGAAGTACCGGAGGTGGGAATGCATAGCATCTTCCGAACTTCCAGCTTTGGGACAGGGCATCCACTCCCCTTGCTCCTTCTCCTTTGTTCAGGGAGAAGAAACAGGGGATCTTCGCATTTTCTCTTGAGGCGAAGAGGTCCACCTCCAGAGTTCCCCATCTCTTGTTCAGGAGCTGAAAGACCTCCTGGTTGAGGGTCCACTCGCCCTCCCTCAGCTGCCTCCGACTGAGGAAGTCTGCTGTTACGTTTCTTTCTCCCCTCAGAAAGACCGCCGAAAGGGAGAGGGTGTGGATCTCGGCCCAGCCCAGAATCTCTGCTGTCAGGACCGATAAACTTTCGCTTCTCGTGCCGCCCTGCTTGTTTAAATAGGCTACGGCCGATGAATTGTCCGATCTCACCTGAATGTGGTGCCCCTGGAGTTCCTCCTGAAAGAACCTGAGGGCTAGGCCCACTGCCCTCAGCTCCTTCCAATTGGAAGATCTTTTTAGATCTTGGAGACCCCAGGTACCCTGCGCTGGAAGGGATCCCAGGTGCGCTCCCCAGCCCTTGCCGCTTGCGTCTGTGGTTACCACCCGAGACACCGGGATAATCCACAGACGTCCTTGGGTTATGTTGGTGGCCTTTCTCCACCACCAGAGGGATCTTTTTACCTGAAGGGGTACTAGAATCAAGGAGTCTAGGGCTTCTAGGCTGTGATCCCAGACCCTTAGTAGGAAGGCCTGTAGTGGGCGAAAGTGAATCCCTGCCCACTGTACGGCTGGGAGGGCAGATGTCAGCAGACCTAGCGTTGACATCAGGGACCTTAGTGACACCTGTTGATTGTTTTGGAGGGAAGCTACTGCTCTGTCCAATTTCTTGACTTTCTCTACCGGGAGGAACACTCTTGAGAGAGTAGAATCCAGCAGGTACCCTAGGTAAGTGATCTGTTGGGATGGAATTAAACTGGACTTGTCTAGGTTCAGTAACCACCCTAGGTCTGTTAAAACCTTCTTGGTCACTTCCAGGTCCCTGGATAGCTGTTCTGGCGAGGCTGCGAAAAGTAGCAGGTCGTCCAGATAGGCTATGATGGATATTCCCTGAAGTCGCAGAAACGCTAAGGGTTCTGCCAGGATTTTGGTAAAAATCCGGGGCGAGGAGGATAGCCCGAATGGCAGAGCCTGGAACTGGAGGTGTACAATCGTTCCCTCTAGGTCCACGGCCAATCGCAGATAACTCTGAGAATTCTCCGCGATCGGGACGTGTAGGTATGCGTCTCTGAGGTCCAGAGATACCATGAAACAATTGAGGGGAAGGAGGGCTCTGACTGTATAAATTGATTCCATACGGAATTTCCTGTATGAAATGGATCTGTTCAGAGGTTTTAGGTTTAGGATTAACCTGTATTTTCCCGAGGGCTTCTTTACCACAAAAATGTGTGAATAAAATCCCCTTCCTTCCTCTGTCCTTGGAACTCTGAGGATGACACTCTGATCCTCTAGTTCCCTTAGAGCTCCCAACAAGGCTTCGGATTTCTCCTTGTCCCTGGGTAGATGGGTGACTAGGTATCTCTGGGGGGGAGGTGATGAAAATTCCAGTCGGTATCCCCCTCTTATGACCGCCAGGACAAACTGGTTTGGGGAGATTGATTCCCATTGTGGGAGAAAGGTCCCCAGTCTTCCTCCCACCCTGACTAACAAGTCATGGGTTTTTAGGGGGCTGGACAGGAGGGTGAAAAATCGCTCCACCTCTGCCTCTGCCCCTGGGGGTCCAAACCCTCTTTTGGCCTGCTGGTTTGGCCCCTTTTTTCTTGTGCGGACGAAACCCCCTTCCTGCCTGTACTGTGACTCTCTTTTTAGGAGGAAAGGCTTTCTTTTTGTCCGCCGTGCGGTCTAGTACTGCTTCAAGGCCTGGGCCAAAAAGCAGGTCCCCTGTGAAGGGAATACCACATAACTTGGATTTAGAGGCGCTGTCGCCAGTCCAAGTCTTGAGCCAGAGGGCCCTTCTGGCTGAGTTAGCCAGAACCGCCGATCTGGCCGACATGCGGACTGACTCCGCTGAGGCATCCGCTATATAAGCGACTCCTTGCAGGATAGTAGGGAAGGAGGCTAAAATAGTTTCCTTATCCGTACCAGCTTCAATGTGCTCCTGAATTTTAGAGAGCCAATGCTCCAGATTGCGAGCCATTACTGTGACGGCAAGTTCTGGTTTAAGATTCCCCATAGTAGAATCCCAACATTTCTTTAATAGGGAATCCATTCTTTTGTCCATAGCATCGGACAAAACCCCCATGTCCTCGAACGCTAAATCCGTGTTCCTGGACACTTGGGAGAAGGCGGCGTCTAATTTGGGGTTTTTGTTCCAAACAGATAAAGGATCCTCTGAGAAAGGGAATCTCCTCTTTAGGGATCTGGAAAAAAAGGGTTTCCTTTCAGGATCCTGCCACTCCTTCTTAATGGTCTCAACCAGTATATCATGTACTGGGAAGACCTTTCTCTCTTGCTCCTCCAGACCCCTGTACATTCGATCATGGAGGGTAAGAGGTTTCTTGTCGGTTTGGATACCAAGGGTTGTGTAAACTGCCCCTAAGAGGTCCTCTACCTCATCCAGTGACAATTTGTACCTAGAGGGCTTCCTGGACTCCCCGTCCTGGTCCTCTCCCTCTGACCCCTCTTGAGAATCAGAGGTGGCACTATCTGGAGGAACCTGTTCCTCTTGGGAAGGGCCTGCGGAAACATCTGCCATAGCTGCTGCAATGGGTATGACAGGAGCAGGACCCTGAGCCTGTGGCTGGGTTGTAACCTGGGTAGGGACAGCCAAAGGCTGTAACCTCTCAAACAGAGATTTGAATGAGGAGAACGTGGATGACAGTTCTTTAACAGAGGCTGCAAGTCCTGACTCCTGTTCTAATTCATTTTCCCTGACCAGGGATTGAATGCAATCCCTACATAGGACCTTAGTCCATGTTTCTGGAAGGACATCCCTACAGGAGGCACACTTCCTCTTTGAGCTATGCCTTCCACTACCCGTTTTTTCAATGGCTTTCTGAAACACAGAAAGGGCAGAAAACAACAGTTATAAAAATAAAAAATTTAAAAAATTTAAAAAAATTTTTTAGTTACAACCCTGGGAGTGCACCTAGCCCCCTATAAACCCTGGGACTAAGGACTCCCCCTCCCCTGGCCACCCAGGGGGCTTGCCTCCCCATGCATTGAACCCTACATGGAGAGGCAAACCTAAGCTAGAGAGCGCCCCTCCCCAGGGTACTCTTACCTTAGGCTCGCTGGAGGTAGCGTCAGTTGTCAGGGCTGGCTCTGGAGATGCTGCCGACATGACTGCAGGTGGCTGCTTGCTGAGAGCTTTCTCCTCGCCTGTGCGAGATCCGACTCCCTCCAGCGTCCGCCCGGACCTCCTATCAGCACCGCGACCCGGAACCGGAAGTCGCGGTTCAAAGGGGAGACATCCGCTCTACGCCGGAAATGACGTCACCCGCCGTCCAGCCCGCTCGGTTCAAAAAAATTTTTTGCGGCCTGTAGTACAGGGCGAGCCTGGATGTCCCCCCCGCTGCGCCCCGCTGGACGAGATAGGGGTCCCCCGCAACCAGGAGCCGCGCTCGGCGTGGAAGGGGTGGCTAATGGTGGGCCTGCACCGCACCAGGATTCACCTGGAAGCCTCTGCTTCCTTAAGGTAAAATAGATGGCCTCAGTCCTCTGCCTGAATTGGCCTAGGTTCCCATGCACAGTGTCTCCCCACCGGAGGAAACACTAATACTGAGGTCTGGCAGGGGGAGTGAGAAATTTATGGGCTGGCGCAGTGTTTCCTAGAGGAAGAGGAGGAGTATCTCTCAATTGTGGGCTGTCCTGAAAGACGGGAGGGGAAAATACCATACATATCTCTGCATCCACACAAGCAGGCGGATGCAGTAATCTCCCTTGCTGTCTGATTGTATTCTGACAGCAAGCACTCCTCCAGTGTATACCAGTGTACACAAGTATACATTGATGAGAGCTGCAGCAGCTGACTGAATGCAGGTTTTCCAGCAGGACCATAGGACAGAAGATGATCGTCAAATCAGCTTCTGTTGACCAGAGAATGATTCACACAGAATCAAAATTCAGCTGGTTCCTGCTGAACCAGCCACATTTCTAACCATGTGTACCAAGCTTTAATATATCTTTATGACATCTACATAATAAGCAAGACATTTTAAGTTCAGACAGGAAAGCATTTTTTGCATCAGATTGACTCAGGATAAGTTCACAGTGTGTGTGTGTGTGTGTGTGTGTGTGTATATATATAATATATATAAATGTACATTCTTGCAGGAAAAAAAAATGTGTATTTGTTATTTTTTCTTTTAAACAGGAGCCTGTAAAGCATTGCACCTGGGATCAGCAGATCACGGGTGCAATGTCAGGATCCTGCAGATGCCAAGGTCTACAGGCAGGCAGTTACTAAACTGCAGGAAGAACCAATGAACTATGAAGATGCTCACCAGCGTCCTCGCAGTTCATGGAAAACTACAAACCATCTGTGGCCGACGGTACTCGTTTATTTATTCACAGAATACTGTGAATGAATGATGCAGATGTGTGGGCAGAGCCCCACATGGCTGCACAGTTTTTAAATTGTGAGGGAAGAGGATCCCCCAACTGCTGTCACAGGGAGAGGAGGACAGGAGCTGGAACGTGTTACTTGTTCCAACATGAATACGGTTGAAATATGTAACATGTTTCAAAGGTTAACTTGGCCTTTACTGCAATCAGATGAATAGTAAAGGTGGCAGAATTACAGCTGGTTCATCAACTGTGTGCTTTTTACCATTCCTTCAAATAATGACCAGCACGAGGGAAAAAGTGGATTCAAAATTGCACATAATTTACCATTTTTTTTTTTCAGAAAAACAATAACAGCAAATTTACCATCTGTGACACAATTAATTTATAGTAAAAAAAAAACCTCATATCTAAAACACTGGAAATTAACCAAAGTAAAAAAAAATATTACACAGTTAAAAAAAAAAAAAAAATCTTTATATAGGATGATACAGTGCTGAACATAATATACAAATATGCAGATCAACTGCATAATAACAGTGAGATATTTATATTTCAAACAAATACAGTATTAAAGTAGTGCACTGGTAACCTCTTTATAGTTTTGTGATAAATTACCCCACAAAAACTCTAAAAGTTTATATAAATATTGCACCTCACACATTGTCCTGCTTTACCAGAAAACAGGGAGCTTTTATTATACAAAACTTGTCGGAAAGGGGATAGAATGCATTTGTAAAAGAATGTTATAAACTAGTTCACTTGGTCAAGAAAGAGCCTCTAGCCCTGATCATTATAAAAAGATTTTAAGCCGTAAGACATTTGATAAAAAACAGAACTAGATTTCAACTCAATTTTGTTTTTCTTGCGTGAACACAGGTGTAAAAATACTATAATCTAGAGAATTTTTTTTTTTACGCACTGTAATTGAGACACTGGAAGTTGATTTACTAAGGGAGTAGAGATTGTTTTTTTTTTACCAAAGTGAAGGTTTACTGAGCTTTGTAAATAAGGCAAGGTTGTATTTACATTGAATAATTAATCATGTACAAAGACATTAAAAAATAGTTTTCCCCTTACACGTGATTAAATCATTGATGTGAACATTGCTTCACCACATTTACTAGGGAAAAGTAAAGAGTCACTACTCCTTTAGTAAATTAACCCCACTGCTTAGTTTAGCCAACAGTGGATACTATAGGGGACTTTATTACCAAAAGTTAAAGCACACAAATTCAAAAACAAAAAGTGTAATATACTAAGCTTACTAGTCCTTACATGTGGTAGCTTCACTCTTTTTCACATTTTGAGGCTATGAATATTTTTAGTAGGTACAGAAAATTACTTGATCTCGCCAGAAATGGCAGGGTTTTTGTCACATGAGATGAGCTCAAAAGACAGCACAAAATCTTTGAAGACCAGTCTGTAGGACAACCATGGCTTCCCACATAGCTACAGTAGAGATATGAGTGTAGACATGAATGAACAGAAGGTGTGTTATTTGCAGAATTAGCAGGTGAAAATAAAGTGAAAAGTTAGAAAAAATAAAACCAACGTTGCCACCACATCTTAGCACTAAAAGCTGTAATATTTTAATTTTTGTTTTTAAATACACTTTAAAAGGGTCAGTTCACACAAAACTGGTATCTCAGCTTTGTATGGATGAAGGTAGATAGAATCACCCAGCAATTTCTTAAAGTAGCAGTCCACCCTAACACTAAAATCTCTAAAATCTACGGGCATCCATGATAGAACACCAACCAATCTAGCCCTGTAAAGAAGAAATCTTATACATACCTTTTTTGATGCCACTCCAGTCCGGTCTCCAGCGGCGGAAGCTCTGCAGAGGAGACAGCAGGCAACTGCTGGGAAATGTATGTGAAGTGTTGTCACCCATGGAGTTACTATGGGGCTTCCGTTGTTGGCTGCCTCCTCTGCACCTGCCTTCACAGTGAAACTGCCGCTGACAGCTCAGCGTGGGACCGGACCAGATCGGCTTCAAAAAAGGTATATACAGCGATTTCTCTTTTACAGGGCTACATAGGTTAGTTTTAGATCGTGAATGTGTATAGATTTTAGTGTTAAGGTGAACTTCTACTTTAAGTTTACCAGTCACTGGAATTTTTGCTCCTTGAATCCCAACTCCCTGGTCATACCCAAGTCATTTCAGAGGGTCTTATTTTTCCTGTTTACTTAAACAGTACAAAGGATGTAAAAGAAGCATTAACAATTTACTTATTCCAGCAGAAAGAGTAAGTCCAAAGCCAGAGGACAGAATGGGGAATCGTGAAGAAGTAGAAACTAGTGGGCTATTTGATTAACCACCATTCAATACCTTCACCACAATAAAAATAAAATAAAAAATGTTTTAGGTGAACTAACCATTTCAATACTTTCTATTGTGTTTTAACCAAGGTTTTACAGTTACAGTAGATTAGGGTTTATGATTTGATGACTAAAAATTCTGAATGTTCTCCTCTACATTCTTCTGAAAGAAATCTGTGCAGTTTCACTACTAAGAACACCAACAAACCAGAAATCAGTGACATAATTGAGGTACTTCTTATAAACGATGGCAGAGCCCACATGGCTGCTTCTAAATTCATTTTCGGTTAGCACATCACCGAATCATTAAATACTTATAACCATGAAAAAACACTGCAAATTATGGCCACAAATTTACTGAACAAAAAAGAGAGAGTTCATAATGAAAGTAATAGGGGAGGTAGGATGCTGGTACTTTTCATGCTACACGTTTAAGTGGATGTCAAGGACAGGATCGCATGATTTATATTAAAGTGCTTTATCAGCTTAGAAATAATGTGTGCAAGCTTGGGGGGAAGTATGCGGAGCGCTTACTATCAGCCCATTGCTTTAATAAATCAATAAAAATGCGTTCATCTAAGTAAAAAAAAAAATATTTATCTATATTTAAATGCTGTGATCCACAGCATTTAGGACTACAAAATAAAGAGGCACAAATCATGCCCATGTGTTATTACGAGGCTGATGGATGCATTATGCCACATTAAATAACCAGGTTTTTAAACAGTGGTTTACTAGTGGCTGGAACATAATCATGCCACATTTGAAAGCTAGAAGTATGTATTTTGCATTAAATGGCAGTACTATGAACCATACCATTGTATGTTAGCCTATATCATTCAACTAGTGTGTTAAAACTTTGACAATAAAAGCATCTACTTCAGCTGGGCGGACATTATGCCTAACAGATGAAAAATACCAATGACATCTTTTTACTGGTACTGGTTCACAACATTTAACATCAGCTATAAGCAGCAGCCTGTAGTTGATATACCTTATCACTTGATTTGGTCTACAAGCAACTCTGCAAAAAGAATATGCAATTAAATGTTTGATTCAAAGATGTTTAACTACACATATGTGTATTCCACTACAAAAAGGTTTATAAAGACACAAACTACCTTGTTCTAATAAAGAGTTCTTATTCTTAAGTGTTATATGTTGGTTAAGTGCAATACACTGAAGCTACCAATAAGAACAAATCAGAATATGCTGTACAATTTCAGCGCTGGGTGTTGCAATGCACTACACTGCTTCTAAATGTGCTGCAGTGCATAATGATGAATCAAGTGTCATTTTTTGACAGTTTAGTAAAGTAAACCGTGTGATGTGTTTTTAAAATGCATCTGCACCGATCCCTTCAATGTGCACACCAGTAGCCATGGCAGCAGTGGCTGCTGGTGTGACCATAAGTCCTTAAGAGTAAGAATTCTGATTGAATAAGGCAGAAGTGAACCAAGCAAGAGTAAACAAGACACATTAGCTGCCTAGATTGAGCTACAGAAAGAACAGTAAAGGAGGACTTTAGCCAGGTATCTTGGCCTAAAGCAGTGAGGGCATTTGTGTACACATGCTACTGTAACCCTGGTGGCCAGACAGCAGCCACATCTATCATATTGCTACCCGATTTCTTTGAGCTGAAAACTGCCGAGAAATGTCACTGAAATTCAATAACCTAAATAACATAAGGCAATGGAAAACAAATCAAGAGTCCCCAAGAAATTACAAGATAAATTTTGTGAGGTAACCATCATTGCAAAATGTAATTTTGATAAGCTATGTCTATCAAAGTTAATTTCAAAACAATATTGATTAGCTATAATAAATATGTTGAACATACATAATGCACATCAGTTTTTGAAGATACATGGCACATGAGCTACATCTTCACATCCACAAATCTCCTGCCACAGAACATACTCATGCAAAAATATACAACACATAATACAAAAGTGCCTTCAGCCAAAAGACACATCAGTAGTAATAAATTAAAACTTAGTAAAATCAATATAAAAATTGTTCAAGTTTTTGTGTGTGTTTTTTGTTTTGTTTTCGTATCCGATATGTCATGCAACTAAAATCCAACGTCAACAGGCACTCCATGCATGTTCATTTGCATTCACTTTAAATGTATAAAGTGTTTTTTTTTATTTTCAGTCATACTCCTTGGCCAATGAGGGAATGGTACCTGAGGCAGCATGAACCAAGACTACCAACTTAGGCTTGACCCATTTTATGTTGGCCTTTCCTGTTATTTGGAAGTCTGGGCCTCATACAAGGAAGCTTGGTAACTTTAAACCATTAAAAGTTTTCACTTTTTATATATGGCACTTAATAGTGCCACAGCAATCAAAGAGCATTAATTTTCCAACCACCACGGTCATTTCTAAACAAGTAAGCAAGTCATGCAGATCTAAACTTCTCAAAACGTTGGCACCAAATTGCTAACACAATAGCCAAGTGCACAATGCTCCAAACTTTATCCTCCTGGTTTCCACATTTATATTGTAAACTAAAACCACATTGTGCCTCTAAATCAACTCGGTTCTCTGGTCAGGCCTTTTTCCATTTATGGACACCTCCTTCAAACGTCAGATAAAGATGCATTTTTGCTGAGTTCCTTAATTCCCTGTAGAATTCGCTTCATATGACCCACTTTCATTATCCCCAGATCCTACAAAAGAAATAAAAACATTTATTAATAGCAGCTAACTATGAGTGAAAAATATCAAATGATTGTACATAAAAAAATAAATCTGGATTTTTCAGTAGGCACACAAAGAAAAGCACCATAGCAAAAACTGCCAACACTATATTTGCAAAGACAGGCATGTATTTTAGTTTTTTCTCCCACCACCATGTTTTGAAAAAAAAAATGATAATCAGAAGAAATAATAGCACTACATAAAAAAGGCAAAAATGTTTTTGTTTTAATACATTAGCATAACAAGGTCTATGAAATGATTGACAAATATATGTTGATGAAATGACAGTCTCCACAAAGAGGTTACAATATAATGGATGCCTTATTAGGATAATATATAAAAGTATTAGAACACAAAAAAAATGTCATGCCAACATATAGAATTGGCTAAATTGGCCACTAATTTCCTGTGTTAATGAATTGTAAAGGAGTACCCATTAGAAAAAAAGGCTATAGTCTCAGAAATGTTATAAGAGTGGTATTGCCAAAGACATTTCTGCACTCCTCTGACCCAGATTCAACCAACAGTGGGCTAAAGGTGTCACAAAGCTGTTCCAGGGCATGGAAGGATCCAGACTTTAAGGTTTGGATTCACCCAAAAGCCTGAATGGCAGCTGGCTCAGCCTCTCAGTGCGCTGCTGAAAGCATGAGCCAGCTGCCCCGCCACCTTACAGCCCGGCGCTCCAGTGAGTGCTGAAGGGCCAGAGCAGAGCAGTGTTTGGCAGTTGCCACTCTCTGTTCAGTGAACAACTGAGTGATCAGCGGTCATGTGATTCCTCAGTCCTTGGTCTCAGAGCTGGCAGGGGACAGCTGCACATTAGATCGATGCTGCAGCCTTCAAGGGAAGGATGTAGGTTTGCTATTTCGATTTCTCACACAATGTTAGATTTCCATATTTGCATACTTCCTTAACTCTGATGCCTAAAAAGGTAAAACAAACATGAATGCAGTTTTGCGAAATTTGACAAGTGTTCGTAAAACTGTACATATCATTGCAACTACTTGGTGTATCCGCTGAATTACAGTGCTTTGAATTCACTGACTGGAGTTTTTCTTATTTTGTTGCATTACAACCTGGAATTAAAATAGATTTTTTTGGGGCTGGGGATGGGGCTTTGTATCATGCAATGTACACAACATGCCTATGACTTTGAAGGAGCAAAATATTTTTTTATTGCAACAGTTGACAAGACAAAAAAAAAATAACAATAAACTGAAATCTTAAGTGCATAAGTAATCACCTTTTTTATGAAATTCCTAAATAGAATGTTTTACACCCATTACTTTAGATGATTACATAAGGTTGCCTTCTACCCTGCTATTTTGTATGGATGCCCTAGAATAAGTACCAAGTTTTTCAGCCCTTTTTTTAGGGCTGAAAATACCCCCCTCGGCTTATACTCAAGTCCGTGTACCTGCATTCTTGACAGGCGTCCATTTTTTAAAAGTTGCGGCTTCCTCCTGGCGTTCCGTTCCGTGACAGTGTTCCGCCTATCACGGAGGTCCTCTCAGCCTCGGACAGTTTCCCAGCAGACACAGTGTTCAGTGTTCCGCCAATCACGGACGTCCTATTAGCCGAGGATGAAAGAATGTCTATGATTGACGGAACACTGAACACAGTGTCTGCTGGGAAACTGAGTCTGAGGATGAGAGGACCTCCGTGATAGGCGGAACACAGTGTCAAATGCCTATCACGGAACGGAACGCCAGGAGGAAGCCGCGACTTTTAAAAAATGGACGCCTGTGAAGAATTCAGGTACTCTGGCACAGTGAGACTTCAATGGGCACAGTGAGGTATGGCACAGTGAGACTGCAATGGGCACAGTGAGGTATGGTACAGTGAGCCTGCAATGGGCACAGTGAGGTTGCAATGGGCACAGTGAGGTATGGCACAGTGAGTCGTGCAAATGGGCATTGTTGACCCTCTTTTCCGCTTACAGTAGCTGCTGCATTCTCACCCTAGGCTTATACTTGAGTCAATACGTTTTCCCATTTTTTTTGTGGTAAAATTAGGTCGTTGGCTTATACTCAAGTATATACTGTAATGATACACAACTGCAGTAAAAAGCTAGTTGCGGAGTTGGGACTGCAAGTATAAAGAGAGCCATTTAAAGTGGTTCTAAAGCCTCAAGATTTTTTACCTTAATGCATACATTAAAGCAGGGATCTTCAAACTATGGCCATCCAGTTGTTGCGGAACTACACATCCCATGAGGCATTGTAAAACTCTGACATCCACAGACATAACTAGGAATGATGGGAATTTTAGTTCCTGAACAACTGGAGGGCCATAGTTTGAAGTCCCTCCTACACTAAAGCAACTATTGACACAGCCTCCAGGTCTGTGTCAATAGTGGCTTTCCATGGGGGCACAAGGGGATTTAGTGCAGAAACCCAATGGGAGTCTTTAGCTGCCTTGAGTGATAATATGTTTCAGGTGTGTTGCAATTTCTTTAAAGAGGAACGTTCTGCTGTACCTCACTGTGAGCAAGCAGACTTTTTACTGCAGGAGAGACATGCAATGTCTCTTCTGCAATAAACTATATCCACCTGTCAAATCACAGCAATCCCTGTAATGGAAGCTAAGCGGTGCACGCATTGCCCAATCAGTACAGTGGCCGGCCCAATCCTGTGTGCTAGGATAACTCAGGAGTGAAATCCCACGCCGTCTAGTAAACTGGTCTGAAAACTGGCATACAGAAGAAGATGCTGGGACCGGAGGGACTGTTGGAAAGGTGAGTATCTCTGCCTTTAGTTATGTTTTAAAGGGGGAAAAGGGGTTAATACATAAAATGTTACAGGGGTGATAACTCTTCCCTATGCTATCCAAAAAAGGTTAAAAATATTTTTTTGGGCTGGAGCTACACTTAAAAAATGTACCTGTTCCGACTTACAAACAGATTCAACTTAAGAACAAACCTACAGACCCAGATCTTGTTTGTAACCCGGGGACCCCCTTTCCTCCTTAAAGATCTATCTATCTATCTATCTATATATATATATATATATATAGTAAAACCTTGGATTGCGAACATAATTAGTTCCGGAAGCATGCTTGTAATCCAAAGCACTTGTATAACAAAGCCAATTTTCCTATAAGAAATAATGGAAACTCAGGTGATTCATTCCACAACCATTTATTCAAGTCCTTCAGTTTATAGTCCATATAAAAAGATTATAGCAATGTGATAAGTTGTGCAACCATAAAATGTCCATACACAAATGGCAGCCTACACAAGGGGATAAGAAGCAAAATCCAGCAGGAGCTACAGAGTATAAAAGAGAAGAGAGGCACCTTTAGGTGTAGTAATATGGTTACAATTAATGAAGGTACAACAATTTAGCAACTGACATGGGGGCAGGAAATTACCGCTCAGGTGTAACTGATGAACCTTTTCACTGGATCCAAAGCCGCGGGTGCTGGCGATGCATATAACAATGCAAAAATAAAGGGAAAGGTTTGGACGGCCGCACTCCAAAAAATTGTTCCTTTTATTGTAAAATTAAATCACAAAATACATGCCACAGAAAACCAGTTGCAAGCTGATGCATTTCACACTGAGGCTCAGTGCTTAATCATAGCTAATGTTAGCTATGATTAAGCACTGAGCCTCAGTGTGAAACGCGTCAGCTTGCAACTGGTTTTCTGTGGCATGTATTTTGTGATTTGATTTTACAATAAAAGGATCAACTTTTTGGAGTGCGGCTGTCCAAACCTTTCCCTTTATTTTAGCAACTGACATGGTTGATGATTAAAAGAGGCACATCTAAGTATGCAGACATCCGGGGTAAAGCGATCCACATAGACCATCCTCCGCACCGCTATCAGTCTGCAATCGTGAACAGGAAGACTACCCTGCAGTAGAGCAATCTGAAAGTGAGGCTTGTAGAATGGTCTATGTGGACAGCTTTACCCTGTATGCCTGCATACTTAGATGTGCCCGTTTTAATCATCAACCATGTGAATTTCTAAATGTTGTACCTTCATTAAATGTAACCATATTGCTACACTTATGCCACCCATACACACAATCTGATTTTCCGTCGGAAAAACCTTGGATGTTTTTTTCCGACAGAATTCCGCTCAAGCTTGGCTTGTATACACACGATCAATATTTGGTGCAACTACCCCTTGGCTTCAAACCAGCATCAATTCCTTACACTTACAATTCTTACACACAAAGTCAGGAATTTTGTAGGATTAGAGTCAGGTTTATGATTAAGCAAGTATACTGATGCTAATAATGAACTGAAATATAAACAAACAGTTGTGTCACAGGTCAGAAAACATGGCAAGACTTGGCAAAGGAACAAGAAAGGGTAGTTATAGTGCTTCAGGAAGGTCTCTCCTAGACAAAGATTTCAAAGCTGGCTGTGTTTTTAAAGAAATGGGCAACACTGAGGACTGTAGGCACAATGGAGCAGATTAAAGACACATCTTGTTTGCTTTCCTTTAACACTGCGGATGTCCAGCAGTGCCATCAGCACAGAACAGGCAGGCCAGTGGGACCCAGGTACACCCATCTACTGTCTGGAGAAGTCTGGCCAGAAGTGGTCTTAATGGAAGAATTGTGGCCAAAAATACTTTACCTCTGATATGGAAACAAACAACTCAACTATGCACGAAAACATAGGACTGGGGTGCAGTCAAGTCAAAACTTAAAATATTTGGCTGTAGCAGGAGGCAGTTCGTTCACCAAAGAGCTGGAGAGCGATACAATAATGAGTGTCTGCAGGCAACAGTAAAGCATTGTAGAGGTTCCTTGCAAGTTTGGGGCTGCATTTATGCAAAGGGGGTTGGAGATTTGGTCAGGATCAATGGTGTCCTCAATGCTGAGAAATACAGGCAGATTCTTATCCATAATGCCATACCATCTGGAAGGCATGTAATTGGCCCCAAATTTATTCTGCAGCAGGAAAATTACCCCAAACATACAGCCAATGTCATTAAGTGAAGGTTTGGCCCCCTCAAAGCCTTGATCAAGTCTGCCTGGAATTACATAGAAGATTTGAGTCCGCCTACATCCACAGAAAATCTGTGGTTAGTTCTCCAAGATGTTTGGAAAAACCTACCAAGTTCCTTCAAAAACTGTGCAAGTGTACCTTGAAGAATTGATGCCATTTTTAAGGCAAAAGGGTGGTCACATCAAATATTGATTTGCTTCGGATTTCACTTCTTTTCATGTAATTTCCACTTTGTTAATTGATAAAAATAAACCAATAACATTTCTATTTATGAAAGCATTCCTAATTTACAGAATTTTCTCACACACACAGCCATTAATGTCTAAACTCTTGGCAACAAAAGGGCGTACACCCCTAAGTGAAAATGTCCAAATTGGGTCAAATTAGCCATTTTCCCTCCCCGGTGTGATGTGACTCGTTAGTGTTACAAGGTCTCAGGTGTGAATGGGGAGCAGGTGTGTTAAATTTGGCGTCATCGCTCTCACTCTCTTACTGGTTACTGGAAGTTCAACATGGCACCTCATGGCAAAGAACTCTGAGGATCTGAGAAAAAAATAATTGTTGCTTTACATAAAGATGGCCTAGGCTACAAGAAGATTTCCAAGACCCTGAAACTGAGCTGCAGTATCGTGGCCAGGACTATACAGTGGTTTAACAGGACAGGTTCCACTCAGAACAGGCCTCCCTATGGTCGACCGAAGTGGTTGAAGTGCACGTGCTCAGCATCATATACAGAGGTTGTCATTAGGAAATAGACGTATGAGTACTGCCAGCATTGCTGAAGAGGTAGAAGGGGTGGGGGGTCAGCCTGTCAGTGCTCAGACCATACATCGCACACTAAATCAAATTAGGCTGCATGTCTGTCATCCCAGAAGGAAGCCTCTTCTAAAGATGATGCACAAGAAAGCCTGCAAACAGTTTTCTGAAGACAAGCAGACTAAAAACATGGATTACTGTAACCATGTCCTGTGGTCTGATGAGACCAAGATAAACCTATTTGGTTTAGATGTGTCAAGCATGTGTGGTGGCAAACAGGTGTGTCTTGTGTCTTGCCTACAGTCTAGCATGGTGGTGAGAGTGTCATGGTCTGGGACTGCATGAGTGCTGCTGGCACTGGGGAACTACAGTTCATCGAGGGAACCATGAATGCCAACATGTACGATGACATATTAAAGCAGAGCATGATCCTGGGACTAGGCCGCAGGGCAGTATTCCAACATAACAACCCCAAATACACCTCCAAGACAACCACTGCCTTGCTAAAGAAGCTGAGGGTAAAGGCAATGGACTGGCCAAGAGCGCTTCCAGAACCAAACCCTACTGAGCATCTGTGGGGCTTCCTCAAACGGAAGAGGGAGGAGCGCAGTCTCCAAAATCCACCAGCTCTATGATGTTGTCATGGAGGAGTGGAAGAGGACTCCAGTGGTAACCTGTGAAAGCTCTGGTGCCCAAGAAAGTTAAGGCAGTGTTGGAAAATATTGGTGGCCACACAAAATATTGACACTTTAGGCCCAATTTGGTGTACTCACTTTTGTTGCCAGCGGTTTAGTTTAATGGCTGTGTGTTGAGTTATTTTGATGGGACAGCAAATTTACACTATTTATATAAGCTGTACACTCACTACTTTACATTGTAGCAAAGTGTCATCTCTTCAGTGTTATATGAAAAGATAAAATATGTACATAAATGTGAGGGGTGTACTCACATTAGTGAGATACTGTATATACACACACACTATATTACCAAAAGTATTGGAATGCCGTCTGCCTTTACACACACATGAACTTTAATGGCATCCCAGTCATAGCCTGTAGGGTTCAATACGGAGTGGGCTCACCTTTTGCAGCTATAAAAGCTTCAACTCTTCTGGGAAGGCTGTCCACAAGGTTTAGGAGTGTGTCTATGGGAATGTTTGACTATTCTTCCAGAAGTACATTTGTGAGGTCAGGCACTGATGTGAACAAGAAGGCCTGGCCCGCAGCCTCCACTCTAAATCATCCCAAAGGTGTTCTATCAGGTTGGGGTCAGGATGTGCAGACTAATCAAGTGCCTCCACCCCAAACTTGTGTATCCATGTCTTTATGCACCTTGCTTTGTGCACTGGTCCACGTCATTTAGTAGAGGTGGGATTCTGATGTGGGGTTGCTTTTCTGGGGTTAGGCTTGGCCCCTTAGTTCTAGTAAAGGGAACTCTTAAGGCATTGGCATTCCAAAACATTTTGGACAATTTCATGCTCCCAACTTTGTGGGAACAGTTTGGGGATGTCCCCTACCTGTTCCAACATGACTGCGCACCAATGCACAAACAAGGTCCATAAAAACATGGATGAGCAAGTTAGGAGTGGAGGAACTTGACTGGTCTGAACTCAACCCAATAGAACACCTTTGGGATAATTTAGAGTGTACACTGCGAGCCAGGCCTTCTTGTCCATATCAGTGCCTGACCTCACAAAAGCCCTTTTGGAACAATGGTCAAATGTTCCCATAGACACACTCCTAAACCTTCTGGACAGCCTTCCCAGAAGAATAGCTGCTGTTATAGCTGCAAAGGGTGTGCCAATGCAATAGTGAACCCTATGAACTAAGTCTGAGATGCCATTAAAGTTCATGTGCGTGTAAAGGCAGGCATCCCATTACTTTTGGCAACAGTATGTGTGTGTGTGTGTATATATTATACACACACACATACATACCACACACACAGATAGTTTACCCTGCAATATGGCATTCTGTATTAGTTAAGACCAGATTTACTTGTAATATATCCTATGTAGCTAAATGCCCGATTCCCTCAATCATCCAAAGGCACGTTCACAATATTCTTCATATTTTTATAGAAAATATACAATTAGGCCAGTGTACACAGGCACAATTTGCATACTTTTGGCTCTAAATGCCACAAGGTTAAAATTAAAAAGAAACAATCTAAATTAATTTGAAGTGCAAACTTTCAGCTTTAATTCAAGGGGTTGAACATAAGTATAAAGTACAAATTTTATAAACTGAAATTTCTATACACAGTCCCCCCCCCCCCCATTTTCAGGGGCTCAAATGTAATTGGACAAACGAATAGAATCAAAAATAAACTTTTCATATTTTGTTGCAAATCTTTTACCGGCAATGACTGCCTGAAGTCTGGAACCCATGGACATTACCAAAGTATGGGGTTTCCTCCTTTCGGATGCTTTGCCAGGCTCTAACTGCAGCTGTCTTCAGTGGGTCTTTCTGCCTTTTGTTTTGCCTTCAGCAAATGAAATGCATGCTCAACTGGGTTAAGATCAGATGATCGACTCAGCCATTGTATATTCTTCAGGCTTATGAATGGTTTGCACCTTGTATTTGCTCTTATGAAGTCTTCTCATGATTGTAGACTTCGACAATGTCCATCACTTGTCTGGATGTTGTGAACGGGTTTTTCTTTACCATAGAGAGGATCCTGCGATCATCCATCGCTATTGTCTTCCATGGACATTCAGGCTTTTTTATGTTGCTGAACTCTCTTGTGCATTCTTCTTTCCTCAGAATATACCAAACTGTCGATTTGGCCACTCCTAATGTTGCTGCCATCTCTCTGATGGATTTGTTTCATTTTTGAAGCCTTACAATGGCCTGTTTCACTTGCATGGACAGCTCCTTTGAACACATGATGTAGGTTCGCAGCAATAGATTCCAAATACAAATACCACACTTATAATCAACTCCAGACCTTTTACCTGCTTAAAGAAAAAAACAAAGTAGTAGCCCACACGTGGCCATGAAACAGCTTTTGATTCAATTGTCCAATTACTTTTGGGGGGTGGTTACTCTTAAGAGCTCCAATTCCTAAACCCTTCCTCAGATTTGGATGTACATACCCTCAAATTAAACCTGAGTGTGCACTTTCAGACCATATCCATTATATAAAACTATAGCTTAAACATGTTTAGGTACATACCTGAAAAAAAGACTAAAATTGTGCCTGTGTCCAAATATATATGGACCTAACTGTACATGCCCTGTTAGGAATCATACTTGCCAAATTAATGTGAACTGCCACTCAATTTCTTAGTGCCTAGTGCTGGCATATTGTCAAAGCCCAGGAAGGGCAGCCTATTCCTTGTTAAGCAATCGCTCTACCTCAACAATTTTGGATGCATTATTATACAGTATGAGCTGTGGTTGGGGAAGAGTAGAATCCTGTCAGTTGCTGCACAGTACTTGAATGCAAGGTTATTCAGACCCAATGCACACTGCTTCCAAAGGATGAGAGATAGAAGCAGCGAGATAAAATGTAATCTTTTGTCAGTTTTGACCTAGCAATTTGACCAGTAACACATCTCCTGTTTTAGAGTGCCTCCACTCTGGATGAAGTCACATAGGGGCACCTTTGGACAGCAGTACTGTTACTCTGGAGGGGAATATTAGATGCACTAACAAATCAAAGCCAAATACCAGTCCTTCCATATCTATATAGTTCCAAGGTGTCACATTTCTAAGGAACTACACAAAAAAAGGACAATGGATGGGATTTATTAAGCCACCACACCTAAAACAATACACATTAAAGAGGAAGTAAACTTCCTCTGCAGACATTTGCCTTGCAGGAAGAAAAAAAAAATTCCAGCGGTACACAACCTCTTTAAGTTATATTCATAATAGCATAAACAACTTTATTTGTACAAAAAGTATTGAAATACAGAATTAATGGCCACATTGATTGTTTAAAAGAAGCCCATCCCCTTAATATAGATGTCAATCAAATTCATTGATCCATATAAAAAGGCAAAAACAAGCCTAAATTAATGAATATAAATATTAACGCATTTCAATGTTCAAGTAATGTACGTCTTCAGGGGGTCGATGCATTGATGAGTTCTGAATTAAAGATACAAAGAATATGGCCTTAGTTCCAAAGAACTAGTTCAAATGAGGCTGCTGCAATGTCCATAGGTCTAAAGGTTCACATGGGTACTGACTGGATAGAGGGTGTTTAACAGTGAAAGAAAACTTCAAGAAAAGTTTAGACATTGGTATACCTGCTCGGGTTAGTAATGTTTCACAATTGAAAGTATGCAATGCGATGCGATTGCAATGATATGAATGTTCAACCTTCTCTGGTTATTACAATATTAGGTTATTTGCTTTGTAATTGGATTCAATGTGACAAGCTGAAGTGTATTGCATTATTTTTCTTTGTTATGCTTTTTCTTTTGCAATTAAAAACGTTAGTATCTTTTTTTTTTATAGCAAGGAATATAACCACAAATCAAAAAATAATGTAGGCCAATTACACAAGTAGACATATCTAACAACAAACAATGATTGGATAACAACTAGAGTAGGTGTGTTTGCCTAGCATTGGCTCCACCATATAAATTGGACTAGGGCACAATCAAAAAACAAAAAAATATAATAAAATACTAGAATATCCAAAATGTTAAAATGTAAATAAGAAAGGTTTGACTTAATATGGTTTTGGTAAATCTAAAGCAAAATTGTACATCAAGTAATCCATTTTAACAAAAATGAACTTCATATGTTCGGATGCATTATATATTACCAATTTAATTGTCACCTGGTGAGTCAAAGCCTAAATTTCCTTTTAACTTTTTTTTTTTTTTTTAATAGGTTTTGGTGGGAAATTGTCTCATGTATCCGATTTGTGGTCATTTTAATTTCTCCAAGTGTGTTAATGTTTTTCTGGTTTTCCTATTGAGCTGTCATGATTAAATTTTACATTTTGGATATTCTAGTATTTCTTTATTAAAACATTTTTTATTGTACTTTGATCTAGACAATTGTGGCAATAGTGGTGTCCTATATTATTTTTATGAATTTGTGGTTATATTTTTTGTATCTTTATATCAAAACCCATCAATTTATCAACTCCCAAAGAAGACGTAGATTACTTTAAAGGTGAAATGTGTTGGGGTTTATTTTCATAAATTTTTGCTCATATGTATCCTATGTGAGCTCATGAACTTAATTGACATCTGTATTGATCCGATGGGCTTCTTTTAAACAATCAATGTGAGCATTTGGTCTGTCTTTTAATACTTTTTGAACAAAAAGTGTGTATGTTATAAATATAACTTAGTAGGTATTGTTTTATGTGTGGTGCTTTAAAAAATCCCATCCATTGTCTCCTTTTTTCGTGAAAAACAGACTTACAGGCTGGATCACCAGGTGAAGATAAAAGAAAGCCCCCCCAAAAAAAAAAAAAAAATTGGTAAGTTGCAATACAATAAATGTTTTCTTTTGGTTATAAATAATACTCCTTTAAGGAATGATGAGAGCAACAGCCCTGAAGCTTGCATCTAGCACAACTTGTTGTTCCATCTTTTTAGCTTGACTTTAAGACATGGGTGCTCAACCTGTGGACCTCCAGCTGTTGCAAAACTACCATCAACAGTCCCATCATGTCTCTGCCTTTGGGAGTCATGCTTTTACCTCTCAAACCTGCAATACCCCATGGCACTTGCAGTTCCGCAACAGCTGGAGGGCCACAGGTTGAGCACCCATGCTTTAAGGGTTACAGTATGGCTCCTAGCATGCCATATTGAATTCTTATTACAATGTATCCAAAAGCTTTGAACATGTATAGCTGCACTACAACTAGGGTTGTCCCGATACCACTTTTTTAGGACTGAGTACAAGTACCGATACTTTTTTTCAAGTAGTCGCCGATACCGAATACCGATACTTTTTTAAATGTGTCCCCAAATGCAGCCATGTCCCCCCACAGATGCAGCCATGTCCCCCCCATCCAGCCATGTCTCCCCCCCATGCAGCCATGTCTCCCCCCCCATGTAGCCATGTATCCCCCCCATGCAGCCATGTCTCCCCCCATGCAGCCATGTCTCCCCCCATGCAGCCATGTCTCCCCCCATGCAGCCATGTATCCCCCCATCCAGCCATTGTCTCCCCCCATGTAGCCATGTATCCCCCCCCATCCAGCCATTGTCTTCCCCCATGCAGCCATGTATCCCCCCCATCCAGCCATCGTCTCCCCCCATGCAGCCATGTATCCCCCCATCCAGCCATTGTCTCCCCCCATGTATCCCCCCATCCAGCCATTGTCTCCCCCCATGTATCCCCCCATCCAGCCATTGTCTCCCCCCATGCAGCCATGTATCCCCCCATCCAGCCATTGTCACCCCCCATGCAGCCATGTACCCCCCCATGCAGCCATGTATCCCCCCATCCAGCCATTGTCTCCCCCCATCCAGCCATTGTCTCCCCCCATCCAGCCATGTATCCCCCCATCCAGTCATTGTCTCCCCCCATCCAGCCATGTATCCCCCCATCCAGCCATTGTCACCCCCCATGCAGCCATGTCTCCCCCCATCCAGCCATTGTCTCCCCCCATGCAGCCATGTATCCCCCCATCCAGTCATTGTCTCCCCCCATCCAGTCATTGTCTCCCCCCATCCAGTCATTGTCTCCCCCCATCCAGCCATTGTCTCCCCCCATCCAGCCATTGTCACCCCCCATGCAGCCATGTATCCCCCCATCCAGCCATTGTCTCCCCCCATCCAGCCATTGTCTCCCCCCATCCAGCCATTGTCTCCCCCCATCCAGCCATTTATCCCCCCAAGCATCCATGTATCCCCCCATCCAGCGTCTCCCCCCATGCAGCCATGTCCCGCTTACCTGCATCCCCGCTGCCGCCGACTGTGTAATACGCCGGGAACATTACAACTTTGAATTGTTGTAATGATTGGCGCCGCGCTGCGTATAGACACTCCCCCTCGCTCGGGATTGGACAGTTCACCCGAGCGAGGGGGGGTGTCTATGCGCGGTGCGAATCATTACAGCTATTCAAAGCTGTAATGTTCCCGGCGTATTACACAATCGGCGGTAGCGGCGAACGGCGGCGGGATGCAGCGTCACGGCGGCGGGGGGGGGGAAGTATTCTATTTTGGTATCGGGGGTATTTGCGGGAGTACGAGTACTCCCGCAAATACTCGGAATCGGTCCCGATACCGATACTAGTATCGGTATCGGGACAACCCTAACTACAACACATTTATGCAAACACCACAATATAGAAAAAAAACATTGAAAACGTTTAAATATTTTAAGGTGTTTTTGGTTTTAACAACCATAAACGGAGTTGATCGTTACCTCATACAAAAACAACCTCATGTATGCTGTAGGCCCCCAGGCAAGTCAGCAATTAGCTGTTAAGGTAAATAGTTGATGGCGCTGCTTAGAAAACCAGAGTACCTTGGCTATGTCAATCGTACAAAAGTCAAAGCACTTAACCAAGCATGGCTGGATTTTGTCTTCACATTCAGTCTGATGTCAGTAGACAATTTTACGGTGCAGTTGAAATCATCAAAAACCACATAGGAAATCTGTAGTCTGTAGGTATTCTAAAAACTTCTGCTTCCAAAGGCAAGCTTCTGCCTTTCAAATTTATCAGCAGTCCACAAAACAACTTAATTCTCTCCGGCAGTATGAACAGTGCACTAAAGCAGATCTCCAGGCGAACCCCTAATATACACAACTAAAATGCATATATGGGAATGGTGTCTACCTAGTTCTAAGATATATTTACAGCCCTGCCGCGTAGCAAAGCTAGTTGGATTACACCACCGTCCATTTTACAGCCATAGAGTGAAGAAAGAGAAAAGTGTTATCAACCTCTCTCCACCCCCAACCTACTGACTTGTAAGTAAAAGAGGTCACCTGTCTACTCACCATGCTCTTTCCTACTAAAATGTTCCTTGTCTATATCTATATAAAAAAAAAACTTACCTGTGTTACCTCCCTCTCCGAGTCGCTATAAAGGGGTGTTGCAAGAGGCTTACACCATGCAGTTGCAGAGGGTTTTTACCTTACTGCAAAAAACTTTTGCATGCAGCTTCCCCCACAACCCCCAGTCTCCCCCCAATGCATACCTGAGCCCGACATCAACTCCAGCGATGTGCATTAGAGCCGAGGCTCTCACTTCTCATTGGCCACAGCTGCTATCAGAGCCAGTGGCGAGGGAGCTAGGGCTGGGCCAAGCCCCACTCTGTGTGTCTTATGGACACACAGGGCTTGGGAGAGATAACGTAGGAGTGCCTCCATAGCAAGCCACACTCCCTGAGGGGCGTGACTAGGAGCCAGGAGTTACTTTAAACTCCAGTACATTTAATACTAGTTGCATTTAAAGAAATACTGTGTATGAGAACTGAATAATGGATACTTAGCTGCAATACATTGTATAATTTACATCTCCCTGGAATTCAGCATTAAAACTGGACACGAGTAAAACACACCAGGAAGTAGGAATTAGGACCATAATAAAATTCTAAATGATTGTACAGTAAAGAGATTATGCAAGTCAACGTTGAATCTGTATTTTACAAAAAAGGAGAGCATCTTCACATAAGTGTGATAAAATATTTTTTTATGAGGCTTAAAGTGGTTGTAAAGGTTTGTTTTTTATTTTCCATACAGGTTCCTTTAAGCTAGTGCATTGTTGGTTCACTAATCTTTTCCTTCGATTTCCCTTCTAAGTGTTTTTTTTTCCTTCTTTGTCTGAATTTCTCGCTTCCGGTTTCTCCTGAGTAAACTTGCCACCATCATCCGAGCGGTGGTTAGTCAGCTTACTGAGGAGGAACAGGAAGTGAGAAATTCAGACAAAGAAAACAAGGAAAAAAACATTTAGAAGAAAAATCTAAGGAAAAGATAAGTGAACCAACAATGCACTCTTAACCACTAGCTGACCAGCCGCCGAGTCGGCTCGGCTGCGCGAGATCACGTAGCTATAAGTCATCTTGCATTTCAGCCAATAGGGGCGCGTGCGCCGCCGGAGGCGCGCGCCCCTGCTTGCCCCTGGTGCTGACACATTACCTGCGATCACTCGTTACAGAGCGAGAACCGGGAGCTGTGTGTGTAAACACACAGCTCCCGGTCCTGTCAGGGGGAGAAATGACTGTTCGTCTGTTCATACAATGTATGAACAGCAATCTGTAATTTCCCTTAGTCATTCCCACCCCCACTTTAGTTAGAACACACCTAGGGAACATAATTAACCCCTTCCTCGCCCCATAGTGTTAACCCCTTCCCTGCCAGTGACATTTTTATAGTAATCAATGCATTTTTATAGTACTGATCGCAATAAAAATGCTAATGATCCCAAAAATGTGTCAAAAGTGTCCACCATAAGGTCGCAGTACCGATAAAAATCGCTGATCGCCGCCATTACTAGTAAAAAATATTGATAAAAATGCCATAAAACTATCCCCTATTTTGTAGACGCTATAACTTTTGCGCAAACCAAACGCTTATTGCGTTTTTTTTACGAAAAATATGTAGAAGAATACATATCGGCCTAAACTGAGGAAAACAATTGTTTTGTTATATATTTTTGGGGATATTTATTATAGCAAAAAGTAAAAAATATTAATTTTTTTTTCAAAATTGACGCTCTATTTTTGTTTATAGCGCAAAAAATAAAAACCTCAGAGGTGATCAAATACCACCAAAAGAAAGCTTTATTTGTGGGAAAAAGGACGCCAATTTTGTTTGGGAGCCACATCGCACGACCGCGCAATTGTCAGTTAAAGCAACGCAGTGCCGAAACGCAAAAAGGGGCCTCGTCATTGATCAGCAATATGGTACAGGGCTGAAGTGGTTAAAGGAACCTATTTAGAAAATAAAAAAACAAACCTTTACAACTCATTTAAAAATAAACCTGTGCAAAGAACAAAGATAATGTACAATAACTTACAGCAACCAACTTAATCCTAGTTTGCTGAACTCTTATCAGTGACAGGTGAACTGATTTAACAATTTAACATTGCAATTACATTTGTTTAATATTCAGCAAGCCCAATAGGACATGACCATGGTGATATTGGTTACACTGTAGCTCCCAGGTAATGATAGTAACAGGGCAGGGCAGGGGTACTGCACCACGCTTATGTTATGGTGTTGATCCTAAGCTTTATTTGCAATTTCATGTACTATACATCTAGTATGTGCTCTTACAGTTCAGTGAAAGACTGAATCCTAGCATTTTTACACCAAGCACGCAAGAAATGAAGAAGAAAAATAAATTGCATGAATAATATTTTAGGAAGGGCTTTAAGTTATCAAACCCTGATGAAAATACAACACACTGCAATAACAATGGTATGCTTAGAAGACAACACATGAGATGTATTATTATATTCCAACATGCAAAACTAACTCTACACACACACCACACAAAATAGAACAAAAAGTATGCAAACCTTTTTATACATTTTCCATAAATATGATCTGAAATTACACACTATTTGGGGACATAGGTATATCAAAACATTATAAATGATGACTTTAGATTAGAGAAAAAGTGCAGATTTTTTAATATATATTTTGAGATAAAATCCTTATGCTTGTGAGAAGCGATCATAGCTTAAAAGAAGATGAACAACACTGATCCAAACGTATGTTATAATAAGGAAACATTCATGCAACTAAACGTTTTTTAAAATGCTTTGTGACAAGGAGATTCATCCTTTTTACAACCTAGTAAGCACAATACTGCTCTCTTTATTCACTAAGAGATGAGAATGGTAGCCATTTATACCATTAAATAACTAGTAAATGTGTGTTCCCCTGTTTTAAAAATGTTATACTTATGAAACATTTAGGTTCCGTTCACACTAGCCTGCAAAGAAAAATGCAGGGTTTTACTGTACAGGCTAGTACAGTGCTAGCTCCGCATTGCTTGTTTTTTTTATTATTTTTTTAAGTGTCACATAACAATTCATTCTTGCCTCCGCACAGAATCACAGTGGTAGTGACATGTTGTTCCATAGAGTACAGTGCAGAAAAATGCAGGGATGAAGCATTTTTTCACACTGCACCATATTCCCATCAAATCAGTGTTCCAGTGTGAACAGGGACAAAATATAAAAATAAATAAAGGTTTTCTACGAGCCCTAGCTGTGATCTGTGTTTATCCAGTGTGGAAAAAATGCTGGTCACCACAGTGACCAAGAGCCTCTGTAAACAAACATTGCTTTAAGCTTTTGAACCCAATCATTTTTCATTATTTATCACATTAGGACAGAACTAATGTCTGCAGATTACTCATCTGCATTACAGCAATGCAACTGTTAAATCAGTCACTGACATCTTCCCCCTGGGCTTCTTCTGGGTGCTGGGTTTTCAGCCTCTTTATTGGCCAGTGGAGAGGACTCGAGTCCTACAAATGCATGGGATCCATTCATCCGCCTAGCAAAATATTAGGAACATGTGCTGAACTGCGCATGTACAGCTCGGTGTATATTCAAGAGCTGACTGGAAGCAGTTAAGTAGGTTTGTCTTATTGCAGAAGAGACATTGCATATCTCTTCTGTAATAAAAAACTGCTTACCCAATTCAACACCACAAATACCAAAATTCAATTTTTGTTTCATACACACCGGAAAAAACTTTTCGTTCTCTGAAGGATACAGCTTGGCAAGGAATCCTAAACACTGCTCAATTTTTAAGTTACAAAGCAGGATGGGTCCTTCAAATAACACAAATGGGATTTTACAGAGTACAAAAAAAAATCAAATTTTCTCTTTCAGCCATTTAAGGCCACAGCCCAGCGAGGAATCTTAACTGTAGGGCGGCCCCAAAAGAAAAGGCAGGAAGGAAAAATTCATTTCAAACTGCCACCAGCAATACTTTGCAGCCAAAACATGTCTCTGAAGGTGTAGCAACATCCACCTTGTAGAACCTGGTGAAAGCAAGGACAGATGACTAGGCAGCTGCCTTACAGGTGCCTGATAATGAAATATCCAGGACGCACTAATCGCCCTAGTGGAATGCACTGTAACAGGAAAGACCCTTAATGGCATAGGCTTGAACAACTACCTGCCTAATCTATTTTGAAATATTAACTGAAGAAGCTACAAATCCTTTATGCTGAACCTAGGAGACCACAAAGAGTCCATTTTGCAACAGGTAGCTCACAAATACACTGGCACAGCCCGAACCACATCTAGAGAATGAAGCGCAGTTAACTTCTTTAGGGTGTGACAGTTGCAGACAAAGTGACAGGAGGACAATGTTCGCATTCAGATGAAAGGTGCACACAGTTCTAGTAAAAAGGACTGAGAGCCTTAAGGTCCAGGACTGTCTGAACACCATCCTTTTTTGGGACCGTACATAGATTGGAATAAAAACCCTAAACCTTTGAGGAGCAGGGGTGGGAGTGATCACTCCCTGATGGAGTAAGCCCTCAGCTTCCAAATAAAGGTTGTGGAGCAAAGACAGCGAAAGACTGAGAATGGAGATTTTCTGGTGAAAAGGAAAGAAACTATTTTCTAGCACAACATGATCTGCTCATGATTCCAGTTGAAATCCAAGACCAAAAAGGGGCTTTGAGGAGCTTAGAGCCCTTGTCTGAGTTGCCTGAAACAAAAGAAAGAGCAGAAAAGAAGGTCCTTGCTTACGCTGTGGCTCCTTGCCCTTTCTAGTTTGAGGAAGACAGATGCTCTTACCTCCTGTAAGGCTTTTGATATTGTGGCCAAGAGTGGCACCAAAGAGCTAGTCACCCTGAAAAGGCAAGTGCGTCAGAGTATTCTTTAGAGCAGTGATGGCAAACCTTGGCACCGCAGATGTTTTGGAACTACATTTCCCAGGATGATCAGGCACTCTGCAGTGTAAGTGAGCATCATGGGAAATGTAGTTCCAAAACATCTGGGGTGCCAAGGTTCGCCATCACTGCTTTAGAGTCTAGTCTGCTGACCAGAGAACGCAGCACAAAACAACCGCTGATTGCACACAAACTTTAGACCCTGGACCAGTTGGTTTATTAGCTACACTTTTTGATTACACATTTGCCCATTCTGTAAAATATGGGATACCAATGCTGTGGCAACAGTATGCATGGAGCGTGCAACAGATTCCACCTTCCCTTTAGCTGGGTCCTTGAAAGGAGTTGGATAATCCACCAGAATCACAGTTGCTTTGTTCATTGTCAAAATTGTCTGGTTCAGGATTGCTATAGCTTTGGCACCACACAAGGCCATTTTGGACATTTCTATAACCTATATATAAAATGTATCAAAATAGGCAGAAGAAAAGCTTTGGTTGCTTATGGACAACAAAAGGAACAGCTGATGCTCATGGGGCCCTTGGGGGGATATAACATTTTTAGAGTCTCCCACACAGAAAAGACCAGGGCAGACACTGATGCTTTTTTCTGTGCTACAAGAGTAGAGGAGTTGTCCTCACTCAATACATGAGCAGGGTCCATACCTACTTGATATGCAGACAGTGCGGATCCCGCCACAGCTTTACCTCTGCCAGGAGTAATGGCTTTGACTCTTTGAAGATGGCTGCAGGAGAGAGGCTCTTCCAAGATGGAGGAATTCTAAAAATGGCCACCAGAGTTAATCAGCCACCACCATCCCCAAATGAGGATGGCTGCCAGACCTGGGTGAACCAATTTGCCAACCACAAACTAGGGCAGGCGAGGAAACACCAATAAACCTCAGGGGAGGTGGTGTCCAATATAGGACTAATTACCCATAGAACCACACGGGTAAACAGGTAGACATGAAGGGGTATCTGAAGCCCACCACACATTCACTAGGGATGAGAGGGGGGAAACACTTCCCATCCTAGTAGACAGAAAGAACTTACCTATCCCAGGACAGTCTGCCTCCCACGAAGTGTTGACCAGAGTCTACACCGACAGACAGCTAAAAATTGTCTGATCATATGTGTTCTCTGTGAGGTATCTCACCGGTCACCTCAATCCCAGACAGAGTTGTCGCACCTGATCTCGCACACAGCTAGGGGTCTGTATGAGCTTGACGGCTGAGCTGGGGTGACTACTAGGATCTAAATTTTCCAGCCTGTTGCCCAGGTTGGCTGTTGATTGAAGATTGCTAAGCAAAAAATAAAGAAAGCAAGTTACAAAAAAAAAGGGGGGGGGGGTTTGGGGGAGATGACAAAGTCCCAGCAAGAAGCTAGGTTCTTACTCCTAGCCACCAGGTGGGGCTGTCCCTGGTCAGTGCTTTGTTTTTTTTCTGCATTGTGTCCTACTTCTGGTGGCTCTATAAGCCCCTACAGTCCAGATTCCTTGTCGGCTGTGTCCTTCAATAAACATACACTATTGATATTTATTATATATTCTATATAAAACAGCGATTCCTTTATATGTACTTTGATGACTTGTAAAAAAAGATGGAGCAGCACACTGTGCTCTTAATTCCATATTTAAAGTAAAAAAAAAAATATGATTAAAATTTTGTGGGGTCAGGGCACTGGAGAGAAAAAAACTAAAAGCAAACAAATTTAACCTAAAGTTTAGATGCACATGACTAGGCAATGTAAGGCCAAATGGTTTGGGGGAAAATAGAAAATGTAATCTCATGCTCAAAACCAACTTGCTCTTCATATTCCTAAGGCCGTCTTCGCATTAGTATAATTAACTATAAGACGTAAGCTTTCTCTTAAAAAATGTATTGTTCTAAAATTCTGTACGCCACAATATAGTCACACAGCTCGTATAAAATAATTTACAGGCAGGGCACTTTTTGCGATTCGGCACTGCGTAGCTTTAACTGACGATTGCGTGGTCATGCAACGTGGCTCCCAAACAAAATTGACATCCCTTTTATTCCCACAAATAGAGAGCTTTCTTTTGGTGGTATTTGATCACCGCTGCGGTTTTTATTTTTTGCACTATTAACAAAAATAGAGCGACAATTTAAAAAAAAAAAAGCAATATTTTGTACATTTTTTTCCCAAAAGTTCTCTCAGTTTAGGCCGATACGTATTCTTCTACATAGTTTTGGTAAAAAATAAAAAACACAATAAGCGTATAATGATTGGTTTGTGCAAAAGTTATAGCGTCTACAAAATAGAGGGTAATTTTATGACATTTTTATTAACTTTTTTTTTGTACTTGCTATTGCGGCGATCTGTGATTTTTATCGCGACTGACATTATGGCAGACGCATCGGACACTTTTGACACGTTTTTGGAACCATTCACATTTATACAGAGATCAGTGTTATAAAAATGCACTGATTACAGTATAAATGTGACTGGCAGTGAAGGGGTTAACTAGTAGGGGGCGGGGAAGGGGTTAAGTGTGTCCTAGAGAGTGATCATGTTAGGGGGCGTGGCTTAATGTGACATCACTAATCTCTGCTCCCGATGAGAGGGAGCAGACGATCAGTGCTGTGTCACTAGGCAGAACAGAGAGATGCCTCGTTTACAAAGGCATCCCCCATTCTGCCGTTCCGTGACCCAATCGTGGGATACTGTTGGACATAGAGTCCGCGTGTCCCGTGGCCACAGTCACGGAGACCGCGCCTGCTAGGGGGCAAGCGGTTAAAGTGGAGCTTCAATCTCTGAATCAGCATTGACTATTTTAATTCTTATGCTGCATTAGTAAATAAATAGGAAGGTATATTATATTTACTTGTTTTAAACTGTTTTTTTTTCACATTTCTTTAGTTACTTTCTGATTTCCAGGCATAGTCAAATTATATCATACATCCCAGGAGTCTTCAGGAGAGGAGGGGTGTTTTCTCAGCCAAGCACACCCTCCTGTTTGCATGCCTAAGCTAAGGGCAAATGGATGCCATTAACATTACATGAATCATCTGCCCTTAATCAAGATGGCCACAGCCAAAAATGCTAGGTGGGTATTTATTTAGTATTCTTAAGTGATTTCTCAGCAAAATAAAGCATGGAGCAATAGATGCTTTGATTATTAAAAAATAATTAAAAACAGTGTTCTTGGTTTGTGGTGCTCAGATGCAGTGCATTTCCACTTTAGGTACTAACTACAGAGGTCTAGCTGACATTGAATCCCATAAAAATATCATGCATGTACATGATAAACGTATCAAATGCCGACTGTAAATCACTGCGAAAAACTGTCTGCTGGAGGTTAAAATGGTTTGGTTACTTTTATTACTTCAGGTTTATCCTAAATCCAGATAAAAGTAAAAACACACCATAAAATGCAGCATAATTTGTTTAGATCTGTGCAGACAAATATACAAAAAAATCTTCAAAATTCAATATGATCAACATATTTAACAACAAAAATAGTATATGGCTCTCAAAAGGGTTTAACAGGACTAAAATATTATCCGCTTTTACAAGATTTTTAAACAGAGCAAAAGGACGGCATAACATGCTGCAAGCTGTGCCAAAAAGATCCCAATAAAGGGCTGCATGTGCAAAATAGCTGCCCAAAAATATGCACACAAAAGCAGGGCAGAATGCACAAAATATGCAAAGTCTAGCAACAGCATGTGCAAAATATAGCAGTACTAGCATATCATATAAACAATGCTATGGGATTAAAAACAAGACCATCAGACAGGTTTACAGGCCAACCCAAAGAAAAAAGTTAACATTTTGCTTTGGGTGAACTTTGAGAAAGGAGACAGAGCAGAAAATGTATTTTGGTCTGAAACTACAGTATACCTGTAATTAAGTATGTTCTATGTTGGTGCAAGCAGCTGGATCCTGATTCACCACTTTTAACACTGTGAATGGGGAAAAGAATCCTGTGACCATTTATTGATTGTGTAACAACCTGTGTAATCAGTGAAAGAACTTTCCTCAAGGAGGGGGGCGGGGCCTGTTCTTTTTGGACCATCTGTAATGCTGTTCTGCCTGAAACAGTTAACAATTGCAGCGTCAGAAGTTTAGAGACAGGCATACCTGCAGTGATAATTTCTCCACGATCCAGCTACATGCACAACATAACATGGGACACACTATTAGCGTTAAGTGATGTGACTAAAGCTGTAGGGATTTTTTTTCTGAGGCAACGTCAGCTTTAATTGTATAGTCGTGCTCAGTTTCTTGGCTGCTAACATTAGTACTGCTGTATTTTTGCAAATGCTCCATTTTCATTTGCTGCTGGCAGTCTTTGGAAATTGTGCACACTTGCTCTGCTTACTTTACACATAAAACGTTAGCAGTTATTCTTCTATTATACACATGCAGCACTTTATTAACCTCTTTTGGCACATCTTTCTCTTGTTCTGTTTATCGTCTTAAAATTTTTATATTTATAATCACGGGTTAAAACCCTTATGTCATCCATATATTTTACTAACATCTATGATCATGCTGACATATTATGAATACTCTGGCCTAGATTCACGTAGGGCGGCGTAAGTGTGGGCGGGCGTAGCGTATCGTATTTACGCTACGCCGCCGCAACTTAGAGAGGCAAGTGCTGTATTCACAAAGCACTTGCGTCCTAAGTTACGGCGGCGTAGCGTAAATGTGCCGGCGTAAACGCGCCTAATTAAAATTGTGAAGTGGTGGGCGTGTTTTATGTAAATAAAGCATGACCCCACGTAAATGACGTTTTAAACGAACGGCGCATGTGCCATCCGTGGATGTATCCCAGTGCGCATGCGTCGGATAGAATGCCTAAGATGCGTCGAACACTGCCTATGACGTGAACGTAACTTACGCACAGCCCTATTCGCATACGACTTATGCAAACAACGTAAAAAGATACGCTTGTTCCGACGTCCATGAGAGAGTGGGTAACCGCTCAAAGAGAACCAGGTAATCTGATTCCTGTGGTCCGAGCCAAGGGTGCAGGCAGTGCAATCAAAATGCAGGTTAGGATGAAGGAAAAAAGCTGGGACAGCCGCACTCCAAAAAAAAAAAAACTCCTCCTTTAATTAAAAATCACAAAATACATGCCACAGCAAAAAACAGCACAACAAAAGAAAAGCTGACGTTTCGCACTATGCCTTAGTGCTTCTTCATAGCTGTTCCGACGTCCATACTTTTCATGGGCTGCGCCACTTAGAGACCTGCTTTATCGTTACGCCGGCGTATGTCTTACGTAAACGGCGTAACTAAATGCGACGGGCGCACGTACGTTTGTGAATCGGCGTATCTAGCTCATTTGCATATTCGACGCAGAAATCAACGGAAGCGCCACCTAGCGGCCAGCGTAAATATGCACCCAAGATATGACGGCGTAGGAGACTTACGCCGCTCGTATCTTGGCAGAATGTATGCGTAACTGATTCTATGAATCAGGCGCATACATACGATGGCGCTCATTCGGACTTACGACGGCGTATCTGGAGATACGCCGTCGTAAGTCTTTGAGAATCTGGGCCTCTGTATATAGTGTACTTTTAGGAAATTAAGCTGCATTTCAAGTATGCTTTAACTTTAAGTTACGAAGATTGTTGCTGGTCTGAAAATACCATGATAATCTTTGTCTGTAATGATATTTTACAGCCATCCCGGTCTGATGCGGCAGAAATTAGCCACACCAGGCTAATGATCATCAAATCCCTTTGGATATCCTTGTGCAAGTCTTCAAACCTATTTAAAAGAAATCTGTACTGAGGTCATTCTGAAAGTTGCCCTGACATAAGTCTCCTGAAAATGATTAGTTGCATGGCAAAGATTGAAGATTCAGAGGTTTCAATACTTTGAAACTCATTTCAATCTGGATGCTTGTTGTAGGTTAGTGTCTTGTATACACACACACAAATTTTTCATGCCAACTATTTTGATTTGGTTCTTTCTAAAGGCTCTGTTCACACTTGAGCGATTCAAATTGTAGACAGAATCTCTGCGATTCTGCCCACGATTCTAAGTTGTGGCAAATCATGGGACGCTTGCGCGATGCTTAATGGCACCACAATCGAGGTGTGCGACACTTGTAGCTCAAAAAAGAGCAGGAGCTTCTTTTGAGTAAAAGCATCGTGCATTGCAGCTCGATTTAAAATTTAAAATCGTGCCACGATTGGGGTGCCATTTAGAAGTAAAAGCTCTCCGATTCCTACTGTATTACATTTTATTGTAATTGTACAGACTGCCCTAATGATGTAAAGCATTGTGTAAACTGTCGGTGCTATATAAATCCTGTATAATGATAATAATAATGCTTTAACATGCGATGCGCTGGGATTCATTTAAAAGGGCAACCTAAAGCATAAATAAGAACACGCCTAAATACGCGTGTAACATGTTCTAAAGGTGAATATTTAGGTTAATGTGTACTTATGTAATTTGGCACACCAAACCGCACAGTAGCACTACCGTGTATTGTGGTGCGCTGTAGCGCACATGCACTGACAAAATGTATTGCAAAGCCATCAAGAATGAATGGTACCAATGGGCATTTTGGTTTGTTACTGCAACACAACAATGTGAATTGTGGCTCAATCGTTAAGATTTATTGGAAAAAGTAAACAAAAACAGGAAAAAAGATTGCTTTCATTTCAGTTGTTCCACACAACAATGTTTCCAAACCTTCTGATCAGACTTATTTGTGGCTAAACCCCAAAATCGATCAAAAGAAATCAAAAAAGGTTGTAAAAAGATTCATAGTTCCTGAATTAAATTGAAATAGCCAGGAAACTAGCATTTCAAAATCAATGTTAGCAATGGCAGCCTCCATATTTCTCTCATTGTAGGTGTCTTTTCCTTTAGGTTGCCATGACCAACAAGGGAAGAAAGGAGCTTAAGTAGATCATGAGCGGTTTGACTTGAACTGCTATACAGCATGCAAGCAGAACATATGAGGTTGTAAAGGGGATGAGAATTGAAACACTATACAATAAGCATGCTTCCACACAAGAGATGAAAAAGGTGAACACAATGGTAAAAATCAAAACCACAAAAATGTTTCCTATGGTACACTAATAAGAAAATGTTACGTGATTCATAAATGAAAACATTAAAAGTTCATATTTGCAACCTTCAACACTGATCCCAATGTATCTTTGATACAGTTTTTGTTTTAAGATATACAAAGGATTTCCTTAGTGTAAGTTAAGCCATCTGGGTGATATGGAAATATTTAGAACCAATCATGTTAAAGGGTTGTGTTCCTATAAGTGCTGCTGATGGTGTAGGCTGCAATGGCAGAGTCACACAAAGGGAGAGTGCAGGCCACAGAAAACAGTGCAGATTAGTTTACATTAAAGCCAAGCTACAAGCACATAACAAGAAAGGGGACAGGAAAAGAAAAGGGTTTAATTCCCACAAGGAAACTTTTAGAGAGCGGAAAAAGTAGCACAAAGAAAATACCTTAAGATCCCGCCTTTCCAGATGTACTAGCTCTGAACCGCGGATGTCATGACGGATGAAGATTTCTTTGTACTCTCCCAAACTCAGCAGATCCAGCCAAGCTGCCACTTCATCTGTGCCCCACTTCTGAACTACCAAAGTTAAGAGCAAAACCCCCTTAATTTGTACATGCACAAATGTATAACAAGCATAGGTTAGGTTAGGCCAAAGAAAGTGGAAAACAGAAATGCAGTGCTAGCAAAGGGAAAAGAGAAAAAGGTATCAACTTAACAAGTCTAATGGTTCGATTTCTTGTGCATGCAGGTTAAAATCAACAATTCAAACAAATGGCTGTACAAGGACTGGGTTCATTGCTTTGCAGCCGTGCTTTCAGCTCCAACCCCCACCCAAGTTTACCACCCATAGAATAATAGGAATTTGTTCTAAGGGTTAGGATCAGTGATGTAAGGTATAGAGCTTGTGTAAGAATCAACAGTGACAGTGCTGTAAAAACGTTCATTTAGATGGGTCTTTAGAAGACATTTAAAGACCAATTTAATATTAAACAAAAGTTTTCATGATATTAATCATACACACACATAGACATTTGACACTATTACAGGTATGAGTAGAGAGAAAGCCTTTAACTGCAGTTTTCTGTGGAACAAATTTCATTCAAGTGTCATGCAACTACCTCACTTCTTAGACTGCATCTTTCAAAATGCAAAGCAGACTAAATAGATCATGTGGTCTATAAAAAGTAATTCCTATTGTACTTCATGTATTCAGTCTGTTCCCTTTACTTCTTGAGATGAATAAATGAACAGCAAAATGCTGACTAACTTGCCTGTTTTGAAAGAATGTTGTTCCAGGCTCCCTCTCTAGTGCTGGTCACAACACAAACTGCTTAGATGTTTTGGTCACATGGTCTCTGGTTTAGGGGATTGTCATCTATTCGAAACTCAGATCCTGCCATGCAACAAAGACCACAAGTCCGAATACAAGGGAACATGTAACATCAATGTATTGCAGGAAGGTAAGGGTTTTCAAATGTAGCTAGATTTTTTTCCCATTCAGCCTGCTAGTTGAATGAAAAACAAAACGAAAAAAAAAAAAAAAACAACCCAACAAGATTCTTCCAACAAAGATGGATGCAGAAATCCTTCTTCCCACCAGGTCACTGCATTCTAACAGCAGCACCAGCATCTGTCAGAATACGCTGACCTGTGGCTGAAGCTGCTCCTCAAGAAAAAGTTTTAAACGCCTCCCTTCGACAAAAGTTGATCAAATGATCATCTTCTGTTGAGGAGGGACGGCCACACACTAATCTAAAATCAGAGTTAAACTTCAAATAAGTGTATGACCAGCAGCATTAATCCTTCTGTTACTATTTATCCATTCCAGCAAGGCTATTCATATAGCTTTATGTTAACCTTGAGTATTAGTCCAGGTTATGTACATAGTTACAGTGTTATGGCAAATCAAACTCTTGCTGCCCATAGAATTAATGTACAACAGTTAATAATAATAAAAATTATATATATATATATAGCTGTATTGTAGGATTATAATAAGCAAATTTAGGATCATTAGGATTACAATAAGCAAACTAAATATTATTGTTCATTTTGGGTTTGGGGGCGCACCAATGCCATAATTATCATGGCAAAATGCTATTACAAATTAAATAAAACTTATTATTACTGTCCTTGACAATCATATAAGACTATTTTATGAATTACAGCCTAGGTAACCTTTTTTTATTTGGGGTCAATGACTGGTCTGGACCAAATGTACTGGGCGAGGAAAAAAAACAACAGCACATAATCTCTTCATTTTAGGGACTGAAGGCAAACACCAGGCTTTTTTTTTTTTTTTTAACGTGCTGGAAAAAACAATTGTATGCCTTCGAAAAATACAGCAAGATAACCAACATTGGGAAGGGATCTAAAGTTGGGGAATTTCTCTGTCCCTTTGGTTCCCTGCTTTATGCTGGATTTGAAGATTCTTGCTTTCATTGAACATATGAAGTAAGCAGGAAAATGCTTTCACAGGGCAGCAGGAATCGTTGATCTGAACAGGGACAGGGACTCATTCAGCGAGTACACACACTATCTGGAGGCATTCTGAGCCTTGATTATAAAAAGTTATTTAACTGAGGATATGGTTCAATGAAGAGGTATAGGTTAACCCCTCATTAGAACATTTCACATATATGTATTCTTAAGTTTGAGTAGAGTGATTCATCATACAGTTTTGTCAGAAAATCAAATCTGGCATGTATTGCTTAATATTGTGTTATACAGAAGGGAAAATAGAAGGTTTAACTTATCGTAAATTCCTTTTTATTGGACACAGGATGAAGGTCCAGTATAAACCCTCCCACTCACAGCAAGTGTTTAGCAACTATAGTACAAGTGGATAATAAGAACACGGATGAGGGACAGGTGTCCCGTAACGTGTTCCAGGAAAAACATTGTACATATGAACAGAAAAACAGGTAGCAGCCTTGCAAATGTGAGAAACAGATGCCCGATGCTGAAAAGCCCATGGAGCACTTACTGATCTAGTTGAGTGCGCATAGACCAGGAAAGGGAGAACCTTGCTCTTGAAGTCATAAGCCTGAATGATTAGCTGTCAAATCCACCTAGTGATAGTGGGATGATAAGGATGCTGTCCCCTAATGTGACCATCAGGAACTAGAAAGAGGCAGGCTGGGAAAAGGAAGCTGAAGCTAAGAGATAAACAGCATGTATCACATCCAGACAATGGAGGGAAATCTCCTTATGATGTTTTGAGTTAGGTGCTGGACAGATGGTATAACACAGTCCTGGCTAAGGAAAAAACATCTTTCTAAGGAAAGAGGTCCTGGGCCTCAAAAAAAACCTGATATTTGTGTAGCACAATAAAGGGTTCTTTACAGGTTAAAGCCCGCCAAAGCAGAAACCCAACTGACAGAAAAAAGTTGTCATGACAAAAAAGACATGAAAGAATGCAAATGTTGTAACCTGATGCATATAGCGATGGGCCTCCATCCTTATTTAAGAGGACTAAAGCCCCATGGGAAAAAAAATAATACGGTGTGCAGGTTCAAAGTGCCATCTCCAAAGAGCTGAAAGAATTACGTTGAGATCCCACAGAGTCACCGGGGAACATACAGAAGGAACAATGTGAGCAACACACTGTATGAAGGCCTTTACTAAGAAGTGAGAGGCAAGAAGTCTCTGAGAAAGAACCGATAAGGCTAAGATCTGTCCCTTGATAATACCTAGGACCACCGATTCAGACAAGACTGGAAAGGATAAGATTTGTTCTGGGACCTGGGTTTCAACAGCCAAGCCCTTAAGGCCAGGGCCATGGGACATAAGATCTGGATGATCGGGAAGGGCTCACAGAGAGTCTATGTTGGATGTCCAATGAGAAGTAACACATCCTCCTGTGCCAGTTCAGTGTGATCAGAATCACAAGAAAGCCATTGTTCTTTTAAAACCTAAGGAAAAAGTGAGGAAGGAGCTTCAGAAGAAAAAGTAGAGGAGTCTGAACTGATCCCACCGAGTCACCATAGCATTAACTGCAAAGTTTGCTCTTGAACCCAAGTCTGGTGTCCACCACCTGCCTCTGGTCCTCCTCCAGACCCTGCACTTTCTGCCTCCCAGCAGCAGCACAAAGTAAGGGGGTGCACTGTGATGTAAGCAAGGGTGGAGTACTCTTGACATCCAGTCTTACAGATACAACCAGCCCTTTGCAGGCAACAATAATTCTGCTGTGGCCCACGATAAACTTGAGTTTGACACGCCTGCCTTACGCCGTTTTGTTCATTACTGGTCGTGCAAGTCAATTTTTACCATTCTGGAGATCCTGGACGCTCTGTAGCCAATCCTAGCCACTGGTCACAGATATATCTGTTGCCTGGACTAGATCTAGGCTTCAGATGAACAACTACCACTTACTATCCTTGTGAGTTTATTTTATTGGCTTTATGGTGATATTACATTTTTTACATTGTATAATATATGAATGCTCTAAGGTTATCAGAGGTGTCAGCGTTGGGACTCTTACACACATTGTGTATACATACACATACAATATAGTGTCTGGGATTAAAAGTACCATTTCAGTCTTTGCAGATGACACCAAACTATGCAGTTGAATAATTTCCTTACGGGATGTCCCCAACCTACATGCAGTGCACTGTTTATTGGGCAACTATGTGGTAAATGAGGTTTAATGTTGAAAAATTTAAAGTTATGCACACATCTAGCATACTAGGAAAAGTGCAACGAGAGAGAGAGAGAGAGAGAGAGACAGATTTTACCCCTGTACAAATTAGTAATACCTGGCCATAAATCTATCCCCTATTTTGTAGACAATTTAACTTTTGCACAAACCAATCAATATATGCTTATTGGGATTTTTTATACATATACATATTGGCCTAAATTCATGAAGAATTTTTTTTTTTATTATGGATATGTATTATAGCAGATAGTAAAAAATATTGTGTTTTTTTTTAAATTGTTGGTCTTTTTTTGGGCCTGAAGTGGTTAAAGTTTATTTGCTACTCATTAAGAATATGTAAATATTTGAAAGTGTATAGCCTGGTCACAGTTCTACTTTAAATATGAACACAGTTAACAGCCATTCCCATCTAGATGATAGGCAATATTTTTTTCCCCATTTTGGATAGGAGTAAAGGAGAATTATAATCCCTGTCGATTTTTTTTCCCCCATCTGTGTCCCATTTTAGAGATTTCTCTTCACTTCCTGTCCTATAGTCAAACAGGAAGTGAGAGGAAAGCCCTGCAAATTAAGGTAATCCCTTGGGGACTCACAGGTCACCAGAACTAGTGTCCCCATTGGAAGATTTCCCATCTATTACTTTTTTTGGGAAAACCCAGAATTTCGGATTTTTGCCTTTAGTTATACTTTAAATTAGACAGGGCACTGAAAAGTGATATTCCAGTTATAAATAGAATCTTATGGGCTGGGTCACTTGACTTTAATATTCAGGAACCTCTCAATGGAGTTTCTTCCACCATAGTTTGGGAGCCATGTATTTACTGATCTCACAGCTTCTCCTTTTCTGCTTCCTCCTATTGCAGTCTTCTAAATATAAAATGAATGAAGCAATTTTCCCCTCTCTTCTCTTTCCCTTACCTTCCTGTTTTTTTTCTACAGGCCACTGAGGATAATGGGTGGGCACCCTTTAGCCTTCTCAACTCTGGTGCTCAATCCTCCCTCCAGGCATTAGTGTCTTTCTTCTTTTCCCCATCTTTATTGAGGCTTGAGTCCTTGTCGGTAATACACTTCCCAACTGGCTTGCTTTTTGAGTCATATTGCTGCTTGAGCTGTAAACCTACTAGCTTTGTTTATAACTTGTGATTATCTGCTTGCCGACCAGCCGCCACAGTTATACAGCGGCAGGTCGGCTCTACTGGGCGAGATCACGTAGCTATACGTCATCTCGCCGAGCAGCCAGCGATCGCCGCCGGGCACCCGCGATCGCTGGTTACAGAGCGAGAAACCGGGAGCTGTGTGTGTAAACAAACAGCTCCCGGTCCTGTCAGGGGAGAAATGCCTGACCGTCTGTTCATACAATGTATGAACAGCGATCAGTCATTTCCCCTAGTGAGTCCAGTTAGAACACACCAAGGGAACATACCCAACCCCTTCCTCGCCCCCAGTGTTAACCCCTTCCCTGGCAGTGGCATTTTTATAGTAATCAATGCATTTTTATAGCACTGATCGCTATAAAAATGCCAATGGTTCCAAAAATGTGTCAAAAGTGTCAGATGTGTTCGCCATAATGTCGCAGTACCGGAAAAAAAAAATCGCTGTTTGCCGCCATTACTAGTAAAAAAAATATATTAACCACTTCCATACAGGGCACTTACGCACCTTCCCGCCCAAGCCAATTTTCAGCTTTCAGCACTGTCGCACTTTGAATGGCAATTGCGCGGTCGTGCTACACTGTACCCAAACAAAATTGGCGTCCTTTTTTCCCCACAAATAGAGCTTTCTTTTGGTGGTATTTGATCACCTCTGCGATTTTTTTTGCGCAACAACTAAAAAAAGACTGAAAATTTTGAAAAAAATTACGGTTTTATTTTTTTTCTGTACATTTTTTTGTAAATAAGTACGTTTTCTCTTTCAATTACGGGCACTGATATGGCGGCACTGATGAGATGGAACTGATGGACATCGATGAGGTAGTACTGACAGGCACAGATGAGGTGGCACTGATTGGCGGCGCTGGTATGCGGCACTGATGGGCACACATAGGCGGCACTGATGGGCACTCATGGGCGGCACAGATGGATACTTATGGGTGGCACAGATGGGCACTGATAGGTGGGCACTGGGCATGGATGGGCACTGTGGGGTGGCACTGATGGACACTGTAGGGTGGCACTGATGGACACTGTGGGGCGGCACTGATTTACACGTTGCCAGTCAGTGCCCATTTGTGGGCACTGATTGGCATCTTTTTTATTGCTTTTTTTTCAGACTTTTTTTTTTTTTAAATATTTTTTTTTTTTTTTAAATATTTTTTTTTTTTTTGCCCTTCCCTGGTGGTCCAGGGTGGGCTTCCCTGGTGGTCCAGTGTGGCGATCCGAGGGGGGGCTGCGCGGATAAACAATCAGCGCGAACCCCCCCTGTCAGGAGAGCCGGCGATCAGCTCTCCTCTACTCGCGTCTGTCAGACGCGAGTGAGTAAGAGCCATCAACGGCTCTTCCTGTTTACATCGTGATCAGCCGTGGTTGCACACGACTGATCACGTGGTAAAGAGTCTCCGTGAGAGACTCTTTACCGAGATCGGTGTTGCGGGGTGTCAGACTGAAACCCTGTAACAATGATCGCCGCGATGCGGGCCCCCGGGGGCGCGCAGCGGCTGAGAATCCTGAGGACGTCATATGACGTCCAGTCAGGATTCTACAACCGACGTCAATATGTCATTGGCGGGCGGCAAGTGGTTAATAAAAATGCCATAAAACTATCCCCTATTTTGTAAACGCTATAACTTTTGCGCAAACCAATCAATAAACGCTTATTGCGATTTTTTCTGACGAAAAATATGAAGAAGAATACGTATCGGCCTAAACTGAGGAAAAAAATGTTTTTTTTTAATATATTTTTGGGGGATATTTATTATGGTAAAAAGTAAAAAATATTATTTTTTTTCAAAATTGTCGCTCTAATTTTGTTTATAGCGGAAAAACTAAAAACCGCAGAGGTGATCAAATACCACCAAAAGAAAGCTCCATTTGTGAGAAAAAAAGGACGGCAATTTTGTTTGGGAGCCATGTCGCACGACCGCGCAATTGTCAGTTAAAGCGACGCAGTGCCGAATCGCAAAAAGTGCTCTGGTCTTTGACCAGCAATATGATCCGGGGCTGAAGTGGTTATGCACTGCCTTTAGGTCTAAACAAAGTTGTTACTATGTGCCAGCCTCTACTATTTTATTTACCTTTTTCTGTACGCTTACTATTGTACTTTTCTGTGTATAACATTTTGTATATTTTGTAACAATTTTTTTTTTTTAAATAAATAAAATAAAATTAATGAAGCATTCGAATGGGAAAGTGGAAGCTCTTTGCAACTATAGAATATCTCTGCCATTTTGGGAATCCGACTGCAGGAATTACAATACTAAATCCCTTAGATAAACTATAGGGTGCTTTACGCTTTTGGTATCTGGGAAAATAAAACATTTTGAGGGCAGACCCTATAACTTATGTGCAGTGGTGTCCTCCTTCCAAAATGATTCCACTTTTCATGCTGCTTGCTTATGATTTTTTTTTCTGAAACCTAAAATTCTATCTGCAGAGTTGCTTTGTAAAGGGAGGAAAATGTGTCAGTTTGAAACGATTTCCCTGATGGTAACATCATAATAAACATTCCAATCAGTATTTTGACAGGAGAACACATACCAGGCTGAGGGCTGGTCTTATGTTTTTGAGCCTTTTCCTTTTTAAACTTTGGCACTATGCGAAATACTGTGCTTCTACTGTGTCTTTTAGTATATTCCATGGGAGGATCCTGTTAAAAATAAAGAGGATAAGCTGCTATTCAAAAATATTCAGACTTCAAAAGAAAAACACAAAAGTCAATGTGATTTTGTAATTTAAATATTAACTGATGGATCACGCAATCAAATCACTTTAGGACTTTTATGAACCCATGCCACTGTAAGCTATCATCATACTTATTCATATTCCCCTTATATAGGGATCTCGTACCTCTTCTTCATCTGGCTGCAAGACATAATACAGCCAGGGGAGCTCTGCAAGCTTTGTTAACTCCACTTCCACATCATGCAGTGCATTGGACAAAAGTTCTTCATGATGAGATTCCAGCTGCTGTAATACAATGAACAATTAATATAAAAACGAGTCAGTCATTTGCTACTCCCGTGTTTCCCCAAAAATAAGCCAGAGTCTTAAATTAATTTTGTCATCAAAAGACACAGTAGGGCTTATTTTCGGGGTAGGTCTTACCATGTAATGTGCTGTCTTCTCTCTCTGCCTGTCAGGAATCCCCAGTGTGAACCGAGTTAAAATGCTTGTGAAATCCTATAATCCACTCTATTACAGTATTATATAATGTACAATGTGTGCGTTTCCGCTCTGCGCTTCTGTGACCCGCCGGAGCTCTCTTCCTCGCAATTATATTACAGAAACACACACCTTGTACATTATATACTACGGTAATAGAGTGGATAATAGGACTTTACTCTAGGGCTTATTTTTGGGGTAGGGCTTATTTATATTGCAGCCCTCCTACCCCTATTTTCGGGGTAGGTCTTAATTTTGGGGAAACACGGTATATAATCATCTTAAAATATAACATAAACATACTAGCATTAACGCAGATGGGCAGGTCAAGGTATTTTTTACTTCATTTTTGGTGAGAGAAGAGTGTGTAAATGACCATCAGGGTCAGCTAAAATGTTTTTTGCACACAGACATATTTTTTCTTGTAATAAAGAGGTTAGTTAAAAAAAAGAATTGCGGGGAGAGAATTTCCACGATTTATTGGTAGGGGCAAGCTCAGAGGCATTTAGGGCTAGATTCACAAAAGGCATACGCAGGCGTATCTGTTGATACGCCGTCGTATCCCTGTTTCTATCTATGCGGCTGATTCATAGAATCAGTTACTTACGCATAGATATCCCTAAGATCCGACATGTGTAATTGTTTTACACTGTCGGATCTTAGGATGCAGTACCAAGGCCGCCGCTGGAGGAAGTTTGCGTCGTAAACCAGCGTTGGGTATGCAAATTAGGAGTTACGGCGGATCCACAACGGTTTTTTCGCGTTCGCTACGTCGCCGCTAGTAAAGTTTCCCGTCGCAAAGTTACACTTTTTTTTTGGTGCCTTAACTTTAGTCAGCAAGTGTATTGCTGTCTTAAGTATGGCCGTCGTTCCCGCGTCGAAATTTAAAAATCAACGTCGTTTGCGTAAGCCGTCCGGGAATACGGAAGTACGCTACGCGTGTCGCCGTTCAAAAAAATGACGTCACGGCGCGCAAAGCACGGCGGGAGTTCGGAAACTGAGCTATACGCGGTAGGTCCGGCGCGGGCCTAATTTAAATGGCACACGCCCATTTAAATTGGCCCGCCTTACGCCGGAGGCCGCGGGCGTAGTTTTCATCGCAAGTGCTTGGTGAATCAGGCACTTGCGATGAAAAATTGTGGTGGTGTAACTTATCTAGGATAAGTTACGCTGCCGCGATTCTACGTGAATCTGGCCCTTAGATCCTAGTCTGAACTCACCTAAGCGATCTTGCCAAAAAGCCCACATTGTTCTGGAACAATCATAAATGGCATTCCCTGCCCCGCAGCTGCACCTATACAAGCCCCTTGTTTGTGGGCCACCAATCAACAAGATGGTGAGTGAAAATAGCTTATAAATTTGTGTTAAAAGCAACTGCTGAACATTGCTTCCAAAAAAACTTACCAGTGGTACTCTCCCAACCAAAAGTGATTCTGTTTCATTGTGCAGTGCCTTCACGTTTATTGCTACTTCAATGGCAGTGTTCCTAGTGAGATTCTGAGGAAAACATGTAAAACTTTATTCATATCACATATCCATTTAAAACAGTCAGTCAAAATCAGCAGAGAGTAAAAAAATCCTGTGTACTGGTGATTTTCAATAAACATCCTACTCTCAAAGTACTAAAGAGAGTGATAAGTGGGTAGAAATGAACACACAATATAAGCACCTTAGTGGTACTGAACAAAAAAATCTCACCACGTAGCATGAATGATTATACCATGTGACTATAGGTACTCCACAATGCCAAAGGCAGAAATGTTTCTTTAATCCAGCATTCTGCGCATCACTAATGGTGAAAAGATCCACAGTGATAACCCAGCACTCCTGGGTTCTGGTCTCCCGACACTCCTCTGCTACCAGTGAGTCAGATTGCCGATTGCAACGTCTGATGGTCCAGTCATCCAAGGTCCCGGGATCCAAACTACAGCTATGTGCCGTTCAGACCCATTAAGAACAAACACCAGGCAGGCTGTATGTAAGTTCAAACAGGACTCTTTATTTTCAAGTACACAGCACACTTTTATACAGAATTTGGAACATCCCACCCCCAACAACCGCTTTCCTATTGGTCAATTGTAAAGTATATGCAGTCCTCACACAGGACCTCCTTAATCATGCAAATGAGGACTTGAAATAGTCAACAGGGATTGGTCCAATAGCTTGGATAGAAAGACTATTATGTGTATTGAGACAGAAGCCCCAGGGGGTAATCAATGTACACAATAGCCTGGTCTATTTAGCAGAACTTAATTACTACCTCTGAGAGGTTACATTCCTTTTGATAATAACATGCTAATTCAATACTCCTGACAAGAGACTTCTGACCTTTAGAACAATACAAAGTCTTTTAGCGTAAACACATACATCTTCAAACACACATTCTAAAAGTCATTTAGTGGAGGTAATTATCTCCTACAGACGTCCCGTCTCTGACAACTGCTTGTAACCTGCAGAACACAATAAAAGGTATTTCACAAGCCGGCTCCACTTAGCATTTCAATAGCCTGAGCTAAGCATTGAAGGGTCATTGTCTATTAACCTAGTCAGGACAACTAAACCACTTGTAATGTGTCCAGTATCTCCTGCAATGAACTGTCAGTAATGTCCCATCTTCTGAAATACATGAATTAGGATTTCAAGTAGAAACACTCCAGCACTGCAAGGTCCATGACACTATCCATCTTCTAGGTCAGGGGTGCCCAACCAGTGGCACGGGGGCCACATGTGGCCCACGGAGCCCTTTGATGTGGCCCAAGACCTCTTGCTCTGGTATGGCCCGTTGCCAACCCTCTATCCCAGAGCATAAGTATTGTAAATTAAGCCAGCAGTAGAGGAAACAAGCCGATGCAAAGCAGAGCCGCATAAGCTGTTGCTTCCTGTGTAGTGCTGGCTCCTGTCACAGGCGAAGTGATACCAAATGCACTCTGCCTAGCAACAGCCGGCGATACCAGAATGGAAGACTTAAAGCCCAGCTTTGAGCTTCCCCCAACAAATAATTTCCCTCCCCACTGATGTCTTCCTGTGCAACAACATTTTTATATTCTTACCTTCCTCTAGATCACGTGATGTGCTGGGTCCTTCTCTAGGAGACCAAGTGCTCCTTAGTTATATAGAGAGAAGGGCTCACATCATTACTGCATCAAAACACAGAGTGCAGGGGTCAGAGTTAGGCCTCATGTACACTGCTGCATTTTTTTCTATTGCTCCTGATCTTTCCTCTATGTTATCTTATCAGTAAATGTGCATTGGTTTGTTTATAGTTGTTTCTAGGCAGTTGTGTTTAGAGGCTTTTTCTTGAACCCAAAAAAATGCGTTCAGAAGTTGTGTTTAGAGGCAGTTGAAGCGCCAAACGAGGCTAAACGCTTTTCAAAAAAATAAATAAATTCAAATGCTTCTAGACGCAAACGTGGCTAAACGCGGCTTAATGGCCGTTTTTAGACACTGGTTTCTAGCTGTCAAGATAAATCGTTCGGGATAGGTTGAACAACGTCCCGTGTACATGAAGCCTTAGATCTCCCTAATCAGTTGGACATGTGAGCTTTGCAGATTGCAGAGCTATAGGTCCAACACAGCAGGGGGTACATCAAAGAGAGACCACTTCTTCCACATATGAGCAAAGGAGAGAAAAGCCACTCAGGTGTGGAAATCTTCAAGATAATTACTTCTCCCATGGGTGCAGGCAACGCACATTTGGTAAGGGTGCTTCACTGAATGCTGACAGGTAACAGACTTTTCTACACTGGTTGCAATTGCTTTCTACAGAAAACTTAAAGATTGTAACTTGGATGCAGTATGGCACAATAAAGAAAACACATGGGATGCTCATTAGTTATTTTATACTATGCTGTTTAGAACCAGGTCAGTAAAAAGCAATATATTATATATATATATATATATATATATATATACGCACACAGACACACGTATACATACACACACACAGCATATTGTATATATCGGAGGACAGGTAATTCAAATATACCTGTAGGACTAGACTTACCTCTGGAAATCTAGGATTGGCTTTGTTTAGTGCATGTGAGCAAGCATTCACTGCATGAGCCAGCTCTTGTTCCAGCAGACTGTGGATTTTTGCAGCTTCACATATTCTGAACATACAAAAAATAATAGCGTTACAGACACTTACAAACAATGGATTTATTATGAAGAATCTCTTAAATATGAGGATTTGCTGGGTATATGTAATCCACTTCATGATCAAGTTAAATTAGTGTCAGTTTCTGGCAATGGTAATACTATTGCTTTATTTAGGGCAAATAAACTAGTTTGCTTTAATCCCCCATGCTCAGCAACATAACTTTACCTTTCTTTCCCTTCCCGTTGCTCTGTTCAGTGCTGGGAGCTAAAGGAAGCATACTGTACAAAAAAACAATACAGTAAAACCTTGGTTTGAGAGCGTTTTGCAAGACAAGCAAAATTGTTAAATACATTTTGACTTGATATACAAGCAATGTCTTAAAATACAAGTAGCGTCATGTCACAACTGAGTATAAAAGAGAAGAGAGGCGTGTAGAGTGTAGCAATATGGTTACATTTATTGAAGGTACAACATTTAGCAACATATTGCTACACTTCGAGGCTCCTCTCTTCTATTTAATACTCTGTAGCTTCTGCTGGATTTTGCTTGTGGAGGCTTCCATTTGTGGATGTACCTTTTATAGTTACACAACTTATCACATTGCTATAATCTTTTTATATGGACTATAAACTGAAGAACCTATGAATAAATGGTTGTGAAATGAATAATTTGAGTTTCCATTATCTCCTATGAGGAAATTTGCTTTGAAATACAAGTGCTTTGGATTACAAGCATGTTTCTGGAACGAATTATGCTCGCAAACCAAGGTTTTACTGAACTTGATATAACACCTACTGAAGCTACCACAAAGATAATTTATTTGAAAGATAATAAAAATAATGGACAGATTAGATTAGAAAAAGTCCAGTGTGCGAGTCCAGAGGGGAAACCCTTCTCATATTCCTCCTCCCCTTGTGCATTCCCTTACTCCTGCAAACTAACCTACGCCCCCAAAACAATTCCCTCATGATAAACACACACACACACACACACAGCTGGTGGCTATGCCCTATATACACCCTGCATGTAGAGGCCAGCTCTGGATGGTCATATAATATAGGCAGCAGGTTACTGTGAAATTCTAATGCCCAATAAAGGGCCAAGATGTTAACCCGATGCATGCAGGACAAGGTGGATGTTGGTCTCTAGTGTTAATTTTAAAAGTCCTCCTTAGTAAATATCACATACACTATATTGTCAAAAGTATTGGGACACCTGCCTTTACACACAAACTTTAATGGCATCCCAGTCTTAGTCCGTAGGGTTCAAAATTGAGTTGGCCCACCCTTTGCAGCTATAACAGCTTCAACTCTTCTGGGGAGGCGGTCCACAAGGTTTAGGAGCGTGTCTATGGGGATGTTTGACCATTCTTCCAGAAGATCATTTATGAGTTCAGGCACTGATATTGGGCAAGAGTATTGCTCACAGTCTGCACTCTAATTCATCCCAAATGTGTTCCATCAGGTTGAGGTCAGGAACCTGTGCAGGCCAGTCTAGTTCCTGCACCCCAATCTCGCTCATCCATGTCTTCTTGGAGCTTGCTTTCTGCACTAGTCCAAATCATTTGGTGGAGGGTGATTATGATGTGGGGTTGTTTTTCAGGGGTTGGGCTTGGCCCCCTCGCTCCAGTAAAGGGAACTCTTAAGGCGTCAGCATACCAAAACATTTTCGACAATTTCATGCTCTCAACTTTGTGGGAAGTTTGGGGATGGCCCCTTCCTGTTCCAACATGACTGCACACCAGTGCACAAACAGGGTCCATAAAGACATGGATGAGCGAGTTCGGGGTGGAGGAACTTGACTGGCCTGCACAGAGTCCTGACCTCAACCTGATAGAACGCCTTTGGGATGAATAAGAACAGACTGCGAGTCAGGCTGTCTTGTCCTACATCAGTGCCTGACCTCACAAATGTGCTTCTGGAAGAATGATCAAACATTGCCATAAGCACACTCAAACCTTGTGGACAGCCTTCTCAGAAGAGTTGAAGCGGTTATAGGTGAAACGAATGAGCCAACTCAATACTGAACCCTACTGACTAAGACTGGAATGCCATTAAAGTTCATTTACGTGTAAAGGCAGGCATCCCAATACTTTTGACAATATAGTATACATCCAGTCCCATATTATGTTCACTATAACTCCATGCCCTTAGCAAAATCTGGGTCCAGCCTGCAAAATCCTACCTCAGCGTGTTATATCTAGTATTTTTTTTTGTACGGTTCATTTTTTGGAGACACCCCTCTTTAATGGGGGTATAGGGATTTAGGTACCACAAAAAGAGCATTATAGCCAATTCCAGACCGATCTTATGTTTTTGTAGCCAAAGGAAGCCACTGATATGGAGGAGTACATGCACAAGATCTCCCCACAGTTCCTATCGCTAGACAAATGCAAACTCTCAGCTTCAAGCATCATGAGAACAGGAAGGAGATCCAGAATAAAAGTAAAGCAATTAAACATCAATACACATTGGTACCAGAAAAATAAATCTTTAGATGGCAAATAGGCCACTCACAAGTCGGTAGAAGTGGGAATCAATGTTTTGGATAAAAGACCCCTTTCTCAAGTGAGATTGACTTCATTATATGAAGTTAGAAGTGCTGCCTATGATTTAGAGCAGGTGTGCCCCAACCAGTGGCCCACGGAGCCCTCTGATATGGCCCACGACCTCCTGCTCTGGGATGTAATAAAACAGAATAAAATACCGTTATTAAAGGTAAGTGTTTATTACTAAAATCACAGTGTGTGTATATATGGCAATATCTGTTCTGAAGTGGTTACTGGGCTGCTTTCAAATTGATCCGCAGGTACGCAGCGGTGCACCTGCGGGTTACCTGCACCGAGCCATAGACTTCAATTACCTGCGTGTTTGGTGTGCTGAGAGTAGAGTGGGCTCTATAGAGCCAAGTGGGCTGCCATCCACCCACTCCAATCATTGTGGCCCGCAACTGGTTACCAAGTCGCTTAAGTGGCCCTTGCTCTTCAAAAGGTTGGGCACCCCTAATTTAGAGTGTATTATTCCCGGGTCTTTCTTGAGGAAAGCCAATCTGTGGTTCTAGCTCCCTCATTTATGTAATTAACGCTTTATATACTGATGTTGTGATTTGGGTGTGCATTACTCTATTTTCTGTTTTACTAATTATTGGGGCATATGACTCACTCCTCACCACCTATCTCTATAATGGGGACACAGAGGTATGGATAGCACTAGATCAAAGACAGAGTTATATTTGTATACCAAAGCGCCAAAAGATTTTCGGCAAACCAAATGACAAAAAAGGGACCCAATCTGCAGACACATGTACCAAACATGTGAGTAGATTAGTGACAGAGGATGTGTTCTTTACCATTCAGGTTCTGTGTAAAACAAAATACTACAGGAAAATGTACCGTTCATACACACAAATATACACACACTTGTAATACAATAGGATTCTGACAGTGAAATCTATTCCTTGGAGTACATTACAGGACATAGGAGGTGGAGTTCTGCCTAAGCTAATAGGAAGTTCACGTCTGTTTAAATTAAGCAACATTGTGTGCCCCCTTGATGGTTGAAGTGGCACTGTGACTGAACACTGGTTGGGTGGCCTCAATCGATCCAGGGACAGAGTCTGCTTCTCCTATGCAGCTAGAATGTTGAGTTGCAACAGTCTGGAGTCAAATGGGCATTTGGTACTTTCTCTAAGGAAGCTACTATTAGGCCCAAAACCCTCATGCAAAAGAGAATGGTGGGGCATCGTCTAGACTATAGGGGCTCTGAACAAGGAAGTGGAGATTCTCCAAAGGGAGAAAAACCTTGGACTGTGTCGTGCCCAAAATGAGGCCTAGTTACTCCATGCAGTGGGTCAGTTTCAGTGCAGACTTCTGGAGATTTCAGATCCATGGAAATCTATGCAGGTTTTACACCTTTCAACAGACTTTAGTTGACAAAGGTCTGAACTGACTGTTCCTTCATGGGTGGTCATCCAGGTAACCCACAGTAGGGATACCCAGAAACCTCAGCATAGCTAGGAGAGGAGGCGACAGCTCGGCGAAGACCCAAAGTGCTGTAGACCGGCCAAAGAAAACGTCAAAAAGAGTAGAATGTTGCGTGCCCACAGCAAGACACAAGTACCGCTGATTTGGGGGGAGGGTGTTGGGGCAGAAAATGGGGATGTGCAAGTAGGCATCCTTAATGTCCAGAGAGGCCAAGAGGGCCCCATACCTTTTGAGAAGCTTTAGAACAAGAATAGGAACCTCTCTTTTTATTGAACCAGGGCAATAAACCCCTGTGAGATAGCCTAATGATCCAGTTGCTTTTGTGGGGAGGACGACACATTGGACAGCATGAGATGGGATAGAGCACAGACCAGAACTCTATTTTGTAGTCCCAGGACACAGAAGGCTGAAATATTTTATGTCCAATTGGACAAAGGCTGACATGCATCTCCAACCCCCCTTTTTGTGAGGAGGGTTTGTTCCAAGGCTTGGACCCTGATGCCTGAGGGAAACAAAAGGAACTATTCTTCGTCTATGTAACTGAAGGTTTGCATGCAGGAGATTTTGCCTTCTTGTGGTTTAAGATGATACTCCTACCTCTTGTCACTTCCTTGATAAATCCAAGTACTCACTAAATAGGCTGTGCCTTCAAAACATGCAGTTTGCATGAAGTTCCACAGATCAACACTTAAACCAAAATAATCCTTTTCCCATGTACCAAAAGGAGGATCATCCTAGATATTTGCCAACCCTTTCACACAGTAGCTCCAGCTGATGGAAGACAGATGGATCTGGTAGACTGAACTAAGGATCCAGAGCTATGGCTTCATGATTGCGATGGGAGGATGCATAGAATGACCAACCTCGAGGGCTTTTAACTGCTTATCCACAGGGTCCTTGGAAACCGAGACAGAAGCATTCTCAACAATGACTGTAAAGGTTTTGTTAGAACAGAATGGCTGTTAGGAGAGGACTGTCAATTTCTTTAGCAATCCCTCCTCATTAGTATTTTGCTGCACAACACATTTGGGGAAAGACACATTTTATTTTCAGGAGAAGGCAAGTCATTGTACAAGACAGGCTGATTGGGTCACATCCTGTGTAGAGTCCTCCTCTTCAGCAAGCATAGAAGCTGCAAGAGAAGAATCGGAGATGGCACCTGGAAGAGAGGCACAGGGAGCCAAGCATACATTTCCTGTGATCTGACGGAGCAGAAAGCCTACCCATAAAATCAAGCATAGTGGCTGAGAATATATTAGCCGAGTGTGAGCTGCCAAGGCATGCTGACAAACATCCCCCTGGACCTATGATCTGCAATGTGTAGTGAGGGTTAAAAATGGCCCAATGGAGGAGGCACCTCATCTAAAAATCTGCACTTGGAAGCCACAGTGGATATAGAAAGCTAGTAATTTGCAGAATTCTGCAAATAAAACAAGTAAAAAAATTTGCTTCTTTTAGCACAGAGAAAAGACATTTGTATACCCTTAGGACACTAACAAACGCAGGCTTGCTGGAAGTGAAAGGGGTTTTGCTAGGGCTTACAGCTTAATTTGACAGTGTCTAATCCCCTGCGTAACTGATAATCTGAAACTAAGATCGTGTATCCTTTAATGAACAAAAAAAAACTTTATTCTATATAAAATGTCACTTCTTTTTTTATACATACACCTTTTACACAGAGACCTGTATGTGCCTTAAAGTGTACCATGAATATACATTATCTCACAAAAGTGAGTACACCCCTCACATTTTTGCAAGTATTTTATTATACCTTTTCATGTGACAACACTGAAGAAATTACACTTTGCTACAATGTAGTAGTAGTAAATGTACAGCTTGTACAACAGTGTAAATTTGCTGTCCCCTCAAAATAACAACACACAGTCATTAATGTCTAAACCACTGGCAACAAAAGTGAGTACACCCCTAGGTGAAAATGTCCAAATTGAGGCCAAAGTGTCAATATTTTGTGTGGCCACATTATTTTCCAGCACTGCCTTAACCCTCTTGGGCATGGAGATCACCAGAGCGTCACAAGTTGCCACTTGAGTCCTCCTTCCACTCCTCCATGACATCAGAGCTGGTGGAAGTTAGAGACCTTGCACTCTTCCACATTCCAATTGAGGATGCCCCACAGATGTTCAATAGGGTTTAGGACTGGAGACATGCTTGGCCAGTCCATCACCTTTACCTTCAGCTTCTTTAGCAAGGCAGTGGCCGTCGTGGAGTTGTGTTTGGCACCGTTATGTTGGAAAACTGCCCTGCAGGCCCAGTCTCCGAAGGGAGAGGATCATGCTCTGCTTCAGTATGTTACAGTATATGTTGACATTCATGGTTCCCTCAATGAACTGTAGCTCCCCAGTGCCAGCAGCACTCAGGCAGCCCCAGACCATGACACTCCCACTACCATGCTTGACTGTAGGCAAGACACACTTGTCTTTGTACTCTTCACCAGGTTTCCGCAAAACACACTTGGCACCATCTAAACCAAATAAGTTTGTCTTGGCCTCATCAGACCACAGGACATGGTTCCAGTAATCTATGTCCTTAGTCTGCTTGTCTTCAGCAAACTGTTTGCAGGCTTTCTTGTGCATCATCTTTAGAAGAGGCTTCCTTCTGGGACAACAGCCATGCAGACCAATTTGATTCAGTGTGCGTGCGTATGGTCTGAGCACAGACAGGCTGACACCCCCCCCCCCCACACCCCTTTAACCTCTGCAGCAATGCTGGCAGCACTCATACATCTATTTCCCAAAGACAAACTCTGGATATGACGCTGAGCACGTGCACTGAGCTTCTTTGGTCGACCATGGCGAGGCCTGTTCTGAATGGAATCTGTCCCGTTAAACTGCTGTATGGTCTTGGCCACTGTGCTGCAGCTCAGTTTCAGGGTCTTGGCAATCTCCTTTTAGCCAAGGCAATCTTTATGTAGTGCAACAATTCTTTTTTTCAGATCCTTAGAGAGTTCTTTGTCATGAGTTGCCACGTTGAACTTCCAGTGACCAGTATGAGAGAGTGAGAGCGATAATACCAAATTTAACACACCCCCATTCACAACTGAGACCTTGTAACACTAACAAGTCACATGACACAAGGGAGGGAAAATTGCTAATTGGGCCCAATTTGGACATTTTCACTTAGGGATGTAATCCCTTTTGTTGCCAGCGGGTTAGACATTAATGGCTGTGTGTTGATTTTGAGGCGGCAGCAAATTTACACTGTTTAACAAGCTGTACATTCACTACTTTAAATTGTAGCAAAGTGTAATTTCTTCAGTGTTGTCACATGAAAAGATATAATAAAATACTTACAAAAATGTGAGGAATGTACTCACTTTTGTTAGATACTGTATAAATGCAATGCCTTAAAAAGAACAGAAGATGTCCTCAGTGTGATACAAATAAGGCATAACAGCAACACAAAGTAATTGAATACAGAGGCAAAACCTACTTAATATATCAGAATCACAGAGACTGAAAATATAAAACTTGCTTGGACAGAGCAGTAACATACAGCCTAAAAAGTAAAGAAAATGTGGCTCTAGAAACGTATAACTCATACTGTACATCTGGTCTTTGGCATACATGTTTTTAAATTGGCTAATTGTGGTTAACAGAGCACATACCCACTTAAGACAACATAGTCTTATAATTAATATGAACAAAAATGACCTATGCTTTGTATTAGTGTTACATTTGCTCGGTACATGGAACCCAGCCGAAAACCTGTCCCACCTTGTAATTAGTTCCTCAGCAGCCTGTGAGCACAGATGAATGAGGGTGACCTCTTCCTCAGAAGCTAGGTCAACAGCTTGTGGAGAGTGAGGACGCAGAGCAAGCTTACACGAATCGTATTTCTGCTTGTCCTCCCAGGACTTCAAAGTGTTTTCAAAAGCCTGTAATAAAAAATTAAATATTACAGAAACTACAGCAAACTTCCACGGAAATCTGGCTTTTGGATATAAACCTGGAAAGTGTTTATGCTTAATGATTGAAAGAATTAAACTATCAACGCAGAGCAGATACAGGACTCATTAAATACGGGCTTCTCTAATACGTATATTGTTATATCCTCTGTGTTGTGAGAGACACAAGACTCTAGTCTGGAACAATGGATGTTTATTTCAGGTCATCTGTACACTGCAACATGCATCTCAGGACAGTACATCTTATATGCTTCCTTACATGTGCTCTCCAAGATGGCTACTATGCCCCTTGACCCTTGTCATCACTCCTGGGTAGAGCCAGCCTTAAAGTGACAGTACATGTGGAACCCTATATGCCCACAAACCGGCACACTAACTTCAACGCATCAACAAACTTTTAATAAATGTTAATGTTTTTTTCATATTTGGCAAAATGTGAAAATGTGAAAATGTCATGCTATCCTATTAAAGCACATCTACAGTCAAAAAGTAAAAAAAAAAAGTGACAAAAACACCACAAGTATGGTGACAAGGGCATCCGGGGGAGGGGGGGGATGAGGAGTTGGTATTTTAAGGTTGGAGGCTGCAGACACGGTACAGGAGGTGGTTGGAGGGTGCAGACACGGTACAGGAGGTGGTTGGAGGGTGCAGACACGATACAGGAGGTGGTTGGAGGGTGCAGACACGATACAGGAGGTGGTTGGAGGGTGCAGACACGATACAGGAGGTGGTTGGAGGGTGCAGACACGATACAGGAGGTGGTTGGAGGGTGCAGACACGATACAGGAGGTGGTTGGAGGGTGCAGACACGATACAGGAGGTGGTTGGAGGGTGCAGACACGATACAGGAGGTGGTTGGAGGGTGCAGACACGATACAGGAGGTGGTTGGAGGGTGCAGACACGATACAGGAGGTGGTTGGAGGGTGCACACACGATACAGGAGGTGGTTGGAGGCTGCTGACACGATACAGGAGGTGGTTGGATGCTGCGGAGTGTGGACATGGTACAAGAGGTGATTGGAGGCTGCAGACATGATACAGGTGGTGGTTGGAGGATGAGGATATCACATACTGTAATATATATATATATATATATAGCGCAAGCATTGATGGAGGGATGGTGCAGGGGTCCAGTTTCCAGAAAAATTAAGACATTTCTAAATAAAAAAAACATACTCCAGGGAATTAACCAAGCTTCCTGCGCCAGAAAACTGGAGTGGCGTGTCCCATTCAGGTCTACCTTTGCCAACCGTGCCAGTTTCTATTTCAGAATGAAACAGGAACTACCATGGGTTCGGAGATTGACTGCAGCAGTTTTCAATATACTGTATAGCAGTTCTCCTCATCCTCACAATTTTAGGGGGAGAGGTTGGTTACAGTATTCAGATCCAGCTGTACTGTTCGGTGCCGTGTCTGTCACACACAATGGATAGAACAGGGAGCAGATCAGTCCTAATTAAGAACATCTAGATAGTTTGAAAAATCAACCACCACCATAATACAACTAAACATAAACCGCCAACATCCTAAACCAAAAACATAACAGCATCACAACGAGGGGCATTTATCAAAAGTGAAGCAAACTGAATTTGGAGAAGCTGTGCATGGCAACCAATCAGCTTATATCTTCAGCTTAGCTAAGGTTTACAAATTAAAGAAAATTGTCATGCACAACTACTCCAGATTCTGGATGCAAAGGTTTGGAGAAATCCCTGGTACTACTTATTAATACCTATTTTAATGTGTGTTAATTAGGGTTAACCCCGCCGCCCCCGCCACCTATTTAATCAGCGTGCGGGGAACATTACAGCTTTCATTTGAATAGCTGTCTGTTCCCCGCCGCGCATAGACACTCCCCCTTGCTCGGGATTGGACGGGTGATCTGTCTATCAAAGTGCAGATCACTCGTCCAATCCCGAGCAAGGGGGAGTGTCTATACGCGGTGCGGCGGGGAACAGACAGCTATTCAAATGAAAGCTGTAATGTTCCCCGCACGCTGATTAACCAGGCGGCGGCATCTAGGTATGGAGAGACATGGCTGCATATGTGGGGGGACATGGCTGCATATGTGGGGGACATGGCTGCGTTCGTGGGGGACATGGCTGCATTTGTGGGGGACATGGCTGCATTCGTGGGGGACATGGCTGCATTCGTGGGGGACATGGCTGCATTCGTGGGGGACATGGCTGCATTCGGGGACACATTTAAAAAAAAGTATCGGTATTCGGTATCGGCGAGTACTTGAAAAAAAAGTATCAGTACTTGTACTCGGTCCTAAAAAAGTGGTATCGGGACAACCCTAGTGTTAATTAAGCCTTTATTATTATTAATATATTATTTGAACTGAAGGGATTCTCCAATGAGAAATGTATTCATAGCAGATGTTAATGTGTTGAAGAGAAATAAGATTAAAGCCCAACTCCCAAAACGACAAAATAGAAACCGAGGAGTAGGTTTCTCCCAAGCATGTTTGAATCCACTGTCGAGTGACTCACTAGCACTTGCAGTGGGGGCCCCACTCACTGCGAAGGTTAAAAGCTCATTACCTAGGGAAATAGGAATCAGGTAGTAGCCCCCATTCACATCAGGGTGATTCAAAATGTCAAATCGTAGCCTATTGCCGGCAACGGCATAGTCCGAACCGGTCCAACTTTGCCGTGCCAACTTCCAAAAGTAGTTCCTGCACTACTTTTGGCGACTTCAGGGGCGATTTCAATAGACATCTGTGAATGAACCCACATAGATGTCTTATAAATCGCCCTCGAACTCGCAATGAAAGTGATTTCAAGCCTCCCCCCCCCCCCCAATGTGAACGTGCCCGTATACTTTTTTTTTATTCCTCCCTGACAGGCTTCGGCCATCTGTGCAGTCTGTTCCCTGCAGCCTTCTTTATAAAGTGCTCCAGACTGCGGCCACATGACAACATCATCAAGTACAATGCAGGGCTACTACTGCAAGGGTAGTTTTTTGTAATTCCTTGTAGTTGGGCTTTAAATTCTTACTTTAAGTTGGAATTGTAAATGCATTCAGCAGTCATCTAAATTGAACTTACCCTGTCCCTGGTTAACATCTGAGCCCTGTTTTTGTGTACAATTTTAATCACCCCAGGTGGCTGAATCCATGCTTCACCATCTACTTGTACGGGAACACCCTCCTCTCCGAGAATAGTGATCTTCACGGACCGGCACTAGGAAACAAGCAACAGATGCATTAGATGTATTGTCTAGATCAGTGGTGCCCAACTTGTGGCCAAAATATAATGTATGGCTCTCAAGGGACATATCGGGAATATAACCAATATTTCTGAAAATATAATATACCATTAATGCTATTTTTAGGATGGACAAATAATAACGGATTTGTGTGTCCATGTTTGTTTTGTTTATGCTACCTGTTAAATAAAGACTTGTACAGACACTATTTACCATTTGTACAGACGTAAAAAGAAACAATCATCTCCAATACATCTTTTACCAAAATAGGTTGCATTAGCAGAATCTACTTGGAAAACAACCATAAAGCCTGCTTTTGCCCCCTTGCTCTTTTGTGAACATGGGATTACTGCAGGAAAAATCAGGATGGAGAGCAGGAGGCAATTGTTGAATCACAGCAGCAAGGGTAAGCCGCAGATCAGGACTGTGTGTGGAGCTGGAGGTAGAGGAGGCATCCGGGGTCTAAAAAAAAAAAAAAAAAACCCCAATGCCACCAGCAGCTCACATTGTAATAGCAATGATAGGCAGCCCAAACGGTGGAACACACACATACATACATACATACATACAGAATGCACAAGCATTTGTGGACACATGTACCTAAACTTCCAATGGTATCCTCATGTACATGTTTATTTTTTAATACGTTATTTCTTTATCACTTTTTCTCCCTTGGGACTCAAAGTGCTTATCAAATTTGTGAGACCGCCATCTTGGGAGTATTCCATAAAGCATCATACTAAATACTGAAAACTTAAATGTATTAATGGGAGCCAACGCAAATATTTTTGAGCTGCCTACTTACAATTTTTTGGCAAGGATTTTTTATTGCACTGAAAATATAGATTTCATAAACATTTAAATTTCTCTGTTTGTAAGCTGCATTTTCCCCCATTACCTGTGGACCACCTAACTAGCTTTTTTGTTATCCCAACTGGCTGAAAAAAAAATTGTAGTGAGAGCACTCGTGTAAGTAGTATCATAACACTTACCTGAGCTATCCTGTGATGCTGGAGCTTGATCACCCTGGAAACTGCCATTTGCATGCTCCCAAATACTGCCACTACTTCTAAAATTTTATCATCAAATGAGGGAGCACCGAATATCTAGGAAAGGCAAAACCATATAGGTCACAAGAGCAGAAATGTTTCCCATATGTGGGAATCTATGCATTAGATAAGCAATTGTATGTAGTTGTCCTGAGCAACTAATCACATTTTACAAGGTCCTTCATATCTGTTAAGAATGTTCCTATATGTACAATACACAGGGCAAGATCTTTATAGCTTTTGTTTTGAAAATGGAAGCAAGCCAAAGAGAAAGGTGTCTAAATGTCTGACATTCTGCCAGTGTGCAGGTTGGTCTGTTGGGACGTTCATGATGGAAGACCAGCAGCTGGCCGTCTCCTGATCAGCGTTCTCAGCCAATGGCAGAGAGCACTGATGGGAGTGTTCTGGCGGGGGGGGGGGGGGGGGGGGGGTCAGAACACAACAGCTTAGCTGGGGGGGTGGGTGGAGGTCACTAAACTAACCTTGCACGGTTAGTACATCAGTTTCGACCACAGCGGACAGTTTTTTTTTGCACAAAAAAAAAAAAACTGTAGTGTGTACCCGGTTTAAGTCAAATTTTTCTAAAAAGTATACTCTAATCCACTTATGAAACAGGCACCACCCACTCCCAAACTGAATATATTTTTTTTAGGGCCGGTTCACACTAGAATTGCACTGCGCTGCTCTATTTCCCTGCAGTACAAATTGGCACCCATTTCATTTGTCATCAGAAGGCACAAAAAAGTAGTGTATGCACTACTTTTGAAAAACACGTTGCACCAAATCGCCTGTACTGCAGAACCATGCAATCTGGTGGGTACAAACGTACTGCATATGCGATGTGTTTGGGGTGCTGATAATGTATTATCACCTGCAGTAGATTGCAAAGGCAGTGCGTTTTGAATGCAGCATGGGAAGCATGCATGCAACACATTCTGGTTTGAATGGACCATTAAGGAGGTAGTAAACTCTTTAAAAAAAAGTTTCCCCCCTGCAAGGCAAAGGCATAATGTGCTAGTATGCATCGGATATTGGCTCACTAAGAAGGACTTACCTTAAAATGAAGCCCTCCAGTGGCGTGCTGTCACCGCTGCAGATGCTTCCTTCTTCAACTGGTCTTCCTTCCAGGTTCGTGGGCTGCAGCCAATTAATTGGCCTAGCCGCGATGATGTCACTCACGTGGGAGTCTCGGCCACAGCACACAGCTCTGAACAAAGGGTACGATTATGCCGCTTCTTAAGAGCGCATGTGCCGGTGACGTCACCGACTGCTGCTTGCTAGAATATCTCCTAAACGGTGCACGTTTAGGAGAATTTGTTTTACCTACAGGTAAGCATTATATGCTCACCTGTAGGTAACAAATTAAATATGAGAGTTTGCTACCACTTAAAACAATATCATCAAGAATCACTCTGTATTAATGTTCCTCATGATTTTCTTGATTAATGTAATACCAAACTTGACATTTTAACAAATGTAAAGAAAAGCTATGGAAATAAAAAGGGGGACAGTTTATTTTACTTAGCTTTTCATATTTCCAAATCTCACCTGAGTAGTTAAAGTGGATTTCTTTCAAGCAGTTCTAATACTCTTTTTGAGCCCAATTGTATACTGTAATCTCTTGCTCAACTGTGCATATATCCTATTACTACAAACCAGGAAATGATTATTCTTGTATGACCAGATTCCTGTGCTAGCTACAAAAAAGTTCCCATGCTTAAAATAGCACTAGTAGCTGGAATGTTTGGTATATTTCTGGTCTGACAGCAAGAAAGCTATGCGGAAAAGTGTGATCAGATCCTAGATGACACAGTACAAAAAAATAAGAACAGGACTGTGCCTGACTTCCTTTGATCTACTGAACTTACATCATCTTCTTTGGTTCCACCCCAGAAATTGGTGCCACCGGCATAACTAGGAATGTTTAACACTGCAATACCCTGGAGGCTGGGTAGTGGGATGTACTGCCCATCACACTGTAAAAAAAAAAAAACAGAAACAATGAGGAACATTTATTATAACATCAAGGAAGATTGACTGTATGGGAAGAAAATGACAAGCTAAAGCTATAGGCTGAAGACAGTCAAAGTAATGAACCACAACATTTAACCCCCTTGCTGAGTGAATTGCCCATCAAACTGGATAAATTACATTTCTCAACTTGTCAAGGAAGTTCAGGGGATTGTTCTACTAGCATAAAGGAGAAGGGAAATATTTAGCAGACAAGGAAGTTATATAGAAAAAAAATAATAGGTTGATGAGCCCAGCTTTTAAATCTGCCTTTGCACAATAACAGCTGCAGGCTGAACAATCAAACATTCTTCTATTGATTGTGGGAATAAAACTCAATGCACAAGCTGTAAAAACAGCATGATGCTGCTCTTTATGCTTATAAAGCAGCAAGCATAAAGTACTTTAAATAGAGATACCTGTTCTATTACGCACATTTGTGGAATGGCGCCAATCTTTGGTACTTAACCACTTGCCAACCAGGCATTTGACATTTCTCTCCTACATATAAAAATCATATTGTTTTGCTAGAAAATTACATAGAACCCCCAAACATTATATATGTTTTTTTTTTTAGCAGAGACCCTAGAGAATACAATGGCGATCATTGCAAATTTTTATCTTGCATGGTATTTGCGCAGCAATTTTTCAAACCAGTAAAGTTAGCCCAATTTTTGCATAATGTGAAAGATGAAGTTGTGTCAAGTAAATAGATACCTAACATGTCACGCTTCAAAATTGCACACGCTCATGGAATGGCACCAAACTTAACCGGTACTTAAAAATCCTCATAGGCGATGCTTTAAATTAAAATTTTACTGGTTACATGTTTTAATTTATGTGGGCAGGACTTGTATGTGTTCCCTTCTGCGTGCGAGCACACAGGGACAGGGGCATTTTAATTTTATTTTTTATTGTTAATTTTACTTCCTTCACACAGATTTACGTCGGCAAAATTGCACGGGCAGGCAAAGCAACATATACATACGTAGCTTTGAATCTTAGCGGGCGCGTGCCCACCGCGGTCTCCGTGACCATGACTGTGGGAGTCGCGGACTCGATGTCTGCTGGTGTCCCGCGATCGGGTCACGGAACGGCAGAACGGGGTGATGCCTTTGTAAACAAGGCATATCTCTGTTCTGCCTGGTGACACAGCACTGATCGTCTGCTCCCTCTCGTCGGGAGCAGCGATCAGTGACGTGTCACAGTAAGCTACGCCCCCTAACAGTTAGAATAACTCCCTAGGACACACTTAACCCACATTTATACAGTAATCAGCGCAGAGAGTGGGTGGGTGGAAACCTCACAGACACACAATATAAGCACACAATGGCTGACAGATCAGCTGTGTACTACTGGTGGGGAGCTGTGTGCTGCCATAGGAGAGATCCATACATCCAGTCTTGGCTTTAAAAGTAAGTGTCAACTCTGACCTTTTCACTAATGGAGGCTTTAATTCATGAATCCTTCCATGCATAACTAAAATATATGTTACTATCATCTACAGAACTTTAATCCCTAGTGGGAAGTCTGTCAGATTCAATGAATTGGAAGCGATTGTGAGTCTGCATGGTGATCAATTACACCAACTACAAATTACCCAATATTATTCAAGGCAATAATGGTCTAATCACACACACACTCAGTATATTATTATTAAGGTACTTTTATAGAGCTGTCAATTTACGCAGCGCTTTACATATACAATGTACATTAACATCAGTCCCTACCCTCAAGGAGCTTACAATCTAAGGTCCCTAACTCACATTCATATACTAGGGCCAATTTAGGCAGAAGCCAATTAAGTGGAACTTCCGCTTAATCCACTCCTCGCCCCCTTACATGCCACATTTGGCATGCAATTTTCTTGGGGGGGGGGGGGGGCTTCAGGAGGAGTGGGACTTCCTGTCCCACTTCCTCCTTCCGCCCAGGAACCACTAATATTGGGACCATCATATTGTCTTTTAGCGGCCCCTCCCTGTAGGCGATCACCTGGGACACGTGACAGGTCCCAGTGGATCGCCTATCCAATCAGGGAGCGCTGCGCCGTTGGCGCATGCACAGTGAGTGCCCGGACGTGAAGCCGAAAGCTGTCATAGCCGGGTGACCACAGTTGCAGTGGAGGCACCGGCGGTGAAGGGGGGGACCGGAACGAAGCTCCCAGCGGCATGTCGCTGGACTGTGGAACAGGTAAGTGTATGTTTATTAAAAGCCAGCAGCTACACTTGTTGTAGCTGCTGACTTTTAATAAACATTAAGAAAAGGCTGGAACTCGCCTTTAACCTACCAGCATGTCTGTGGAGTACAATAGTATATACCCTTTTTCATTTTATTTATTCATTTATTTTATTTAATTCACACTGTAACTGCCTCACCCACTTATTTCTGACTATATATATATATATATATATATATATTTTTTTTTTTCAAACACACACACAGGTGCACTATTATGAACACCATTAATGCTCCTAAATCTCATCCGAGTGAATATTCCATCTAAATCTGAGTATATTTGACACTCAAACTTTTAGGTAAAACATTTATATTCACATCATTGGTCAGGACCCTAACAAAGGGTATGAAAAGTGTTATATATAATTTGACATCATTTATTTTGTTATAGACCACCCTATATACCGAGGGGTTAATGACTATTGGTTCATATCGCCACTTTCTGATGCATTTGGGATGAAATTAATATATCTCCATAGGAGGTATAATTAATATGAATACCGTACTTGTATCCTGAATATATCTTATCACCTGGCTATATATTATATAAGAAGCCAGGAGGAATGTATCAATATATTGATATATATAAAATCATTTTATTCATTTAGAATTTATCATCGGAATTGTGTAATATTGTGTGAGTTCTTGTGCCCTCCGGGGTGGGCCACCCTCCTGATCCATTTAATCGGTCTTTCATGGCGTAGTGCCCACGGTGAGATCACGGGGTGGACTGGGCTTGGTTCATGGGATGGATGCACATCCTTTTTTATATAAAAAATTTAGTCTATTATATTATATATTCACAATGTAATAATACTAATGATGTCTTTTTCATTTATAGTTCATGTGACTAAATTCATGCATACCCCTTGACAAACCTATATATGAATCTAGCTCCTGAGGAAGCGGATTCTACGGAATAAAACCGCAAAACATGTAGAGCATCTGTATCTTGTATTGTTGATGAGTGGTTATTTTAGTAACAATAGAATGTCTATAATGAGCTATTGCATGATTGTCACACTAAAATAATTTTTATGTTATTGTACATCAAATTTTTTTTATCTTTTGTAATAAAAACTCTTTTATACTATATCTCTGACTGATTATCAGTTTCTCCTACGGTGCCATTAAAGTCCACCCAAGCCTCTTTCTTTCATACAATATCTTTTATGACGACAAATTAGAGAACAATCTATGATAATTTTCAGCCAAACTGACCAGAATAAATTCTTCAAAGTGTCAACTGATTAGAGTTTAGTAGCTGCCAACCATTATCTCTTTCAATATGGTGACTGGATATATGCACAGGCAGATGAAATATACCAGTCAACCTAGATTACAGCCAAATCAAGTACATCTGATTTGAATAGGTTTTCTTTTATTTGAGCGAACTCAAATACATTTTATGTTTTAATCTGATGCAATATGGCTACAACCCAATATCTTCTGCTCATGTCTTTACAGACCACATGACATTGACAACACCATTAGAGGATTACCTCAAGTTGAACCTTTTGCTCTAAATTCTTGTAGGTTCTTTGCAGCAATTCTTTGGTGCCAAGTACTCCATACCACATCATGTTTTTGGTTCTGCTTCTGAATCACAATGCAAACAAGACAGTGTTAAACATACCAGAAAGAAGCAGATCAGTTGATTTGCAGGGAGTGGATAAAATAACAAATACAGCACATGAATATTGTGCGATTTGAATTGCCATTTAGGAGATCAGATTCCACTTTATTGACCAAGTACGTACAGAAATACAAGGAATATGTTTTTGGTTTAATCTCTAAAATGGCTCCCAGTGTGTCCCAAAACACAAGTCTAAACAAGACCCATCTTTTGTTTCTGGAAGATCTGTAAACAATTACCTTTCAGACACTCCGTAAAGAGGAGAGAGTGGGGGAGAAGAGAACCGTCTATCATGGAGTTGGTAGGGGATGCAAATGTGAAGTTATCAGATCTGGGATAAAACCCATTCAGTTTGTTAATCAGATCTCCGTAGCTTGTAATATACAGCATGACTCTTACACTGGGTTATTTGACATAAAACGGTTTCCAGTTTGTCAGTGTAGCTCATTTTTTGCTGCTCTGGTCTCTCGTCAGCATATCTAGCCTGGTTGTACTTGGTTCTGTGCCCAAGTCTTTAGGCCATCTCCTTGACCTGCATAAGCAGTTATAGTTTAGCTGTAAACCAGTACGTGTTATTGTTAAATGTTTGAAGAGACTTGGGGGGTACACACATCTCATAAAAGCTGAGGTATGATGTTACAATGTCTTTGAAGTTGTCCAGGTTTTTAGGCACAGCCCCAAAAACAGTCTAGTCAGTAAAGTCAAACAAAGCAAGCCTGTAGCCTCAGCTTGGCCTCCATGGTCCATCTCTTCACAGGCTTTTTGCCTACAAATTGAATGGGAATGAACCACGCAGTAATCAAAGACCCACAGTTGCACAGGGAGCAGAGCGGTAAGCATTCTATTATAATGTAGCAATGGTCCATTGTATTTCTTATAGTCTTTAAAGTTTGCAATAAACTACAGTGGAACCTCGGATTGCGAGTAATGCGGTTAACAAGCTTTTCGCAATATGAGCATTTTTTTTTTTTATTCTGACTCGGTTTGCGAGTGTGGTCTCACAAAACGAGCAGGATTCAGGCCTCTGCGGTTTGCAGTACCGCATTTGGCCAGAGGTGCGGGGGCGCCACTTTGAGACGTTTGGAGCCATTTGGAAATACTCCGTTCTCGAGCATTTCCAAGGGGTTTCCGAGTGCACCTAAACTGTCTGAGTATTTCAAAAGTCTCTCCGACGCCCCCACACCTCTGGCCACATGCGGTATTGCATGCCATAGAAGTCAATGTGGAACGAATTACGAGTGTTTTGGATTACAAGCATTCTCCTGGAACGGATTATGCTCGTAATCCAAGGTTCCACTGTACAGACATATCACATGATACTTGTCAATCACATACATCAAGTGTTTCTCTGAACATGCCATCTCCTGAGAATGACAACAACAAAAGTTTCATGCACAGCAAATTACGACATATCTATTAGCCCCTGTTCATATTGGAGCAACCTGTTATGTGATATGACAGGTCAAATTGCATGACAAGTTGCAGCCTACTGCCGGCAATGGCACTGTTTATTGTCTTCCAAGTCGCACTGACATGCGGCTTTGATATCAATGTGAATGAGGGCTTAACACTCAATATAATGGAGAAGGTATGGTAATAAAGCCATGGTCACCAAACACTGTTGGCACAATTAATATTCTCCAAATTGGTCTTGCCACAACAGCATTAGAAGACATGTCAAAATAGCATGTAAATGTGAACCATAAAAGAGATGGAAATTTATGTCATGTGTAATACAAGTGCAATTATTGCTATGGCTAAGAAAAAAAGAAAAATCAACAAACAGTGTGTTCTCTCATAGGACGCAGACAAAATTCATGATAAAGTACCATAACATTATGACCGATTTACTGGTACCATTATCTTGTTACAAGAACATCTGAAAGTGGGATATATTCAGCAACACGTGAACATGTTGGCAACACGTGGCCATTCATTATGTACAATTGTGTTTCTAGCTGTGATTGGTCACAGTGATCACATGATACAGACAGGGTCATTCAAAGCCCATCTGTACTATGTGATTAGCTGCGGCCAATCAGAGCGAATTGCAACAATAAACACTGAATTAATTAATTTCAGTGAAATTCACTAGTATAAGCAATCACAGCAGGGCCCTCTGATCCCTCCTGTATTGAATTGTATTGTGACTGTACTGTCTTCCCTGATGTAAAGCGATGCGCAAACTGTTAGCGCTATATAAATCCTGTATAATAATAATAATAATAATTAGAATAATTGTAAAAAAAAAATCCCGATCACTTACCCAGAGTAGCACAGTGTTACTATTGCAACACTGCATTGCTCTGGCCCAAGTGTGTTTCTATTATTTTTCCATCCATTATAAATATTTTAAATAATTGCACTACAACAGTCAATTTCTATTAAAAAACTACACATTTCCTCTGGTAACTAAGAAAGAACACCTTAATACATATGAATGCAAAATAAATTGCTATCGGGAAGTACTTCAAAGCCTTCACAGTTTGTAAACTCTTTTTAAAGTCTTGTGGTTAAACATATGAATTTGCAAAGATCACAGCCATTTACAAATTAGTTTTTACCTGCATTTCTCAGGGTGCTCTTCTCGTTTATTATTAAATTCTAGGGATATCTTTGCATCTAAACCAATACCAAAGTAATTGTTCATTACACATTTTTCTGAATAGCCTTCTCTGTAGAAAAAAAATGAAAAGCCAATTACTAGCTAGAAGCAGACATCTAAAAGATTACACACAATACAGATCAAAAAGACGAAACGAATTTCCATAGCAATGGCACATTCTATGTCCTTAAAAACACTTAATTTTTCTTACATTACTAAAAAACATGAAACAATGGAACAGACAGAGGGATATTAAAGTAAACCTTCCCTAAAGTAAACTTTGAGTCTTCCATTCTGATTCCCCTTCCGACAATGCCAACTTTCTGGTTTTAGTGTTGGGAGAACTGAGCTGAACATTCACAAAACTGAAAAAAATTCTAACCCACAAGCACAGCATGAAAGCCCAGTTGAAATCTATGCAAGATATAAACTTTAAAAAAAAATTAGGCCCTTTTTTAATGCAAATTTGCCAGCTTTGTGGAAAAAAATGGCATTGGCAGGTGGGTACTGCCATTTGGGACATGTACAAATGCAAACATAAAGAAATAAATAATACAATTTAGAAGAGAGTAGCTTTTTTTCTTCTTCAAATAATGCCTAGATTTTTTTTGAATGCGTGATAATCTCTTATCGAAAATGAATAGGTTACTAAAGTTATTAAATTAAAATTAAATGTAGCGCTACCCCCTCAGGAGCCGCTGGTTGTTTTGGGATCAGCGTATTAAGTTACCTCTAATCGTTGTCTAGTGTGATAGCAGTGAGTAGAGCAGTAAAACGAATGTCCAATCAGTGAAATAGGTTTTCTGAATGCTTTATTTCTCGGCCCAACACGACCAACATCAACATGGAGGTAGGACAAGGAAAGGTTGATAAGGTAAGAAAACCTTGCAGTATCAGGCTTGGATAGAAGACAAGCAATCCTGCTCTCAGTAGTAGTAGATACAGTTCGTCGCCACTCCAGCCAGAGTGGGTGAAGTGCCCCCGGACAGACCCCTGCCACAGGCCTGGCAGCCGAAGTGTCACTTTAAGGATGCTGGGAGGAGCAGGTCACTGCCACAGACCTGGCTCTGAGGGAGCCTTTGCCACAGGCCTAGAACTTGGATGAGCTAAATGGTTGAGCGTATCCTTCCAGTAAATTTGTGCTAGGGTCACCGGTTGACAGTGGAAGTGTACCTGTCAATGTCCCAGTCACCAGATCCCCGATGGTTTGTTCCAGCCCTTTTGGACAACCTGCCTCCGGGTTCTCCTCAAGCCGATCCCCCACCGAACGGCACACAGCCTGTGATCTCCTCAGTAGAAGGGGGACCCAGTCAGTCACTGGGGCCCCTCTGTGGCATCAGTTGCTCCAGGCCAGGAGGGCCCAGAGTCAGGAACTCCGCGTTGCACGCAACCCCAGGCCAGGTAGGCTATAGTGGTGGGGCCGCGATGTGCGCACACCCTAAAGGTGGGTGCCGAACCAGGAACCCGCGAAGAACCAAGAACGGCCGCCACAGAAATACTCCCCCCCCAGCATGCACAGCGAGGCTCAAGTCCTCTCATTGGCTGCTGGGAAAAAGCGGCTCCGCCTGGACCCCCTCCGGTGCCATCTGCTGTCCAGAGACGAGACCATATCTCTGGACATACAGACTGACCCACAGGACAATCCAGAATTGGCGAAAAGCCAATTTTAACACAATCAAGAATGAGAGCAAATTATCTCTCTCATTCCCCACTAACTTTAGCGTAGTGCCCTTACTGAAAGTAAAGGGGGCGCTACATAAAAAATATGGAGTGCTAGAAACGCAGCTAGTGCAATATGGAAACACCTGTAGTTCCAAGGTCAGGTGTGCAAGTTTATTTACTGCTGAGACCAGACCAGGGTTTAGGGGTTCTGGTCTGCATCAGTGTGGAAACCCTGATGAAAAAACATGCATGCTCTAAACGCAAGCTCAACCACGCCTCCTGTCCATCACCGCTGACGTGCTTGTTGTGTGACCATTGTGCACATTATAGGTCACCTAAATGTGAGTTGATCTTACTTTTATTAAACATTGAATTTTAACTGACATACTACACTCAGAGTGGCACCACTCCTCTCTCTTCCCTACTAAAGTTTGTGCATTCAGATAGCAGTATTTTTTGTATGATTTTCTGAAGTGTGTATGGGCCTTATCGCAGCACTGCACCCAAAAGGGGGTTAGTTCAACTTTAAGGCCTCCTCCCCTGCTCCTGTTTGTGAAACTGAGCTTTTGGGAGGAGCGAATACCAGATTTTGACAGGTACCCACTCCACACTATTTAAACAAGGCAGATCGCTATTTTGTCAGAAAGGAAATTGGAGATCTCGTGTTTTTGCCAAGCAGAAACACAGATCTCTGTTTTCCTTTAGTGAAAGCACATCCCGCACAGTTAGAAAGCACCCACTAGGGACACAATTAACCCTTTGATCTCCAATGTTAGCCCCTTCCCTGCCAGTGTCATTAGTACAGTGACAGTGAATCTCTGTATTAATGTCACTGGTCCCCAAAGAGTGTCAAAAGTGTCAGTTAGGCGTCTGATAATGTCACAGTCCCGCTAAATATTGCTGATCGCCGCCATTACTAGTAAAAAAAAAAAACGAAAAAAATTCTATCAAAATATCCAATAGATTGTAGGTACTATAATTTTTGCGCAAACCAATCAATATATGCTTAACGGAATATTTTTTTACCAAAATTATGTAGCAGAATACATATTGACCTAAATTGATAAAGAAATACATTTTTTTAGATAGCAGAAAGTAAAAAAATATATATATATATATATATATATATATATATATATATATATATATATATATATATATATATATTTTAAATTGTCAGTATTTTTTTATTTATAGCGCAAAAAATAAAAACCGCAGAGGTGGCCAAATGCCATTAAAAGAAAGCTCTATTTGTGGGGAAATAAATTACATCAATTTTATTTGGGTACAGTATGGCATGACCGCGCAATTGTCGGTTAAAGCAACGCAGTGACATATCGCAAAAAATGGCCTGGTCAGGAAGGGGGTAAAACCTGAAGCCGAAGTGGTTAAAGTCAGCAGCACACTTTTTGTAGCTGCTGACTTTTAATAAACACAAAAATGAGTGGAACTCCACCTCAAGGGCAACTTTATGAGTACACAATTTAAATACCAAGCTTGGGGATGCTTTCTCTTTACTTGCTCACATTGGGGTCGGGGTAAACATCTGGGGCCCCCTTATTCTAAAGGGGCTTCCAGAATTGGAATCCTCCCTCCCACCACAGGCCCTCACATCTGAGGCAGGTATGTGGGGATGAGGCCCTTGTCCCCATTAACATGGAGTTCCCCCTCCTTGGAGTCCAGAAGGAATGGACCCCTCCAACTACCAAGCAAGGTTTGGGTTTGTTGCTGGAGAGAAGTCTTAAACCTTTGGGTCTGTCATAAACAGTTCAAATGAGGATGGGTAACACAGCAAAGAATCACTAACAAGACCTAAAAAAAAAACACACATAAGAAAAATGGGAAGGAAAGAGCCGAAATAGCCGGCGGGTGACCCGTAAAGAGGTGGATCAGGTCTGTTCTGTGCAAAACCTTTACATAGAGCAGGCAAGTACAGTAAAACATTGGATTGCGAGCATAATTTGTTCCGGAAACATGTTTGTAATCCAAAGCACTTACATATCAAAGCAAATTTTCCCATAAGAAATAAATGCAAATCAGATGATTTGTTCCACATGTCATAGGTTGTGTAACCATAAAATGTCAATCCACAAATGGAAGCATCCACAAGGGGATTAAAAGAAAAAAATATAAGAGAGAAGAGAGGCTCCTCTAAGTGTCGCATTATGGTTACATTTAATGAAGGTACAACATTTAGCAACTCACATGGTTGATGATTAAAAGAGGCACATGCAAGTATGCCAGGATCCAGGGTAAAGCTGTCCACATAGACCATCCTCTGCACTACCAGTTCCCACCGCTGTCAGTCTGCAATCATGACTACCCTGCAGTAGAGCAATCTGGAAGCAAAGCTTGAAGCGCTCGTGGAGCACAGCATGGATGGGATGATGTCGATGGGTGTGCGGAGGATGGTCTATGTGGACAGCTTTACCCCGGATGCCTGCATACTTGGATGTGCCTGTTTTAATCATCAACCATGTGAGTTGCTAAATGTTACACCTTCATTAAATGCAACCATATTGCTACACTTAGAGGTGTCTCTCTTCTCTTTTATACTCTGTTGTTACATGATGCTACTTATACATCAAGACATCGCTTGTTTATCAAGTCAAAATGTATTTAATAATTTAATAATAAATCAGAATAACTTTAGTAAACATTTTTTGAAACAGGAAAAACATATATATATATATATCTTACAAGGTATCAGAATCCGGGTCAATAAAAGGAGAAGCACCAATGGCATCCATATTTGCCAATAACATTTTGTTGATGATGGAGCTACCAGCAATGGAAGCTGCCAAGCCAGCTCTTAGACCTATGGGAGCAAGCACAAGCAGAGTTTAGGGAAATATAAAAAGTTGTAACTTACTGAATAGTATAGCTCACTGCCTAACATAGTCCAACATTAGAGTTCATTCCCAATTGTGCAAAAATCAATGGTGAAATGAGCCAACTAAAGAGTCACTATAATGATCAAGCTATGAAAAGGTCAGCACAAAAGCAATAGCCAAATTACAGTACTGAAGATAAACTCATATTAACCTTTTCCTTGTTCATGGAATTTTACAGTTTTATTGTACCTAAACTCATGTACAGACCAAGCCAAATTCTGCATTACCTGGGCAGATTATTCGTGTGTTTAAAACAGGAAGATTCTCTTTACTAGATGCCAAGGGTGGGCTCGAGAATGAGCCTGAGTGAGAATGTATGCTTCTATTAGTACGTCTGTCTGGAGAACGTGGAGCTTTGCCTGAAAGTAATGGACAGATCTTATAAGAACAAACATACACGTTTACATATCAGCTAACATTTCAGTAAATCAGAATTAAAGGGGCTCTTGGCAACATCATTATAAACAATGACACGTCAATAGAGTCAGTTACATCTCTTCACTACAAGAATAAATAAATTATAAAAAAGATGTCATGCCCAATGGAATGTATAAAAAGTTTTTTTTTTCTGAAACTGATTAATATATGTTTTAAACTATATGTATACAATTATTTTAAAATAAAATTAACAAATAAGACAAAGTATTCCCAACGAATTAGGTTCAGCTAAAAAGCACAGCAGTAATCACACTCCTTCAGGCAGGCTATCGCTGAAGGAAACGAGTCTCTACTCTCATTAATTCAATTGTGTGTGCACATTTAAATATGCGCTATTAAAGTGATTGTAAAGTCTTGTTTATTTTTCTATAAAAATAAGGAACATGTTATGTTATATGTACCTGCTCTGTGCAGTGGATTTGCACAGAGCAGCCCGGATACTCCTCTTCTCGGGTCACTTTTCTGTGCTCCTGACCCCTACCTCCTGTTGATTGCCCCCATAGCAAGCAGCTTGCTCTGGGGGCACCCAAGCAGAGTCATAGCTCTGCGTGTCCATTTAGACACAGTAGTCATGGCCTGACCCCTACCCCTTCTGATTGGCTAAATGACTTTGATTGTCAGCAGAGGGAGCCAATGGCACCGCTGCTGCAGGTCTCTGCCAATCAGGAAGGAGAGCCTCGGATTGGCCAAGACACTCATGGACATCGCTGGACAGAGATGGGGCTCGGGTAAGTATTAGGGGGGCTGCTGCACACTGTGTTGACATTGATAGAATGCATTAAAATAAAAAACCTTCTGACTTAACAACCCTATTTAAGATTTGTTAATTTTGACTTTACCACCAAGAGGCAAGGAAACTAGGAAATGTGAACAGCCTAAAGCCCTACCTGCTGAATTAATTAATCACTTAAGGACCGCCGTACGACGATATACATCAACAAAATGGCACGGCTGGGCACACGGGCGTACATGTATGTCCCCTTTAAGAGACCAGCCGTGGGGCGCGCTCGCAACCAGGTCCTCTTCTCAGTGACCGTCCCTGCGGGAACAGCGGACCCGATTGTCGCACAGAGAGGAAGAACAGGGAGAGGTAAGTGTAAACAAACCTCTCCCCGTGCTTCCTAGTGTGGCTGTCACTGATCGTCTGTTCCCTGTGTTAAGGAACGACAATCAGTGACGTCACACGCACAGCCACGCACCCCTTCACAGTAACTTAACCCCTACAGTGCCCCCTCCTGGTTAACCCCTTCACTGCCAGTGTCAACAGTAACCAGTGCATTTTTATAGCACTGTTCGCTGTAAAAATGACAATGGTCCCAAAATAGTATCAAAAGTGTCCGCCATGACGCAGTCACGAAAAAATAAAAAATAAAAATCGATGATCACCAACATTACTAGTAATTTTTCGCAAACCAATCAAACGCATATTTAGCAAAAATATGTAGAAGAATATGTATCGGAGAACGTATTTAGTTTAGAGGGGCTTTCACACAAAGCTCCTCTAAACTGAGGAAAAAAAATGTTTTTTATATATATTTTTTGGGGATATTTATTATAGCAAAAAGTAAAAAATATTGAATTTTTTTTCAAAATTGTCGTTCTATTTTTGTTTATAGCGCAAAAAATAAAAACCGCAGAGGTGATCAAATACCAAAAGAAAGCTCTTTGTGGGAAAAAAAGACGCCAATTATGTTTGGGAGCCACGTCGCACGACCGCGCAATTGTCAGTTAAAGCGACGCAGTGCGGAATCGCAAAAAGGGGCCAGGTCCTTTACCTGCATAATGGTCTGGGTTTTAAGTGGTTAAGTATGTAAACCATGGGGGGCGTGGCCAACTTCCGGTATGTGAGGAAGCATTTTCACAGAGCTCCGACCGCACATTGATCCTGCATTATCCTGACGGACCTTAAGCTTCCTCATTTCCCCATCTAAGCACCTGAGTCGCTTGGGGAACAAACCTGGACCCTGGCGATGGTGAAATACGGCCCCGGAGCGGCCCCAAAGTCTGCGGAGATGCTGGGGATGTTTTCACACGAGGCGACCCAAAATGGCGCCCGCTCGGAGCGGCGTCCTTCTTCTGTTCCTCCAGCTCGCAAGCCCGCCGAGGGGGATGATGACTGGCCAGACCTCACTGATCCTCTGGCCTCTCCCCTGTCCTCTCCCCAGTTAAACCCGGAGGAGGGTGGATCTGGTGAGCAGCGGACAGAGCCGTCGCTGCTACAAATCATGGACACCATTAAAAGCTGCCATGCTTCCCTGACATCACAGATTGAGACCATCAGGGTGGACTTTGCTATTCTCAAGGATGATGTCCAGAAGGTGAGACACAGGGTGTCACAGGCGGAGCAGAGAATCAGCGCAGTGGAGGATGATCTCAACCCCCTGATGGTGAAGGTGAGAGATATGGCGGCGGACTACAAGTCCCAGGAGGCCAAAATGGGGGACATCGAGGACAGAATGCGCAGAAACAACCTGCGGTTCCTGGGATTCCCAGAGGGCTCGGAGGGGAAGAACCCGGAGGAGTTTCTGCTATCCTGGCTCAAGCAAACCTTTGGTGAAGACAGCTTTTCCAACCTGTTTGCTATAGAAAGGGCTCACAGAGTCCCCATGAGAGCTCCACCGCCAGGAAGATTCCCCAGACCCATGCTAGCCCGCTTCCTATATTTTAAGGATAAGGAGACCATCCTACGCAAGGCCCGTAATATGCCTGACCTGCTCTACAACAACAACCGCATTTCCATATTTCCGGATTTTTCGGCGGCTACACAGAAGCAGAGAGCGGCTTTCCAGAGCGTGAAGCAGCGCCTGAGGGAACGGAGCCTGCCATACAGCATGTTATACCCGGCCAAACTTCGGGTGGTGCACAAGGGCCAAACACAGTTCTTCATGTCGCCCAAGGAAGCAAACCGATGGCTGGAATCGCTGGGACATGGGTAAGACTCCTGCGTGCCCCTTGATGCTCCTGTCCCTTGGTGAGCCTGGGAGACATCCCCAGGGATGAGTGACGGTCATAATAATCCTTTTATTATCCTCTTCGGGTGTGTTTTTTTTTTGTTTTTTTTGTTTTTTTTTCACTTGCATCCTTAGTACAAGAGCGGCTGCTCTCTAGGCCCCAATATAGACTGAGTGCTCCAGCCTTCCTGATGAACAATCCGGCTTTGAGACCTACTGCTGAGGGTCCTTCATCTATAGCGGTCATGTTTCTGCTCTACGTGAACTCACATACTTAACCCTAAGTTTTCCTGCCCGGCTGGTGCAGGGAGAATACCCCCCTCTTAGGGAGACATTTTCTGGTTACTGTTTTGGGGTGAAGCCTGTGGGATGTTAGGGGCTGCAGGCAGGGTGGGGGGAACGGGAGTTAGGATCCGTGAATCTGGATCCGGGACAGTTCTTGTGTTTTCTCTTTTTTTGGTTCTTTTTTTTAAATTTTTTCCATTGTTCAAGTATTTTGACCTACCTGTCAATTCTCTGCGGTCCAGAGACCCTGGTCCTCAATTGCATGTGTTTACCCAGCAATGTACTTATGTATATATGAATATGTGCCCTATACTGATCTATAATGCAGTGCGCTTGAGTGTGCCGATGATGTTGATGCTCTACCAGGGGGCCCCTCCGCTCTCACTTTCTACTGCTGTGGGAGGCCCTGTGGGTCCCCCCTTTTTCCGTGAATGCTATGATGCAGACCCTTAATCTATTGTCCTGGAATGTGCGGGGGCTGAACTCTAAGATTAAACGGGCCTTGGTGTTCAAATATATTATGAAACGTAAGCCACAGGTGATATTTCTCCAGGAGACGCATCTGGTGGGTTCCAGGACACTGGCGCTCCATAGGGCCTTTGTCGGCAGGGCATTCCACTCCACTTATTCTAATTATGCCAGGGGGGTCTCGGTTCTTATCTGTAAATCCTTGTTATGCACGACCAAATCCGTGAAACTGGACCCCCTGGGTAGGTATGTGGCCCTGGTGCTGTGTATTAATAATCAGATGTACACCCTGGTGGCGATCTACATGCCGCCCCCGTTTACAGTTGAGATGTGAGATGCAATGATGGCGGAAGTAGTTCAGATGGCAGAGGGACCACTTATCTTAGCCGGAGATATGAACGCTGTGTTATCTCCGGATAAGGACAGGTTTGGGATGGCGGCTGTGAGGGGGTCACCATTAGAAGCATGTGTGAAACACTATGATTTGGAGGAGGCCTGGCGTTGGAGACACCCGGATACTAAGGCATACTCATGTTATTCCTCCACCTTTAACACCCTCTCTAGATTAGATATGTGTTTTGTATCCACTGCACTTCTTCCGCGGGTGGTGGGAGTTCAGTACCTGCCAAGGGCCGTCTCTGATCACTCCCCTTTGCTTATTACTATTGATATGGAGAGGCCCAGAGGCTATGCACAATGGAGACTGAGCCCTCTGTGGCTCAAGGAGGAGTATTTTGAGCGGTCCGTAGCCAGGTCCATTAACACTTTCTGGCTGGAAAACAGAGGGGAGGCGCCAGTGGGAGTCACTTGGGAAGCGTTTAAGGCTTCGCTTAGGGGTATAGTCAGGGCTGAAGTTAAACATTTCCAATCTGACAGGGAATGGAAGGTCAGGGAGGCGGAGCAGGTAGCTGCTGAGGCGGAGGTTGACTACATAAAAAATCCCAACCCTGAAACCCATAGGAAATGGAGAGAGAATATGCGACTCCTGGATTTGGTCCTGGTAGAAAAAACGCAGAAAAAATTGCTATACCAGGCTCAAAGGGTGTTTGAATTTGGGGACAAAAACAGTAAGTTGTTGGCCTACTTGGCCCATTCCCACCAATCGCCAACTTCTATCCCAAGAATATATAATGTACAGAAGCAGCTGTGCACGTCACAGACGGACATAGCTCAGGCCTTTGTGGCCTTTTACTCTGATCTATACACATCAAGGGTCGACTATACCATGGAGGTAGTCCGGGAGTATCTGGCTCCAATACCCCTTCTGGAGCTTTCGGGAGGGGTGGCGGAGGACCTAGATGGGCCTCTCACGGTAGAGGAGGTGACATCGGCCATGAATTCCTTGAACCCTAACAAGACCCCGGGTATGGACGGGTTCCCTGCAGAATGGTACTCCACATATGCAGAGAGCCTGGCTCCCCAACTGCTCAAGATGTATATGGACGCGTACCGGGGGGGGGGGGGGGGGGTGCTCCCTGAATCTCTGCGAGAGGCACTTATAGTGCTGATCCCTAAGCCGCACAAGGACCTTGATTTCTGCGAATCGTACCGACCAATATCCCTGATCAATGCAGACGCCAAAATTCTAGCCAAACTACTGGCTAAGAGACTGAATAAGGTGATTGCGTCGGTAATACATCGCGATCAGACGGGATTCATACCAGAGCGTTCGACGGCCATCAATCTCCGCCGACTTTTTACCATCCTACAAACTGGGTGACCCACGCCGGATACTCGGGCGGTGATGTCCCTCGATACGCATAAAGCGTTTGACTCCATTGAATGGCCATATCTGGTGGCTGTCCTTGGGCGGCTGGGGTTCGGTCCTAGGTTTATAAAGTGGGTGCAGATACTGTATGCCGAGCCAAGGGCCAGGATCAGGGTCAACAATACAGTCACAGATTCATTTAACATAGCGAGGGGCACTCGACAGGGATGCCCGCTGTCCCCACTCCTTTTTGCCCTGGCTATAGAGCCGCTGGCGGCTCTGTTGAGAGAGGATGTGGGTGTGAAGGGGTGTGCGGTCAATGAGCTGGAAGAGAAGACATCCCTACATGCGGATGACATGCTGGTGTATCTGTCTGACACGGAGGATTCGTTGCCCAGGGCCCTAGATGTTATTTCAGAGTTTGGCCGGTTCTCAGGTTTCAAGGTGAATTGGAATAAATCCATTCTGTTTCCTTTTGATCCTGCCTATGTCCCGAGGCTGCCCCTGGGGGCCCCACTGAAAATAGTCTCTAAATTTCGTTATTTGGGAGTGGAGATTCAACTGCCGATCCAAACTTACATAACTAACAATTTGACCCCCATGAAGGTGAGATTGAGGGAGAGCCTGCAGACCTGGGCTAAGCTGCCACTGGGTCTCCTGGGTCGAATCAACGTGTTTAAGATGATTTACCTGCCCAGGTTCCTGTACCTGCTTTGGCATGCACCAGTGTACATCCCCAAGACGTGGTTCACAGGGATTAATAGGATGCTCTCGGCGTTTCTCTGGGGCCCTAAGCCCGCCAGAGTGGCGCTGGACACACTGTACTTGCCAGTACGGGAGGGAGGACTGGCCCTACCTAATCTGCAATGTTACTACCTGGCTGCCCAACTCACGCATGTGCACTGGTGGGGGTTCCCTAACGCAGACATGGCCTCGGTGGCGACCCAGGCGGCCCTGGTCCATTCGTATGAGGGACTCATTAATGTCCTCTATAGGAATGGCCCATACCCGGAGCAGGGGGCAGGTTTGTTGAAACTGGCGTATAAAATCTTTCATACGTGTAATGCTAGGGTGGGGGGTACTGCTCTGAGGATGTCCCCCAATGCTCCTCTGTGGCATAACCCTCAACTTCGGGAAATATTTCAGGTACCAGATGGGTCGTGCTGGGCGGCATATGGGGTTAAGTACGCTCATCAACTTTTTAGAGATGGGATCTTTAAGACCTTTGTGGATTTGAAATCGGAATATGGGGTCCCCAACACATTCTTCTTTCGGTACCTGCAGCTGCGTCATGCGGTAAATGCCCAATATGGCAGGGGGGTGGTGGCGCTCTCCCCTTCTAGAGTGGAAAGGATATTAATTGATGGGGAACATACACAGTTGATCTCTAAATATTACGTTATGCTGTTGACATCGTCCTCTCCTAGAATGAGGAGGGTGTTGTCGCAGTGGCAGGAAGATATACCGTCCCTCACGGAAGAGACATGGTCAGAGGTTCTGGACACGTTGGTACCCTCGGTAATCTCAGCTAGAGACAAGTTGACTCAGTTCAACTATCTTCATAGAATTTACTATACTCCCAAGCATCTACACAAGATGGGCAGACGGGAATCAGACTGCCCTCGCTGCCATACAGCAGAGGGAGATTTCTTTCATATGATATGGCTATGCCCCCGGGTGGAGAGCTTCTGGAGGGAAATACTAAAATTTCTTGAGGATACTATGGAGCTTCCAAACATTTACTCCCCGGCCAGATGTCTCTTAGGGGATCTGGAAGAGGAGGAAATATCAACCTCACAGAAAAATCTGCTTAGAGTGCTGTTTTGCTACGCAAAGAAAGCAGTGGCCCTTAAATGGAAGAGCCCGTCACCGCCGTCCTTACAAGAATGGGTGGTCCTGGTAAATAGGGCCGTGCCTATGTATAAGTTGACCTGTATTGCCAGAGGTTGTCCTAAAAAATGTGATAAAGTATGGGCTAGATGGGTGGAAAGGGTGTCGGGGGAGGATGCAGGGGCATAAAGATTAGCAATTATCAGGTGGCTAGAGAGGTGGGAGGAGCCCTGTAACCAAGTTGAGCGCTGGAGGATATCAGTTGATTGCACACTGAGGGCATGGCATAGGACAGGTGATAATGTTCCATTATGATTTCTGTTTATGGTCTAGGATTTTCTGTTGTTTTTTTTTTTCTTTACATGCAATGTGTCTCAAGATTCGAGCTGTAAACTGGATGACTCTATAATCAGTAGTTGATGTACTTGACGTATGTTGTACAAAATGTGTACTGTGATGTATCCTTGTATGATACTGTTAATATGTACAATAAAATTTACCCTTTAAAAAAAAAAAAAAAGTACGTAAACCATGAATATGCAATATTTATTTTTCAATTGAAAATATAACTATTTTTTTGTCCTGAGCATATAAAAGAAAATCTGTATAAAACATTACATTCCCTTTAGTAAGTAAAAATGTAAATGATTGATTAGGATCAGATTTTTAGGGAAAATCTCTATTCTGAACTCAGATGACATGTACCCGACTTCTATTAACTTATGCTACACACCCAATACTCCCAATTTAATTCAGGTGCGTTAAGAAAAGTGAAGTGCAAGCACTGTGAATCCTACGCTGGCAACAGAGACGAAGATGAACTACTGAAGAAAATACAATGCAAGTACAGTTTAGGATGTGCATTGCTAACCGCCAGCTTGTATGAACCCCCAAGGCTATACAGTAGCCATGATTCCTAAAAAGAAAACTAATTCACTTTCCACTAAAAGCACAGTTCTCTTTTACTTGTCTTCAAAACCCAAGAGAAAAAGGTAAGCATGCCATTTTTGAGAAAGCTTTTCTGTTTCATTTAAAGAGCATAAAAAGGGCATATAAGTCATCATTCACTTACATTGTAACCTTTGTACATCTCTGTGATTCATGATCTGGCAGTACCATTTTCTGCATCATCTGTACTCCATGACAAAACAAGCACACTCTGTATAACAGCTGCTTTTTACTATGACAGATGGGGCTCCTGGGGCTAAGTTACATTAAGAATAACCTTTTTTCTACTCATGCACTGATAAAAACCAACAGAGCCCTAATGAGTGAAAATCCTGTCTTTTTGGTACCCAAATTCAGATTTCAATATTTCTCTTGGAACACCAGTTTTTGCTAGCAGTACTTTCCCGTCCAGGTACATAAGGGAGGGGGTTTATCAAATAGAAGGCTTTGCCTCACCTCTTCTAACCTAACCTGTAATGCAACAGCAATAAGAAAATGTTGAAGTGCATCCAATACATGATGGCCAGCTGTGGTGGGACCCTAAACCAAGATTTCAGGGGGAAAGATGAAAGCAGGTTATATATTGTAGGTATTAGTGGTCCACATTTGATCAACTTATTGTAGAAAAGCAGCTACATGGGAAGGTGTACAATATGTATTCTAGGATAGTAAAAAAAAAATTAAGAAAAGTTACAATGGGATTCTGGACAATTATGTGTTTTTGCACACAAGAAAAGTACAACCGACTTTACTTTAAAAAAAAAAAAAAAAAAACAGCTTTTTTTGGACAGTTTTTAAAAATGATTAAACCACTAATTGAGAGGTGGTTAAGATCAATGTAGCAAACATGGTTTATCTTCAACCACTAGGTCCAAGCAGGTTATGATTATTGTAGTATTGGGCCATTCCTTTAGTAACCCCTTCAAGTCTGGACTGTTCACCCCCCCCCCCCCCTTAAGTTCAGGCCATTTTTCAGATTTCAGCGCTGTCACAATTTGACAATCACCCTGTCATGAAACACTAATTCAAAATAAATGTTAAATAGTTTTTTTGGGACAGAAATAGCTTTGGTGGTATTTAATGACTACTGTTCTTTTTTTTGCTATATAAAAGAAAAATACAGAAAATTAGGGCTGTGGAAATTAACTATTAATTCCTCGATTAATCTGTAATTTTTTTGTTCGATCAAAATTCCTTTGATTGGTACTCGCCTCTCCCCCGGCTTCCGGGCCTTCAGGGAGTTCCGTCAAAGATCCGGTGACATCACGGACATCGGCGGGGCTTGCCGTGTCCATCTGAAGGGCTCTTTTGCTGTGCCTTCATTTCTGCATGCCGGCGGGACCTTACTATCTGCCACATGCAAGGGCTGTTACACTTCCCTCTATCAACCTGTGATTCTACAGCCATCCACTGGGAGTTGTGATAGTTCCCTTCACGGGACATCTACATGCCGACGGACTGATGTTAACCCCTCCTCATCTGGATTCAGCAGTGGCATCGTTGTACACATTTTTATACTAGTATCATACTTCGCTACATGTTTTTATGACTGCTTTTGCTACTGTTTGGTATTACTAGCACCATTTTTACAGTTTATGTAGCTACATCGATTTGATCTCCAGTGCAATATTTATTTTGTTACCTATTTGAAGACTATAACAGTTTTAATGCTATTCCCATCGAGCGCTGCCTTTGTGTGTTTTTGGTATCCTGCTATCCATTTTTCCAGTGGTTGGTAGCTGCACTGGGAATCAGCCTGCAAGGAGATCAGCTAAAAGTAGTTGAATCTGTATGTGCGTTATAATTAATCAAAATTAGTCGATTAAACGATTAAAAAAAAAAAAACGATTAATCAAAACACAAAAATTTTAATCAGCAACAGCCCTACAGAAAATGTTTTTTTTGTGTTCTGTTTCGATTATAAAACTTTGCAAAAAAATAAATCGTTCTTTAAACATTTAGGCCAAAATGTATTCTGCTGCATTTCTTTGGTAAAATTAACCCAGTTCAGTGTCTATATAGCCTGTGAAAGTTACGGAGAGTCTACAAACTATGGTGTTATATATATATATTTTGATTAATCCTGATATACTGATTCGTATCTCTTGAAGGCCCTAAGATGTCAGCGCAGTACAAATATCTCCCAAATGACTCCTTTCTGGAAAGACAGCCCAAAGTATTTAGGTAATGGCATGGCAAGTTATTATTATTATACAGGATTGATATAGCGCCAACAGTTTACACAGCACTTTACAATATTAAAAGGGAGACAATACAGTTATAATACAATAAAATACAGGAGTATTAGGAGGGCCCTGCTCAGAAGAGCTTACAATCTAAAAAAAGTTGTAATTTTTTGTCAATTTTGGGGAAAATTCAAAAATATAAAATTTGTTGCCATTATAACAAGTTTCTTTTTTACAAACAGCAAAGGTATATTTATAATTACATCCTGAAACACATTCTGCTACTCCACCTCAGTATGAGGTTTACCAAATTTGTGAGGCTTTTCACAAGCTAGACTCATGGAGGTGGAAGGGCCCAGTATCCAAGTAGTAATTGCTTCACAGCCGTGTCAGAAATTATACCCCTATCGCTTTTGGCAGCCATAGCGCTCGCCGATCACACCCCATGCAAGTAAATAAGGGCTCTTCTGCAGAGCCGAAGGAGCTAAAGCAGACGATGAGGAGGCAATACTATGCAGAGCATTCTGAACACAGATCGATCTTCAGAGAGCACAACATATGTGAACAAGATCTTATGGTGACACTGGGACTGGTGTGGTGGCAAATGGGGACACCGACTGGCTTCACTGGTCTGGTGGCATTGTACTACTGTGGCGGTGATCATGTACAATGCCTGGCTGCTCTGATGATGCTGTGTCACCAGAGCAAGTGCAGGGTCACTGTGGTGACATTGTACTGCCATGGCGTTGATCATAGACAGTGACCAATGTCCCCCCCCACAAACAATCAGTTTCCCTGTGATAGGAAACTGTGGCTGCAGTCATGCAGTTTAAATAAAACTGTGATTGGTCACAGCAATCACATGGTGCCCGGCCTATTGCAGGTATAACTAGGGAAATATGAAGTCACCCCAGCTGACTGAAACGCAGCTCATGTACAGCTGGATTGAATTTATATACAGTTGCGTGAGTGAGTAGGCAACAAGACTGTTCTTCCTTTTGTGGTAAAACCAATACTTATAGCAATGCTGAATATGTTCAATTCACAGTTTACAGCCACTAAACTTACCTGATGAGCTATCAAAGTCCCTGGTGTCCTCATCTTTCTCCTCTTCTTTTGACTCTTCTAACTCTTTTCTGTACTCCTCTGCAGCCTGGTTCTCCTGTTCCTCAGTGTGTGCATTTTGCTCATCCACCACTAAGAGGACAATAAATCAATCTTACCATCACAAAAAAATCTTAGGCGATTAGATTTTATATAACAGTGTTAATGTGACTGAAATGCTACAACATGTCAAGACTTAATCAAGCTGTACTCTAATTTCTCAGGCTGCAATACATTTACTATAAAGCATCAGATTCAATGAGCACAGCAAGTAGTATGGTAGGGTTCTCACACAAGCACATTTTTACAGGGGAATAAGCATCTGAAATACAAATTATATAGTGACAGAAGACAGAAAACAGAAAAGTGGTTATCGTACATAAAACATATGTAGATACCGAAAGGAAAATTGCTGTTCAGTAATAAACCACAAAATAAACATTTCTATTTTGTTAGGGCTAAATTTGTTAAGTATAGAATACTACAGACTGTACAGAAATGTATTGCTTATAAACTAAGTTAGAGGAGCACACAACAAAAAGACATGGGATATATGTAGCTATAATGAGATTTCATTCTGGTATACAGTATACATTGCATAGTAATAGTAAAGCAGAATCAAAAGGTCAGTGGACCTGTACTAGCAGCAGTAACCAATTAAGAAAAAGTACAACTACACCAGGATTACTGTAGCTAAAAATATATTAACAGAGATAGTGCGACATATTTCAATTTTGACTCAAGACATAACAAACCACCCACCTTTTTCAGCTTGTTCTATGATTTGCCTGACTGCTTTTTTTAAGCTGTTGGCTCGTATCATGAGCTGCTCCCTTGACTTGAAGAGCTTTGCCGTGGAAGACTTTGTAATGCTGTCTGCTAAATGCTCCTTGCTCTCAGATAGAGATTCTTCACTTGAGAATTCCTCCTCCACCTCTTCCTCAACAATTGGTGGTGTTAAGTGCGTCAACAATGGAGTGGCTTGCGCTTCAGCATGGAGTGTCTGAAGCAGAAGATCAAGCTTTTCATTCAGTGTCGAACACTAGAATACAAAGATAGATAACGATTGGGTTGAGAGAGTAGACTATTACATCTGCAAAAGTTCCACTGGTGGCTATATACACAGCTAGATTTCTCCTTTTCTTGTACTTGGCCTGAACAAGAGGAAATTAGTAGATTCCCATTTAGTGTGGATGAAGAATTCTGTACTGTCCGCTATTGTATTTAAGTTGTAGTACTCAAGGCTGCTTGAATAACTGCACAGCAGCTGCATCTGACAGAATGTAGTCACTGTTCAGGTGGCGCAAAGAATGTTAACACTTTAGTAAAATTTACTGTAATAAGAGAATTACGGCCCTCTTAGCCCGCATTCACACCTAGGCGTTTTTACGCCTGTAGCGCTACGCCGCTGCCGCCAGAGGGCTGAAAACAGATGTCCCTCTATGGAGATGGTTCACATCTCCACGCCGAACGCCGGACGCCTGTCGCCTGCCGCGTGAAAAAAGGTCCCGGACCTTTTTTTCAGGCGTCTTCGAGCGTTCGGCTAGGAGATGGGAATCATCTCCATAGAGGGGGTCATCTTGGGGCACATCTAGGCGGACAATACCGGCGTTTTGTCGCCGCAAATCGCGGTACAAAACGCCGCTATTTTTACCGCGATTTGCGGTGACAAAACGCCGCGATTTCGTCCGCCTAGATGTGAATGGAGCCTTAGTTAGAACTGCAGTTTTATATCGGTAACATTTATCAGATATTAAGAGGTTTATAGTGGTTGTAAAGTTCAGTAAACACATACATATACTAAAGTACATAAATGTATGCACTTTATCAATACATCCTTTAGATTTTATATAAAACTTGCCAATTAGTTGTGTTCCATCTAACAAATGCAGCTCTCGTGATTGCTGTTTATTTCAGAGCGATCCACGGACCTACGAGTGGGTGTGCAAGTAGCTGGGCATTCACGTCATTGCAGGAAGTGACGTTTGCCGACCAGCGTCAGCGTTTCCATGGTAATCTTCTCCTCCTCTCTTGATTGATGGCGGCTTCCCCGGCCAATTGTCCTCCTCTTTGTGACAAAGCCGCCATCATTCAAGAGAGGAGGGTGATGTGGGGGTCGTGGATTTACACTGACCACAAAGATAGCGACAAGCTGTGTGCTTGCACAGTGGGCCTGTATCCAACAGCAGAATGGCAGGGCACATAAACTGACCACACTAGAATGGGTAGGCTGCCATGTTTACCATGGTTAGTTTACAACCAGGAAGACGGAAACTGGCAGGATCACCCAGGTAATATGGCAACACTGCAAGATAAAATGCAATAGCGATATTAAAAAGTCCATAAGGACAACTTAAAGGAATAAAAAAAAAAAAAAAGACGTATTTTTAAGTTTACAAACACTTTAACGTTTCTTTAACCGGGGCTCACATTCTCAGGATGGGGTCTATGGACATACTCCCATGATCGTGCTTCAGACACAGGTGACCACAGATCAGGGTATAGAGCCAATCACAGCGGCTCCTTACCATGTGACCAGTTGTGTTCAATCACAGCTGATCACAGGTTAAACAGTATTTGCCGGTTATTAACAGTCGCTTCCTTACACCGACAGCACGTGAGGAGAGGAGAGCCTATAACTGCCAAATTCTTACAGGGTACATCTGCACTGATAATTATTGTACTGATCATCAGTGACTTGATCAGTGATGCCTGTCAGTGCAGCCCCATCAGTGAAGGAGGAAAATTACCAATTTTTAGACATGTGCATTCGTTTTCGTCCGAATTTCAGGTATTTTCATTATCGTTTTAACAAACGATAACAAAAGCACAGAAAACGAAAACCGAAAGATCCGACATAAACAAATGCTTTATTTTCGTTTTTGTTGCGGTCGAATGTGCCTAACCTTAACTCTATTAGTCCAATATTATTCTACATAAAGAGAAAAGATTCAACATAGAGAGAAAAGATTCGACAGAGAGACATGAAGATTCGACAAAGTAGCTAAAAACATACGATCGCAGCAAGCGGACATTTATGGTGAAATTCTAATGTTGGTTGACTAGTAATAATAATTAATAAATATAATTATTATTAGTCATACAACATTAGAATTCTTCTATAGCTTGTAGGCGGAACATTCGATGCGGCATCGTACAGTTTCGTTGCTCCGTCGAATCTTTTTTTTTTTTTTTTTTTAAGATTCTGTCGAATCTTTTTTTTTTTTTTCTTAGAACATTCGACAGACACCATAAGCCTTCAATGATAGATTTGACCTTAATTAATTTTATTTTTTTCGGACGAATGCATTTTTTTAACGAAAAACAAAGTAAATAAAAACGAATTTCGGGAGTAACTAAATAAATAAAATTCTCAAGCGAAAACGAAACAAAATATTTCAGTGTGCACATGTCTACCAATTTAAAAAACAGAAACAAAGAAAAACTTTTAGCAATAAATGAAAGACACAGTTGTGATTAAATAGGACTAAAAGAAATCTCTATCTGTCCCAAAAAAAAAAAAATGATCAAAATTTCCTTTGGTTACAGCAGTGTTGCATGACCGCACAACTGTCATTCAAAGTGTAACCGCGCTGAAATATTAAAATTGGCCAGGGCAGGAAGGGGGGTGGAAGTGCCCAGTAGGCAAGTGGTTGAAATCGTTTTTTTTTTTTCTGTCAAAAAATAAAAAAAAGCTAGGAAACAGCAAATATGGAGGGAACCCTTCTCTCATACCTCAGGAGGTCTTGAATTATTGAGACTGTACCAAGTTAGATCCTGGTTTCCTAACAAACTCATCTATGGAGGCTCACAGATGTCCTCTGGGCTGTTGGCTCCTGATTTCCTTGAGTTATATCCTCCACCCCCATCCTGTACTCGTCAGTTATCATGGAACTGTGGGAGTTGTGAAAGGAACTCCTCAAGATTGCCTGCCTTTTATGCCCAGCTCCTTCATGGAAGATGTGCTATATCTTCTATGGAAGAAATGGGATCTCTAGATGGAGAACGGGCAAATGATTGAACGGTTTGACCCCTCCTCCATTCAGAGAACATTTTTCATTACTTGACGCTATAGTACAGCTTCTTGACAAGTCCTGTCAAAGCGCCCTAAATACTAGTAACCTCCGCCACACTGGAAGATTATGGTAGCTGGGGTGGGGGTCAGAGGAGGATGAAGATTTCAATAAAAGCAGAAGCCAGCAGCACAAGGGACACATTGGATTAACTGTGTTGAGTTATTTTTTTTTACACTAAACTTGACTTTACTTTGTTTAAAATATAAAATGCCTATAGGGAGCATTAAAGAGCTTTTATTTTAAAATACAAGATAACAGTTACCTTTACCGCCATTGCTTCTGCCTCCTCCGAGTGTTCCGTTGGTTTTTCATAGGTTTTCCCAACTTTTGCAACAAAGTCTTTAACAGTCTCACACAACACCCTGAAGGAGGAAACAAAAAAGAGAACAGAGTGGCTAAGGGCTTGTTCACACGGTCAGCCGGGGAGCAGTAACAAGTGGTTGATTTGTGCTTTTTACCTTCCCCTGACCACTCAACAAATGCAATGTGCAATGGCCACCAGACGAGGTAACACAAATTGCCCAGGAACTATGCTTTGCGGTCTGGCAAAAGTTATACAGCATTACACATTTTGGCAGGCAGTACCAACTCCAAACGAAATCCACTCAAGTTAATGCACACTTGCACCACAACCGCAAGCCAAACACATGGCCCATTGTTGCGTCATGGTAAAGCAATTCAAAAGAAAATTCAGCCCACTAAATGCCTTGCAGCTACTTCTCTACAGCCCTCTTAAAAAAAGGGGTCCACCACGGATGTGTAAATGAGAGTTCTCCAATGTTCCAATCTTTGCTCTATGCACAATATTTTTACTTAGGGAACAAGTTTTACAATATAGCCTATTCTGCCATAATGAAGCCATTTTTCAAAGGGACACAGAGTGAAGAATAAAGAAGCAAACTAACTTTAATAATGGTATAAAATGGGAGCCTTTCAGGTAGTGTTGGTAAACTTGAAAATTATAGAAGGCCTCAAGTGCAGCCTTTAACACTTCCAGAGGGTTGCACAATATTATAGAAACTCCCAGCACTGGTGTCAGTGTCTGTAATAATAACCCTCAGCACTGGTGTTCTCACAACCTTTAGCATTTGTGTAAATGACTACAAAAATAACCCCCAGCATTGGTGTCCGTCCCCACTATAATCCCCAGCATTGGGGTTGGTGAAAGCAATAACTCCCAGACTTGGATCATTGACTGCAGTAATAACCCACTTCAATGATGATCAGTGGCAGTGCTGTTAAGCCCCATCTTCAACAGTTTTTACTTACCAGATCACCAGTACCTGCACCACTCTCTCCCTGACGATATAAGGCTGGGACTATACATCTAATGTCAGGTGGAGATCAAGGCATATGACCGTACTGGCTTGATTTCAGAGCAGAAGGGGAGATGGCAGAAAACATCCCAGAACCTGGTATCCTGCTGCCTCTTTACTAACTGCCCAATGCACAGTGGGCTGCATGGAGAGAGCAAGTGTTCTCTGGGAAAATCGTTGGTCACCAGGGCTACACCCTTCTGAAGCATTTAATAATGCAGTGCATTCTATTTAGATGATTACATAATTTTACTTTCATACTTAACAAGTTCCAATAAATGACTGCATACTGTGTATACATTTATACACTGCAAGGCTGAATGGACTTTGCATGTATGTATCTATTCTTATAAAGTCTATACAATGACTGCAAGACTGTGTCCCAAACATAACAGGCTACTTTCCAAAACCATGTTAAAAATGTCATACTTTAAAAAACAAACACGTTTATACTTCCAACCGCATAATGCCTTGTAAACTATGAAAAAAAGTATAGGAAAATGCCAGTCCAGTGACCAAGATGACCGTGTGAAAAAAATTACTCACTTTGCAGATGATATGACTATGGAATGCTTGTCTGAATTCAGAATTTTAGCCAGATGAGTTGCCACTGAGTCTTCATATGCAGATATCTGAAACTAGAGACAAGGTACAGTTTTATTTAATAATGGAAAGACAAGCTGTGTGTGGGAGCTGGCCTTGAATGATGTGCCTAGTTAAGGTCATGTCCATCAGAAGTCTACAGTAAATGTTTAAGCTGAATTCCAGGAATTCAGCTCCTGTGTAAAAAATGAAGGAACACTATGAGTTAAGTCCAGCGAGGTGAGGTGCATGAAACCTCCTGGGCTCATCTCAATTATTTATATTGGACAGCTTTAAAGTACTCCTGGAAGACAGCCATCACTGTATGACCAGGAACTCAGCACTGACCCTCCCAAGTAAGGATGAGCTCAGGCGTGTTCGCAACCGCAAGTGCATAGCCCCTCAGGAAGTCGGCACTGTGGAGTGCATATCACAGGCAGTGAGCCATTTTCGCACTGCGTGGTGCCGACTTCCTGGCGGGCTTTGCAGGTGCAGCTGCAAACACGCCTGAGCTCATCCTTACTTCTAAGCAATGCATTTTGAATAGGGGAGTCACCAAAGCTGCCATGTCTGCCCCTTCCTCCTCCAATCACAAAAGCCTTGGTATTATGTCAACACGTTCACAAAATACCAAGGCTTTTGTGAATAGTCAGCAGAGGGGAGAAGCAGGCATAGCTGTTCTGTGTGCTTACCTCCTCTCAGCTCCTGGAATATCTCTATAGCAGTGAAATAAACCTGTTAAATGTGTATAGAGATAAATTCAAGAGACATCATGCAGCTCCTTGAACTTATTGCATACCCTGAAATTCATAGATTTGCACAGACAGATTATGAGACAGTATCTCTCATGCATTGAAAGTGGTGAAAAATGCTCCAAACTCATGTACCTGTCTAGGACTTGTACTTAAATTCCAGGGAAGGTATTTTTTACAGTAAAATTGGTCGAGCTTGAACTAATGTAAATTTTTATGTGCGGTTCCTTACAAACTTCTCAGTTAACATATTTAAAGAGGTATTCCAGACAATGTATATTTTTACATCTTACGTTTTAGACTACTTCAGTTATCTCCAATGCTGAGCGGCCTGATGCATTGTGAACATAATAGGTTGGCCACTCAGAGTGGGACTATACCATACCTATATATACACCATACCTGGCCGATGCTCACGGAATCTGAAAATCCCATAAGTAGATAACGCTACACCACTGATCTCCACACCACTGTACTCCACTTGCTTCTGAGCCCCATGATGAGCAGTTAGCCTGATGCATTGTGAATACAGGAGGTTGGCCGCTCAGCATAGGTGCCATTCAAAGAATGGTTTGCATTTTTTCTGAATAAATTCAAAGTATTCTCCGATTGGGCGAGGTGGAAAAATGGGGAATCACTCTCCACTTTGTCCCACTCTGAGTGGCCAACCGCTTATGTTCACAATGCATCAGGCTGCTGAGCATTGGACTCGGAAGCAAGCAGAGATCACTGAAGTAGTCTAAAACGTAAGATGTAAAAGTATACAATGTCTGGAATACCTCTTTAAATATGTTAACTGAGAAGTTTGTAAGGAACCACACATAAAAATGTAGTTAAACTATAGATTCTCAACCAATATCCCTTTGATCTTTCAGCACTAGTGAAGTGTGAATCAGAAAAACCTTATTGGGGGGGGGGGGGGTGAAATAATTTCCAAATGGATGCCATCTGTGGCACGTTTCATAGTTAACCTGTGCTTTACTCTAATGCAGTCACCTGCTGCTGCTTATACTCACCTTCGCTTTGCTTACATAAAAAAAAGAGAACGTTACTCTTTTATCCTTTCATGTAGTCAGATCTGTGCAAACTACAAGTCATTACTTGTGGTATAATGCAGAGGGTTGGAGTTGCTGGAGAATGAAGGGATGATAACCTAATGCTGCTGCAGGGATTGGCAATAAAGTGAACCAGTTGCTTTGCATGAGCAAATGTAGAGTTTCACTTTAAAACTTGGGGAAATTTTTGAGCCCAATACCAAAGTTCTGTGATGCCAACAAGTTCACTTTCAGCCAGTGTATTGTTGACAGAACAATAGATACTAACCTCATCAGACTCCTCTTCTGGACATATAGGGAGGATACATGTCTTTGATGGTAATTTCAGCTCATATGACATTATGCTCCATCTGCAATAAATAGATCTTTATTAATGTCTAAGAATTTACATGCTCCCGAAAACATAAATAAGAATACCTATATCTATCTCTATATATATATATATATATATATATATATATATATATATATATATATATATATATATATATATATATATATATATATATATATATATATATATATATATATATATATATATATATGTAGACACCTTCTACATTTTCTATTATAACACACTTTAATTACAATTATTTCATTAGGATGTTTAGAACTTTGAGCATTAAAGTGATATCAAAACCAATCAGATGGGGTGACTGCTTTAATTTTCTTTGTTGGACCTTTTTTGTTTTCACCTGGTGATCTAGTCAGTAACACACCTCCTTAATTGGGGTGTCTACACTCTGGATGAAAAAGCGCAGAGACACCAATGGACATCAGTATTGTCAGTGTGGAGGAGAGTAGTGTTGGATGTACTAGCAGGTTTAAATACACCAACAAATTAAAGCCAAACTTCAGCTAATACTTTATAAGCAGTTACACAGTTACAGCAACAGTTTGTCCTTTTGTGATATGTGTTTAACATAAATAAAAGCTAGGTGCATCTGCAAGGTCTTCTTTCTTTTTTTATGTTTGTTTTCTACATACCAGTGATAGTGTAACTTGTTGGGCCATTTGGGGGCTGGAATCCAAAGACATTTTTGTGTTGGCCTGCTGATACTAACTGCAATATGTTTTACTTATTGTACAGCAATGATCATGAGGTTGGTTGGTTTCTATGTGTCAGAGGAAAATGTGGAAAATAAAAAAAATGATGATTAATATGGGGGGGGGGGGGGGAAACTTGTTGTTGTAGGCACCCTTGTCAGTAAATTGGTTTATCTAAATCTTCAACTGCTACCACTGCAGGACAGGGTCACCAGGTAGAATACAAAAAAAAAAAAAAAGCCTAAAAAAATATAAAACAAATGTAGCCATCACATCTAAGAATTGGTAAGCTGCAATAGAATATATTTTTGCTTTTGGGTTGAATACCTCCAAGTATTTTGCAATGCAAATTGTACACATGGTAATGCTACCTGATTCAGATATGCAATTACAGCCACTTATTTTTTAAGTAGGCCCCTACAGGTTTGTAGATGTAGATCCTGCAATTTCGGCTCATAATTCTTGACCAAGTAGTTGAAACTCAATCAAGCTGGACAGAGAATGTTGGTGAACAGGAATTTTTAAGTCTCGCTACAGATCCTCAGTTGAACTGAGATCTGGTGCTTGTATTCATTGTAACACAATTTAGGTTTTTGTTTTTAACCACTCCAGTGCATTTTTCACTCTGATTTTAGGGTCAATGTCCTGCTGGAAAGTGAATACCTCCTTCACATGTCTTGAAGAAAAAAAGTCTCCCCTCCCTGTAGAATTGCCCTGTATTTGTCCGCATTTAATCTATTCTCAAGCTTGACCTTTTGTGTAAGGTTTTCTCTATGGATTAAAATTGTCCCATGGACAGATTCTTTTTGTGCAGGGATCCATTAAGTTGCAAAGTTATGTTAGAAGATGCAATAGAAGGTTGAGATATTTACTGAAAGATTAAGACGATTCAAAACACTGCAGTCATTTGCATTGTTGATTACAATTTATTGGATTTATGTGATCTGCTCATGCGTCCTCCTAATGAAGGGGTTCTCCAAACTATGGCCCACTGCATAACTTTATCGACCTCCTGCTCGGGTCAGTGGACTCTCACATAGGGCTTCAAACCCCCCCCCCCCCCACACGACCTTCAGCACAGCCGTCATTGTACCAATGATGGTTGATGGGACCAACAGTGTGCCAACAACCAATCATGTGGGTGCCCCAACATTCAACAGATGGAACTTCCAGCATCAAAACCTGATAAGTCTTATGGGGACCCCAATCCAAAAAGGACTCGATGTAGGAGAGACCCTGATGGAGGGGTACTCCGATGGAAGGGCAGACTTTGATTGGGACTCTTATGGGCTGAAGTGTATTTAATATCATAGCGATTACAAAAAAAAGCTTCAAGTAAAAAGTTATTCATTTAAATTTTATTCATTCATTTATAAATCTGACTTTATCGACCCAAAAATATTTGTAAAATATACAATGTGGCCCTTGTACTGAAAAAGGTGGGGGCCCGGTTCAATGCCCTAAAACAGACCTTAGTGTATATACAATTTGGAGATCCACTGCAAGTACCAACACTGTGATTTTCCTTGTAGCAGTCCATAACACCTGTATATGACCACAACACTTATTTAAGCTGGCAACAGACTGATTGAAATTTGCCCTTTTTCAGTAGGAACTGGCCAAATCTATCCATCTATGGGTGGGCTGTCATTTATTTTACATTTGTATTACTGTTGCTGTCTATAGCTGGCAACACCCCACCCTGCCACCAGGATACAATCGCGCAGCGGGAGGGTTTCCTCCATCAACGCTGAATGTGTTGATGGGTAAATAGAGCGGCTCTCTTTTCTTCAGGGCCAGGGACGAATAGAGTATTGTGCTAGGCTGGTGGGCATTGATGAGTGAATGACATTGGGCTGTACTGGTGGGCACTGATGAGGTGATGCACTGGTTGACACTGAGGTGATGCACTGGCTGGCACTGAGGTGATGCACTGGCTGGCACTGAGGTGATGCACTGGCTGGCACTGAGGTGATGCACTGGCTGGCACTGAGGTGATGCACTGGCTGGCACTGAGGTGATGCACTGGCTGGCACTGAGGTCATGCACTGGCTGGCACTGAGGTCATGCACTGGCTGGCACTGAGGTCATGCACTGGCTGGCACTGAGGTCATGCACTGGCTGGCACTGAGGTCATGCACTGGCTGGCACTGAGGTCATGCACTGGTTGGCACTGAGGTCATGCACTGGTGATATGCGCTGGTGGGCAATGATGGGATGCACTGGTGCATTGATGAGGTGGCACTGATAGGCTGCACCCCACCTCTCCATCCTAAACAATTATCTCCTCCCCACCTATCCACCCTAGGTTTTTTGAGATAAGGAAAAAAAAAAATCGGCCTAAAATATCGGCAACACATATCGGCCATCGGCCGCCCCGATTTCCAAATATCGGCATCGCCATCGACCAGAGAAAAACCCATATCGGTCGACCTCTAGTGCATTGTGCTGCTGTACAGTGACAAGGAACCCTGTTCTGTGCACTGTGATAGAATAGATCAGGTCTAACATTTTATTGCAGCTCACTGCACTGCTCCTCCGATGTGTGTTGCAGGGTGAATAGAACACAAAAAAACACTGATTGATCCGATATATGTGAACAAGTACTAAAAAAAAGTCATGCAAAAAGTTTGCTCATTTGACAGTACATCTTAAAGATTTAAGTTTTACAGACCGCAGATTTAAAACATGCAACGCTGGTCATAGTTTGCATAGATAAATTACATTGTTCTAAGACAAGTGTGTCCATTTGAGCCCAGAGATACACTTACCATCCTTTCATGAGCACACAGTATAAGATATTTAAAGTATAAGGCCATTTTAGAGATATATATCTGGCGTGCGGTGTTGCCAACATAAATTTCCTTTTGTGTAACTTTAAAATATTTATTAGACAAGACAATTTACCGGTCCAGCATCTTTGTACTTGCACGTTCCAATTTTTCTAGGATCTGAGGAAGTTGTGTATCATCATCACAGGTGCTACCCCAGCCGAGAACCCGTGCCAAGTCATTTCCAGTACCCAATGGAAGAACCCCCAGCTGACACTACAATTGCAAAAACAGATAAAAAAAATTTGGACACAATAAGTACATGAACTTTAATCATTCAATAGAGAGATCTTCTTAGATTGTTCACAACCATGCAGGAACTAATGAACTTGTAACTTCATGAAACTGGTTTGTGGTAACAAACCAAAACACTGACAAATCTGTATTGCTCCTATTGCCATTTCTCACGTTTATTACCCCATATTCATAAGGAATTAGGCAGATCATCATGCACGAGTCATTTTCCTATCATAATAAATAAATCAATTTAAAAACTCTCAGAGAAACATTTCATTTCAACTGAAACTTTCATAGAAAATATGTGATTTCAAAATGTTTATTATTGGAATCACACATTACTGTGCCTTTATCACGGCAGTGCTATGCTGCAATCACATACTGAAAATTGTATCTTATATCTACATATTGTCTTTATACTGTAGTACTCTTACACAAGAACATGCACACTGTTGACAATCTTCAATAATAACCCCCCCCCCCCCAAAAAAAGAAGAAAATAAATCCTATTTAAAACTATGATGTAGAAAGAAATATATATATATATATATATATATATATATATATATATATATATATATATATGACACACCAAGCCACACAAACATGCTTCAACTGCATGCATTTAAACATTTGTAGATGTAAATGGGCCCATTTCAACGCCTGGGGTTTATTAAATAAATGGTCATTGAAGCGTGAACATGCTGCTAAAACAGGCAAGAGGAGTTTTGCTTTTTCTACCAGTTACAGATATTTTACATACTAACCTGTTTATGTAAGCTTAGCTTATCTATCTCAGACAAAACCCAGCCCACACTTCCATCTCCTCCACATACAAGAATTCGGAAATTATCAAACTTCTGAAATAATCGTAAACTAAAATAAAAGAAAATTATAGATTAAAGATGAAACATTATGTGACACTTAAATAATCATTTAAGTCAAACTAAAGTATGCACACAAAACGGCTTTTAATACAACCTATACCACAACTAAATCCAAATCACTTCCTGGTTGCTCACCCTAAATGAGGTCCTCCATTCATCAAGTCAAACACCTGAGCAGGATTTAGCAACTGCTTGAACCTCCGGAGGAATTTCACACCCTGATTGTCTCCACTTTTGGAATTAACAAATACGAGCAGTGGGCTGGCACAAGAGGGCGGGCAGGTTGCTTTCCAGAACCCTGGCACAACACAAAAAAATATCAACACTTTACTACATGTATGCAAATATCCATTTCTATATAATGCAGCCTAAGGCCATGACGCTCTGCCTCTTAGAATAACCGACTTATATCCTGAGATACTGTACAAAATGTTAAACAGACATACAGAAAAATTATGTATCAAGTGCTTCTTGAAACAGTCCGCATCAATATGAAGTTCAGCAGCAGTGAAGAAACTACAAATTATAGCAAGCCATGCAAACTTCTGCTTGCTGGGATTTTTAGTTCCACTGTTTTTAAGTTATTGGTTAACCAAATGATAACCAACAAATGCAAAAATCAAACATTAACATTTTAAACGAAAAGATATACAGGGGGTACATTGTATTACATATCCTTTGTGAAGGTTACTGTGATTTGTAAAGTACAAAAAGTCAAAGCAAGCTGATGTTGGGAAGACTCTGAATTTTCAAGACAGCATTCACGAGAGACCAGGTAGTCTTGACCATTAGAGTGACAGTAAATAAACACCATTGTATACTGTAGATTTGAATACGTTCACACATTGAACTATATAAAGTAAGGGAAAAAAGTATTTGGCCCCCTACTGATTTTGTAGGTTTGCCCACTGACAAAGAAATGATCAGTCTATAATTTGAATGGTGAGGAATCAGCACAGAACTACACAGAAGAATCTTGTCAATGATCTCAAGGCAGCTGGGACCATATTTACCATGAAAACAATTGGTAACACACTACGCTTTAAAGGACTGAAATCCTGCAGTGCCCGCAAGGTCCCCCTGCTCAAGAAAGCACATGTACAGGCCTGTCTGAAGTTTGCTAATAAACATCTGAATGATTCAGAGGAGAACTGGGTGAAAGTGTTGTGGTCAGATGAGATCAAAATCTAGCTCTTTGGTATAAACTCAACATGTTTGGAGGAGAAATGCTGCATATGACGCCAAGAACACCATCCCCACCATCAAACATGGAGGTTGAATCATTATGCTTTGGGGTGTTTTTCTGCTAAGGGGACAGGACGACTTCACTGCATCAAAGGGACGATGGACGGGGCCATGAACCGTCAAATCTTGGGCAAGAACCTCCTTCCCTCAGCCAGGGCATTAAAAATGAGTCGTGGATAGGTATTCCAGCATGACAATGACCCAAAACACATGGCCAAGGCAACAAAGGAGTGGCTCAAGAAGAAGCACATTAATGTCCTGGAGTAGCTAGTCTCCAGACCTTAATCTCATAGAAAATATGTAGAGGGAGCTGAAGGTTCAAGTTACCAAACGTCAGCCTCAAAACCTTAATGAACTGGAGAGGATCTGCAAAGAACAGTGGAACAAAATCCCTCCTGAGAATTGTGCAAAGCTGGTGGCCAACTACAAGAATCGTCTGACCTCTTTGATTGCCAAACATGTACCAAGTCATGTTTTGCAAAGGGGTCAAATACGTATTTCATTCATTAACATGCAAATCAATTTACATGTTTTTTGAAACACGTTTTTCTGGATTTTTTTGCAGTATATCGCCTCTCGCTGTTAAAATAAACCTACAATTAGAATCTATAGACTGATCATTTCTTTGTCAGTGGGCAAACGTACAAAAGGGATTGAATACTTTTTTCAATTACTGTAGTCTTTGGTACATTCTCATTTAAATTATGTACATCCCTGATCAATAAATTAAAAATGTTCTCGTTCCACCCCCTCTTTAGGGAATGAATACACTGTAAACTGTGGGTCTACACCAGGGGTCTCAAACTCAAATTACCTGAGGGCCACAAGACAAGTTTTCATATGCCATGGGGGGCCGCATGCAAACTTTCAAACTTCAAAAACAACAGTACTGGTGTCAGCGAACACATTATTAACCCCCAGCACTGGTGTCAGCGAGCGCATTATTACCACCAGCACTGGTGTCAGCGAGCGCATTATTACCACCAGCACTGGTGTAAGTCAGGGTTTGACAAATTTGCTTGGAATCTCGGAGCCAGCTAAAAAAGTTAGGAGCCAGAAAACGCACCCCGTCCCGACGAGCTTGCGCGCAGAAGCGAACACATACGTGAGCAACGCCCGCATATGTAAACGGTGTTCAAACCACACATGTGAGGTATCGCCGCGATTGGTAGAGTGAGAGCAATAATTCTAGCTCCTCTGTAACTTAAAACATGCAACATGTAGATTTTTTTAAACGTCGCCTATGAAGATTTTAAAGGGTAAAAAAGTTTGTCGGCATTCCACGAGCGGACACAATTTTGGGTATGAATTTACTCGGCGTAACATTATCTTTCATAATATTAAAAAAAAATGAGGATAACTTTACTGTTGTCTTATTTTTTAATTAAAAAAAGTGTAATTTTTTCCCCAAAAAGTGCGCTTGTAAGACCGCTGCGCAAATACGGCGTAACAGAAAGTATTGCAACGATCGCTATTTTATTCTCTAGGGTGTTAGGATAAAAAATATATATAATGTTTGGGGGTTCTAATTAGAGGGAAGAATATGGCAGTGAAAATAGTGTAAAATGACATTAGAATTGCTGTTTAACTTGTAATGCTTAACTTGTAATACCAACGGCCACCACCAGATGGCGCCAGCTTACATCTGGTGGTAATAACTTGTAATACCAACGGCTCACCACCAGATGGCACCAGCTCATAAAAAAAAAAAAAAAAAGATTTTTTTTTTTTTTTTTTGCTCCCCTCACTTCCACCCTGCCTGAGGGCCATTTATAACTGGTCCGCGGGCCGCAAATGGCCCGCGGGCCGGTACTTTGAGACCACTGGTCTACACTCATACACACAGTATGCAATGATGAACATTAAAAGAGAAGATTTTTTTTTTTTTTGCAGAATCATACTTACCTAGGTGAATGTAGCATTGGTCACCCGCCGGCTCTAACACGAAGAACCGAGCGATCAAAAATAACAGATCGCTTGGTTTTTAGGGCTTCATGAGCAGAGAGCTGCTCTGAACCCCCCCCATGAGCGAGCCTGGTACGCCTCTCTGAGTTCAGCCCGCTGTCTGATGGGTAATAGCCGTGCAGAACAAACTGCACTCCGTACAGCCAAAAGAGCTTTGGTTGTACGTTTTAGTTTCTCAAAGAGTCATACTCAATTTGGCTGCAGAATTTTAATGCAGTCCTTTCTACTGAGATTTGTATTCTGACAGCAGGGAGACTTACCCCACCATCAGAATACACTGATCAGCTTTTCAGGCTAAAAGCCTGCATCGTTGATCGAGCGGGGAAAATCCAGTATGGCAGTTGTACAGAATTAGATCAGTAGATCGAGTTCTGTACAGCCACAGTACCCATACATGGATCAAATTTGTCCATTTCTGCTGAACCAGTGGGATTTTTTTGATCCATGTAGAGCCATCTTCACTGAACTATTGCACAAGACTTCAAATTAAGGAAACAATGTCTGCCTTAAACATAATTGCAATGTTCTCTGCAAAACATTGGAAGATATTTAAACTCTATGCAGAGTCTTCAAAAATCATTTGTAGTACCTTACTGCAGCATAAAAATAGGCAAAAAAAGGACAAGAAGTTTCTTTTGATACATACCATCAGAATCTATACTGTTGAGTGCTGTTGGAGGTATTATAGACACCTTGCATTGGCCAAGCGGACACTTTCGAGGGTACTGGTCCTTGCATGCGGTATGTACCTGCAGAACATTTTATGAAAGGATCAAAGAAAGGGTCAATTTTAATTAACTGCAGTGTGAATTAGAATCTTTATTGTAGCCCATACAACATTTTTTATTTTATATATATATATATATATATATATATATATATATATATATAAAATGCAGCAGGTGCACTCAACGGGACTTACAGCAGGAGGAATTTTCCAATTTAGTTTAATTTATATCAACATTTCAGCAGGGCACAGCCCATCTTCCTCAAGACATAGTAGTGACACACACACACACACACACACACACACACACACACACGTATAAATGCCCACAACCAACCCGCCGTGATGCCATCACCAAAAATTAGCACATTAAAAATAATAAAAATAAAAAATATACAAAGACCAACAAGAACTAAATCACATATATCGTCTACTCATATCGTAGTGGGTGTTCCATTAAGGATTTGTTAATGAGAACTGACTTCACTCCTCCTAGACCTCGGATGACCTGGCTTACCAAAAGCGGGCCTGGATGTTATGGTCGTCCTGACTGTGCGACTTATGACGGTAGGTACCTACTTTGCGTGCCCCCAATCTAGGAAACATATATATCTATCAAATATATATGTTTCCTAGATTGGGGGCATGCAAAGTAGGTACCTACCGTTATAAGTCGCCCTTCCAATGTCTATTTCATGAGAAAGACCAACACTATTTTTATGTAATAATTTCAGAACAAAGAAACTATTATACAAGCTTCAAAAGCCAGCAACCAGCCAGTGGCTCAACGTTTTCTTAAACGGTAATATCTAATATCTACCGTAGCGTAGGGTGTATGCTTATCAATCATGTTCTGGTTCCATCAAGAGGAGGTGATTGGCATTCGACTTTATTATAAAGGGAATGTCAGCGGATCTTTATTCTTGATAAGACATCGCCAAGGGGAATGAATGAACAGTTGGCTTAAACAGGTTTCTGTGACTCTCACCCATCATGGACATGATGTGTGGTTTCATTTTTATGCACTAACCTTGATCCACTGAGGATTCCATTGTCAGCCAGCCATGGCAACAGGCTTCTATGGACATTACTTATTACTACTCATTACTTATTATGTGACTCTATCTCCTGAGGCTTGGTGATATGATGGAACATGGAAATGGCTAAGGGTTCTAACCCCCCCATTTATACTTCTGATTAGATTGGAACATACGGTGTATGGTCCTTCTGCTTGATATCCTTGATCAATTGCATTTCTTCCTGTGTGGTACCCTTTCTTCTGACACTAGGGGGGTCTCTATTCTGCTTTATGTCCTACCTTTTTCTTCAGGGAACATTATTTTTTTAAAGCATATACAGATGACAAATGAGGATCAGATCACATTTCATGGCAAATTACTGCAAAAAGTCAGGTAATGCCAATTCTCGTCGCTATAATTAATTTTTTTTTAGGCTAAATCTTATGACAGGTTGTTAATTTTTCCCTCCTCCCCCTATGCTTTTAGCGCCTCAATTTTGTTTTTGTCTTTTCCTCGCTTTGTTACTTTGCGTATATGACTACTGAATGTGTCTTGAGAAAGGCTAGCGGTGCCCTGCTGAAACGTTGACAAGGATTAAACTACATTGAAAAATTCCTCATGTTGCAAGTCCTGTTGAGTGCACCTGCTGCATATTCTACATACCTTTTTCATAGATTGCACCTGGGCCAACACTCCTACAAATGTGTGGTGGCCCATCTCTACACTATGACGAAGGCCAAGTGGTTGTTAGCCATAGTGAAGAGCAGTAGAAAGACAGAGCATCAGCAGCAACAATTGATCTGGCATACTATGCACGCACACAGCCTTCTAGTTGTCCACTGATAGCAAAGCATTGCTCTGGCACAGCACACACACTTTCTCCTCCTACTTTTGAATTCTGCATAGCTTCGGTCCAGTGTGGCACTCCTGCCATCCCATCCACAGCAGAGTCTCATTGTGGCAGAGCGCTACCACCACCTTGCACTGATTCCAGAGGTAGAAATTGTTCAAGTAAAGCAACATCATCCACTGTCAGGAGCAGTGCTCAGAAAACCAGCTGTACTGAAAAGGGAGAAATTCTGGTCTTCTGAGAGTTCATCCACTAATACTTGAGGCTATGGGGTCAACTGATGCAAGGGGGCACTCTGATGGGGACATTTGATGCAAGGGGGACCCCTGATATAAAAGGTCACAAATTAGGTTTAATCATTCTAATTTAGTGACAGCCTAATGCATACTAGCCTTCCCTGTTCACTTCCCTGTTCACTCTGACATTACTTCTGGGTTGCGACACCTGGTAGAGAAGCATGCCTAGTGAACAGGGAATACTGGTTCCCTCCATCTCTGTCATACTATTGATATATTAATATGCCCCCTGAAAATTTTTTTTTTTTTTTACTGCACTCCCAGGCTAGATGTGGCCCTGGTTGGATATTATTATTATTATTGTTTTACAGGATTTATATAGCGACAACAGTTTGTGCAGCACTTTACAACGTGGGGGCAGACAGTACAGTTACAATACAAATCAATACAGAGGGATCAGAGGACCCTGCTCGTTAGAGCTTACAATCTAGAAGAGAGGGTCAAGTGGAACAAAAGGTAATAGGGGATAATTTTCTACTGCCTGTAAGGGCCAGCTGGGGGACATGTATAAAATAAGGGTACATCTAAAAAGGGACACTGTGGCTTTACCTGCCGAAGATGTTCAGGGGATTTGTGCAGTTAAGTGAAATATACCGGTAAGGCCGGCCATAGATGGTGCAAATTTATTCCCTGCAATTAGCACGATTCCCCCATGAACACAGACAGTGTTGACAGGAAAATCCCTCCTGCTAGAGTAATAGTTTGCTCCCGGTGTTCCATCGATAAGTGCCCTCCATCGAAAAGTACCTGTGCAGGACAGAGCCGCACTCCATCTGATTTTCCGATCAGCTGGAGTGACGTGACCATGGCGCATAAACACATCACAGGAGGGATTTTCACAAACACAATTGAAAACTATTCACAGAGTGGAGGGAGACCGTAGTTGTTACATTATGCCTCCCTGTTGAAGGGTGGCGCGTGGCTCTGTTGAAGGGTGGGTTTTGTCTGTGTTGCAACCTGCCCTTAGATACAGGCAATAGGCGCTGATCAAGACACTAAAGTCGCCGTGCAACACTGACAAAAGGTGACCCTGAGCAGACTGAAACCCCGCCCCGCAATAGTGAGGCACAATTAGAACTGCGGTGTCCTTCCGCTCTGTGAATAGCTTTTAATTGTGTCCGTGACATTCTCTCTCCCGTCGAAAAATGCCTCCTCTGATGTGCGCATGTGTTATAGTCACGATCACCAAATGGGCCAAATGGGCCAGTGCATGCGTGGGCACTTTTTGACGGAGGTCACATATCGATAGAACACCCAGGGGGGGTGGGCTGTCCCCACCGGGAGAAGACAGTAATTTTTGCTTATGGCTATGGCAACTGCTAGCGATAATCACAAGTGAGTCCGGCAGTCTGATTGCATCAAAAGTTGATCAATCGATTAACTTGGTGCATTCAGACTGCCTACACACAGTTCGAAACTCGGCTGGTTAGTGCTGAACTGGCCGAGATTCAAACAGCCTATGGTCGGCATAAGTTTGAGGCACTTTAGCTATGTCTGAGGATTGGGGGGGTTGTGGTAAAATGGGCACAAACAAGGGTAATATACAGACTTGCATCTTGGGTTACAGTGCATCTAGAAAGTATTCACATCACTTCACTTTTTCCACATTACATGTTACAGCCTTATTTCAAAATGGATTAAATCCATTATTTTCCTAAAAGTTCTACAAATAATACCCCATGACGATAATGTTAAAGAAGTTTGTTTGAAATCTTTGCAAATTTATTAAAAAGAAAATGAAAAAAATTCCATGTATACAAGTATTAACAGCCTTTGCTCAATACTTTGTTGAAGCACCTTTGGCACCAATTAGTCTTTTTGAGTATGATGCTACAAGCTTGGCACACCTATTTTTGGGCAGTGTCTCTCATTTGTCTTTGCAGGACCTCTCAGGCTCCATCGGGTTTGATGGGTAGCGTTGGTGCACAGCCATTTTCAAACCTCTCCAGAAATGTTCAATTGGGTTCAAGTCTGGGCCACGCAAGGACATTCACAGAGTTGTCAGGAAGCCACTCCTGTGTGCTTAGGGTCATTGTCCTGTTGAAAGATGAACCCCCAGAGTTCCAGAGCGCTCTGTAGCAGGTTTTCATCAAGGATGTCTCCATATATTGGTGCCTTCATCTTTACTTTGAACCTGACTAGTCTCCCAGCTGCTGAAAAACATCCCCACAGCATGATGTTGCAACCACCATGCTTCACACTAGGGAAGTATTGGCCAATTGATGAGCAGTGCCAGGTTTCCTCCAGACATGACGCTTACCATTTGGGCCGAAAGAGTTTAATCTCTGTTTTATCAGACAAGAGAATTAGGTTTATCATGGTCTGAGTCCTTCAGGTGCCTTTTGGCAAACTCCAGGCGGGGCCGTCGTGTGCCTTTTACTGAGAAATGGCTTCCATCTGGCCACTCTACCATACAGGCATGATTGGTAGAGAAGGTTGTTCTTCTGTAGGGTTCTCCTCTCTCCACAATCAAAACGCTGGAGGCTCAATCAGAGTGACCATAGGGTTCTTGGTCACCTCACAGACTAAGGACCTTCTCCCTGATCGCTCAGTTTGGCCGGGCAGCTCACTCTAGAAAGAGTCATGGTGGTTCCAAACTTCTTCCATTTACGGACGATGGAGGCCACTGTGCCCATTGAGACCTTCAATGCTGCAGAAAATGTTCTGTACCCTTCCCCAGATATGTGCCTCCATACAATCCTGTCTTGGAGGTCTACAGACAATTCCTTGGACTTCATGGCTTGATATGTGCTCCGACATGCACTGTTAACTGTGTGACCTTATGTAGACAGGTGTGCCTTTCCAAATCATGTCCAATCAAGCTTTAATTTACCACAGGTGGATGCCAATCAAGTTGTAGAAACATCTCAAGATTGATCAGTGGAAACAGGATGCACCTGAGCTCAATTTAGAATGTCATGGCAAAGGCTGTGAATATATATATATATATATATATATATATATATATATATATATAAAAAAAAGAGGGACGGGGGACTTCCACTCTGATCGCCTAGGTGGTCAGAAAGCAAGTGGGAGTAGGTAGAGGGACGGGGGACTTCCACTCTGATCGCCTAGGTGGTCAGAAAGCAAGTGGGAGTAGGTATATATATATATATATATATATATATATATATATATATATATATATATATATATATATATATATATATATATATATATATATATATATATATAGATATATATATAGATAGATAGATAGACAAGAGAAGCTTTTTTTCCTTTTGGGGGGATATTTACTTTAACAAAGAGCCCAGTGTTATCAATTGTGTTGTCATGTGCAAAAGGAACTTTTCATGAACCTAGATAATAAAATATTAACATTCAGGGAAAATTGGAAAGCAGTCAACCTTAAAAAGAGACTAAAGTTGTGCTTGGGAAAACAATGCATCTCTATGTGTTGGTAAAGTTTTATATGATCATCTAGTAGAATTCATAGTCTGCTCATGCTCACCATTGCTTTACACCAAAGGCACCGCCAATCCTGTAGACGCAAGACACTGCCACAGGTTTTGTCACAAACAGCACATTTGGCACTAACAGGAAGGTTTCCCTCTAGCCACTGATGGGGCATAGCTATCTGAAAAGGCAAACATATTAAGAAACATTACCAGATACTAGGTCTACAACAGAAATATAACCATAAAGATACAAACAAAACTCTTAGCTATTTTAGGTGCGGTTAGCTGTGTGATTTTGGTCATTATCCTGTTGGAGGACCCCTGACCTTTAACCTGAGACCAGAAATTCTTGACAGTCCTAAGATTTCATTATGTCCTGCAGTGTCAGACACAGTACATCAGCCCCTTAATATAGCCAAGCCTCCTCTATGTTTTACAATAGGAACAGTTTTCCAAAAGTAGAATCTACTTGGGTCTTTTTTTCTTTTTTGCTAGAAAAAGTGACTAAGATACTGTTGTCCCTTGACATTGGAATTCAGCTTTAATTGCTCTTAATTTCATCCCTTCTCAGGGAGCTGTAATAGTACCAACAAATGTGCCCATGCCTGTACCTTTAAAAGTCTGCAAGAGCATCACAAAAACGACAGAGCACAGTCTGCACTAATTTGCAAGTTTTAAAACTTCCCAGTAGTGATGAAAACCATCTCACCCCTACCACTAACTGCATCTTCCTGTTGACCAGAAAGACTGGGCTGTCCATGATTGTGATGAATTGATAGGAGAATGTGGGTGGGGAGGGCAGTCCAGTATTTCAGCACTAGCAGGAAGTTTCTAAACCTTCAGAGATATATTAGTCAAGATTTTTGTTCTTGGACCTCTCCTATTAACAATCTACACCACCTCCTTGGGTCAACTGATGGCCTCCCATGGCTTCCAATATAATTTCTACGCTGATGACACCCAAATCTAGATCTCCACCCCTCAAGCTCACTCCATCAGTCTCCTCCCGCATCACTAACTTACTAACAGACATATCTGGATGGAAGTCACACCACTTCCTTAAACTCAACTTGTCCATAACTGAGCTCATAAATATTTCCTCCCCCATGTGCCTCTCCATCTGACTTCTCTGTCAAGAGCAATGGCACAACCATCCACCTATCCCCACATGCCAGGGTGCTAGGTGTTATCCTGGACTCTGAACTCTTTTGGTCCCACATCCAATCCCTTACCAAAGCTTTCCGCCTTAACCTCTGCAACATCTCCAAACTACGTCCCTTCCTAACCAATGAAACTGCAAAGCTCCCGATTCACTCCCTGGTTAATTCTCGCCTCGACTACTGCAACTCCCTCCTCATTGGCTTACCTTTAAATAGTCTATCCCCCCTTCAGTCCATCATGAATGCTGCTGCCAGACTCATCCACCTTACAAACCGCTCAGTGTTCGCTACCCCTCTCTGTCAATCCCTCCATTGGCTGCCACTCACCCAACAAATTAAATTCAAAATACTAACAATAACTTACATAGCCACCCACAACTCTGCCCCTAGCTACATCACTCGCCTAGTCTCAAAATACCAACCTAATCTTTCTCTTCGTTCCTCCCAAGACCTCCTGCTCTCTAGCTCCCTCATCACCTCCTCCCATACTTGCGTTAAGGACTTTGCTTAAGCCACTCCCATCCTATGGAATTCCCTACCCCAAATCTGTCAGACCATCTCCAAATCTATCCACTTTTAGGCTATCTCTATCCACTTTTAGGCCATCTCTGAAAACTCAGAGAAGCCTATTCTGCCTCCACGTAACAACTGTACTTTCATTTTCTTTATTAGATCACCCTCTATCCCCCCCCCCCCATTGTATTGTAATTGTACTGTCTGCCCTAACAATGTAAATGCAAACATTTGGCGCTTTATAAATCCTGTACAATGATAATTTTTTGGGTCTCAGTGCCCTTGCAGTTCTCGGGAGGGAGGGACATGAACTTTATAACTATGCTTACTTCAGATTTTTTTTTAAACCAACGGGTACTGTAAAGCTGGGGGTTTAACGGTACATCATTATACTAAGCAATAGGGCTAAAAAAAATATAATAAGTTATTAAATTTTAGCAAATGCTCTATACTTACACCGTCCTCATCCTCAATAATATCTTTCCCAATGGAGGCCAGCGTTGTCCATTTGCAGTTATTTGTTGCTCTTACAGCACACCGCTTATGAGCTTTAAATTTACATACTACAAATACACAAAGAAAGCTTTGTAAAAGGCATATTTTCATATTTGCAATCACACCAGCTTTACAGAATGGTTCTTATAAAAGCATACCAACAGAAAAGCAAAAAAGAGGAAACAAAACTAAAAAGGTAATGCTTATTACAACATTTGATCCTTTAATACCAATAATTGTTTTGCATTTTAAATTTCTACAATACTAACAGACATGTTTATAAGTTATTAGACAATGTAACTTAATTTAACATTTTTTTTCCCAGATCGGATACATGATTGCTCCCCAAGGCTTCATTTACATCTAGGTGTCCTGGATTGTGGGCGCAATGGCAGAGATTCTGCCTGCGTTCCCAAATCAAGGAAAATTGTGGGACGCCCTTGCGATCCCTGTCACATCCAATGGCGATTTTGCTGTGATTGCTGTCCGACGAATTGCTGTAAAATCACGCATACAGAATGGCAGTACGCCTGTCGCTGAAAATTATTTCTGGAACTCGAGGTGCCATTGGAAGTGACAGTAATCGCAAGGGTGTCCCACAATTTGCCGTGATTACGATTCCTAGATGAGAAGGGAGCCTATGGCTTCATTATGGCTTGCTTGCGACTTCATTACCAAAAGTCAATGCAAGTTGCGATGGAATAGCCCAAAAATAGTGCAGGAACCTTTTTCTGAGTCGCACCGATTAGAGTGGTTAATGGAGTGCGACTTGTCATGCAACTTTGAACTCTAAAGTTGCGGCACTGTGAACTGAGCCTAAAGAGGAACTTCATAAGGTTTTTGGCTAAAAGTAAAGGAAACTAAAAAAAGAGAGGGAGGGGGTGATGGCAGGGGGCACATTTATTTATTTATTTAGTTAGTTATTTATTTAAGGTGGAGGTCTGCTTTTAAACATAGCATGTGGGACTTTATAAACGACTCTTCTGAAAATACATTTTTCTTAATTGTTCACACGTTAACTTTTTCAGGAGAGGTCCTGTAGAACAATGGTGGCAGTTGCAATTTATGTCGCATGATTCTTTCGCAACACATATTTTCAAGAAAGTAAATACACTAAAACAAATTTTAGTGGAAATACAATAGAATGTTCAATAGAATAGTATAGACTGTTGTAAAAGTCTTACAATTGTAAAGTCCCGTAAAAACGCAGAAGGCTCAGTACAGAGGCTCCCGTTTATTCACAAAACGAGCATAGTAAACTCATTTTACTATGCTTCAGTTAGGAATGAGCACAGTGAGTGATCATTACCGATTGCAATTATTAGAACCAATCCATTTATGTCTCTCTCCCTGCAGCAGCTAAAAGCTGGCAGGAGGGAGAGGAGAAGCTGACTTTAAGCTGTCACAGGGCTCGCACACACACACACACACAACGGGATCAGTTCTAATAAGTGCCCCCTACCTCCCTCACTTCACACATCACCCCCTCTCCTGCCCACATCTGTTTCCCTTGCTGCCCAGACCCGCTGGAGCATGGGCAGGGTCACAAAAGGGGGTGAATAGGGTGTGCCAAGACACACCCCATGCGCATGCCTATACCTGCTTTGAAAGCACCAGTGCTTTTGGGTCAAAGTAACAGTCAAACTTGCAATTACCAGAGAATGTTATATGTATTTAATTGTACCAAGAAAACAAACAGGTTCACAGCAGTGTATGTCAAGTATAATTCTCTTTTTTTTGCTTTCCAACCTCATAATTTTTATTCTTTTTAGGGGGTATGATTTTTTTCTTGTAACAATAATGCATAACTTTGGTGCCCAAAAGTACTTAGTGGTAGTCTGCAAAGCAAACCATGGTGTCTATGGCGTTCCTGGATTTAAACTGTGGGATATACAAGGCATAAGCCTTACAATCTTCTAATACCAATCTACTCCACTTGCCATTCAATTGTCAAATGCCAAAGCTTCTACTGGCCTTTGCTATTTTAGAACAGAAGGGCTGGTTGTCCAGAGGAAGTTATTGCTAACTTGGACCATAGACAAACTGGTCCCTGAATGCAGGAATCCTACTGGGACATAGATATTGATGATGACTTGATGGCACCACAAGGTACTTTTACTTCAGCAGTATTTCTCCCTTTGGATCCCCTTCCCTTCTACCTAAAAGTCTAGTTGCTTGGCTACCTCTGGCTTTAGTACTTTGCGATGAGGACCCTGAATGAGCACACAGATAAAAAAAATAAGAGGGTGAAGTCAAAATATCAAGTATGAACAATTGCATTAGCAGGACATCCAGCAAACTGGTATTTTAAGAAATAAGGGTTCATAACAGAATCCTCGTTTCTATTAAATGCTGTAGCTTTAATTGCCTGCAGAACTATTTAAAGTGTTACTAAACCCACAACAGTAAAATCAGTCTGTATATGCACTAAAGCAAGCTTATTATACTCACTGCTGAACCTAAGGTGTTAATCCTCCACATTCTGTAAAAAGGCTGGAGAGCAGTGACTGACAGTTATCAAAATGTGACTTCAAACATTCTAGCCAGCATAGGCTCTAAATATCTATTGTGTTTAGAAAACTGTACAGCTCTACAAGAATAAAATTGAAGGTGCCAAATGAGAACAGTCCTACAGCCATTCGCTTTTCACGTATATCAAAAAGAAGACTGAGAAGCAATTACTTAAAATCTTCTAGAGAAAGTGGAGCAGAGAAATTGGCTGTACACAGATAGTGGCTTTACTGCCTCAGTGATGTCGATATCATCTCAAACATGCACTCAAGCATCACCTTGCTGTATTTTTTTAAAATGCTTTTGTTCATTAGTTGAAAACATACAAGCCTTACTGTATTCTAAAAATATGTTTTACATTCAGTATGCAGATATTTAAAAAAGCACTTCACTGCTGCTAAAAAAATGAACCGTTACCAAGAAGTAGGATACATAAATTTGTCTTACAAATATATGTTCAGTGTTAAAAAAAAAAAAAAAAAAAAAAAAAAATAGAAGGTGCCCACCCCATCTGAATCCTATATTTTGACATACTGGCAGGTAATAATAATAAAAAAATTCAGAAACTGCCGTCCTTGACAAACCAACATCTAATGGAAAGTTGGAAACATGGTGGAAGTCTGAGGCCCCATACACACGAGAGGATTTATCCGCAGATACGGTCCAGCGGACCGTATCCGCGGATAAATCCTCTCGAGGATTTCAGCAGATTTCTATGCGATGGCGTGTACACACCATCGCATTGAAATCCGCGCTGAAATCCTCTGGCGATGACGTGTCGCGCCGTCGCCGCTATTATGACGCGGCGACGGGCGCGACGCTGTCATATAAGGAATTCCACGCATGTGTCAAATCATTACGACGCGTGCGTGGAATCCCTTTGGACGGATGGATCCGGTGAGTCTGTACAGACGAGCGGATCCATCCGTGGGATCCGATTCCAGCAGATAGATATTCTGTGCATGTCGACAAATATTTATCTGCTGGAATTCGGAAATATCCGCGGATAAATATCCGCCGGAGTGTACACACCATAGAATCTATCCGCAGAAACCCATTCGATGGGATTTATCTGCGGATAGATTCTATCGTGTGTACGGGGCCTTAGACATTTGGGGTGCTATTCCTCCCACTGACACCAATTATAGGGCTTGACAAATTTGTTTTGAGTCTAGGAGCCATCTAAAAGGTTAGGAACCAGTTTGTGCATGGCGGTATGTAACGTATTTCAAGCAATGTTTCTTATGCGTAGGCGCCCCAATGCTTGCGTTTACGTATGTACGTGCGTATATGTGCATGTCTCCACTGTGCACCACTGAATGTAATGCAGTGCAGATCGCATTGCATTACATTCTTTGGAAACTGTTAACAGGGATCAGGAAGTGACATCATACACATTGCTTCTGAGTCAGGAACCAGAATGGGAGGAGAGCAGATGTGTATCCGCTCTCCTTCCTCCCCTCTATCCTGCGGCACCCACTATGCAGGTCCCCAGCCCCGTAAATGGGCAGGCGGAGCCCAGGACACATATCTAGGGGGGCACTTTTTTTTTTTTTGTTTTTTTTTCATTCAACCCAGCAGGTTAAACTAAAAAAAAACAAAAAAACTAACAGCTTAGGTTGGAGCCGATGTGCTAACAATCCAATGTTAGTACATCGATCTCCCCTGCTGAGCTATTATGTTTTGACAGGGAGATGCGCGCACCCCCACCCCCCCACCCCACATCAAAGCCGGTTGGCTGCTGGTTTTCCAGCATGCTCATCCGACAGAAGACAGCCGAATAGCCAGCTTCCGTGAGACTGACTGCCATACACACGGGCCAAATGTCGGCCAGTTTTTATTAAACCGGCTGACGTCGCCCAGCATTCGGCCCATGTGTACTAGGATTGATGGTGTAATGGGCAGCGGCTCACTAGGAAAGAACAGTACAGCAAAGTGACTCATGCCACCTTAGGCCCCTTTTACATGGATGCCTTTGCTAAGCGGAATAGGCTATGCAGAGCGAACATGGACAATATCCCGCTCTCCTCTATGGGGCAATCGGATAGTGACAGACCGCCTGTCTGTTTCCATCCTATCTGCCGGACGGATTGGAAAATAGGACCACCCATCTGTCTGTTACACGGTGTGTGTAAAAAAAAAAAATAAAGAAAAATTTCTAGATCAACGTTTGATCTAAGTCAGTGCCAGGGTTAGTGTTTGAATCAAAGGTCAGTATATTTTGGGCAGGATTTTTTTTTAAATTAGAATCAGTGTCAGTTGGTGTTGGTGTGTTTTAGGTTTGATAAAAAAAAAAAAGGACATTATTGATCTGGGCTGTACTACGGGTACAAACAACAAATAATATACACATATGTGGTATCACTGCGATCGTCGGGAGCAAAGGAATTTATTTTGGATGGTTCTTTGGTGGTAGGTTATGGCAGTAACTAAAAATATTTAGCACATTTTTTTCCCCATTTTAGACCAGTTTTCATTTAAAAATAATAAAAAAAACAAAAAAAAACAGGGAGATATCCATTACCATTTACCAAATGAAAGCCCAATTTGTCCTAAGGAATAACTCACCTGGATGCACAAAGTATTTGTGGTGATATGTACAGTGTTACTAACACATGCCAAAGTTGCAAAACTGTGCCTAAGCGTTAACATTATTCTGGGTATTGCCAAGGGGTTCAAGCTGACTTATTTGCATCAGAAGAGGTGGGCTTCTAAGATAAACATCTCAAATGTACTGATCGTTTTTAATACAAAAAAAAAAGTGATAATGTTCAAATGCTAGTCTTTTTTTACACCAACATTTTTCCCTTAACCGCCATTTTAACCAATAAAAAACAAGTTCTTGCATAGCCAGCCTACTCAGAAGTAAATAACATACTTAAAGAAGAACAACAGCCAAAGCTTGTTTGGCTGTACTTCTCCTGTGGTTTACAGGAGTGCAGTTCGTACTGCACTCCAATGACCCGTTTTCATCAGACAGTGGGGCTGAAGAGCGCTTTCAGCAGACATCACAGAGCCTGTTCAGGCTCAGAAAAGACTGCGACCATATGGTTGGGATCCGCCCACATGCCTGGACCGACACTTGGCTCAGCTTCTCAGCAAGCCGCTCCTGCCCCCTCCACAGCCCAGCTTCTCAGCCTTAAAGTCGACAGGAGTGCGATGGCTGCATCCACATAGGCAAGTAGAATTCTGAAATACAAAAAAATTCCCATACTTCTCTTTTAAGTTACTGAATATAACTGGCTCTTGGAACTGGTCCATTTAACACTGAAACTCATTTGTCTAATGATCCCCTTTATTTCAGCCCTATGTTTCCACAATTCAAAAGAACTTCTAATGAGACAAGGTGTCCAATATATGATTGAGTATGCCCAACAATTATTGAGATGCTCCAAACCAAATGTCATGCCCCCAATACATTTGTCTCTATTGTCACTATTGAAGCTTAAAATTGTATCTCAATACATATTGGGAACAACTCTGCAATAAAAGAAAAAAACAACAACTTCCAGCACTAACTCACTTAATGGTTCTTAATACTGTACCATATAGGGGGTGGACACCAAGGGATAGTCCACCGCGGGATTAAGTAAAGTGACATATGAACTTTCCTCATCTGAAGAGGTTTGTAGGAATACTATTTAAATGTATGTACATACAGTAAACCATTACAGACATCCATTCATTTAAATGAAATACTAATCCAAGGCTCCATGTACACGGGACGTTTTTACAACCTCTCCTGAACGATTTAACTTGACAGATAGTAACTCATTTTTAAAACGTCAGTTTTGCCGCATTTACATGCCACGTTTAGCAGCGTTTTGCCGCATTTGCGTTTAGAAGCCTTTAACCACTTAAGCCCCGGACCATTAGGCTGCCTAAAGACCAGAGGACTTTTTACAATTTGGCACTGCGCTGCTTTAACTGGTAATTGCGCGGTCATGCAATGTTGTACCCAAACAAAATGTGTGTCCTTTTCCCCCCACAAACAGAGCTTTCTTTTGATGGTATTTGATTGCCTCTGCGATTTTAAATTTTTTGTGACAAACGGAAAAAGAACGAAAAAAAAAAATATTTTCTACTTTTTGTTATAAGAAAAATCTAATAAACTCAATTTTAGTCATACATTTAGGCCAAAATGTATTCAGCCACATGTTGTCACTAAATGATATATTGCTCACACATGCCATGAGGATATGTGGAATTGCAACCAAAATACATTCTGCTGCTTCTCCTGAGTACGGGGATACCACATGTGTGGAACTTTTTGGGAGCCTAGCCACGTACAGGAACCCGAAAACCAAGCACCGCCTTCAAGATTTCTAAGGGCGTACATTTTTTATTTCACTCGTCACTATCTATCACAGTTTTGAAGGCCATAAAATGCCAAGATGGCATAAACCTCCCCAAATGACCCCAATTTGGAAATTATACACCCCAAGCTATTTGCTGAGAGTCATGGTGAGCATTTTGCAGCTCTAATTTGTTTTTGAAAATGAAGAAAATATATATTTTTTCTTTTTCAAAACTTTGTGACCAAAAGCGAGATCTGCTAAATATTCACCATACCTCTAAAATAGGGTGTCTACTTTCCAAAATGGGGGTGGGGGGGTTGTGCCATCTGGGCATTCCGTGTGCAGGGGGTAATCAGGGGGTGAAAAGTGTGCCTATGTGTACTGGTGTAAGTGTACTGTTGGTGCACTTACACCGAGATGACCAAAAGACCGACACGAGGAGAGTGAAATCACTTCCTCTGCCTGTGTTTACAGTTTCACAGGCAGAGGAAGCTTCTCATTCGCCAGGAGCAATCGTGAGGGGGTGGCCATGAATCGGTGGCCTCCCCCTCATCACGGATCGCTCCTGGAACGATTCCAAACGCCGGAGGCACCGTGGGCCTGATCGGGCTCCCCACCCGCTGGGAGGCAGGGACGTATATATACGCCCATATGCCTGCCCGTGCCATTCTGTCGATGTATATTGTCGTGCGGCGGTTGGCAAGTGGTTAAAAAAATTATATATATTTATTTATATTTTTTTAAATGGAGAAAAACGTCTATAAACGAAATGCTGCTAAATGCAGGTTACCGCATTTAGCCACATTTAGAAGCGTTTGACATCCACAATGTCAGAAACGTTGGCCTCTGAAAAAAATGTTTTGTCTTTAAACGCAACTGCCTAAAAACGAAAGTAAAGGAACCTGTGTACATGTACACATAAGATAACATTCAGGGGCAGTTGAAAAAAGTGTCCAATTGCCTCTGAACATCCGTTTAGCAGCAGCAGTGTATATGGGGCCTAAAGGGTCCTAAACATCCATCTTGTCTTTATACCAAGCATTGACTTGATTATTTTCAAATGTCAAAAAGGTTATCAGGGATTGTGATACCGGACTTTTGAACACAAAGCATGCACTGCATTTGCGCTTTCAAATATCTACAACTTTAAAGTCTGTATTCTGGGTGTAATCAAAATGGTGATACCCTATAATTATACTATGAAGTGTTTTTATGCCTACAAATTTATATCAACACAGTGAAGAAATACAACTAGGTGTACAATGTCACATGGGAAAAATCATTTATTTTAGCAAATGAAGAAAGTGCCTTTTCACATTTAACATATGGGGAATCATAGATTGCTTCATGGTCAACAATAAATAGATTGTCTACCATGTGACCCATAAGCTAATTTGTCATATGGCTGAGGCTTACAACAAGCATATGGATTTCTAGATGTTTTACCTTTAGTTTTATGTGCATTCAATATGAAATCACAGCATATTTAAAGTGTTTATTAAGGGGTAGACACTTGTTGCCAGGTCTGACTGTGTTCCATTGGTATGAAAACACAGAAGCTCAGTGACCACGTCAATTCCGGCTCTGCCTTAAATGCCCCACCAGTGAGCAGGCCCCCGGCTTCGATGTGCATCCAAGAGTGATCAAGTGACCTGCAGTTCGGAAGCTGGACTATTTAACCTTGCATTTATCTGTTGACAGACTATTTTGTTATTGGGAAGGGTTACAACTACTTTAAAGACGCATCAATTTATACAACAGTAATGTATGTGAAAAAAAGATATGGAACCTACCTTCACAAGACAACCCATGGGAGGTGACCCCTGACAGGCTTTCTCTGCACACATTACAGAAGGTAGGTCGGGCATGGGAGCAGGCGTACCAGTTATGCATTCCTGAGAAATGTTCCACATTAAACTGTGCGGTCTAACAGGGAAGAAGTTAAGACAAAATTTGGCAGCTACAGCTAAAGAAAAATCTATGCATTTACATGACCTTTAAGAATAAATTGGTGGAAAAATAATGTAACACACTCCTTGAGAACACATGACAGTTGAATCCAAGTAACACATTAAAATAACAGCAAAATAATAATATTCTAGGGGGGAAAATAACTAGCAATGAGAGAAACTAAAGATTAAGTCTCATTATCTATTATAAACTTTTTGCATAATTACAAAATAAGTTTACAACCTATTGTACTATGGAGGTAATCCTGAGCCAAGATTACACTGGAAACTGTTGTTACATTGTTTTATTAAAGTACAAGCCAAAGGAAGGAAGCTGAACCTAGAGCTGAAACAAGATCCAGAAGATGTACCCAAGACAAAAATTGTATTTGAATGTGCCAGGGCACCTTTGTTTGCTACACCCATTATGAAACCTGAATTGTAAAGAAAATTTACATGGGCATGTGGCTAGAGATTATACATGCCCATGCCATATTTACTAGGACTGCAGCTATATTTGCACAACCAGAAGGTACATTGGGGTTAATCTTCACCAACGCCAAAGCAAAAATCATGTCTCCTTCGACTCCAATGCAAAAAACATGTCCCATCTTCTTCAGTGCAAAAAACATGTTCCATCTTCTTCAGTGCAAAAAACATGTCCCATCGGCTTCAGTGCAAAAAACATGTCCCATCGGCTTCAGTGCAAAACCGCGTCCCATTGGCTTCAGTGCAAAACCGCGTCCCATTGGCTTCAGTGCAAAACCGCGTCCCATTGGCTTCAGTGCAAAGTCGCGTCCCATCGGCTTCAGTGCAAAGTCGCGTCCCATTGGCTTTAGTGCAGAAATGCCAGCCACATTAATTAAATAATAATAAAACAAACTGTCTATTTCAGTTTTTGGCCAAGTGCATCCTGAATTTTCGGTTTCAGCTTTGGCATCAGAATTTTCCTTTTGGTGTACCACTAACTGAATAATGCATTTATTTTTCATCCCATGTTTAAACACCATGTATAAAAAGTATGTATAAGATCAAAGAAAGTATAAACTGCACTATGTGGCTGGTATTACATCAAAGTACTTTCAGTTGCAAAGCATTATATGGTGCAATATTTGCATCAGCAAAAACATCTTTAGGTGGATTAATTGAACATAAATTACAATATGAAACTGAGTGCTTATAGATTGTAGTACTTCCTAGCATTAAAGACTAGACTATCACACAACATTCTTGCTATATCTTGCTTTTTTCCCCTTCACCATGAACCTCACAGTACCTATAGTGACAGTATAAATCTTTCCAGAAACATTACACAGGTTTACTGCAAATCATAAAAAACTAGCTTACCTCGTAATGCTCTCTGGACTGCACGGACTTCAGTGAGCTGATCCAGTCTTCCATTTCTTTTCTGTTCTCAGCACACAATATTAGTCTTCTAAAAGGGGTGATTATCTATTAAAAAAAAAATACACAAATCAAAAAAATTATAAAAATAAAACATTACTTCCTTACAGCTTCCAGTGCTAAAGAGTTGATTTTGCTATGGAGGGAGGATATCCAGGCAGAGTGTTTCATTTACACTGCTCAGAATCGCAGCAAAGCTGTATAATCACTTAAGCTTTGCATATTGTCTTGATGAAAAAATACGGTGTGAGAATGAAGGAAAAAGCACACTTTCATCTCCTTGTAAACCACTGCAAGCTTTATCCTAATCCTGGCAGATGCATGTGCAGACTGTTGCAGGAAAGAAAGCATTAAAAAGGTTTTCTGGTGAAACTCAAGAGACTTCTAACAAAGTAGTTAGACCCATTACTTGTCATTGAAGCCTGAGTAGCTGCAGAAAAAAATACAGCTGAAAACCAAGATCCATGTGGACCGGTGTGAGATATTTAGGCAATTGGGACAGGCAAAGGATTGCTACTACAGGGGGAAATCAATCACAATAATACATTCTGTTTTGAGCATTGTTATATTTTTTTAACTATTATTCAAATTGACCCAGAAAAAAAAAGTAGTAGAGCGTACACAACTGCAGTCATTTACAAGTAAAGGATACTGAAAAATTTCTTGTAGTAGCAATAAAATCTGAAACGAACACCTTTTTCTTTAACTATGTACTGTATAAATCCTTGGCTGACCGCTGTGTCTACGGCCAACAACATTGCCCAATCAATGGTGCCCTCAAAGCTGAGAAATACAGGCAGATACTTATCCATCATTCAATACCATCAAGGTGGTGTGTGATTGACCCCACATTTTTTTTTGCAGCATGACAACCCCAAAATGATGGTTTGGCCCCCACAGAGCCCCAATTTCAACACCATCAAATCTGATTACAGGAAGAGACAGGAGGATTTTGAGGCAGCCTACATCCACAGAAGATCTGAGATTAGTTATCCAAGATGTTTGGAACAACCTACAGTGCCTTAAAAAAGTACTCATACCTCTTGAAATCTTCCACATTTTGTCATGTTACAACCAAAAACAAATGTATTTTACTGGGATTATATGAGATAGACCAAAACAAAGTGGCACAAAATTGTGAAGTAAAAGTAGAGAAATAAATGCTTTCCATATTTTTTTTTTTTTACAAATAAAAATCTGAAAAAAGTGTGGCGTGCATTTGCATTCCGCCCCCTACACTCCGATACCCCTAACTGAAATCTAGTGGAACCAATTGCCTTCAGAAATCACCCAATTAGTAAATAGAGTCCACCTGTATGTAACTTAATCTCATTATAAATACAGCTGTTCTGTGAAGCCCTGAGGTTGGTTAGAGAACATTAGTGAACAAACAGCATCACGATGGTCAAGGAACACACACACACACCAGATAGGTCAGGGATAAAGTTGTGGAGAAGTTTAAAGCAGGATTAGGTTATAAAAAATATCCCAAGCTTTGAACACATCACAGAGCACGGTTCAATCCATCATCCGAAAATGGATAGAGTATGGCACAACTGAAAACCTACCAAGACATGGCTGTCCACCTAAACTGACAGGTCGGGCAAGGAGAGCATTAATCAGAGAAGCAGCCAAGAGGCCCATGGTAACTCTGGAGGAGCTGCACAGATCCATAGCTCAGGTGGGAGAACTATTAGTCGTGCACTCCACAAATCTGGTCTTCATGGAAGAGTAGCAAGAAGAAAGCCATTGATGAAAAAAAAAAAACATAAGTCGTCCCGTTCGCAATTTGCGAGAAGCCATGTAGGTGACACAGCAAACATGTGCAAGAAGGTGCTCTGGTCAGATGAGATCAAATTGAAACTTTTTGGCCTAAAAGCAAAAACGCTATGTGTGGCAGAAAACTAGTACTGCACATCACCCCCACCGTGAAACATGGTGGTGGCAGAATCATGATGTGAGGATGCTTTTCTTTAGCATGGACAAAGTTAATGGAAGATAGATGGAGCCAAATATAGGGCAATCTTAGAAGAAAACCTGTTAAGAGTCTGCAAGACTTGGAGGTTCACCTTCCAGCAGGACAATGACCCTAAACATACAGCCAAAGCTATAATGGAATGGTTTAGTTCAAATCATATTCATGAGTTAGAATGGCCCAAAGTCCAGACGTAAATCCAATTGAGAATCTGTGGCAAGACTTGAATATTACTGTTTACAGACACTCTCCATCCAATCTGAAAGAGCTTGAGCTATTTTGCAAAGAAGAATGGGCAAAAATGTAATTCTCTAGATGTGCAAAGCTGGTGGAGACATCCCCAAAAAGACTTGTAGCTGTAATTGCAATGAAAGGTGGTTCTACAAAGTATTGACTCAGGGGGGCCGAATACAAATGCATGCCACATTCTTCACATATTTGTAAAGAATGTTGAAACACATTTATTATTTTCCTTCCACTGCACAACTACCGTATTTGCCGGCGTATAAGACGACCCCCTAATATACTGCTTAAAACGGTGGTTTTGTGGTCTACTCACCGTATTAGACGACCCCCTTCAGCAGTAGTAATTCTAATAAAAATGAAGAGGCCGCCGCTGGGTGCTTTGTAAGGCTTGTTTGTAATGCCTTTTAAAAACGAAAATGCCGCCGCCGGGTGCTGTATGTAGTCTGTACAGTATATGCGCCGCTCAGCCAATCCCGATGCACTGTGTTGATGACAGAGCATGCTAAGCCTGCTCGGATTGGCAGTCCAAGCAGGCTTAGCATGCTCTGTCATCAACACAGTGCATTGGGATTGGCTGAGCGGCGCAGAATACAGAATACAGAGTTACAGAGCGCCCGGCGGGTTGATATCGAGCGAGCAGCTGCTTAACCCGGCGTATAAGACGACCCCCGGTTTTTGGCTGTGTAATCCTGGTGTAAAAAGTCGTCTTATACGCCGGAAAATACAGTATGTGCCACTTTGTGTTGGTCTATCATATAAAATCGCAATAAAATACATGTCAAAACTTGATCAATTTCAAGGGGTATGAATACTTTTTCAAGGCACTGTACCTACCGAGTTTCTTCAAAAACTGTGTGCAAGTATACCTAGAATAATTTATGCGGTTTTGAAGGCAACCCGGGGGGATCACCCCAAATATTGATTTGACTTGGATATCTCTTCTGTTAATTTACTTTCCATGTTGTTAGCTGATAAAAATAAACTATTTACACCACATGCATCAAAAATGTATGGATAGTAGGTTACATGGTTTCCAATGGCATAGTTCGCACCACTGCATTCCAGAAAAAAATAAAGTAGAACATGCTGCATTTTGTTTGGGCTGAACTGTATTGGAACATGGCAGAATGCATCAGACACAACAGAACACACCCGTCCTTAAAGAAAAAAAAAAAACTGAAAAAAAATGCAGCAGAACACATCAAAAACGTGCAAGCAGAAGTGCATCCGAACTGCATTTCTATGGTGTGAACTGGCATTCCCACTTCTATTTCTGAAAGCATTATTAAATGACATAATTTTTTCACACCTGCCCAAAACTTTTTCACTGTAGTGTGTATGTATATATATGGGCTGCCGCAAACTATTATTTTCATATTCGATTAGTTGGCCAATTATTGTTTCGATTAATCGGTGTTAATTACCCTAAAAAAAAAGTGTGGTATATAATTTAGTTAATATGTAAAGTAAAAAAAAAAAGGCAATTTATTTTTTAAATATCTCTATGAAGTAGTAAATATAAATAACCAAATATATGGTTAGGGAGCAAAATCTCTAATCCACTGTGAGAACAGACAGAAGAGATATACTCTATATACTATTATGCCTCGTACACATGATCATTCAATCCGATAAGAACGGTCTAAAGGACCGTTGTCATAGGTTAACCTATGAAGCCGACTGATGGTCCGTTGTGCCTACACACCATCGGTTAAAAAAAAAACGATCGTGTCAGAACGCGGTTATGTAAAACACAACGACGTGCTGAAAAAAACGAAGTTCAATGCTTCCAAGCATGCGTGGATTTTTAACCGATGACTGTGCCTACTAACGATCGTTTTTTTGCCATCGGTTAGGAATCCATAGGTTAAATTTAAAGCAAGTTAGCTTTTTTTTTTAACCCAAGGTTAAATAACCTATGGGGCCCACACACGATCGGTTTGTACTGATGAAAACAGTCCATTAGACCGTTGTCCTCTGGTAAACCTATCGTGTGTACGAGCCCTTAGGGGGTGAATCTGGTAAATATCAGATATCATTAGTAGAAATAATAGAAAACTCTTGGTCAAAGGAATTTTCAGACAGTGAATGTGGTTTTCCTTCAGAAATTACTTTCATTTAAAAACTGAATGTTAAATGCAAGTGAAAATTTTAAACATTCTTTCATTCAGCGAATGTACAAATATTTTCCGCATTAATATTCTTGTCTGAAAATTGATCCGTGGCACCAGAATAAAAGCTCAGTACACACATATGCAGTTCGCTTTTGATCTGTTTCTGTAGTGTGTTTTGCGGTGCGTTTTTTTTTTTCGCACAAGATTTTGCCAAGATTTGCGTGTTTGCGTTTTTTATGCCTTTTTTGGCCAATTTGTTGTTGGGCAGATTAAAAAACACCAAATTTTGGCAAAAACGCACTACATGCTTTTCTGCCGTTTCTCCTTGACCCCTTTTCAAATACGCAGCAGCTGAAAAAAGCATCGATGTGAATGTGTCGCGTAGGAAACCATGCTAAATGAACTGTAGTGCGTTTCTGCAAAAAAATGCATAGTGAACCAGGCCTAAGACGTTAAGTAACATAATGGGGTCAAAAAACAAAAATTAGCCCTTTATAGTACAAAAAGAGCAAATAATCGCTACTGTAAGGGGTTCATTTTTTTACTGGGGAAAGGTGAAAGTAATTATTTTTTAACCACATGATGTTACTGGCCGATTAATCGATTATAAAAATAGTAATCGATTAATTTAATAATCGATTAGTTGTTTCAGCCCTAATGTGTGTGTATATATATATATATATATATATATATATATATATATATATATATATATATATATATATATATATATATATATATATACACACACACACACACACATACATTTCACTCATGGTTAGTGTTTGGCTGGAACCATTTATTAATCAATCAACTTGTGTTTACTCTTTTAAAATCATAATGGCAACAGAACCTACCAAAAAGACCCTGATCAACATTTTACATACCCTGGTGATTTTGGCCTGATGACATGCACACAAGTTGACACAAGGGGGTTTGAATGGCTATTAAAGGTAACCATCCTCACCTGTGATCTGTTTGCTTGTAATTAGTGTGTGTGTGTGTGTGTGTGTGTGTGTGTGTGTGTGTGTGTGTGTGTGTATAAGGCCGGGTTCACACTGGTCCGACAAACGCTCTGACATTGGGAGCTCATGTCGCATGACGTGTGAAAATCAATTGTTTTTCGCCTTAAAGCGGAGGTTCACCCATAGCGAACACATTTTCCCCGTAGCTTCATGCTCGTTTTGTCTAGGGGAATCGGCTATTTGTTTTAAAATATGATCCGTACTTACCCGTTTTCGAGATGCATCTTCTCCGCCGCTTCCGGGTATGGGCTGCGGGACTGGGCGTTCCTTCTTGATTGACAGTCTTCCGAGAGGCTTCCGACGGTCGCATCCATCGCGTCACGATTTTCCGAAAGAAGCCGAACGTCGGTGCGCAGGCGCAGTATAGAGCCGCACCGACGTTCGGCTTCTTTCGGCTACGAGTGACGCGATGGATGCGACCGTCGGAAGCCTCTCGGAAGACTGTCAATCAAGAAGGAACGCCCGCTCCCGAAGACCCATACCCGGAAGCGACGGAGACGATGCATCTCGAAAACGGGTAAGTACGGATCATATTTTAAAACAAATAGCCGATTCCCCTAGACAAAACGAGCATGACGCTAGGGGGAAAATAGAAAAAAATAACGAATTGGGTGAACTCCCGCTTTTACTGGTCTGACACATGTCAGACCGATTTTGAAAATGCTCCCGGTACTACTTTGGTCCGACTTTGATCCTACTTCATTCAGCCCATTGAATATCATTGAAGTCGGATCAAAGTCGGAACGCCGTCCTGCATGCTCCGACTTTGGCATGCGGCTTGTGCTCTGATGATATTGAGGGGAACTCCACGCCAAATTTTCAATAAAAAAACGGCATGGGTTTCCCCCTCCAAGACCATACCAGACCCCTGGGTCTGGTATGGATTTAAAGTGGAACCCCCACGCCAAAAAAACATCTCTTTTTCCAACTTGTATAGTGGAAAACTAGCCTGCTTAAACAGGGGCGAATTAATACTATCCTGTTTATTCACGTAAATACTAATTTATATTTGCATAAAGCAGCCCATGGTGAGGTGATGTGTCCAAAAAGAGGCGCACTTGCCCCTATTGCTGTAAATATATATATAACAATGCTAGAATGTAAAACCCGAATGGGACATTCAATTTGTGACATCTAAAAGAACAAAAGAAAAAATGAACATAAAAGAAATGTAAAAAGTTTAACTGATCCATGCTGGTAAAAATAACACTAAGTGCAGTCATTAGCTGCTAAATTACAGTGTTTGGCTTCAGAATGAAAGGAGAAAGTCACTTTTTTTAACGAGAAGCAGAAGTAATAGAATAAGTGTGCAGAGCAATGTGAATAGAGAGAAGCTCATTACAGCCATAACAGGAAGCAGATCATGTAAAAGTAGAGAAGAAATACGTGGGTGGCAGAACGGTGGAAGATTTCACCTCTGGCAATTTTATTACACCAAACATGAAGAAACAGAATAAGAGCAAAGAGAAAAGAAAGCCATCCTTTCAACAAAAAACTCAAACCACACATATAAGGAAAAGGTGACATTACACAGACGCTGGCTAACAAATTTTCCCTCTTCAGTCCATAGGGCCAGAACTTTTTTGGTTTCAACGCTCTGTATCTTTTTTGTGTTTGAACACAACCTTAATTTCTTATAAGAGATACAGCTTTAAGTTAAAGTGGTAGTAAACTGCACTGTTTACTAGGATATAATAACAAACTTAACTTAAAATGTACCCCCCCAGTGGCACGCTGTCACCACTGCAGGCTTACATCTTCACATGGTCTATGTTCCGGGTTCGCGGGCATTGGCCGTTTGAATGGTCTAGCCGAAATTACATCACAGTCACAGCCATGACACAGAGCTCTGAATGGGCGGCACTGTTCATTCAGAGCACAGTGCACAGGCGCCACCGACATCATCGGCTGCTACAATAGTAAATATCTCTTTAATGGTAAATGTTTAACCACTTCAGCCCCGGACCATTTCGCTGGCCAAAGACCAGGCCACTTTTTACGATTCGGCACTGCTTCACTTTAACTGACAATTGCGCAGTCGTGCGACATGGTTCCCAAATGAAAAGGACGTCCTTTTTTTCCCACAAATAGAGCTTCATTTTAGTGGTATTTGATCACCTCTGTGGTTTTTATTTTTTGCGCTATAAACAAAAAATAGAGCGACAATTTTGAAAAAAATGCAATATTTAAAATTTTTTGCTATAATAAATATCCCCCAAAAATATATAAAAAAAACATATTTTACCATCAGTTTAGGCCAATGACTATTCTTCTACATATGTTTGGTAAAAAAAAAAAAAAACGCAATAAGTGTTTATTGATTGGTTTGCGCAAAAGTTATAGCGTCTACAAAATAGGGGGTGGTTTTATGGCATTTTTTTTTTTTAAAGATATTTTATTAGGTTTAAGACAAACCAACAAACAGAAAAACATACAAAAAAAAAACCCACCAGACAACCTGGTCATAAACATTAGGCAATACACTGAAACATAGAAAAATAAACTGACATCAGTGCAAAATATAAAGTAGGCACAGTGGTAAAAGGATCGTGTATAAAACCTGGATATAGCAAAAGCAGAGGTCCAGACATTAGAGATCCGTGAGGCACGGCCCATCAATGCCGGATCCCCTGCACAAACGTACGCACCAAGGAGTGCGCTGCCAAGGGTCGCTGAAAGTAAACAGCTAGAGCCGAAATCTGACACTTAACCGTACTCAAGGCGAGAGCCTGATCCAGTCCATGCTGTAAAAACAGCAGAATCCGAGACATCACGCATGTACGGGGGTGCCATTTCATCTCTTCACACAGAGATGTAGGCCTTCCACGTACGATGGTAAATCCTTCGTGATGTAGACTTCTGTGCACGCAGCATGGTAGAGACCACTGAGCCTGACTGGTCCTTCTGTACCTGGCTCTCAACAGCCACGCTGTTAAAGCCAGCGACTGTAAAGCAGGGTGGAAGATCGGACCCTGCGACAGAAGATCTTCTCTCAGGGGTAGACGCCAAAGACGCACCAGGTCCACGTACCAGGAGCGGCGCGGGCAGGGCTGCTGATAGAAATCATGGGGCCCCGTACAGCCTACCTGACGGGGCCCCTTTAGCCCCACCCATGTTCCCGCCCCTGATCCCTCCTTCAGCCCCACCCCTTTTCCCGCCCCTGATCCCTCCTTCAGCCCCACCCCTATACCAAGAGGCTAGGTTATGTAGACAGGCTAGTGTATACAGGGAGCACCCCCCACCAATTGAATACAATTAGAGGATGATTTAATGAAATGGAATCAGTATACACAGGTTTACTTCTTCTGAGAGATATAAAAGGAACACTCTAACAACCATGACCACTTCAGTGATTTGAAGTGGTCAAGGTGGCAGGAGTCAGTATGTGGGATGGCATGAATATACCAAGGTGGTCTAATGATTGGCTTCTAACAGGGAGGGCTACACAGAGATCAAAATTGGGCCGATTCCTGCTAAATTGAAATTTGATGTGTGTGTGTACCCAACTTTACCTAATTACTTGCTTCAGCTGGCTTCTTTCAGTGCTGACTGGTTCCCCACAGTGCTTGTGTATGTTTTACACTGCTTCAACACTGGAGTTGGCGGGCTTTGACAGTAAAATGCCACTAGTTTTAGCGCTGCTTTACTGTCATTTTAGTGCTGCTATTTGGACGCTAGCGGGGCACTTTTAACACCACTAGCGGTCGATGAAGGGTTAAATGCACCCGTGTAGTGCTGCTGTCGAAGCGATTTGCAGGTGCTTTGGCAGCAGTGTCCATTGATTTCAATGGGCAGGAGCGGTGGAAACATCGCTCCTTCACCTCTCCAATGATGCTGCTTGCAGGACTTTTTTTTAATGTTGTGCCAGCGCATCGCCTCAGTGTGAGAGCGCTCGGGCTCTCACCCTTAGACTGCAGGGGAGACATTTTTCAGGCGCACCTGAAAAATGCCTCCAGTGTGAAAGCGGTCTAACTGACTATGCTCAGTTTCTCACACTCCAGCCCCCTTATACCATACAAGGTAAATGTTCCTGTATGGTATGTGATGAGGCTGAGGTTTTGGTGGAGGAAGAGAACACTGCAGCTGGTTGTAGCATTGAAACAGGTAAGTGAAAGAGTCTATTCTCCCCTCCCCCACACACTGCAACATTGGACTTTCATTTCCTGGAGATGGGCTGTATTCTTATCTATATATCTATATATATATATATATATATATATACACACACATTCTTTGCTGTTAATGAACTTTTATGAATATGTTAGAAATACACTGGGACTTTTCAGGTACTACATAAATATATTCTACATACACATATATTAAAAATAATGATTTTGTGAAATACATCTGTGTGTAGTACCTGAAAAGTCCCATTATATATATTCCTTACATATTCAGGCATTGTACTTTCACTTTCACCAGACCTGTTACCTGCTGAGGTACATGACAAGTTTACAGCACACATTTGTAGAGAGACAGAACAATTGTGACTCACAGGAGAAGAATGCAATCTCTCCTCAGTTATCTTGCCTTGAGGAGAGCTCCGTGTGTTGTCCTGTTTGCTCTGTCCTTCCCGAGGAGAGGGGAGGAGGCTCGGGTGCTGACAGGAATACAAGGCTGCTCTTCTCTTATCCATAGATCCAAGGAGTGTCTTATCTGAGCAGTGGTGATGTCCATGCTCCTGGGGTGACGCTCTCCTCCTCCCCCCTCGGTCAGTCCCGTGCAGTCACAGACTTTTTTTATTCTGAACTCTGTTCAGATTGCCGGGCCCCCCTGCTGGCCGGGGCCCGGTACAACAGGGCTGCCTGTACTGGCTTATCAGCGGCCCTGGGCGCGGGCAATCAGGATTGTTGGAATCCCTTCGGCTTCCACTCTGCACAGCAGGCGAGAAAGAAGCTTCAGAGAAGGGAAGGCGTAAATTAGGCGATAGACGTCTGACGCGTCCGCCCACGGGTCCTTCAACCTGGCCACGACCGTGGCACCTTCCGATTGAGATGGGACGCTAGAAGGTCTACGTCTGGAGTGCCCCACTTTTGGCACAGACTCTGAAACACCTCCGGGTGGAGTGACCACTCTCCTTGGTCTAGTGTTTGGCGACTTAGGTAGTCGGCTTGCTAATTCTGTACTCCAGGAATGTACACGGCCGACAGAGCCGGAACGGACCTTTCGGCCCACCGAAGGATGTGCGCGACCTCCATCGCTGCAGCCGAGCTCTGTGTGCCTCCCTGATGATTGATGTACGCCACGGCCGTGGCGTTGTCGGACTGGATCCTGACCGGTCGGTCCTGCAGCTTTAGGGACCACCTGAGTCCAGCGCCCCTGGGCTGACTGGGAGCCCCAAATGCCCCCCCAACCGGAGAGGCTGGCATTCGTTGTGACCACTGTCCAATGGCACGGCAGAAACGACTTCCCGGTCCGAAGCAACGGAGACGTCAGCCACCACACGAGGGGGGACTTGACCAGTTGACTCAACCGAATCTGGTAATCCAGAGACGAAGGGAGCTTGTCCCATCGAGACAGAATTTCCTTCTGTAGCACCCAGGTGTGGAATTGGGCATACGGAACTGCCTCGAAAGAGGCCACCATCAGACCCAGAACCCTCATGCAGAATCGAAGAGATGACCACTTCTGGGTCGACAACTGCTGCACCGCAGATTGCAGTGTCTGAAGTTTCTCTGTTGGGAGAAAAACTCTCGCCTCCGCGGAATCCAGGACTAACCCCAGGTATTCCAGTCACAGAGACAGAACCAACACTGACTTCTGGATATTCAGAAGCCAGCCAAACTCTCGGAGACACGTCCTCTAACTCTGAGGAGAAGGTCGTCCAGATATCCTACGATAGCGATCCCGCGCTGCCTCAGCAGGGCTAGGATCGGGGCGAGCACCTTGGTGAAAACCCGTGGTGCCGAGGCCGAACGGGAGGGCCACAAATTGAAAATGGTCCTCCCAGACCGCAAAGCGCAGAAACCTCTGGTGCTTTGTGCATATGGGAACATGTAGGTATGCGTCCATGATATCCAAGGACGCCATAAAGTTCCCCTGATGGAGCGCTGCCACTACCGAGCGAATCGACTCCATCCTGAATTTTTGCACTTTGACAAAACAATTGAGGGCCTCGAGTTCTAGGATTGGACAGACCCCTTCCTTCTTGGGAACTACAAACAGATTGGAGTAAAACGCCTGAAAACGTTCCATCGAGGGAACCGGCACAATCACTCCCCTGACCAGAAGATCCTGGACAGCCCCTGACAGATCCTTCTGGCGATCCGGAGGAAGCTGGAGGTTGGAAGGAAAAAATCTGTTTGGTGGACAAGAGAGAAACTATCTTGTACCCTGAGGAAACTACTTCGCAAACCCCAAGGTCGGAAAGAAGAGACCTCCACCGAGCCGCAAAGAAAATGGCACATGAACTATGTAAACCGCGTCCGCGGCAAAATGGCGGCCATACACAGTGTAAAAAACACAGTGACAGCAAAAAACATGGCCAGCACAAACAGCAACTCCCCAAACGCAAAAAAACATAGCACCTCACAGCACACAGTCCCCGGTAGCGATAGAACCCCAGGAGGGCCCCCCTTACAGCCGCCACCCAGCATGGAGAAGGAGGGAGAGGAAGGGAGAGAGGAAAGCAGGGCGGACCCTCATTCGACCTCCCCAGGGAAGCACCAGCCATACCACCTTGCCAGGGCAAGGGGCCTACTTACCCATCCTGCGAGCACCGGCTGGAGGCATTCTGGACAGAACCAACGTCCGCTAAACGGCATGGCTGTCGGCCAGACACACTGTGACAAGGCCATAGAGTCCGATCATATGTGTGCTCTGGAACATGTAGTTCCCCGGCCACCCCTGGAGCAATGGGGAATGTCGTGGATGACCCAGAGCTGAGCTGAGGGCCAGCACACGCTCGATGGCTGAACATGGGGGGACTACAAGAGTCAAGACCCAGCCTGTGACCCAGTCGGCAGTTGATAGTAGAATCTCAGGATTTAAAAATGCAGGAACAAAACAAAATAAAAGCGAAAAAATAAAATAAAAATAAAAATCGCAAAAAAAATTCAGAGTACATAGACTCCAAAAGGCCATGTCTCTCCTGACGTTAGGCAGAAAAAAACTGGAGCTGCTGAGGCAGAGTGTGGATTATACCCAGGGGACCACGTCCCCTGGGAGGAGCTGTACTGAGGAAAGTGTTTTAACACTTAAAGTGCTGTTTTCTGCCTAATCTCTCCTGGAAGGAAGGATATAATACCCTAAGGTCAAAGGCTGCTGTGTCCATCCATGAACGGAAGAGAAATGGCTTTTTTAAACATAGAAGAAGAGTATACGGAGCAGTCTCTTGGCATGTGATGATAGGTGTTATTCGCCAAAAATGCCTAATAGGCAGTTCTTGGGGTGGATTATGTTTGGGAGGCCTAGTGCCGATGAGATGAAAGCACCCACTTCTTCCGAGAAGTCCTGGACTACCGGGCATGTCCAGAAGCAGTGTAAGAAATATGCCTCCCAGTCACAGCCGCGGAAACAGGCAGCCGAGGGCAGGAGACCCATCCTGTGTAACCTAGCCGGAGTGAGGTGGGTTTGATGGAAAATTTTGACCTGTATGATGCGGTCCCGGGAAGCAATAACAGAGGTTTAATATGGATCACTAAATTCTGACCAGTCCTCGTCTACCAGGGAGATGTCCAGAGAGGTCCATTTTACCTGAGCTTTGTGAAACTTGGGGTTAAAGTCAGTCATTAGGGCTGTATAATAGGTGGAGACAAGTTTAGTGGGATCTGGCTGTCTAAGCAGTTTTTCCAATGGGGGCAGGTCAGTGGGATCATCCAGGGAGCCAAACTGGGCACGGATAGTGTGCCTGAGCTGGTAGTAATAAAATAGGTATGATCTTGGTAAATTGAAATCTAAACGTAGCTGAGAAAAAGATTTAAAACCCTGAGCATTGTACAGGTGGCATAAATATTTAACACCCTTGGAGTACCAGCGATTGGGATCAAGAAGGGAGTATAGTTCCTGCAGATTGGGGTTAAACCACAGGGGGTTGTTGGGAGATTTCAGCCAGGTGTGCCTGGATACTTTTGTGACAATATAACGAAAAGAGGTAAGGGAAGTGGCAAGTAGGGAGGTCCCGGGGCGATAGGGGACCCGGCCTCTGTAGATAATATTAAGTAGGGTTTCCAGAGAAGATGTGATGGCTCCCTCCGTGGAGGTACAGGCATTGGCCGGAACCGGGCACAGCCAATCGTGGATGTGCACCAACTGGGATGCCAAATAATATAGAAAGAAGTTGGGAAATGCCAGGCCTGCAAAATACGCTGGCAACCGTAGTGTTTCAAGTGCTACCTTGGGGGGGCCACCCTTCCACAGGAAAGTAGTACATATTGAAGCTATGCGTTTAAAAATAGATTTAGGTATTTTGCAAGGGGAATTGTCAAGGATATAGAGTAATCTCGGTAGGTAGATCATTTTGAGGACGTTGGCCCTCCCCATAAGATCCAGAGGCATATCCATCCACTGCATGGTCTGTTCCTGAAGGCGGACCAATAGAGGATATAAGTTATTGGCGACATACAAAGATAAAGGGGTCTGCACCAGAACCCCAAGGTACCTAAAGGAGGATACCACTTGAAGCTTGGAATCCGGGTGAATCAGGGGAGGCTCAGCCACATCTAGGAGGAAAAGACTAGACTTATCCCAATTCACCCGGAAGCCAGAATAGTCTCCAAAGGTATTAATCTCCACCAACAGGGCCTGAAGTGATTCATTAGTATCAGCCAGATACACCAATGTGTCATCCGCATAAAGTGAAATGCGCTCCTCTATATTAGCAATTTGGAGTCCTTTAATCGAGGGGGAGGAGCGAATGCGAACCGCAAGCGGCTCCATGGCCAGGGCAAACAAGAGGGGGCGACAGCGGGCACCCCTGTCGAGTGCCCCTAGTAATCGGAAAGGGGCCAGTGATAGAAAAATTGACCCGCACCCGAGCTAGAGGGGAGGTGTAAAGGAGTTTTATCCATGCTACAGCACGGGGGCCAAAGCCATACATCTAACACCCGAAACAGATATGGCCATTCCACACTGTCGATGGCCTTGCAAGTGTCCAAAGACAATATTTTATGGCATTTTTATTAATATTTTTTTTACTAGTAATGGCGGCGACCAGCAATTTTTATTGTGACAGCTACATTATGGCAGACACATCGGACACTTTTGACACCATTTTGGGACCATTGTCATTTTTACACCGATCAAATGCTATAAAAATGCAATGGTTACTGTAAAAATTACACTGGCAGTGAAGGGGTAAACCACTAGGTGGCGCTAAAGGGGTTAAGTGTGACCTAGGGAGTGATTCTTACTGTTAGGGGGCGTGGCTACCAGTGACACGTCGCTGATCACCGTTCACGAAAGCGGTGAGATCAGTGACATGTCATTAGGCAGAACAGGGGAATTCCTTGTTTACAAAGACATCCCCCTGTTCTGCCTTTGCTGACTGCAATCGCAGGCCGCCCGGGAACATCGAGTTCCCGGGACCTGCAAGCACACACGCGAGGCACGTGGCAGCATATATAAAGGGACATACAGGTACGTCCATTTGCCTGCCCGTGCCATGTTGTTGATGTAAATCTGCTTGCGGGGGTCGGCAAGTGGTTAAGAGCTGTGAATTTACCACCACTTTAACCACTTAAAGACCAGGCCTCTTTCTGAGATTTGTTGTTTACAGGTTAAATATTGTATTTATTTATTTTTTGCTAGAAAATTACTTATAACCCCCAAACATTACACATGGTATCTGTAACCAGCAAATTGAAGGAGAAAAATAAAAATAAAAATCGGTGTACCTTGCTTTACAGTAAGTCTTATATTACAGTTACTGTAGTCACTATTGATACATTTGTACATTGTACTCAAATCCTCCTTAAAAAGTATATCTAAAAAGGCAAAAGGTTATTTTCAATTTTAGATGAAACGGAGAAGGATTAGAGCACTTTTCAGTTTTTATTGCTGTGTGTGCAGCAATCATTAAAAGCAAAAGTAAAAGAAAATCCCAAATTGGCTTGTCCCCAGAAAAGTAATAGAGGAAATCTAATAGGGACAGCAGCTCTGGTGACCTGGGGGGTTCCCACTGAAGCCCCTTAATTTATGGGGATGTCCTCTCACTTCCTGTTTGGGTATGGGACAGAAAGTGAAGGGAAATCTCTGCATTGGGACACAGATGGCAAAAAATAAATAAAAAAAATCTCACAAGGGTTATAACTCTCCCTTGCTCTTTAAAAATAAAAATAAAAATTAAAAAAACATTTGCCTATAGGTCTACTTTAAGTGCTTCTTCTCCAGAGTTAATAAATAATCTATGTAATCAATTTTCATAGCCAAGGTCTTCTACTGCCTTATTAATTTTGTTTTCCTTTGCTTTTTCTAATGCAACAATGTCTTTCATGAGGATTAATGACGATAACTGAACGACATATTAAAGATGGGGCCAAACCGGTTTTGCTAGCTTTGATAGTAGTGGCTTGGCACAGCATGCTATTGCTAAGGCTGTGGTTTAAAAGCACCCCTAGATTATTTTCCACCACTGATCTCCCAGGGGAGCACCTCCTAAAAATATCATTTGAATCTATATTTTTTTGGCAGCCAAGTACAGTAAATAACTTTACATTTCTAAATATTGGACCTCATCTGCCAGGTAGCTAACCAAACACCTATTTTTATCAAGGTCTTCCAATGATGAGGCTACATCCTATATTGAATTTATTTCCCTGAAAAATTTGGTATCATCCACAAAACTAAAATCGAGGTGATTCCAACCTCGGTATCATTAATTAACAAATTGAACAACATTGGGCACAAGAGAGAACCCTAGAAATTATTTTGCAGACTTAACCAAATTTATTTTCCCTTAAGAGAACTTTATGATCAAAACAACCAATTCACAAACCTTTATAGCAATATACCTTTTTTTCTTTGCATAAAATAAATGTTTTAAGAAAACCACTATTGCTCAAAGATTGGTATTTTATCACCTCCTCAAATGGCTCAATTTTCTGCCCTTCTCAATAGACATTATAAACAAACCGAAATCTTCAAAAGGGATCTAGCTGTATTGTAGGAAGTGACAATCGGTTGCTAATCCTTGTGAATTGAACCCAAACTCTTGTTAGGATAAATATGTAGTATACATTGGTATAGCAATACCACATAAGTGCAATTTTTAAATCACATTAGCAGATTAGTAAGACTACAGTCGACATTTTCTTTAAAATTAATACAGCCCCTACCTTTAAGCATTACATCAGCATGCAGGAAGAGGGGCCATAATTACACTAAATGGATAGTTTACACCAGCAGTTTGCACCATCGCGTTGGCACTATTGTGCGATGTGAAGGCAGCAATCGCAATTTTTTTTATAACTTTATTAAAAAATGTGAGCGATATTTTTTTCCCGCTTTATAGGCTGCAGCTGCAATCTGTCGCTCCATACTATAAGAAAAAGTACAGATTGATGCAGGGAACAAGACTTTTTGCTTTGTCTATGGCTGCGTTGGGGAAGGCTGTCCAGTGGAGCCCAGCGCATCTGGTGTGAATGGGCCTTTAGAGCAATGCCAAGTTCATGTTGGGTTTGTGGAGACAGAAATTGGTAAACAAGTTCCATTTTTAGAGGTTTACAAATCAAAAGGATTTTGAGCAATGTTATACACAACAGCACATGTTTTAATGTAAAGGTCACGCAAAATTATGTTGAGATCTTGGAGCCAATGGACACATTTTTTTCTTTTATTTTTTAAATTGCACATATTTTTTCTTTTATTTTTATTTTTTACGGTAGGACGATTCATTGAAACCCCCCACCAAAAGATCCATTATAATGGTGTTGAGTATTCTCACCTATAATTGCTGTTATCAGGAAAGAAGTAGGTCATTGTGGCAGCTTTCTAATGCTGCGGTAGTAGGCAGGGCAGAGCTGGATGATCCAGAGAGACCACAGGAAATCTATTTAACATCATCGTGATTTGCAATGAAACCATAATGTGAAAGCATTGTGATTACATGCATTACAGAGCACTTTATAGAAAGGAAGAAGAGTCCATTAGCTGATAAATTCACTTCCCAGTTTTAGCAACAGAACCTGAATTATTTGTAAAATCCATCAATCTCTGCATTGAACCCACCAGACCCAGCCAGTGAAATCAGGAAGCATTCTAAAGAACAGAGACAAAGTACTACAACTACAGTCCCCGTTTGAAATCTAGTCCAGTTGCCAAAAAACACTACTTCAGTGTTGACCAGCAATACAGAGGAAAGATTTAGGGGTACTTATTTCAGATGATTGCAAAATGAGCAAACAGTGTGGTCAGGCAGTGGGAAAGTGAATAGAATTCTAGGATGCTTCACTAGAGGGGTCACCAGCAGGAGAGAGGACCTAAATCCACTATATAGATCTTTATAGATCAGCATTTGCAATAGAAACCAAGACAGGGTGATTACCTCAAAACAGAAGGAAAGTTCAAAATGAATCTTTGAAAGTGTAGTTAATGCTTGGAATAGACTTCCAGTATTGAGTCAGTCCCCAGTAATAGGATTCAAATATGCTTAGTAAAACACTACACTCAAGGAAAAAAAAAAAAAGTTGTAATTTAATCTCAGTATAAATATAGCTGTTCTGTGAAGCCCTTAGAGTTTTTTTTAGATAACCCAAGTGAACAATTAGCATCATGAAGGCCAAGGAACACACCAGACAGGCCAGGGATAAAGTTGTGGAGAAGTTTAAAGCGGGGGTTCACCCGTACATAACACTTTTTACCCTTAGCTTCATGCTCATTTTGTCTAGGGGAATCGGCTAGTTGTTTTAAAATATGAGCTGTACTTACCGTTTACGAGATGCATCTTCTCCGCCGCTTCCGGGTATGGGCTGCGGGACTGGGCGTTCCTATTTTGATTGACAGTCTTCCGAAAGGCTTCCGACGGTCGCATTCATCGCGTCACGATTTTCCGAAAGAAGCCGAACGTCGGTGCGCAGGCGCAGTATAGAGCCGCACCGACGTTCGGCTTCTTTCGGCTACGAGTGACGCGATGGATGCGACCGTCGGAAGCCTCTCGGAAGACTGTCAATCAAGAAGGAACGCCCGCTCCCGAAGACCCATACCCGGAAGCGACGGAGAAGATGCATTTCGAAAACGGTAAGTACAGCTCATATTTTAAAACAACTAGCCGATTCCCCTAGACAAAATGAGCATCCATCGAAGGGGATTGTTTGAAAAAAAAATTTATGGGTGAACTCCCACTTTAAAGCAGGGTTAGGTTATAAAAAAAATATTCCAGATATTGAACATCTCACAGAGCACTGTTCAATCCATTATCCAAAAATGCAAAGAGTACGGCACAACTGCAAACCTACCAAGACATGGCCCATCCACCTAAACCAGGTGTCGGCAACCCGCTGCTCCGGAGCCGCATGCGGCTCTTTTGAAACTTTGCCGCGGCTCTGGGCAGTGTTGTAAGTCCCCTCTCGGCAACACCGTTCCCATTACTTGGGCGACATTACCGAAATTTCATTTACCGCGCACGGGGGGGCAGTCCGGGCAGAGGGGGTCATGTGACTGTCAGGGAGTCATGTGGCCACAGGCCTGAGCTGGCCTGTGATTGGGTCTCTGATATTGTACAGTATTGCATTTGCTGGGCATGTGGAGGTGGAATCTTATCCGATATTGACAATATCAGATAAGATTCAACCTCCACATGCCCAGCTAATGCAATACTGTACAATATCAGAGGTGGGTGGTATGTACATGAGAGGGGTGCGGAGTGTATATAGGTGGGTGGTATGTAAATAAGAGGGCTGCGGAGTGTATGAGGTGAGTGGTTTGTACATGAGAGGGGTGCGGTGTGTATGGGAGTTGGGCAGTATGAAATACACTGGTTTTTGGTTTTGCGGCTCCCAGTTTTTTTTACTTCGGAAACAGGTCCAAGTGGCTCTTTATGTCTTAAAGGTTGCAGACCCCTGACCTAAACTGACAGGCCGGGTAAGGAGAGCATTAATCAGAGAAGCAGCCAAGAAAGGCCCATGGTAACTCTGGAGGAGCTAGAAAGAGCCACAGCTCAGGTGGGAGAATCTGTCCACAGGACAATGATTAGTCATGCACTCCACAGATCTGTCCATTATGGAAGAGTAGCAAGAAGATAAATATTTTTTTATGAAAACCATAACAAGTCCCATTTGCAGTTTACAAAAAGACATGTGGGGGGACACAGAAAACATGTGGAAGAAGCTTCTCTGGTCAGACAAGACCAAACTATTTGGTCTAATGGCAAAACGCTATATGTGGGGGAAAACTAACACTGCACATCACCCTGAACACACCCTCCATGAAACATCGTGGTGGCAACATTATGTTGTGGGGATGCTTTTCTTTAGCACGGACAGGGAAGTTGGTCAGAGTTGATGGGAAGATGGATGGCGCCAAATACAGGACAATCTTAGAAAAAAAAACTGTTTGAGTCTTCAAAAGACTTGACTGGGGCGAAGGTTCACCTTCCAGCACGACCCTAAGCTGCGCAAACTGTTGACGCTATATAAAACCTGTATAATATAATAATAAACATACAGCCAGAGTTACAATGGAACAGTTTAGATCAAAGCAAATTCATGTGTTAGAATGGCCCAGTTAAAGTCTAGACCTAAATCCAATTGAGAATCTGTGGCAAGACTTGAAAATTGCTGTTCACAGGTGCTCTTCATCCAATCTGACAGAGCTTGAGCGATTTTGCAAAGAAGAAGAGGCAAAAATGTTACTCTCTAGATGTGCAAAGCTGGTAGAGACATACCCAAAAAGACTTTCAGCTGCAATTGCAGTGAAAGGTGGTTCTACAAAGTATTGACTCGGTGGACTGAATACAAATGCATGCCACATTTTTTGGATATTTGTTTAAAAAATTGAAAAAACATTTTTCGTGTTCCTTCCACTTTACAATTATGTGCCACTTGTGTTGGTTTATCACATACAAATCCAATAAAATACATTTACATGTTTGGTTGTAACATGCCAAAATGTGGAAAACTTCAAGGAGTATGAATACTTTTTCAAGGCACTGTACAACTGCACTTGTAGAAGAGACGCTTAATGGCATCCCCTTGCCTTTGACTTGCAGAAGCCATCGGGAGAATTTTTATTTTTCCTGCCAGCAGCCACTTACCATCTCACAAGATGCAGGTTAGTTGATCTACCAGTTTAGGAGAATAAAAGCAGACCTTGCAGCTATGACTAACTAGTACCAATCTGATATGCAGGGTTACAGCAAACTCCTGGGGAATCTTAGGGAAAATGTAGGTGAATGCACTTCTGCAGAGTGCAGGAATATAAAGAACTTTCTTATTTTATTTACATTTTTTAACAGATAGGTGGAATTTTATTTTAGCTGCATGATCTGCTTTAAAGTGATGGGAATGTATTTTTTTCCCATTCAACAAAATATAAATAATATGCCGCTTTGCAATTAGACCAGAGATTATATGTTGTCGTTGTAGTCCCATGTTACCGTATATGAAATCTCTCCGTGTACAGCAATGAAATAAAACATGAAAGGCTTGAAACATTTTTTGCTGAGATTAGGAATCATTTTCCAAAGATGTCAGAAATTATAGCAAGCTAGACTGTCTTGCTTTCATATTCTAAAAGAATGTAGGAAGGGTTTCCAATTCTGTATCAAACAAGCCCAAAGAGCGATCTTTTAAACTCTGGAGATATATATATATTTCCTTTTTTTCTTTATGTTTTAATCTACAATTCCTCTTCTTTTGATCTTTTTTTTTTTTTTCATTTTATGGCGAACTGAAAAAAAGCATATAATTTTTCCTTCAAATAAATATTTAATGCAAGGTACAATTCTTTCCTCATTAGATGAGAGCTGAATGTATGCTTTATTACTACAGTCTTCTTTTTTTCCAGTGGACAGCTCATAAACCAGAAGCGGGAGAGCCATTAAACCACAATCTAATCCCAGCTCTGCTAATGAGCATGCCGTGCCCAACACCGTGACCCATGTAGGGTTTATTGTTGGATGGCAACACATTATCATGGCAAGACTCCCTGTACCTCACCACTTGCAAAAAGTGTCATAGATATGTACAAAATAATCAGTACAAGGAAGAGTGCTGTATCAAATGCAGGAAGGAATTTAAAGAACAACTTCAAACTGAACTAAAACCACATGTATTTTCTACAAATCATGGGGAGGGGGGGGGGGGTACCTGTAAGGTATGTTAAATGCTCACCTCGGCCATGTTTACTGTAAAATTCACAGATTTCAAACCGCCGAATAATACAGCCAGCACTGTATTTCAGACAACTGAGATGAAAGCTGCGACTCATACAGTGAGTGTTCCTGACGTTGGCTCTCCCCCTCCAACAACCACCGTTTCCTATCCCCTGGTATACTTACTTACAGCAGCAGCAGTGCATTGGCCCTATACTGGGAATGCGTTCAACATGCATGTGCAGCTCCAGTGCATTGGGCACATCACACAAGAAACCGCAGCACATCAAGCTGCTACAGAGGGCAGACCATTATTTCCAAATACAGTGCCTTCCTTGAAAAAGAAGGCTGTATATTCATCAACATTACATTTTTGGTAAACTCATTTTATGAATCCAAGCTCTGCAAGCTGAGATAATGTGCACTGCATTGAAGCATTCACACAATTTCACAGTAACTATGAGATAAAACATAGTTCAGGAAAATTCCTTAATCCCATTGTTTTGCAAATCTATGTACACTGCAAACTATGATTTAATCGGTTCGGATATCGCCGTTTTACTAACCTGACAGCTTATTATTCTAAATAGGAAACCTTCATTTTGTTTGTAAATATTAAAAATTCTAACTACCAGCAAGAACAAGTCCTTAAATTTAAACAGCACCTGTCATTTCAGATCAATCATGGCAGCATCTGTTAGCGGGCATCCACTCATCTACTGCCACCATGTTCCTCACCTTGTTCTGTTGCTGCCGCATCACCAGCCGTCCCATTAATGTAAATAGGACTGGGGGGGTGGACAAACAAGGCATGTGAGCAGCAGCATTTTCACAGAGCTCCTGTTTTCCATGCTGAATTGATCCAGTTTCAAATGAACCGAATATTGACGAATATACAGCCTCATGCTACACAACCAAGCTCCATTTCAAGCTGAATAATTGAAATTATTAAATAGAAAAAGCATGTTATTAAAATAAATTTGATACAAAAATCAAAGCAATCCGATTCAAATCCCAATTGCTCGAGGAGAGAAGAAGGGGGGTGCAAGTAAACAGCTTTAACCACCTAAAGAACAGACAGGGGGCCATCATTAGATATCATGCCCAAAAGATAACTTAACTGTTGGAGCAAGAAGTCTCTGCAGAGACAGAAAATGTGTCAATGTGACTGGACAGAAGATGGCATATGGGGAGGAGGATCAGGGAGCTGCAGCCATCTTAGTTCAGGCTGAAACTTTCCCCCGCTGTGATGGAGCAGTAAGAAGAGACTGGCGAGGAGGAGAGAGAACAGCCTACTCTGGCAGCTATTCTAAAGGCTGTGAATAAATGCACTGCTTCAGTTAACCCCCTGCAAGCTAGATTTGGAGGGTTAAAAGAAGAGGTCAGTCTGATAAGGCGGGTTTTACAAAAGATGAGCGAAAGAACTACTTCAGCAGAGAGCAGAGGACAAGTTTCCCCCGCTTATCAGGGAGACCCAGTCCACTGCCCGGCTGGTCAGGGCCACAGATATGCTTGCTGAGGACTTTGAAAATCATCTAAGGTGACAATAATGTGCATATAGTGGGCCTGCCTGAGAAGGGGGAGGGCCGTGATCCTACTGTATTTGTGGAACAATGGCTTACTGAGATTTTTGGAAAGGATGTCTTTACACACTTTATGCTGTGGGGAGGGCACACAGGGTTCCCCCGCGGCCGCTGCCACTTGGCCATCCTCCCTGTGCAATCCTGGCTCAGTTGCTGATAGAGAGATTATGCTGAGACTGGCTTGTGAACGACAAAACGTTTAGTACACTAGTTCCAGAATCTCATTTTACCCCGACTTCACGGAACGGTCCACCCGTGTGAAAGGGCCCTAAAAGGGAACTGAATACAGATGCACGCCACATTTTTCAGATATTTGTAAAAAAAATGGAAAACCATTTTCCTTCCACTTCACAATTACATGCCACTTTGTTTGTTTTGGTCTATTAAATTAAATTGGAAATTTTTTTAAGGGGTATGAATAAATTTTCAAGCCACTGTATGTCTCCACCAAGGAGACATCTGCATGTCTATGGCCGGTTAAGGTAAAAAAAAGAGACAGTTCACCTATCTTCAGTTATAAATAACAGAGACATGTGCATCATAACAATTTCTATAGGTCTACTCTCTTTCATTTCAATCTGCTTTGTACACTGGAAGATGCAACACTTCCTGAACCCTGGATGTTTTCAGTATAAAAAGGCATAATGGTACAGCCTGAATACCGCATGGAGGTTCACTTCAGAGTCACTAATGACATGTTCATCCACTTTCATTATTCAGCATACAAAACAATCAATGCTAAGTATTATATTTGTGGCTGTAGAGAATCCAGTCATTACACAGACCATTATTGTTATTGTTTTTAAATATAAGCTGAGACCATGAACAACATATGCTTTATGATCCAATATGTGCCTAAAGAATGCCAATTCATAAAGGGGTTTAATTCCAGAAGGCAGGATTAAACAAAATAAAAAATAAAAAACACACTAGCATTTTGTAAGCTTGACAATAAATACCACAAAATATGTTCATGCTAATATTATAATGTTGTGCAAGGTAGTTAAAAGATACCCTTCCCATTCCAATGCAAATATAACTAAAGGAAGGGCTATAGTTTCTAATGTAGAGTAGCCCTAAAATAAGTGTTTGAACTATTTTGTTATCATAAGCACCGATTGTTTTACTCCCTTTGTGACCAGGCCATTTTTTTCGATTTAGCACTGCACTACTTTAACTAGCATTACTGTAACCCCCCTTGGGAAAGCGCTTCCCAAAGGGGGTTACCTGATGTAGGGAGAACCCAAGACAGCCAGAGAGGGACCCCAGAAGATGAGGTTCGGGGCCACTCTGTGCAAAATGAGCTGCACAGCGGAGGCAAGTATGACATGTTCCTTATTTCATTTTTTCTTTATTTGAACCTTTACAATCACTTTAAAGTGGTTCTAAACCTTAATGCAAAGTCTCTTACCTCTTATTAGTGGCCACCAGTGCCTAGGAGGAATCCCTTCAGTTCTCCTACATAGAGGAGTTCATATCCCATGGTTGAGACACAAATTCTATCATTCTATTAACAGGTTAGGACCCACTAATTCGGGGTACTTCGTCGCAATAAGTGGGCTTAGCACTTTATGACTATATAGTGTGACCAAACCCCCTGTATTTTTGAATATGTTCAGGTGTTTTTAACTAGCCTTGCAGGATAAATGTAATTTTTGCATGTATGCGCTATAATCTGTTTCGTCTTACCACAGGGGGTCACCTGTACCATTCGTAGAATACCCTGTTTTTTTTTTTTTTTTTAACCACTTAGGGACCCGCTCACGACTATATACGTCATGTTTTTAAAGATGGATATCTCGGTAATGGCAGCAGCTGCTGCCACAACCGAGATATCCATCTTTTCCTTAAGCGGTCCTGTAAACGATAACGGTGGTCTCCGCGGCGGATTCACCGCAAGATCACCATTATCAGCTGCGGGAGAAGGCCCCCCCTCCCGCCGCTCTCCCGAGCCCTCCGCCGCTTACCGGAGCAGTCGGTAGCGGCGGAGGCGATCGGGTCCTGTCCCCTGCTCGGCTGGGATACGAGTGAGGGAAAGATGGCCCCCACCAGTCCCCATAGCATAGCAGGGCGGAAGTGACATCAAAATGTCACTTCCGCCCATGCTTCTTAAAGCAATATTTTCTTGTTGCCATTTTTTCAAATTACACATTTTTTTATTTAAAAAAAAGACACATTTTTTTATTTGTTTTTTATTATTTGCATTTAAGTCTAAATATGAGGTCTGAGGTCTTTTTGACCCCAGATCTCATATTTAAGAGGACATGTCATGCTTTTTTCTATTACAAGGGATGTTTACTATCCTTGTAATAGGAATAAAAGTGATCCATTCTTTTTTTTTTCAGTGTAAAAAATAATAAAAAAAAAATAACAAAAACAATTTTTATTTTTTAAAGCGCCCCGTCCCGACGATCTCACGCGCAAAAGGGAACGCATACGTGAGTAGCGCCCGCATAAGAAAACGGTATTCAAACCACACAAGTGAGGTATCACTGCGATCGTTACAGCGAGAGCAATAATTCTAGCCCTAGACCTTCTATGTAGCTTAAAAGATGCAACCTGTAGAATTTTTTAAACGTCGCGTATGGAGATTTTTAAGGGTAAAAGTTTGACGTCATTTTACGAGCGGGCGCAATTTTGAAGTGTGATATGTTGGGTATCATTTTACTCAACGTAATATCTTTCACAATATATAAAAAAATTGGGCTAACTTTACTGTTGTCTTATTTTTTTATTCAAAAAAAGTGAATTTTTTTTTCAAAAAAATGCGCTTGTAAGACCGCTGGGCAAATACGGTGCGACAAAAAGTATTGCAATGACCGCCATTTTATTCTCTAGGGTGTTAGAAAAAAATATATATAATGTTTTGGGGTTTTAAGTAATTTTCTAGCAAAAAAAAATGTTTTAGTCTTGTAAATGCCAAATCTGAAAAACAGCCAAGGTCCTTAAGTGGTTAATACAGGGCATTTTCTGATTGAATGAGGCAGGAATTGTTACCTTACCGCCCCTCCTCTTCACTTCTTCCAATCGGAGTATGCCTTGTATTCATTAAAAAATTATTTTTGAAAAGTGGCTGTGCTGTTTGCGTAGAGCCCGAAAGATCACAGCTTTTACAGCATTCTCAACAACCCTCCGGACATCGGATATGTATACTTACATCATGCCGAGCTGGCCCAACGTAATATGCAAAAAAAACTTTCTGGAGTTCCGCATTAAAATAGTTAATACATCAAAAAACTTTCTGATTTGTTAGCACATTTTCACTGCTCTAATGGGTTCAACATGGTTCCAATTCCAATACACTCAGTCACCAACCCATGCCTATTAATATAATCAACTTTTTATCTTTATATATTTTTATAAATATTTTCATCATAAAAAAAAAAAAAAAAAAAAAAAAAATGAATAGAAATTTACACAAGAAAAAACCAAAAACTCAACCGTTTTTAAGCAGTAGTATAGCTGTGGAAAAGCCATACCATTACTTTATAAATGGGCTCTTAGCAGGGCTGCTTGCATATGCATTTTCAGCATTCAGCATCACAACACCACTAAACACCATAGCTGCTCCCACTGACAACAATGTTTTTTTACACTGCTTCCACTGAAAAAGTGTTTCTTTTTACTCCCACTAAACTCAACACAGGATTTTTTGCTACCACTGACACCAACAGAGTGGGTATTTGCTCCCAATGACCACATAGCTGATCGGTTCATTTTTGTTCCTACAGGGACCAATAATGAGGCTTACTTGTATGCACTCTACACCAAGAGTATTTTTTATTTTATTTTCTTATTGACCAGCAACATAGGGCACTGTTACACAGCCCTGACCCTAGCACTCTGTATGCTATGTTGTACTTTACATTTGTCCTGAGCAAATGGCAGTCTTAACCTCCCTGGCGGTATGATTCTGTCTGGAATTACGTACCAAAAGCGGTACAATTATTTTGCAAGGAAATTTGGCGTTTTATACTGTAGGACTGTAATTTTTAGAAATAACTCACTTAAATCTGACCAAGCAAGAGTCTTGTAGGCATCCCGGGTATGATTTTTTTTTTAAAACAAAATTATAAATTATAATATATTAAATAATTATAAATAATTATAACAAATAATAATATAATTATAATAAAAATTATTCAATAATGTAATCAACTCAAAATCACCGAAATTTGCTCAGTTGCAGAATTGTCGCTGTAATTTTTTTTTTTTTTTTTTATGACGAATTTCCCCACAAATCGCTATCGCACAATTCTGCAAGTTATTATAATTTATTATCGCTGTTTTCTAGCTGATCTAAAACCATTTTTGACATAAAGGGACACTTTTGGACAATCTACAGTTTTTAGGCAGAAAGAACATTTTTTATTATATAAAAGGGCATGTAGGGCACTGGGCAGACCACTAGGGACAAGGGGGGTGTGTATTTTTTACATACAGTACTGTAATCTATAAGATTACAGTATACTGTGTGTATTGTGTTTGTTTACTTTTTTGAATTTGGCGCCGTTCTCCGCTCCCGTGCGTCGTAACGTCGCAGGGAACGGAGATCGGCGGCACACGGGGAGACTGTGAATCGAGCGAGGAGGTCCCGCTCGCTCACACAGCGGGGATGCATCGCTGGATCCAGGGACAAGTTAAGTATCTTGCCTGTGGATCCAGCGAGAAGGTAAGCCGCGCCGCTGCACACTCTGCACGTCCAGCCCGAGCGTGACTCGGGGTTACCGATCCTAGCATAAAAAATCAACCCCGAGTCACGCTCGGGTTTACCGCCAGGGGGGTTGTAAAACGTCATGTTATGCATTAAGGTGAAAAAACATTTTACGAACATTTTACCTGAGCCCTGGAAAGTCCCACGTCTTCCTTTGCTCCTTCTTCTCGGCTCTTCATTGGATAAATTGCTAGCAGCGCACCCATTGGCTCGCGCCACTGGGGGCCAAGTCCTGTAGTCGGTGGCTATGGACGCCGAATACAGGACTCGGGACTGCACCTGCAAGGTAACCCCCCCTGGGAGAGCGCTTCCCAGAGGGGGTTATCAGAAGCAGGGAGGAGCCGAGACAGCCGCCGAGGGACCCCAGAAGACAAGGATCGGGCCACTCTGTGCAAAACTAACTGCACAGTGTGACAGAGTATGACATGTTTGTTATTTACAAAAAAAATATTCGAACCTTTAGTGTCACTTTAACTCTTGTTGGTTGCTGGTTATTTTTCTTTAACGTAGGCTCAGACAAAGCGTTAACCATACACTGTATACATTTCAGGCCAGCTCCTGATGAACTGGCCAAAAATCCCTTTCAAAGGTTGGAGGAGCAGGCAGAAAATTGTTCACTGAACAGCAAACGTATCCATTTAGATGCAGCCCATTTGGGCAACTGACAACCAGCCGCAGTGCGAAATTTTCAAGTCGTACTGTATAGTGTGGCTGGTAGAACCTGTTGATGGAGCACTTAGGTTGAATGAAAAATTAAATAAAAATGTATGTGTGTATGGCCAACTTAAAGTGGTTGTAAACCTGAGTCATGAAATCTGAACTAAGCACATATATCTATAGTGTTTATCTCTCAGATGTCTTCTTTAAGTTCAGTTCTCAGAGGAAAAATATCTCCTCTGCAGCCTGTTTGAACTGGAGAACTTCTGTTTTCAGAGAAAAAAAAAAAGGAGGAAACGTTTTTCCTCTGAAAACAGCCGAGATCAGTATAAAAGTTGGTGGGCTGTCTGTAAAAATATTGTGAGATTACAGTGCAGCCGACTTTAAAAAGTAAAACCAAAAGTTTAAAGTGTTACTGAATCCAGAACAATAAAATCAAGCTGTATATGCAGTAAAGTATGCTCGTTATACTCACTGTGGAACCTAAGGGGTTAATCCTATGGATTATGTATGAAGCCTGTTTGATCCTGTCACTCCGATTCTCTTCTTACACTGTCTCCAAAAAAAAACTTGATATTTACAGAGCCAGGGGACTGGCTGAACATGCTCAGTTTGGTGTGTATTGCTAGAGAGTTTTTTTTTTTTCTTGGGAGGGTGCAGGTGATCAGCACAGGGCCAATCAACACTGTCCAGACAGAGGATCAGGGGAGAATTAAAATAGAAGAATAGAAGAAAAGTCACAAGGCTGCAATATACTGCTGATGAGAAAAGGTATTTAGCAGTTTAGATTTACTAAAATAATTGCATTTCCACGTTCTGTGGAAGACCAGATAGTGAATGCAGGGTCCTGGGTCTAGTAACATTTTAAAAGAACATGTAATGACACGTACAGACATATAACTAAACTATATATATATATATATATATATATATATATATATATATATATATATATATATATATATATATATTCAAGATGGGTGCGGTGAGCAGCACAACGGTTCCAGATAAAGTGCAAAAACTATCAGACCGTCCCAATGGTAATATATAGAAAATTCAAACAAGTATTGCTGCACTTAAAATTAAAGATGATATTCAAGCCTGAGGAAGGGTGTTCTGTACTTTGCCCGAAAGGTCATTTAGAACATACCATGTAACCTTTGTCTATTTTTGGACTCAGAATAAATTTTAAGTGCAGCAAACCTTCTATTTATATTTAATAAAAGGATACTTTTTGGCTAGGGAATTTGTATTTGTTGAGTTCATATTTGTCTCCTTGTATGGAGTGATGCTGGTTTAACTGTTTCTAATTATCATAAGGCCAGTCCTGCCCATATTACATGTGGGGAGCGGTCTAGATTCTAGATTAAACAGAACCCATATTAAGATTAAAGCAGAGCTCCACCACAAGGGGAAGCTCTGCTTGTTTGCCTCCCCCCGGCTGCCACATTTGGCACCTTTTGAGGAGGAGGGAAGGGGGAGTGGGTACCAGTTTTTGACAGGTACCTGCTCCTCCAACTTCAAGCTGACTTTGCTGCGGCGAACCCAAACGGAAGATATTCCCCCCTCCTCCTTCCCCCGCCACGAGCCATTCACAAAGCATTCGCTCAGTAGGGATCTGGCTGTAAAGCCACAAGGATTCACTGATGGTTTCCCTTAGCTGAGATGATGGCGGCAGCCGATTGAAAAATACACTGCTGGGGGGCGTGGCCTGGAAGGGCATGTGAACAGTCGCGTTGCACGGAGCTCCCGCTAGTGATCCTACACCGATCCTTTTCCCGACGCTAATAGAGCAAGGCGACCGATCCACCGGCACCGCACGGCTACGCTGACCATACCGAGGGGTGTTTGAGCGCTCACCGTGGCCCGGATGACTCGCAAACCGGAGAAGGGAGCCGCGTCTGCAGCAGCCATGGACACTCAAGATGGCGCCGGGGTCACTCCGATGCAGAAGGCAGCACGTGGAGCCGATAAGCACCCGGAGGCTGGAGGTAAGGCTCCTAAGGCACAGAGACCCCAGGGGAGAGACCCCCCTAAGGACATGGTGTACTATACACAGAAAATGCAGGGCCCCACCAGCTCCCCGGTACCATCGCAACTCACGTGGGCGCAGAGAGTACAGGGCCAAAATGGCGACTCGACAATGGATGACACGCTGCCACTCGAAAGTCCCCCTGACACTATGCAAGACCTATTTGGGGAGATGCAGGGGAGATGCAGGAGGATGCCCCGCAGCCTACACTTAGTGAAATCCTCAGAGCGGTACAGAAATGCACAACCTCGGTTACTGCATCAGTGGATGGCCTGAAGCTGCAGTTCGGGGAACTTACAGAGACAGTGTCCCTCATGCGCCATGACCTCCAGAAGATCAGGGAGAGGACCACAGCGGTTGAGGGCCGAATCAGCGACATGGAGGACGCGCTTCCCCCCCTGACCAGGGATGCCAGGGCCGCACTGCAACAGTCCGCGCAAGCCACCGCGAAAACGGACGACATTGAGAACCGCCTGAGACGGAACAATGTCCGTATAGTGGGGCTCCCGGAGAAAGTGGAAGGTGGGGACCCCACATCGTTTGTTGAAACATGGCTCCAGGACATTTTTGGCAGGGAGGCCTTTACTACGCTGTTTGCGGTGGAGAGAGCGCACCGCACGCCTCCTAGGCCTCTTCCCCCTGGCAGCCCCCCTAGGTCAATGCTGGCCAGGCTCCTGAACTACCGTGACAGGGAAATTATCCTTCGGTTGGCCAGGGAGAGGGGCTCAATACGCTACAATGGAGCACGGATATCGTTCTATCCAGACTTTTCGGCTGAAGTGCAACGCAAAAGAGCCAAGTTTGCTGAGGTGAAAAAGCGCCTACAAAAGATACCAGTTACCTATGCCATGATGTTCCCAGCCAAGCTGCGAGTTACGGTGAGGGGCCAGGCTACCTTCTTTGAATCCGCGGCGGAGGCTGCGCAGTGGCTTGACCACAATGAACATGACCTGAGGAGACGCCGAGAGGATGACAGAGGAGATTGAGACCATGCATGCGTAAGACACGCTGAAGAGCTCGCCGCAGACCAGATAAGTTACCACCTGCAAGTCGGGATTTTACATGTTCTATGTTTTTAACAGCGTTTATTGAGAGCTTCAGCAACTGAAAATTCACCTCCACTGGACTATATGCTACAGTGGGGGGCATGCACCCGCAAGATGCGCGGTGCCAGTGGCTCACCCCAGTTGGGGGATTTTGTTCCTTGGTGCCCTGTTGGCACGCAACGTTTACTTGGTCCACGCACGGGGGGTGGTGGGAGGACTCCCCCTTTGCCTCGGCTGAGGCTGGTTTGTGGACCCTTTTGATCTATCCGTTATCACATACTGTTATTCTTCTATTGCTCACTAAAGTACACCATTTGATGTTTGGTTCAAGGCAGGACATGGGTGAGTCGGGGGTGGGACCCGGTAAACCCAGGATGACCCCGGGGCCTAGGGTCTTGGACCTTGACTACCGTTTAATTCCGCCATGGCCACCACCCCGATAGTGACTTGGAATGTGCGAGGGGTACACGATCCGTTAAAGCGCACCATGATTCGTGCAGGCCTAAAAAAAACACCTTCCGGCCATCGTGGGGCTGCAGGAGACCCACCTTACGCGGGACACGGTTGGGTGTCTGGGATTTCCCTGGGTGGGCAAGGCGTACCACTCCACTCACACCACGTATTCGCGGGGGGTGAGTGTGTTGGTGCACAGTTCATTGGCCTACCAAGAAATAGATGCTGCAATTGATGGTTTGGGTAGATATGTATTTCTATATTGTAAGATATTTACGGTGAATGTGGTACTAGCCTTTGTATATATTCCCCCCCCCCCCTTCTCGAGAGAGGTGCTGCAGCTTCTTTTATCTTATCTGGAAAACAAGCCAGAGGTCCCAGTTCTGATTATGGGAGACTTTAATGCATGCATGGACCCCGTAGTGGATAGGCACCCCCCAACTCAGATACCTCAGGGAGGCCGGGGAACAATACTGAGCAGGCTGGTGAGTGAGGTGGGGTGGTTAGACATATGGAGGGCCAGAAACCCAGCGACCAAACAGTTCTCCTGTTTTTCTAAAATGCATGGGTCCCTGTCCCGTATCGATTTGTGTGTGGGGTCTCCTCAGGCTCTCCATATGATCCCTAGGGTGGAGTATTTTCCTAGGGGGGTATCAGACCACTCTCCACTGGTGGCACACATGGTCACCCGACCGGTGTCCTCACTGCCTAGAGCCCCGTGGAAACTCAACGCCTTCTGGCTGAAACTCTTTACATCACATGAGCAGGTTGCCCGGCGGATAGAGCAGTATTTTGTGGAGAATTGGGGAGGACCGCGCCCTGGGCTGGGACGCTTTTAAGGCGACCCTACGGGGCACATTTATTGAGGAAATTGCATCCATAAAACACAACTCGTCTGCTCTTTTGGAGCAAGTCGAGGACCAGGTAAAGCATTTGGAACTGACCTATGTAATAGACCCTACTGAATCCGCGAGGGAGGCATGGATGTCGGCCCAGGACTCCCTGGACCGGCTGAGATCCTCCGCAGCGGAGCGCAAATGCTTTTTCACCCAGCAGGCCTATTAAGAGGAGGGGGAAAAGACGGGTCGCTTGCTGGCTAGGATTGCCCGTTCGCAACAGTCGTCCCCCGCCATAGGAGCGATCCGGGGTGCTGGGGGAAGGCTGGTGAACGAACCGGAGCTCATCCTGTCAGAGTTAGCTACTTTCTATTCAGACCTATACAAATCGAGAGATGAGTTTACTGATGGGGAGCTGCAGGGTTACATTAATAATGTGGCTCTCCCGGTCCCAAGTGACGCGGCGAGGGCTGAGCTGGAGAAGCCGCTTACCCTGGAGGAACTCCGGGAGGCGGCGGCCTCCTTCCCTACATGTAAGGCGCCAGGGGATGATGGTATACCCATGGAGGTGTACACTCAGTATGGGGAGGTGATGTTGCCCAAGCTACTGGAGGTGTTCAACTCCTCGTTTGATTCGGGGAACTTGCCCCCCTCCATGACGAGGGCAAACATTATTCTACTACTCAAGGCGGGCAAGGACCCACTGGATCCTGGGTCATATAGGCCCATCTCTCTCCTGCAAAGCGACGTGAAAATACTGGCGAAAATTCTGGCCATGCGGGTGAACAAATTCATTCTGTCTATTATACATAACGACCAGGCGGGGTTTATGCCCGGAAAGTCAACTGCGACGAACCTTCGACGGCTCTATTTGAACATGCAGACTCCCTCAGACTCCGTCGGCAATAGGGCACTGTTGTCGCTAGATGCCAACAAGGCCTTCGACAGTGTCGGCTGGCGGTACCTCTGGGCGGTGTTGTCTAAATTTGGCTTCGGCCCCAGATTCCTGAGGTGGGTGAGACTGTTGTACGCCACACCAAAGGCGGCAATACGAATGGCAGATAGGATGTCTCATGCTTTCGCTCTGGGCAGGGGGACCAGGCAGGGTTGTCCCCTGTCCCCCCTGCTCTTTGCCTTGGCCATCGAGCCCCTAGCGGCCCTGGTGAGGGACTGTGAGGCGGTCCGGGGGTTTCGATACGGAGACATGCATGAAAAAATCATGCTATATGCAGACGATATGCTCCTCTGCCTGGAGGACACAGAGGGATCCCTGCGACAAGTTATGTCCATTCTTACGGACTTTGGCCGGTTCTCGGGGCTGACCATCAATTGGACAAAATCGGCCCTGATGTTCCTTGATGGGGGGCTGGCGCCCGGAAGTAGCTTACTCTGCTCTGTCCCTGTAGTGCCCTCCTTTAAATACTTGGGAGTATGGATATCCCCAACAATAACAGATTATTGCAAACTGAATGTATACCCCTTGCTGTCCAAATTTCGGGACAAGATCCAAATCTGGAACAAATTGAAAATGTCCCTAGCGGGTAAAACGAACCTCATAAAAATGATACTGATGCCACAACTACTGTACTTTCTCCACAATACGCCTATAGTCATTACCCTTAAAATATTCCGAGTAGTCAACTCCCTCTTCAGACAATTGTTGTGGCACACCAAAACCCCTAGGATAAAGTTGGAACAACTGCAGCGCCCGAAGGAGGGAGGGGGCCTAGCTTTACCCAATCCCTGGTTGTATTACCTAGTGGCACAGCTTCAGCATCTAATAGGGGTATTGGGGCCATCACCCGGATCCTCTGCGGCCAGACTTATGCTGCGGGGCTCGGGGGTGACCACGATACCTGAGGGGTTGGAGGCTCGTAGATTTCAGAAACCTAACAAGCGTATGCCCACATTCGCCTTGGTCCAGAAGATCTGGAATAAGGTTCGACAGCTTCAAAACGTGGAGGGGTTCATCGAATTTAGCCCCCTGTGGGAGAATGATTCCTATGGGGAGCTGGCTAAGCTCGACCAGGGTCGCAGGTGGGGGTCGTTGGGGGTTACTCACCTTAGACATGTCTTCAGGGGAGGGGCGCTGCTTCTTTTTAGTGAGCTTAAAGCCAGATTCAATTTACCAAACAACATGCAATTTTATTACATGCAACTGCAGCATGCAATAAGGGCGCAGGGAGCGGATGTGGACTGGGCTCTGTCCCCCACGCCGATCTTCCGAGTGGTGAGCTCTGCACGGGACACTAAGGGCATGATCTCGCAGTGCTACAACATGCTCCTGACTTCATTTCTGGAGGGGCACCCCATGAGAATTGCGGAGCAATGGGAGACGGACCTGGGGCCCATTGAGGGAGAAAGGTGGGAGGAGGCATTGCTGGCCGTAAACGTATGCTCGCTAAACGTTTCACAATGGGTCTCTCAACTCTATATCCTGCTAAGGGTCCACTTCACACCAGCTAGACTTTTTAAAATGGGCAGGGCTCCAGATCCACTCTGTGGACGCTGCAGGGCGGCACAGGGGGATTTGATCCACCTACTCTGGCGGTGCCCCAAGCTCCATAGGTATTGGACGGAGGTCCTGGCTACGCTGAATTCGGTGTTCCAGACCAGCGTTCCATTGGACCCATTGTGCTGCCTGCTCGGCATTCTCGAGGGGGCAATAACGGAGGAGACCACCAGAGTAGCAGTGGCCAGGGCACTGTTTCAGGCAAGAAAGCTCATTCTCATACAGTGGAAGTCGAGGGAGCCTCCCTCGTCCAAGACATGGGTGCAACACATGGGTAGGACGCTCCGGATGGAAAAATACATCTACCAACACAGAGGGACCGCAGGGAAATTCTTTAAACTATGGGACCCATGGCTCGAGACACCGGGACTAAGCCCCCTGGAGCTAGTACAAGAAAGGCTATTAGGAGGAGTGTAGGGGGGGAGAGGGCAGACTGGGTCACTTTTCTGGTTACTGAGTATGGTATCGATCGGAGGGAGTGCGAGGGGCGGACTGGGAAGAGAAGTATGCAAGACAGGTCTAATTGGAGGAAATGGTATAGTATGTATGTGAATAGATGTCATGCTATACTGCTGTTATCGGAAATATATGCCTGTACAGTTTTGATAATGCAATCCACGGTGTACAATGTCAGTATATGGTTTCTGTTTTCTTAACTGTCTGTTATGTGAGCAATAAAAACCTTTTTGATTGAAAAAAGAAAAATACACTGCTGGATTTGTGGACAGGTACATTTTAAATGTCCTAATATTAAAAGTCAGCAGCTACAATATTTGTGGCTGCTGACTTAATTTTTTTTTTTTTAAGGAGCCTGGAGATACTAGATTTAACTGGGTGGAATAAACTTCAGAACTGCTGCACTACTTTCTGGACAGCCTGGATTTGTTCCTTCAAGTGATTGTAAAGTCTTCTTTTTTTTCCTATTAAAATAACAAACTTGTTACTTGCCTGCTCTGTGAAGTGGTTTTGCACAGAGCAGACTTGATCCTCCACTTCTTGGGTCCCTGGCAGGCATGGCTTAGATTGCTGCAGATTCTGCAACAATATATCACCGGAAGGGGGAGCAAATACCTGTACGAGACGGGTATCTGATCCCCCCCTCCTCTCTGAAAGGTGCCAAATGTGACACCAGAGGGGGGAGGAGCCAGATAAGTGGAAGTTCCATTTTTGGGTGGAACGCCGCTTTAAGATAAAAAACCTTCTGACTTTACAACCTCTTTAATTTACTGACCTACCCTCTAACAGTAAACACAATAAAATTTTACAGTATGTACAGAGGTCACTTTATACACAAAAGTAAACACGCGTTAAATGAAAAGTAGCAAAATCACCAACTATTGTCATGAGTTGAAAACAGAGTATAGAATGTTTAAAGTACATCAGTTTATTTTTTTTGTCTTTGCCCTGTTGAGGAGATGAAAAGGGAAGCAAGAGGACCACAAGCAAGGGAAGCAAGAGGACCACATTTTCCCACACACCTCTAGTTCTGGTGACAAAAGTTGTTGAGTTTCCCCATCTCTTTCTGTCTCAATTATAATGTTAGAAGGCCAAAAAGGGGGGGGGGGGCACACAAACTGTTGACCCTTCCCTGCTATATCTAAATCTTATAAAAAAAAAAAAAAGACGTTTGGGCTATCCATACACTTTAAAAATAGTTACCATGGCTTTACTATAAATTGCAATAACACTATAGTCAGCTATTTGTCAGTACCAGTATCTCCACTTTAAACTCACTTTTCTTGGAAACATGATAGCCTGTAGTAGCAATGATAATAACATAATGAAGTGCAGTTACAATCATTTTTATAGCTCTGTAAGAATTATCAGCCCAAATAGGGTTCTAGCTGTGATAGTACGAACATGTTTTATTTGAAGCTGGCATTGAAATGTAAACCATGCACAGAACTGTACAGGATCACGCTGTCAAATTTCAAGTCAATACTTACATGTTTTATAGAGGTGTATAAAACCTGCTGTACAATAGTAATGTCATTTGTTGACAACAGCGGAGATGATGCAGATGTTATTTAAAAAGATCTGGGCTGATGTGTCATATGAATAATTGAAAATTATCATTGGAAAGTTATACTCCAAGCATCACTATTACAGCATGAACTCCAGCCTTCCATTCAGTCTTGCAGAGTTGTGCAGTCTCCTTGTCTGTACTGAAATTGTTTATGCCGATTCTTGTGCATTAGAAGTTGCAGCAAATCAGAATAGGCCACCTTTTTTACTGTCTGGAAAATATCCATCATTTAGCTGCTTCCTCCCCAGCCTGACTGTCCGTGGCCTGCCCCTTACACTGAGTGTTTAAGATCTTTCAATTATGGAGGCTCAGTGTCAAATGTAGGCGTTCCTTAGTGTAGGTCTTCATGCACCACCTGGGACTCTAGACTGACATCTACTGATCAAGACATTTTGATATTGGCGCAACTCCTCCCAATAACCAGTCCACTGCTTACATCAGGGCTGAGGGCTCATGAGAGGAGTATAGAGGGAGGGTACTGTAATGTTTTCAGGAAGCCATGTACAGCACCTTGCTGGCTCTTCCAACCAGCTGGCATTGCAAAGAGAAGCACAGAGACCCAGCAATATCAAAATTGGGTATCTTATGAAAACAGAGCATTTTATTTATTAACATGCTGGGAGTGGAGGATGGAAGAGGGACCAGGGAATGTAAAATATAAACAGATTAAAAACTTCAGCATGTATATTAAGCTTAGCACTTCCTATTTACTAAGCAATTCATTACCTGCTCCTTCAGAGCCATTAGGGAAAAAAAAATGTATGAATGCCATGAAATGCAAGCCAACAGACACATTCTAAAGTAAATTAACTTTGCAATATTCTTACTTTTAAAGTTTTTTTTTTTCTGTCATCGGTTTAATTAAAATACAATGAATTGAAGAATGATAAACAGACACTGCATTCACATGCCTGGAAAAGGGGTAGACAATCAATAACCACTTTTCTTGATTAAATATAGATTTTTGTATTGGACTGACAAGTCGTCCCTAATTTTACCATGCAGCTTGACAAATTTGCTTTGAATCTAGGAGCCAGCTAAAATAGTTCGGAGCCAGTTTTTTTTAACAAAGCCAATTAGCCTTACGATGGAGGTTTGGTGGCAGCATTATTGCTCTCATTCCAGTGTGCACAACGATATGCAACAGGTGTATAGCTATCAATGTTTTCAGGCGTAGGCATCCCGGAGTATAAGTTTACATTTGTATTTGCGTATATGTGGAGGTAGGTCTCCATTTCTTATTATTCGGGGGGGGGGGGGGGTTATGTGCTTAGGTGTAACTTACATTTTTTATGAATCAGGAAAAAAAAAGGGGTTGTAAAGCTTTGTTTTTTATTTTCTAAATAGGTTCCTTTAAGCTAGTGCATTGTTGGTTCACTTACCTTTTCCTTCTAAAAAGTTTTTTTTCTTAGTTTTTTTTTTTTTGTCTGAATTTCTCACTTCCTGTTCCTCCTCAGTAAGCTGTTCTGGCTGACTAACCCCCCAGCCATTATTTTGCATGGGAATTTGGCGTTTTACATTGTAGGCCTGTAATTCTTAGGAATAACTCACCTAAATCTTTCCAAACAAGAGTCTAGTAGACATCTTGGGTATGATAAAGTTTGAAACACAAAATCATAAATTATAATAAATAACAAATAATAAATAACAATAATTTTTATTCAATACATTTTTGTAAATCGTCTAATCAAAAACACAGATTTTTTTTTTTGGTGAAATAAGGGTGCAATATTAGTAGTCATATTGCTTCAGTAAACGTCTCAGGTATGGAAAATTTTAAAACAAGGTACAGCAAAGTCCAACGTCACAGTCGGGACAATAGAAACGGGTTTCTTTTCGGATTTTCCTTCCGATGTCATCGCGCTTGGAGCAGCAAACCACACACATCCTTGTGGGCGCGGTCTTCTTTTCAGTTGGTGGCATGTGGTCCATAAAGTGACGACCAGTCAGTCGTTCCGGGTTCACAACGGTCGAGGTGTTACGAATGGTACTCATAAGGCACATGTATTTTTTGTCCCGCCACCTCAGTGTCATAATTTTTCCTTTCTGCCAGGCAACTACTTCTCCTGCCCCAAGCTTTTTATTGGTAAAGGTTGGCGGGCATGTCACGCCGGTGAGCCCTAACGGTCCCATATGCGTCTGTCTTGTTCAGAAGAAGGAACTCGGAGTTCTGGGGACGTATAAATTGTCTGTGGTGACATAGTAGCCCTGGTTCAGCAATAGCTCAATCAAAGAAAGAACCAAAGCGGTTGCCATTCCAAAACTGCTGAATCTATCACTGAATTTGGTCCCTTTCCCTGTATACAGGACCGAATTCCAGATGTACCCAGAGCTGGATTCACACAGCCCTAATGCCAAATTGAGCGCGCTTTGATGCGATGAACTGTATCCAGCCAAGTCTACCTTAGTAGGCCATAAGAATTTCATCAATACTTTATGTCTCTCTCTGAAACATAGGTCTTCTGGAAATTATTCAAAATAAGCTGGTAAACTTCCCAAATTTCTTTCAGTTTTGGAGCTGGATGAGAACTCTTATCAAAGTCTTCATTATTTGCAAAGTGCAAATATTTAATTATGAGCGAAAATGTATATTCCGACATAACTGTGCCAAAAAAAGGAGTGGCCAATAATTTGTTGGTTGTGCAGTACCATTTCTGCAGGGGTTTCCCCACCACTCCCTGTAAAATTATAAGGCCAAGAAACTTCGAGATGTCCTCTCTGGTTACCGGTTCCCACTTTATGCTCCTTGAAAAGCGCTGATGGGTAGCAGCTTGTTGCTCCTGGTAGCGATTTGTCTCCAAAACTATTTTGTCAATAACTTCATCATTCAAAAAGAGCTTGAGGTATGCCAAGGGGTTGTCATCCTTAACATCCACTTTGATCCCAGGTGCTCCTGTAAGCGCTTTTTTGATGCCATGGTCGCTGTGCAGTTAACAGACACAAAAGTACACTAAAACTGCAGACAAGGGCACTGGAGAAAGCACTGTTTTTATTGTAATCCAATAGGTTTACATTGTATCAGTGCGTTTGTGTTTTTGTCCTTTTGAATTTACCGCCCGTTCCGCCCCCCCTGCGTCGCAACGCTCACAGGGAAGGGAATCAGGGGAACACACAGTGCATCGGGCGGAAGATCCGGCCACCGTGCACTGCGGAAATATATCGCTGGAACAAGGCAAGTAACCTCTTCCAGGATCCAGCGAGGCAATCCCGAGTGTGGCTCGGGGTTACCGATAATGGCACTGAAATTCCACCCTGAGCCACACTTGGGAATACTGCTAGGCTGGTTAAACTGTTACTAAACCCAGGACCCTGCATTCACCATATTTGGTCTCTCACAGTACACAGAACATGGAAATGCAATTATTTTAGTAAACAAACTGCTAAATCACTTTTCTCATCAGCAGTATATAGCAATCCTGTGACTTGCATCAGTCTCTGCTTAAAGCTTGTAGAAGGAATTATTCTCCCATGACCCCAGGAAAAAGAAAAAACTGTCTAGCAATACACACCAAACTGAGCATGTGCAGGCTGACTCCTAATGCTCTGTTCCATCACAAGATGGGTTGGAGTCAGTTAAAGGGGAGGATCAGAGAGACAGTCTTTAAACACAATGCAGAGGATTTTTTTTTTCAGTTTTTCAGTTTTAAACGTTTTTTATTGAAAATAAAAAGAGGTACAATACAACATAAGCAATGCATCAATACAATGCAACGAAAGAAAAGGTTGGTCAGACCTCCAGTAGTGTACAGAGAAAAAACATGTCACACTGCAAATTACATTTGGTAAACAATTTACAACACTTATAGGTAATAAACCAGAGATCTGCCCTCTAACATCTGGAGCAGTGAGGGGTGCTAACTACTCAAAACCTACTTGTAGCAAGAATCTTGGCAAACTTACTACAGGATGGAATATACCAAAGAAGCGAACAATCAGGGGCATATAGAAACTACAGACAAAGACAGACAAAGACCAACAGGGACAGACAGACGGACGGGACAGACAGATGAATGTACAGACAGACAGACGCTCCAATCCTCTGAAAAAAATCATGATGTGTGAGGTAGTCGCTCTAGGGTACATAGGCAGTCAGATCAGGGGGGGGGGGGGGGGGAGTGTCGGGAGCTCCCTGGGATCATCCATACGTGGACGTCACGGGGGCAGGAAATCGAGGTAATAGTCAGATTAAGAGTAAGTCTCTAAATAGTGGCGTCTCCCGAAAATGAATTCAGCAGGCCCACGTTTGCCTATAGTTAGTAGGGTTGTCTTTAGCCCGATGGATGAGGTCCTCCATCTCGGCAATTTTGTTAACTCGAATAAGCCAATCTGACAATTTCGGGGGAGTAGGCTTCCTCCAGTACAGGGGAACGCATTGTTTTGCAGCGTTGAGGAGGTGGAGCACAAGGGAATGCCTGTATGTAGATTGTGGTAACGTCATGTGGTGTAGTAAGAATTGGGCCGGGGTGAGGTCCAGGGAGAACGTAGTAATCTGGGCAATCGTGTCACGCACAGGTGCACAGGTAGTTAAACACCAAACTCCATGTGCCCAGACAGGCCCCAGCCACCAGGGGGAACTGAAACAGAGGGGCACAACAGTATATGGGGCAGACCCCCTCCATACCCCTTACCTGGGCATTGCTGGTGCCTGTCCCACTTGCTTCTGCCACTGACTCCATCATGGTGCTGCACACTGTATGTGGCTTGGGCTTGGAACGCCGGTTCCGGAAACATAGGCCCCAGATCCGCTCCTCCCTCTGCGCCATTTCCTAACGCCGCGGGCCTGCTCCATGGCACCGCCCCTTGCCCGATACCTCACTTCCGCCCATCTGAGTCGCCCATCTGCCAACCAAAAGATGGCGGCGGCCTGTAGCGTAAAATGGGCAGGCAGGAAGGATAAACCTGCGGACAGCTGCTGCCGCCTAGGAGCGGCGCCACGGGCAGTACAAGCTCTCCCTGAGCTGAAGAGGGAGAAGAAGCCCAATTACCAGCCATCCTCTGATGCGATGTAGGAGGGATAGGCACTCTGGAGCCAAAAACAAAAGGTATGGTGGAGCAGGTAGCCTGGCCTCTAAGGACAGCACCTCACAGACATGACTCCCACTAGGTGTTCCCTTACTGGAGGAAACACAAAAACGGACGAGCTGTGGGGAGAAGTGTCCTTTTTTATCTGGAGGATTGGGCGTTTCCTATGGTGAAGTGGAAGGAAAAAAAAAGGTTTTAAAAAAAAAAAAAAAAAATTAAACCAACATTTTTTTGGAGGCCTCCTCCACCTTTAAAAATACGCACGTACAAATGTGAAACACATGTGTCGGGGGGGACCTACGTGTGAAAACTTTGATTGTAATACATGTTACATATTGTTACGCATGCCGGAGCGAGAGCAATAATTCTATCACAAGACCTCCTCCGTAACACTAAACTGATGACCTATAGCAGGGGTGCCCAACCTTTTGAAGAGCGAGGGCCACTCTAGCGACTTGGTAACCGGTCGCAGGCCATGATGAGCAGAGCCAGCGGATGGCAGGTCCGTGTCTGCTCTGTATTGGCAGAGCAGACATGGACACAGCCCACTATACGCAGTGTACCTTTGGCTTTCCTGCACTTTGCAATAGACTTCTATTATATTCTACAGGTGTAGTGCACTTTTAGAAAGCTCACCAAACCCTCAGATAATAACTGAAGTCTGATGCTCAGTACAGGTAACCCGCAGGTGCACTGCTCTGCACCTGTGGATCAGTTTGAAAGTAACTCAGTAACCGCTGCAGAACAGATATGCCCATATATACACTGTGATTTTAGTAATAAAACTGACCTTTAATAACAGTATTCTATTCTATTCCATCCCAGAGCAGGAGGTCGTGGGCCACATCAGAGGGATCCGCGGGCCACATGTGGCCCCCGGGCCACTGGTTGGGCACCCCTGACCTATAGGATACTTCTGAAAAACATTGCCTATAGCAAATATAGGATAGTGAATTTTGTCTCCCTTTCACAGTTGCAAACAAATTTAGGGTTTGACATGCTGGGTATTTATTTACTCGGTGCAACCTCATCTTTTATATTTTACCAAAAATGTGGTTATTTTGTTTTTTTTCCCCCCTTAAATTCACTTTAGTGTGTTTCTCACTGAAATTTTCAATTTTCTAGACCTTTGCAGTAATAGGCCTTAGGCTGGGTTCACACTTGTCCGACAAACGGTCCTACATTGGGAGCCTCATGTAGCATGACATGTGAAAATCAATGTTTCCCTATGAGACCTGTCTTAACTGGTCCTACACAAGTCGGTCCGACTTTGAAAATGCTCCCTGTACTACTTTTGGTCCTACATTGATCCTACTTCCACCCACTGAATATCATTGAAGTCGGACCAAAGTAGTATCCCGTTCATGAAAGTAGGATAAATGTAGGACCAATGTAGCAGAGCAAAGTAGGATGAAAGTAGTGTAGTAGTATGAACCCAGCCTTATAGCAATGTTGCCTTATACGTGCATTGCCTGCACCTGTGGTTCTGGGAGAAGTGATTACTTTCAAGACACTCACACCTGAGCGGCTTCCCTTTTTGTTACCTTTGCAGCAATATCGTGCAACATAATAAAATATGTAAATCTTCCGGCCTAGAATAATTTTTTTTAACATGTGTAACAAAACGCAAAAACTTCACTGGCAATGTTAAAATCCGGTAAAACGGTGTATTACTGGATTTTAACCTTGCCAGAGACGTTTTTGCGTTTTGTTACACATGTTAAAAAAATTATTCTAGGCCTGAAGATTGCAATTCATCTGTGCTGATAGAAAAGTCTAAAGAATAAATAAACAGACAGAGGTTGTACTGAATAAAACCATTTTAAAAATAGACACACAAATGAAAAGCAAATCATTAGGTATCTTGTAAGTGGAGACAGGCAAAAGGTATGTCATTGCAGGCTATACTGGTTATATTGGTTTATAACAGAACAGAAAACATCTTAAGGCCATGTCATACTAATTAGCTGTAGCCAGTAATAGAACTGCTTAAAGCCAATTTACCTTCTCAAATGTCATTGTTTTCTCACTGACTAAACCAGCAAGATAACACTCGTTGCTCACTCACTTGTGAGCAATTCTCACGTATCTGACACAAGATCATGGTCACAGAGAAGACTAACCGTGCGGAAATTAACTGCTAAGAAGTCACCTGGGAGAAACCCTCATTTTGGTGCCTTTTGGCTAATTTCTGCAAAAGTGCAGACAATTTAAATAATCAGTTGTGGAAAAACAACATGGACACACACACACACAATACTCTAATCTGCAGAAAACTACTAAAAAAGCAGCATACAGTGCGATTTCAAAATAACTTTGCCGCAATTCACTCTCCGGGCACAGAAATACATCTATCAGCACAGGAAACGACGGGGAAGGTTTGAGTTGGTATGGGCCCCCTGGTTAAATCCCCCGGGGCTGGCCCCACTTGAGCTGGTACTGGACAGGCTGCTCATATAAAAAGTTGGTTGTAAGGGTACTCAGCCAGAGCAAAGGGGGAAGAAGGGTGGGCCAGGGGATTGATTCATTGTTTACACTGGAGCGGGTTCCGGGGCGTGAGAGTTCGCTGAAATTTTTTACATGTACTATTGCGGAATGTGGTGGTTTAGTAGGGGGAGAGTGTAGCATGCTAGATGTTTTGTGTGGGTTTTTTCTTTTTGTGTTGTTATATGAGGATGGGCAAAAACAAAAACGGACAAACTGTATGTAATCATGTATTTTTGCCATATTATTCAATAAACATCCTTTTTTGAGAAAAAACTTTGCCATATTAACCAGGACACAGACAGACGTCACAAAAATGTAACTCTGACTTTTGCAGATGGCAGACTCAATATCTGAGCCTTATATGAAATTGTTATACAAAATAACTAATAGATAATTGGCAAGCATTTTCTTTTACTGTATTTAGTTTCTTGTGGTGAAGCTTCTAGAGGGATATCTTACCGTGAAGCTGTTGTTGACATTTTTTGTACTTGACTCAGCGACGCTTGCATCTGACAAGTCAACCTCATCAAATATAAGAGACTAGGGAATGGCAAGAAACAAAAAAAAGTGTATTAGATTAACCATCAGGCAAGAAACACTAACTTTCCTATACAGATATAAAAGTACAATATACTAATGAAGGAAAAATGTCTATATTACACTATACTTGTTTAATTGACTGACAAGTAATCCGTTATCTAATGCAGAGATGTGTTGAAGGAAGAGCTGTCATTTCTGCATACAGTGATTGACTACTCCCTATTCCTCCTACTGTACTAGAAATATTAAGAGAAAAATATCATTGCTATGGGAAATAATTAAATACCGCCTCGACTTTAAGCAGAACTCCAGCCCCCCCCCCCCACCCCCAGCAGAATACCCCCGCCCCCCAGCCAACTTTTCCAGTTCTATGAAATTTTGAACAAGGATCATTTTGCAGCTGTATTAATTCCTCCAATATAGTATTATCTACTTCTCTACAACAGGCCTTAATAGTTGATACTTTTAGTTGATTTACAATATTTCAGTATTAGTATTTTCGCTGTATCCCATAGAAATGGAAAAATAGATGCTCTATATTTCTTCCTTGGTTCACTTGTAGTATGAAACAGACATTGCCAGGGGCCAAACTTCAAAATTGCTAATCATCTTGATTAAATTCAAGATTTTTTTTTTCCAGTATGAATGGAAGGGCAGTGCCACAATATATGGGCATGTGTTCCCTCGCCCCCACACTTTCTCCAACATAGGGATTATACACATTTGGCTTAAATTTATGTAATTTTGATGAAACATAGTACAACTTAGTTAGCAGTTTAGAATTAATTCATTTTATTCTCAAGTACATTAAGGTGGAATAAACATAATCTATAACGTTACATTTTAAAACTTCTGGGAGTAGTTGATTGAAATCGTGTTCCCAGCTCTCCAAAGACATGAGGTCCCAAGATCGAGGTGCGAAATCAACATCCTGTATATATTAGATATACCGTGTCTATTTATCCCCCCTTGGGCCACAAGTCTTTCCCATGGGCTGGGCTCACAAATGGAACAAAGATTATGGCATGGAATCTATTGCTTCCATCTCCAGACGTCCTGCAGCGAGGAGCCGTACCTACCCCGTAGTTCCAATAATGAGCAAAGGGCATTCCCATACAGAATGTCCTTTGATCTCAAGCAATCTGAGGAGGTCCACTTTAAATACATCTTATTTTTCTTCCCTAGTGGGAAGTAGTTTGTACCGAGAGGGGTTTTTATATTTTTTATAGGTTGTCCCAAGTTCCTTATGTCTTCATTGTAATAGGGAACACCATGTACCCACTCTATTATTCTCAACAGCACTGCTGCTTTATGGTACTTCTCAAAATCTGGGAAAGACAAACCTTCTGTTGATTTGGATCTAACCATTATCTTATAAGCAACGCAAGGGCCTCTATGTTTCCATATGAATGTCTTCATTAATGATCTAAGGGTTTTGAAATATGCCTCTGGAAAAAAGTATCTGAAGAGCTTGGAAAATGTACAGAGCTTTTAGGAGGGTCACCATTTTAAAATCGCATTTATCCTGCCTAACCGAGACAACCTACCGACAGGATATCCCTTCAAATCTTGTTTGATTTTGTTAAGCAGAGGTAGGTAATTATCTTGGTATAAATATGTTACTGATGCAGATAACTGAACGGATACTGTTCAAACTAGGAGATGTTTCTCAGGGCTGTAGTATTACTTTAAGTACACTGCATCTCTGTGAAATACCATCTATAATGCATATACCTTTTTAGTTTATTGTTTTTAGCTCTCTAATCTCTACATTTGCTGAGAACGTTTAGGCATGGCCTTCCTCCCCTCCTGCAAATCCTTAATGGTTGTTCAAGTGATTTGTGGAAATCAATCCATAGATGGCAGGCCAACTCTTGGCTTATTTAAGATTGTAATTTCAATAACAAAATGCTCTATGTTTAGAATTTCCCAGAATGTGGAGACACACAGACAAAAAGTACAATGAATAAAAATGCCTGCAATCATTACCACCACAATAGCAGCTATGGGGCCTGGAAAGTGGGGTTGGGTTGCCCCATTAGGTTTTTTTTTTTAGGCACAATTAAGCATAGAAAAACTATGTGCATGTAGAGAGGACACAAATACAGTACTGTATTAAGGATTGCAGTTGGTGTTGGCACAGCTCTGTAAGCTTCATTCACACTATGCACTCACATTGGCAGATACATGGGGGTGCGACTGAACACCAATGGAAAATACGTTTTTTATTACAGCTTACCTGTAAAATCCTTTTCTTGGAGTACATCATGGGACACAGAGCCTTAAGTATTTACTTAAAAGGGTTGTAAAGGTACATTTTTTTTCCCCCTAAATAGCTACCTTAGTGCATTCCTCCTTAACTTACCTCATCCTTCGATTTTGCTTTTAAATGTCCTTATTTCTTCTGAGAAATCCTCACTTCCTGTTCTTCTGTCTGTAACTACACACAGTAAATGGGAGGCTTTCTCCCTGGTGTGGAGAAAGCCTCTTGAGGGGGGAGGGGGTATGCAGGAAAGTCAGGACACTCTCTACTTTGCAGATCGAGAAAGGAGCTGTGTGTTAGTGGGCGTCCTGACACCTGCTCGCCCCCTCCCCCCTCAAGAGGCTTTCTCCACACAAGGGAGAAAGCCTTGCATTACTGCGTGTAGTTAAAGACAGAAGAACAGGAAGGGAGGATTTCTCAGAAGAAATAAGGACATTTAAAAGCAAAATCGAAGGATGAGGTAAGTGAAAAACGACTGCACTAAGGTAAAGGAAGCTATTTAGGGGATTTTTGTTTTACCTTTACAACCCCTTTAATGAGTAATGGGCCACTTTCAGGTGTTGACACTGGTAAACCCCAATTAAGGAAGTTTACTCCCTATATAACCCCTCCTCCTTCCAGGAGCACATCAGTTTTTATTGCAAAGTAATATGTCTAAATCCCAAAAGAGGGGAGGGACCTCTGTGTCCCATGATGTACTCCAAGAAAAGGATTTTACAGGTAAGCTGTAATAAAAATCCTATTTTCTTTATCGTACATCATGGGACACAGAGCCTTAAGTATTTACTCAATGGGACATCCCATAGCAATGCCACTTGAGGGGTGGGAGAAACAACCCGCAGGGTACACCCAGACTTGAGGACCTATACTGCTGCTTGCAGCACACTCCGCCCGAAGGCGATATCCTCATACCTCCTTACATCCACCTGATAACATTTTGTGAATGTATGCACTGAAGACCAAGTTGCGGCCTTACAGATCTGAGCCATGGAGGCCGGATGACGCACTGCCCAAGAAGCACTAATCGATCTGGTAGAATGCGCCTTAACTTGAAACTGGGGAATCTTGCCCCTTATATCATAAAATTTGAATTATCACTTGCCGAATCCACTTGGCGACAGTGGATTTCGACGCTGCCTGTCCCTTCTTAGGACCCTCCGGCAGAATAAATAAGACATCAGTCTTACAAATCTGAGCTGTTTTTGTAGCACAGACAAAACCAAGTTTAAGTCCCAAGGATTCAAGGGAGTTTTGATGGGCGGATTAAGCCGCGTTACCCCTTGTATAAAGCCTCGGACTAAAGAATGAGTAGCAAGTGGTCTTTGAAATAAGACCGATAAAGCTGAGACTCTGCCTTTAATAGTACTTAATAGTACTTAAGACCATGGGCCCTCCACTGCCATCTTTATGATTTCTGCATACCATAACCTTCTGGGCCATACTGGTGCCACCAGAATTATCGGCTTCCCTTCCAGCTCGATTCTGCAAAGAAGTCGAGGCAGCAACTGGATGGGGGGAAATGCATATATCAGCGAGAACTGATCCCATGGGGTCACCAACGCATCCGTTCCGCATGTGAGTGGATCCCTTGTCCTGGGCACAAAGTTGACCAACTTCGTGTTGAATCTAGATGCTAGGAGATCTACGTCCGGAGTCCCCTATTTTCGGCAAACAGCCCGAAATATGTCGGGGTGAAGCGACCATTCCCCTGGCGACTTAAGTAGTCCGCCTGCCAATTCTCTACTCCCTGAATGAAGATTGCAGAAAGGCAAGGGCCATCCGCATTAGCGAGTCTAAGGCTTAAATTGTCTTGTCGCAAGCAGACAGGATACTGTTTTGTAACGGTCTTGAATGGGACTGGGCATAACGAACTGCTTAGAATGAAGCCACCATGGTTCCTAGTAACCTCATGTAGAGGCGAATGGAGGGATTGCCGTTTGACCTGACCCTCCGCACCAGTTCTCTTATGGAGTTGATCTTTGCTTGAGGCAAGATTACTTTTTCCTAGGCTGTGTCTATGATCAGACCCAAGTACTCCAGTCTATTTAGCGGTATTAAAGGAAGATTTATCTAGGTTGAGAATCCAACCAACCAAATGCTTTCAGATAGTTGGTTGTAGTGTGTACGTTTTGCTCCAAACGAGTCACCGATTGATCTATAAGTAATAGATCGTCTAGGTATGCCATGATTGTTATGCCCTGGGCCCTTAACCTGACTAGAGGTGGGGCCAGCACTTGGGTGAACACCCAAGGTGCTGTGGCTAGCCCGAAGGGCAGGGCTACAAACTGGAAATGCTGTTGTTCCAATTTGAATTGCAGAAACTTTTGATGAGCAGGAAATATAGGGAAATGCAGGTATGCATCCCTTATGTCGATTGACGCAAGAAGTTCTCCTCCTTGAAAGGATGGAAACTACTGATCTGATTGTCTCTATGCGAAAGGAGCAGATCTTCAGGAATTGATTTAGCTTTCTTAGATCTAGAATGGGTCTGAGGTCTCCATTTGGTTTTGGTACCATGAAAAGATTAAAAAAAAAAAAAACAGACCTTGCTCCTTTGTGGGGATCTGTATGAGATCTGTTTGAGATATTAAATCGGTCTAGTGCCTGAAACAGAGATTGTCTTTTCTCTGGATCTTTGGGCACGCTTGGTCGTAGGAAAAGAGACGGTGGAAAGTACAGGAATTCCAGCTTGTATCCCAGCGTTACCGTGGAGATGACCCATGTGTCCAGAATTTCCTTTTTCCAGACTTCTGAAAAGTGCAGAAGTCTTCCCCCCACCTTGGTGAGGGGGGGTTGCCTCTTCATGACGAGGCTTTAGGATTCTGTTTTGCAGATTTCCTATCCCAGGGCTTCTTTTGAGCCTGGGTCTGATCCTGAGGTCTTCCTCTAGAGTCTGATGACGGAGGCCGTCACCACTGCTTAGAGGCAGAAGCCCTTGGCGCTGGGTAAATAGCCTGTTTAAATGCAAGGCGTTTGCATTTTCTTCTGAGCTTCTGATCCTCCCAGCCAGTACTAAAATAAATTCTGAACGCCTAAAGTAGCCTATAAGGCTGTAAAAATCCCAGCTAGTTTCTGTCGCTAAAAACAGACAAGATGGCTTTAAGACTATGAGGATAGTACTTGCAATTATGCTAGAACATAAAAAAAAAATGTTTTTTAACTTACTACTAGACCACCTCTTACTTGTTTTGACAATGGTAGAGGTGGGCGCTCCCAGAATTTACACTGAGCTATGGAGATCTAAAATGCTAAAGACTGGTGAACTTCTAAAGGGCAAAAAAATCTGGGAAATTAAGAAGTTTAAAAAGTTAATTGCTTGAATGGATACCCCCTAGTCTCTGACCACTTCTTTCCACAGCTTAGTTTCCAAGTAGTGTCCCGATAATGCCGACAGCTGTCCTGCTACCTCATCAACATAGACACACTTTAAAGGGCAATTCCAGGCAAAAAAAACTCGAAACCTGCTCTCTGCCACATTGTAAACCTAATCTATCTAACCCTGTAAAGCAAAAATCGATGTACTTACCTATTCTGCAGCCGATTCAGTCCAGTTTCGGGTGGCAGAAGCTGTGTGCAGGAGAGGTCCGACAATGGCTGAAATGGCCGGGAAGTGACATCACCCATAGACTTACTATGGGGCTTCCATTGTCAGCTGACTCTCCTGCATCCGCCTTCACACTGAAGCCGCCGTTAACAGCGAATGCTAGGACCGGACCGAATCAGCTGCAGAATAGGGAAGTATAGCAACTTTTGCTTTACAGGGTTAAATAAATTAGGTTTAGAATGTGATACAGAGGCTTAAGCCAGGTTCACACGGGCCGAATGTCGGCAGACGTCCGGTTCTGACCGGAGCCGACAGGGTTTTTTGTTCAATCCGCGGGGTTGAATGAAGAAAATCTAATAGCGTGTACCCGGCTTTAGCATCAGTTAGGTTTTGCCTGAACTTTCACTTTAAGTTAAGATGAATTACAGTAAAGATGGCACCAGGTGGCCCCATCAACATTATGCTCTGGGGCCCCATGATCTGTAGTTATGCCCCTCCCTGCATTGTTTTGTGGTTCTACCTTATTCCACTATGGAAAAAAAAGAAAAATGTGATTTTAATTTAGGATATATTGTAGTAGCGCACAAACCTATATTTCCGATGAAAGAAAGAAAGCAGTTTTTAAAAACTGAACTGACCTGTAGATTTTCACTAATCTATACAATTTGTGATTTATCTTGTAGAATGGTTTGACTACAAATATATTCTTAGAATTCCACTATAACATGGCCCCAGTGCTGACAGACTTTATAAAGCCTCTTTTTTTTCTTTTTAGAATTTCTTATTTTAGAAACTTTTTATGCAACTCCTATGGGAAATCTTATTTTGGCAGCACAATTACAGATTGCCACACACAGTACAGGGACACAGTGTTGCTTTATTGGAGGCAGAAACCCACTCCTATTTTTATTCTCACTGTTTGACGTCAAAGAACACTGTAGAACAGAATTTCAGTTTTACAGTTTTCCAACATTAAACCAAATATGGTCGTTTAAGCAGATTTTTACTGCGAGTCTGTGCAAAAAGGTCTAATCCCTTAAAGCATAAATGGCAAACTGTTACACAGTTCAGAAGGAACCCACTAATTGTCAAATAAAGATTACGTCTAATAAAGAAAAATTAAAACAAGTGTTTATTTTGCTCATTATAGGCAGATAGGTGTGGTCACTAGGTCCTTTAAAATATAAAATAAAAAATAAAATAAAAAGACCTGTATGATTCTGCTCAAGTCAACAGCTCGCTACCAAATGATAGCTACAGTAACTGCACAGACAACACAGAGAAATTAAAAAATGTTTAATGTCCTGGGCCATGCTTGGTTCACAGAATTCCCCACCCTGCTGCAACAGAGAGGAACCTGTAAAAGTATACACAGTGCTGCCTCTCTGCCACTCACTCACTGTAGGGCAGCTGTATATGGTGCAAAAGCATGTGGATGCAGACCTGTGGTCAATTATGTGGGCTGGAGCGTGTCGGATCAATGATCCCACAGGCTGGGCCTCGGTCCCATTTTGAGAGGTAGTCCGATATATGATGGATTTTGCTGGTGGGACAGCTGCAATACAGCATAATAAAAAAAGAACATCACAATATTTGTTAATTGATGTACCCTGAATCGATTGCCATGTTTTCAACGGAGTTTCAAAGCGGTAGTAAACCGCAGCATTTAAAAAAAAAAAAAAAAAAAAACTCATTCAAGGCAATGGCATAATGTGCTAGTATGCATCGCATACTAGCATATTATGAAATACTCATCTTAGAACGAAGCCCTCCAGAGGTGAGAAGTCACCGCTGACCAGGCTTCCATCTTCTCCTGGTGTTCCAGGGTCGCAGGCTCAAGCTGTAGGAGTGGCCGGACCCACAATGACATCACTCCCACGCATGCACGCGGGAGCCCTTGGCTAATTATTATAGGCTTACCTGTAGGTACAACTCCAAAAAATTACTATTACTACTTTAAATGATAAATTCACCTTTTGGAACATGGTTTAAAATGTTCCACCCGTATATAGAGTGGAACATGTAACATGACCCAGCAGCTGCAGCCAGACATTCTTCCCCCACCCAGTATCACTGTTTGAAAATAAAGTGGCTGTGCAGGCTCCGCCCGCCTCATTTATTTACGGTCCTCTGTGAATGCAAAACGTTGCCGCTGTCAGCTTGTAGTGGTAGTTCATTCATTCATTCTTCCTGTCAGCGTGCATCTATCTGCCCATACGAGGCACAGACATATACACTCAGACGTCTGCAGGGCTGATCAAAGACCAAGGGAGATCCTACACACCCAGGTCAACGTAATGAATGCCAAAAGAAAAATTCCGGAGAGCCACACTCCAGTAGCCACCTTTTATTTAACAAAAAGGGGTCCTTAAAAGTACATCAGCCACACAAAAAAGGGGGGAGGGGGGGGAAGCTGTTGGCGCACTTTTGCATTTTAATTTTGCTATTTTTGCCTGAAACGCAAACAGCTTTTTTTTTTTATAATTGATGTACTTCAAGGCTGGGGTCACACTGGTACGACAAACGCTCAGACATTGGGGGCACATGGCGCATGACGTGTATAAATCAATGGTCCCCTATGAGAGCTGTCTTAACTGGTCCTACAGAAGTCGATCTGACTTTAAAAAAGGCCCCCCCCCTTCCTGAACCCTACCAGGCTCCATGCCCTCAACATAGGGGGCACCAAGGGCCTCTTCCCGACAACCCTGCCGATGGTTGTCACAGGCGGGGGCGCATATCGGAACCAGGAAACCCCTTTAATCAGGGGGGCCCCAGATCCTGCCCCCCATCATATGTGAATGAGTATGGGGTACACTGTACGCCTATCCAGTCACCAAAAAAAGTGTCTTTTCCCTCCGGCAAGATCTTCTTCCGCTGCCGGGTCTTTTCGGACAGAACAGAGGGAGAAGACAGCGGAGAGAGGAGAACTAGCAGAGGGAGAAGACATTGAAGAGAGGAGAACTGGCAGCAGAAGAAGACATCAGCAGAGGGAGAAGAACCGGAGGGTGAAGACATCGCAGGAGGTAGAAGAAATCGGAAGGAGAAGAGACGCCAGAGCCATTTTAAGAAATTACTTTGTCAAAAGCCTGTGTGCCGTTTTTATTTTTGACGCTGTTTTAGGTGAATGAGTAGGGCTACAATGGACCCCATACTCCTTCACATAGGGTGAGGAGCCAGGATCTGGTGGCCCCCTCAATGGTTGTTAGGAAGAGGCCCTTATCCCCATCGAAATAGGGACAAACCACCCACCCTCCCATGTTCGCTCTTCCCCACCACCTTTCCTGACCTGCCACCTGTGTGGTCGGATAAGGGTCTGGCATGGTCTTGGAGGGGAAACCCTGTGCTGTTTTTTATTTTTATTTTTTATTTGGCATGGGGCTTCCCCAAAAGATTCATACCAAAATCAAAGGGCCTGCTATTGTTGGGATCAAAGTCAGAACTCATTGAAGTCGGATGAAAGATGGAAGAAGTTGCAGGGCAAAGTCGGATCCACAGTCGTATGAGTGAACTTGGCCTTAGGGACTTTTTTGCTAAATAAAGGTGGCTACAGGAGTGCAGCTGTCCAGAATGTTGCTTTTTTAATTCCTTTCCAACATTTTTTCCTTTTTTAACAATAACCAGGGATAAATGTTGTAACGGTCACCACCGTTTACGCCCTTCCATCAACTACGATAGCTCATCTGACACACAGACAAACCAGCAGGCATCCGATTTCCCCAGAATCAAGACGAGACACGCAGCTCTGTACTTGTTTCAAATGAAGACAATTTTAATGGTTTCTTCTCAGCTTATATACAGTACAAGGCATTAAAGGAACAATCAACTCCCCACCCACACACAAAGGCTAATTACTAAACATTCCTTCATTAACAGCATTACAAACAAAACACCATCACACAATGCTCTCTTTCTAATCCACATCCCCAGACAGACGTTCTGTCTCCAACATGTATATTCCATACATAAACAGTATTTAGCATATATAATTAGAGGTCTGGGAGCAGACCTGGATTAACACCTGTCCGTTACAACAACTTTACACAAGGACAATGAAATGTCTTCCAGGCCCTGACTCAATTAGCATGTCACTAGTCAGGGCTAATCATAGAATGAGTCACTATTGACTGGTTGGGCCAACATCCTGCAGTATCTCAAAATCCTGCAATACGAAGTATCAGTGATGTCCTATCTCATGTAATACATGAATTATGATTCACTTGCCACCCCATGCCCAAAGGGCACAGGGTGGACTCAGACCCAAGAGTTATCAGTGACGCTGACACAGGAGTATCCCCCATCCTCACAAAGTCTCTGGGTGTCCCGGGTCATTCCGCTACAAATGTATATATTTATTATACCAATAAAAAGTCTTGAGAGATTTAGTGAATGTGAACATATAGCTTTCTTTCTACATTTGATATATAGTGGGAAATGCTATGCGTGACTCCGTTGGTAAATAATTTTTTTCCCCAACTGTACTGTCCCCATCACTTTACCTGCTGCCCCTTCAGGGCAGTGTTAATTTTCCTGTTAAATTTCAATTTGGTTTTAGTCAGTCTTTTGACTAAAATGCCTTTTTAGTTTTAGTCGTATTTTAGTCATCTAAATTTGTTTTAGTTTTAGATGCATTTTAGTCAACTAAAATCTCCAGTACATTTAAGTTGACTAAAATCTAATGGGTTTTAGTAAAACTGTAATGCATTATTTAAGCATTTCTCTAGAATTTCCAAAAATTCATATACTCCTGGAGTCAAAATCTAATAACATTATTTATGGTATTAAGTTTTGAACATGCACTACAGACACAGATTTAGCTGTTGTGATATATAACCAGTGTTCGTTTTGCAGTCAAATTTCAATTTAGTTTTAGTCTTGGGAAAAAAACATAGTTTTTTATCATGAAAAAAAAACTACGTTTTTCAAACTTCATTTTTAAAAACGACGTTGCCCACACACCATCGTTTTCTGAAAATGCTCTTGCAAAGCGCGGTTACGTACAACACGTACGACGGCACTGTTACATTCAAGCTCGCGTCATAACTTGCTTCTGAGCATGCGTGGGTTTAAAAACGTTGTTTTAAACGTCATTTTAGCCCACGCACTATCATTTTTTATGACACAAAAAACGACATTTTGAAAAACGACATTAAAAATTGAAGAATGTTCGAATTTTTCAGAAGACATAAAACAACGTTTTGCCCACACACACGATCATTTTAAATGACGTTTTTTAAAATGTCGTTTTTTTCCATCACAAAAAACGACCGTGTGTACGTGCCAATAGTCTTGACTAAAATGACATTTTAGTTTTATTCATATTTTAGTCAACTAAAATAGAGTTCATTTTGTCAACAAAGATATTTTCGTCTACAAAATTAACACTGCTCCAGGGTCCTTTTTGTATTGACTCCTGTTACAATTTCTTCTACATCCCTCCTATTCCCTCCCACCCATTCTGTGTGCACTGAGTTATCATTACTCTGCAAATCCAAAAAGCCATTAAAAGCAAATTCTAAAGTTGCTTCTAGGCAGTCAAGTTTAAAAGCATTCAGATGAAACGCCAAATGCTTCTAACAGCGCGTAAATGCGGTGACCCGCGTTTTATAAGCATTTCGTTTAGAGAGTGACTGTATTTTCCCATTGCAACTGGCCACCAAAGTTTTCCCAATGAAAAGGATTGTAAACTAAAACGTTCACGAACGCTCCTAAACGCGGCATGTAAATGTGGCAAAACTAACTTTTTTTTATGTCGTTTATTAGCTATCCAGTCAGAAGAGGTTTTCAAATGTCCAGTGTACATGAAGCCTAAAACATATACCGTTTGTGAAAATAGGCTTACACTTATAAAGAAATAAAATAAAAAACTTTTGTTAACAGTAAATATGAAAAGTGTGATGGCAGTGTTAATGGTATATTTATACCAATGCAAAATATCTTGTGTTAATACCATGGCATGCATGAACGTCTTCCTATTTCTGGAACGCACAAAGAAACGTGGATTGCTTTTCCCTTTGCACGCTGCACAAAAACATGCATGAAAGCGTGCTGGAGAAAAAAAAATCGCCTGGGAAAGCGCGTTCCGTAGCATTGCAACAGGTGGTGATTGTCTGCGCTGTGATATGGCTTGATCAAATGAGTGGAATAGGGAAACGGTGAGTGAACGGGCTAGGGAAGTGACAAGTGATGCAGACACATATTAACCTTACCGGTTTAAAAATAGGTGCAGTCCTGTCTGGACTGTAAAATGATACAGTGAAATTTTACACATAAGGATGTAAGTGAAAATCAAAGCAAAAACCTGAACGTGAACATAAAATCTTGAATAAGTGCAAAACCAAAAAAAAAAAAAAAAAGGATAAAGAACCCAGTTCAACACTGGAACTGGTGCAGCAGTGAGGAAATGATAAGGGTGGAAAGGGTTCCAAATACTGCAAAGGGGATACAGTCCTAACCAATCCAAAAAAACGCATGCAGCCCACACCTCAGTGATAAGTGCAGCTTACCTTCCAGCTGACATAAAGGGCCAGACACATAGGATATAAACGTTACCAGTTTTCAATTGGGTGAAAATCTTCCTGCCAGTTCTCAATAATTGGTCACACATAGAGAGACAAAGATAATAAGGAAAAAATGTTGTAGCCTTGTACTCCTAATACTTATACAGCTGTAGGGAAAGGGATTTGATTGGCAAGGTGGTAGATTGAGTCTCCACTTACACAACTTACACAGTGTGTAGGGAAAAGTTGCACATCTCCACGAGTGCCGAACTCGTCTCCTGGTACTTCTCACTGTTGACAGCTTGTGGCTCTTTATCTTGTATCAGGCTGTCCACTCGTGTCAGGATAAGGAGAGCAGGGGACGGAGGGAGGAGATAGTGCACATAGCATAAAACTGTACAGAAACTTTAATAACTAAAACCATAAAATAAAAAACTCACATGGAGCAGTGAGGTGGCGATCATGTATCCACGAGCGCCGCGCTCGTCTGCCGTCCGTTCGGTACTGCTCCCGGTTAGTGCTCTGGGTCCCGACGCGTATTCGTCACACCACGTGACTTCCACTCATTTGATCAAGCCATATCACAGCGCAGACAATCACCACCTGTTGCATATACTTTTTGTCTACTAAGGATAGACTCTTCATTTGTTTGCTGCAGTGCTCACTATATTGCACTTATCACTTAGCTCATTTCCCCCTCCCCTCCCCATTTCTTTTTGTTACGTCCCTTTCCCCGTATCCTACACAGCGCAGGAGTTTTCACCTATTTTTGTTCCGTAGCATTAATGCTTCTAAAAAAGCTTAAAAACTACATATGATTAAAAAAGCTATATGCAGAAAAGTTCATGGGCAAGTATGTGCTGCTTTTTAAAATAAATGGAATGAAAGGATGTCTTACCTTTGAATCCTTGGCATAGTACAGGGTTCTGCCCCGAAGCTTAAAATAGCGTTTTTTCCATCTTTGAAATGAACTGGTTTGCTTCAGTAATAATCCTTCTTTGATACTTGTCTGGAAAGTAAACAGAGGGGGAAAAAAAAAACATGATTGTCAAAAAGGAACGAATACATTCTTCTTCCAGTGCATGGTTGAACAGAAGCCAATTACAGCCAACTACAGTCTCCTACACATGTTACATGAAAGATCATTAACCTACAAGAGCACCCAACAAAATTACCTTTTTGTTATAGAAAAAAAAAATGTAAAAGAAAAAAAAAAATCCATACTTAAACTGTTATTTTTAGGGAAATCTACTTGACGGAAAAAACAGAAATACATACTATTATTAAAAGTCACAGAAGCACCTATGTTCTGTCATTTTACCCCCAAAAATATGGCTTTAAAGGATATGTTCACCTTTCTGAACATGTCACACCCGCATTTGGGGTGCCACATGTAACATGTTAAGCATCCTCCCAAACCCATGACACCTTCTCCTCGCACCCACTGTCACAATTTAAAAACAGCGTGGCTGCCCTGAATGAACGAACTACAAGTCTCATCTGCCTCTGCGGCAGATGGCATGTAGTTCTCAATGAAAGGTGCTGGTGAGCGCTCTCCTAGTTTATTGACTCTTACCAGGCTTCAGTAACCTTCTGCCTAAACGGGAGCTGCACTGAATCTGTATGACCCTGACATTGTGCCCGCAATCGTGGACGCATAGGTCTGCGCAGCCCAAAGCTCAAAACACACATGCCTTTCTCTGCAAAACTTGGGAGAGGGTAGGGGCAGCTGGCTCAGATTCCCATTAGTAGGTTTTGGTCAGATCCCAATATTATTGCCAAATTGAAATTGCAGAGAATGTAAAACAGGCAGGTAGAAACAGAATTGGAGACTTCAGGAGGTTAATGTAGGAAAAAGCTGCTACTGCAAGCTAGTGGTACAGTCAATAGCTGGAATATCTTTGTAGGGGAGAATAACCTGAATCTCCAATAATAATTCATACACATCCAATACTTTTTTTTTGGGGGGGTTCATACTGTGTTTTGCAGATCATGGCAGTTGCAGATCAAACAGAGGCTAAGATGGCAGCTTCCTTGTCTGAAACGTATAGAGGGGTTTAGTTCTGCTTTAGGTGATCTGAATCTCTACATGCAAGTCACTGCTCTGACCTCTTGCTAGAGAGACCCTTAAAGCAGAAGGGATTATCTTTGTTCATCGCTGAGGTCAATGGAACCGTCTTTCTTGCACATTACTGGGAAATGCATTAGATTTTGGCTCTATAATAGGATAAGGCAGGAATTTATTCATGCAGGCTTCTAAAGCCAACTAGAGGTACAATTAAATATTGGTGGAGAACTTATTGCAACAGTTCTCTACATTATACACACACCAAGTATAGCATAATGTAGCTACTGTCATTTAGACACACATACACCTACAAAGAAAAACACAGAATCCCCAAAATATATCAATAAGCATTCAATGTAACCGTTATAAATAAAAAAAAATCCTTTTCAGATAGGTAATGTCTGATGAATATATGTCAGTAATTTATACAGAACATGAAGCAGCACACACTGCATGCATGTAAAAACATAGATTCCATCACAAACAGAACAATTTTATTACTCATTGTGATTAAAAACAGAACTGACAGCAGTGTTCGTAATTAGCCTAAATAGAAGTGTGTCATAATATTTACTGTGTGCACATAATTGATGAAATAGTGGAAAGTTGGGTTCACACCACTTGCATAGCACAACCATGGAACATAATGGAAAACTCCCAGACATACTTTTACCCAAAGACATAAGCCGAGCTGTGTTCTTAAATTGCCCTTCATGTAATTTGGCTCATTAAAGCGGGGTTCCAACCACAATTAGCATTTTTTAAATGTATGTCCTTTCATCATGCATTATTAGAATATAAATCCGGTCACTTACTATTTTACAATCCACCACCTCTTCAAATAGTTATTCAAAAATGATAGTTTATAAAACTATGTCCACACCGTTGTCATTTTGCTTGTGGGCATTGTGAAGCCCACAAGCACTTACTTCCTGGAAGTCTTGGATGGGGAGTGATAATTGGGCAGCGCACTGCATCCTGGGAAATGATGACACACATTTACCTGGAGCATTAGAGGGAGATGATGTCAGAATCCTAGGCGATTCCAAGGGGAGATTTTGTGGGACCGCATAGCAACAGGCATTTCCAGATGATTAAAACTTTTTTTTTTCCTTTTTAGGTCTAATGAGCACAATAATGAAAAAAAAAATTTGGGGATGGAAACTCCACTTTAACAACAAACATGGTTCTTGAGACAGCTAGAACAGACCACGCTTGCATATGGGGTAGATAAGAATAGATAATTCACAGTAAAATTTGATGCTCATCTGTTTAATTTCAACAAGTCAATCAATTTAAAGTTTCTATAATAGACACCCAAGACTTAGCACTGTGTGTATTCAAAGCAAGCCTGTGCTTTACCCATTCAGGAAGGCAACAGATTTGTTGAGTCACCTTTCCTTTGCTCCTGGCAGCAAAATGAAAAGGCAGGGAGCAAAGAAACTTTCTAAACAAAGGGCTAGTTTGCAGTTTACTTTAGAGGGTCAAACTGCGGCCAGTGGGAGTAGAAAATGCCCTGGCATCAATGGCAGTAAGCAACGTCCCATCCTTGGGGTCAGGGGGGGAAGAACAGTGCCCCATCCTTGGGGTCAGTGGGAAGAACAGTGTCCCATCCTTGGGGTCAGTGGGAAGAACAGTGCCCCATCCTTGGGGTCAGTGAGAACAGTGCCCCATCCTTGGGGGTCAGTGGGAAGAACAGTGCCCCATCCTTGGGGTCAGTGGTTAGAACAGTGCCCCATTCTTGGGTCTTGTATCAGTGAGAGGAATATTGTCTCAAGAGCCAGATAAATGTATGCAAACGGTCGCATTTGGCCCCAAGCAGCAGTTTGGAGACCACTGCTTTAGAGTAGGAAGGGGCATGAAGCAGCACTAGCACTTGATCACACAGAGTTGTCACCTTCAGTGCATCTAGGGAAAGGACCATGTTGCTTTGCCCTGTATTTACATTGGTGGAGCAGTATTTCAAAAGGAACACTGTTGCCCTGCCTATTGATTCTGGTATTAATTTGCAAAATCCATGTAGGACAAGAAAGTAGACTTTGCACACTTCACTGACTGAATGTCAATGTTAGGTCAGTACCCCAAAAAAATATGTAAACCAGAAACTGGATAGCATCACTAAATCTGGAAAAAAATAAACCTTGCCAACCAAGGCAGCTTCATAAGCAGCCTTTTCTACTTGTCCAACTGCAAGTGCCAGAACTGCACTGAAGCTGGGTAAAGTTCAAATAGCTACAGTTTTACTACTCTGTATAAACTGCTTCCCACCTGTTAACAGTGGCCACATGACCCTGCAGAAGCTACAAACCTAGTGTCACAGATTAGGGAATGTAGGCAAAATGGAAAGAGATTGAGCAGACCTTTCAAACAAAGGCACAAAATACGATGCATTGATGATGTAGTTTACCTTTCCGAGTTCCCCATGAACACCAGAGCTACAAACCAGACTCAAAAGCAAAAAACAAAAATATAAACTGATGCAAACACGCAAAAAATAAAAAAATAAACACACACCTGTTAAAAACATAACCACACCAGTAAACACTGTATTATTATTTTAACACAATAAAAAGTATGTTACCGTATATACTCGAGTATAAGCAGAGTTTTTCAGCAAATTTTTTTGTGCTGAAAATGCCCCCTCGGGTAATACTTGAGTCACCTTTTTGTGCCTGATCTCCCAGACTTTGGGGACCCGGTCCTGGTCGGCTGTAGGTCCCCTGGACCCCATGTAGCCCCACTCTTCCTCTATAAGTGTGCAAAGTTTGTTGTCCGGGGGACCTACAGCTGGGGAGCACTGATTTTTCAAAGATGGGAATACCTTCCATAGACTCCCATGTTAAATGGTAATTTCTCCGGTGAATTTGGGGACCCAGTACCGGCCGTCCTTAGGTCTCCTGGATTCGGAACTTGGCACACCTGTAGCCCCATTTCTCCTCTACAAAAGTGTGCAAAGTTTGTTGTCTGGGGGACCTACGGCTGGGGAGCACGATTTTTCAAAGCCGGGCACCCCTTCCATAGACTCCCATGTTAAAGGTCAGTCTAGTCATGGGCACAGTGAGGCATGGGCACAGTGAGGCACGCAGAGGGACACCCTAGGCTTATACTCGAGTCAATAAGTTTTCCCATTTTTTGTGGTAAAATTGGGTGCCTCGGCTTATATTCGGGTCAGCTTATACGCGAGTATATTCGATAATTTAAAAAACTCATCCAGAAATCCTCTTTGTATAGAATACTTCTTACATGCACCCAAATAAGAATGTGCAGGACCGCTGTTTCTTCAACAACACCTCAAACCTTTGGCAAATAGCAATATTTTTGTTAGGGCATGCAGGAAAATTGGCCTTGAACCATGGCAGAAAATGTAATTGTGAAATTGTTTGTAGACATACCTTTAAAACAACTGTGTCTTAGGAAAAGAAGAATGATGCTGCTCCTACTGTATTGTGTAACATTCTTTTCTACTTAACCCAGCAGATCTAAAAATCTGATGAAGAGATTATAACGTCTAGTCTATATAGAAGACTAGATTTCTGAAAGTGATCATTTAATTATGGGAATCACAGGATAAGATTACAATTGTGCCTCCCCTTTATGTCAAACAGCACATCTATTTTACATTGTGAATAGTTGAATGGCTGAACCAGGATCGAATCATTGAATGGCTGACCCAGAATACAGACAGACCTCCACACTAGCATCAAACAAAGTAATTAAAGGGTTAGTTCACTTTTGCAAAAAACTACCTTTGCATTTAAAAGGTGACAGTAGATGAAACAAAATATGTTGATGCATGTCTACGTGCGCATGCTCATGCACGCACACAAAAGGAAACTTAACTAGGAAAGCATAAGGCCTAAGCTAACAATTTAGAACAGATCAGTATTTATCGGGGTTGGACAAGAATATGGAAACCCTACATAATTTGCAGTTGTGAAAGTGCAGACATATTGTTTTGAGTTGAAAGCAGAAGTGATGTAACATTCTTTTGCTTCCCCCGTGTGATGGGATACCCCTAGCCAACAGGTTGAAAACCTAATTTTCGTCATTCACTGCATGCGCCGATAGTAACACAGAGTCTTTTTAGAGCTTATAGTGTTTCAAAAAGGGCAAATTGTTGGTGCCCACTTAGCTGGTGCCTCTGTGACTGAAGTTACCAATTTATGTGTGGTGTCATGAGGTGCATTTTCAAAGGTTATGATGGCATAAACGGTTTTCATGGAAAATGTCATCTGATAAACATAAGCATGGGCCACATGATCAACAGACTGAAAGAGACAAAAAGGATGTTGCGCAGGATTGTGACTCAGAATAAGAAAACTGCTGCTGCAAAAATGACCGCAGAGCTCACAGGCGAGCTGCAATTGCCAAACCACTAGTGAATGATAATAATGTTCAGAAGAGAGTGATGCAACACCCATGAATCATGGACCATTGGAAGACTGCAAAATTGTCCGATGAATCGAGCATCACATTGCTCACAACCACCAGACATGTATACATGTGGTGAACAGTCCAAAGCTTACTGTTGGCAAAAGACAGTCCTGGTCATGAAGCATGGTGGCAGTGCAATCATAGTTTGGGCACCCAAATCTTGATATTCTGCAGAGCCCATTATCACCTTGAAAGGTAGACTTACTGCCAGCAACTATGTACACATTTTGGCAGATCATGTGCACTCCATGGTGTAGACATTGTTTCGCAAAAGACAGCATCATTTACCAAGATAATGCTCCAATTTACACAGCTGGTGTTCTATCATGGTTTGACAACCATGCAGGTGAAGTCTCGCACCTTTCTTGGGTGCTGCAGTCGCTGAACCTCAATATTATAGAGCCACTAAGGTCAATTTTGGAGAACAAGGTTCAGGCTCAATTTCTGCCTCTGGGATCTCTACGAGAACTAGACACGATTTTTGCATGAAGAGTAGCATCAGATTCCATTATCCACTACCAAAGACTTAGGCCGGCCATACTCGGAATTCATTTCTTTCCTGCAACCACGAGTTGCAACACGTGTGGCAGCAAAAATGCACACTTTGCAGCGCTTTTTGAAAACACATGGCAACGCCCATCACACTTTGTTACCATCCGTTTACATGTGTGTGTTTCCGAATGTACGGCAACGCACAAGAAAACGCACACTTTGGTAAGCTTTTAAAATGTGTGGCGACGTGCAGTTCATCTGCATTACCATTTGTTTGCATCTGCATGTTTGAGTGCCTGCCAACCTAGTATAAAGAAAAACACACCCTTTGCAATGAGTTTGAAAAATGTGCAGCAAGTTGTTACCATTTAGACCAGTGATGGTGAACCTTGGCACCCCAGATGTTTTGGAACTACATTTCCCATGATGCTCAACTACGCTGCAGAGTACATGAGCATCATGGGAAATGTAGTTTCAAAACATCTGGTGTGCCAAGGTTCACCATCACTGATTTAGGCTGTGTTCTCATTTACACATTTCCAAAGGCACAGCAACCAGCAAAGAAAACATGTGCTTTGTAATGTATTTAAAAAACAAAAAAGGACATTGCACATTTTGTTACCATTCGTTCACATCTGCGCATTTCCAAATGCACAGCAATCCACAAAAAAATGCACAGCGTGGTTGCGTTACAATTCATTTGTATCTGAGCGTTTCTGAATGTACGGCAACCCAAAAGAAAATACACACCATGCCATGCTTTTAAAAAACACACGACAATGTGCACTGTGCTTGCGTTACCATTTTTCAGCATCTGCATATTTCCGAATGCACAGCAACCTGCAAGAAAATGTATGCTTTTTGGTGCGCTTTGAAAGCGTCACATCTGAGTATTTCCAAATACACAGCAAGCCACAAGAAAATGCATGTTTTGGCAAATGCATAGCAATGTATTACCATTTAAGCTGCATTTGCATCTGCACCTTGCCAAATAAGTGGCAACCTGCACAGAAAACGTGTGCTTTGCTGTGCATTTTGAAAACCCATGGATTACCGTTCGTTCACATTTGTGCATTTCTGAACGCAGGGCAATCTGCAAGAAATAGCACGCATTTTCTGTGTGATAGTGGCACTGGAAGTCATGTGACTTTCATGTGGTGCTGTGTGTACCAGGGCTGTCTATTCATAGCTTTCAGAACAGGCTGTGTATGAAGACGTATATTATGCGATTTTAAATAATGCAGCGATCTGTGAGGTGGGACTTGGGAGGTTTGGACTCTTCCTGTAGGTGTGACTGGGTGGGACTGAATTCCAATTAGGATATATTCCATCCCACCATCCATCAGAGCTGTGAAGGAAGTTTCAACATGTTTTAGTGTCTCAAAGACTACAGAGGGGTGTGTTCTAGGCTAGAGATGGAGCAGGAAGTGGATATGGATGGTATTCCGTCTACATTAGACAATACAGACTGTCACATGGTACAAAGCCACAACTAAAACCCAGAACAGCAGGAGATCTGGCCAGTAAGGCAGCCGTTTTCCACAGAAAAGCTCTCTTGCAGTTACAGAAAGACAGAGAGAAACCATCCACTGCCATAGCGTAGAGCAGGCATCCTCAAACTACGGCCCTTCAGCTGTTGTAGAACCACACATCCCATGAGGCATTGTAACACACTGACGTTCACAGACATGACTAGGCATGATGGGAATTGTAGTTCCTGAACAACTGGAGGGCCGTAGTTTGAAGACCTATGATGTAGAGGAACATAGGGGAGCACAGGTTTTGGGGTAGTGGATCGGATATGTAAAACTGCTTTTCGCAGTCACCTAGATCTACTAAACAAACATTTAATCATTGTAGTACAAGGGGACACCCACAGCAAGGAGGCCTTTTTTGAGCTCCACGAAGATGGGCATAAAGTACACATTTTAGAGCAAGCATAAAAGTGAAATGTTGCCAACTCTCAGTACTATGTTGGATCCCGCCCAATGTTCAAGAAAATTACTAACAAATCTGATTTGGTCTATTGTGCTCATGAACATAATGGGTCTAGAGTTATAAAAAAAAAAAAAAAAGTATTGTACAATACAGACCAGAAAAAGCAAATGAGCATTATCACATTAGCGCCTCTCTACCACAATCCAAAGACATTACCAATTAATCAGCAGTGAGACAAATTATTAACCAAATTTACTAAAATTAAACCCGACCCTAAACACTTTTTAGTTTTGAGTCTGGAATTTAATTCGGTCTCATCCTAAATACCAAACTGTCACCTAAGTTTGTAAGCTTATTGCGGTTAGTTACCTAAGAATACAGGTACAAGGGTTGCAAATGCACACAAAAAACGTTGCATATCTCATACTGCCCGACAACCCCAGGTGCAATACTGTTGAGGACAATATCAAATATCTGTACCCCCTTTGTCACTCCACATTGTAAGAGAAGTAGACTGTTCACCGTGTGAATTGAGGCATCTAATGTTTTTCTTGTACCCAGCTATGGCAAAATAACCATGGGGGGGTCTTTGTTACCTTGGGTTTATTTCTACTTTTACTAATCTCAAATGGCTGTCTATACTAGTTATTTATCACGTTTAAAAAATACCCTGCCTATGCTGCTGACATTTTAGTTTTAATAAATTTAGAGTGAGGTTGGGTCCACAATGAAGAATGCAGCGGCTCACAGCAGGAGTCCGGTGCGTCTCCATTCACCCTTTCAGGTTTTCATTTTGGGCTGAATTCGGACCTGAAACGGACCAAAAGATGCACAGGGCTCCTGTGCAATTCGCACCGGACCCACTGCGGAGATGTGTGAACCGCCTCCACAGAGAGCCGGTCACAATCTCCTGCTATGCGAATTTAAAGGGGTACGTGTTCCAGCCTTTTAAAATTGTTAAAAGTCAGCAGCTACAAAAAGTGTAGCTGCTGGCTTTTAATAAACAGACACTTACCTGCTCCACGGTACCAGCGACGCGCCGTCTTCCTTCCTAGTGTGGGCACCCGACAGTGACAGCTTTCGGCTTCACGGCCGGGCACCCACTGCGCATCCGCGAGCGGTACTGCGCATCCGCGAGCAGCGCCGTCCGATTGGACAGGCGCTCGCCTACAGGGAGGGGCTGCAATAAAGCGATTAAGCTATTCGCCTTACCAGCCCCTCGGCGGAAGGAGGAAGTGGGACAGGAAGTCCCACTCCTCCTGAAGCCCCCTTCCCCCCCCCCCCCAAAAAAAAATTACATGCCAAATGTGGCATGTAAGGAGTGGATTAAGCGGAAGTTCCATTTTTAGGTGGAACTCCGCTTTAATCCATCCAATTCGCAATAGTGTGAACCCAGCCTAAACCTGAAGAGTACATATTGATGAACATAAAATAAGTAACTTTCACCCATACGTAAAGATTTTTTATGTTAAATTTGCACTGATGTTAAGAGTACCATCTTATAGAGTACTCCCAATCCTGAAGAGAAAATACATTGAAGTTCATCCTTGCTGTCTCGTGATAAAATGGCTGAATAAACAGAAAAAGGATCTTGTGCTTTTAATTTCTATTTTATATTTAGGCCAGAACAAGCCCCATGTATTGAGCTCAACAAAACTAGAATTAGAGGTCATCAACAGGATGGAGATCAATACGTTACTGTATGCAGACCTACAATAACTACAACACTTATTTAAGAGGATTTCAACTAATCCACATTGCAAACTACATTACACAAGGTATGCTGGCCTCATTTTACAATGGTAACATGCTTAAGTCTAATCAAACGTAATCAAAAGTAAATCTCAAATATAAAAAGCACCACTTAGATACGGAAAGCACAATGGTACAAGCCCTTAATTTTCCTGGAAATTATTTGGACTATTTACAGAGCTTTTATGGAATACTGTATACAGCTTACTGGAAGAAACATATGTATAGGTTACTGCTTTATGGAGAGAATGCTTTGCCATCTTCGTTTTTGTGCATGCAATGACTCCCAGCCATACTGTTTAATGGATGCCAGGAGGCAAGCACTCGCATCCAAGCAGTCTGATCTGCAGCCTGACATTAATCACTAAATTGCAGAAGAGGATTCAAAAGCTCATATAAACTTCCATTTCTGAAAATGTACTTATTTAAACTCAATTATTATAACTATTGCTAGTAATATATATATTTTTTTAATACAACGCACACATTCAAATGTTTTCATTGCCAACTAGGTGTTAGTATAGTTCTATTCCCTGTGCCGTTTGCCTTAACTTGTCATTATAAGCTCAAACGTTGGGGCTGATCAGTTATGTCCCTTCTGTCCATGGTTTGTCTGTCCCTCGTCACTAAAAGCATGCATTGCCAGCCATCCACTGTGTTGCATTACAAATGTGCAAGTGCTAATGTAAAAAAATTTAAATTAATCTGCTGGTAAGGTCTCTGCATGTCTGTGAATGCTCTGCCTGTTTGTGGCTATCAGATCAAATTAGCTCTCACCTACACCAGCACTGGACTCAGTACCAGAGATTGTGGGATATATACAGTGCCTTGCAAAAGTATTCGGCCCCCTTGAACTTTGCGACCTTTTGCCACATTTCAGGCTTCAAACATAAAGATATAAAACTGTAATTTTTTTTGAATAATCAACAAGTGGGACACAATCATGAAATGGAACGAAATTTATTGGATATTTCAAACTTTAACAAATAAAAAACTGAAAAATTGGGCGTGCAAAATTATTCAGCCCCCTTAAGTTAATACTTTGTAACGCCACCTTTTGCTGCGATTACAGCTGTAAGTCGCTTGGGGTATGTCTCTATCAGTTTTGCACATCGAGAGACTGAAATTTTTGCCCATTCCTCCTTGCAAAACCGCTCTAGCTCAGTGAGGTTGGATGGCGAGCAGTTTTCAGTTCTTTCCACAGATTCTCGATTGGATTCAGGTCTGGACTTTGACTTGGCCATTCTAACAGCTGGATATGTTTATTTGTGAACCATTTTTGTTTTGGATCATTGTCTTGTTGGAAGACAAATCTCCGTCCCAGTCTCAGGTCTTTTGCAGACTCCATCAGGTTTTCTTCCAGAATGGTCCTGTATTTGGCTCCATCCATCTTCCCATCAATTTTAACCATCTTCCCTGTCCCTGCTGAAGAAAAGCAGGCCCAAACCATGATGCTGCCACCACCATGTTTGACAGTGGGGATGGTGTGTTCAGGGTGATGAGCTGTGTTGCTTTTACGCCAAACATAACGTTTTGCATTGTTGCCAAAAAGTTCGATTTTGGTTTCATCTGACCAGAGCACCTTCTTCCACATGTTTGGTGTGTCTCCCAGGTGGCTTGTGGCAAACTTTAAACGACACTTTTTATGGATATCTTTAAGAAATGGCTTTCTTCTTGCCACTCTTCCATAAAGGCCAGATTTGTGCAGTATACAGGGACTGATTGTTGTCCTATGGACAGCTGTAGATCTCTGCAGTTCATCCAGAGTGATCATGGGCTTCTTGGCTGCATCTCTGATCAGTCTTCTCCTTGTATGTGCTGAAAGTTTAGAGGGACGGCCAGGTCTTCGTAGATTTGCAGTGGTCTGATACTCCTTCCATTTCAATATTATCGCTTGCACAGTGCTCCTTGGGATGTTTAAAGCTTGGGAAATCTTTTTGTATCCAAATCCAGCTTTTAACTTCTCCACAACAGTATCTCGGACCTGCCTGGTGTGTTCCTTGTTCTTCATGATGCTCTCTGCACTTTAAACGGACCTCTGAGACTATCACAGTGCAGGTGCATTTATACAGAGACTTGATTACACACAGGTGGATTCTATTTATCATCATTAGTCATTTAGGTCAACATTGGATCATTCAGAGATCCTCACTGTACTTCTGGAGTGAGTTTGCTGCACTGAAAGTAAAGGGGCTGAATAATTTTGCACGCCCAATGTGCATGTTAAAAAAGTTTGAAATATCCAATAAATTTCGTTCCACTTCATGATTGTGTCCCACTTGCTGTTGATTCTTCAAAAAAAATTACCGTTTTATATCTTTATGTTTGAAGCCTGAAATGTGGCAAAAGGTCGCAAAGTTCAAGGGGGCCGAATACTTTCGCAAGGCACTGTAGTTTCTTCGCAGAAACGTCAGTTCTCAGACTACAGACAAAAGACCATGCATTAACTTGTGCAGTGCCATGCCACACATCTTATGTTTTAACACAAACAAACAACATTTCTGAGAAAGGAATGTGAAGATTTATTCTACTATAGGCTGTGTGTACAGGCCCACAAAATGATGCTATGAGATGACAAGATCAATGTTCACCCCTTGCAGGTGAAAAGCATAAGGTGCAGGTAGGAAGGTTTCCAAGGTCTTTAAATGGTTCAAAAGGAAAGCAGCCTGATCCTCTTTTTGCCCCGCCAGTGGTCCTGGCTCCTCCCTCCTACTGAGTGCCCCCAATTGCATGCCTCTTGCACTCAATCAGGCTCGCTTCAGAGCCAAGCTCTGTGCGTCCATTCACATACAGAGCCCCGTGTCCTCCTCCCCTCGCCCCATTGGCTTACTTCTTACTGCATGTTACAAACAGATCTGGTTGAATCTCCCCTCTATTACCCACACATCTGCAAGTTTGCTAAACAATAGCCGAGATTAACTTTAAAAATTAATTGACGAGTTTAATATACATACACACATTCCTTAACCCTTAAATGCTCGACGGCATGCAAATATGTGGTTTCTCGGCAGGTGGGCCTTGGCGCAGAGAGGCCGAATATTTGCATACTAATTAGTAGCCACAACTATGCCAAGACCGTGCACACTGCACGCTCATGGCATAGTTACTGGTGACTAATGGAAGAAGTGATCAGGCGCTTGCTATCGCAAGAAGCGTTCAGGACCTTTTCAATCATGTGATCACCATGACAGCCAATCCCAATGGTAATGTGATCATAAACACCACCCCGCAGCATCCAAAATCCCTTAAATTTAAAACCATATAATATATATTTTATATATCTATCTTAAATCACAAATGTACAAGTGGAAAAAAAAATACACATTTCCCATTCCTCCAAGTTTAAAATAAAAAATCCACTATGCTAAACCTGATTTGAGGACCCTAAATAAGCATTGGAGGAGCTGGCGGTAGGGGACAGAACTGTGAACGAGAGCCTGAATTGAATGACACTGGTTGAGGAAACCACATGTGTGCAGATACTGTATGCTGCTCATACTTTCACATTATTAAGAGCTCCAGGCACCCTGTGGCTTTAATTCCACTTGAAAGCCTTGGGGAGGAAGGGGTGTGGGTTGCAGGGCATATTCTTGACATGTTAATGGAATCAAACCGCTCAGACACTTCTTAAAAATATTCTCTTTGATCGAAGGCTGTGGTGTGCTGTCCACTTTAGATGTCTGCTGCAGAGCCACGAATTTTGAATGCTTCCTCCGATGAAAGTTAGACAAACTACCATTTGAAGTCATGCATGCACTGGATGTGTTTAAGCATCCAGCAACTCTGAATAAGGTTAGGTTGCTTTTTAAGGATCTTTATTTGTCCTCTGTTTGACAACAGCTCATTTATTCACTAAATGTCAAGTAGAAAGATGTCCTAAAATGGATACTGTAAGCCACACTCGCAGCTAAAGTTAAACCAATGGCTCCTACAGAAAATCTGTTATAAAAAATTAAAAAAAAAACTTTTCTTTGGCCAACAAAGTAACAGAAAACGCCATAACTTCCATCCTATTGGGCTGCTTTCACACTGCTCAGTTGCAAAAACACATATGCGTTTTCCAGCATTTCCGAGGCGTTTTCTGACTGCCTATTACCAGCATGAGCCTGTAAAACTTGGATATGCGACTCAAAAAGACGCACCAAAAACACAACACAGGTGAGTTTTTGGTATTGCATTCATTACAATGGGGACCTGTGTGTTTGGTGTAGTTTTGAAAAACTGTACCAAAGATGCAGCGTGCAGGTCTTTCCCAAACGAACAGCACCTGCAGTGCAATGGTGCGAGGATGTCCATAGCATTTAAAGGGATTGAATTTTTGTTGTATTTTTAGCAGTGTAAAAAAACAGCAAGAACCTTGTAAGCAAGAGCCTACTTAACCAAATTCATAAAAATTTTTAGGGCCAGTTCACAAACAGGAATTGACAAATCCCATGTGCCAGGACGCCATGGCAACTAGAAATTGTGTCCTGGCGCCTAGGCTTTTGTCAACTCATTCACTGTTCTGGGTTCCACAAGGTCCATGCCACAGGCAGGCTGTACGTAAAGGTTGCCACTATTCGGCATCATTACATTTAAAAGTGAAGTATGGGTTAAAAAAAAAAATTTAGATTCATACTTACCTCGGTGGATGGAGCATCAGACCGATGCTCCATCTGTCACCTGCCGTTCCTGCACTGAGAACCGAGCCACCGAACATCGCCGATGGCTCGGTTCTCACAGATCCCTGAAAGGAAAGCCGCTGACTGTCAGTGCCAGTCAGCGGATTTCATCTCTGCTTCTCCACACTCATTAGAGCGCCGAGCAGTGGAGGGGCTGAGAATGCCAACAATCAGGGCAGCTGGCGGATCCCGACTTGGAAGTCGTGATTACGTGCTGCCCCGACTGACGGCAGTGATGTCAGCGGAGAGCGGACTTCAGACCGGGTCACAAGAGTGCAAAACGAATTGCACTCCTGTGATCCTGAGGAGAAGCCCAGCCCAAAAATCTCAGGCTGAACTTCTCATTTAACAGCAATGTTAAAAAAAAAATTGGCTCCTAACTTTTTTAGCTGGTTCCTATATTCAAAGCAAATTTGTCAAGCCCTGTTCACAACAAAGTGCATTAGGTGTGGTACAGTAGGAAAGAATATTCTTGTGCATCTTTAAGGCTAGGTTCACACTGCGGCGAAATCAAAATCACACGATTTCATGGCTGCGATTTTGCCGCCACGATTTCAGGGAATGCCTGTCTATAGAGCCGAATTCGCATCGCACACGGATCAAACTCGGCACTAATGGAAAACAATGTTATTTTAACCACTTACTGGGCACTTAAACCCCCCTCCAGACCAATTTTCAGCGCCGATGCACTTTGAATGACAATCACGCGGTCATACAACACTGTACCCAAATTACATTTTTATTATTTTTTCCCCACAAATAGAGCTTTCCCACTAGGATGGGAAGTGAAAGACAAGTTACCCAAAGACTTTAAGGCCTCATTCACACTGGACGTTTGTGGACGTTTTTACAGCAGCTGTTTTTGGCAATAGACTTATGCACGTGGGCTTATAAATTTATGCACTGAATATGCTGCCAGAAGTTGGCAAGAAAAAAAATCTCTAATCTCAATTTATTTATAGGTATTTGAGCATAAACTAATTTTATTAGCCACTAGAACAAACTGAAGTGCATAAGCATGCATTTATACATGTTCAGGCGCAATCGCGTAAAAATTACACATTTTGACAGCGGGTGGGGGATCCTCTCCTGGCACCCGCTTTCACTGTTTAAAAATAAATTAAGACTCTGCGGGGCTCCACCCACAGCATTTATTCACGGAGAGATCTGTGAATGAATGAAATACAAGTGCCGTCTTCCACTGTGACAGATGGCTTGCAGTTCTCAATGAACTGCAAGGGTGTTGGTGAGGCTCTTGTAATTCATTGATTCTTCTTGGACTTCAGCAACTGTCTGCCTCAACAGGAAGTACCGGCTGACAGAATCCATTGCAGAATGCAGATGCAATGCTTTACAGGCTGCAGTGTAAAGAAAAAAAAATGCAAATTTTTGTACCTGCAAAATAAAGTGCATTTATAATTTTTTTTTTTTACAAAAGGTGAACTTCTCCTTAAAAATACAGATCTAAATGCCCAATGTGTATAACCTCACGGGCGAATACTAAACTGAGTTTAAAGGCATGAAACAAAAATTGCCTGTAAAAGCAGCGTTTTTACTCCTGTGTGCATTCAAGGTCTGGTAATCTGCAACATATTATATTTTATTTTTGGAATTAGATACACTTTACATATTTTAATGTATTTAATACATATACAAAATTATTATTTACATAATTACTATAGAAATATGGTCCATTCTTCTCTCCTACTCCTTTTCTGTAGCAGCTTCTGTTATTAACTGGTAGCATATATGTTAATCCTCCTATCATTTCACCAAAATCAGTTGCCTGTATCCTCCCTTCACTAAGTATATCATTTTACAACAGGCATTGCAAATTAGCTTTGCTATTAGGAAGTGGCTAGACCATAACAGGAAAAATGTGTTTTGTGCACGTTTTCCATAAGAGTATAAACAAGGAACAGCTTAACAAAACCTCTTGCAAGCATGATAACAAAAAAAAAAAAAAAAAACCCTGATAGGATGTTATTTTACAGTCTTGGCAGCATAAAAATAAAAAATACCACAAACACATCTTTACACCATATTTATTAGTATATGTACACAACAAACAAAATCTATGAAAACCCAACCACACACATTATTCTTATAATTTGCGTGTTATGCAAGAAAAAAAAAATGACAGAAGAACATTTAAAGGGGTTGTAAAGGAAAACAAATGTTTTTATAATAAGCATCTTTTACCTGCAGACGTTCCTCTTTTCACTTCCTCATTGTTCGTTTTTGCTCATAAGTTTCTCTATTTCTTCTCTGTTCTGTTCACTTCCTGCTTGTCCGATTGTTACTCACCACCGTGAAGCAAGGCTTTACTGTGGTGGTTAGTGACGTGCTCGCCCCCTCCTGGGAACTTTATCTGTGCGGCAGGATGCTCTCTACGTGTTAGAGCATGAGTGCTCAACCTGTGGCCCTCCAGCTGTTGCATAACTACAAGTCCCATCATGCCTTTGCCTTTGGGAGACATGCTTGTAATCGTCAGCTTTGCAATGCCTCATGGGACTTGTAGTTCTGCAACATCTGGAGGCCCATAGGTTGAGCACCCATGTGTTAGAGACTTCAAGGAGGTGTGAATTACTGGGCGTGCCGCAATGCATACTGGGAAATGTAGTTGTTACATGAACGAGCGCTGAAAACCAAGAAGTGAATGAGAGAACAGAAACTAGAATGCCGGAGGTAATATAGATGAAGGAATTTAATAGGTATTTACTCGTTTAACAGAATCATTACACTATTCTGTCTGTCTACCTTGCAGACATTGAGTTTAGGCAAAAAAAATGTTTCTTTTACAACTCCTTTAAGTTACAGCAATAAGCATAAACTCATGTATATGCTTTTATTCAGCGTTACTAAACCCCCAGTATTCACTACTGCTGCTATTATTAATATAATGTCAAGTGTTGTCACTATTTCAGAGGCCCCTGACATAGGGACAAGTTAAAGAACTAGATCTGTAGATTAAGCCTCCATTGTGATACTTTTGTTAACTGCAGAAACTTGTTAAATCCCAACTCCAGCATGTATAATGATTTCTCCACAGATATTTTAAAATCTCTGCTGCTGTCTTAGATAAAATCTCAATTTCTCTGGGCCCTTGACCCCCATGCAGCCACACAGCAGTAATCTTCCAGTGCTGTAGGGGTTAATACATCTGGTGGATAGGTACTTGTAAAGAGTGCTGACTATTATGTCCTTTCTGCCCCCCCTCCTCCATTCACAGAAGCATTACTATAGCTTAAAAAAAAAAAAAAAAAAAGCACTCCGTGTATGAATGGAGGAAACTGACCTTTCATTCATCAGCCCATCCTCCCTTCATACAGCGCTTTCCGATGTCCCTTGGCTGGCTGAAAAAAATAACTTTAGTCAAGCTGCTATTTTTTTTTAAGTATGAGAAGTAGGACATGTATGAACTACAATAGCAGATGAACAAGCCAGATAATGGTTAACCGAGATCAGTAAAACCAGGACACGGTGAACCTTGGATAGTTAAAACTTTAAAAACTTTGCCTGGCATGGTGAATTTGCAATCCCCCCTCCCCCAACATAAAGATGGCAAGATTAGAAATCATAGAATCAAACAAAAATTTACAGATTTATCCGATCTAGTGTTATTATTTAAAGCTGGTAATGGTGGTGGACGTCCTGTAATCTTATCACACCTTAGGTAGGTTCCTTTACGACTAAACATCACTGGAATACTTTGGTGTACCTGGAGTTTTGTTGTTGACCACATATAAATTGCTGGTACTGGATACTGTACCTTAAGTGTTTTTTTTTTTGTTTTTATTTTTTTTTTACTGCATTCTACGCACAAAGAAAAAAAAAACTTCTGCATGCAGCCCCCTAAATGAGTCCACTCTCAATCCAGAAATGTGCACATGAGCTGAGGCTCTTGCTCTTCATTGGCTCAAATATAACAGCAAGAGCCATTGGCTCATGCTGCTGACATTTACAACCAATGAGGGAGTGGGAGGCAGGATCAGGCCCCGCCTCATGTACACACAGAGCAGCGGCTCAGGAGTGAGCACGCAGGCGGACCCCCCCTAGAAAGCTGTTTGCTGTGGGGGCACTCAGCGGAGGGGAGGAGCCAGGAACACCGTCGAGGGACCCGAGAAGAGGAGGATCAGGGATGCTCTGTGAAAAACCACTGCACAGAGCAGGCAAGTATAACATATTTGTTATTTTAATACAAAAAAAAAACAAAAACAACTTTATCATCACTTTACAAGATGCATTCAGAGATTTTTCTATCTATACACTTACAACTGGGCCACACAAGAAAAGTATCTTACCACAGAGAGAGTTAATCTGTTAGTAGAAGTCATCTCATTTGTAGCACAATTAAGTCAATGTCTGGCTAATGAAGGGATTTCCAGCAAGTTACTAAATAGCTTAGTAGCAAGAGATTAAAGTCAACCGTGTATATTTGCCACACTCTTTCTTCCCTGGTGCTATAGCCAGCACGTAACATTTCATAAGAATTGCAAGATTTTTAATTCAGCTAATACAATTTTGAACGGAATAAACTTTAGACACTAATGAAGTGCTATACATAATCTTTGTTGCCAGGCAGAAGCAACACCAGGCAGAAAAAGAAGAATATTCCCTGTATCCTTAGCAACAAGACGAGATATGATAAAAGGCACAACAGCTCCTTTCCTGTATTAAGAGTTGCAGGTGTTTGTGGAAGCTACAGACAAGAACTGGAATCAACAATGAAAATCCCAGAGAATCACAGGCTGGGTGACCAGCTTTGAACCACATTTGTTAGTAGAAGACCTGGGAAAACAAACTGTTTAGAGCGATTTGTACCGTTTCTGAGTTTTATGTTCTGTCAGTATGGGAAAACAAAATGAAGGGATATTTACCCCTTTTAAGTGTACATCCTATTTACAGCAATATTTAGCACATGATAAGCAGAGGCGACTGGCCAAACAAGTCTCGAGCAGGTCATGGGATATTTTAGAGCTGGAACTTGTGCTGATGGTCTTCTCTATAAACAGGAGTAATGGAAGCTAAATCAGTTAACATTTTAAGATTAAAGGGCTGTTTGCTGTGGTTGCTCCTGCATCATATAAATGTTTAATTTTAATTCAAATAATATTAGCTTAAGATGTCAACAGTTAAAGAAGTGTTTTGGCAAAGAGTTCTAAGAGTCTACGAGTCTACAACTGTCCAATTACTGTAATGGAATGTTTAAAGAAACACTTCATAGATTTTGCAGCACATGAACCACCAATCCCAAATTCCACTCACTGGTCATTCTTCTAGGTTATCCTGGGAGAAAAAAAGAAAAGAATGTTTAAAAAAAAAAAATGTATGATAAAAGAACTAGTCTACTAATGTCACTGACAAAAAAGTACAATCTTGTTAATGGGAGAGCTACATAATGAATGGAGCCGATCTAGTTACTATAAACCTAGCCATACACTCAAAAATGGTTCACCTGAAAAGGCTAAAACCAGTCATAAACATAAGAGGACAATGAGATCGGCAACTGCAACATGTCACTTTATACCTCCGATTTTTGTATGCGTTTTAACATACGATTACAAAACATTTGTCCGTCACAAAAAGCTCAGCGGGGATCCTCCGTAAAATCCCTGCTGAGCTGGCAGCTGACAGGGCGGTCCCCGCACACTGTGTAGGGGCCGCCCTGTCTTTCCTCCGCTCTCCCCTATGGGGGATCGGATGAACACGGACCGTATGTCCGTGTTCATCCGATCCGGCAGACGGAAGAAAAACAGGATTTTCTTCCGTCCGCAAATGCGGATCTTTGCGGAGGCGGACGATTACGGGTGTCAGCGGATGGTCATCCGCTGACACCCGTAATCACATAGTGCCCAATGTATGTCCTGTTTTCATCCGCAATGGACGGATGAAAATGCGGACATACGGTCCGCACGTGTGAAAGGGCCCTAAGTGTTTGCACAAACTACAGCCGAACCAGTGAGAAAATCAATTTTCTGCAATGGAATATTAGGGCTACTTTCACACTGGGGCCACGCTGGGTTAGTGGTAAAGCACAGCTCGTTTTAGTGGCGCTTTTTGGACGCTAACGGGGCACTTTTAACCCCCTTTAGCGGCCGAAGAAACGGTTAAAACCGACAGTGCTGCAGCGCTTCCGAAGCACTGCCCATGCATGCTAATGGACAGGGGCAGTTTAAGAGCGCTGTATACAGTGCTCCCAAACTGCCCTAAAGATGCTGCTTGCAGGACTTTTTGCAAAGTCCCACAAGCGCACCGCCCAGTGTGAAAGCATCCTTGATTTCACACTGAGGCGGCATGGGAGGTGGTTTTCATGCGCTATTTTTAGTGCTAAAATGCCTGGAAAACATTTTCAGTGTAAAAAGTAGCCCAACAGTTAAAGCGTTGCTAAACCCAGTAATATGAAAATAGTTCATCTGCCGAACCATCACCCACCCCTGGAGTTCCCAAAGCTTATAAATATTTTTTTTCTTACATTAAAATACTGCCACTATATACCTTTTTGGCTGATCTGGATACCACTGTTACATGATAAACTGCAAGGTCTGTCCGAGTGCTGAGTGTTCAGGAAAGAGGAGATTCTACAGCCTGTGTGCTCATGCTGTTATGGGAGGCCTATCATCCATCAATTAAGATGTGACATTCCACCCAATGTGTTCTTTTTTTAGTTACTGGCCATGGAGGAGGGAGGGAGGGACTGGGCAGTCATGCCCACATGTGTGATGTCATATCACGTGACCTGAAAAGCTCAGCTTAACAAGGAAATATTCTCTCCAGCAATAGAGACCAAACTGAGCATGTGCAGGGGGACCACTATGACTGTTATATCTAGCCTTGCCAAGAGACCCTTGCAGGAGGGGCCTTTTTACACAATGCAGAGGATTAACCCCTTAAGTTCCACAGTGAGTATAACAAGCATGCTTATATACAGACAGATGTTACTGTTGTGGGTTTAGTAACACTTTAAAGTTATACTAAACAAGATCCTCAATCTTCAAAAAAACATCCCATATGCATCCCCTGCTTAATGGCCCGTTTTTTTCATAAAAGTGACAGATCGCTCAGTGCTGTGGTTGTGTGTCTATCTGCAGCAGGTTTTACAAACCCACAGCCCTAACATATTACACAGTGCCACGCTGTGTGCCATTCCACTTTTATGAATGACGATCAGCAACATCAGGCCAATACTGTGTACAACATTGTTCATTCATAGAACTGAAAGATCCCTCAGCACTGCGGATCTGTGTGATCTATCAGCCAGGGGCTGTGTATAGGCATATGCTGATAGAAACAGCGCCACAGGTTGTGTGTTTTTTTTTTCTTTGTTAAAGAAAACAAAATTCACACAGACGCCTACAATGTTTGTGTTTTTCACACTCTAAACTGGTGGGGGAGCCCTCCACAAAATCCAATACTACAAAACCCAGCAACCAAAGGATGTGAGCTCAAACTCTCCCTTACGTATCAATAAAGTTTATCTCAGAGGGAACATTATCCAGGAGAAAATATTAGATCGTGTTTTTTCCTCATGGATAATGCTCCCTCTGAGATAAACTTAATTGATAAGCAAGAGAGGGGTTGAGCCCATATATCCTTTGGATGCTGGGTTTTGTAGTTTTTTTTGTGAATGGCAAATCTGGTTTCCAGAGCAGAAGGAAATTGTTTGACCATGCTGCTTAGCAACCAAGATAAAGATTTTAATGGTACCAAGGGTTGCATGCCCCCTAAAGAAGCAAATACAAAATAAAAAAATAAAGTATGAGAATCATTAGAATCCCCCAACCCAAGTTCTTAATATATGCTGGCTGCTTCCCGATTTGCTCTGCAAATTCTCATACCTATACTGATTGCTTACTGAAAACCTAAGCCAATAGTGGAGGTCAAAACCCAAAAAGGTTCCTAACCCTTTCAGCGCCGGAAGCTCTCCACTTTTTTGCACACATACTAAAAAATGTATTGTTTAACACAAAAAAGCTTTCAAAACCCTAAAGCATTATGTATTTTCTGAAAGCAGAGGACCCATGGGATAAAAAACAAAGGTTAATTAAGTTGTACGATATTAGCGCAACTCTACACATTTTCTATAAATTATAAAAAAGGAGGCTTAAGTAAATAAAATAATAAATATGTAAATACTTACAAATTTTGCAGCAAACAGTAAACAGCATTACCCCAAATTTTCCATATATGACATTTCAAAACCCTTTACCACTCAAAATTTTAGTTAACCCTTAATAATTGCCCCTAAGTCGTTTCTTTCACTGCATCAAATGTGTGTTGTGCAGTCATCGTTTACGTATACAAGTGTACCATATGTGTGTGTTTGCAGGTGAATGGTTTTACATTTTTAGGGGGCTTTTAGTTTACACACTTTTGTTCAGGTTTAGCATAACTTGCACTCCTATACAGCTGATGGTTTTATGTTATGTGCAACAGTTTTTCACCTCCAATACGCCAATTAGAAGTGGTCTATGTTTTATATTGGACAGTGGTAACTGTAACCAACAAGAGGAGAGTTAATAATCTAAGAAGCGATTGTACAGCAAATGTCTGATTGCACTACCTATGTTCCACTGCTTTTCAGAATGGCAAAGTTGATAAACCTCTCCTTGAAACCCTCTCAGTGTTGGTATATTCACAACCCTTGATGTACAAAGTAGCTGCGTAAAACTGGATAACAAAACCACAAAACAAGAAAAAACAGATGTTCTGAATTAAGTCTATTTTTAGATTCAGGGATAGAATACTAAATAAAGCAACATGCCTTTCGCCACAGAACCCTCCCCCAGCATTTAGAAAGTCAAATTCATTTACTGCATAAGCATGAACCGCAAATCTCTTTTATAACAGAAAAAGGCTTATAATCTGTTAAAAAAAAAAAAAAAAAAAGGTTAAGACGCAACATGTAATACATTTATATTACATAGTTAAGATCATGCACATAAACAGCATTTGAAAAGACAAGTTTTAATAATTGCATACCTTAAAAAAACGAGAATTGAAAAAGGAATGCATAGATGGGGTATATACTGAATTTATGCTGTGCCAATCAAAGTAACATAATCAAATACCTCTGCTAAAAAAGACTGCCGGTCAAAAACACGCAATGCCGACCTGTAGAAATCCTTTCAACCTGACGAGTAGCAAAAGTCCTTTAAATCAATGTGGATAAAAATCAATGATTTAAAAAAATATATTTTTTTAGATTTTTTGCTTTGGGGTACAAATCTGTCTAAAGTTCGTTTTCTATATAAGATGAATCATGATTTAAATTGTGATTTAAATCAATTCCACCCTGCCTTTAATACTACAGCAGGTCCTTGTCATTACGCACTCAGGAATAAAACTAGAATATCTCAAGGCAGTAAGGCTAGGTTCACATTGCTGCGACCCCAAAGTCATCGGACTTTGAACTGCAACTTGCTTGTGACTTGATTCAGCTTCAATGCAACCTCCATGCGACTGATGTTTTGAGGCTTTGGCAAAATATTAAAAATGCAGAGTGTGACACATTATTGAACTTACAAAAGTCGTAAACATAAAAGACAAAGAAAAAAACTTCCTTGCGACTTTTGAAATTTTAACATTGAAGTCTATGGCACTCATGTCAAGCAGAAGAGTAGCACAAATTATAACAAATTATAATAGAGATAGAGATATATATTTTTTGTGAGCTGGCGCCATCTGGTGGTGAGCGGTTGGTATTACAAGTTATTACCACCAGATGTGTGAGCTGGCGGCATCTGGTGGTGGCCATTGGTATTACAAGTTAAGCATTACAAGTTAAACAGCAATTCTAATGTAATTTTTCACTATTTTTCACTGCCATCATCTTCCCTCTAATTAGAACACCCAAACATTATATATATTTTTTATCCTAACACCCTAGAGAATAAAATGACGATCGTTGCAATACTTTCTGTCACACCGTATTTGCGCAGCGGTCTTACAAGCGCACTTTTTTGGGAATTTTTTTTTTTTTTAATATTATGAAAGATAATGTTACGCCGAGTAAATTCATACCCAACATGTCACGCTTCAAAATTGCGTCTGCTCATGGAATGCCGACAAACTTTTACTCTTTAAAATCTCCATAGGCGACGTTTAAAAAAATCTACAGGTTGCATGTTTTGAGTTAAAGAGGAGGTCTAGGGCTAGAATTATTGCTCTCGCTCTACCAATCGCGGTGATACATCACATGTGTGGTTTGAACACCGTTTACATATGCGGGCGCTGCTCACGTATGTGTTTGCTTCTCGTCGGGACGGGGGTGCGTTTTCTGGCTCCTAACTTTTTTAGCTGGCTCCTAGATTCCAAGCAAATTTGTCAAACCCTGTTGTATACCGTATATCTCTCTATCTAACTAGCACATACACCCACGCACGCAAAACTTCTTGTGCTCTGTGGACAGTTATCAGTTAGCATGTTCAAAGCCATCTCAGGCTGGGTCCACTCCACACCATAACCTACAGCTGCCAGAGTGCTGTGCATTGCCAACTGCGCTAGAGGGCAGTGTGGTGCCCAATTCAGCATATTACACAGCTCCCTTTGTTTAGTTTTTTTTTTTAATGCAAAAACTAAGTGTACAAAAATGTACAGCAGTCATAAAGGGTGTCTAAATGTGACTGTGAAGCCCAGTTAAACTTGGTGTTGTCAGTTGGTGTGACACTCCATCTCTTCCTCTCCAATACAAGTCTATAAGAGAACATGTGTGATGAAGAGAGTGGCTGTCATGTGGATGCCAGAAAAAAAAGTACTGGAGTGGGACAACAGGAAGCAGCATTTTATGAATGAGGATCATATATAGCAATACTTTGTAAAGATAAAAATCACTGCACACAGAACACTCTAAGGCCATTCTTCAAATCACAGAGCACATTATGGCTACATCCCTTAATAGATTTCATTCATTTTTATCATGAAGAAACCAGCATTTGTGTTAATGGAACATGTATACAAAGAGGATTATTCAAACTGCTCAAATGTCCTATATTCCACTTTACGTAAAACCAAAAACACGGACAATATTTCAAGAACTTAATCCGATTCTTTATAGTTTATTTTGTCATGCATTGGTAATAGCCATAGCAGAAATGTTCTATTTATGTAGGGTTGTACACATTGTTAACACTAATTAAAAAAGAAACGATGATACCAAAGAGGAGGCTTGCTGATGTGAAAATGACTGAAACATCAACCAAGGGAATTAAACTACATAGCAGAAAGCCACACTGTGTGAGTCTGCTTATTTGTCAGTAGGACTCTATAGTTTTACTCTAATTAGGACAATGTGAATAAAAACATTTCTAAAGAGTGACAGCTTGGCATAACCTAGTCAGTGCTGTCATATCCCAGTGGGGGAAACAAACTCCAGCAACAGCTATTTTTAGATGCAGATCCTTCATTGCTGGAGGTCTGCCAGCAATGCGGGGATATGACAGGATGATAAAACATCCCCACTTTACAGCTGAAGTCACAGCGGTCACAGGAAGCAAGGAACCAAGGTTGCAATGTGACCTGTTGTAACATGACACAGCGAGTGTGTATTAAAAATGAGTCTGGACTCCAGGAAATGCCTGAGGAGACTTCTGCTGTATTCACACCTGAGGAGTTTTGTAACTCGAAGCTGCAAAAGGCTTAAAAAAAATGTTCTCTATGATGCCTGTTCACACTTGATTGTGCAGCCTTCATCTGTACGTCTGATCTCTATAGTAAACAATTTGTTACTATTCCAGCCAAGCTGAAATTGGTGAGGAGAGATTTCCCCTCACTTACAGTCTTGGAGACACAGCAAGAACTGAGAGGAACTGAAATTGAAGATAGGGATAGCTAGGGTGCCATATTGAAAACTGATCAACTGGGAATGTGGTAGAGCTGCACGATTCTGGATAAAATGAGAATCACAATTTTTTTTTGCTTAGAATCACGATTCTGAAGAACTTTTTATTTTAAAGACTTACAACCCCTGAACATTAGGTTATTCAACAAGATCAAGATCAAGACAGAATACCCTTTGCATTAGTCAGATTTAAAGAAATGTAATGAAAAATAATAAATGTAATGAGTGAAGAAAAAAATAAAAAATAATTACCTTTATATTAGGGCTTTTTTTTTTTTTTTTACCAATACCTGTTTATACGTCAGCTGTGGTACAAAGCATTGGAAAGTTATTTTAAAAATCAAAATAATATTTTTTTAAACTTTGGTGCTTTTTTTAATGCAAAACGTGTAAATATATGTTAAAGGTGTAAAAATATTAATAAAGTTTTAATTATTACTAGAATAAAAAAAATAAGCAGGAAAAACAGGATTTTTTGTACTCACCGTAAAATCCTTTTCTCTGACGTCCATGGACGGACACAGCTCCTTAAGTCTTGACAAGTGGGTTATGTTCCCTGTTTACAGGAGAGGACTAGGCAGAAACATGTTAAATGGTTAAATACATGTTAAATTAACAGAGTTGAACAGCCCCGCCCAGGGGGCGGTCCCTCCAGACATAACCCTCCTCACTGCAGCATGCAGCCTCAGTTCGTAACAAGCAGTACAAACCTAAAAAGGAGGGGTGGGAGCTGTGTCCGTCCATGGACGTCAGAGAAAAGGATTTTACGGTGAGTACAAAAAATCCTGTTTTCTCTTATCGTCCATGGACGGACACAGCTCCTTAAGTCTTGACAAGTGGGACGTCCCCAAGCAGTGTCAAAACGAGGGGTGGGAAATATATCAGTAAAACCAATTTTAACTTCACCCCAAAACAAGCAGAGCTCCTCAAACAGAGGAGATGCAACTTAAAACGGCCGCCTGCAAACGCTAGCGGGCGAAAGCATCATAAGATGCATTCACAGCAACCAGGACATTTTGAAAAACAAAAACGTGAACGGACGACCAAGTCGCCGCCCTGCACACCTGTGACACCGACGTATGAAGTCGGAAAAAACCTCGGAAGCACCAGGTGCCCTGGTCGAAAGTGCCGCGACCGGAACAAGGGGGGCCTGCCCCCTAAGAGCATAGGCCTGTATGACGGTCTGTCAGATCCACCGAGACAGGGTGGTCGACGAGACCGCCAGGCCCTTTGTGGGCCAGACACTGACACAAAAGAGGGTCAGATCTCCAAAACGGAGCCGTAGCAGGTAGATACACCCGCAAAGCGCGTATCACGCCTGAAGTATGAAAAGCAACCTCCGCAGGATGCGCCGGCCGAGGACAAAAAGGACGGACGTAACAATGCCCCTATTCAGGCGAAAGTCCGAGACCACCTTCGGAAGAAGGGAAGGTCGCGGGCGCACCACCACCTAATCCTTATGGAGGATCAAGCATGGCGGCTTGCAAGACAAGCCCGCCAGCTCAGAGACCCCTCTAAGGGAAGAAAAGGGCCACTTTTCGAGATAGTGTTAAGAGAAAATCTCTCTGAAGTTTCCAAAGGGAAAGCTCCTGAGGAACCAGGAGCACCAGAGTCAAAACTCATTGGGGAAGAGATGGGCCAAGAGGGGAGCACAAAGAGGTACCCACCAGGGAACGGGCCCCAAAGGGCCACTGAAAGAACACAGCCAAGGCTGAACTCTGCTCCCAAACGGTGCTTAAAAGTAATTTGAGATCCACACCAAGCTGTAAAAAACAGCAGGACCCTGGTCATCGAATACGTCCGTGGACGTCACTTCATCTCTTCGCACCAAGAGATGTAGGTCTGCCAGGTGTGACTGTAGATTCTCCTGGAAGAAGACTACCATGCCCTCAACATGGTTGAGATGACCGAGTCAGACAGACCCCGGTCTCTTAAAGTCTGGCTACCAATAGCCATATTGAGTAAGTTAGTGACTGTACAACAGAAGGAAGTATGGAACCTCGAGACAGAAGGACCTCTCGCCCTGGCGACGGCCAGGGTACCTCCGTTATGAAGCGCCCGAAAACGGCGTACCAAGGATGCCAATGTCAATCTGGAGTGATTAGGAACATCGGGATCCCCTCAGCCTCCACTCTATGGAGCACCTGAGCAAGCAACACAAATGGAGGAACGGTATAAGGCCGCTGATACAGACCCCCACAGGGTCACCAGCGCAACTTACGCGTCAGTACCAGAGCACTAGACCTGGTCACTACTTCGACACCCTTGTGGTGGAGACGAGCGGCCAGGAGATCCACGAGTGGAAAAAAACCAAGGCGAGCCCGAGCCGTGTAACGACACAGATCTTCCTGGGCTTGAACCCAGAGGCAACTGCCTGCAGGGCAGGCAGTCTACCGCTGAGGCATAATCTCGCCTGCCCTGTGAGACTCACTTCCTGCAAGGGAGCCGAAACACCCCCGGGCACAGAAAACCAGTCACCCTGGTCCAGCATCAGGTGACTCCAGTAGTCCGCCTGCTGGCATACCCATGGTAGACCGAAGCCACGGTCGTGGCGTTGTTGTCTAGTACCTTGCAACCGCCTCGAACACGAGGAGAATCAAAGCCTGATCATGGGACAAAGAACGGTAGACAGGGTCCACAGCACCCAGGCGGCCTCCTACCTAGGTACTAACCAGGCCCGACCCTGGGTAGCCACCAAGATCAGAAGAGAGCAGGCACATTCAGGAAGTTGTGGCCGTAGGTCCATGCAAATCCAGCGACTCTGGGCCGACTGGACCCCCCCCAGGGGTCCCCACAATCCGCGAGGCCTGCATCCGTCGTAAACAACGACCACTGGAAGGAAGGAACAACTTCCCGGGCCGAAGATCCAGGGATCTCCGTCCCAACTCAGAAGACTCCGACTAAGTGGCGCACCTGAATCTGCCGATTACAGAGACAAGAAATTTCTTACCACCTGGACAGTATTTCCTGGAAAGCCCAAGTGTGGAACTGGGCATACAGTACCGCCTCGAAGAAGGCTACCCATAGGTCCCGGACCAGCATGCACCTGGAGAGAAGACCGATAGCGTGATGCTAATACCCTCACTGCAGACTGAAGAGTCTGCAATTTCTCCAGGGGAAGAAGGACCTTCGCTCCCTTTGAGTCGGACTCAGGACCGGCTCCAAATGTTTAGCACCCACCCGAGACTTCGGGGGGTCTGAATGGCTATAAACAGCTCCATTAGGTCTGAGACAGAAGCTGCCCTCAGAAGAAGGTCGTTCAAGAAGCCCACGAGGCAAAACCTCACTGTCCCAACAAAGTTAGGATAATTGCGAGCTCCTAGGTGAAAACCCTCAGTGCCAACACCAGATCAAGAGGGAGGGCCACAGACTGACAGAAGCCCTCCCCCATCATGGAGCACAGAAAATTCTGTGACATGTGCAAAACGGGACATGCATGTATGCGTCCCTGCGGGACTTACAAGTCCCACACTGTTCTCAGGCAGACCAACAAGCCGGGCGAGGAATAAACAAGAAAAGAACTCCAAGGCCAAGAAGCGGTATTCTGAGCATCCCAATGGCAATCCCATTGACTGGGAAGCACTGGCTGCAACAGACACAGCTTCTATGGTGACACAACTTGGATGTGTTTGAGCCTATGGGACACCTGCCTTAGACCGGCCGGACGAGTCACAAGCGATCAACAATGCACAGATATTCCAAACTGCCCTCACATCTTGTTCTATGGATAGGCGTAAACCCTATCTAGGACTCTGAAGAGACCACCTCGCAGACCCATTAGTCAGAGAGCAGGGAGATTCACTGAATTGTGAACCTGTAAGCCGCCCCCCCCACCTAGAGCAGGGAGGGAAGACGACTGCATAGGGCGATTACGCACCCAGGGACAATTTAGTCCCCCAGCTGAGCCCTTGTCGGCCCCCGTAATAATACATACACAAAGTTTGTATGTATATTATGGAAGTGTATGCACACATGTCTTTGGAGGGTGGGAGGAAACCGGAGTACCCGGAGGAAACCCACGCAGACACAGAGAGCGACAAAGTAAGCTCCAGCTAGATTGGTGTCAGTGTCCGGAATTCGGAACGATGACTCTTGCTGACAAGTAATGAAATTAACCACTACACCACCGCGTACCATCTCTGAAACAGAAGCCCTGGATAACAAGGACGCAGCATTCAAAGAAGCATCACAGACCTATATGAGGCCCTGGACCAACAGGTCCGCTAGCCTAATATCCTTGGTACAGAGACGGTGCTCTTCCACTGTCTGGTGCAAAATGCTCACTCAGAAATCGACTGAGACTCCAGAGTAGTAGCCACAATAGGCCGCAAGACGGACCCCAGCATGGTAAACATGACAAGGGCCAGTACCTCGGATCTTCTAACAGCCAGATCCATACAAGCGGGGACTCCCGTAATAGGGAGAGTGGTCAGCTATACATGACACCCGGAGGATCCCCTGAAAGGGTTCTCCTCAAAAGGGCACTGAACCGCCAGGCGGTGAGGGACTACCTCAGCGGCTTTTCTCATTCCGCATCTTAGAAATTATCAAAGAAGGGCAAGAAGGAGTAGATCCAAAAAAAGACAGAGCCCTCGGCGGAAACACAGCTGCACTATACAGCTTAAGAGAGTCCCTTACAGCAGTGAGAAGCGCACCCATAAATGCCTTATCCTGCTCTTTTTACTACCCAGGTACCTGGTCCATGGCTTCATAGCAGAAAAACAAAAGTACCCCCCTGAGGGTGGGACTTTAAAAGGTGACACACAAAAAAAAAAAAAAAAAAGTGTCGTATAGACCATAGAAAAAAGATAAAAAACACATATGGTCACAAATTCAATAATACGGAGCATTCCCCAGGGGGTAACGGAGGGAGGGGGCACTCTTTTAACCCCCGCCCATCCGCATTCCGCCCCCAGCCTGGCCCAAAAGTGTCCAGGGCTAACAAAGAAGTCTCTGTGGAGATCCCAGGTGCTAACACCTGCCGCTGAGCATGTAGGGGAAGGACCAGATACTGACTCCAAATATAAAAGACATTTACATGTGTATGTAATACCTGTCTTAACATAAAAACTGACGCTCCCAGGGCCCTATACAGGGCATCTTACCCACTCGCTGCGCTGACCCGGGGAGTTAACAACTTATCCCAATATAAGTCTGTTAGCATAGCCAGGGGACTCACCTCAGGAGGAGACTGCCCAGCGCTGCCGACCGCTCTCATCACACAGCGTGTGGAGAGGAAAGAAACCATGAAGGAACTGCGGCGTCTGCAGGGACCTGTGTGCGCCGTAGATACAGCACTAGGGGTCAGGACTGCACAAAGATGGCCGCCCGCTGCACATGGCGCGGCTACGACAAAATGGCCGCCAATGGGAGTTTTCAATGTAATTGAAAACCTCCCAAAAAATGGCGCCAGCGTCGGCCAAACGGCGGCAAAACGCCACATTTTAAACAGGGAAAGCCTCCTAGAGCCTTTACAGTGAAAACCCCCACAGGAAAAACCCAGTATCAGACAGTAAAAGGTGCCAGATAACACAGCCCTCTCAGGAAAGCCCCCCCCCCCGGACAGCGTGCCTTAGCAATGCAGCAAGGGAACGGAGCAGGGAAGGGAGGAGTGCTCCTCCACTGTCAGAGCACCTCCGAACCCCAGGAATGCCCAGCCGTACCAACCCACCGAAGTAGGAGGGACTGTACTTACCCGTCCGAGCGAGGACTCGCTGACGCATTCCTGACAGACATACAACCGCAATGGAGGTAGCTGTCGGCCCGGTCCACTGTGAGTGAGGCAACACCACAGCCCAGTCATATGTGGACCTCAGAGCAAAGCTCACGGCCACCTCAGGAGTCATGAGGTACGGCGTGGCAGACCAAGCCTCTTTGCATAGGTGTGTCCACGCTTGCTGGTCGGACTGAGTAGACTACAAGGATCTATAATATCCAGCCTGTCACTCAGCCGACAGTTGAAAAAAGATTCTTCAAGAAAAAGTGAAAATAAAATAAAATAAGATAGAATAAAATAAAATTTCTCCTCAGGGCGCTGGGCCCAAAGGGAGCCATACGTCCTTCTCCTTTGCTAGGCAGAACGAAACTGAGGCTGCATGCTGCAGTGAGGAGGGTTATGTCTGGAGGGACCGCCCCCTGGGCGGGGCTGTTCAACTCTGTTAATTTAACATGTATTTAACCATTTAACATGTTTCTGCCTAGTCCTCTCCTGTAAACAGGGAACATAACCCACTTGTCAAGACTTAAGGAGCTGTGTCCGTCCATGGACGATAAGAGAAATAATAATTAAATGGAGAAGGAGAATAAGGCGTTATTAAGGCCAAGTATAGTAAATTGAGTGTTAATAAGGGGTTAAAACAAAATAACTTGATCATGCACTTTGCAAAGTTGCTTCAGAGCTTAATAAATAAGGTAAAGCTTCACTTTGAAAAGAACACTCAATTACGTGCAAGGAAAATAAAAAAGAAGTGCATTTTTGTGATTGGAAGATCAATGTCAGCCGAGCTTCTTTTAATTTACTAAGCGCTGGAGCAACTGCACTTGCACTCTGCAAAGTGAACGTATCCCTTTGCCTTTAGTAAAGCAACCCCAATGTTTCTTTTTATCTCTCTTTTGGTGCTGAACAGTGTTGTTGATAAACATTGCAGCTGCTTGTTTTTGTTTTTTTGACAGCCATGAGCGGGGAACTGCTCTGCACTTGTTATACGATTTGTGGAAATGCCGGATTAAGAACATGTGGGGGGTTTGAATCGGAATTACGATCTTTTAACCATTAATCGTGCAGCTCTAGAATGTGGCAACAAAGTGGGTACAGGTTTTTGAGGGCCTCACTAAAAGAAAAATTAAGACATGAGCAGCTTCTCTAAAAATGTATTGAGAAGCTATAGCATGTATCAAATAAATAAACACAAGAGGACATCAGATCCAAGTGCAGAGGGTGAATGGAAATAATTGAAAAGTGTAAAAATGTACTCATTACAGTAGGTGTTTGTGATATTGTGTTTTTAGCACGACAGCATCGCGCTGATTCTCGGCGACATGGTGCCGAGATCTCGCACTCACTGGAATAGTGACAGCACATTCCAACGTGCGCGTCATAGAAGCGACGGGAGATCCGGCTTGGATTCCCGCCAATTCTACACGTGTGCGGCGTTTGTTATGAATCCTGAGGGGGAAGTCCCCGCCGGATTTTAAATAAAAATTTGGCATGGGTTCCCCCCTCAGGAGCATACCGGGCCCTTAGGTCTGTTATGGGTTGTAAGGAGAGCCCCCCTACGCTGAAAAAATGGCGCAGGGGGTCCCCCTACAATCCATACCAGACCCGTATCCAAAGCACGCTACCCGGCCGGTCAGGAAAGGAGTGGGGACGAGCGAGCGCCCCCCCCCCTGCTGAGCCGTACCAGGCTGCATGCCCTCAACATGGGGGGGGTTGGGTGCTCTGGGGCAGGGGGGCGCACTGCGGGGCCCCCCCACCCCAGAGCACCCTGTCCCCATGTTGATGAGGACAGGGCCCCTTCCCGACAACCCTGGCCGTTGGTTGTCAGGGTATGCGGGCGGGAGGCTTATCGGAATCTGGGAGCCCCCTTTAATAAGGGGGCCCCCAGATACCGGCCCCCCACCCTAAGTGAATGGATATGGGGGAGCTTCTTCTTCCGATTTCCGGGGGTCTTCTCCTGCTCTCCGGGGTCTTCACCGCTCTTCTGTGACGTCTTCTCCGCTCCGGGGGGTCTTCTTCTAGACTCTCCGCTCTTGACTCGGCGCACCCCGGTTCTTCCTCCCGCTGTCCGGTGCCTTCTCCTTCTTCCGCTGTTCTGTGACGTCTTCTTCTCTTCTTCCGCTGTTCTGTGACGTCTTCTACTTCTCCCTTCAGGCCGCTGTGCTGTGACGTCTTCTCTTCTTCTCTTCTCCCGATGCTGACACGTCGCCTCTTCTCGCTGCAATGACGGGTGCGTGGCTTGCATCGGATTTATATAGGCCTCACAGTCCCATCATGCTCTGTACCTACCCATGTGATACCTACCCACGTGGGTAGGTATCACATGGGTAGGTACAGAGCATGATGGGACTGTGAGGCCTATATAGGTCCGATGCAAGCCGCGCACACGTCATTTCAGCGAGAAGAGCCGGTGTGTCAACATCTGGAGAAGAGAAGAAGAATACGTCACAGCACGGAAGAAGAAGATAGACGTTCAGCGCTGAAGGAGAAGGCACCGGACAGCTGGAGGAAGAACCGGGGTGCGCCGAGTCAACAGCGGAGAGCGGCGAACATAGCAGAAGACCCCCGGAGAGTGAAGAAGACCCCCCGGATAGCCGAAGAAGACTCCCCCGGATAGCGGAAGAAGAAGCACACCACCCCCCGCCGAAGACGTCGGAGGAAACCCGTCGAGGAGTGGGCGCTTTTATAAAAGCGACCCCCCCGGCGGTGGAAGAGAACCGGATGGCGGCGAAGAGCGGCCCCCACCCAAAGACGTCAAAGAAGAAGCCCCCCCCCTGGTAAACAGAGCTAAAGAAGACAGGGGGCGGCCTCCGGAGCAGACTAAAAAATTATTTTAAAAACTCTTGTGTTGTGTTTATTGACTTTAACATTTTTCCTCCAGGTGAATGGGTAGGGGTACGATGTACCCCATATCCATTCACTTAGGGTGGGGGGCCGGTATCTGGGGGCCCCCTTATTAAAGGGGGCTCCCAGATTCCTATAAGCCTCCCGCCCGCATACCCCGACAACCAACGGCCAGGGTTGTCGGCAAGGGGCCCTGTCCTCATCAACATGGGGACAGGGTGCTCTGGGGTGTTGAGGGCATGCAGCCTGGTACGGCTCAGGAGGGGGGGGGGGGGGGCGCTCGCTCGTCCCCACTCCTTTCCTGACCGGCCGGGTAGCGTGCTTTGGATACGGGTCTGGTATGGATTGTAGGGGGACCCCCTACGCCGTTTTTTTCGGCGTAGGGGGGCTCTCATTACAACCCATAACAGACCTAAGGGCCCGGTATGCTCCTGAGGGCGGAACCCATGCCGAATTTTCATTTAAAATCCGGCGGGGACTTCCACCTCAGGATTCATAACAAACGCTGCACACGTGTAGAATTGGCGGGAATCCAAGTCGGATCTCCCGTCGCTTCTATGACGGCTCTGTCTTCATCGCGGCAAGCCAGCTCGGCGCTGGCTCCCGCGATGGGGCTCGTAGGTGCTCAATCTCGCCGAGTGCATTTTTACGCTTCTATTCATTACCCCTCCGCATTTAGATCTGGTGCCCTCCTATGTTTATTTGTTGGAAATGGAGGGAATATATCCAGAATGAATTTCAATTCGCTTCCCAGTTGTCTTAAATCGGCAACAGATCAAGTGATTTTTCTTTTCCTGCATGGGTTACAGGTTAAAAAAAAACAACAAAAAACAAACAAACACACACAGCTCAATTACCCCATTAAGATCCCTTTCACACTGAGGAGTTTTTCAGGCGGTTTAGCGCTAAAAATAGCGCCTAAATACATGTCTGTCAGGACACATACTGCAAAAAAAAAACCTTTCCCACTGTAGTACATAAAAAAAGTCTCAAAAGACACTTTAAATAAAACATTTTCACACAAATTTAGGCACCACTCACATCTATTTGTATTGACTTACATCAGTGCATGTTGTCCACTATACTAAATGGCATTAGATATCTGTGTAATGACATAGGTTGTCTTTTCTGACACACCTTATAGGGCTTAGTGATAACAATGTTAACACAAATTCAGTTTGTTGAATCCAGCCTGAATGCCAGGACAGCTCTAAAAATGAATAAAATAAACGTATAAAGCACAGGTTTAAAATATGTTCTCAAGATGGTATAAAGCTAAACATCAAAAACATTTATAGCAATGAATGTTGTGCATGTCCGAGAAAAAAATTAAAAACATATACAGTGCATATCTGCAAAGCATGCACATTTGCTCATGTTTTATCCCTTTAAGGACCCTACAAGTATAGGAATACCAGTCGCCTGATACCACTAGTTATTGCTGGACTTGGTGTCAGCCATGTCCAGTTGTCTGTTAAACTACCAAACTACTGAATTTTAAATTTTCACAACATAGAGACTATTTGTTCTGTAGTGCAAGGAAAAAAAATGGAAGAGATCCTTGAGACAGCACAGGAAGTCTGCACACGATTGATCGAGATTTGATCAGTAGGTTTTTTTTTCCTGCACTCATCAAGCAGATACTGTATAACAAACACAATGTGTTACTGTATGTTAAGGAGTAGTGCATTATGGCAACGTATGCATTTTGAATGGACTGAAAGTCCACCTTAATTTAGAACAGATTTTCCCTTAAATGCGTTCCCTCAAGAAGGTAAAAAAAGGTTTCACCACTTGTTGTGGCACCCATTGTAAGTAGAACAGGTTTATTTTCATTGTAAAAAATTGCTTTACAACCACTTTAACCACTTGCCTAAAGGGCACTTTCACCCCCTTCCTGCACAGGCCAGCTTTCAGCGCTGTTGCACTTTGAATGAGAATTGCGCGGTCATGCAATACTGTACCCAAATTCATTTTTTTATAATTTTCTTCACACAAATAGAGCTTTCTTTTGGTGGTATTTAATCACTGCCGTGTAATTTTTCTCCTTCACTGATAGACTGCACTGATGAGGTGGCACTTATGAGGCCCCAATACACCGTACTGAACAATACCTCCTCTGAACAATACCTTACTATCTGGCTAAGTCTTGACTACAATAAGCATGTAACAAGTGAAGTCAGCAATCCTGATAATCTTATGTATCGTGGGCTCAGTCACTCCATGTACTAGAGCCAACAGAACGACACAGCAAAGAACTAGCATTCTGAAGGAAAGGTCAGCAAGGGCAGCTTCTGTACCTTTCTCAGCAAAGGGTTCCTTGAACTACAAAGCCTACATCATCAGTGGCACTTTGCAGCAGACCATTACAGCTAGCAAGGATTCTGCTCTTCAAGCCCTCGGTGCAGCCACAGAAAACACCAGGAAAAACCTAGAAGCATTTTAGAAAAATATGCACTGCAAAAGAAACAAATCCCAGATTAGCCATTATATTAAACCTAACCACTACCTGACAAACCATTTTCACACTTCAAAATTTCGAACTAGACAATCAGGATTAGGTTTTTCGTCACGGAGAAACAAACTGATAAGTACACGATTTGAACGGAAGACAGAAGTCAATCCTATGCTGCCACAACAAGTCTCTGTTTATGTATATCTGGAACAGCCAAAAGAGCAGATTAGTATTTGCCAGTCTATTTTTAACCATCACATAGAAAATTAATTTTCAGATTGACATGTTTTTTATCTGGGGTGTCAGGAAACAAACCTGCACTAAAAATGACAAGATCACAACAGGATTTCACCGACTCTCATACAACATACTGTAATGCAATATCTGTGCTAAACAAACAGGGGAAAATATAACCACACATTAGCGTTGTCCCGATACCACTTTTTTAGGACCGAGTACAAGTACCGATACTTTTTTTCAAGTAGTCGCCGATACCGAATACCGATACTTTTTTTTAATGTCATGTGACCGTTTTCAAACCACAATACAGACCAAAGATATTTTCTTTAGAATTATGAAGAACTGGTACATCATGGTGTGGGGCTGTTTTTTAGCATACGGTACTGCAAAACTACATATCATTGAAGAAGTGATCACTGTCAGTGCAGCTCATCGGTGCCAGTGCCCAAAAGTGCAGCTAGCCAGTGCCACCTATCAGTGCAGATCAGTGCCCATTAGTGCATCAGTGCAGGGAGGCAGCTTATTAGTGCATCTCATCAGTGCCACCCAATCAATGCCAGTGCCACCTATCAGTGCCATCCATTTATGAGTGCCATTCAATCAATGCCAGTGCCACCTATCAGTGCCATCCAATGGTGCCATCCAATTTGTGTTCGATGTCACAAAAAAAAAAAAAAAAGTATTCTATTTTGGTATCGGGAGTATTTGCGCGAGTACGAGTACTAGCGCAAATACTCGGTATCGGTCCCGATACCGATACTGGTATCGGTATCTGGACAACCCTACCACACATCCCAGTTTTGACGTTCAACATGCAAACATTTCAATATTTTAAAGACCCAATTCCAGTAAAAAAAAAAAAAACGCACAAACCACTCCCCTTTCCCACTCACCAAATCTGGGTTTAATTTGGTTTTCTAAAGCAGGCCTACAGGACTCAGTGATGGCTCAGCTGGACACCATAAACATGGAGGTTGCCGCTGTTGACCTCTTATGAAAATGCTAGAGACACATTGATTATAATATATATATATATATATAATCAATCTCTAATTATTTATACACAATAAACATCATAGGCAAGCAAGAACTAAGTATTCAGGTCACAAAGTAAAACTTTTCTCCGACTTTCCCAACTTGTGCACTCATTCCAAGCCAGTGATTAGGAAAAGTAACTGAATACGATAAATCATAATTCTCCAAAAATAGGTTTATTTAAATCTGTCATCTGTTCTGTCAAAGTTAAAACATTTTAACTCAGCAGAAACAATTTATAAATGAGCAGAATGAGGGGATAGCTGGAAAGTCAGGGGTTAAGAATGACAGGAAAGTGTCGGCAGGCGTTCAGTGTAACAGATGATCTGCGTAGCTGTCTCAGTTGGATCATATCCTTTTCTGAACCCCTTTCTATACCAATGCAGCTGGAATTCACTGCTATAAATAGCTATCCTACCTAAAGGGTCCAGACTGAGTTTAACAAAGGGCTTTGTTTATTGTAACCTCAAATGTTTGGTGCCAGACCTTATGTAAAACTTTGCATCCCCAGACTGTAAGAAAAGAGAATATAGATAGAAAAACAAATATAAAGCAGACAAAAACAACCCCACATATATTACTTTTAAGTGCCAGTTCACACAGGGGCAACCCGACTTACAGTGCGACTTTGCAAGGCGACTTCAGCGCGACTTGGAGCAACTTACGTGAAAAAGTTGCCTCCAGGACAGGCGACTTTGGCTGTGGCCAATCACCTCTCCCCGTTCTTCAGCTCCTGTGACAGATCGCAGGACACCGGCGGCGATCGGGTCCGTGGGTCCCGCGGGCGTGGTCACGGAGCTTTCGGACCGGGCGGCACACGCGATCCACGGCTGGGCTCTTAGAGGCGACGTACCTGTACCCAGCCGTGCCATTCAGCCAACGTATATCGGCGTTAGGCGGTCCTTAAGTAGTTAAAGAAGACCAGAAGTAAAAAAAAGCCTAAAAAAATAAAAATAAAAATAAAAAATGCAGCCACCACATTTAAGGATTGGTAAGCTGCAAAATATTACATTTTTGTGTTTGGGTTAAGAGATGCTTTAAAGTGGAGTTTCACGCATTAAAAAGTCAGCAGCTACAAAAAGGTCCAGAGAAGGGCAACAAAGCTAATAAATAGTCTGAAGGATATTAGTTATAGGGAAAGGTTGTGAGCACTGAACTTATTCTCTCTGGAGAAGAGACGATTGAGAGGGGATATGATTTAAATTTACAAATACCATACTGGTGACCCCACAATAGGGATAAAACTTTTTCGCAAAAGGGAATTTAATCACACACACAGCCATTCACTAAAGTAAAAAAAAAAAAAAAAAAGCGGTTTAACCTTAAACTGCGTGAAGGGTTCCTTACTGTAAGAGTGGTTAGGATGTGGAATTCTCTTCCACAGGTAGTGGCTTCACCAGGGAGCATTGATATATGTTTTTAAATTATTAGATAAGCACCTGAACGACTACAACGTAATGCAATACCGACATAAAAAATCACACACATAGTTTGGACTTAATGGACTTTTTTCAACCTCGCCTACTACTAACTTCAACCTTTTAGACATCCCTTGTAATAGGAATAGGGCATGACAGGTTCTCTTTACGAAGAGATCTGGGGTCTACAAGTCTCTACATCTCTCCTCTATGCTGGAGAGCCTGAGATTATTAAAAAACAAAAAGGCAGTGTTTACATCTGCCGGCACCCAAAGTGACATGTTGCTTCCGGTCTCTGAGGGTTATAAAGATGGCCGGGGACTATTTGTTCTGTAGCTGCAGTCATCATTCAGATTATCTACACTCAAAGTCATATGACATCCTTGGGCGGGAAGTGATTACAATCATTTCTATTATTACAATAACAACCATGTTATACTTGCCTGCTCCGTGCGAGGCATTTGCACAGAGCAGTCCTGATCATCTTCTGGGGTCCCCCGCCAGTGTTCCAGGTTCCTCCTCTTCAGCTAGTGCCCCCACAAAAACCCGCTTTCCATGGGGACACCCCTGCGTGCTCCCTCCTGAGTGGCCCTGCCTGCGTCTGTTGACACAGAGTGGGCAGCTCGGCCCCACCCCTTGCTCCTGTTGGATCAGATTGGGCTCAGGTAAGAATTGGCAGGGGGGGGTTCTGCAGCACAGAAAGTTTTTTACCTTAACACACAGAATATAAGGCTTAAGAGACACTTTAGGATTTTAATTTTAAATCATGGTGTACACTAATCCTCATTTGTTTGCAAAATTGCCAGGGGTATGACTAACCACCTGATTTAATGATACAATACAGTGCAAACATTTGGAGAAATTAAATAACAAAAAAATAAAGAACTAAAATTAAATGCATAGGAATTTTAAAAAATACTATACTCGAACAGAGTGAAGGGGTTAAAAATGCAGAATTAACATTTACAGCTTGTAACCTGTTTCTAGGCAACCACCCTTCCAAGTCTCTGGTAGACTGCCAAATTGACAATAAGAGAAACTGAAAAAGAAAACTAGTACAATTAATTTCCTTCTGATCAAACTAAATTAATCAGAAAGTGTGGTATGTTAGGGCTAAGTGATGAAACGCATGCTACTAAAATGGTTAAGATGACGCTAGCCTACTGACACAAGGAAAACCTACGTTAGATCTACCGGTAACGGTATTTCTACGAGCCTTCCAGGACGGCACACCAGAGAGATAAGGGCTCCTCCCACAGGAAACACAATCAATTGACAAGTTTGTTATAAGTTCCCACCCCTCCCCTTGCTCCTCAGTATTTAATAAAGTAATCTTGAACTGGTTCACAAGGGGCAACCCATCGGTACTTACCATTTAGCATATAGCTTACCTTTCTTCACATAGGGTGGGTAGTAGGCCTGCCGTCCTGGAAGGCTCGTAGAAATACCGTTACCGGTAGATCTAACGTAGGTTTTCTCCTACGCCTTCCAGGACGGCACACCAGAGAGGATATAAAAGGACCTCAGGCCTACCTCAGGGTGGGACCACAGCTTGGAGGACCTTCCGACCGAAAGCCAGGTCTTGCTGTGACAACAATTCTACACGGTAGTGTTTCAGGAAGGTGTGATGACTTGACCAGGTAGCCGCAGTACGGATCTGGTCCCAGGAGGCACCTGCTCTCTCCGCCCAAGATGTCGCCAGAGATCTGGTTGAATGAGCTTTGATATTAAGTGGAGCTGGTTCTCCTGCACACTGATAAGCCTCTGTAATAGCTTCTCTAATCCATTTTGAGACTGATGGCCTTGAGGCCTGTAATCCCTTCCTGACCCCACCATAGAGGATTAGGAGATGGTTAGATTTCCTGAAACTTTTGGTTCTATCTAAATATATAAGAAGACATCTTCTTACATCCAAACAGTGGAACTTAAACTCCTTCTCGTTCTTTGGTTCTGAACAAAAGGACGGCAATATCATTTCTTGCGTCCTGTTGAGTAAGGATGCTACTTTAGGTAGGTATAAGGGATCTGCCCTAAGAGTGACCCTGTCTGGTTGCACCCTAAGAAAAGGCTCTTTCATAGACAGAGCTTGCAGATCTCCTACCCTCCTGGCTGTAGTAATAGCCAACAAAAAAGTTAATTTTAACGTAAGGAACCTAAGGGAAACTTTCTCTAAAGGTTCAAAAGGAGGCATAGATAATGACTCTAATACCCTAGTAAGGTCCCATGGTGGACAGAAGCTTTTAAGGACGGGGGACATTCTTTCCCTAGCTAGTAAGAATCTCTTAACTAGGTCGTCCTTCGCTAATCTTTTATCCAGGTACACCGAGAGGGCCGCTACCTGTACTCGCAGGGTGCTAACCTTAAGCCCAGCGTCCGCTCCATCCTGGAGAAAATCCAGGATAACCGGAACCGACTGGGAAGACTTTTGTCTTTTTCTACTCCAGGTCTGGAAGGTTCTCCATATCTTTGAGTAGATCTTTCTAGTGACCGGCTTTCTACTTGTAAGGAGAGTATCAATCACCTTTTCTGAACAACCTTTTTGTTTCAGAATCTGGCGCTCACTAACCAGGCTGTTAGCTGAAAGAACTCTGGTCTCGAGTGAAACACTGGACCTTGTCTGAGAAGATCTGTCCTGGCTGGGAGTCTCAGAGGCTCTGCTACTGACATGAACCTTAGGTTCGCAAACCATGTCCTCCTTGGCCACCATGGGGCAATAAGGAGGACCAGACCGGGGGACTTGCTGACTTTCTGGAGTACCCGCGGAATTAGCGCCAGGGGTGGGAAAGCGTAGGCCATTTTGAAATGCCAGTTCTGGGACAGCGCATCCAGGCCCTCTGAATCCCGTTCTACCGAGGCTGAGAAGTACCTGTTCACTTTCCTGTTCTTCCGGTTCGCGAACAGATCTATGTCTGGTTCGCCAAACTGAAGAACTAAGGCCTGAAAGACCTCGGGACTCAATTCCCATTCCCCCTGTCTTAATTGTTGGCGACTGAGGAAGTCCGCTTCTATGTTGTCTGTCCCCTTTATATGTATGGCTGAGATGGAGGTGACATGCTTCTCTGCCCAACCCAGGATTTTTATGGTTAGTTCTAATAGGGGACCGGATCTGGTACCGCCTTGGTGATTCAGGTAGGCCACTACTGTAGCGTTGTCTGAGCTCACCTGGACCTCCCTGTCTGTGACATCTTGTTGGAAGGCCTTCAGAGCTTCTCCTACTGCTCTGAGCTCCCTGGTATTGGAAGATTGATGAGCCAGGAGGTAGCACCATCTTCCTTGGGCTTTTTTCTTTCCCAAGTGGGCACCCCACCCCCATGTGCTGGCATCCGTAGTCAATTTTACCGGATCCCATTGTGCCCAAGGTCGACCTTTCCTTAGGTTTTGGTGACTGGTCCACCACTCTAGGGATGAGAGGACCTGAGGGGTGAGTACAATCTCCTGATCCAGGGATTCCTTCTTCTTGTCCCAAGAGGACAGAAAGAAAAAATGGAGCATCCTTGCATGTAATTGGGACCAGACTACTGCTGGTATGGATGCCGACATTAAGCCTAGCACTCTCATAACTGACCTCCTGGGAAGTCTGGGGAATCTCACCAGATTCTCTGCTCCTGACACTAATTTTTTTATTTTTTCCTCTGGCAGGAAAAGCGTCTGGAGCCTGGAGTCTATAGTGTAGCCCAGGAAATTTTTTACCTGTTCTGGTATGAGGGAAGATTTCTCTAAATTGATAATCCAGCCTAGGCTTTCTAAAAACTCCATCACCCTGTTGGTATCCCTCTGAACCTGTGACTCTGTCTGACCGGAGATCAGTAGATCGTCCAGGTATGGTATAAGGCATATTCCTTGAAGATGTAGGAATGCTACTGCCTCTGCCAGAATTTTTGTAAAGATTCTGGGGCTGGAGGTTAGGCCGAAGGGTAGTGCCCTGAACTGCCAATGAAAGATTTCCTCCCCTACCACCACCGCAAACCTCAAAAAGGCCTGATGGTCCACGTGAATTGGCACGTGCAAATAGGCGTCCTTGAGGTCTATGGTTGTCATGTAGGTTTCCTTCATGAGGTTCTTTCTTACTGAGTAAATACTCTCCATGGAGAATTTCTTTTGTTCTAAAAATCCGTTTAGTTTTTTTAGGTTTACTATCAGGCGGAATTTTCCTGATTGTTTCTGAACCAAAAACACGTGGGAATAGAACCCCCGGTATTGCTGTTCTACTGGCACTGGTGTTATTACTAGTTGCTCTACCAATTCCTGAATCCCCTCCAGGAGGGCCCTTCTTTTTAGGGTATCCTTGGGGAGCTGCGTGAGGGTGATCATAGGGGGGGGAAAGGTGACAAATTCCAGGCGGAACCCATCCCTTATAAGCTTGTGTATGTAGGGACTGTCTGAAATATTTTCCCACTGTTGTACAAACTGGGACAGCCTCCCCCCTACCTTGACCTTGGCGTCACTTGGTTTGTTTAGCCTCAGCCTTGGCGGAGGGAAAGAGTAAGTTATTCTTTTTGTTCCCTTTGCCATAAAACCAGCGCCTATTGGGTTCTCTTTTATATCTCTGCTTGTTTTGCCCCTGGGGGCCTCGAAAAGTCTTCTTAAACCCATCTTTCTTAGGTTTCACAGGGAATTTCTTTCCCTTTTCTGAAGACCTAGCTAGGACATCATCCAATCCTTGGCCAAACAGAAGTGAACCCTGGAAAGGGAGTCCACACAGTTTTCCCTTTGATGTGACATCCCCATCCCAGGCTTTAACCCAGATAGCTCGCCTGGACGAGTTAATCAAGGCCGCTGTTTTGGCTGAAGCTTTGGCAGTTTCCAAAGCGGCATCAGCCAAGTATGCGACAGCTTTTCCTATCAAAGATAGAGACCCCAAGATTTCCTCTGACTCTGTAAACTGGCCGAGGTGTTCTGCCAGTTTCTCTACCCATAGGTCTGCATTCCTGGCTACACAGGTCGCAGCTAATGCTGGGGCCATAGAAGCTGTGTTAGCCTCCCATGCTTTTCTTAGGAGTGATTCGGCCCTGCGATCCATTAGATCTTTAATACTGCCAGCATCTTCAAATGAGAGGTCTGACAGTTTAGTGACCTGAGACAGGGCCGCATCCAGTTTTGGAAGTTTAAAGAAAGCTTCCCCAACTGATTGGGTGAACGGGTACTTCCGTTTCCAGGTTTTCTGAGTGGTTAGTCTCCTTTCTGGATATTTCCATTCTTGTAGGATTATTTCTTTTAGAGATTGGTGGAGAGGGAAGACTCTATCCTGTATTTCACTGAGTCCCCTATACACCTTATCCTGTGCAGAGGTCGTTTTAGGAACCTCTGGAATCTCTTCAGTGGCATAGATTGCCTGAAGGAGACTGTCCACGTCCTCTGCTGAGAAGAGGAATCTTTTCAATTTTCCTTCTTCCTGAGACATGACTGAGTCTCTATCCTCCTCACCCTCTGAGCTATGTCTAGTGACCTGGCTCATGACCTCACTTTCCTCTTCCTCCAGATCATGAGAAAAGACCTGAGAGGATAGGAAAGGGGTACTGGGTCCTGCAACTAGCCTTCCCTGAGAAATCAAAGTCTCTCTAGGGGCCGGTTCCTCTGTGCTAGGGCCTGTGGCTGCTTGTGTAGCTGTCTCCCTGAGAGCTCTAACCGTGGCCAACATTTCAGACTGCATTAACAAGAGAAAATCTTTCATCATAGCAGCTGCCTCCTTCCCAGCCAACTGGTTAATACATTTGTGGCAGAAGGGTTTGGTATAGGATTTTGGGAGTTTATCTTTACAGTTTCCACATTTTCTAGAGGAACTACCACTAGCAGATGCTGAGGATTGAGCAGAGGCCCCCTGGGTTTCACCGGGAGATTCTGTTAGAGAGGGAACATAATAAAAAACAACCATGTTATTTCTTCCCACTTCAGAGCTGCAGGCTGTACTAGGGAGAAAAGAGAGAGAGAACGAGGAAGGCAGCCGTTACCAGATGCATCCTGCGACTCAGGAACTCTCACTCTCCCCTTTTCTCCCTTTCCAGGAGGGACTGTACTCACCGACCCCCGATCTGGATTTGGTAGCCGCAGCGCTAGTCTTCCCTTCCTCTTCCATCATGAGAAGGTTGACTGGGTCCTTGGCTTGCCGGTACCTGTTCGCAGGGTTTATCCGCCGCCGACCCCACCGCTCCACGCTGCTCTCCACGCCGAGGCGTCACTTCCGGGTTGCCTGTAGGGAACGCCCACTCTCCGGTGACGCGCTTCCTGTACCTCCGAACGAGGTCTGGAGCGCAATGCGCCTCTGCAAACCCCCCCAGGAAGAAGAGTTAGCAGCGTGGCGGATTTTTGTGCAGAGGGACGATGGCTTTTTCACCACAGCTCAGAGCGTCCATGCCTGTCTTTGTGGCGACCTGTGAGCGACCGAAGCCAACAGGTCAGTTCAGCTCTCCCCGGCCTCCCTGAACCTGCCTCAACAGGGGTACCCTTCGACTTCACCGTCTCCAGGTAATATAAAACAACAAACGTGCCGCTGTGTTCTGGAGAAACACAATCAAAATACTGAGGAGCAAGGGGAGGGGTGGGAACTTATAACAAACTTGTCAATTGATTGTGTTTCCTGTGGGAGGAGCCCTTATCTCTCTGGTGTGCCGTCCTGGAAGGCGTAGGAGAAATCTCAATGCAGACAGAAGTGGAGCCGGTTGGAGTGTTTGGCTCTCACACATTGTGCAGCTTTAGAGATAGGCTTCATTTGGCTCCTTTTAAGATGTCCAAGCACCCAGCCAGCCGTGAATGGTTTTTAGAGATTGTCACAGTGCTTGGTCATATTTACCAAGAAGGAAACTGGCACAAAACCCTGTCACAGCCCAAGATAAAAGTCTTCACTCTTCCGCTTGAAAGACAAGGAATAAGCAGAAATGTCAGGGTTTTATTGCCTCGTTTCATAACTGCTACAAAAGATTCAGGAATGTACTGACTTAATAATCGGTGCTAAAAATAGATAATGAATAAAAACAAATCAGCTGGTAATAAAAGGTAGAGAAATAAAAATCTGTAATTTTGCCAGTGTACATTGCAATCTTCTACATTAAAGGTGTAAACATTCTAATAAATGTCAGAGTGGTTTTATATTGGAGATCTCTGTGTAATATCTACTAATCAATCAAAAATATTAGCAATTTCAATGCATGTTTTGCACAGCAATGTCACTGAGCATTTAAAGTCTTTAGGCATTTGGTATACCTTTCTTGCTCCATTTTGATTCCTATGCCAACAGGTTCTTGAAAGTTTAAGAGATATTAAATATTTTGCCTGTGATTGTTCCCCTCAGGCTTATACATAAAATAAAAACTAATTCCGCGTACGCACGTACATTTTTCGGCATTGAAAAAAAAAAACGTTGTTTTTATAAATACTTAATTTAAAATGATCGTGCTTTTCAGTTTTTGTCGTTTTTCGGGTTGTAAAAAATGATCGTGTGTGGGCTAAAACGTTTTAAACCCGCGCATGCTCAGAAGCAAGTTATGAGATGGGAGCGCTCGTTCTGGTAAAACTACCGTTCATAATGGAGTAAGCACATTCATCACGCTGTAACAGACAAAAAAAGCGCGAATCGTCTTTTACTAAAAAAGGAATCAGCTAAAGCAGCCCAAAGGCGAATAGAACTTCCCCTTTAGAGTGCCGTTGTACGTCACCGCGCTTTGTTCATCATTTTTTTTTAAACGATGGTGTGTGGGCAACGTCGTTTTTAATGATGAAGTTGGAAAAACGTCATTTTTTGGACATGCTGAAAAACAAAGTTTTCTTTCATGCCGAAAAATGATCGTGTGTACGCGGGCATAAGACAAAAGGTAAAGCAAAATCCCCCCCGGTTTATCTGGCAGCCTCAAGCAGGTAGCAGAAATGTGTTCCGCAAATAGTCATCAGAAGAAGTTCCCTGCATTGGATCTTCACATTGTTATGCACATTTTTGAGAAGTAAATAAAAATACTAAGCCAATACAGGAAGTAAATAACCAAAAATGTGACACCTATGTGTTTAGTATATTCAGAGCTCTACACCACTGGTCACAAAAGTTCCTGAAAATCTAAGAGCGCCTTCCACTTAGTAAAGCCTTAAGGTTTTTTTAACATTCTATGCATTAAGGTAAAAAACCTTCTGTGCCTGGGAACCCCCTTTATACTTATCTGAGCCCTACCTCTATCCAGCGATGTTCATGAGAACAGTGGCTCACCCGGCTCTGTCCCTCACATGTCCCTCATGTTTATTATTTTAGTTAAAAAAAATCTGAAGCTTTACAAACACTTTAAAAAGGAGCTTAACCTTTGACCAAATGTTAATGGTCATACCCATCATGGATCCTTCACTTTGGAGGAGTTTCCTCTCATTTCTTGTTTTGGCTATGGGACAGGAAGTAAAAGTGGTTGTAAAGGCTGAAGGTTTTTTACATTAATGCATTCTCTGTAATAGGGTAAAAATCTCCTCTCTATTGGTCCCCCTTCATACTTGCCTGATCTCGAACCAGCGATGTGCACGAGAGCAGCGGCTCTCTTGGCTCTCTCCCTGTTCTGTGTGTCTCAAACACAGAGCAGGGCTCGGGAGCGAGTACACACAAGTGTCCCCATGGCAAGCGGCTTGCTATGGGGTCAAGAGGCAGGAGCTAGGAGCACCGGCAGGGGACCCGAGAAGAGGCAGATCGGGTCTGCTCCATGCAAAACAACTGCACAGGGCAGGTAAGTATAACAGGTTTGTTTTTGTAAATTGCCTTTACAATCACTTAAAGGGAAAAATCCCCACTGGGACACAGGTGGAAAATTGAAAATGAAAATAAAAGAATAAAAGGTTTTGCCTTTAGTTACCTTTTAATTGATCAGATGACTCAATGCATCTCTAAGGGCCATGTCAGAGGGTAGATTTTGTAGCAGCAATTAACTGCTGCTACAAACCGCTAATGCCAGCAACTACAATCAATTTGTAGCTAGGGAGATGATCGCTAGAGCCACTACTGCAAGTTAAACTACTGCTACAGCATTGGGCTGTGCTCTGCCGCAAACTACAATTTTTTCAAGTCAGAGGCGAATGAAGAGCGACCGACACTGGCGATCTTGTCGAAGACCTAAAATGACACTCAAATGCGATTGCTGAGTAATAAAACAATTAAAAAAATATTTTGGCTAGTCAAATTACTTATAGCATTATAGTCAAGATACCCAATACTTACCAACGCTGCAAAAACCAACGCTGCTTTGGTTTAAGCGTGTAGATTTCAGTGACCTTTACGCACAAAAGGAATGCTCACAAATGTGCCATTTTGCTTACAATAAAAACAAACAATCTTTTACGTTTGGCTTAACCACTTAACCACCAGCCGCCGTCATATAACGGCGGCAAGGTGGTTGCTTAACTGGGGGTCGCCGTTATTTAACGGCGCCCACCAGAAGCAGTAATGCGCGCCGCCTCGGGCGCGCACACTGAAAATTCTGTGCGCGCCGGGTCTATGAGACCCGGCGCTACACAGATCTCGGTAATTGACCGACAACCGCGGTCTTTTACCATGTGATCGCGCCGTCCAATGACGGCGCGATCACAGGTAAACAAACCGGCGTCATTTGATGACGCCGGTTCCTCCCTCCTCTCGCTGTACCGATCGGTACAGTGTGAGAGGAGAGCGCGGATGGCAGCAGCAGTGTGGGATGGATCTGTGACTATTGCAGTCACAGATCCATCCATCCCTCCCTGCTCAGCCATCCCTGCATTAACCCCTGCAATGCCCCCCCCCGCGCGCGCGATACTCTGCAATGATGCCGCCCCCCCCCCCCGCGCGCGCGATACTCTGCAATGATGCCGCCCCCCCCCCCGCGCGCGCGATACTCTGCAATGATGCCGCCCCCCCCCGCGCGCGCGCGATACTCTGCAATGCCCCCCCCCCAGCGCGATACTCTGCAATGCCCTCCACACAATACTCTGCAATGCCCTCCACACAATACTCTGCAATGCCCTCCACACAATACTCTGCAATGCCCTCCACACAATACTCTGCAATGCCCTCCACACAATACTCTGCAATGCCCTCCACACAATACTCTGCAATGCCCTCCACACAATACTCTGCAATGCCCTCCACACAATACTCTGCAATGCCCTCCACACAATACTCTGCAATGCCCTCCACACAATACTCTGCAATGCCCTCCACACAATACTCTGCAATGCCCTCCACACAATACTCTGCAATGCCCTCCACACAATACTCTGCAATGCCCTCCACACAATACTCTGCAATGCCCTCCACACAATACTCTGCAATGCCCTCCACACAATACTCTGCAATACCCTCCACACAATACTCTGCAATACCCCCCACACAATACTCTGCAATACCCCCCACACAATACTCTGCAATACCCCCCACACAATACTCTGCAATACCCCCCACACAATACTCTGCAATACCCCCCACACAATACTCTGCAATACCCCCCACACAATACTCTGCAATACCCCCCACACAATACTCTGCAATACCCCCCACACAATACTCTGCAATACCCCCCACACAATACTCTGCAATACCCCCCACACAATACTCTGCAATACCCCCCACACAATACTCTGCAATACCCCCGCACCAATACTTTGCAATACCCCCGCACCAATACTTTGCAATACCCCCGCACCAATACTTTGCAATACCCCCGCACCAATACTCTGCAATACCCCCGCACCAATACTCTGCAATACCCCCGCACCAATACTCTGCAATACCCCAACACCAATACTCTGCAATACCCCAACACCAATACTCTGCAATACCCCAACACCAATACTCTGCAATACCCCAACACCAATACTCTGCAATACCCCAACAACAATACTCTGCAATACCCCAACAACAATACTTTGCAATACCCACGTCATATGACGTCCTTGACTTTGTGCAGGGATATCTGAATGATGCCTGCAGCTACAGATATCATTTTTTTCAGCCAGCGATTCTCTACACCATAAGAACGATCATGGCGGCTGTTCCGCCTCTTGATCGTTCTTATGGGAGGCAAAAGTGGACGTCCCCACTCCCTTCGCCCTCCGGTGCTTCTTCTGACTCACCGCTGCGATCGAAGCCAGGATCGTTTTTTTTTTTTTTTGTTTTTTTTTCAGGCTTCCCAGCCTAGAGGTGAGATGTGGGGTCTTATTGACCCCACATCTCACTGTAAAGAGGACCTGTCATGCTATATTCCTATTACAAGGGATGTTTCCATTCCTTGTAATTGGAATAAAAGTGATCAAAACATTTATTTTTGGGGAAAAACGTGTCAAACTAAAATAAATAAAGTAAAATGAACAATAAAAATAAAAAATAAATATTTAAAGCGCCCCTGTTCCCGCGTGCGTATACAGAAGCGAATGTGCACGTAAGTCCCGCCCACATATGAAAACGGTGTTCAAACCACACATGTGGGGTATCGCTGCGAACGTTAGAGCGAGAGCAATCATTTTGGCCCCAGACCTCCTCTGTAACTAAAAACATGTAACCAGTAAAAACATTTAAAACGTCGCCTATGGGGATTTTTAAGTAGCGAAGTTTGGCGCCATTCCACAAGCGTGTGCAATATTGAAGGGTGACATGTTGGGTATCTATTTACTCGGCGTAACTTCATCTTTCATATTATGCAAAAACATTGGGCTAACTTTAATGTTTTTTTTTTTAAAAAGCACAAAACTGTTTTATTTCCCAAAAAAATGCGTTCGAAAAATTGCTGTGCAAATACCATGCGCGATAAAAAGTTGCAACGACCGCCATTGTATTCTCTAGGGTCTTTGCTAAAAAAGCATATATAATGTTTTGGGGTTCTATGTAATTTTCTAGCAAATACATGATGATTTTTACATGTAGGAGAGAAATGTCAGAACTGGTCTGGGTGCTCCAGAACGCCTGATGGTGCTCCCTGCATGTTGGGCCTCTGTATGTGGCCACGCTGTGTAAAAGTCTCACACATGTGGTATCGCCATACTCGGGAGGAATAGCAGAATGTGTTTTGGGGTGTATTTTGTGGTATGAATATGCTGTGTGCGAGAAATAACCTGCTAATATGAAACTTTTGTGGAAAAAAAATAAAAATAAAAAAAACCTTGATTTTGCAAAGAATTGTGGGAAAAAATTACAACTTCAAAAAACTCACCATGCCTCTTTCTAAATACCTTGGAATGTCTTCTTTCCAAAAAGGGGTCATTTAGGGGGTATTTGTACTTTTCTGGCATGTTAGGGTCTCAAGAAATGAGAAAGGCCGTCAGTACTTCAGATGTGATCAAATTGATAAATTTTCAGTAATTGGTACCATAGCTTGTAGACCCTATAACTTTCACCCAGACTAAATAATAACCCAATTTTTTTTTTTTTAACCAAAGATATGTAGCAGTATACATTTTAGGCCAAATTTATGAAGAAAAATTCATTTTTTGCAAAATTTTATAATAGAAATGAAAAAAAATTCATTTTTTTACAAAATTTTCGTTCTTTTTTCATTATTAGCGGAAAAAATAAAAACCGCAGAGGTGATCAAATACCACCAAAAGAAAGCTCTATTTGTGGGAAAAAAAGGACAAAAATTTCATTTGGTTACAGTGTTGTATGACTGAGTTATTGTCATTCAAAATGTGAGAGCACCGAAAGCTGAAAATTGGTCTGGTTATTAAGGGTGTTTAAGTGCCCAGTTGTCAAGTGGTTAAAGTAAGCTAAAAAGTAAAACTAACAAGATAAACCAAGATCAGCTTATGATTTTCAAGGTAAATTCTAGCCTAACCGCTAAAAAAAACAAATATATGAATGCAAACTTTATTACCTGCAAAAGGATTTGTAATCCTGTTTAACTGGTTTTGTAATCAAAGCACCCTTGCCAAGCAATAAAAACAGGTCCAATATCTCCCCAAAGACTACCCTGGAGTTAAGAAAATATTCACTAGTCCAGGGCCCACCCCTTCTTACAAAGGAGAAGCAGCATACAGACCACTCCTTCCCACCATTATGTATATACCCCGAGCTAGAATGACAGCACTGCACAATGTGGCAGAGGTCGTCTCTTTACGGAATTACAGGAGGCAATCCATTTTTAAAAATAGATTTTTAAAAAGGGACCTAAACTTATTTTATACACTAAATGTCCAGGCTTCATCTCTTAAAAGTTACTAAACACAGGACTCTGCACTCACTGTGTCTGGTCTCCCACAGTACACAGAACATGGAAATGCAATGATTTTAGTAAATAAACTGCTAAATACCCTTTCTCATCAGCAGTATATAGCAGTGTTATTACTTTAATTACAGTCTGGCTGAGCACTGGTTAAAGCTTGGAGGAGTTTTTATTCTCCTCTGACTGTCCTATGAGGCTGCATGACCCCTGTCTGGCCAGTGCCGATTGACCCTGTGCTGATCACATGCACTCGCCAAAGGAGGAAAAAAAACAAACAAACAAAAAAACACACGACTCTCTAGCAATACACACTAAACTGTGCATGTGCAGCGTTCCTCCAAGGCTCTGTACTATCAGGAGATAAATTGGGAACTGTGGAAGGAGGAGGATCAGAGAAGACAGGATCAAACAGCCATTTTGCACAATGCGCAGGATTAACCCCTTGGGTTTCACAGTGAATAGAACAAGCAATCTTTAGTGCATATACAGACTGATTTTACTGTTGTGGGTTTAGTAACACATTAACTAGCCCAATATCCCATAAATCATGCCATTTGCACTTCGCTGTTGGAGAATGTGTGTGTGAATTAAGAGCTGGTTGCCAGGAGAGGCAGATAATCAGCATCAATGCTGCAGTTAAAGTGGAGCTATGCTCACCTTCACTCTAGTGATGAGGTGTCCTGGTGCTCCCTGCAGGCTGCTGACACCTTCAGGCGGTCGGATTCCAGGCCAAGATAATGTCACTCTCGCTCATATGCAGAAGTTCAATCATTTCAGCATTGTCAAACTTTTACAATGAACTGCGTGGATTACTGTAAAGGGGCTAACAGGCAGGTAAGTAACCAATTCAGGAGAGACATAGCATCTCTCTTCTGCCTTAAATATACTGTCTGTTCGCCCCTTTTTTATTTTCTTCTTTAAGTGCCAAAAGTAACAACAGGACTGAAGGTGAATGAGAGCACAGCTGCCATCATATATATGGGGGGTGTGGATTGGACATATTAGGTTAGCTAAGAGAGGACAATGGGGAAACAAACTAGTTTAAGGCCCTGTTCACACCGTGATGTGAGTTTTAGGCTCCATTCACATCTAGGCGACAAAACGCCCGACACGCTGGAGGGGCGAATTTCCATTGCCGTCTATGGGATGGTTCACATCTCACGCCGAACGTCGAAACGATGTACGCCTGCCGCCTGAAAACAAGTCCCGGACCCTTTTTTTCAGGCGGCAGTGGCGTTCGGCCATAGACAGCAATGGAAATGATTTGTGAAAAAAAAAAAAAAAGTTACACAAATCGCGGCAAAATACGCCGCATACGCGGCGTTACAATGTGAATGCAGCCTTACTGAAAAAAAAAGCAGATACATACAAAAAAAAAAATTGGTTGTGTGTCCTGTTCACACCACATCACATGTGTGGTGCATTGCGTTGCATTAAAATGCTACGTGTATGCATTTTAAAACACAACACAATGCATGTAAAGGCCCATCAATGCAATGCAAATCTATTGGCAAAAAACGCTTGACAGCCTGACATAAAAGCCTGACAGCTGCTCTAATCCCTCACTACTCTATAAAAAAACGGAATTTTGCCCGTTATATTTTAACCCGGCAATTTCTTTTAACATATGCACAAATAATTTCAATCAGGCATTACAGCTTGTAGTTCTTCTTGGTAGGTCTTTTCATCTATTGAAGAAAATATTCCCCAACTCGTTCAAAATGGCACCCTGGTTCCTAGACTATCGTGTCACTACATCATAGGTACTCATGCATAAGTCATATTTACCAATAACAGAACTGAAGGGCTTCATGACTTGTAATGCACTTTGTGATAAAAATAAAAAACTCTAATTTGAACCATTTTGTGAGTTCTGAAAAACTTCTTTCTAAAAATAAGCTATGAGAATAAAACTGCTGGAAGAAAACACAGAAAGGCACTTCAACTTTATTTAAGACATCTGCAGACATCATGGAAATCTACTGTATTCCACTACCGTAATCATGTGCATGTGTAACAAAAAATATATACCCTTAGTACATTCACTTGGTTAAGGCAGGTCATTCAGATTGACAACCATTCGATCGTGGCCAAGTGACTGGTAAATCGTGTCCTCGGCTTGCAAACCCATGATCTGAAGAACCTCACACACACACAATGAAGCCTCATATAAAGCAATGGGACAATTTTTATTTATTCTTTTACTTTGCCCCGGGGCAGCGGCATCTGTCAATACTGCCTCTCTGGTTCCAGCTGTAGGCGGAGTGATATCACCTGCATTCCATCCCTGCCTTAGTAGTAGAGGAGCTCCAATGTACTAGCAGTGGACTCCTCTCCTGTATTATCTATAAGCAGTTATGGTGAATGCATTGCACATGGTTGCAGTGCACTTGCAGAGTGGCCCCATTCACGTGAATCAGTTGTGATTGGCAAGTGGTAGCACTCCCCCAAAAGCAGTAGGGGTAAAACTTCTTACCACTGCGTGTGTATACCTCAACTGCAGCTTAAGAGGGTACAAATGATGTACCGTAAAATTCGTGGCTCAACTGCCGGGTTTTACCACCCCCAACCTTACATATCAACAAGCCCTAAGGCCCCTTTCACACTGGGGCTGCCCTGCCCTGGTTTCAGTGGCTTTTTACCACTGTTTAAGTGGTGCTTAAAGAAGGGGTTAAAAAACTCCCATGTTGCGGTGCTTCCGAATTGCTTTTTAGGTGCTTTAGAAGCGCTGCCCATTCATTGCAATGGGCAGGGGCGTATTGGGAGCTCTGTATACAGCACTCCCAGATCGCCCAAGATGCTGCTTGCAGGACTTTTTCTAATGCCCCGCAAGCACACCGCCCCCGCGTGAAAACACTCGGGTGGAATGGGAGGCAGTTTTCAGACGCACTACAGGGGCTATTTCTAGTGCTAAAACGCTTGAAAACTGCCTCAGTGTGAAAGGGGTCTAAGGGTGCCACTGCTAAATGCCACTAAGAACTCATTCACAAGTGCGACAGGCACTGTTGCTCTTCTAAAAAGCGGTCAGAGCGTGTTTGACAGGTGGTGAGAAGGCGATATATCGACTCCCCACTGCCAGGATTAAACGTATAATTGCTGCCTAATGCACACAATAGCAGGGCAATTATACTGTGGGTTTAAGCCAGGGGGTGAGGAGGCGATGCTGTGGCCGGTAATCTTTGACTTCTTCCATGCTGTTCAGGTCGATCTCCCCCACCACCCTTCTAAGGTTGCCTACCCCTGAAGTAGATTGACCCCTAAGCTTTTGCATTTCAAGTAGAATTCCCATTCATTCATGTTTTATAATTTGGGCATTTCATAACTATGTATTGAAGTTTAAGTTTTAAAAAACTAGTGGACATGGTACATTTTTGCATGCATGTAGAGTAATCCCAATGAAACGGTAAATACATTTAAACAGGTAGTTTGTGTTTTTTATATGTATACGCCCTGTTGAAAAATCTATATCTTGAATGTTTCTCACCCACTTAGCATAACGAGCTTGTGCATAAAACATATAAAGAGGGTTCTTCCCTATTAAGCCCAAATTCACACTTGTGCGATCTCAGACATCGCATGTGATTCGCACCCACAGGTGCCGATCGCATGCGATGTCTGTGCAGTGCGAGTTCAGCCATACAGTTGTATGGCTGAACTCGCATTACATTGGCAGAAAAAAAAATGTTTCGTACTTGTCACTGCCTGTAGGCTTGTTTTGGCCTTCCGACTATGCAGCTGGGCAACATACAGAACAAAATCACAGCAACCACATTCCCCAGTAAATAGACAAATACTGACAAAGCTAAAATATGACAAATTAGGGAGGCTTAAAAAACAAAACAAAAAAAACATACATACTCTGTTTTCACCGGGTGATCTAGCCAGCAACACACTCCTGCATTAGGGTGCGTACACTCTGGATGAGGGGACTCAGGGGTCACATTTGGACAACAGCATTGTCAGTCTAGGTAGGACAATGGAAGTGTTTGATGCACTAGCAGATTTAGATACATTACAAAATTGAAGCCAAACTCCAGCAAACACTTTTTAAGCAAATACAGACAACTTTTTTTTGTTTGTTTCTTTTTGGGATGAAGGTTTAACAGTAGAGTTAAGCCTTGATTATGTACGTATTTATGTCCTGTACACGATTATGCATTGTAACTATCTAAATGTTGGCTCCATTTCTCTGACTGAATATTAATAAAACCCTTTGTAAAATAAAATAAAAATGCAAAAAAAAAAAAAAAAAAAGGGAATGCAGCCATTACATCAAGAAATAGGTAAGCTATAATATATAAAATGTTTACTTTCGGTTTAATACCACTTTAATTGTGATGGGTATACTCCTGTAAATACAACAAAAGTAAATAAGCCAAGATCGAAATAGATCGGAGATTACTTAATTACTGGAGGAATGAACATATGTGCAATGTAAAAGGTTAGTGTTAAGATTGAGCAGACATCAGGAGGTGAGCTTACAAATTTTGTATGCAATTAAAAAGCCTTACTGCTGAGTAATGAAGAGGGCACTAAAAGGTTGTGTTCCTGTATCCTGCAAACACAATAAAATTCCACATTTCATATTTACTATGTTTGCTTTTTCTAGTAAAAAGGTTTACCTGGGTGTGGTATGGGACAGAGCTTAGGTAACCCATACATACAAAGTATCTCTTATTCATATCATGTGTGCACCCAGTGAGTATCAATATGCTATTCTTATATTTGTTTTACAAACAATTGTGAATATGGACCTTCAAGAGCACTCTTCTTTTTTTTTCTCTGGGGGGCCGAGGTAAAGCAGATTACAGAACATTTTTTACCTTAATACAGAGAAAGCAATAGGGTAAAACTTTCTGCCTTTGAGCCCTGGTTCACATTGATGCCACTTTGAAATGCGCTACTTCACTTGAAGGAGCATGATTTCAAAGTAGCAAGGTCAGCCCAATTTCAGGTGCTACTTTATAGATATCCGTGTGGCTTCATGCACAGATGTCTATTGAAGTCGCACCTGAAAACTGCAAAAGTAGTGCAGGGACTACTTTTGCAAATCAGTGGGGCACTTCAAAATCGTTGTCGCACCGATTTGAACAGTGCCATTGCCTCCAATAGGCTGCGACTTGTCATGCGATTTGATCTCTCAAATCGCATGACAAATCGCTCCAATGTGAACCTAGGCAAAAACTACTTTTATTAATTATGATCAAATCCCCAACACCATTTGCATAACAGCCCAAACTTGCAAGGAACCTCCAAAATACTTAAATTTTGCCCGCAGACACTCATTCTTGCACCGGTCTACAAGCTTTGGCAAACTTCTTTCTGTTGCAGGCAAAAATGTAAAATGTCAGAGCTGACGATACCACTGGATATTTTCTGATTATGAACGGAAGTTAGTATGTGCCATCTGCTGCACTAAGGTTCTTGACCAGCCACTGCATATCGCATTCCTGCAGCAGAGTTTGGACAGCACAAAAAGAGAAGAAATCATCCTTGAAAGGATTGTATTTCTTGAAATTTCTGACTTTGGAGGTCAATAGTTGTCCATAATGCAACCATATGCTGTGCCTTTATGATTAACAAAAAAAAACTCCAGCCTGTGTCACCAACTGTTAGGCTGGATTGGAGTCACACCTATGCATTTTTAGGGCGTATTGCATTTTGTAGATTTGCACTACAGTCTATTTATAATGGTTTCCTATGGAACACGTTCTGTAGTGCAAATCTGCAAAATGCAAAAAGCACTAAAAATGCATAGGTGTGAATCCAGCCTTAGGCTGGATTCACACCTATGCATGTTGCCTTTGAGCGTTTTTGCAGTGCTTTTTGCGGTGCTTGCTGCGTTTTTCGACATGTGTTTTTAACCAGCTATAAACAGGTTAAAAAAAACGCAAATCGCTGCAAAATCGCGGATGCGGGTCAATTGAATTTTATTATAACATACAAAACGCTGCTTTTTGCAGGAAAAAAATCCCCAACCCTTTCCAAAAACGCAGAGGCACAAAAAAGCATAGGAAACCATGTTAAAAAATGTCCCAGCATTTCTGCAAAATGCATAAAAAAAAAAGCATTAGTGTGAATGGAGCCTTAGTCCAATTGTCATGCTTTTGAACGCATGGCACATACAAAACAGCCAGAGCAACAGGAATAATCAGCATCATGCAATAAAGACAGAATTATGAATTCCTTCTATTGCTGGAGGTTTGGAAACAGAAATTAGAACAAAGTATCGGAAATCAGAAGAAAGTACGTGCTTGCTAACTTTCATAACTTTTCAATATTATAACATTTTTGTTTAGCTACTGTACATACTGTCAATTACAGCAAATATCAGCAACAAAGACAGGATAAAAAAAATTGTATGAACTACATAAAGACTATAAAACTGAATATAAAATATATATTTTACACACACACAGCCTGACAAACCCAAGTAAAACTTTCAGTGTTTCTAGTTGGAAGAAAATGCTTTAGCTGCTACTATTTTTAGTCGTTTTCCATGACTTTACCGCTTACTTCCTTAAATAGAAGTCTGGATATTAATCTGCATCTAGCTGAAATCCAAGGGGTTCACAGAAATTAAAGGGGGGGGGGCATCAAACCACAATCCGATTACATATCACCAAGTCATACGTTGTATTACTGTTAAACTGTAGAGCTTTGTTCTTCTGTGATGGGATACTATCACTATGGAATTACAAGCTTTAAATACAATCGTGTGCTTTAACCACACAGGGCAAAGCAAGAGTTTTTTTTTATTTTTTATTCCTCTCCTTCCAAGCAGCACAGTTGCCTTTCCTTAGCAACCCTGCTTTTCTGTTGCCAATAGTAAAGAAAATACCCAGTATTTCTATATAGGGCGAGCCTATGGCTCACTACCCTTCCTTTCAGGTTACTGTAATTGGAGAATCACCCTGAACAGCCTCATGGGGCAGATAGAGTCCTCAGCCCTGTGTAAGCTCTGACTTATATGGGTCCCAATGGGTGATCAAAAATATGAGGGGATGGTGTCACTTTAAAAAAATTAGAAGAAAAGTTTTATCTTTTTTTTTTTTTTTTTTTTATGTCTCCGTGCACTTTATGTATTAAAACTTTCCAACATTCTTTATATTATTTCAAACAAAAGAAATGCATCGCTCAAAACAGTAGAGACTTTGTATAAAGCTGGAAGTTGCAGTCCAGGTGCAGAAGCTGTGGTGTCCTCCAATCCACCAAAAGACATTAGAAACAACAGAGAAAGACAGCTGGCAACTCCATAAACCTCGGATATTTTTATTTTGCCATACCAGTGAGTACAAAGACAGTGGCAGACGCATTTCGGCAATAAGCCTCGATTACAGCACACCTATGAACAAGGCTCATCTCAGAAACACATCTACCACTGTCCTTGTACTCACTGGTATGGCAAAATAAAAATATCTGAGGTTTAGGGAGTTGCCAGCTGTCTTTCTCTGTTGACTAATTCTTTGGATTAAACTGTTGATTCTGCCAATCGCTCATCCATTCTATCAGTGGCAACCATCTGTGGCCTTCAGAGCCTCTACAGCGTTGTCATTGAAGTGCATATGCTCCTCTAACTTGGTAAGCCATATCTACTCCTGGCTTACTTTGGGGCAAAAATTTCCTAGCAAGCTCAGTCTGAGGCTGGGTTACGTTACATCAGACCATGCAGAGCAGATTGGAGCGGTCAGTCAACCATCTGATCCGTCCCACAGGCATTGCTGGGCAACACCACTACTGCCCATTCTCTGCCCTGTAACTTCCAGTGTAAGCCAACTGCTACTGGACGAATGTAGTCTTTTGCACTTTCCTATAAAAGCAGCCTTAAAGGGGTTGTAAAGGTTCGTTTTTTATTTTCTAATTAAGTACCTTTAAGCTAGTGCATTGTTGGGTCACTTACCTTTTCCTTCGATTTCCCTTCTAAGGGCAAGTTCACACCAGACGCAGTTCTGTACAGTTTTGTGCACTAAAGATTTTTTCTGCACTAAAAATGCATGCACAGTGTTTTCCATGTATTCCAATGGCTCTAGTTGGCTCTAGTTCACATGCAGCTTCCAGTGCAGAAACTAACTGCATGGTGTGAACTAGAGCCATTGGAATACATGGAAAACACTGTGCATGCATTTTGTGCAGAAAAAAAAAACACACAGAACTGAATGGAACTGGGTCTGGTGTGAACTGGCCCTAAATGTTTTTTTTCCTTAGTCTGAATTTCTCACTTCCTGTTCCTCCTCAGTAAGCTTGCCCCCATCATCCGAGTCATTCTGGCTGGGGGTTAGTCAGCCAGAACAGCTTACTGAGGAGAAACAGGAAGTGAGCAATTCAGACAAAGAAAACAAACAAAAAAAAAAATAGAAGGGAAAAATCTAAGGAAAAGGTTAGTGAACCAACAATGCACTAGTTTAAAGGAACCGGTTTAGAAAAAAAAAAAAAACCTTTACAACCCCTTTAACATAACTCATCCAGTTTCCATTGATTCAAAGAGGGGGGGGGGGGGACAAAAACAGACTGACAGAGTTGGGAATATAATGAAGTCTTTTTGGTTCACAGTCCATGACTTCCAACTCTTTGCCTATATACTTTGCTTTACAGGGGCTTGTAGGAAAGTAGCATAACACTAGCTTTTGGGTAGTTCTAGGAGCAGAATTTAATGTCTCATGAAATAACTTAAATGAAGGAAGTATTTTTATATTTGCCTGGAGCACTGTTTAACCAGAGAACTATTGACTTTGAGCGTACCACTGTATGGACAGCTTGTCTGACATGCATTTTCCATTGCTGTGTGTGTGACTGGGCTTTGAACGAACATCCAAGAGTCTAATTGTTCTGACAGCCAGCTTTAGACACTGCTATGTTATTCAACCAAAAGAGAAAGTTTGATTTTTAGTAAACACCAAAAAAATGGAAAAGTATCCGAAGAACAGACTGCAAGACCTGCCATCAGGACACCAACGATCACTGCATAGTCCCATTTCCTTACTATAGACTGTATTATACCATTTAGTAAAACTGGGTCCAGTCATTTGAAATTAGGATGCTCAGAACAAATGCCTACCATCTTTCCAAGCAGCTAACCAAATAGTAATAAAGCAGCATGGTTTGGATTAAACTACAATGAAAACTGAGCCAGAATGCCCAAATTGGACAACTCTAAGGTACCTAAGGGAAGTATAAAATCAACACATTGCCATATCCGATCTGTCACAAGCTAATCAACTGTAGTTTGAAATAAAATATTTTTATCAATTTTAGACATATGACAAGGTTCATAGTAATGACAAAAAGCTACCACCTTCAGCATCTCCTAAATCTTAACTTCAACTAGTCTCAAGCAACCTTGTTTCCAGTGCTTACACCACATTGTAATACAAAAGTCTAATGGAATGGTCAAAAGATCAATTGTGTATAACTATAAATCATTACATTTATTCGCAACTCATAATCACATCTTGTACAGTAGGTTTTTAAATCTGTAGTTTAATATATTTATAAATTTTGCCTTTCCTCCCCCATAGCCAGCTAATTAAAACTGACATCAATGGGTCCCTGTCCTTCTCTAAGCAATGAAGGGGCTTGCAGCATGCTGCACATAGCTTTCTGAAACCATTGTCCCAGTAGTACGCTGAAGAGCCCTCAGCCCTAATGCAAGCAGTATGTTGGCTCTTGGGGGGAGTTAGGTAAAGATCAAAACACCTTGATCGCTGGACATCAGTCTTTAGAACCCAGCATTCCAAGGCAGGCTGCATTTACGTGAAGACCTTCCAGGTAATGCCCACAAGTGACGCTGCGCCTTCATGACTGAAATTCAACCTATGAACAAGACAGGCAAGGGACAATAAGTCTGGGGAGTAAAGGGTTAGAAGAAACTGTACATCCTCCAACCAAGAAATAGGGTCAGCTCTCTTGGATTTGCTACAGCTTTTAATGCACCCTTTGAAAAGCTTACAGTATGCAGTGAAATCAGAATAAGGAATTTCAATACAGGAGGGGGGCCTGTACAACTGTGCAAGACTGAAAGTAGGACTGGAGTTCAGCTTCGCTCCATACATTTAAACAGATAGATATATTATATACATACCTGTTAAAGGATACTGCTTCATGAGCATCTAAAACCTTGCTTTCAAGCAGTGCCTTTCCCAAAGACATTAGCTGTTTTGTTTAAATAAGTTTATATTTTTTGTAAGACCAGAGAAAAAAGTTCTGTTAGCATTGCACATGTAACGCACATTGGCAACCGATACGACCTGCAGCACAGAAATGGTAAGAAAGTGAATAGCCTTATTGCTTTCCTTTACAAATCATGTGCTTTATATTAGCAAATTAAAAAACTATACTTAACAGCAATATGACCGCTCCATTTTGCATTACGTATATACAAGCAACGTTTTTTTTTCACAAAATAAACATGAGCTAAACTTTATAAAAAAAAATAACCCGCTCATAAGACAATTATATGCAACGCTACTAATTAAACTTAAAATCACTAGTTATTCCAACCTCTGGCATCATTTTTACATAAAGAATAAGCAAGTATTCTTTTCTGTATATTCTTTAAGTTGCCATACTCACGGCAGGCATGCTGGTATTTTTGTATATTTGTATCCAATGTATTACTTATGTACAATGCGTGTTGCTATACATATAAACTAAATAGATTTTTGTAAAAAAAGACAAATAGATTCTACCAATCAAAAATCTTTCCTCACCATCCTTTACTAAAACAAACATTTGATTGGAAGGTTTCTTAAAATGTTCAGCAATATAGAAAATACATGTCATTTGCAAATAGTGGTTTTAAGTAAACAAGAAACAACTGTTCCCTGCAGACTTCTAGAGAAATTGTTAATGATGCTGTTCAAGCAGTATAAGGCAAACAACCAGCAGACCTAAGATAGGGCGATTCATTTCCACTTTCTAAAAACACGCACAACATTTCAATAAACATATTTAAAGAATAAGTGGTACCGGAAAGTTCAGACTTTATAAAAACTCGTAACAGCACTTTGATCAGGGTGAAGCAAAAATACGTACCTCAAGACAAACATTTACTGTCTGAGAGGAAGAATTCCAGAAAAGGATAGCTTGATCCCACATTTACATACGCCCCAAGTTCGGAGCTGTGTGTGGAACGCTTGTCAGTACCCAAGTGCTTTATGGAAAAGGCAAAGGAAAGAGCCAGCTTCTGCATGCCGAAGATTACTGGCAAAGGACCAAAATGGGAAGGAACTAGGCTCAGAGCGAGGAGAAAAAGTCCAGCTAAAATCTCATCTGCAGCGAGATTTATGAGGAACACCAAGTTTGTGAGCTAGCTCCCAAATTTGATGCTTTACACAAAAAACAAGTAATGTATATGTAGTTAAATTGAATTGGACATCTGGCATTTAAATCTGGTTTGTGTATATTTGATCTGCACAGTAAATGTAATTAGAAAATTGAATTTGCCTAGTTTCCTAATGTCCATTAATGTAGTCCTTTTTAAAGGCAGCTTTTACACCATTTAGAGTTCAAACAGACACAGTTTGTAATTAGATGTGATCAATGATAAAATATGGTAAATTGCTCTGTTAGTAAGGTAAAGACAGCCAGTCATTTCCTCCATAATTGTAACTGCCAGAAAATGAAACAGATAATAGCTTGTTTTCAGTTCTTATCTACACCACCATCTACAGGCCCAAATCTTTCCCTTTCCAATTCATCACGGAAACATAAAGGCTCTGTAAGTAAATAAGGCAGCAACAGAACAGGCAATCTGCACATCCATGGTTAAGTAGAGTGAGCACCAGCTTGTCTTCCATCAAGCAAACAAGAAAAGTGCTCAACTGTAAGCACACATATAGCAAACAAGAAAATGACTAGAATATGCGAACACGGCAATCATAAAAATATACTCATATTATTCATTTGAAGAAGTTTGCATCATTCAGCAAGTTACAAAGAATAAGTCTACATTGATGCAATAATGTCACCATATGGGACAAATCAACTCTGGAACTGAGACCAGAATCTTTATCTCAGGCAATGGGCAAGATCAGTTGGCCAATCCTGTCCTAATTCAATGCTGAAAAATTGGGAGTTTAGGACCAATGTAGTGGGCAAAAAAAAAAAATGCTTCAGCCATGAGACTTGCTTATTAAAATGTGTGGTCCCCAGGACTTTATGCTGGACTCTAAATCCAGATAGTAGAGTTCCATTAACAAGGGAGCAAAGACCTGGATCCAATCACAATATTTGCTCACTGGCCCTACCATTAAAATTTAATGAAGCCAATTCCTTTCTATCCACATTATATGCGTCAAGCGCAAGTGCAGTTTTAAAAAAAAAAAAGAATTCAATATTTTTTTTAACATTTTATGTATTGTAAGGGAAGGTTATAAGCCCCATTAGTAGTTTATTTTTCCTTTTATTTATTTTTTTCCATTTGTGTCCCATTGGGGAGATTCCCCTTCCCTTCATGTCCCATAGCCAAAACAGGAAGTCAGAGGAAATCCCTTCAAAAGTGAGGGACTTCTAGTGTATCAACATGGTCACCAGAACTAGTGTCCCTATTGGAAGATTTCCCCTCTATTACTGTTCTGGTGTCAACCCAAAATTTGGGATTTTCTTTTACTTTCACTTTTGACGATAATGGTAAACATGAAAAATAGGCAGGGTGAATCTCCCCAATGGGGGACACCAAAAAAAGTAATAAAAATTAACTGACAAGTGTTCTAATCCCTCTCCAACCTATTCAAAACAAAAACAAATGAGTTTGGCCTTTAGTTAAACTGAATGTTTTCTTGCTGTCTTTGAACCCACTTATTAGATTTCCTCTTAGTCTCTGCCCCTGTGACACCCATACATGAAATTAGGAGGAAATTAGACCTAGTATTTGTATGTATGAATGTGCGTTAGGGACCTAAAGCCCCACACACACCATCAGTTTTCCTGCAGGTTTTTCTCTTCAGGTTTACCAAAACCATCTAATACCAGGGTGCCTGTGGTGCTCTGTAGCTTAAAAAAAAAAAGAAAAAAGAGAGAAAGTAAAGTGATGTGTAAATTGATGGCGCTATATTCATACTGGTTATAAAAATATAAATACAGAGGTGATCTCGCGCTAGTGATACCACTACAAAATACCCTATTGAGGGAACATAATATTAAACGTGAAAATAATGTTCAACGTGGAAATGTTAAAAAAATAAAATATAGGAATATTGGATGATAAACAAAGAATAAGTAAAACGATCAATACATAATGTCCAGCAACTTCAAAGATGTTGAAAAAGTCTATGTAATCGCATAGTGTGACAGGTCAGTGGAAGAAATTGGCCACTTGCAGGAACAGCAGAGGCTGACAGATAGAGTTACCACAGAGTTGGAGAGAGTAGAAGAGAGAGTATGTTCGAGGCTGGATCACATACACAATGTGAATTGCTACATAAATTGAGGTGAGAGTTCTGGGAGACCAGTCTGTGGATAACAAGCATCATTCATTTATTTCATTGTGGACATTCCCATTGGGACTTGTACATTCCCGCAGATTGCCATTTATCTTACAGGAAGGTCCTAGATTCATCAAGTTACCTCATTTTACTTGGACCATTTATTTATTCATTATAGAGATTACATAGACTTTTTCTACATCTTTGAAGTTGCAGGACATTATATATTGATCGTTTTACATATTCTTTGTTTATTCAATATTCCTATATATTTTTATTTTTTTATCATTTCCACGTTGAACATTATTTTCACATTTAATATTATTTTCCCTCAATAGGGTATTTTTTAGTGTTTGTAGTAGTATCACTCAAGCGCGAGATCACCTCTGTATTTATATTTGATTTTGTGTATGGTGAACACTGTTAGATTGTTCATCTTTTGAGTTCTTTATCACTTTTTCTGTAGTTTTCACATTCACCATCTACTCACAGTAGTGCAAAATACCTATTCACACTTAATACCTGTAATAATAGCATTACAATTTCTCTCTCCCCCTGTGTATGGTTGATTTTAGAGCCCATTCACACCTATGCATTTTTAAAAAGACCTGACAGATCCTACCCAATCCCTGCTGTGCTATTGTATTCCAACAGACGACAGAGGCAGACTCCCCTTTACCCACCCCCTGCAGCCAGTATACACTGATCAGAGATCTCAGCCATTGGCTGTAAGCGCTAATTGGATTCTGGTTTTCCATCAATTTCCTTTAGCAAAAGCAGGTTCTTAGACTGGCTTCTGTCGGACAGACTGCTGTACACACTGACCAACAAGAACTGTTGATTTGCAGGCAATGGGGTCTATATACTAAAGGCATATCCACTTTGCACTACAAGTGAACTTGGAAGTGCAGTCACTGTAGATCTGAGGGAAAGATCTGAATAGTGGGGAAACTCTGCTGATTTTATCATCCAATCATGTGCAAGCAAAAATGCTGTTTTTAATTTTTCCTTGCATGTCCCCCTCGGATCTACAGCGAATGCACTTCCAAGGGCACTTGTAGTGCAAAGTGGATTTGCCTTTAGTAAATAAACCCCAGTGTGTAACATTACTAAAGTTGCCCTGGTTGCAATGTTTATGATAAGGGCAAAATGTTCCTCTTTAATGGGTGTGTTTAACCACCACTTTAAATACATATGTAGTGGATTGCCATTGCTTTTAATGGTGCTCGTTTACATATACATTCAATGCACTGACATGCAAAACACATTTTTGTCAGTCAATACGTGTTTTTAAGGCTTTGATAAGAATGGCAGTGCATTTGTTAAAATGCATGACAACACACTTGTACAAAGCAATAAACAGAAACAGAGACATAGGTGTGAAGCTAGCTTTAGGTCCATTTTTTGTTTTCCTGCAGTATAACCCATGAATTTACTGCATGAAAATGTATGCCAATTACATATTCTATTATTTTCTAGGTGACTAGTTCACATCTATGTTGTGCAGTTTAGTGTTTTTCAAAGGTAAACCTTTAAAGCCAATAACACCATGCATGTTCATTTCCACATGGACTACAACATGTGTACATAAGTGTGAATAGGACCTCAAGGTATAACTCCAAAAATTGTGGCAGATTACAGTGGGCTGTACATCTCAGTCTGATACACAGTTCTAGCCAACTCCCTCCAAGTGGCAGGGAACACACTCAGCTCTAGCTTATGGCCAAACTGTCTGCCATTGCACTTCATTCAGTAAGAAAGGTCAGATGGCGTCACAGAGACTGTGTTCCTGTTTCAGTCAGGGTTGTCACACAAAACATTTTAGCGGTGCCGCAATGTAAAAACTCAGAAAGGCTCGTAATGGTTCAGGACAGGTGAAAGGAGAAGAAGAGTCTATTCACAAAGGCTACAGCAGGAAGTGGCACAGCATTGCGAGATGCAAAGAATGAAGAGAGAAATATAAGCATAGGCTTTCTTCTAGAATAAGTTGTCTGGTAAAGACGGATGTTCTTCGCTCTGATGTGCTGAAACACTGATGTGGCAGAAAAATGGGCAATTTAGTAGCCTGTCCACACACTGTGTAGGCTGGCGATATTAGGGTGTAAATTGCAATGTATTAACGAAGAGTAGTTCTGAGGTATAATGAGTTGCCCTGGGCTGTTCTCTGGTGAGCGTGTCACCCTTTGTTAACAGCTTCATACTCTTTATGAAGATAGACTCCATTTAAACACAACACTGAATATGCTGTGCAACTGCATCACAACATCTCTCCCTCTTTTCAACACAATCCTGTTACTAGTATTTGCCTACATCTGTGTATTATGGGGTCAGCTAATTTGTATAAACCAGGGGTCTCCAAACTTTCTAAAGAAAAGGACTAGTTAGCTGTCCTTTAGACCTTAGAAGAGCTGGACCGTGGCCAATGAGGTTAGAAAGTCCCCTGGCGTCAGTGGGAGTTAAAAAAAAAATATTACTGTACATAGCACTTGTGGTAGTCACTGGTACTAGTGAGGGAAATAGTGCCCCAGCGGTGGTCATTGGAAGGAATTATGCTCCATTGTTGGTGCCAGTAGAAGGAATGGTGCCCCATCAGTGATATCAGTGGGAGAAAAAGTGCCCCATAATTGGAAGGAATTGTGCCCCATTGTTGGTGTCAGTGGGAGGAATAGTGCATTGTTGTTGTCAGTGGGAGAAACCGTGCCCCATCTTTGATGTCATTGGGAAGAATCATGGCCCACTTTTGGTGCAAGTGAAGAGAATTGTGCCTTATATCAGTGGGAGGAATAGAGTCTCAGGGGTCGGGTAAAGGCCAGCAAAGGCCTGCATTTGGCTCACAGGCCACAGTTTGGAGATTACTGGTACAGATCAAACATTTTATGAATTCGATATACCTTTGCAAATTAGTTTTTTAACCATTCTGGTCCATATTTTCACAGTTAGAAATGTAATATTTATCTTTGTTGTAGCTGGAGTTCTCCTTTAGCATAACCATTTTGTTATGAATAGGCATTTATTGCTCTAGTTCATCATGACACATCTCACAAGGATATCTTCCATTCTTAAAACTAAAAACAGCATATTTTATTGCAAGGTTTTGTAACCCTTCAGGGGCATTCTAATGGGCCTACAACATACATTGCAGTTGTAAGTTTAACGTCTCAATGACCTATAGAGGAAAAGCCATGCATGATGACATTCACAATAAACAAGAACTAAACACAGTTTGCGTTTCATATGAAAACATTACACAGATCTAGGTGCATTTTGTACAGAATTGAGCCCTATTTAAGGGTTACGAGTACAAGATTACGTTTTTGTTTGGCTTCTTCCTGCACTTTGCTGTACTGGTGGTTTCATGTATCCACTTGTACTACAACAGCAAACATACACCACCCTGACCAGGAACTGTCTAAATATAGAACACCTTTAAATAATGCAATGACAGCTATAAAAATGAAAAGTACATTATTTATCAAGCTGATTACTTTTACACAAAAGACACAACTTGTAACTACAGTGGAGAAAGATCTTTGAAATAGAGCTACGATCTGTAATCTTTACCTAAATATCAGTTTTCTTACAGCTATCTCCAGTTTACTAACACAAGCAATCTAAACAAAGAGCTTTGTAAAGTATCGCCTGCAATGGCTTAAAAGAGACCCTGTCACCAGACCATTAATTTAATGTGATTTATTCATGTTATTTACCTGTACATGCTTCCCTTGTGTAGACATCTAAAGTCCTAAGATAACATCACCATCTTGGATGAGATATCAGCAGCCTCATGAGACTTGGTGCTGTCACAAATTATACTCGATAGTATTTATCTTCCTTCTTCCTCAGGCAGCTACATAAAAGGTTATGCAAGTAGATTGGGGATGAATAGGGGAGCTAGACCGGCTTAAACACCAACCAGAAGTTGCAACTTGACAGCGCATGTCTCACACACACTGTAAAGATATACACGACTACGGGCGGTAGGGTCTATTCGCCCCAAGGCATTCAACAAGCATAGCATTAGATGAACTTGACCAACGGTGCCCACACATGGATTAAAATGTGGCCAATTCGGAAGGATCAGCCAAATTTTGATCCAAGACTGGTTACTGTGGTTGAATAGAAGTCGGTCTACCGATCAAGTTCTGTTCAACCACCCTGTTGGATTTTAGCCACTTGAACAGCTATAGCCTGCATCGCTGATCAATGTGTTCTGATAACGGGAAAGTCCTGCAGAGAGGATTCCCCTATCCACCTCAAATGTGAGGATGGGGGAATAGGGTCAGTTTTTTTTTTTCATTATAGGGCTCTTTCACACGGAGCGGACCGTTTCTGGGTCCGCTCCGTGTGTCTCCGTCGGCTCAGCGGGGATCCCCGCTGAGCTGTCGGCGGATAGGGCGGTCCCCGCACACAGTGCAGAGACCGCCCTGTCTCAGCTCCGCTCTGCCCTATGGGGAACCGGATGCAGACAGACCGTCTGTCCGTCTGCATCAGTTCCATTCCGCCGGACGGAAGAAAAATAGGGTTTTCTTCCGTCCGAAAACCGAATCTAGACGGACGCGGACGTTAGCGGATGCTCCATCCGCTAACTGACGCGATCCCATAGGGATGTATTACAAGTCCGTTAACGGACTTGTAATAACGGACAGGCGGAGCGGACGTCTGAAAGGGGCCTAACCCATTGGTTGAAAATAAAAATGTCCAGCTTAAAAAAATTGAAGCTCAACTCCAGCTAAACACTTTATAAGTAGTTACAGAAAGCAGGTTTTTTTCCATTTGGGATAACAATTTCACAAAAAGAAATAAAGCTGAACCTCCGTTAGTGGTAAATGGTTTGTCTCAACACTGACTGATACATTTGCAGAATTTATGTTGAAAAAACAATCGACTGACTGGCTGGATCACCTGGTGAAATAGCTAGAAAAAAGGAAAAGAACCACGTTTCAAAAGTATAAGATTTTAATTAAGTACTCCGACCTACTCAAGTGAAAAGCCAGCAAAGAAATCAATGGGTGAAAGAATGCTTAAGAAATGTGACAGACTAGAAGTCAAAGAGTACAGGTATAATTTTAGTTATGGATAATCTTATCCTGCACACACACGAAAAGATTAAAGCAAGCCTTTGCATTGCCCATTCAGGGTAAAGCAACATATTTTCTTTCAACAAACCTTATATATGTATATTTTATATAGAGATATTTTTTTATCTATATGAAGAAAGTAGATTTCTTTTTTTTGCTGCCTGCAGGAGGAAGTAAAAAAAAAAAAACTCCAAAAGTGAGGGGAAATACCCTCTTGGGGCTTGTTCACATGTGTGCTGGATATGAAGCAAAACGCTCGTTATCACACATAGGGGGTTATTTACGAAAGGCAAATCCACTTTGCACTACAAGTGTAAAGTGTACTTGAAATTGCACTGAAAGTACACTTGGAAGTGCAGTCGCTGTAGATCTGAGGGGAAGATCTGAAATGAGGGGAAGCTCTGCTGATTTTATCATCCAATCATGTGCAAGCTAAAATGCTGTTTTTTATTTTCCTTGCATGTCCCCAAGTGCACTTTCAATGCAGTTTGCACTTGTAGTGCAAAGTGTATTTGCCTTTTGTAAATAACCCCCATAGTGATTCTGACACGTTTTTGTACCGTTGAAAAAGCTTTAAGAAGGCTTGTCATACAGCCTTGAAAGTGTTTTGCTAGTGGGAAATGCTTAAGTGGGAAGCAGTGTAGAAGAAATGATCTGCTATGAGGTGTAGTTAAGTTGTGGTTTGACGGCAGACATTTTTGTGAATTCTCTACCAGATGGATTCATATACTTGGATCTCTTTGACACTTGACGTGGTCCAGCTTAAGAGGAGCATGCAAAGATTCTTATGGTCACTCGCTGGCACCACCACTTTGACACAAAAAGCCTTGCCACTGGCAATAATGCTCAATGTCTCTGCTCCTGCCTCGCACAGTTAGTATTGCTGGCTGGCATGATGCTTTTCCTTGCACACAGAACCAAAACGGTGTTACCACACAGCTGCTCGGTACAACCAGAAAGTGTCTGGAGTTGCTCAATCGTAGTTCACTGGACCCATACAAAATGTATATAATTTTTTTGCACAAATAGATATTTCTTTTGGTGGCATTTGATCCCCACTGTTTTTTTTTTTTTTATACATATCTATAAACAAAATAAGAAAAACAATTAGCCCCAGCGTGGGCAAAACGTTTGCACGTTAAAGTGGAGTTCCCAAAAGTGGAACTTCCTCTTTAAGGCCTCCTCTCCGGCTGCGGTTTGTGAAACTGAACTTTTCTGGTCAAGGGTGGGAGCAGGTACCTGATTTTGACAGGTACCCACTCCCAGTTTTGTTCTGGTCCCCTTAGGCGAGGGAAGCGGAAGCTCTCCTTCCCAAAGTCTTCCTAGAAGATTTTGGAACCAGTCACAGGGTGCAGCGCTGCTCGCACATGCACAGTGGGCACACGGCTGAGAAGCCGCAAGTTGTCACAGCTGGGTGCCCATAGTAGAGATGCCTGCATCGCCAAGGGCGGACACAGGGAGAATGCGGCTGGGGTGAGTGCACCGCTGGATCGTGGGACAGGTGAGTGTGTGTTTACTAAAACAGGTTTTTGCAGCTGCTGACTTTAACCACTTAAAACCGAATAAAAACTAAAAATAAAATAAAAATATGTACTTCCTGCCTTTAAAAAATTATATATATATATATATATATATATATATTGTGACGCTATGCGAGGTGCGATACATGATCATAGGTACATTTCACCTCGCATACGTTCTATCATGAGAGACTGAACCGGAATCCATTCCGGGTTTTACAGCCTCTGGGCCTGGCTAGGGTTCCGGTCCGGATGTTTGGGTCCACTGGAGTCCACAACCAGCTGGACTTTAAATGTCCAGGAAGAGAGCACAACAGGGCTCTGGCTTGAAACTCAGGAAGGGACCTGAGTGAGGGGAGCGCTGAGTGCTGGACTGAAAAGGTTTGCTTTACTGCATGTTTTTGGGGTGTCAGGGACTAGCCCCACACTGTATAGAGAGGAGATCCTGTTTGTTTAGTTTAGCGCCGGACGGCAAGGATTTAATTTACTGTTTTGTTTATTTTAATCTGCAAACCGTTTATAAATAAAATCTGGCATCCGCCAGACTTAAAAGAAAGTGCCTGCTTACAGACTGTGATTTCAGAAAAGGTGATCCCCACGAGCTAATCCCTCACACGTGGTGGAGAATGCGGGCACTTTTCTGAAAATGGACCGGTACCTGCGTGCGCTCCCTGCTACCCTGAGAAAGTGGGTCGGACAGGGGGACCCCAACACTGCAGCCCAAATGGTGGACCTAGTGGAGAGGTACAGTGCTACTGAGGACTTGATAAACCCACCTACGCCCCACTTCGGTGTGTCTCGGGGTGCAAGATCTCCCAACGGTTCGGGTAAGACTGTTCCGGGGTTCAAGAGTTTGGGGAGAGTGGATAAGACTGTTGTTACAGCAGATGAGACTGTAGGTCCTAGACCTAGAGACTGGCCAAAGAAGCCAGGAAGGTTTTTGGGACCGTTAAAAGGACTGGGGGTAGGGCAAATACGGTGTTTTCGTTGCCATGCATTAGGCCATATTGCTGCAGATTGCCCTCTAAATGATGAACCTATGCAATGTGATTATGTTGATAGGGTAAGACGCATTTCTCTGTTTGCACAGGTCGCATGTGTTGCGACAAGTCAGAGTCGCCTTGAAAAACAAATGTGCGTTATTTCAATAGATGGCAAGCCTCTTACAGCCCTGCTAGACTCTGGTAGTGTGGTGACCTTAGTCAGGAGTGCGTGTGTAGACCCCGCAAAACTACACCCCAGTTGTATTGGGGTAATATGCATCCATGGGGACACTCGGGACTACCAGACAGCGGTGGTTGAGGTTGATACCCCCTGGGGCTGTGTAACACATTCAGTGGGGGTGGTACCTTCACTGCTCCATGAAGCCTTAGTGGGGAGAGACTTTCCTCATTTTTGGAAGTTATGAGAGAGTGAAGGGAGGCCAGTAGATAGCGTTTCCCCTACTGGGGAAACTCGAGAACTCTCACCAGACCCGTTTTGCCAAAGGGAAGGGCATGCTGTTGGTGGGATCGAGGAAGCCGGAGATCCTCTTCCTTTCCCTGCCATGGCTGGGGAACCGGAGGACTTAGAAGCTAGCACCCAGCTTGAGGGTAATGAACAGGAAACCTTGCCTGACCCTGACATGGAGAGTAGCCAAAATGTGGTACCCGACTTGGAGGTCAGGAGGGAGGATTTCTGTACCGAGCAGCTGCGAGAGCCCACCCTCATAAATGCCAGGGAAAATGTTAAGGTGTTGGATGGGGAACCGGTGGATCCTAATTGGGTGGTGTCCTTTCCCTACATGGCAATTAAAAACAATTTGTTATATCGAGTGATAAAACATGGAGAGGAAGAGGTAGAACAGCTACTGGTTCCCAAACCCTTTCGCAGGGTGGTGCTAGACCTGGCCCATGGTCATGTTATGGGGGGACATCTCGGGGTCGAAAAAACCAGGGAGAGAATCGCCCAAAGATTCTTCTGGCCCGGTTTGCATGCAGAGGTCAAGGAGTACTGCGAATCGTGCCCCGAGTGCCAAATGTCAGCACCATCGCCCCATTTTCGCAGCCCCCTTGTTCCTCTACCAATAATTGAGGTCCCCTTTGAAAGGATTGGCATGGACCTGGTGGGGCCGGTCGTGAAATCTGCCCGGGGTCACCAGCATATTCTGGTGATCCTGGACTATGCGACTCGCTATCCTGAGGCCATACCCTTGCGTAACACCTCCGCCAAGGTTATTGCCAAGGAATTAGTCCAGGTGTTTAGTCGAGTGGGGATCCCAAAAGAGATCTTGACCGATCAAGGCACCCCTTTTATGTCAAGGGTTACCAAGGAATTGTGTAGATTGTACAAAATCTCCCATCTCCGTACTTCTGTCTACCACCCCCAGACAGATGGTCTGGTCGAAAGGTTTAATAAAACATTGAAGAGTATGTTGAAAAAGGTGGTCGACAAGGATGGGAGAGACTGGGATTTTTTGCTACCATATCTCATGTTTGCCATACGAGAGGTTCCACAGGCCTCCACAGGCTATTCCCCCTTTGAGCTTTTGTATGGTAGGCATCCCAGGGGCCTGCTAGATATTGCTAAAGAAACGTGGGAAGGAGAGGTCAGCCCATATAGGAGCATCATAGAGCATGTCTCCTTGATGCAGGACCGAATCGCAACCATTCTGCCCCTAGTACGGGAACATATGGAGCGAGCCCAGGAGGCCCAAAGGAGGGTCTATAACCGGGGTGCCAAGGTCCGTACTTTCAACCCGGGGGACAGAGTGTTGGTACTGGTTCCCACGGTAGAAAGTAAGTTTTTAGCCAAGTGGCAGGGTCCCTTTGAGGTTGTCCAAAGGGTGGGGGAGGTAAACTACAAAGTCTACCAACCAGGGAAAAGGAAACCACACCAAATTTACCATGTAAATCTCTTAAAGCCCTGGAAGGACCGAGAGACTTTACTGGCCACGTCCCCGCCTCCAACAGACCGGATACCCGTGATACCTGACGTTCCCATCACAGATTCTCTGTCCGTAGCACAGCAAAGTGACGTTAGGGCATTCGTGCAGAAAAATAGAGACTTTTTCTCCCCCTTACCCGGACTGACCAACACGATCCAACATGACATAGTGACGGAACCAGGGGTTCGGGTAAATGTAAAACCATATAGAATTCCAGAGGCCCGGCGAGAGGCAGTTGCGGAAGAAATAAAAAATATGTTAGAGTTGGATGTGATCGAGGAGTCTCACAGTGAGTGGTCAAGTCCCATAGTGCTGGTCCCAAAACCTGATGGCAGTATTAGGTTTTGTAATGATTTTAGAAGACTTAACAGTGTGTCCAAGTTTGACGCCTACCCGATGCCCCGGGTCGACGAACTTGTGGACAGGTTGGGACAGGCTCGCTACATAACGACCCTAGACCTAACGAAAGGTTATTGGCAGATACCGCTTACTGAATCGGCCAAGGAGAAGACTGCCTTTTCCACTCCTGAGGGCTCGTTTCAGTATAAGCGGATGCCGTTTGGTCTGCACGGAGCCCCTGCATCATTCCAGCGAATGATGGACAACATTTTGAGACCACATCGCTCGTATGCAGCGGCATACTTGGACGATGTGGTCATCCACAGCCCAGATTGGGAATCGCACCTGCTCCGTGTACAAGCGGTCGTAGATTCCCTTAGGGAAGCACGTCTCACGGCCAATCCAAAGAAATGTGCCATAGGCCTGGAGGAGGCCAAATACCTTGGGTACGTTATTGGCCGGGGGATGGTCAAGCCGCAGACCAATAAGATTGAGGCAATTCAAAAATGGCCCCAACCAGTCAATAAAAAACAAGTGAGTGCCTTCCTGGGCATTACGGGGTATTACAGGCGTTTCATACCCAATTTTGCCACCATTGCCGCCCCCTTGACCGATCTAACGAAGGGTAAGGGGTCGGTCATGGTCAAATGGAACCCCGAAGCCGAGGGGGCATTTCAGAAGTTAAAACAGGCTCTTTGTATGGTACCCGTACTAGTAACCCCGGATTTTAGCCAGGAGTTTGTTATACAGACGGACGCCTCTGAGGTGGGACTAGGGGCCGTACTGTCACAGATCAGGGATGGTGAGGAGCACCCAGTGGTATACCTGAGCAGGAAGCTGAACAAGCACGAGAAAAATTATGCCATCGTAGAAAAGGAGTGTCTCGCCATTAAGTGGGCCTTAGACTCCCTGAGGTATTACCTACTGGGGAGGTCATTTAAGCTGGTCACAGACCATGCTCCCCTGAAGTGGATGTGTGATAACAGGGAGAAAAATGCTTGTGTGACAAGGTGGTTCCTGGCTCTACAGCCTTTTAAATTTACGGTGGAGCACAGGCCAGGGAAGCTCCAAAATAATGCAGATGCCCTCTCCCGTGTGCACTGTATGGTTGGGTCAAGTGCTCAGCCGCAGGGGCTTGAGCAGAGGGGGAGGATATGTGACGCTATGCGAGGTGCGATACATGATCATAGGTACATTTCACCTCGCATACGTTCTATCATGAGAGACTGAACCGGAATCCATTCCGGGTTTTACAGCCTCTGGGCCTGGCTAGGGTTCCGGTCCGGATGTTTGGGTCCACTGGAGTCCACAACCAGCTGGACTTTAAATGTCCAGGAAGAGAGCACAACAGGGCTCTGGCTTGAAACTCAGGAAGGGACCTGAGTGAGGGGAGCGCTGAGTGCTGGACTGAAAAGGTTTGCTTTACTGCATGTTTTTGGGGTGTCAGGGACTAGCCCCACACTGTATAGAGAGGAGATCCTGTTTGTTTAGTTTAGCGCCGGACGGCAAGGATTTAATTTACTGTTTTGTTTATTTTAATCTGCAAACCGTTTATAAATAAAATCTGGCATCCGCCAGACTTAAAAGAAAGTGCCTGCTTACAGACTGTGATTTCAGAAAAGGTGATCCCCACGAGCTAATCCCTCACAATATATATATAAAAAGAAAAAATGTAAAAAAAAAAGAATGAATTTCTTCATAGAATTTGGGCCAAATATGTATTCTGCTACATATCTTTGGTAAAAACCCAGAAACAGGCAGCAACCTCTGTGTACTGCACTGTGTGATACCCATTTTTAAACTAATGGCAAACATTGATGGGCAGCCAAGAAGCTTTAAAAATACTGTTTAAACACAGGGTAGTCACACTTGTAAAAGAGCCCTGAGACAGCAGTCATTGGAACACATTTTGCCATAGGAGTATTTACCCATTGCATCCTGTTCCATCGAGTACTGTAAAATGTCACATCTCTCCAATGACAATGGTCATCATTAGGATTGCACCGATACCGTATTTTTTTTTTTTTTTTTTTACTGGCGAGTATGACCATCCGGTTAGGTACTCCCTGATACAAAGTACCAATACCTTTGTGGTTCGATTTGAGCCCATACTAAATTAATGGGCTCAATCAAATAAGCACATGCAATTTGAACAGGAACGCAGTGCGATGTTATTATGACAAGCCTGGGTTCACACAGAGGCGGTACGGGAACCCGCATGCGATGCAGACAGGAATTGCACTGCATTCCTGCTCAAATCGTATGCGATTCAAGACCATTTATTTAGTATGGGCTCCAATTGCACTGCAAAGATTTCCGGTATTGAAGCATTTGCACGAGTACAAGTACTCATGCAAATACTCAATATTGGCACTGGTACCAATATCAGTGTAACCCTAGTCACCAGGAGACGTGCAGAAGGCAAATGTCCAAACTGGGACCACAGACTGCAAAAAAAAAAAAAAAAAAAAAAAGCAATGGGTTTTGACCCTTTAACACTCCTTACAATAATTAATAAAACACACACACACACACACACAACCTCTTTAGATACACTTTAAAATATATTTCAAATACTTGTTTCTATAGACAAAAGTAAAAAAAATATATATGTAAAGACTTTTTTTTTTACTTTGTCTATAGAAACAAAATGTTTGTATTCTGAAAACTAAAGCTGAGGTTATAGTTCATAAAACTTATTTTTAGCACAATAGTCTGTTCACCAAAATAGGGAAATATGAAACACGAAACAGACAATAAAAACCAGACTTAAGATTACTGTGGTTAGCACTGGTTTCACTTCATTCCTTTGTTGGGTTCTGGTTACACAGCATACTCCTGAAGAGCCAGTGTCATTTTTCATTATTCATGAATGGTTACCTGTCTGACCATGCACCTAGTAGCGTGCATAAAAAGAAGGAAGCATTTTCTTTGAGGTCTTAAAGAGAATCTTTACCCTAGAAAGACAAAATAAGTCAGCAGCTATAAATCTTGCTGACTTTTAATAAAATGACACTTACCTGTCCAGGGATCCAGTGCCATCCTCACCCGGGCCCTGACACCAGCATGTTTACCGTGGTAAGCCGGCTGTGACTACTTGTGGCTTCACAGTCAGCTTCCCACTGTACAAGCCACGCTGCTCTGTGAATAGTCCTGCTGCCTTCTGGGACCTGTGACATGTCCCAAAAGACTGCAGGCAAACGGGTGGGGGGGGACAGAGTTCCACTTTGATCGCCTAAGCGAGTAAGAACGGGTACCAATCAAAAGTTCCACTTTATAGTGACTGTAACTGAAGAGTATTAAGAGGATTGGTACAAATAAAATACATTAGAAAGGATAGGACGCTGACCACAATACATTTTCCAAATCTTAGCTTTTATTAAAGCCCAACTACAGGCAAATAAAAAAAAATATCCCTTTCATTGGGGCTGCGCCCACGCATCAAGGTTTAGTTCAGGGATATGCAATTAGCGGACCTCCAGATGTTGCAAAACTACAAATCCCATCATGCCTCTGCCTCTGGGTGTCATGCGCGTGGCTGTCAGAGCCTTGCTATGCCTCATGGGATTTGTAGTTCTGCAACAGCTGGAGGTCCGCTAATTGCATATCCCCGGTTTAGTTGATCATTTAGATCTAGAACAAAAAGAAAACAGAAAAAAAAAAAAAAAAAAAAATACATTTACTTGTCTGAGCCAACCCCCCCCCCCCCCCCCCCCAAGCTCTTCTCTCCTGTGTTCTAGTGGTCCAAGATCCTGACACAGGGTGCAGCAATCCCAAGCAGGGTGCAGCCCTGTTTTTGATGTGTTCATGCCGAGGGATGATCCACTACAAAAACGTGGTGGAGTGCCATCTGCCAGGGGAGCAAAGGTTTAGGTAGGTATACAGCATTTCTCCTCTACCCTAGACAAAACTAGCAATTAATGCCTGCAGTGTGATCATAGCCCCACTACAAGGGATACGTTAACATTTTCCCCGAGTTGGGCTTTAAATTAAAAAGCGTTATATTTTGCAAGTACAGAGTGCCAAAGAATAGCCACTGGTATTGTTGGCTCGCTCATTTAATTAATATGATCAAGATTACAAAAAAAAAAAAAAAAGGAGAGAGAGAGAGAAAGTGAAGTAATGAAAACATAAAACAATCCTAAAAAATAATCTGTCACTAAAATCTTAAAAAAAAATAAAAAAACATCTAGGATTAACAGAATAAATCTAGGTATGATGGCTGAAGTGAGTCTGAAAATAAACAGTATTCTTAAGCATAAACCAGGAGGAGGGGTGCGGCAACATAAGCGAACAAAAACTTTCAGGAAGTTTGTTTGCTGTTTTTATTATTTTTACTTCCTTTGTTCCTCAGTCGAGAGGATGTGCATCCTTGCAACACATGTATGCATAATCGATACTATATGTATCAGCTTCTGTAATAAACATTTATTCTAAGCAAAAGAATGTCACTTCAAAACAATGTATTTTTTTTTGGGGGGGGGGGGATGAAGACACTTTTTTTTTTTTTTTTTTTTACTTATTTAGTATAATCGTCAAGATTACATTTTAGCCTGGGACTTTATAATCAAGTCTTGTCCGAAATGCCATCTTATTGAGACACAGACTTCACTAGACGAAGCATCACACTGGCTCTGTCAGCTTGCCTTCTTCCTATATTGCATTCCGTTATTGTCTCATCCTTAGGCAAGGAACGCACATCAACATAATATAAAATAAAAAGTAATTAAATCAAACTAGACCAGCTTCTTGCATTGCTCTGTGGTCCAGTTCTAATGCTCACTTGCCCATTGTAGGCGCTTTTGACTGTGGACACGGGTCAACATGGACACCCTGACCTGTCTGTGACTATGCGGGCTCACACACTACAAAACTGCAATGCAGGGTGTTCTGACACTTCTCTTTCAGGACAAGCATTAACTTTTAGCACTTTGAGCTACAGTAGCTTTTTGTTTTTTTATATTTTTTTTCGGCCTTCATTCCCCATGTGCATCAATGAACCTTGGTTGCCCATGACCCAGTAGCCAGTTCAACGGTTTTACTTCCTTGGCACAACTTTACTTCCTTGGCACAATAGCCTAATAATTACAATTTGGCTTGGAAAAAACACATGACAAGAGCGATAGTGGTTTTCTACTTCATCAACTTCAGGGAATGCATGTTTGCTGCCCAATATATCCTACCCACTGTAATGTGATAATCAATGTTATTCACTTTACCTCTCAGTGGTCATAAGGTTATGGCCGATTGGTGTATTTCAACATTTATAAAAAGCAATGCAAATATTTCAATTGTAATTTTTTTATCCTACAGTTTCAGAAAAGATGTGATGTTTTGAGGGGTTTAAATAATTTGGGAGCCTAAAATGTGCAAAAAAAAACCAAAAAAAACACACACACACACGATATACGTCGACAGAATGGCACGACTGGGCACAAGGGCGTACATGTACATCCCCTTTAAGAAGCCCAGCCGTGGGTCGCAAGCGCGGGACCCGCGGACCCGATTGCTGCCGGTGTCCCGTGATCGGGTCTCAGGAGCTGAACGGGGAGAGGCGAGTGTAAACACACCTTCCCCGTTCTTCTCTGTGGCAGTGTCAGTGATCGTCTGTTCCCTGTCATAGGGAACGACGAACAGTGACATCACACGTACAGCCACGCCCCCTACAGTTAGAAACACACATGAGGTCACATTTAACCCCTACAGCGCCCCTTAGTGGTTAACCCCACCACTGCCATTGTCATTTTCACAGTAATCAGTGCATTTTTCGCTGTGAAAATGACAATGGTCCCAAAAATGTGTCAAAATTGTCCAATGTGTCCGCCATAATGTCAAAGTCATGGAAAAAAAATATATTATTATTAATAAAAATGCCATAAAACTATCCCCTATTTTGTAAACGCTAAAACTTTTGCGCAAACTAATCAAACGCTTATTGCGATTTTTTTACCAAAAATATGTAGAAGAATACGTATCAGCCTAAACTGAGGATTTTTTATATATATATATATATATATATATATATATATATATATATATATATATATATATATATATATATATATATATATATATATATATATATATACATATACATATATACACACATACACATACAGTGATGAAAATAAGTATTTGAACACCCTGCTATTTTGCAAGTTCTCCCACTTGGAAATCATGGAGGGGTCTGAAATTGTTATCGTAGGTGCATATCCACTGTGAGACATAATCAAAAAAAAAAAAAATCCAGAAATCACAATGTATGATTTTTTTTAACTATTTATTTGTATGATACAGCTGCAAATGAGTATTTGAACACCTGAGAAAATCAATGTTAATATTTGGTACAGTAGCCTTTGTTTGCAATTACAGAGGTCAAACGTTTCTTGTAGTTTTTCACCAGGTTTGCGCACACTGGAGGAGGGATTTTGGCCCACTCCTCCACACAGATCTTCTCTAGATCAGTCAGGTTTCTGGGCTGTCGCTGAGAAACACAGAGTTTGAGCTCCCTCCAAAGATTCTCTATTGGGTTTAGGTCTGGAGACTGGCTAGGCCACGCCAGAACCTTGATATGCTTCTTACAGAGCCACTCCTTGGTTATCCTGGCTGTGTGCTTCGGGTCATTGTCATGTTGGAAGACCCAGCCTCGACCCATCTTCAAAGCTCTAACTGAGGGAAGGAGGTTGTTGCCCAAAATCTCGCAATACATGGCCCCGGTCATCCTCTCCTTAATACAGTGCAGTCGCCCTGTCCCATGTGCAGAAAAACACCCCCAAAGCATGATGCTACCACCCCCATGCTTCACAGTAGGGATGGTGTTCTTGGGATGGTACTCATCATTCTGCTTCCTCCAAACACGGTTAGTGGAATTATGACCAAAAAGTTATATTTTGGTCTCATCTGACCACATGACTTTCTCCCATGACTCCTCTGGATCATCCAAATGGTCATGGGCAAACTTAAGATGGGCCTTGACATGTGCTGGTTTAAGCAGGGGAACCTTCCGTGCCATGCATGATTTCAAACAATAACGTCTTAGTGTATTACAAACAGTAACCTTGGAAACGGTGGTCCCAGCTCTTTTCAGGTCATTGACCAGCTCCTCCCGTGTAGTCCTGGGCTGATTTCTCATCTTTCTTAGGATCATTGAGACCCCACGATGTGAGATTTTGCATGGAGCCCCAGTCCGAGGGAGATTGACAGTCATGTTTAGCTTCTTCCATTTTCTAATGATTGCTCCAACAGTGGACCTTTTTTCACCAAGCTGCTTGGCAATTTCCCCGTAGCCCTTTCCAGCCTTGTGGAGGTGTACAATTTTGTCTCTAGTGTCTTTGGACAGCTCTTTGGTCTTGGCCATGTTAGTAGTTCGATTCTTACTGATTGTATGGGGTGGACAGGTGTCTTTATGCAGCTAATGACCTCAAACAGGTGCATCTAATTTAGGATAATAAATGGAGTGGAGGTGGACATTTTAATGGCAGACTAACAGGTCTTTGAGGGTCAGAATTCTAGCTGATAGACAGGTGTTCAAATACTTATTTGTAGCTGTATCATACAAATAAATAGTTAAAAAATCATAAATTGTGATTTCTGGAATTTTTCATGGATGAAGAGGACAATTAGAGACAGTACACCTATAGAACAGGGATACAGACAGCAATAAAACCCTACAATGGTGCCAACTCCTCATTCTTTTATCCAAATCTTTAAAAAAAAAAAAAAAAAGTTTTGCATTACAGTTTTAAATCAAATGAAAATGTGTGTATACAAAAACCAAGTCAAAATAATTCTTACCTCAATGTAAAAAATAGTGATATTAACATTGTGAGATACAGTAATATAGTAAAACAAAATCATCTGCAACATTAAAGTCCATTTGCGTTCTAGTATAGCCAAACACTGTGCTCCTATTAATGGTGATCATATTCAGATCCTCCAAATATTGTGAGCTACCAGATGAAAACATAAAGATCTGCGCTCACCAGAACCTTTTGCCCACCAGGTGTCCATCAAGCAAAAAATAACCAGATCCGCTTTTTAATAGGAGCAATTTTCACTTCTCAGGCAAACTTCTCCCTCTTTTCTCCCACTTTATGCCACTACAAAAAAAATGTGGCATGTGAGGGGGTCACCAACACTTAAAGCGGAAGTATCATTTTTTTTAAAACATCTCAATTTTATTAAAATGGTTATTGTATACACATTTCGATTTGATTAAAGGGGCAGTGCCATTCTCTTCAGACACAGAGCTGCCGTTTGGCCCCGCCCCCACTCTGAGCGGCTAACTAAATTTTGATTGACAGCAGCGGGAGCCAATGGCGCTGCTGCGTCTCAGCCAATCAGGAGGGAGAGTCCTGGACAGTCAAGGGATTTGTGCACATTGCTGGATAGAGATGGGGCTCAGGCAAGTATTGGGGGGTGGGGGGGGCTGCTGCACATAGGAGTTTCATCTTAAATGCATAGCGATGCAACAAGATAAAAAAACTTCTGCCTTTACAACCACTTTAAGGTAAAACCTTTCCATCTCTGCTAACCCCCCCCCCCCCCCACCCCGGAATACTTACCCAAGTCAAATCTAGATCCAACACTGTGTCCATCTACAGCGGTGCTGTTCTTCTTTCCCCTCTTCTCACAGGGGGCACCATTAGCTGCTGTCAGTCAAATTCTGTGCGCAGTAAATGGGGGGTGGGAATAAGCTGCACTGTGTGCATCAAGACGCACACAGTACATTTCAGGATCAAGCCCACATGAGTGCCCCAACAGAAAGCGGTTTACCTTTAATGGCACTCCAGGAGTGAAGGATCAGGGCTTCTCTGCGCAAAACCATTTACGGTTCTGTGAATGGAGGAGAGATGGATGTATAGCAGGATGCCCCACCTCCTTTCATAGAACTTTTTGCATTCGGGAAAAAAAGTACAAGGGGTTTTAGGAATGGAGGAGAAGGGCTGACGGGGAGGGTGAGCGGCACAATTTCTTCACTGTATCAGCCCTAAGTTAATCCATATAGCAAGTGGTGCCAGCAGGATATAGGATACACTTCATTAAAAGGCAAATTATGTCCTTGGTGCTATACAACTCCCCCAAAAATTGAACTGAGCTTCAGCTTTAAAGTGGTTGTAAAACCTTAATGCCTTGAAGGTCAACACCAAACAAACAATAACCTACTGGATATGCCCAAAAGCAAAAAAAAAAAAAAGTTTAGACAGTATTGCTCCCTGTCAAGTGACCACAATCCCTCTGCACTGGTCATTCCCTATTCCGATGGAAGACTCTGGTTGTTCACTAAGTGATCAAGCTCCCGAGCGCAGGAGACCATCTGTGTTACGGGTATACACAAAGCAGAAGGTGGGCATTTACATTATCTTCTTGCCCTGTTATTCATTAGAATGCACATGAAAGGAAGGGGAGATGAGAGGTGGAACCAAGTGGGGTGGAGCTGGCTGGCTGTGAGAACTGAGACCAACGACTGTACGTCAAAAGAAGAGCGAATGGGAGGTGGGACTGCGCAGGGCGGAGCTAAGCTGATTGGCTGGGAGAACTGGGAACGACAAAAAAAAAAGTAAATAAACTTCACCTTTAAATGCAGCATAGAAAGGAAGGGTAACCCAACTTCTAACAGGAATGTGCAAATCTCAGCCCTGTCTTGACAAAATGATCAATTGGAATTAACATGTAAAAACATCTTATCTTTGTATTTGGACTTGATGTGGAGTCGAGCTTTAAGAAAACTTCAGCGATGGTAAGCTCTCTGGATTGGGTGAGACGAATGGAATGAGTGGGCCTACCTCTGTGCTTTTATTCTACAGCTCTTCCCCAGCAAAGATCATTTCCAGGAACATTTATGAACTTTTCTCTGCTACCAATCAGAAAAACTTGTCAGTAATTTAGATGTCTCCGGGGATTTCCTTGATACTGAGCCAACTGTAAAGAAGCATGCTGAGCAGAAAAGTGTGCCACGACCTGAACTTTACAACTGAAGTTATCTGGGCTAAGGGCATAGAATGAAATGAAATGCAAAGCAAAGCAATGCAAATCATCTCGCCCTGATCCAAAGATCTGATATCCTGGAGCTGTCCTTTAAAATCAGGGCTGGCTGTATCAGAGGAGCTGACCAATGTACTTAAATATGTATTCACTGGGATGAATTTATTTCTAAACCCACACTTACTGGATATTTATAATACATGTCCAAGGTCTTCTTCTACATGCATAGGGTACAGTAACTGCCATACATTTTCTCAGAAGGAAATCCTCCAATACTGACCTGTTTTAAGGTAGTACAACAAATGGGTACATACAGTACATTTAAAAGCCAAGTTCACCTTTCTGAACACGTTAAACGCATAATTTAGGGTAGACTATGTAACATGCTCCAGCATCCTCCCCACTGACAATCCCCCTTCCCATTGTGACAGTGAGTGGGGCAGGGGGATCCTCTCCTCCCACCCGCTGTCACAATTTTAAAACAGCACGGCTCCACCCCCATACCACCACATCATTCATTTACAGAGTTCTGTGAATGAATGAAGAACAAGTACTGTCTGCCATAGCTGCAAACAGCTTGTAGTTCTCAATGAGCTGCGAGGGTGCTGATGAGTGTTCTCGTAGTTCATGGATTCTTCCCGCTCTCCAGTAACTGTCTGCCCATATGGGAGGTACAGGCAGAAAGCTTTACAGAGTCTGCACGAGCATGGCATTGCACCCACAGTTTTTGTTACAAAGAACTGCAAAGCCACATTGCCATGCCAAGGTACCTCTGAAAATTGTGTCCCCACCGCCTTATTCTTAACCACGTGAGTACTCAAACCGGGACATATACCATGTTTCCCCAAAAATGAGCCCTAGTTTAAAGTGGTTGTGAAATCCAAGATTACATTTATATAATACTGTAATACAGTGCAAACTAACTGTATATGTTTCTGTAATCTATTTCTGACAAAAATAACTTCTTTATCAGCCGACCTCCCGCTGCTCTCCTCGTCTCCCAGCTGTCAGCGGGGGATTTCCCCCCCCCCCCTGCAAATCTATAAGGTCTTTATCACAAGTGGATTACAGAAAAACACAGTTTACATTAAATAATACCGTAATACAGTGCATTCTAGGATTTTACAAGCACTTTTACTCAGATCCACTGGCCACTGGGAATTCCTGACAGGCAGGGAGGGAGAGGGGGAGATAAAACAGCACCTACCCTGAAAATAAGCCCTACTGGGTCTTTTTTTGCCAAAATTAATATAAGACCCTGGCTCATTTTCGGGGAAATGCTTAACTTGTGACAGTGGGCAATTGAATTTGAAGAGGTTACATTAGATTAGTTCAAGTTTTTTTTTTCCATGTGCCTTAATGAGACCCTGCCCCCACATCATTTCATCAAAAAAAAAAAAAAAAAAGATTGCAACTTATGTTTACTGACCCTACATAGCATACTTACTCTTCATTAAAGGCCTCCCTACTACTAGTTGTTCAGAATGTCTGAAACTGCAGCTGTACACTGCCATCTTTAATGTGATGGCAGCCAACCCAGAAGAAACAGAGCCGTTACTCTAGTAATGCTCTGTATACATTCTGTGCATGTACAGTATTCACTTGAGCAAAATTAGCCCGACTCCCGAGAATGGTCATGTGATCTCTGACAGTCACATGACTGTAGCAAAGCAAACACAGATTGGCTTTTGCTGCAAGAATAGGGAGTGTAGAGTGATCTTTCAAAGGATCATTGCTGGTGAAGAAATACCGGACTTGCACTTGCCTCCTCCTCGTGCGCTCCAGATGACGAGCTCAGCAAGGCAACGCAAAACTAAGCCACACACACGAACAGCGACCTTGCAGCCAGGGGGATGGAGAGGATGCTCCATAAATGTGGAATTTCAAGGAATGTTGCAGAGGGTAGTACATTAAAAATTGAAAGAGGATATTAGCAAGTACATATTAGGTGGTGTTAATTTGTAAACTTGAGTCTGGTGACAGGTTCTATGAAGCTACAGTATCTCCAAGGTAACATATTCATATACACAGTACAGCAGTACTCTAAAATATAAAACATTCTTGTGTCATAGTTTTCTCTTTTTTAGTGCAACCTAAAGTCCCTGAAACATAAGAATCTTGAAGAAAATTCTGCTAAAAACAGCCTCTATTTATAATGAACAAATAAAAATGGTGTAGTAAATCTACATGGCCTGCCAATGATCAGCAGAATTTAATGGTGAAAGCTATAGGGTTATCCTCCTCGCCCTTGCTTCGCTACCTAATGGGTCACAGATCTGGAACAAGCATGCAGAATTTCAGATTTATTCATGCACTTGCTCCAAATCTGCAACATAATAAGAATTAAAACAATGATGACATGGATGGACAGACCGAGTGACTTTGCAGCATCCCACATTTCTATTATGACAGGTGCCCTTTAAGGAGGACATCATTTTTATTAGAGGTAATGATTCCAATTGCCATTTTACCATAAACAATACTTAGTTGCTTTAGTGACAGAACACTGTGCTTTGTAAACAATGTTTCAATTATAGATCCCACTGAAGCAATGAACCTGCAAACACTTTGATTACAGGAAGCTTGCTGTTAACTATATGTAGTGTAACTTTAGCTAAAACTTTTTGTATTAAATGAGATTCCAAGTCTTTTTTTGCCATCTGTGGCCCCATTGAGGAGGTCTCACTTTTCTGTGCAGCCTCTCATTCTGTCCATGGGACAGGAAAATGGGAAAAACCTACCACATAGACAAGCTGGTCATAAAGAGCTGACCAACATTTGTACAATTCTGTACTTTTTGTCTGTAGAAAAGAAAAAGTGGGTTTAATGCTGTCAAGTTGTGATTAAGACATTTCCTCTCACTTTCTTTCCCAATGACAGTGTTAATACAAGAGGAAATTAGGGAAATCTCAAATTGAGACAGAGCAAAAATAACTGACAAGCAGTGGCGGCCGCTCCATCAGGGAAGACCGCCTAATCCATGTTCCCAGGCCCCTAACCTACATGCAGGACTTCAATATTTTATTTTTATTTTTTTGGAGGCACATGATTAGATCCTGAGGCTCCAATTGGCTTCAAAAAAGGGTGGGCTCGGGGCGCAGAGCCCTTTTCCCCCGAGCCCAGCCACTTGCGTGACCTTAGAGAATATTCGCCAAGGTCTTCTCCTCCCAGACAGACAATCAAGAAGCCGGTCCTGAGACCCAATTGGTCAGTCTTAGGACTCCCAGCCAATTGGGTCTCAGGACCCACTTCCTGTTCGGCTGGGAGGAGAAGCAATGCCTGTTCAGCCAGGAGCGAGGAACAGCCACCTAAGGTAAGGCTGTACTGATCGCTGCCTTCCCGTCTATCTCCTGTAGAGGAGATTGTGCGAGTGGGGGGGGGGCAAGTTTGTTTGCTGCTCCCCCCAAAATATTGAGCACCAGCCGTCACTGCATTCCAGCCCCTTAGAGCCCTTTCACACTGGTGCGTTTTTGCGGCGTTTTGCGGTAAAAATAGAGCTATTAAAACACTCATAAAACGCTCCCCATGCATCTGAATAAACCCTTTCACACTGAGGCGTTGCGCTGGAGGAGCGTTGAGAAAAGTCCTGCAAGCAGCATCTTTGGAGCAGCTGTTGAGCGCTGAGAAAAACACTCCAAAAACGCCCCTCTCCATTGAAATGTATTGATAACGCGGTAAAATCGTGGTGTTTTACCGCTATTTTAACGCTCCGCTATAGGCGTTTCCAGTGTGAAAGGGCTCTTATTCCCTCCTGAAAAACTGAAAGTGATATAAAAAGGAGAGCGCTAGCAGGAAGAAAAAAAATTAAAAAGCTACAAACTCAGGAATAGCACTGTTACAGACAAGTTATTTTCCAATCAAATTGTACATTCTCCATTTCTACACATTGCTGAAACACACAGAAGGGTCTCTCTATTTTATCTTTATCTTGAATTATCAGAAAATGTCAATACATGGAAAAATCCTGTTCCATATTGTGAAGACAAGGGGTAAAACACCGAACATAGATGATAAATGGAGGTTTATGTGTCCGCGTAGACGTGTCAGACAAAGTGTGAATAGTTTGAAGAGCATGTAACATTCACCATGGAGCTGTACACAACTTTACACTGATCACCTTGGACATGTGTCAGGTAGTAATACTACTACTAGTGACAGGGAAAACAAACCTGGCGTCCCTGGCAGACAAGCTGTGTGTACACACCATGTGCTGCCTGGGATAACAACCTCCGCCAACAGGCAATGTACACACAGGATAACACATGATAGATAGATAGATAGATAGATAGATAGATAGATAGATAGATAGATAGATAGATAGATAGATAGATAGATAGATAGATAGATAGATAGATAGATAGATAGATAGATAGATAGATAGATAGATAGCTCTATCTATCTATACACAGACACACACACACACACACACACATATTGCTAATTATGTCTACAGCAAACAATGAGATGTCCTTTACTGCACACACCTCTCTCTAAAACATATATACACACAGTTGTGCCATTATGAGTTAAAGAGAGTAAACACAGTTGATTGATAAGAAAATCACTTCAGCCAAACACTCACCATGAGTTTAAGAAAAGTTTTTGTTATTCATATTCTCTGAAAAATGTCCAATAAATCATAAATTCTGCCAGGGAATGTAAACTTATGAGCACTGTGTAAAATTAACACACACACACACACACACACACACACACACACACACAGTATCTTACAAAAGTGAGTACACCCCTCACATTTTTGTTAGTATTTTATTATATCTTTTCATGTAACAACACTGAAGAAATTACACTTTGCTACAATGTAAAGTAGTGAGTGTACAGCTTGTATAACAGTGTAAATTTGCTATCCCCTTGTACTCACTTTTGTTGCCAGCAATTTAAACATTAAATGGCTGTGTGTCGAGTTATTTTGAGGGGACAGCAAATTTACACTGTTAGGGCTCTTTCACACGAGCAGACTGTTCAGATCCGCCTGTCAGTTTTTCAGGCGGACCTGAACAGACGCTCCATACATCTCTATGGAGCGACGAATGTCAGCAGTGACATGTCCGCTGACATCCGCTCTGCTAAAGCCAGACGGATGGAAACCCTATTTTCCATCCATCTAACGGACTCTACGGTCCGTTTTCATCCAATCCCCCCCCCAGAGGAAAGCGGAGATCTGACAGGTCCATTTCTGCACAGTGTGCAGAGATGGACTTGTCATCAACAATAAAGATCCCCCCACTGAGCAAGCGGATGTCTGAAAACTGATCCTCCCATGTTAAAGGGCCATTATACAAGCTGTACACTCACTACTTTACATTGTAGCAAAGAGTAATTTCTTCAGTGTTGTCACATGAAAAGATATAATAAGATATTTAGAAAAAATGTGAGAGGTGTACTCACTTTTGTGAGATACTGTGTGTATGTATGTATGTATGTATGTATGTATACACACACACATACATACACAATAGAGACAGATAAAACCAAAAGAATGAAAGAGAAAAAAGGAAAAAAAATACATGAAAAAGTAAAAAGGAAACAGACAAAAAAAATAAAAAGAAGAACATATAGGATAGAGATTTAGAAAGAAAGAGAAAGAACACCAAAAATGATTAAGGTCTCTTGCACATGAAAGCCTAAAACCACCACATAGGTTTTTTTTTTTGAATGACCCAAATGCAGCTCATTGTTCTTAATAGTCCTGTACACACAGGTGGTTAACGTGGTGTATAGATCAATAAACAAAAGAAAAGAAAAAACATACAAAACATGCATGTATGTGCAAATATAGAGTACGCCATGCTCCCTTGATTAATGAAGCTAAACAGAATTGTTGTTAGGCGTCTCCACACGTAAACACACCCATGTTCTGCCTTGTAGGACTAGGGTCATTGGCTCAAATCCCAACCACGATACTACCTGCTTGTAGTTTGCATGTCCTCCATGTGCCTGCACAGGTTTCTTCCGGGTACTCCGGTTTCCTGCCACAACATATTGGTATGTTAACTGGCTCCCATCTATATTAGTCCTACTATGTGTATGTATGACTGTGAGTTAGGGACCTTGGGCTGTAAGTTCCTTGAGGGCAGGGACTGATGTCAATGTATAATATAAATGTAAAGAACACTGTGTAAATTGACAGCGCTATATACGGCAAGTACCTGTAATAATGTGCTATACAGCCTGTCCTTGTAGAAACATTAGATATTCCTGCCATAAAAACGCATCAGTGAGCTGTGCAAGTACTATTTAGCCCCTGTTCACATTGGAACAACTTGTCATGTAATTGGACCTGTCAAACCACATGACAATAAAAGCAACAATCAGTGCACAAATAATACAGTTAAACTAAAAATATTGCAATCTGAACACAAAAAAAGGTAATCACGACCTCAAATGTAACAAATGAAAAAAATATGTAAGTGCAGCGCAATGAAAGTCCATATAAAAATAACTGAAGATGACACCCAGTGATACAGCTAAAACTTCAAACGAAAGTGATGTAACCTCCACCAACAAGAGAAATGCTTCCTTACCAGATGGGATGGACCATTTGCGTTAACAACTGGTCAAAACGGCTTGGTCTCACCATAGGAGGGAAGACGCGGATGGATCCAGCAGAGTGGTAAGTAATCCGATCAGATATGAAAAAACATTTTATAAAATACAAACAGTCTACGCTGAGATCGTGTTTTCTGTTGTTTTTCATATCTGATCGGATTACTTACCACTCTGCTGGATCCATCCGCATCTTCTCTCCTATGGTGAGACCAAGCCGTTTTGACCAGTTGTTAACGCAAATGGTCCATCCCATCTGGTAAGGAAGCATTTCTCTTGTTGGTGGAGGTTACATCACTTTCGTTTGAAGAGTTTTAGCTGTATCACTGGGTGTCATCTTTAGTTATTTTTATATGGACTTTCATTGCGCTGCACTTACATATTTTTTTCATTTTTTCAAATCACATGACAAGTTGAATCATATTGCCGGCAATCACACTGTTTGATGTGCCACACAGTTTGCGGTGCTGCATGGATTTGAAAAAGTAGTTCATGCAACTACGTTTGCCCATTTCAGGTGCAACTTGAAAAGACATATGTGCATGAAGCTGCACAGTTGCCTTCAAAGCTGCACTGATAAGCAGCTTTGAAATTGCACGATTTCAAATAAAGTTGCGTGATTTCAAAGTTGCAGTCAATGTGAACAGGGGCTAAGCTGGGTATACAAGTAAAGTTTATTTTATTTATTTTTTGTTCAACCCAGCAGACTGAATGAAAAAAAAGAAACCGAGATGTTGCCATACTAACTAGTGCAGCCATCTCCCCCACTTTGATATTAGTATTCCGATAGGGGGACTGCCCCCACAACACACCAAACAGCGCTCACATCCATTGGCTGCCAGCGCTGATTGGAAGTTGGTTTTACAACATGTTCCTTTGACAAAAGTCGGTCCTGAGACCCCCTTCTGTCAGAAGGACAACTGTACACACTGACCACATTGAATCGGCCAATACTGCACAATATTTGGCTCTTGTCTACTTGGCTTTACATATGTGCACTCTTTAACTTGTATAGTACATACAGTCAGTGTACACACACATGATGGTCATACAGGACAGGAGTAAACACACTTATGACAATGTCGATTTGTGACATTCACTGACACATGAACACACAGCACTGGAGGAGCCCCCTGATGAAGGACAGGATGTAGGCTCATGTACAGTAGTAGTAGAGGAAAGTGTTGTGTATAATAATAGTAGTAGAGGATGGTGTCATGTGCAGTAGTAGTTAGTAGTAGTGGATAGTGTCATGTATAGCAGTAGAGGATGGCGTCATGCATGGCAGTAGTAGAGGATGGTGTCATGTACAGTGTGTGTGTGTGTCATGTACAGAAGTAGTAGTAGATGATGGTTTTAGTATTTGTAGTATATGATATGATGTATAGTGTGTGTGTTGTATTCGGGGCTGACACGTGCAGACACATAGCGGACAGATCGGGGTGCCAGTTGTATGTTTGGGGCACGGAGGGTGGAGGTGTCCGCTCGCTGTCAGTAGGTGTGCTCGGTGCCTTACCTTGGTGCGGATCTGTCCGGAGGTGGACACTTTCCGGATGAGTTTCTGGGGCCCCTCATGCTCCCCCTCGCTGTCAGAGGATTCCTCTCCTGCAGCCGTCCCCGAACTTGCCCCGGCAGGGGGGTCCCTCATCATGCCGCTTCCGGACATCTTGTCACAGTCCTGCCGGTGAAAAACAAACCAATCCGAGTCAACAGGGCTGCCAACCAGTTCTCTCCGACCTGCCGGGGGCACAGTGGAGGTGCCGGGCACAGTAGCGCGCCTGGCCGCCATCTTCCACCGACACCCGCCCCCTCCCCCCAGAACTATCACACCCGACCACCCAACACCGCCCCCACATCAACAGACTCCACCCATGTTTCCCTACTCCCGACCACCCAATACCGACCCTCCATAAGCAGACTCCTCCCACCATTCCAACTCCCTACCACGCAACACCGCCCCTGCAGGCAGACTCCGCCCACCTTCCCCACTCCCAGCCACCCAACACCGCCTATGCATGCAGAGACTCCGCCCATTATCCCTCCACTGCCGACCACCCAACACCGCCCCTTATCATTCAGCGACTCCGCCCACCACCCCCTTCACTCTATAGACTACTATATCACACCCGACCACCCAACCCCGCCCCCTTCTACTATCATACCGAGCCGCTTCCCGTCCCCGGCGAGAACAGCCCACCGCTGCCCGTGCAGCATGCTACGTCCTCCCAGGCCCCGCCCTCGGACCTCCCACAGCCGAGCGGCTACACACATCACACAGCATCCACTAAGTCAATACAGAGCGGCTATAAATAGCCTGACTGGCCGGCTACACATCCTCCAACTATGTGACACTTGTCTGCCCGGTCCCGCCCCCCTCCTCTGTGTCACCGGCCGGGGAAGCCGGGGGACTGACATCAGCCCTGTCACTGGAGGAAGGGCGGCCTCCAGGATCCTCACATCCAGCAGGGATGGGACAGACAGCGGGATCACCCGCCCGAATAACAGGGAGAGCCACACACATCCTACAATCCGAGCTCTACCCAGTACACGGCACGGCCCAAGCACCGGATACATACATACATACACAACCATTACTGGGGGGATTCCACACACCACCATCCCTCACCCATACATCAATAGACTGTGCTGACAGCACTTGTGCCCCTCAGTCCCTCCTGAGACGTGTAGTCTTCCAGTCACAGAGCTGTATAGATGGAGCCACAACAAATGCAAAGTACAGGAATAGGGAACATTGTTTTTTCTCACTCTGGGCTAGAACATACCCTGCTTGTTTTCTTTTTCATTGCCATCGGTGTCCCATTGTGGAGATTTCCCTTCCTGTCCCATAGCCAAACATCAAGTGAGAGGAATGTTGACTATTATTGTACTTTACATTTGGTTGCAAAATTAAGGAAATTATTTGGGTGTCCCCATTGGAAGATTTCCCCTCCATTACTTTTCTGGGGACAACCCAAAAATGGGGATTTTTTTTTTCTCACTTTTAATGAGAACAATAAACAGGACAAATATAGAGAATGAAACTCCCTAACTGGGCACAGACAGCAATACAAATTGACAGGGGTTCTAATCCATTTCCACTCTATCCAACACTAAAAAAAATATTAATAATCAGGATACTGTGGGGAGAGGAACCTTGCCATTCCAGTAAAAGGGGGAGGGGGGGTGCAGTTTACGGTTGGGGAATGTGACACCCTAAAGAAATGTAGAACCATAGCCAGCATTCCGATCGCTCTTCAGACAGCAATGCACAGGTAGTGAGGAAGCTTGTCCTGCGTTCTCACTGCCCATTTCTGATATTTGGCAATTACAATTTTTTTTTGCTAGAAAAAGATTATATATATATATATATATATATATATATATATATATATATATATATATATATATATATATATATATATATATATATATATATATATATATAGGGGTTCTAACACCCTGAAGAATAAAATGGCGGTCGACCACTTTTAAATAAAAAAAAAAATAAGATAAAGTTAGCCCAATGTTTTTTTTATAGTGTGAAAGACAATGTGCCGAGTAAATTGATACCCAACATGACACGCGTCAATACCTTGCATGTGTGGTCTTCATATGCAGGTGCTACTCGCGTACATGTTCGCTTCTGCACTCAAGGTTGACGGGACGGGGCATGTTGAAAAAAAAATTCCCTATATTTTTTTTCCCCCTTTTATTTTTACACCGTTTAAAAAAAAAAAAAATGTACACATCCATTGTAATAAAAAAAAAAAAAAAAGCATGACAGGACCTCTTGAATATGAGATCTGGGGTCAAAAAGACCTCAGATCTCATAATTACACTAAAATGCAATACATTTTTTTAAATAGGTCTCTTTAAGAGCTATGGGCGGAAGTGACGTTTTGACGTTGCTTCCACCCTGCAATGGTATGGAAAACGGCTGGGAGCCATCTTCCCCTCACTCGTCTCCATACCAAGCCAGAAAGAGGACCTGAGCGCCTCCGCAGATGCCGTCGGCTCCGGTAAGCGGCGGAGGGCACCAGAGCGCGGCAGGGGGGGCCCTCTCTCGCCACCGATAAAAGTGATCTTACGCCGAATCTGCTGCAGAGACCACTTTTATCTGAAAGCGGACTGCCCACTGAAGAAGAGGATACCTGGGTTATGGGAGCTAGCTGCTGCCATAACAAGGGTATTCCTCTTCAAAGTACCAACGTATAATGACGCCGGGCAGTCCGGAAGTGGTAAAGTGGAAGTAAACCCTCCTATCATTTTCAGCCAAGGAAGCTGCCATCTTGGCCTCAGTTTAATCTGCAACTGCCATGATGCTGCACATGTGATCAGTTATGAAACCAGCCATTGGATGGTTTGACAGTCTGGTTGAGAGCACAAGCAAATGTGACAGCTAGCATTTTCGACATGCCGGGAATGTGAACTGTTTTTTGAAACTATCAAAAATCGATGGGTTTTCCACAAATGTAACTGTCACATTGGTTGTGCTCTCAACCAAACTGTCAAACCATCCAATGGCTGGTGTCATAACTGATCACATGTGCAGCACCATTGCAGTTAAAGAGGAACTGCAGTCTGCTCACATAATTTGTAATACAAATATCTTTGCCATTCTGAAGCTTCCCTCCAACCACTTTGCATATTATTTTATATATACTGCGATTCTGTACTTGACAAATATTCTGCAGAAATCTCCCTCTACGAGTCTGGCTACAACCATTTTAACTGTGGGCAGCTGAAGCCTGTTAATTTCCTGGATTTACACAGAGGCACACCTCCAGTTCTGCGGCTCTCATTGGCCCTCTTATGACTCATCCCCCCTCCTTTTCTGGCAAACTCTGAATGAGAGAGAGTGGGCTGTGCATGATGTCACAAGCCTAGGCTTTTTACCACACAAGAAACATGAAGTGGGCTGTATACGGTATTTACTGGCAGGAAAAAAAAAAAAAAATTACTATCCAAAGTAAAACAACAAGGGCAGAAGATTTAATAGATGGAAAGATGAAAAATGACAGAAGTTCAGCTTTCAGGATTAAACAGAGGCCAAGTTGGCAACTTCCGTGGCTGAAAACAATTAAAAGGCTTACTTGTACTTTAACCTGTTCCTGGCCATGCCGTACCCAAAGCAGACTTTAAAGCGGATCTCCGCCGGAAAAAAAATATTAAAAATATTAAAAGCCAGCAGCTACAAATACTGCAACTGCTGACTTATAATACTAGGACACTTACCTGTCCTGGAGTCCAGCGCCGTCCGCAGCAGAGGACGTCACTCTGCTGCCTCCACCGCCATCCTCAGTGAGGGAATCAGGAAGTAAATCGCTCTGGCTTCACTGCCCAATTCCCTAAGGCGCATGTGCGAGTCGCGCAGCGCCGTCCTGCCTGGTCCCCGTTGTGTTCTGGGAGCCGAGTGTTTCCCAGAACACAGCGGGCGGGTAGTGGACTCCCGGAAGTGGGTGCAAATACCTGTCTTTGACAGGTATCTGCACCCCCCTCCCCCCTGAAATGTGTCAAATGTGACACCGGAGGGGGGGAGGGTTCCGATGAGCTGTGCTCCCCCCCCTGCTGTCTTCTGTCCCCCTCCGTGCCATCTTCTCTCCCCCGAGCCGTCTTCTCCCCCTCCGTGCTGTGCTATCCCCCGTGCCATCTTCTCTCCCCCGAGCCATCTTTTCCACCTCCCTGCTGTGCTATCCCCGTGCCATCTTCTCTCCCCCTGCCGTCTTCTGTCTCCCTTCGTGCTGTGCTCCCCCCGTGCCATCTTCTCTCCCCCTGTGCTGTCTTCTGTCCAAATCCGTGCCATCTTCTCTCCCCCCGTGCCGTCCCCCGTGCCATCTTCTCTCCCCCTGCTGTCTTCTGTCCAAATACGTGCTGTGCTCCCCCCCCCGTGCCATCTTCTCTCCCCCCTGCTGTCTTTTGTCCAACTTTGTGCTGCGCTCCCCTCGTGCCATCTTCTCTCCCCTCGTGCCGTCTTCTGTCCCCCTCCGTGCTGTGCTCTCCCCCCATGTCATCTTCTCTCCCCCCTGCTGTCTTCTGTCCAACTCCGTGCTGTGCTCCCCTCGTGCCATCTTCTCTCCCCTCGTGCCGTCTTCTGTCCCCCTCCGTGCTGTGCTCTCCCCCCGAGCCGTCTTCTCCCCCCTCAATCTGTCAGGAAGGAGAGCGGAGGTAGGAGCCGCTAAATCCAGCTCCTACCTTTTCCAAATGGACAGAGTCAGTGATCACTGACTCTGTCCATTCACATAACTGAGCATTGTAACCTGCAATTACGATGCTTCAGTTTATGAATGGAGAGGAGCTTTCTCCATTCATTTCAGCTGAGGCTGCAGAGAAAGGGACTGGGGAATCTGTGTCTTTAGTCCCTTTCTCTGTCTTAAAGGGGAGATGTGAGAGGTCTATTAAGACCCACGATATCTCACCAAAGCCCCCCCAACAGGGATGATTACAAAAAAAGAAAAGAAAATTGCAATAAATTTAAAAAATAAAATGTAAATAATAATAATAATAAAAAAAAAACACACTGACAATCCACTACAACCCCCCCTTCCCCCCCCCCCCCCCCAACCAATAAAAAAAAAACGCCACTGTCACAACATTAAAAACAAGTATCGGTATTGGCGAGTACTTGAAAAAAAGTATCGGTACTTGTACTCGGTCTCAAAAAAGTGGTATCGGGACAACCCTAATAATTCCCCCATGCGTGCTTGTCGACGCATTTCACAAAAATGTGCTTTCTCTGGGACATATTGGGTAGGTGCTGATTGACCGCAAAAAAACAGACCCCGGACGGGACCAATTTTAAGGAAATGGGGCAGGAGGGCCTCCACAAAAGGGACCCAGTAGAGCCAGATGGCAAATGGCATCCAACTGCCAACAACTGGGCTGGTGAAGACCCACCTATTAGAGCAAGGACGTAGGTATTGATTCAAAGGGGACCAGAAAACAGTGTAAGGGGGTGAAATTAAGCTTAAATTCTAGATGTCTGGAGATATAGGAGGAGCCCCATCCAATAGGTGAATATAAGATATTCCTAAGATAAATATGCCCAAAAACATATAACCTTATGTGACCACAACACAAGAAAGCATTCCTCCAAAACGATGGTTTGCTTAAAACACAAACGCAGAACAGGACCTGTTGATCACCAAATTGAGATATACCCCTAGTTATGATGAAATATACTCCAATAAAGGTAGTGTCCCCCACTTGGGAGCTCGCAAGTAGAGCTTAGCCAATCACCTGGTAGGGTGGGGGAACCTTCCTTGAAAAGTGCTAGCCTCTATGGTGTCCCCGCCAGCCAACTATGTACTGTATATGGTCGAACACACTGTAATTATTTTAATTTGGCATACAAATATATACTTGAAATCAAATCTTTATAAGTTTTTGGCAAAAACATGGTGTGGGTGGATTTTTGCCAGTCACAGGCAATGCCACACCCTTCCAGTCTGCGTCTTAGAACAGAGAGGTGAATCCTCAATCAATCTATATGTAATATCCTGCCCCCAATGTGTTTAGCTGGTTAGTGGGCATGGAGGCGGAGGGAGGGAGTGGGCTGTCCTTTACCACTGTGTACACACCCACATCTGTGACTCTTTAGTCACATGGGCTGCTCAGATGCGATAGGGAGGAAATACTCAGCATAGAAACTCACTGAAGACTGAGCATGTACAGTAGCTGTCAACACTGCTCTGCAAAATCCCTAGCTGAATTGGGGACTTGGACAGAAGGGGGCAATAAAGAGCAGCAGGATCAAACATGTTTTTTGCAGAAGAAAACAAATCTCATAGTGAGCGAGCATTAAAGGTTCATGTTTTTCACCTTAATGCATCGTATGCATTAAGGTGAAAAAACATCTGATGTTTTCCGGCCCCCCAGTTTACTTATGTGAGCCCTCGAAAGTCCTGCGTCAAGAATACCCTTGATCTCGGCCCGGTCTTCTCGGCTCTTCATTGGATAGATTCATCGCAGCCATTGGCTCACGCAGCTGTCAATCAACTCCAATGACGCAAAAGCCAGGGGGCGGGGTCAAGACCTGTAGTTGGCGTCTATGGACGCAGAATACAGGTCTCAGGAGCGCGCCCCTCAAAAGGTAACCCCCTTGGAAGAGCGCTTCCCAGGGGGGTTGCCAGAAGCGGGGAGGAGCCGAGACAGCTGCCGAGGGACCCTAGAAGACGAGGATCGGGGCCACTCTGTGGAAAACGAGCTGCACAGTGGAGGCAAGTATGACCTGTTTGTTATTTAAAAAATAAATAAAATTGATAGTTTTTTTTTTTATGTGGGTTTAGTAACACTTGAAATATTTTGTTAAAAGCGGTTATAATGGTAAATTAAATAACAAAACAGGTTTATACTTACTTGCTCTGTGCAATGAAATTGCACAGAGTACCCCTGAAACTCCTCTTTATGGGTCCCTAGGTGGAGCTCCTGGCTCCTCCCCATCCACCAAGTGCCCCTATGAAAGCCTCTTTCTATGGGGCACTCGTGGGGGCTCACTCCTGAGCCTCCCAATCTGCATCTATTGAAACAGACAGGGAGATTTGGCCCTGCCCCTAGCTATCCCCTCACTGGCTTTGATTGACAGCAGAGGGAACCAAGCTGTAAAGCTAGTGAGACTAGGAGGTGGGAAGAGAAGAACTGCAGGGCTTGGGCAAGTATAAAGGGTCCAAAAAAGGGTCCAAAAAAAAAAAAACCCTGCCAGCTTGCTGCAGAGAAGTACCATTGCTCTCGGTAGAGTCCAATCCCCCGCCCCCCCCCCCCCCTAAATTTTCATTGTAGTCGATGCCTATGTCCTTGATGTAGATTTTTCATTTTCCCAGTCCTTTGACAATATTAGCAGAGTAAGGGGAGATTTCACAAACCAAGTCTCTGGCAACAATAAAAAGTTTCCCGACTCTAGTAAAATGATTTTCTTGAAGATGCACTTTTTAAACGATGAAGCCATGAGGTAGGTGGCGTAACTAGTAGAGGTGGAGCCTGGCGGTGGAATCGTTTTTTAACAAGCAAGACCAGTTTGGATTTTTGCATCTATGCTTATAACTTTTAAATAAATGCAAGTTTAATATTAGCTGGGGTTGTGAGGTTCTGGTAATTTAATACTGAGGATACGGTATTATTGGAGGCAATTATGACTTTTCCATGTCATTTTAATTCACTGGAGACTAATGAGGAGCCAACTCTGAAGCAGCTATATTAGGAGGATACTGCATTGGGTGCAGAGTGAGCTATACCCTTACAAAGCTTACCAGGAACTAGTGGGGACCGGTGTGGAGCCATCCACAAAGGAGAATTGCACTGTGTGCAAGGTGTGTTTGACCCCTTTCAGGATCTTATAAGGAGGTGAGCGTGCATTACACTCGGTGGTGGGAGCACCTTAACAAGTGGTGTGGAGTCACAGTGAAGCCCAATCGCAAATTTACCCACGATTTTTTCACTTTGATAAAGACGATTTATTATTTTTATGTCACCTTTGCACTTTTATTCAATTTTATTCACTGTTTAAATGTGATTGTCAAATGTAATTGTTAATTCATTAGCAACGCTGTTACATTTATATATCCAATTCCGTTTATTTGTGGTGACAGCACAGCAGCAAATTAGAATTTTTGTTTTATTTCATTCATTTAGTTTGCACTATTAGGTGGCAGCGTGCAGCTATTCTAATTATTTTACTTGTTAAAAGGTAGTCAATTGCTATTTTACAATGTTGGGCATAAACGCAGTATAACATCAGCAGATGAGTGTGTTATCACATCATTTATGGTCTGCATGCAAATAATGTCATCTATATCATCACAAAAACATTCTCAACATCATAAACTGTAATTAAATAAGAAATTTGTTTAGTTAGCCTATCTAATCTGCCACACACAAATTACACCTACAGCACCAAACCAAAATAAACTAACACAACACATATCAGGTAACAATAGTGTTACTGGAAATAAGGAAGACCTATAAAAGCTTCTGTAAATTTATCAGTAAGAATCCCACACATTTGTTAACTTGTGCTCTATGCTGCCACCACATGGATACTTTGAAAAAAATATGAAGTACAATATATATATATATATATATATATATATGTATATATATATATATATATATATATATATATATATATATATATATTACACACACATACATATACATACATATTACACACACACACACACCAGTATATTATACACATACACACGCGCTCTAATACGTTTGTTTCTATTTGAGTAGAAACAAAAAGAACACAACTGAATGAATTTTTCTGTATTCATTTCTTAAAAACCACTTCCCGCCTGATGTACTTTGCAACGTTTTAGGCAAATGTAAAATAAAGCAGTAAAGTAAGAATGCTTTCAAAAACTCTATTCCAATTGCCTTTTGTAATTACTTGCCGACCTGCCGCCGTCATTTTACAACGACAGGTCGACACAATCCCTCGAAACGTCGTAGCTGTACGTTGGTTCAATCAAGCGGGATAGCGGGCGTGCACTTGCACCCGCTGCATGGGTTCAGATGCTTGTGACCGGCGGTCACGATGACCGCCAGCCAAGAGAGGCAGAATAGGGACGTGTGTGTGTGCGCGTGTATAAACACACACATCCCTGTTCTGAGGAGATGCAGATTGTGAGTTCCTATAAGCTGGAAACCACGATCTGTAATCTCCTATAGTGAGTCCTATCACCCTACAGTTAAAACATACAATAGGGAACACAAGTAACCCCTTGATCGCCCCCTAGTGTTAACCCCTTCCCTGCCAGTGACACAGTAATCAGTGCATTTTTATAGCACTAATCGCTGTAAAAATGACAATGGCCCCAAAATTTTTTCAAAAGTGTCCGATGTGTCCGCCATAATGTCGCAGTACCGATAAAAATCGCAGATCACCACCATTACTAGTAAAAAATAATAAAAATGCCATAAATCTATCCCCTATTTTGTAGATGCTCTAACTTTTGCGCAAACCAATCAATACACTCCAATATTACCAAAAATATGTATTAAGAATACACATCGGCCTAAACTGAGAAAAAATATTTGCTTTTTTATAAAAAAAAAAAAAAAATGGGGATATTATAGCAAAAAAGTACAAAATACTGCATTTTATTTTTCTTTTTTTTTAAATAAACGCTTTTTTTTTGTTTATAGCGCAAAAAATAAAGACCGCAGAGATGATCAAATACCACCAAAAGACATTTCTATTTGTGGGGGGAAAAAAAGCGCAGTTGTCAGTTAAAGCGATCGCAGAAAATGGCCTGGTCATTGAGCCACCAAATCTTCCGGAGCTGAAGTGGTTAAATTGATAACTAAGTGAGAAAACAGAAGAAAATTTAAACTCAAATCAATATTTAGTGTGACCACCCTTTGACTTCAGAACAGCATCAAGGATTATTCACAGCAGAAACTGATCTGCAGGTGCCGGGTGATGAATGTCCGCCTATGTAAACAAGGCAGATACTCCCCCCCCCTGTAAAACACAGGCAGATACTTATCATTCATGCCATACTATCAGGGAAGCGTGCGATTGGTCCCAATTTTTTTCTGCAGTTGGACAGCGAGCCCAAACATACATCCATTGTCATTTAGGGCCCTTTCACATGTGCGGATCGTATGTCCACATTTTCATCCGTCCGTTGCGGATGAAAACGGGACATACATTGGTCCCTATGTGATTACGGGTGTCAGCGGATGATCATCCGCTGACACCCGTAATCGTCCGCCTCCGCAAAGATCCGCATTTGCAGACGGAAGAAAATCCTATTTCTCTTCCATCTGCCGGATCGTATGAACACGGACATACGGTCCGTGTTCATCCGATCCCCCATAGGGGAGAGCGGAGGAAAGACAGGGCGGTCCCTGCACAGTGTGTGGGGACCGCCCTGTCAGCTGCCAGCTCAGCGGGGATTTTACGGAGGATCCCCGCTGAGCTTTTGCAGACACACGGAGCGGATCATTACTGATCATTAATGATCTTCAGAGTAAAGAATAACAAGGAGTCCTGAAAGTGATGGTTTGGTCCCAATTTCAACATCACCGAGTCTGTCTGGGATTACATGAAGAGAGAAGGATTTGGGGCCGCCTACATCCACAGAAGATCTGCGATTTGTTCTCCAAGATGTTTGGAACAACCTATCTGCTGAGTTCCTTCAAAAACCGTGTGCAATTTTCCCAAGAGAATTGATGCCGTTTTGAAGGTAAAGAGTGGTTACACCTAATATTTATTTGGATTTCTCTTCATGTACTTTGCATTTTGTTCATCACTAAAAAGAAACGATTAACATTTCTATTTCTGAAAGCAATTTTTTCATACTTGCCTAAAACTTTTGCTCAGTAATATATACACAAGCGCGCACACACACCCCTCAAAAAGTACGCTCGCAAAAAATTCCACTTCTGTTTACAAAGGCATTTCCCTGTTCTGCCTCTCTGTGTCACGAGCGCAGGCAGCCTGCGAATATCGAGTTTGCGGGGGCCCGCGGGCACGCTCATGGAGTACGCAACAGGCACGCCCATTTGCCCACTGCTGCCATTGTGCCGACGTATATCAGCGTGCATCGGTCGGCAAGTAGTTAACTTGAAAAGACTACCACTTTCTGTCCATGTCTGCAACGCTGGGAGAGGACACCCAGCTGCTAAGTGGTGGCTGCGGTCTGGAAAAAAACATCACTTGGTGCACAGTCTGCCATTTAGTGATCCCTGCTGTATAGTGAACATGGAGGATGCAACGACTGTCTTCTGAAAATCCTAACTGCCTGGCTGCCATGCTGATGCAAAGGCTTTAATATTTTTTTTTTTTTTTGGAGGCACAAACTTGGAACAAGTACAATAGATCAAGAGTTCTGACTGTCCAGGCCAGAAACTGAATCCAGGGACAGCCAAAACAACAAGTAGTTTAAAGAGGTTACTGTACTTCCTACTGGCACAACACCCATTCCTCCCCATGGCAAGTGGACCTGAATGCCAACTGTGCACCTATATTCGTCAGCACCTTCTCTACTGTTCTGTGCTGACTGAGTGTGCCGAGATGGTTTTAAGTTAATACAGCCATCTAGCCTCAAAATAATGTGTACTTAAACTAAGATAGTAGTATATAATAACCATAGAGGGATGCTGGCTCAGCACGGTTACCATTCAGACAATGTTTTCTCAATGCATGCAAAGCATTCTCTGATTGGATAAGGTGGAGCAGAGATGTCATAATCTCCCATCTTGTTCAAACAGAGAGTGGTTTTCCATTCACTGAAAAAAAATGCAAGGCATTCTAAGAATGGAGCCCGTCATAAGAGGGTGGCCCAGTGGTTACTATGCAGCAGGGATCACTGCAGTACCAATGGAAATTACAGGGATTCTTCATGTTCACAGGGATCAGCCAGGTATGAAACATGTAAAACTTACATGTGTCAAAGTTAAAGCGAGAGTTCACCCATAAGACAATTTTTTCAAACAATCCCCTTAGATTGATGCTCGTTTTTTCTAGGGGAATCGGCTAGTTGTTTTAAAATATGAGCTGTACTTACCGTTTTCGAGATGCATCCTCTCCGTCGCTTCCGGCTATGGGTCTTCGGGAGCGGGCGTTCCTTCTTGATTGACAGTCTTCCGAGAGGCTTCCGACGGTCGCATCCATCGCGTCACTAGTAGCCGAAAGAAGCCGAACGTCGGTGTGGCTCTATACTGCGCCTGCGCACCGACGTTCGGCTTCTTTCGGAAAATCGTGACGCGATGAATGCGACCGTCGGAAGCCTTTCGGAAGACTGTCAATCAAAATAGGAACGCCCAGTCCCGCAGCCCATACCCGGAAGCGGCGGAGAAGATGCATCTCGTAAACGGTAAGTACAGCTCATATTTTAAAACAACTAGCCGATTCCCCTAGACAAAACGAGCATCCATCTAGGGGGAAATTTTTTTATGTACGGGTGAACCCCCGCTTTTAACCAATTTTTTTATTTAAATTTTTTTGTAGAAATCAGGTTTACCTAGGTGGATGCAGCAATCGATCAGATGCTGTATCTGTCCCCCATCGACTCCAAGACTGAGAGCTGTGAAATCACCCACCACTGATCGCTAGGTTCTCATTGCTCCCTAAGCAGAGAGCTGCTTAAGCCCTGTACACACGATCGGTTTGTCCGATGAAAACACACCGATGGACTGTTTTCAGCGGACAAACCAATCGTTTGTGGGCCCCCATCGGTTTGTTTTTCATCGGTGAAAAAAAATAGAACATGTTTTAAATTTTTCTTATGGATAAAAAAAAAAAAACAATCGTCTGTGTGGAAGTCCATCGGTCAAAAATCCACGCATGCTCAGAATCAAGTCGACGCATGCTCGGAAGCATTGAACTTAATTTTTCTCAGAACATCGTCGTGTTTTACATCACCGCATTTTGGCACGGTCTGATTTTTTATTGATGGTGTGTAGGCCAGACTAATGCAAGTCAGCTTCATCGGATATCTGCCGAAAAAATCCATCGGATTAGATGCCATCAGATATCTGATGGTGTGTACGAGGGGGTGGCAGTGGCTGGCTCAGGCTCTCAGTGGCTTGCCGAGAGGCTGAGCCAGGTGCCAGACCAGGCTCCTGGGTGGATCCCAACCGGCTCTAGTATTTCAGCCCACTGTCGGCTGACAACAGGTCACAGAAGTGCAAAACTTATAACAATAAAGCAATATTTTTTACTTTTTGCTGTAATAAATATCCCTCAAAACTATGTTAAGAAAATATGTTTTCATCAGTTTAGGCCGATACATATTCTTCTACATATTTTTTATTTTTATTTTTAACAAAAATAACAATAAGCGTTTATTGATTTGTAGTCTTATGGCCTTTTTATAATTTTTTTTTTACTAGTTATGGCGGTGATGTGACTGCGACATTATGGCAGACACATCGGACACTTTTGATGCTATTTTGGGATTATTGTCATTTATACAGCGACCAGTGCCATAACAATTCACTGATTACTGTGTAAATGACACTGGCAGGGAAGGGGTTAACCACTAGGGGGAAAGGAAGGGGTTAAGTGTGTCCTAGGGAGTGACTCTAACTGTGGGGGGCTGGGCTACCAGTGACACAACACTGATCACTGCTCCCGATGACATGGAGAAGTAGATCAGTGTCCTGTGACAAGGCAGAACAAGGCAGAACATTCTGCCGCTCCGTGACACCAGCGGACATAGAGTCTTTGAGCCCGGTCATGTGCACCTGCACAACGGCAAAATCAAAGCAACGTACCTGTACATTGCTTTGTGCAGCTGTGCCACTCTGCCAACGTCTATCTACATGGCGTGGTCGGCAAGTGGTTAAAAGCCCAACTCCAGCTTTTTTTCTCCTCACTTCCCGTTATGTGACACTTGGCAACTTCTCCACTGTACTAGAAAAATAGTTTACTTTGATGTCTGCATCCCTGATTTCGAGATTTCCCTTCACTTCCTGTTCTATGGGACACACATCCCAATGACAGGACTCAGAGAAAATTAACTATATGTGGATGCCAACATCATCAAAAGTAGATAGAATCTTACAGACATGCAGCAGCCTGCCTGACATTTGTCTCTGTGAAGTCTAAAAGGCTACAGTTATCATTGCAACATTGTAAGGATAATGAAGAAATGCCCTCCATGTGTAAAGAACAATGAACAAAGAAATCTTTGTAGGGCAAACTTTACATATTACCTCAGGAGGAAGTTTAAATTCAGTAGTGAAATTCTAAGAAAGGAAAAACTCTCATCCCACTCATGCTAAAATATTCCAAATTGTTAAAATATCTCTTCCATCATCCTAATTTGTTCTCATAAATTCTACCCGATTTTTCTGCCAGTATTAGGTAGCATTCACACCTGAGCGTTTTCAAGCTCAAAGCTCCAAAACAATCAAAATCCAAAATCCCATGTATTTCAAAAGGTGGCTGTTTACACATGAGCGCTCAAGAGCCTCCAGCTCAACGCCTGACACTTTCTGTCCCCTAGACATTAAAAGGAAATAATTTGTTTTGCTGAAATTACTGTTTACAGGGTATAGAAACATAATAGTTAACTGATTCCCTTTAAAAATTATTAAAAATCAATCATATAATGTACCTGCAGTTTCTAGTTTCGTTTTTGCATGTTGTTTCCTGCTTCTGTGATGTACAGAGCCACAGAGCCAATACAGGGCAGTGATGGTTTGGAAAACGAAACTGATTGGTGCTGAGGGGTTTTAGACACACAGTAATCACACCTCCTTGATTAGTGACCACAGAGAGAAAGCTCCCAGTACTGTGGTTATCAGGAAAAAAGACAACCAGGAAGTGTGGAGATCAGAGAAGAATTACAGCAACTTGAGAGCAAAAACGAACAATGAGGACATGAAAACAGCACTGCATTAAGGTAAAGGAAGCTATTAAGATAGAAAAAAAATCCTTTACAAACCCTTTAATGGGGACGCCTGAAAATGCAAAACATTGAGCAATTTCATGCAGTTTTTCAGCTTGTAAGAACTGATATCCTCCCTTAGTGCTTTCCATTAGTCAAATGCCTAAAAATGACTGAAACTTGAATACACACATAAAACACATTCTAATACATTTCTAAAACCCTAGTAAACACCAAAAAAACAAAACGCAACTGCTTAGGTTTAAATGCAGGCATAAAAGGACTGTTGTGATTCCTTTTTAAATCAATCACTTCAGAGTGCTCTGTGGCCTGTCATCTTTGCAGCATAGAGACAGACATCCAGGGGGGTCATAATGCAACTAAACCACCGTACATTAAAAAAAAAAAAAAAAAAACTGCCTGACTATTCAGACCTAGTAGTAGCAGTTTTCTATAACTGAGATTTAAAACATTTTAAGGCCAAAAACTTAGAAACAGAATCATTAATTTTTAACAGAAATTAAACTTTGGAATCTCTTAAGACTGCTATGTCTCACTTCACTAACTTCCATCAACACTAACCTTGCTTACCTCCATCATAGACTGTCCATTACCTGCCAGCTAATCTGCAATCACGATTTTCTTGCTACCCCCAATAAATATCTTCAAACGCTACATAAATAGGTTTAGGGCCACCAACTGTACCCATCAAGTTAGGACAATGTAAGCTCCATACACTACAAGCTGTGATGCACTGTGTATTATGACACTTTTCTAATCAACATTAACTTTTTCAGCAATTTGAGCTACAGTAGCTCTTTTAGACCCCTAAAGCACCGACCATTGTTGCGGTGCTTTAGCGGCTTTTTAGCTGCACTTTTCAGGTGCTAGCGGAGCAAATTTTTTTTAAGGTTACGTGACCTTTAAAATAAAAAGTCACGTTTTGCAGTGCTTTTAAATCGCTGCCCATTCATTTCAATGGGCAGGGGTGTTTTTGGGAGGAACCCAGAAGCTTCAGAGTCTTCTTCTATGCTAGGCTGAGACTATGCTTAAAGCGGATGAGCCATGGGAAAAAAATATTAAAAGCCAGCAGCTACAAATACTGCAGCTGCTGACTTTTAATATTAGGACACTTACCTGTCCTGGAGTCCAGCGCCGATCGCAGCAGAGGACGAGCGATCGCTCGTCTCTCTGCAGCTCCCCCGCCATCCACGCTGAGGGAACCAGGAAGTGAAGCGCTGCGGCTTCACTGCCCGGTTCCCTACGGCGCATGCGCGAGTCGCGCCGCGCCCGCCGATTGGCTCCCGCTGTGTGCTGGGAGCCGAGTGTTCCCAGCACACAACGGGGGGAGGACGGGATGTGACGGAATGCCCGTCTTTTGCCCGTGAATGCCAGGCCGGAAGTGGGTGCAAATACCTGTCATTAGACAGGTATCTGCACCCCCCTCCCCCCTGAAAGGTGTCAAATGTGACACCGGAGGGGGGGAGGGTTCCGATCAGCGGGACTCCACTTTAGGGTGGAGAACCGCTTTAATAAGTATGCCTGTATGCAATGAATATATACACAGTACAAATATTAATACTTTTGATTGCCGCTTTTTTTGCACACCCAGAAAGAGAAGGTTTTCCATTTTTTTTTGCGTAGATTTTCTTAGTCACTGGTTTTCTGCTCAGGAGGGTACCCATCAATCTCTCTGAGGAGCCCTTACGATTTGGGATCTGGCGCTCACTAGCCAGGCCATCAGCTGGAAAAAATCCAGCCTTGGGTGTAGTACTGGACCCTGACCGAGGAGATCTAGCTTGTTTGGGAGCTTCCACATCTCTGCCACCGCCATGGATCTTATGTTTGTGAAGCAAGCTCTCCTTGGCCACCAGGGCACTATCAGGTGGAGTTGGCATGGGGACTGGTTGAGTTTCTGAAGGACGAGAAGGCGTATGCCAGCCTGCACGTCCAAGCCTTCTGACTCCCTCTCTTGGGAAATCTCTAAATCTCTTCACTTTTCTGTTCTGACGGTTGGCGAACAGATCAATTTTTGGATTTCCGAATCGCTGTACCAGGTTTTGAAATACCTCTGGGTTCAGTTCCCATTCGTCTGGTTTTCATATGGTCAGTCAGTACACAAATCTGCACACAAAAGTCGAAAGTACAAAACACGCTTGCTTGGAATCAGTGCTCACCAAACACAAATTTAGCAGAAGGGGCCCAAAGGGTGGCACTCAATATCTGAAATTCCTCGTAATACGTCACTACGTTCCTGTTTGTGGCACAACAATTGTGTACCGTTAGTATGCAAGACAAGATCCTGGCACACTCCCTTTTGACAAAAATCAGACAGGCACTCGGTTGGCCACCAATCGTACCGTGTGTATGAGGCTTTAGACCAGGGGTGTCCAAACTTTTTTCAAAGAGGGTCAGATTTGATTAAGTGAACATGCGTGAGGGCCGACCATTTTGCCTGACATTCTTTAAACAATTAAAATTCGGTCCAAGTGTGTTCGAGCACTAATACACCGCCCAACAAGAATTATCTTGCCTTTGTGACTGTGTGTGGTGAAGAGAGGAACTCAAGCATGTTATTTGGATTATTTATCGGCTTATAACACGCACTTTAACTTTAAAAGGGAAGTTTCGGGAAAAAATATTACATTTTTAAATAAAGAACTGTGAAGCAAAATAAGGGTCAGTACCCATCAATGTAGCCTAATCAGTGCCCATCTGCAGCCTCACAAGTGCCATGAATGCAGAACCCACCGTTGCCATGAAGGCATCACCCCATTGCCATGAATGTAGACTCACCATTGCCATCAGTGCAGCCCGATTCATGTCCATCTGCAGCCTTGGAGGAGACAGGGAGGGGGTGGGACGAGCGCCAACAGACATACAGGAGAAACTTCTGTTTTCTCTGCGGCCTCTTTAATAGAAAGTCCCGCCTCCTATTATGGACAGAAGTGGTACAATGGCAGCGCAGGAGACGGGACTTCCTTTTACATAGGACGCCGTGTAAACAGGAAATACTCCTCTTCTGTATGTACGGCACTCATCCCATCTCCTCCAAGGTAGCCAGCATAAATATCTTTTGTGGCCCCCCGGCGCTCGGGGATCCGTTGGGGGCCACAAAAGATATACATGTCAAAATTACCAGGTGGGCCGTCCAAAACCGGAACCCGCGGGCCGGACTTTGGACATGCCTGCTTTAGACCATATACACACACACTTTAAGATTTTCTGCATATTTTTGTCTTCAGATTTAATAAAACCATGTAGTGCAAGGGCCTGCCTGATTGCATACAAATAGAAACTCTTAAGGTTTGACCTCATATTACATGGTTTTGGTAAATTTGAAAACAAAAATCTGCAGAAAATCTAATAGTGTGTATGGGGCCTTAGTGCGGTTTATCATTAAAAGGAAAAACTGGTTTCTGACTCCACCAGCAGGAGTTGTCAGTCTGAGGTAACGAGATGTTCTAGGTTTGCGATGCTTCTGTGAAAATCTCAAAAGGAAATCACATTAAATAACTTATAAACTATGGTGTACGTTTATTAAAAACTAGGAGTTTTTTTCTCAGTTTTCCAAGGAAAATTATATTCTCCGCAGCTTATTTAAAACGCAGAGAACTCCTGTTCTTAAGCCCTGTACACACGGCCAGAAATCCAGTCAGGAAAAAAACTTTGGTTTTCCTGACGGGATTCCTGGCAAGCTTGCCATGCATACAGACGGGCATTCAAAAGAACCGCCGTTCTTTTGAATGGCAAGAACGCGTTAACGGCTAGGTTAGGGGTTAGGGTCAGGGTCAGGGTTTCCCATTGAAGAATATGGCTAAAACTCAGGACTTGGAACAGGGACCTCCCCCAAAGGTCAGAAGGCGGATTCCCAGAGGTCAAAGGTCACAAAGTGTGGCTGACCCACCCCCACCAAAGTGTACCGCCTACCCCAACTAAGTCAGGGAATGAACAAGTCGGGGAATGAACAAGTCGGGGAAAGCGTCTTAACCAAGAGTCGGCGCGCTTCACATTCGATGCTGTCGCCGGATCTTGCAACACCCTACACTTGTATGCTACCGCGCATGCATCAAAGTCTCATCGAGCATACGCAGATTTACCTGGGGACAGGTAAGCATACGGACGAATGGTTTTCTCGGCAGGAAACCCCGACGAGAAGATAGAGAGCAGGTTATCCATTTTCAACGAGAAAGCATACACACGCAGGGTTTTCACGGCAAAAATCTCTCCCAGCAGCTTTCTTGCAGAGAAAACTGGTCGTGTGCAAGAGGCTTCAGAGGAAAAACAGGAGTTTTTCCCTCTTAAAAAATAAAAAAAATATCTCTATATCCACACAATCCAATTATTGGCCAATTGAGCGTCAGATTTTTGTCTTAAGGGCGTGTGCCTGGATCTTGTCTTGCATACCAACGGTACACAATTTTCGTGCAACAAACCCAAACGTAGTGACGTACTATGAGGAATTTCAGCTCTTGAGCACCACCCTTTGGGCCCCTTCTGCCAATTTCGTGTTTGGCGAGCATTAATTCCGAGCATGCGTGTTTGTATTTTTCACCTTTTGTGCAACGGACTTGCGTACTGACCATCAGAAAATCTGACAACCAACTGTTGCCTGCCAAAAAATCATCCAACATTTGTTGGCAGAAAGTTGGACAACAATTGTCAAAAAGGAGCGTACCAACGGTCAGATTTTAGGAAAACAGTCTGTCAACAGACAATCCCTGCCAACAATTGGATTGTGTGAACGAGGCTTGAGTCCAAGTTCACACTGTTAGGACACGACACTAGTACTACTTTGGATCCAACTTTGCCCTGCGACTTGAAGCCGACACACGTCCGACTTTCAATGAATAGGGATCCGACATGGATCCCTGCCAATACCAGGCACTGTGTTTGATATGAATCTTGAGGGGGAACTCCACACCAAATTTTAAATAAAAAAACCGGCATAGGTTCCCCCTCCAAGAGCATACCAGGCCCCTGGGTCTGGTACGGATTTAAAGGGGAACCCCTACGCCGAAAAAACGGCGTGGGGGTTCCCCCCAAAATCCACACCAGACCCTTATCCGAGCACGCAGCCCTGCTGGTCAGGAAAGGGGGTGGGGACGAGCGAGTGCCCCCCCCCCCCGTGAACCGTACCAGGCCGCATGCCCTCAACATGTGGGGGTGAGTGCTTCGAGGCAGGGGGGCACCCTGCGGCCCCCCCACCCCAAAGCACCCTGTCCCCATGTTGATAAGGACAGGGCCTCTTCCCGACAACCCTGGCCGTTAGTTGTCGGGGTCAGCGGGCAGGGGGCTTATCGGAATCTGGGAGCCAAAATACCACAAAAGAATTCAAGCTGTCATCTTAAAGGGGGCAATACATGATATTAATAACTTGCTTACTGGGCACTTAAACCCCCCTCCTGCCCAAACCAATTTTCAGCTTTCAGCGCTGATGCACTTTGAACTTTGAATGACAATTGTGCGGTCATACAACGATGTACTCAAATTAAATTGATCACCTCTGCTGTTTCAATTTTTCTTTTTTTTTTTTAAAAGACCAATTAAAAAAAAATAATAATATATATATTTTGCAAACAGGTAATTTTTCTCCTTCATTGATATACGCTGATGAGGCTGCACTGATGGGTGGCACTAAAGAGCATTGATAGGTGGCACTGAGAAGTGGCACTAATAGGTGGCATTGATGGGCATTGATAGGTGGCACTGGCAGGCGGTATTTTTTGGGCACTGATGAGGCTGATGTGTCTGGCCCCTTACACGGATCTATGATCGCCCGAGTCTCAGTGACTCGGTGACCGGGGGCGCGTATTGTGCGTGAAAAGGGGGAAGACGTCCATTGATGGCCTCCAGGCAACTGGAGTCCGCGCTGTAGCCGTCATTCGGGAAGTGGTTAAACGGGTTGTAAAGGTTTGGTTTTTATTTTTTAATTAGGTTCCTTTAAGCTTGTGCATTGTTGGTTCACTTACCTTTTTCTTCGATTTCTCTTCTAAATGTTTTTTTTCCCCCCTTTCTCTGGATTTCTCACTTCCTGTTTCTCCTTGGTAAGCTTGCCCCCATCATCCAAGCCTTTCTGGCTGGGGGTTAGTGAGCCAGAACAGCTTACTGAGGAGAAACAGGAAGTGAGAAAATCAGACAAAGAAAAAAAACATTTAGAAGGGAAATCAAAGGAAAAGGTTAGTGAACCAACAGTGCACTAGCTTAACCACTTGAGACCCGCGCTATTGACAAAATACGTCAACAGCGCGGCTCTCAGGTGCCAAGTGGACGTCTTTGGACGTCTTTTAAAGTGCATTACCCGCGCGGGCCTCTGGGGGGCGCACAGCGGGTAAACACTGTCCCGGCGTGTACCTGGCGGCCGCGATGTCCGCCAGGTACACGCGATCGTCGGTAACACAGCAGGGACGTGGATCTCTGTGTGTAAACACAGAGCTCCACGTGCTGTCAGAGGAGAGGAGACCGATCTGTGTCCCTTGTACATAGGGACACAGCATCGCTCACCTCCCCCAGTCACACCCCACACAGTTAGAACACACCCAGGATACACATTTAACCCCTTCCCCACCCCCTAGTGTTAACCCCTTCACTGCCAGTCACATTTATACAGTAATTAGTGCATTTTTATAGCACTGATCGCTGTATAAATGTGAATGGTCCCAAATTTGTGTCAAAAGTGTCCGATACGTCTGCCGCAATATCGCAGTCCCAATACGTATCGGCCTTAACTGAGAAAAAAAATATTTAAAAAAATAAATAAAAATTGCGATATTTATTATAGCAACAAGTAAAAAAAAATATATATTTTTTTTTAATTGTCGCTCTTTTTTTGTTTATAGCGCAAAAAATTAAAACCGCAGAGGTGATCAAATACCACCAAAATAAAGCTCTATTTGTGGGGAAAAAAGGACGTAAATTTTGTTTGGGAGCCACGTCGAACGACCGCGTAAATGTCAGTTAAAGCGACGCAGTGCCGGAAGCTGAAATTTCGCCTGGGAACGAAGGGGGTTTATGTGCCCAGTAAGCAAGTGGTTAAAGAAACCTATTTAGAAAAGAAAAAAACAAACCTTTTTACAACCCCTTTAAGAACTGGGGTATGTAAACGTTTTATCAGAGTCATTTGGGTAGTTTCTGTTGTGATTATGGTTCAAAAAAAGAGTAAACACAACTGATTGATAATAAATGGCTTCAGGCAAACACTAACCGTGAGTGAAAGAAAAGTTTTTGTGTCATTCAGATTCTCTGAAATATGGCCAAGAAATCATAAATTCTGCCAGGGTATGTGAACTTATTAGAACTGTAATGTTGGGGTTATTTAGCATCTGTGTAAAGCATACCAGTGAGCAGAGTCCACGCCAGTTGTGCTTTTTAAGGGTTTGTTGACCCACTTTTATTTAAAAGAAAGAAAAACGTCCATCTAGAATTTCCCACGCAGGGGGTTTCAAGTTGCTACAGCAATAAAGAAATAGTCAACCGAAAATGCCAAGCCACCTGGCTCTCTTCAGAAATATAGCCCCTTAGGCTTACACTTCAGCCCTCTTGGCCACGTACCAAAGTACCTGTACAATCACTGTACCTTCTCTCAGCTTCTGTGCTGCTCAGCCCACAACTTTGGGTCCTCTGTCTATACCATGCAGACATGCATGCTTCTCCCTTGCTTGCCTGGACTCCTCGGGAGGGTGGAGTCCAGAACACTGGTCCTGACTCTACTATAAGCCCAGGAACCACCTGTTCAATCAACCAGTCAGACTCCTGGCTGTTTCCAAAACCCGGTCCCAGGATTGGAGATTCCATCCCACCCATGTCACTATAGAATCTCCAGGCTCCAGGTCCCCAAGTGGATTTTATAAATTTTGGAGGAAACTGACCAAACAGATTCCTCCACATTAAATAACCCTGGAGCCCCTCAACCTGCCTATTTGAGAATCCTGGGCGACCCTTACCAGGACAGGGAACTGTACTATCACAGCACAAATTGATGAGGAGATAGATAGGATAGTTGTGATTTTCCTGGGACATTCTGGGAAATCAGACCCATGGGGCATGGTGGGGGAGTGGCGAATACAGTAGCACCTGGAGATGCAGTCTGGCCGATCACTGGAGCCGGCTGCAGTATATACAGGACGATGAGAAGAGTCTCTAATTTTTTATTTTATTTTTCCATGTGACAACACTGAAGAAATTACACTTTGCTACAATGTAAAGTAGTGAGTGTACAGCTTGTATAACAGAGTAAATTTGTTGTCCCCTCAAAATAATTCACACACAGCCATTAATGTCAAAACCGCTGGCCACAAAAATATAGCCCTAAGTAAAAATGTCCAAATTGGCCCAATTAGCAATTTTCTCTCCCCAATGTCATGCGACTCGATAGTGTTACAAGGTCTCAAGTGTAAATGGGGAGCAGGTGTGTTAAATTTGGAGTTATCACTCTCACTCTCACATGCTGGTCACTGGAAGTTCAACATGGCACCTCATGGCAAAGAACTCTCTGTCGACCTGAAAAAAAAGAATTGTTGCTCTACGCTATAAGAAGATGGCCAAGACCCTGAAACTGAGCTGCAGCAGGGTGGCCAAGACCATACAGCGGTTTAACAGGACAGGTTTCACTCAGAACAGGCCTCGCCATGATCGACCAAAGAAGTTGAGTGCACATGCTCAGCGTCATATCCATATCATATTTCACTAATGCAACTTAAAAGGTGAAACTAATATATGAGATATATGAGAGAGACTCATTACATGCAAAGCAAGATCGTTCAAGCCATGATTTGTCATAATTATGGCTTACAGCTCATGAAAACCCCAAATCCACAATCTCAGAAAATTAGAATATTACATGCATTAGACATTAATGGCTGTGTATGGAGTTATTTTGAGGGGACAGCAAATTGACACTGTTATACAAGCTGTACACTCACTACTTTACATTGTAGCAAAGTGTAATTTCTTCAGTGTTGTCGTCACATGAAAAGATATAATAAAACATTTACAAAAATGTGAGGGGTGTACTCATATATTCTCTCTCTCTACAGAGAGAGAGAAATTTTATATTCATTTTTAACCCACTGGTGCCGATACAGGGCCGTCTTTTTGCATGGGCACGTTGGGCAGTTGCCCAGGGGCCCCACCTGCCCAGTGACTCCAGCCAAGCATCATTCAGATTTCACAAAGTTCGCTGCGCATTGTGCCAGTGCTGTGCGGCTCCCTCACAGAGACAGAGTGCCGCGCGATCAGTCCCGGTATCGGTCAGCGACGGGCAGTGTGAGTAAGCTGTCCCTGTGAAGAACGGAGCCGATGCTTTCTGTGTAGTTCCGGCTCTTCACAGGCGGAGTGATATCAAATGCACTCCGCCTGTGACAGATACAGGAAGCATCGGCTCTGCTCTCTACTGCACTTCTCACACTTCCGCGTCTCAGAGAAACCAGGCAGCAGTACACACACCAGCATTACCACCCACCAGCAGTACCCACGCCAGCATTAATACCCACCAGCTGTACCCACACTAGCATTAATACCCACCAGCTGTACCCACACTAGCATTAATACCCGCCAGCAGTACACACACCTGCATTAATACCCGCCAGCAGTAAAAAAAAAAAAAAAAAATGAGCGTCGCAGCACAATGGGGCAGCAGCATTTGAACTGGCTTTCACTCATGCGTTTAGAAAATGACTTCCTAAAAACCATTGACTTCAAGCCAACTATAAAAAAAATCTCTACAAAGAAGTATAATAAATAATTAGTGCTTTTGTACTGTCCCATTTCAATCTGTAATTTCTTGTTTATCAATTTCTTGCTTTTCAAGCTTGTGTTATATTGTCCAAACGTTGTGTTAATGTTTAAACACTGATTTTGTTGACCAATAAAGTATAGTACCAATAAATATAGCCTTATTGATAATTTGCATTTTTATTCTCGTGTGTGATTGATGGCACTGTGCTTATATATAGGATGAAAGAAGTCTTCTTCCTCTATTCACACCAGCATGCCTCCCAAAGAATCTGGGAAGGAGATATTTCAGGGTAACAGCCAGTGAGATCTTCAGATCTCACTTTTATAGACTGGCCGTTTAGACAGAACGGTTGTGTGCTGTGATGAGGAACTGAGAACATGTTCTCTGCTCCTCATCTCAGCAACATAAACCTGTAAACACACACACACACACACACACACACACACACACACAAGAGATCAGCCGTGATCTTTTATAAACAGACACCTATTTCACACAGAGCTTTCTCTAGCACAGATTCATCTGAAAAATCAATTTTCTTTATTTCCAAAACAGTCAAAATACTCTGTTATCTGTTAGCAAATATCTCCTATAATGGTATGACAGGTAAGTCTTTTTTGTTAGATATTCCAGTAATAAAATCACTAGTGTTTGGGCGCCAAAAAACCTTTGTAAAAAGGGAAGTTTCACTCACATCAGATTTACTGGAAATTTTTACTAGGGAACATTAAGAATTAGACATACGGTAATTAAACTGCGCAGCAAGTCCAGACTATGCAATTCAACTACATTACATTTAAGACAAAATGTTTCTACTAGAACAAGTTTATGCATGTTAAAAATACAACGCCAACAAAACTATTTATAGTCCAGGTCTTTATAATGTGGCTGCATGTGCATCTACGGCATCCAGTCCAGGAAGAGATTATGTTTAAATTCAAATGGGTGGAAATGACCAGCCAGGAAATGAGGCAATGCAAAAGTGCCCATGAAAAACATAGCTTAGGCTTCATGTACACTAGCTGCTTCTATACTTTTTTTCCAAATCTCCTAAACTCAACTGCCACAACTATAGTCAAATTTTGTGCCTGTAGTGCATGGGTTAACTTCTGATTTTGTCAGGGGTGAAAACAGAGCCTGTATTCACCCCATTTTTCAATTCTCCCAAAAAAAAAAGTGCTCCCCCATGTGCAGCGGCGGACTGTTTCTGGAGTCTTCATGTCCAGAGCCAGTCTGTGAGCGTGGTGACGTCAGGAAAAGTCCACCACATTAGACTGCTGGACCACAGGGGGAGGTGCAGGAGCTGAAGGGACCAGTCTTGCACTAGGAGGATCAGAGAATCAGGAGATTAGATCTCTAGACAACAAAATCACTTCCACTGATTACAAAGCAGGGGTAGGGGGTTAAATGGCACTGCCACTGATCACAAAGCAGAGGGAGGAGGGGGTTAAGTATCACTGCCACTGACCACAAATTGGGGGGGGTTAAATATCACTGCCCATCACTGCCTCTAGGTATATAATGATTTACAAATTAAATGTCGGCTACATCTGTTAAAACAGTAACACAATGAAAACAATTACTTACAATTAACTGGTAAAATTCATTTTAAACTGTTGAAAATATTAGAGTTCCCCTGTAAAGGCAACTTGTGCTGAGATAAATACATAGACTGACATTGCTCATTCTTCTTTTTAATAATGCTACTTGGCTGTCTGTCATAGTAATTCAATGTCTATAACGCCGTTTTCAATCATACAACAAAACAAGCACCTTTGTAAGTAAAGATAAAAGGAAGGTTTAAAATCTTCATCTGCATACTTTGCTCCAGGTTAGACACCAAGTATTGAAGCCACTGGGTAATCCAGACAACCAAGCAACTAGAATTTTCAGATGAAGCAATGAGAGATGAGGTCAGCAATAACAGCTCAGAGGTGCAGGTTTTAATTTTGCTCACATACCAGTTAAAAAAGGTAGATTCCCTTTAAGGAACATATTCATAGTTTTAGAAATACTAAATGCTGCCAAATTTGGAAATCACATGGTGATTATAACAGTCCTGAGACCATTGTGTGTTACACTGTATATGTACTGTATCCATTATTCAAATTATAGTATTAAATATTATACGCATGTAATATTTTGCCATGTTTTTAGGTCATAACTTTTACATAACTGTACAACCCTGTTGGGAATTCAAAGTTAACCGTCCTAGTTCTAAAATCCAAACAACACTCCACTGACCTCCAGCAGAAAACCAGATAATGGAGGATGCAGGATGGCAGAGAGATAATCACCACCAAATACATGCTGAGTGGCATTAGAACATAATCTAAGACTTTGCAACAGCAATTGGTTAGTTAAAACATTCAACTTTGATAGAAACATGGTTCCTCTTAGGCCCCATACACACGGGAGGATTTATCCGCGAATACGGTCCAGCGGACCGTTTCCACGGATAAATCCTCTCGAGGATTTCCGCGGATTTCTATGCGATGCAGTGTACACACCATCGCATTGAAATCCGCGCCGAAATCCTCTGGCGATGACGTGTCGCGCCGTCGCCGCGATTATGACGCGGCGACGTGCGCGACGCTGTCATATAAGGAATTCCACGAATGCGTCGAATCATTACGACGCATGCGGGGGATCCCTTCGGACGGATGGATCCGGTGAGTCTATACAGACCAGCAGATCCATCCGTTGGGATGGATTCCAGCAGATAGATTTGTTTGGCATGTCAGCAAATATTCGATCTGCTGGAATCCATCCCAGGGGAGATTTATCTGCGGAAACAGATCCGCTGGAGTGTACACACCATAGGATCTATCCGCTGAAACCCATTTGCTGGGATTTTTCAGCGGATGGATTCTATCGTGTGTATGGGGCCTTAGAATCAGAAAACAACAAAATTAGTACCAATCTGGAAAGACAATTTTTGCTAACAGATTCCTGTGAGAGCAAACATTTTTTTTTGGAAAACTCCTGTTTAAATCCTAAAATCTGAAGCCCATAAAACACATTAAAGCCGCACACACACAGGCCAAATACCGGCAGAAACTGGCTTTCAGCCTGTATGTACAGCTGCCTGTCTGACAGAAGCTGATCTCGCGACCACCTTCTGTTGGACGAGCAGCCAATCAGCATCCCATAATGGCTGTAAGCGCTGACCGGTGTGTTCTGGCGGGGGCTGCCCCCCTGTACACCATAGCACAGCGGAGGAGATCACTGTACGAACATCGCCTGGTTTGAATGATAAAAAACAAAGTGTGTACCGGGCTTCAGCCATGAACAATCTTATTGTGCAGAGTGGAGCAGGAATTAAAAAATAAATAAAAATAGTCTCAGCCCTACTTAAAGCAGACCGTTAGTCATTTTTCAACTTTCGATCTATTAAATCTTCTGCCCTTTGGATAGTAAAACATTTTTTTCCTCTACAGCCCACTTCCTTTTTCTTGTCTGGTAAAAAGCCTTTGGCTGATGACATCATGCACAGCGCTCTCTCTCTCTCTCACGTGAGCGTTTGCAAGGAAGGGAAGGGGGATGAGTCATAAGAGGGCCAATAAGAGCTGCAGGTGTGCCTCTGTGTAAATCCAGGAAATGAACAGGCAGCAGCTTCAGCTGTCCACAGTAAAATGGTCAAATTGCAGCCAGACTCAGTGGAGGGAGCGTTTTCAAGGTTTTGTATGAATTCTAGCAGCGCTCTCTTCTGCATCAAAGAAACAAACTTGTGTTCCCTTCTGAGGCATTACAATTTGTTATGGAAATTCAGCAGTGTCATAAGAAAAATTATATGATCATATACTAATACTAAACACAATAGTGGTTACTTATTAAGGTTAGCCATAGGAACACAAAAACAGCAGGCTGCCAGACGTCTGTAGAGCAGTACTCCCTACTTGTCTTGTGACTCGTCCAACGGATTAAAGACATAAAGACACACACACACACACACAAACATCAGATTTCCCTTTTGTAAGAGAAGAGGGAAAATCAGCCTAGCCGTACAAAGATTATCCCAGTTGGAAAATCCTCATAACCAAAAATTAATGCTTTCATCATCTGAAATACTCATCACCTACTCGACATCTCTCTATGGCTTGGGTGCCGCATTATTTGGCAGTTCTTGGTCAGGCCAACATCAGGATACATTTTATTTTATTTTATGCTTATTCTTTTTTAATTTAAATCAATGGAAATGCATTAAATGTTAAAGTTCACCTTAGAATTATGCAATTAGCCATATAAAGCTTAAAGCAAAACTTCCACTTTAACAACCGCTGGACGTCCTGGACTTTGTGCGGTGATATCTGAATGATGCCTGCAGCTACAGGCATCATTCAGATATCACCGTCTTCAGCTGGCGATTCTGTGCACAATAAGAATGATCAAAGCTGCAGTACCGCCGATTGATCGTTCTTATAGGCAGCGGGAGGGGAGGCCCCCCCCTTCCGCCGCCATTCAGTGCTTCTCCAGGCTCTCCCGTGCAATCGGGGGCCCAGAGAGCGGATCGGCCGGTGCTGGCTGGGGAAGCATAGAGATGACTGGCCTATGACCATTGGAGGCCAGGGCACGACATTATGAAGTCACGCCCGGTACCAGGAAGTAAACAAAGCCGCAATCGTGGCGGTCGGCGCAAGATCGGTGAATGTTTTTTCATGCTTGTAAGCCTGGAGGAGAGATGTGGGGCCTTATTGACACCATATCTCTCCATAAAGAGGACCTGTCACACTGATTCCTATTACAAGGGATGTTTACATTCCTTGTAATAGGAATAAAAGTGATCAAAAAATAAAAAAACTAAAGTAAAATAAAATGAAAATAATATTTTTTTTAAAATACCCCTATCCCCAGTAGCTTGCGCGCATGCAAGTCCCGCCCACATATGTAAACGCCGTTCAAACCCCACATGTGAGATATCGTCGTGTGCGTTAGCGTGTGCAACAATTCTAGCACTAGAACTCGAAAATAGTAACCTGTAAAAAAATGTAAAGCGTCGCCGAAGGAGATTTTTAAGTACCAAAGTTTGGCGCCATTCCATGAGTGTGCGCAATTTTAAAACGTGACATGTTCGGTATCTATTTACTCGGCATAACATCATCTTTCACATTATACAAAAACATTGGGCTAACTTTACTGTTTTGTTATTTTTAAAATTCATGAAACCGTTCAAAGCATTTGAAAAATTATTGCGCAAATACCTGCGAGAAAAAGAGTTGCAATGACCGCCGTTTTATTCCATAGGGTGTTTGCTAAAAAAATATATATAATGTTTGGGGGTTCTGATTAATTTTCTAGCAAAAAAATTGTGATTTTTACATGAAGGAGAGAAGTGCCAAAATTGGCCCGGTGGTCAAGTGGTTAAAGTGGAAGTCCATACTAAAACTAAAACCACCTGCATCTATAGCCACCAACATTCTAACACTAACCTACAAAAAAATGACCATATATACCTTTTCTGAAGCTGATCCGACCCAATCTCCAGCGGCAGACAACGCCCCGACAACGGCTGTGAAATGAATGGGAAGTGACGTCACTATGGGACTTTCGTTTCTGGACGTGTCCTCTGCACCCACCTCCACAGCAAAGCCGCGGCTGACAGCTCAGCGTGGGATCAGAGCTTCCGCCACTCGAGATCGAGTCGGATCGCCTGCAGACAAGGTATGTATACAGATTTTTTCCTTTACAGAGCTAGATAGATTAGTGTTGGAATGTTGATGTCTATAGATGCAGGGATTTTGGTTTTAGCATGGACTTCCACTTTAGGGCCTCCTCCCCTGCTCCTCTAACATTTGGCACTTGCAGTTGGCAGCCGGGTGCCCACAGTTAAGATGCCAATGCCGAGACCAAAGACCGATTTAAAAAACGTCTCAGGTTAACACAGCACTGGATCTTGGGACAAGCGAGTGTCTACAATATTTGTAGTTGCTGATTTTTAAATTATCATTATACAGGATTTATATAGCCCCAACAGTTCATATTTTAGAAATATATGACTGGAGGTCATCTTTAACCACTTGCTGACCAGCCACCGCAGTTTTACTGCGGCAGGCTGGCTCAGCTGGGCGAAACGTTACCTTACGTTGCTTTATCTTTTGGCCACTAGGGGCGCACCCGCAGCATGTACACTGAGCCGATGCAATTGCCGTGCGAGAACCGTGATGTGTGTGTGTACACACACAGATCCCAGTTCTCTCAGGGCAGAGGAGACTGATCGTGTGTTCATACTAAGTATGAACACCGATCTCTCTCATCCCCTAGTCACTCCCATTCCCCCTACCAGTTAGAACACACACACTAGGGAACACAGTTAACCCCTTGACCGCCCCCTAGTGTTAACCTCTTCCATGCCAGTGACATTTATACAATAATCAGTGCATTTTTATAGCACTAATGGCTGTATAATTGTCAATGGTCCCAAAAAGGTGTCAATATAGCAGTCCCGATAAAAAATTAAATAAAAATAAAAAATAAATCGCAGATTGCCACCATTACTAGTAAAAAAATAAACAATTATAAAAAAATGCTATAAATCTATCCCCTATTTTGTAGACCAATATACGTTTATTGCGAGAACAAAGAACATCTGAATGATTCAGAGGAGAACTGGGTGAAAAGTGTTTTGGTCAAATGAGACCAAAATCGAGCTTTTTGGCATCAACTCAACTCACCATGTTTGGAGGAGGAATGCTGCCTATGACCCCAAAAAGACCATCCCCACCATTAAACATGGAGGTGGAAACATTATGCTTTGGGGGTGTTTTTTTCTGCTAAGAGGACAGAAAAACTTCACCGCATCAAAGGGATGATGGATGTGGGGTATGTGCCGTCAAATCTTAAATGAGAACCTCTTTCCCTCAGCCAGGGCATTTAAAATGGGTCGTGGGTGGATACTCCAGCATGACAAAGACCCAAAACACACCGCCGAGGCAACAAAGGAGTGGCTCAAGAAATAGCACATTAAAAGGTCCTGGAGCAGCCTAGCACATCTCCAGAACTTAATCCCATAGAAAATATGTGGAGGGAGCTGAAGGTTTGAGTTACCAAATGTCAACCTCGAAACCTTAAAGAGGGGGTTCACCCAAAAAATCTATTTTTAACATTACATTCAGCCGAGTTGTCCTAATGACAATCGGCTGTTTTTTTTCCCCGTACATACCGTATTTTCACCGCCGCTTCCGGGTATGTCTTTTGCAGGACTGGGCGTTCCTAATTGATTGACAGGCTTCCGACCGTCGCATACTGCACGTCACGAGTTGCCGAAAGAAGCCGAACGTCAGTGCGCAGGCGCCGCATAGAGCCGCACCAACGTTCGGCTTCTTTCGGCAACTCGTTACGCGCTGTATGCGACAGTCGGAAGCCTGTCAATCAATTAGGAACGCCCAGTCCCGCAGAAGACATACCCGAAAGCGGCAGTGAAAATACGGTATGTACGGGAAAAAAAATAAAATAAAAAACAGCCGATTGTCATTAGGACAATTTGGCTAAATGTAACGTTAAAAATTTATTTTTGGGTGAACCCCCGCTTTAATGACTTGTAGAGGATCTGCAAAGAGGTGTGGGACAAAATCCCTCCTCTGTGATTGCCAACAAGCGTTTTGCCACCAATTCACTTTTTTGAAATGTGTTTTTCTGGATTTCCTTGTTATTCTGTCTCTTACTGTTAAATGATTAGTCTATAATTCTGTTGGAAGGTTTATTTTGTCAGTTGACAATTGTACAAAATCAGCAGGGGATCAAATACTACCCCCCCCCCCTCACTGTAAAGAGGGTGGGGAATTAATAAAGGATGTCATAGATACCCTTTAAAACTCTGCCAGGTACAGAAATCATTGGGAGCCCTGCAGTGAGTTTAGAGTGTCCATACTAGACACTCCTTGCTCACTGCACTTCCTCCCTCCTCTGCCACTGTCCAAAACATGCTGACAGGCATGTGCTTTCACACTGGGGAGCTGCGCTGGCAGGACGTTAAAAAAAGGCCTTCAAGCAGCATCTTTGGGGCTGTGGAAGAGCAGTGTATACACCGCTCCTCCACCGCCCCTGTCCATTGAAATTAATAGGCACCGCTGCAGAAGCGCCTGCAAAGCACTTCGGCAGAGGTGCAACACAAGCGCATTTAAACCTTTCTTCGGCCGCTAATGCTGCCCGCGGCTCAGTGTGAAAGTGTTTTTAGGCCCCTTTCACACTGTGGCGGTGGGGGCGTCGGCGGTAAAGCGCAGCTAAAAATAATTCATCCTTGGGCACATACTGCCCTAAATATGCATACCAGCCCCAGCAGCTATTACACTCTCAAACTTTATGAGGCCATTCATGTATATATTGCTACTAAAATAAAAACAGCCACTGAGTTCTAATGTGTGGGGTCAAACTTAAACAGGGGCAGATAAATAAGATAACCACAAACTCAATAAAAGGGCACATTGGAATGGACAGTAAACTAAAAATTATCTGTAAGCAATTTTAGAATCACACAGCAAAGTCTAACTGCTAAAATAATGAACTGCTATGATGCAAGCTATAGAACTGCATACAATGCCACAATTGTGTGTGGGTAATTATTTCACTTGCACCATAGGCGCTCGTTGTCTTGGCACTCATCAGCTGATCACAGGATTCCATAATTAATCATGGGTGATATTAAGACTCGAGCTATATGGGAAATGTTAAAGGAAAAAAGCACTGCTATTACACACTGCTCTATGAAAATGCTAGTTATCTGGCTGATTCTAGCTTAAGACAATGACCCAGAACCAGCATACCCATCACAAAAGGTTAGAAGGGCCAGGTCTAAATCTATATATTTGAAACAAATAGAAGTCATTGGATCAGCAAGAAAATGATCATTTTCAGAAGACGGTCGGCAATAGCAGCCTCCATACTTCCTCAGTGCAGGTTCCCCTTTATCTAACCATACTGAGAGATTTAACCACTTATCTCATTAGCAGCACATTATTTTCACTTTGATTTGAATGAAATGATTATGTCTCTCAGTAAAAGGTGATTAAATAGCCTGTGTATCCCTAGCCCTTAGACCCCTTTCACACTGAGGAGTTTTTCAGGCGGTACAGCGCTAAAAATAGCGCTGCTATACCGCCTCAAAAACTCCTGCCCAGCAACCTCAATGTGAAAGCTGGCAGGAGAGAAAAAAATCTCCTGTCAGCAGCATCTTTGGAGCGGTGAGAGGAGCGGTATGTATACCGCTTCTTCCCATTTAAAACAATGGGAAACAGCGGCAATACCGCTGCAGAGGCGCATTGTGGGCGGTATTAACCCTTTATCGACCGCTAGCGGGGGTTAATACCGCACCGCTAGTGGCCGAATCCCGCGGCAAATCCGGCGGTATAGCGCCGCTATTTTTAGCGGCGCTATACCGCCACCGCAGCTCCAGCCCCAGTGTGAAAGGGGCCTAAGCTGGATACACACTATTCAATTTTTTGTAGATTTTGTTTCCCTTCAGATTTACCAAAACCATATAATATAATATGAGATCAAACCTTAAAGTGGCGTTCCAGCATTTTTTTGTTTATTAAAAGTTAGCAGCTACAAAAAGTGTAGCTGCTGACTTTTATTAAACAGACACTTACCTGTTCCATGGTCCAGCGATGTGGCCGACCGGAGCTCCGCTCCTCTACCCCCTCTCCGCCGACACCTCCATTCAGACTGTGGGCACCCGGTCGTGACAGCTTTCGGCTTCACGGCCGGGCACGCATGCGCTGAGCACTAGAAGTGGACCAGCAATCTCCTGGGACCTGTCACGTGTCCCAGGAGATTGCCTAGAGCATGGGTCCTTCAATTGTTCAGGAACTACAATTCCCATCACGCCCAGTCATGTCTGTGAATGTCAGTCTGTTGCAATGCCTCATGGGATGTGTAGTTCTACAACAGCTGGAGTGCCGTAGTTTGAGGATCCCTGGCCTAGAGGGAGGGGCTGCCTAAGGCGAGAGGAGGAGTCACCTAGGAAGAAGGAGGAAGTGGGACAGGAAGTCCCCCCCTTCCCCAAAAAAAAATGACATGCCAAATGTGGCATGCAAGGGGGCGTGGAGTGCTTAAAGCGGAAGTTCCACTTTTGGGTGGCACTCCGCTGTAAGAGTTTCAATTTATATACAATCAGGCAGGCCCTTGCACTACATGGTTTTGGGTAAATCTGCAGAAAATCTAATAGCGTGTATGGGGCCTTAAGCTGACCATACACCTATAGATTATCTGCAGATTTTCTATGGTTAGATGGAAAAAGTGCAACAGATTTCTCCATGTACGCAAAACTGTGTGGATGGAGGAATCTCCCACTGGGCCAAGTTTCAGTATCTTGCTAGTTGGCCCCACTGGCTCTCAACCTAAACAATGCTTGCACCCAATCGGAATGTTCAGGTATTGTGAGAGCCAGCGGGGCCGACTAGCAAGATATGGAAGCTTGGGCCAGTGGGAGATTCTTCCATCCATACAGTTCAGCGTAGATGGAGGAATCTGTTCCACTTTTTTCCACCTGACCATAGAAAATCTGCAAATAATCTAAAAGGTATACGGCCAGTCTTAGTCACATTAGCTGCATGACTAAATTGCCAATAAATGAGCCCTTATACACTTGGTTATATAAGCATTCATTCAAACAACATTTAACAAATAGGTCAAGACAAGAGTGTGGTAACATGCACAGAACGGGTTTCTTTAAAAAAAAAAAAAATAGCGTCATATCTGATTATCAGCATGTTAAGGTGTGTTGGTAGCCCATTCATTGCAACGAGCTGCCTTATTGCAACTGCATTAATGCACTGCAAAGTACTAAATGAGCTCTAAAAGTTGATGAAGGCCATTGAGTAATGCAGGGAAGCAACTGAACTGAAAAACAAAAATCTGACATTCCCAGATGAGTTACAGCAATTTACACTACAAATATGCATGGAAGAATAAATTGATTTTTAAGGGTCTATCCCCATAAAATTCTCAGCTACTCACACAAAGTGTTTGTATAGCCGAATATTGGGGGGTGATAAAGTATGAATGGAATAAAACCCCCTCCAGGTTATTTTCAGGCTATCTGTGCATCATTGAGGAAATTTCCCTTCCGCCCCCCCATTCACATTGCGCCGATTTGACATGTCATTCGCTTGCCAAAATCAGAGCCTGTTGTTGGCAATGGCACCATCTGATTACAAAAAGTAGTTCCTGCGCAACTTCAGGGCCAATTTCAAAAGACATGAACCCACACAGATATCTTTCAAATTGCCCCCGAACTCGCACTGAAATGCGGGTTTGATATCGTGCGCGTTCAGGTGAGCTCACACGATTTCAAACCCGCCTTCAGTGTGAACAGGGGGTTAAATCATGTCCCAGAGACATCCCTTTTAAACATTTATCACCAGAACAGGAGTCCCCAATAGAAGTTGTCCCCTCACCCACTGTTCTAGGGACAACTCTAATTGTTGCCATACAACACTAGTACCTGATTGTTCAATCCCTGTACAATCTATATAAAGACTATATAAAAATGAGGACAAACCTACACAATTTCTAGTGACATTGGTCACCGGTACAAATAGAATGTGCAAAATGGGGGCACAGACAGCAATAAAAAAATAGGACAAGTGTGTCTAGTACTCCCCCTCTCTATCCAAAACTAAAAATAGGTTTTGCCTAGAGATACACTTAAATAGAGCTGTCATTTCTATTTTTCCACAGTGCCAGAATAAAGAAATTTGCATTTTTAGAAAAGGAAGAAGCCTTATAAATTAAACTTCCAAGCACTGCTTAAATAAAGAAATATAAGATACCATTAATAAATGTCCAAGAACCAACACTGCTCTATAGCATAGTATTTCAATGTAGCGGACCTTCGCTTCATGTAACCTATGCAGACACACATGGAGTGTTGCCACCCAGTAGTGGCCGGTGATAGCTAGATATTTTTCCAATGAAAATGCATCTTAATAAATCACTCTTTATGACAAAAGAAGCCATGTATGTGGAAAATGTAAGACAATTATCTAGATGTGGGTCTACTGAGGTCAGTGATGGAGAGCTAGGTGGGTGCTCAGACACAACAAGCCCACTCACAGGCATCAGAGAAATCACTGAAGGTCACTTCAGAGCCCCTTATTTTCCTATTAGAAGCTCGCTCATTGTCACAAGCTGAGATGAATTAGTAAACAGGGAACATTTACAGATCAGTCTATAGAAAGTTATACGGAAGTTATTCATAGACCTACATTCTTCATGGCTTTATTTACATGCGTCTGTTGGCTTAAGTTGTCCCCCCCTCAGGGGTGGTATATGCCCCCCCCCCCCCTCCACATATCTTGCTGTGTTAAAACAATCACAGCTCCCCTTCTTAAACACTTAACCCCCCCCCCCCCCCCCCAAGACTTCTCCTCGACACCCTTCCCACAAGAGTTTTCCTTCACCTCGACTTACCCCCTCTAAAAAATCCGCCCCCACCAATAATTATTTTTTCCCTCATCACGCTATGATTTCAGATACCGTTTTCTATCACCCCCCCGCTCATACTAGGTTCAGTCACCTGCCTTCATCCTCCTGCATAGACAAAAGGTAAGTGTAATGACCACAGAACACAATCGTGTTCACAGCAGATCGCTGCGTTTCTTCTCTGCGTCCCATTGCTGTGCAGTTTTATGGGACATGTTTGTATGACATCACACAGACATGCATGTAATGGCGCACAAACACGCCTCATACCCACAACAATTACATCACATGAAACATGTTTTTTAAATGCATAAAATGCACAAAAATACGCAAAAAAATAAAAAAATGCACAAGGACGCATAACTGAGTGCAGGCGTGTATTTCTGTGGGTTGTACCGGGTGCCCCCCCCCTCTGGTACACATATCCAGACTTCTTCACCGGGTGCCCCACTCTGGTACACATATCCACACTTCTTCACCGGTTGCCCCCCCTCTGGTACACATATCCACACTTCTTCACCGGTTGCCCCCCCTCTGGTACACATATCCAGACTTCTTCACCGGGTGCCCCCCTCTGGTACACATATCCAGACTTCTTCACCGGGTGCCCCCCCCCCTCTGGTACACACATCCAGACTTCTTCACCGGGTGCCCCCCCCCCTCTGGTACACACATCCAGACTTCTTCACCGGGTGCCCCCCCTCTGGTACACATATCCACACTTCTTCACCGGGTGCCCCCCCTCTGGTACACATATCCACACTTCTTCACCGGGTGCCCCCCCTCTGGTACACATATCCAGACTTCTTCACCGGGTGCCCCCCCCCTCTGGTAAACATATCCAGATTTCTTTACCAGATACCCCCTCTAGTAGACATATTTAGACTTCTTCACCAGGTGCCCCCCTCTAGTAGGCACATGTAAACTTCTTCACCGGGTACCCCCCTCTGGTACACATATATAGACTTCTTCACCAGGTCCCCCCCCCCCCCCCCCCACTAGTAGACATATCCATACGTCTTCACCGGGTGCCCCCCCTCTGGTACACATCTAGATTTTTTCACCAGGTGCCCCCTCTGGTACACAAATGTAGACTTCCTCACCAGGTACCCCCCTACACACACACATAACACCCGTGTTCATCCATGGTCGCGCACCTCCACACTCCCTGACTACATCAATTCCATACAAATCATTCTGAACATTACACCTGGACTGCTGTGCCCTGGATGAGGGGGCAGTCATATAGCCGGGGGTCCCAGTGACAGGGTGTGAGGAGTGGTGTGGGGTCTCTCCTCTGACCTGTGCCCGGGCTGAGTACATAGAGGAAGTCTTGTATCCTGTCAGGAAAAGCCGCCCTGTATGTCCCACACACACACCGAGCACTTCTATCATACAAGACTCCTGAACGAGGAGTGACGGCATGTCACCGTCCACAGCTCTCCTCCGAGCAAGGGAATACCCACCACTTCATCCCACACGGGGCTCCGGCCGCTGTACGAGGGGTACGCATGCTCCATCCTCCCTCTGGAAGTCTCCGAACAATCACCGTCCACCCCAGAGGACGGCTCCCGGGAGAAGTGCGGTGACAGAGCCGATCTTCCCGCCGCTTCCCGCTCACCTTCCTTCCACCTCAACAGAAAAGCTGGAACTCCTCATCTTCTCAGCCGCTGCCGCCTGTCCTCCTCTTCCCTCCTCCTTCTCACACTCCACCCCTCTCCCCATCGTCCAGGCTCAACATTCCCTCCTCAGTCTGACAACTTCATTACTCAGCTCTGCTCTGTCCACAACATTCCCCTCATCTCTACCACTCTTCTCCCAATTACTGTCCTCCCTACTCCTATGCTTATCCCTGTCTTCCTTACTCCTATCCTTATCCCCGTCCTCTCTACTCCTATCCCCGTCCTCTCTACTCCTATCCTTATCCCCGTCCTCTCTACTCCTATGCTTATCCCCATCCTCCCTACTCCTATCCTTATCCCCGTCCTCCCTACTCCTATCCTTATCCCCGTCCTCTCTACTCCTATCCTTATCCCCGTCCTCTCTACTCCTATCCTTATCCCCGTCCTCTCTACTCCTATCCTTATCCCCGTCCTCTCTACTCCTATGCTTATCCCCATCCTCCCTACTCCTATCCTTATCCCCGTCCTCCCTACTCCTATCCTTATCCCCGTCCTCTCTACTCCTATCCTTATCCCCGTCCTCTCTACTCCTATCCTTATCCCCGTCCTCTCTACTCCTATCCTTATCCCCGTCCTCTCTACTCCTATGCTTATCCCCATCCTCCCTACTCCTATCCTTATCCCCGTCCTCCCTACTCCTATCCTTATCCCCGTCCTCCCTACTCCTATCCTTATCCCTGTCCTCCCTACTCCTATCCTTATCCCCGTCCTCCCTACTCCTATCCTTATCCCTGTCCTCCCTACTTCTATCCTTATCCCCGTCCTCCCTACTCCTATCCTTATCCCTGTCCTCCCTACTCCTATCATTATCACGTCCTCCCTACTCCTATCCTTATCCCTGTCCTCTCTACTCCTATCCTTATCCCCGTCCTCTCTACTCCTATGCTTATCCCCGTCCTCCCTATCCTTATCCCCGTCCTCCCTATCCTTATCCCCGTCCTCCCTACTCCTATCCTTATCCCCGTCCTCCCTACTCCTATCCTTATCCCCGTCCTCCTTACTCCTATCCTTATCCCCATCCTCCTTACTCCTATCCTTATCCCCATCCTCCTTACTCCTATCCTTATCCCCGTCCCCCTTACTCCTATCCTTATCCCCGTCCTCCTTACTCCTATCCTTATCCCCGTCCTCCCTACTCCTATCCTTATCCCCATCCTCCCTACTCCTATCCTTATGCCCGTCCTCCCTACTCCTATCCTTATCCCCGTCCTCCTTACTCCTATCCTTATCCCCGTCCTCCTTACTCCTATCCTTATCCCCGTCCTCCTTACTCCTATCCTTATCCCCGTCCTCCCTACTCCTATCCTTATCCCCGTCCTCCCTACTCCTATCCTTATCCCCATCCTCCCTACTCCTATCCTTATCCCCATCCTCCCTGCTCCTATCAACGTCCTCCCTACTCCTATCCCTATCCCCGTCCTCCCTACTCCTATCCTTATCCCCGTCCTCCCTACTCCTATCCTTATCCCCATCCTCCCTATTCCTATCCTTATCCCTCTCCTCCCTACTCCTATCCTTATCCCCGTCCTCCCTACTCCTATCCTTATCCCCGTCCTCTCTACTCCTATCCTTATCCCCGTCCTCTCTACTCCTATCCTTATCCCCGTCCTCTCTACTCCTATCCTTATCCCCGTCCTCTCTACTCCTATACTTATCCCCATCCTCCCTACTCCTATCCTTATCCCCATCCTCCCTACTCCTATCCTTATCACCACCCTCCTTACTCCTATCCTTATCACCGTCCTCCCTACTCATATCCTTATCCCTGTCCTCTCTACTCCTATCCTTATCCCCGTCCTCTCTACTCCTATACTTATCCCCATCCTCCCTACTCCTATCCTTATCACCACCCTCCTTACTCCTATCCTTATCACCGTCCTCCCTACTCATATCCTTATCCCTGTCCTCCTTACTCCTATCCTTATCCCTGTCCTCTCTACTCCAATCCTTATCCCCGTCCTCCCTACTCCTATCCTTATCCCTGTCCTCCTTATTCCTATCCTTATCCCTATCCCCGTCCTCCCTGCTCCTATCCCCGTCCTCCCTACTCCTATCCCTATCCTCCCTACTCCTATCCTTATCCCTGTCCTCCTTATTCCTATCCTTATCACCATCCTCCCTACTCCTGTCCTTATCCTCGTCCTCCCTATTCCTATCCTTATCCCTATCCTCCCTTCCACTTATCTCCTGTCTTCCCTAGTCCTATCTTTCCTATGCCTGATCTCCTTATCTCTGTTTTCTATACCCCTATCCTGTCTGTCCCTGTCCTCCATACTCATCTTCCCTGTTTGTGGCTTTTCTATCTCTGTCTTCCCTATCCCTCTCCTCCCTACCGCTGTCTTCCCTATCCTTGTCTTCCCTATCACTGTTCTCCCTATTTCTGTTCTCTCTATCCCTGGCCTTCCTATATCTGTCCTCCTCATTCCTGTTCCACCTCTGTTCTCCCCATTCTTTTTCGCCCTATCCCTGATCTTTCTATCCCTGGCCATCCTATATCTGTCCTCCCCAGTCCTTTCCTCCCAATCCTTGTCCTCCCTACCTCTGTCCTCCCCATTCCTGCCCTTGCTATCCCTGACCTTCCTATGTCTGTCTTCCCTATCCCTGATCTCCTTTCCTCTGTCCTCCCCACCCCTGTCCTCCCTACCCCTGTCCTCCCCACCCCTGTCCTCCCCACTCCTATCCTCCCTACACCTGTCCTCCCCACTCCTATCCTCCCTACACCTGTCCTCCCCACTCCTGTCCTCCCCACTCCTATCCTCCCCACTCCTGTCCTCCCCACTCCTGTCCTCCCCACTCCTGTCCTCCCCACTCCTATCCTCCCCACTCCTGTCCTCCCCACTCCTGTCCTCCCCACTCCTGTCCTCCCCACTCCTGTCCTCCCCACCCCTGCCCTCCCTACTCCTGTCCTCCCCACCCCTGCCCTCCCTACTCCTGTCCTCCATACACCTGCCCTCCATACCCCTGTCCTCCCCACTCCTGTCCTCCCCACTCCTGTCCTCCCCACTCCTGTCCTCCCCACTCCTATCCTCCCCACACCTGTCCTCCCCACTCCTGTCCTCCCCACACCTGTCCTCCCCACTCCTGTCCTCCCCACTCCTGTCCTCCCCACACCTGTCCTCCCCACACCTGTCCTCCCCACTCCTGTCCTCCCCACACCTGTCCTCCCCACTCCTGTCCTCCCCACTCCTGTCCTCCCCACTCCTATCCTCCCCACACCTGTCCTCCCCACTCCTGTCCTCCATACACCTGTCCTCCCCACTCCTGCCCTCCCTACCCCTGCCCTCCCTACCCCTGCCCTCCCTACCCCTGCCCTCCCTACTCCTGTCCTCCCTACCCCTGTCCTCCCTACCCCTGCCCTCCCTACCCCTGCCCTCCCTACACCTGTCCTCCCCACTCCTGTCCTCCCTACCCTTGTCCTTCCCACTCCTGCCCTCCTTACCCCTGTCCTCCTTACCTTTGTCCTCCTTACCCCTGTCCTCCTTACCCCTGTCCTTCTTACTTCTGTCCTCCCTATCCATGGCCTTCCTCTTTCTGTCTTCCTTATCCCTTGTCCATCTTTGCCTGTCCCCCCTGACTTCTGACAGGAGAGGACAGAGGCCAGGACACATCATGCTTGACCAAATGGACTATTTAAAGTTGTCCTTTCAGTTGTTTTACAGGTTAGGAGGAAGTAATTCCTTTGCTTCCTTTTCCCCAGTAACCTTGCTGCAACATTGGAACTTTGTAGCAAGTTAATTGTTGTTGAAAAGCTGTGGGAGGGGTTGATCTGTGTCATACATTTGTAAATACATCCAAAAACTGCATAGACAGCAGGATTTACATGACTGAGTCACCACTGAGCCAGCACTCCAGTTCAGGAAATAGATGCATATTCCTGTCCTGAGAGAGATGTGGGCTACCATTGGTGGTCTCCTAAAAATGTTGCCTGGCAGTATGTGGGTTGAATGCTCCTATAATGCACAGCCGAAACAGACATGGCAAAGACAAGTCATGAAAAAGAAAAACAATTGTTGTAAACAGATTAGGAAGGGTTAGAAGAACCCAATGTCTTCTGTCCCTTTGCTAGGTTGACTGCACTTTTCTATTAGTGCTGGTGATCATCAGTGCTGAGACAGTGCTACAAAAATGCAGAATTTGTTGTGGGATGAGATTTCCATTGGGACTGTTATTTCTAATGCATGTTCTAAATGATCAAACAGACTAATAACTTGTCTTGGTATTTCTATACACAATGGGCTAGATTCAGAAAGAATTTACGTCGGCGTATTTATTGATACGACATGTAAATTCAAAGCTGCGCCGGCGTATCTTCTTTCTGTATTCAGAAAGCAAGATACGCTGAAATTAGGCTAAGATCCGACTGACGTAAGTCTCTTACGCCGTCGTATCTTAGTTGCATATTTACGCTGGCCGCTAGGTTTTACGCAAGGAATATGCTAATTAGGTAGATACGCCCATTCAGAAACGTACGTCCGCCCGGTGCATTTTTTTACGTCGTTTACGTTAGGCTTTTTCCGGCGCAAAGTTACCCCTGCTATATGAGGCGTATCTTATGTTAAGTATGGACCTCGGGCCAGCGTCAAATTTTCCGCCGATTACGTCGTTTGCGTAAGTCGTTCGCGAATAGGGCTGTACGTAAGTTACGTTTACGTCGAAAGCATTGACGATTTGAGGCGTAATTTCGAGCATGCACACTGGGATTCTTTCACGGACGGCGCATGCGCTGTTCGTAAAAAACGTCAAATACGTGGGGTCATAAGTAATTTAAATAAAACACGCCCACATCATCCACATTTGAATTAGGCGGGCTTACGCCGGACCACATATGCTACGCCGCCGTAACTTAGGGCGCAAGTTCTTTATGAATACGGAACTTGCGCCCTAAGTTACGGTGGCGTAACGTATCTGAGATAGGTTACGCCCGCAGAAAATTACGCCGGGCTATCTGAATCTAGCCCAATATATTTTAAGCATAAAGAAGAAAGTTTGTACTATCCCTGTTTCTATGTTTTGTTACCTGTAAATTGTTGTAAACCCAATATTTAAACAGAAAAATCTAAAATGTTACATGTATCATCAGAACAAGAGGCAAAAGTAGATCTCCCCCGATGGGGACAGCTGTTCTGGTGACATCTATCCAAGTAGAGAACTCCCTTTGCAGAAATTATCTCTCACTTTCTATTGCATGATCTGGGATGGGACATTTTTAACCATCCCTACTATATATAAAACTATACATACACTTTTTTTCAAGGGAGGTAAACAATTGCAGCTCAAATGTTTTTCTCATAGCAGGTTTCTTTTCATTTTTTTTTTACATAATAGGCGCACGGTGGGCGTTTGTTTTTCTCCTCACAGAACTGCGGGCAGGACAAAAGCTGCTTGACCACTTTAATACTGGGCATTTTTTACCCCCTTCCTACCCAGGTCAATTTTCAGCTTTCAGTGCTGTCACACTTTGAATGACAATTGCGCGGTCATGCGACACTGTACCCAAACAAAATGTTTATCATTATGTTCACACAACTAGGGCTTTCTTTTGGTGGTATTTAAAGTGTTACTAAACCCAGGACCCTGCATTTACTATAGCTGGTCTCCCACAGTATACAAAATAGGAAAATTCAATTGTTTTAGTAAATATAAACTGCTAAATACCTTTTCTCGTCAGCAGTATATAGCAGTCTTATAACTTCTATCAGTGTCTAGTTAAAGCTAGTCGGAGGATTTTTCATTTTACACTGACTGTCCTATGAGGCTGCAGAACCCCCAACCTTCTGTCTATACAGTGCTGATTGGCCCTGTGCCGAGCACATGCACACTCCCAATAAAAAGAAAAGAAAATCTCTAGCAATAGACACCAAACCGAACATGTGCAGAGTGCCCCCAAGGCTCGGTACTATGAGGAAATGGATTGAGGACGGTGGAAGAAGAAGAGGATCAGAGAATACAGGATTTTTTTAAAACAATGGGTTTTTGTATGTTCCTGTTATAAAAAAAAAATTCAAATAAAGAATTGCTCTTCATAAATGTAGGTCAAAGTGTATTCTGCTACATTTCTTTGGTGAAAATAACGCTAATTAGTGTATATTATTTAATCTGTGTGAAAGTTAGAGTCCACAAACTATGGTATATATCTGAAAATCGATCAATCCTGATGTACTGATGGCCCATCTTATTTCTTGATGTCTGAAAATGCCAGGACAGTACAAATACCCCGCTAATTGACCCCTTTTTCAAAAATAGACAGTCCAAGGTATTTAGGAAGAGGTATTGTGAGATTTTTGAAGTTGTAATTTTTTGTCTTTTTTTTTATATACTGTCACCAGTGCAGTACAGTGTTATCATATAACTGGCATGGCAGTGATCAGGGACACTGACTAGTTACAGTACGATTTTTTTTTTTATACAATTTGCTGAACATTTCCTCCCTATCACATCTAAGCAACCCATGTGACTTTAGAGTCTTACCTGTGAGTGTATACACAGTGGTAAATGACAGCACCCTTCTTCCCTCCTCCTCCATGCCTACTAACCAGTTAAATACAATGGGTGCGCGATATTACATCTTGATTCATGGAGGCTTCACCTCCTTATTCTAAGACACAGGCTGGAAGGGTGTGACACAGGCTGGAAGGGTGTGACACAGTTTGTGACTGGCAGAATTCTGCCCACACCATGTTATTGATGAAAATAATAATAAAGATTTGATTTCAAATATACTGTGTATTTATATGGCAGTTTATAACTGTTTATTTATATTAATATTATAGTTTTACTCTGTATTCCAAATTAAAAAAATATATATTTTGGACATGTAACCAGCAGCAGTGGACTAGAAGCTCCCCCCTGCTTATGTTTCACTGCAGACAGGCTGGTAAAAATCTGGGTCATGTGACAGCTGTATATAGATTCTCGGTTAGGAAAAATGTACTTTGATTTAATTTTTCTTAAATTAAAATAATCACAGTGCCATCATCCACATACAGAAATAAATTGAAATTTTTAGATCCTAAAGGCCGCTTCATTCTCTTGAACTGTGATCACATGAACACATCATTCACCTTGGCGAATGTTTATGCTCCCAATTCGGGTCAGATTGGGTTTCTAGAAGATTTTTTTGAAAAACGTACTGCCTTTTCCCAACCCTTCATGATTATTGGGGGGGATTTTAACTTATGTATGTCTTCCTCTAAGGATAGATTTTCCTTACTACACAAAACCTCCCCTGGTCAAGCACAACGGTCTTCTACCTCATTTCGAAAGATAGTCAGGGCTCATAACTTGTTTGACGCTTGGAGAGTAAAACATCCAATCGCTAGACAATTTACCTTTTTCTCACCCTCATGCAAAAACTATACACGAGACTAGATCATTTTTTCATTACCGCTCCACTGCTGTCCTATTTAACCGACTCTAATGTCCATCCGATTACATGGTCAGACCATGCGCCCATCTCACTTGAGCTCCTCATGTCTGCGCCTACTCCTAGAACGTGTCACCGGCGTCTTAATGAGTCCCTTCTCAATACCCCTGATGTTCATCTGCACTTACAACACCAATTATCTGAATTTTCTCAACTCAATGAAGGCTCAGTGTCTGAGGTCTCTACCCTGTGGGAGGCTCATAAGGCTTTTTTCAGGGGTGAATGCATTGCCGCTGGATCTCGCCTTAAGAGAGATCGTGCTCTCCAACGCACGACTCTACTAGCTGAATTAACAAAAGCTGAGAGGAATCTTCTTAGTTCTCCCACGGTGGACCGCCTTCGCATCGTGACTTCCCTGAGAAACCGTATCAAGTCACTTGATTTGAACAAAATTGCTAAATCTATGCTCTGGTCAAAGCAAAAATTTTATGAATTTGCCAACAAACCTCACAGAATGTTGGTCAATAGATTAAAACCTCGCCCCCATACCTCTCTACCTGATTTCATTCTCCAGTCGGATGGGGTTTCTACTTACTGCCCTCAAGGTATGACTAAAGTTTTTGGACATTTTTACCAAGACCTATACAACTGTTTATAAAGACTCAGAGTCCCAGTTTTCCCAGGAGAAATTTGACGCCTTCGTTGACTCCCTTAAATTACCCAAACTATCCCCAGGTGACCGTTCCGGACTTAACGCACAGATCACCGCTGAAGAAATTTCTTCGGTCATTAAAGAGCTCCCATCTCATAAATCCCCAGGCCCTGACGGACTCCCTTACTCCTATTATAAGAAATTTCTCCCAGAGTTGCTTCCCCATATGGTATCTTTATTTGCATCACTGATGAAAGGGACTGTGCCATGCTCTCAATTCTTACATGCTTATATAACGGTTATTCCGAAACCAGACAAAGACCCATCAATTCCCGATAACTATCGCCCCATAGCCCTCCTGAATTCCGATTATAAAATATTCACTAAAATATTGGCGAACAGACTTTCCCTTTTCCTTTCATCTCTGATACATAGGGATCAAGTAGGCTTTGTTCCCACTAGACATGCAGGGGACAACACAAGACGAACCATTGATCTTATTGACCTTCTGACCAAGACCGGGAGACCTGCTATTGTATTGAGCCTAGATGCGCAGAAAGCTTTCGACCGTCTAAATTGGTCTTTTATGTTTGCCACTTTGACGAAATACGTTTTTTTGGGCCATTTATGCAGGCTTTAAAAGCGCTATACTCCACACCCACCTCTCAGGTTCGACTGGCTTCTTGTCTCTCACCGCCCTTCCCCTTGAGTAATGGTACCAGACAGGGCTGCCCCCTGTCCCCTTTGCTATTCATCTTAAGTCTCGAGCCTTTGGCTGCGGCTGTTAGGTCCCACTCAGATATACGGGGGGTGACGCTGAGGCGTGAGGAGTACAAGCTTTCGCTTTTCGCAGATGACATATTGTTAACAATCACTCGCCCACATATCTCCCTCCATGTAACTCTAAACTTATTTGGTAGCCTATCCGGTTTTAAGATTAACCCAACTAAGACGGAGGCTCTTCCTATAAATGTCCCAGCAGATACACTTGCCTCTCTACAGAGTAACTTCAATTACCGTTGGTGCACCCACTCCCTGAAATATTTAGGGGTACGCCTGACTAACCTTTATTCAACCCTATACCAGGCTAATTTCCCTCCTTTATTTATAGAAATAGGTAGATTGTTGAAGTCATGGACGAAGCTCCCGTTGTCTCTCATTGGAAGGGTAAATGTCCTCAAAATGTCTATACTCCCTAAACTTCTGTATTTATTTGAAACTCTCCCGGTATTGATTCCCATGAGCCAACTGAAAACATTACATAGGAATTTTCTAAACTTTATCTGGAACAGCGCCTCCCATAGAATAGCCAGTTCAGTTCTCATGGCCCCCCGCTCACAGGGTGGCCTAGGAGCTCCTGATATGATTAAATACTATTATGCGACCCACTTGAAGGCCATAACCTCCTGGACGTCTAGATTTGCCCCAAACAGGTGGTCTGAAATAGAGATGGGAATTACAGTCCCTGCCCACCCATGCTCCTTACTATGGCCCTCGCATGATAAATCGTTTGCTCTCTTAAAAAAGGTCTGTCTGCTATTCACTCTTTTAATATGGAGGCGCTGTTCTGGTAAATTTTCCTTATCGTCCCCTTGCCCACCCCTGATAAATATTATCTTTAACCCGGAAATTCCGGACAGTTTGTCCAATGACTCTATGCTGCCCTGGACTCAAGCAAACATATTCCAATTACGACACCTAGTACATCCAATAACACGTACATTACTATCTTTTACAGACCTACAGTCAAAGCATAAAATTCCAAAATCCCTTTTCTATTCCTTCCTCCAGATTAGACATTTTTTTACATCCCTGTCCCCCCTACTGACCCTTAGCGTTCCTACTGATTTTGAATTACTATGTTCTAGAGGCCCTCACGAACTTCACCAGATCTCCACTATCTACAAAATCCTACACTCAGCTTCTCCCCTCTCTGAAAACACCCATTTATATATGAGGAAATGGTCCCACATACTGGGTAAACCCATCTCACTGGGAGATTGGAGACGAATTTGGGACGCTACCTCAAGAGTCTCTAGATGTGTGGGCCAGAAAGAAACTGCATATAAAATACTTATGTTCTGGTACAGAACCCCAGAATTTCTGGCAGCACATGGACTGACCCCACATAGCCAATGTTGGAGATGTAGCTCCTCTGTGGGTACCCACCTCCACATCTTTTGGGATTGTCCATTAATTACTCCCTTCTGGTCACAGGTTCATGATCTCCTCGAGAAGGTCCTAGGGATCAGCGTACCTTTTCAGCCTTTACATATGTTGCTAGGCCTACCTATCCCGAAAATCTCCAAAACTCTTTGCAAATTGGTAGCTTTTCTTTTACTGGCAGCCAAACGTGTCATCCCACAACGCTGGAGAGATACCTCCCCTCCCACCTTTGCACAATTCTTATCAACAATTGCTGATATTAGAAGGATGGAACGTCTTACAGCTGTCATAGATGATTCCTTACCCAGATTTGAAGCTATTTGGGAGAGATGGGACTCTTCTGAGTTTAACACAGAGCCTCATCCCACCCCACCATAACAGATTACCCACTGCCCATATCCCTCCACTGCTTCATATAGGATAATATCCCTTTCTTTCTTTTCTCGCTTTTTATTTCTCCTATGTATAAGTAATAGTTTGTTTATATAGGTTTCTACTCAGCAGAGCCATGATTAGCTGTTCTTGTTGAACTCGCTACTTAATTCCTAATTTTTTTATTGTTATAACAAACATGTATACATCCAGACCTGTATGTTTCCTGCTGACAATGTGATTGTTTATTTCCTATACTCTCGACCAATCAAATGTCTGGATTTTGTTATTACTTTGTATGACTTAAAAATCTTTAAATAAACAATTTAAAAATAAAATAAATAAATTGAAGATTGTAAATTAAACAATGTGTTTTTAGTATCACTTTTAAAAACAACCCAAAGCCGCATATTGCACACACGTTTAGGTCCCGTTCATACTGTACTGACATGTACGACACACAATCCCGCTCAATTTCCTTGTTTTTAGTATTGTTCTTTGGAATTTTTTGAATATGAACTTTCCATGAAACATGTAAGTACACATGATATATGTATTATTTGTCAGCAATGTATATGCTGTTATTATTATGATGTTACAATCATTGTGTACTCAAATCTTTTGTTTATATATTATAGATGTAGCGCTCCCTTGCTTTCAGTATGGGCGCTACGCTAAAGTTAGTGGGAATGGGAGAGTTGCTTTGCTCCCATTCGTGTTTTGTCTAAATTTGGGACTTCTGTCATCCCAGAAATGTCCACTGGGTCAGTCTGTGGTCAAGGGGTGCAATATCACCCCTTGCCGACAGTTGGCGCCAGAGGGGTTCTGGCGGAGCAAGTTTTCCCCAGCAGCCAATTGGAGGAGTTTTCCCTCGCGGGGCATGCTGGGGGAGAGTATATCTGTGACAGGGGTCATGTGTTGAAAAACCTTCGCGGGTTCCCTGTTCCAGGTGTGGTATCCACCTTCAGGGTACGCGCATCCATGGACCCCGCCAGCGCGGCCCACCTGGCCAAAGCTGACAGCTGCATTGAACCTCATCCTGAGGAGAAAAGGGACCCCAGTGTTCCACTGGGTCCCATGACTTGTTGAGAGGATCCCAGTCTGGGATCGGGCATCCGGACCACTGACAGGTATGCTTGCTGTCATCTGGGGGCCCATATAGGAAAAGTCAACTGGGAGGATTCGCTCTCTTTATTCACCTAAGTCCTTTATTGAAACTGGCCTGTGGCAGAGGCCCTAGAGCCGGGTCTGTGAGAGAGACCCGTTCCTCCCAGCTAGTTCAGAGTGACGCTTCGGCTGCCAGGCCTATTATAGTGGGTCTGTCCGGGGGCACTGCACCCACTCCAAGTAGAGTGGCGACAAGTTACAATTGGTACTATACAGAGCAGTATTGATTGCTCCATTCAACATCCAGGCCTGATACTGCAAGGTTCTCTTCTCTTTCCTTCATTAACCTTGACCTTCCCAATACGTGTTGATGTTGGCCGTGTTTGGCCTGGACAATAAAGCATCGAAAACCCTTTTATTGGCTGTCTGGACCTTCGCTCACTACAGCTGTTCTCACAGTTGCACCCCTAGACACCGCCAGGGTAACTTAGCAGGCCGATCCCAAATCAACCAGCGGCTCCTTCGGGGGTGAGCGCTATATAGACATATGATTGACTCTCTCATACACATCCTTGAAGAAGGAAATTCAGAAACTCTGAAATGCGTTGGGTGAACCACGAGAAATCTATTGTTAATCGTTGTGATGATTGTTATAATTCATATACAGTTATTGTAAACATTCCATCCATTTTTTTTAACTTGTACTTTACTTATGTATGTATTTCAATAATAAAAATGTATTCATTTTTCTATATACAATCTAAATCTTAGTGCCTTAAATGTCCAGTCAGGGGATACTCACTCTTTCTGTTTATACTGTACCTGAGCGATTTTCTGCTTGAATCTTTAAAAACACTCAACAAGCCTAATCTTATTCATTTAAATGGCCCCTGTTCACATATGAACATCCTGTTGCCTGAAGCAAAACACCTGTTGCTCAAAAAAGAACATGAGCTTCTTTTTGACAGATTACAAGCATTTTTGGCCCCATAGACTTCTATAGCAATGCCTGAAAACGTGTGACTTTAAAGCGGAGGTGCACCCAAATTATTTTTTTTTTTTTTAAAGCCTGCAGCTACTAATAGTGCAGCTGCTGACTTTAACAAAAATGGACACTTACCTGTCCAGCGTGCCCGCGATGTCGGCAGCCGAGGCCGAGCAATCGTTCGTCCCTCGGATGCTGCCGCCGCCATCCTTGATGGGGGAATCAGGAAGTGAAGCGTTGCGGCTTCACTGCCCGGTTCCCTACTGCGCATGCGCGATTCGTAACTGGTCCCCGCTCTCTCCTGGCAACAGTGTGTTTCCCAGAAGACAGCGGGAGGGACAGGAAGTGGCGTATCTCCCACGGTAGTCTATGCCCGGAAGTGGGTGCAAATACCTGTCTTAGACAGATATCTGCACCCCCCAAAAAGGTGCCAAATGTGACACCGGAGGGGGGAAGGGTTTCCGAAAAGCGGAAGTTCAATTTTTGGGTGGAACTCCGCTTTAATGTTTTACAAACATTTTGTTGCGTGCTTTCTACTCAAACAGCAGCTCTCCACCTTTAATTTACTCCCCCAAGTGCTTTCTATTGGCTAAACCAAACACGGCAGAAGCTGGTAATACGTTTCCAAAAATACTCAAAAACTCTCAAACAAAAAAACGCCTGAAAGTCGCTCTGCTCAGGTGTGAATGGAGTGTGAGACGAGTAAAGCACTTGAGCAATAATGGACTCTATTGGCCAGAATATTAATTGATTCTGCCCAATGCAATAACGCTCAAATGCACCTAAATGCATCTAGCAAATGCGGTTAGGTGTGTTCAGTGTTTTTGCTGCTCAAAAGCTCACCTCCTGAATGCACGCTTGATGTTTTTTTTTCCAGACTGTAAACACACCTCTTCTAATAGGCCTGTATATGTCTATGTTTGCATGGACATATAGGCTGGTGTAGAGGTGTTTTTAGAGGCTGGAAAAAATGCCAAGTGTAAAAGTGGTGTTTTTTAAGCGTAGTGTGCATGAGGCCCAACCTATAATTTGTAGTCTGTAATATTCCCCTGCTTAGCTAGGGGGGGTTAGAACAATCAGGCCTTTGCAGAGAACATGCTTATAAGCAAGTAGCATGGAGAGTTGACCCCGTTTGTGTGCTGCTGTGTTTTATTTGTCCTGTCAAAGGTTGGGGCACATCCTGGACCAGGCTGTGTTGCATAAACACAGTACATTTAAGGAAGATGTCGACGACAATGTAGTGCTATCTTATAAGGGAGCCTGAATCCGAAGATTGGCACATAAGAATGTGTATGCAGTTATTCAATGCCTCATAGCCCAGTAATCTCAGATTATACCGATCCTGTGTCCCTTGATAAATGATTTTATGGTGAGTACAGAAACCCTGTTTTATTGCTATCTGGGTAGCTCTTGGAGAGATTCTGCTTACTTGCTTTCCTACTGACACCACCGGAGGTGAGGGGAACCTCCCCAATGGGGACCCAGAGAGTAATACTAACTTTTCAAGGGATCTAACCTGTTCATCTAACCTGTTCACACTGAAAATGGATGCTTTGTTATGGGTGCTTCTCTGCTGCCAAAAATTGATCCTTCAATAGTCTCTATATTTAAAAAAAAAATAACATACAGAAAGAAAACAAAAACAGAACATTCTGCCCACACCACTAAAAATTGATGCTTTGTTCTATTCCGCTGCCAAAAAAAATGATCCCTTAATGGTCTCAATAGTTTGCATTTTCCAGAAAGAAAACAAAATCAGTTCAATCTAAAATATATAGTGAGTGTACACAAATAACTATAGAAAAAGAAAAATGTACAAAATGAACATCCCAATCCAAAACAAACATGTTTCGACACCACTAAGAGAATGGAGGTGTTTGTGATATTGGAAGGTAAGAGAAATAAAACCAGGAAATAATGCACACAACAAAGGGCTCCTTTATGAAGTTAAATGTTATATGGGTACTTTGCATTGATTTCCAAACAACATTTGCAGATCTTGTGTGTCTATACTGCTTGGACCTTAGACCAATGTTTCTCAATTATTATTTTTTTGGTCAATATACACTTTAAAATTATGCAAAATCTCAAAGTACTACATTCTAAAATGTAAAAAACGAAGCCAATAGTTTTATATAACACAGCAACATTCACACACATGGGAAACCTAATGTTACAGATGATTTTTTCCAAAGCAAATACACCTTTGCACATTTGTACTAACTATTACTCCGATGTTTCTCTTCTACCTCAGTTTTCCTCCATCTCTCAGCTAATGGGACCCCAGTGTTGACAGAGGCACGCAGGGGAGGGATAAACAAGGATGCAATGCTGGTATTCAATGCATTCTTTTTTTTTTATCTGATGACATAATTGGTTGTTAGGATGCTGACGGTTGGAAGGTTGTAAGGGTGCACAATGACAACCTGTGGCTTTGTGTAACTAAAAGGCAGCCTTCATCCACCCACTTGCTTGTATACAAATTTGGAGAAATTTTTTGGCTTTTGCCTAGGCACACCTGGAGACACCCCAGGGTGCACCCTGGTTGAAAAAAGCTGCCTTAAAAGTAAACGGTAGACCCCCAAAAGCTTGTCCTGAAAATGTAATTGTTAGTGCAAATTATGATGGACAGTACTTAACTGTTACGCTTATAGTTTGTTGCCTATTATTACCGTCTATGGGCCAGATTCACATAGAATTGCGGCGGCGTAACGTATCGCATTTACACTTGCCTGTAAACTTGCGGCGGCGTAGCGTAAATCCGTCCGGTGCAAGCCCGCCTAATTCAAATGGGGCGTGTATCATTTAAATTAGGCGCGTTCCCACGCCGAATGTACTGCGCATGCTCCGTTTTGAAATTTCCCGCCGCGCTTTGCGCGAAATGACGTTGCACCGACATAATCTTTTGAACGGCGACGTGCGTTACGTCCTTTCCTATTCATGGACGACTTACGCAAAAAAAAATTAAAAATTCGACGCGGGAACGACGGCCATACTTTAACATGGCTAGTCTAAATATAAGCCACGAAATAGCAGCCGTAACTTTACGCCGGGAAAAGCCGACTAGCGACGACGTAAGAGAATGCGACGACCGCGCGTACCTTCGTGGATCGCCGTAAACAGCTAATTAGCATACCTGACACGGAAAACTACGCAAACTCCACCCAGCGGGCGCCGAAGTATTACACCTACGATCCGAAGGCGTACGAAGCCGTACGCCTGTCGGATCAAAGCCAGAAGCCGTCGTATTTTGGTTTGAGAATTCAAACTAAAGATATGACGCGGCAAATTTGAAAGTACGCCGGAGTATCTGCAGATTCTCCGGCGTACTTTTTCTGTGAATCTGGCCCACATCTCTCACTTGCACTCACATACAGTGCATCCGGAAAGTATTCACAACGCTACACTTTTTCCACATGTTGTTATGTTACAGCTTTATTTCAAAATGGATTCAATTCATTATTTTCTCAAATTCTACAAACAATATCCAATAATGACAATGTTAAAGAAGTTTGTTTGAAATCTTTGCAAATTTATACATAAAAAAAAAATCCCATGTACTGTATTCACAGCCTTTGCTCAATACTTTATTGAAGCACCTTTGGCACCAATTACAGCCTCAAGTCTTTTTGAGTATGATGCTACAAGCTTGGCACACCTATTTTTGGGCAGTTTCTCCCCTTCTTTCTTTGCAGGGCCTCTCAATCTCCATTAGGTTGGATGAGGAGTGTCGGTATACAGCCATTTTCAGATCTCTCCAGAGATGTTCAATATAGTTTTAAGTCTGGGCTTTGGCTGGACCACTCAAGGACATTCACTTAGTTGTCCCGTAGCTATTCCTTTGTTATCTTGGCTGTGTGCTTAGGTCCAATGTCCTGTTGGAAGATGAACCTTCACCCCAGTCTGCGCTCTATAGCAGTTTTTCATCAAGGATGTCTCTGTACATTCTGCATTCATCTAGTCTCCCAGTTCCTGCCACTGAAAAACATCCCTACAGCATGATGCTTCCACCACCATGCTTCACTCTAGGATGGTATTGGCCAGGTGGTGATCAGTGCCTGCCTGGTTTCCTCCAGGTATTAAGCTTGCCATTCAGGCCAAATAGTTCAATCTTTGATTCCTTAGACCAGAAACTTTGTTTCTCATGGTTTGAGAGTCCTTTAAGTGCCTTTTGGCAAACTCCATGCGGGCTGTCATGTGTCTTTTAATGAAGAGTGGCCTTTGTCTGGCCACTCTACCATACAGACCTAATTGGTGGAGTGCTGCAGAGATAGTTGTTCTTCTGGAAGTTTCTCCTCTCTCCACAGAGGAATGCTGTCAGAGTGACCATCGGTTCTTGGCCACCTTCCTGACTAAGGCTCTTTTCCCCGGATCGGTCAGTTTGGCCGGGCGGCCCGCTCTAGAAAATGTCTTGCTGATTCCAAACTTCTTCCATTTACGGATGATGGAGGCCACTGTGCTCATGGGGACCTTCAGGTCTACAGACAAGTTCTTGGACTTCATGGCTTGGTTTGTGCTCTGACATACACCGTCCAAATCATGCCCAGGTGGACTCCAATCAAGTTGTAGAAACATCTCAAGGATGATCAGTGGAAACAGGATGCACCTGAGCTCAATTTTGAGTGTCATGGCAAAGGCTGTGAATACTTATGAACATGAGATTTTTTTTTTTTTTTTAAACAGTGGCACCAAAATTATAAACAAGACACATGATGTCAATGGCAAAGATAAAACACTGCTGGGCAGGCAAAAAACAGCTTCACCCCCCAACACAACTACGCAATGAGGCCAATAGGCCACAACTGAAACCCTGCTCTCCACAGTCTGCCCATATATTCAGAACCACTTCCCAGCATCAATCAAGGTTTTTGCCTACAATATATTGCTTATAGAACATACACTTCAAACAAAGCCCAAATTTATTCCCGGAAAGAGAATGTCGCCTAAACTTGCAACAGCCGAGTCAAGACCAGTCTCGGAGGTGCCAGTCCAGGAGTCTCCAACCAGGGCTGCCAAATGGAATTACATTTCCAGGCTGCATTTATATGCTGATATGTATAGTGCTCTCTCACAATGATAAGATTAACTTGTTCAATACATTGTTTCTTAGTCGGAACGTGCGGGGACAACCAGAGTCTAGCTATCTGCTTTCTTGCTAGGTACAAAAGTCTGATCACTGCAATATTGACCGGATGAGGGTAAATTTCTTCATCTACTGCACCTAATTTTTTAGTTATTTTTTTATTAAATTTGCAAAGATTTCAAACAAACTTCTTTCATGTTGTCATTATGGGGTATTGTTTGTAGAATTTTGAGGAAAATAATCAATTTAATCCATTTTGGAATAAGGCTGTAATATAACAAAATGTGGAAAAATGCACCGTAAGTTAAAAACAAAGCTGCTTATCACACTGTCCACACGAGAGCAGGGACAGCTCTCACCATTCACCACTCATTGACAATGCTGCTTCTGTAAGCAGACTGACAGGTATCTTCAGTGGTAGAAATCTATGACATAACGCGTAGGGTGGCGAGCCGAGACCTTTTATATAAATGAAGAGCACTATGGATCTTGTATTCCTTTTCTGAGCTACATTTAAAAATTGTCTTTGGTCAACCATCTAGTGAAATAAATCAGTATCCTTAGGCATGGCCTGTCCTGGCTTTAAAAGGGGACTTTGCATTCCTGATCTCCACTCATGTGAAACTGCACTCACCTTATGATTATCATAAATAGTTGTGGTTTTGAGGCACCTTTAAAGGGGTTGTAAAGGTTTGTTTTTTATTTTCTAAATAGGTTCCTTTAAGCTAGTGCATTGTTTGTTCACTTACCTTTTCCTTCGAATTCCCTTCTAAATGTTTATTTTTTGTCTGAATTTCTCACTTCCTGTTTCTCCTCAGTAAGCTTGCCCCCGTTATCCGAGCCATTCTGGCTGAGGGTTAGTCAGCCAGAACAGCTTACTGAGGAGGAACAGGAAGTGAGGAATTCAGACAAAGAAAACAAAGAAAAAAAAAACATTTAGAAGGGAAATCGAAGGAAAAGGGTAGTGAACCAACAATGAACTAGCTTAACCACTTAAGGACCCCTTCACGCCGATATACGTCGGCAGAATGGCACGGCTGGGCACATCCACGTACCTGTACGTGGCCCTTTAAGCCCAGCCGCGGGGTCGGCACGCGACCCGGTCGAAGCTCCATGACCGCGCCCGCGGGACCCGCGGACCCGATCACCGCCAGTGTCCCGCGATCGGTCCGTCCTTCCCCGTGCTTCACAGTGGCAGTGTCATTGATCATCTGTTCCCTGATATAGGGAAACACTATCAATGATGTCACAAGTCCAGCCCCGCCCCCCTACAGTTAGAAACACATATGAGGTCACACTTAACCCCTTCAGCGCCCCCTAGTGGTTACCTCCCAAACTGCAATTGTCATTTTCACAGTAAACAATGCATTTTTATAGCACTTTTTGCTGTGAAAATGACAATGGTCCCAAAAATGTGTCAAAATTGTCCGATGTGTCCGCCATAATGTCGCGGTCACGAAAAAAATCGCTGATCACTGCCATTAGTAGGAAAAAAAATTATTAATAAAAATGCAATAAAACTATCCCCTATTTTGTAAATGCTATAAATTTTGCGCAAACCAATCGATAAACACTTATTGCGATTTTTTTTACCAAAAATAGGTAGAAGAATACGTATCGGCCTAAACTGAGAAAAAAAGGATTTTTTTATATCTTTTTGGGGAATATTTATTATAGCAAAAAGTAAAAAATATAGATTTTTTTTTCAAAATTGTCGCTCTATTTTTGTTTATAGCGCAAAAAATAAAAACCGCAGAGGTGATCAAATACCACCAAAAGAAAGCTCTATTTATGGAAAAACAAGGACGCCAATTTTGTTTGGGAGCCACATCGCACAACCGCGTAATTGTCAGTTAAAACGACGCAGTGCCGAATTGCAAAAACTGGCCAGGTCCTTTACCTGCATAATGGTCCGGGTCTTAAGTGGTTATAGGAACCTGTTTAGAAAAAAAAAAAAAAAACTTTACAACCCTAAAGCCAAAAAGTGTGATGGGGTATTGATTTGTTTTCTTTCTATTTATGGACATTCTCTTTTTTTGAGACATCAATTGTTTATCACATTAATAATTGTGTCTTGCATATTGGAGCACCTAAATTCATGAATTTATTTATTTTGTTTATACTCAATTTTATTTATTTATTGCAGTGTGGTGTACTTGTGTATATGCACATCCTAGCACAGTTTGATAATGTTGTTTTATACTATGATTCATTGGAGGAAGCACAAAAATTGTTGTTTGTTCATTATAAAACTAGTTTGTTAGGAGTCATCAGCCCATCTTCGTGCCACCACACTTTTACCATAGGTTAAAGGATTCTGTGCTACACAGAATTGGAGTTATTAACATTTTCAGACCTTTTGAAGAGCAGTATACACACATTTTGTCTCAAAACACTATGGAAAACATTTACACCTAGTCTGTGATAATTTGGGATGCATAAGGCTCGGCTAAAGTGTACAGGGAGAACACTTAGGCCGGGTACTCACGACCAAACATGTATGGTGAAAGCGGTCCGTCGGACCGTTTTCACCATACATGTCTGCCAGAGGGCTTCTGTACGATGGTTGTACACACCATCGTACAGAAGTCCGCGCGTAAACAATACGCGGGGCGTGTCTGCGGTGTCGCCGCGTCGATGACGCGGTGTCGCCGCGACAATGACGCGGCGACGTGGGCGGCCCGCCTTTAAAATGCTTCCACGCATGCGTCGAAGTCATTCGACGCATGCGAGGGACGGCGGGCGCCTGGACATGTACGGTAGGTCTGTACTGACAACCGTACATGTCCGAGCGGGCAGAATTCCAGCGGACTGTTTTAAAACAAGTCCAGGAATATTTGTCTGCTGGGAAAAGGCCCGGCGGGCAAATGTTTGCTGGAATTCGGCCCGCTCGCGCCCACACACGACCAAACATGTCTGCTGAAACTGGCCTGCGGACCAGTTTCAGCAGACATGTTTGGTCGTGAGTACGGGGCCTTACTGTTGTGTGGTTTTCTTGCTGGGCAGCCATACAAATCAAATGTTTGGCCTCTCCCTGACACTGTATTGCTGAAAAGTTATGCCTTTCTGAATTAACCTTGTTCTGGCGGTGATTTAAATTTTTTTTATGACAATAAGCAAAATGTTGTTTTGCTTTGTCTCTTTTAGGTCACTTTGCAGTAAAGCAAGGAAGCAAAACCCTTTAGTATATTATTGTGCTTTTACTACATAGGAATACTGTACACACACAAGCTACTTACAATTGTAGGAAAATATTATACGACATACAGAGTATTACAGATATGCATACAACACATGCACATGCTATCTAACTTTCCTGGCAAATGAGCATAAACAATGGTTAATGTAAAATAGGAATATGCTAAAAGTCACTAATCTTGGTTTTTAGTAATTTCATGACCTTCATAGGCAATCAGGGCTCCAGGCTCTACTCAAGCAATTGCCAGAAACTGGGCACTAGCATCCGAAAGTGATGTGGTGTAAATTCTCATTTGGCACAAACTTTCCTTCTTAGTTCTTGTATTGCAATGGAGCACACCATTCAGTTTATGCTGCTGGCCATTTATGTGGAAAGTTTGGGTACATATTCTTATATGGGTATATCCTTTTTTGCATCAGTTTCTATGAGCGAAACATTTTCCAACTCAAACTCTAGATGGCACAGTTGTATCATACACGATATAGGTCAAATATGTCAAAAGGTTAAAGTGGAGGTTCACCCGAAAACTTAATTTGTAACATTAGATTGAGGCTCATTTTGTCAAGGGGAATCGGGTAGTTTTTTTTAAAATTGAAGCAGTACTTATCGTTTTAGAGAGAGATCTTCTCCGCCGCTTCCGGGTATGGGCTGCGGGACTGGGCGTTCCTATTTGATTGACAGGCTTCCGACAGGCTTCCGATGGTCGCATACATCGCGTCGCGATTTTCCGAAAGTAGCCGAATGTCGGTGCGACGTTCGGCTTCTTTCGGCTACTCGTGACGCGATGTATGCGACCGTCGGAAGCCAGTCGGAAGCCTGTCAATCAAATAGGAATGCCCAGTCCCGAAGACCATACCCGGAAGCGGCGGAGAAGATCTATCTATAAAACGGTAAGTACTGCTTCGATTTAAAAAAAAAAAAACACCCGATTCCCCTTGACAAAATGAGCCTCAACCTAAAAATTGTTTTTCGGGTGAACTCCCGCTTTAAGCTATTATTGACATTTATTGACATAGCTTTGGTGCAGTGTTTGACCTGAACTCATGTAAAACAGTGAAACTAACTAAAATGCGTACATTGCACATCAGCTTGTTTACTTTTGCCCAATATACCACTATAGTAACTATTTCCCCATTGTATTAAAGGACAGCTTGCGCAAACATTGTTTCAGAGGCATTTGTTTGAGTGATATTCACTCAAGGAGACTCTTTACTTGTAAGAACAGATTTTTACATGTAAGGCCCCGTACTCACGACCAAACATGTCTGCTGAAACTGGTCCGCAGGCCAGTTTCAGCAGACATGTTTGGTCGTGTGTGGGCGCGAGCGGGCCGAATTCCAGCAAACATTTGCCCGCCGGGCCTTTTCCCAGCGGACAAATATTCCTGGACTTGTTTTAAAACAGTCCGCTGGAATCCTGCCCGCTCGGACATGTACGGTCGTCAGTACAGACCTACCGTACATGTCCAGGCGCCCGCCGTCCCTCGCATGCGTCGAATGACTTCGACGCATGCGTGGAAGCATTTTAAAGGCGGGCCGCCCACGTCGCTGCGTCATTGTCGCGGCGACACCGCGTCATCGACGCGGCGACACCGCGGACACGCCCCGCGTATTGTTTACGCGCGGACTTCTGTACGATGGTGTGTACAACCATCGTACAGAAGCCCTCTGGCAGACATGTATGGTGAAAACGGTCCGACGGACCGCTTTCACCATACATGTTTGTTCGTGTGTACCCGGCCTAAGTGTTAAAAGTCAAACCTATACTAATATACATATATATAAAAATAAAATGCAGCACATGTTATCAAAACCCACACTCTCCTTTGGCTGTATCATGACAAAGATTTTCTTTCACTTCTTTCAATAAGGAGGAATTGCCCCAGCAGACAGCAGAAAATAAAGTGACAGATTTGTATTCTTCCCTGATTTATTCAAAGCAAAAAAGTTTGGGCTCTACATACAGTTCAAAGCGGATCTTCACTGCATCTGAGCACAACATCCAAACACACTATGTAATTCATGTTTAAAGCAGTGGTTCACCCTAAAATGCAAGTTTCTACCATGAAATCCAGCATAGTAGTGTGAGCTACAGTATGCCTTTATTTATTTATTTTGCGCCGTACTCACTGTTTAATCCCGGAGATAAGTTTCAGACTCCCCGTGGGGAATGGGCGTTCCTATGCAGAGGGGACAATGATTGACGGCCAGCTATGGCGCGTCACGCTTCCCGAGTAGGACTCGGCTCTTCACGGCGCTTTACGGCGCCTGCGCACAGACTAGGAGCTGACTGCGCAGGCGCCGTGAAGAGCCAAGTCCTATTTCGGCTATTTCCGTGAAGCGGGACGCGCCATAGCCGGCCGTCAATCATGTTCCCCTCTGCATAGGAACGCCTACTAGACTGAAACTTAACTACGGGATTAAACAGTGAGTACGGCGCAAAAAAATAAATAAAGGCATACTGTAGCTCGCGCTAGTATGCTAGATGGCATGTTAGAAAAAAACATTTTTTTTTAGGGTGAACCCCCGCTTTAATTTTCAAAGCAAACTTCCCCACCCATCCATGTCACAGTGTCTCCATGCTTTATTTTGTTGAGAAATCACTCCACTAGCATTTCTGGCCATGGTCATCTTGAGTATATGTAAATTATTCACATAGCATTTACTTCCTGGAATCCATCTGCCCTTAGCTCAAGCATGCATGAAGGAGGGTGTGCTTAGCTGAGAAAACCCCTCCTCCTCTCCTGAAGTCTCCAGGGATATGTGACATCATTTACCAGGAAGAAGCTGAAGAAATGTAAAAAAAAGAATGAAAACAAATAATTATACTTTCATATCTATTTACTAATGCAAGCAGCATGAGTATTAAAAATGGTAAATGTTGAATGTGAAAGTGAAGTTTCAAAGCCTGACTACAGGTTCATTTTAAGATTGTGCCAACATACCTGGTTTAGGAGTGTGACGGTATCGGTATGATATCCCCGTCAACGTTCCCTTCTTCCCATAACGACAATCACCCCAATATTCCACGAGGAGGGATATCCCTGGAATCGCCCAGAAAGCCACACATGAGACAAGCTTACTGCTGGAACAAGACACTTTATTGACACAAAAACTCAGCTTATATGTGGTTACAGCCTGTTAGGAACGCCCCCCTCACACAGTGGGGTTTCCCATACAGATTATAGGAGACAAGTCGGAGCCGACCCTGCAGACACGTTTCTTTAGATAAAGACATCAGCGGAGTTAATTACTAGGTGTAACAGCCTGACCACAATGAAGCAATCAGAATAATTAACATGAGCCACTTCTAATCATTGTAACCAGTAAGGCCGGTCTCCTTCCCACACACAATAAATCAATTACCATTTGAACTAGGGAGCTGGCTGAGGAAGGGTCATTAACATGTCAATAGCTTGTAACACATGAATCCATCTAACCCACAATTTAACCAAGCAGGGAGATTTACACTGACATCCTTCACAATGGCCCCCCTTTTTCTCCCTGCTCCGGCAAACCCGGTTGGACCTTCCCTGGTCCAGTAGGGTTGACGGGTTCAGAGCTTTTAGTCCGAGGTTAACTCCGTTTGGCGTGACTGACCTCCATTGGTAACTGCTTCCGACTCAGGTATGCCACCGGGTCGTCAGATCACACGCCGGTCAGTCCCCAAGTCTTTGTGCGATCTGCAAAGTCACCAGAAGTCAGTGTGAAGACAGCGAATGGGTCTGTGCGCCGCCATCTAGGTGTCCCGCTATGGGAGGGGGCAGGTTATGGCTCTGAAGTGACAATCACAGGAGATTCATAAAAAGAAAAAGTTATATTTGTTGAAATGCTGTAGCACTGGTGCTCAGAGTCCGGGGGGGGGGGGGAAGAGGGGACTCAGAGCCCCATAAGGTCAGCCACCCCCTGCTTCCTCCGCAGCCGCCGGTTCTCCTCTTTGAGCTTCTCCAGCTCCATCTCCAGTTCATGGAGCCTGGGGGGGTCAGCCCGCTGTGACCTCAGGTGGTTGTTCTCCTCCTCCATGCGGCTTATGCACTCCTCCAGCTCTATGTACTCACGGATCAGATCCTGCTTGCTCATGTCCTGCAGGCTCTCCACGTGGTCCTTCATCATCAGGAACTGGGTGGTGGTGTAAGGGGCCACCGGTGGGCCCTTGGCGAACATCTCGGCCCGCATCTGGGGCGCCCGCTGCGATTCCATCTCCTCCAGTCGCTTCTTCTCCTCCCAGGCCTGCTGGTTATATGACTTCCAGGACCTCTTCTTCTTGGAGGGTAGCTGGCGGTGCCTCTTTCTGCCCAGCTCCCTCCAAGGCCCCTCCGGCTCATGGCGGTCGCCCATGACCAGCTGACAATGGGATTCCCTGTTGTCCGTAATAACAGATTGTACCCTGAGGGCTTCGTAAGGGGTGCCCAATGGTTCTTCCTGACCCAGCTCCTGGGGATCCCAAGCCGAGTCTACACAATGGGCTGCTGCTGGTGGGCGGTACCCCGGTTGAGACCAATTTGACCTGGTGTTGTCGTTCATGGGGCAATTCTGCTTGAAGTGACCCAACTGTTTGCACTGGAAGCAGCGTTGTTCGTTGTCCTCCTGGCGTGGGTAGCGAGGGCTAGATGTCATCGGTCTGTTAGGCGGTTGGTATCTAGCGGCTGGTGGGTGTGAGGGCGCCGTTGGTTGTGGAGGTTGTACCCGTGGTGTGACCTGGTTTGTCTTGCGAGTATCCGCATATTCATCCGCCAACTTCACGGCCTCTGGTAGAGTCATGGGCCTGCGATCTCTCACCCAATCTTTGACATCCGTCTGGATGTGATTGTAAAATTGCTCCAGGAGCATTAGTTGCAAAATGTCCTCTGCGGTGGTGGCCTGGCTGCTGTTAACCCAGTTAGAGGCCGACAGGGACAGCTGGCATGCCCATTCTGCGTAAGAGTCTTCCGTGGTTTTGCGTGAGTCCCTGAACTTCTGTCGGTGGGACTCTGGGGTTACTGCATAACGAGCCAGGAGCGCTTCTTTAACCCTGGCATAGCTATGGATATCCTGATCTGGCACGGTCCGGAAAGCATCAGAAGCTTTGCCTGACAGTTTGCCTGACAATATTGCAACCCACTCTCTTCTAGCTATTCGGTGCAGGTTACATTGTCGCTCAAAATCCGCCAGGTAGTTATCAATCTCACAGTCCTTTTCATCAAAAGCTTTAAAAGCGCTAAACGGAATCTTCCTTGCGTCTGCTGTGCTGTACTCACTGCTCGGAGAAGGTGCGGCTGCTTGTTGGACTGCTGCCAGTTTTAACTGTAGCTCTGCGTCCCTTATTTGTTTGGCCTCCTCCGCTAACAGGTCCATCACTTTCAGAACCACATCCGGCGTTGGGTTCGGGCCGAACCACGCTAGCTTCTCTCTCATTAGCTTGTTGGTTGGCGATTCCTCCTCCTGAATCACTGGTGTCTCCATCTCTTGTACTGCTGGCGTTGCTGCAATCCCGTTCTCCTGGTCTAGCTCCATTAATTCTGCTATGATGACCCGCTTGGTTTTGTTGCTAGCGATCCTTCCACGAACATCCAGTAGTTCTTCCAGTGTCTGCTTGGAATCCGGGTGTGAAGGGGAATAGAAGGGAAGATCCCACTGCTGCCACCAATTGTGACGGTATCGGTATGATATCCCCGTCAACGTTCCCTTCTTCCCATAACGACAATCACCCCAATATTCCACGAGGAGGGATATCCCTGGAATCGCCCAGAAAGCCACACATGAGACAAGCTTACTGCTGGAACAAGACACTTTATTGACACAAAAACTCAGCTTATATGTGGTTACAGCCTGTTAGGAACGCCCCCCTCACACAGTGGGGTTTCCCATACAGATTATAGGAGACAAGTCGGAGCCGACCCTGCAGACACGTTTCTTTAGATAAAGACATCAGCGGAGTTAATTACTAGGTGTAACAGCCTGACCACAATGAAGCAATCAGAATAATTAACATGAGCCACTTCTAATCATTGTAACCAGTAAGGCCGGTCTCCTTCCCACACACAATAAATCAATTACCATTTGAACTAGGGAGCTGGCTGAGGAAGGGTCATTAACATGTCAATAGCTTGTAACACATGAATCCATCTAACCCACAATTTAACCAAGCAGGGAGATTTACACTGACATCCTTCACAAGGAGTATGTAGCCCCATGTATTTCCACATCTTGAAAATTCAGATGCTCTGCATGCTTCCAGCTGTGACTTTTTGGTGAAATCGTTCTCCGTCTATGACCACCCACCCCTACCATGGTAATTTTTCAGCGCCGCAGAGGTTCATAGAACTAAGAGGCTGTCACAAGCCCTCATCAAGAGTTACCAACTATGCCTGCCCTTTGAACCCAGCTGCTTCATTCATAGACGCCATACTACAGTTTCTCTAAATGAAACTGGATCTATGAATAGAGGAACCGGGTGAATGTTGAAAAGGTCTGTTCCCAATGGGAGCATGGGAGGAAGGAACAAGGAGGCTAAAGAGCAGGAGATCTTCAGAGGATCGAAAGGGACAGTTTGGGTGATGTTTTACGATGAGGCTGGTAATGTAAATTGTGAAAAGTTGTGAATGACTTTCGATGTCATCGTTAGCATTATGAATTTTATGCATTGGGCAAGCGGAAACCAGTAAAGGGATTGGCAGAGTGGTTGGTGAACATTAAGTGGTTGGATAAATGGATGAGTATGGCAGCAGCAATCATATATTGCTGCCCATAAAGCCCTGTACACATTCGGGCCGTGTGTATGGCAGCTGGTTGGAAAAACAGGTAGCTGACAAATGGCTGAGAATGCTGACCAGAGTGTCCTGGTGGGGGGTCCATCCCCCTGTCAGAACAGAACAGCTCAGCAAGGGAGATCGCTGTACTAACTATCAGAATGCTCTCCCAGTAGGCCAGTTGCATCTTTTCTTTCCAACTTAGCTTACCTTGAATGAAAAACCTTTTCTGTTGTGCTATCTTTCCCTTTCCTGTAAAGAAAAGGGAATGACGGTAGAGAGGTTGTAAAGGTTTCCCAATTAAGATGTTGGAAATGTACAGCATGCTATTAAGTTGCCAGTTAAAGAAATAAATGACTACGAGTAGGTAAGGTCCAGTGGCCATTTTCCTTTTCTGGATTCCCTTTTTCTAGCCTAAAAGCAGCCTTCAAATTTCCTGTTTGCCATGAAGGCTATGATGAGGGAGGTTCCCTGGCATTTTGGGATGAGCTTGTACAACCTTCAGTGGCTACACGTTACTCAGCAAAATGGTCATGAATTGGCTTATGATCTATATTTTAAGCCAAGTAGACCTGGTCTGGATATATTGAAGACCTTTCAATTCATCTTGTATTTTGAGAAAAAAAAAAAACAGGAATAATGAGCAGTCTTACAATGCTTTATCTGAACTCCTGCTCAATTTCTCACAGAGTTCTAGAAAACTTTTTATATTTTTATGCATTCTTCTTTTTTTTTCAGAAGTAGCATCAGGAAAAGTACTATGCAGGACAAATTTATATTGAATAAAGGGAAGGCCAAGACATAGACGTTTGTTGTAACAATAGTCAGGTGATACAGCAACAGACATGTGGTATCTCGATATATCCAAACAAATAAATTGATGTGGTCTGTAAATAGGATATGGGTTAGAGGAGTTACGGTGGTACCTAATACTGGAGTTTTATCTTGCTAATAAACTTATTGTTTTATGTAGCTGCTGTAGTGTGTATCTAGCTATACAGGCAACTTACTGTAAATATGTATGTTATCCCTCACCTAATTTTCTATGAAATGTTTTGCAATACTGTTAAAATACAAGTAATCCAAATCTTTCTTAAAAAAGTCAACAGTCTATTTGTCCAGGCATGAGAGTGGGACTCGAGTTCTCTGAAACTCAACTGGCTCACTTATATCAACTTACTCATTCCAGCTCCCTTGATTACAAAATACAAGAAACAAATTACACGATTCTATCACGCTGGTATAGAGTGCCTGCTGATTTAGCACGTATTTACCCTGCCACCCCTGTCGTATGCTGGCGAGATTGTGGCCACAAGGGCACGCTGTTACACCTCTGGTGGGAATTCCCCATGATAGAACCTTTCTGGAAAGACGATAAAACCAAGAAATATGATATTCTTGGCATAGACATCCCCCTATCTCCGCTGCATTTCCTCCTTCATGTCCCTCCTCAACCGATTAGTATACAGTTGTGCTTATAAGTTTACATACCCTGGCAGAATTTATGATTTCTTGGCCATTTTTAAGAGAATATGAATGATAACACAAAAACTTTTCTTTCACTGATGGTTAGTGTTTGGCTGAAGCCATTTATTTTCAATCAACTATGTTTACTCTTTTTAAATAATGTGATTTTTCATAATTACAACAGAAACTACCCAATGACCCTGATCAAAGGTTTACATACCCTGGTGATTTTGGCCTGATAACATCAAGTTGACACAAAGGGGTTTGAATGACTATTAAGCCCAGGTTCACACTGGGCTGCGGGAGTGAAGCTGTGCGAGTTCAGATTTCACTCCTGCTGGCAGTCCTGATTTTGGCCGTGATGTCAGAGACATCTGTGCAGGTTTCTGCACGAATGTCAATGTAAATAGCGGCCCGAAATCTCAAAAAGTAGTACAGGAACGACTTTTTTAAATTGGTGCAGCGCCGCATATGCGGCGTCGCACCGATTAGGATGGTGCCATTGCTGACAATTGCCGGCAAATGCAGCCGATTTGAGATGCGATTTGACATGTCAAATCACATCTCAAATCGTACCAATGTGAACCAGGGCTAAAGGTAACCATCCTCACCTGTGATCCGTTTGCATGTAATTCGTGTATGTGTATATAAAAGGTCAATGAGTTTCTGGACTCCTGACAGACCATTGCATCTTTCATCAAGTGCTGCAGTGATGTTTCTGTATTCTGAGTCATGGGGAAAGAAAAAGAAATATAAAGGATCTGCGGGAAAAGGTCATTGAACTTTATAAAACAGGAAAGGGATATAAAAAGATATCCAAGGAATCAAGAATGCCAATCAGCAGTGTTCAAACTCTATTTACGGCTGACTCTACCACGGTCAGGTAGACCAACTAAAATGTCAGCCACAACTGCCAAGAAAATTGTTTGGGCTGCAAGGAAAGACCCACAAATAACTTCAGGTGAAATACAGGACTCTCTGAAAACATGTGGTGTGGCTGTTTTAAGATGCACAATAAGGAGGCACTTGAAGAAATATGGGTTGCATGGTCGAGCCATTACTATGCAAATACCACAGTATTCCGCTTACAATACACCAAACAGCACAGAGACAAGCCTCAAACCTTCTGGCACAAAGTCATTTGGAGTGATGAGACCAAAATTTCACTTTTTGGCTACAGCCATAAACGCTTCATTTGGAAAGTCAACAAGTCCTATGATGAAAGGTACACCATTCCTACTGTGAAAGACAGAGGTGGGTCGCTGATGTTTCGGGGATGTGTGAGCTACAAAGGCACAGGAAATTTGGTCAAAATTGAGGCAAGATAAATGCAGTAGGTTATCAAAAAATACTGGAGGGACATTTGCATTCATCAGCCAGGAAGTAGCGTATGGGACGTACTTGGACATTCCAACATGACAATGATCCAAGACACAAGTCCAAGTCGACCTGTCAGTGGCTACAGCATAATAAAGTCAAGGATCTGGAGTGGCCATCCCAGTCTCCTGACCTCAATATCATTAAGCCACTCTGGGGAGATCTCAAGTGTGCAGTTAATGCAAGACAGCCCAAGAATTTACAGGAACTGGAGGCTTTTTGCCAAGAGGAATGGGCAGCTTTACCATCTGAGAAGATAAAGAGCCTCATCCACAAATACCACAAAAGACTTCAAGCTGTCATTGATGTTAAAGGGGGAAATACATGGTATTAACCAGTTGCCAACTGCCCGCCGTCGATTGATGGCATCAGAATGGCACTCCTGCACACATATCCACGTTTTGTCAGGGAAGAGGAGACATATCGTGTGTTCCTAGTATATAGAAACAACAATCTGTCTCATCCCCAAGCCAGTCCCCTCCCCCACAGTTAGAACACACAGTAAGGGAACACATTTAACCCCCTTGATCGCCCTAGTGTTAACCCCTTCCCTGCCAGTGACATTTACAAAGTAATCAGTGCATTTTTATAGCACTGATCGCAGATATAAATGTCAATAGTCACAAAAATGTGTCAAAAGTGTCTGATCTGTCTGCCGCAATATCGCAGTCCTGATAAAAATAGCAGATCGCCGCCTTTACTAGTAAAAAAATAAAGGGAAATGCCCAAAAAAAATCTATCCCCTATTTTGGCACTATAACTTTTGTGCAAACCAATCAAAATGCTTATTGCGATTTATTTATTTTTTTACCAAAAATATGTAGAATAATATGCACTGCTCAAAAAAATTTAAGGAACACTTTGAAAACATATCACATCTCAACGGGCAAAAATCTGCTGAATATCTATACTGGTATGGACTGGGTAATGTGTTAGGAATGAAGGGGTGGCACATCATTTGATGGAAATGAAAATGATCCATCTACGGAGGGCTGAATTCAAAGACACCCCGAAAATCAAAGTGAAAAAACATTTCTGTTTTGGAGGTCATCTCATTGTTGCCCATCTAGTGCACATGTTGTTAATTTCAATTAACAGCAAAGCAGCTGAAACTGATTAACAACCCTCTCTGTATACACCCCTCCCCCTCTGCTACTTAACGGACCAGATAAATATCCCAGGAGTTCTGATTCAAAAGTGTTCCTTTTATTTTTGTGAGCAGTGTATATCGGCCTAAACTGATAAATAAATGTGTTTGTTGTTTTTTTTTTTAAATTGGGATGTTCATTATAGCAAAAAATAAAACATATTGTGTTTTTTTTAATTGTTGCTCTGCTTTTGCATATAGCACATAAAATAAAAACCGCAGAGGTGATCAAATACTGTGCAATTGTGAGTTAAAGCGGCGCAGTGCCGTATCGCAAAAAATGGCTTGGTCAGGAAGGGGGTAAATCCTTCGGGGTCTAAAGTAGTTAAGAACTAGGGTGTGTAAACTTTTGATCAGGCTAATTTGGGTAGTATCTGTTGTGATTATGATTTAAAAATTGTAAACACAGTTAATTGATAATAAATGGCTTCAGCCAAACACTAACCATGAGTGAAAGAAATGTTCTTGTGTTATCATTCATATTCTCTGAAAAATGCCCAAGAAATCATAAATTCTGCCAAGGTATGTAAACTTATGAGCACAACTGTATATAAGAAAAGCGCATTGCCTCACCTTTTGAATGCGGCAAATCGCTTGCTACCAATATACTGGAGACGGGCACAAGTGCCCAGTAAGGAGGAGTGGATACGAGGGGTAAATAAGATAAGAGATGCGGAGGACTGGATTGCAACCTGTAGGGGCAAGAGGGAATGTTTCTCCAGCAGCTGGGCAGTGTGGTCAGATCAGGTCCCAGACCCGGATGGGGTTCCCTCTAGCCAAGATCTAGCACTATTTGAGTTGGCAAAGCCCTTTTTGAGGATGTTAGAGAGATCCTCGAAACAATGAATAGGACTGCCCTCTAGGCAGAGGAGTGATGCTCCATTTGGGCACACTTCCATGCTAACAAATTATTGGGAGATCGATGGGCACTGGCGTGAGCGATTAGATTGACTGGCAAATAATATCGGTACGTACTTGCTACCTCTCATTTTTGTTCTTTTTTATGTCCTTTCCCTTTTTGTTTTGGTTTCTATGTAATTTTATTTTGTTTTATTTTATTTATTTTATATTTTTCTTTCTTATTATTGTTAGAACTGTATACAATATATTGTCCGACCTAATGTTTTGTAATGGTAGGAAGGGTCACCTCGTCTGGTGTGGACTCTACTCCCTTGTCTCAACATTTTTAATGCCTGTCTAACCCTTATGCTGGTGATTTGCTGGGGGAGGAAGGACGGAGGTCATTTGACCCCCCTCCATTGACAACAAATCCTGCAAGTCCACATTATTATTTCCCAGCTATGTTTACTTACACTCGAGTTGTTTTCGAGGGGCTGGGTTAGACCCTGATCCCTTCAAGTTTGATTGAAATGTTATTGGGCGTCACTTGTGCCTTTACAGATACCATTGCCTCCCATGTGGAGAAAATGCTGCCACATACAGTAAAGCTCTGTATGTTCGTATATACTGTAAGTGGATGTCTCTATGCTTTAATTTCTTTAATTGATCTTAGCTTATGTGATTGCAATGTTTGAAGCTTTTTAATAGAAATACATTTTTCATAAAGATACTGCACTGTTGGAGCTCTTTGCTTTATTACATATGGAGAGTCTATGATATCGGGTGTCACATCTGGGTATCGGTGGATGTTTAACCCTTTACGGGTTGATGCTGTTTTGCCAAGCATGAGCATGCAAGGCAACATTATTTGGTGAGTGCATAACCAAAGCGGAGTGGAAACACTGATTGCACGTGGTGTGGCGAAAGCTTTGAAGATGTCACATCAGGAATTTTTCATTTTTCGTTTGAGACCTATCGTTTCATGTATGAACAGTTAAATCACTAGATATTGTTTTTGTTTATTTTTGTTCACCAATTCATGAGGTTTTATCATTATCACTTGTCACTGGGTTTATTAATGTATATTGTTTATTTGGTCAGCGCTGTTATTTACTTTATTGATATTGTAAATATTTTCATATATATTATTACATTTAAAGTAGCAGCTTTTGCACATTGAGGGCACTCCTGGCGCAGCGGTGGTACCTAAAGAGTGGATGTACGTATCTTTTGGACCAGCTGTTTTTATAAATAAAGATTATATAAAAAAAATGTCAACAGTCTGTAGCCAAATACATTTAAATAATACAAGTCAGTACTGTCAGTACTGTGTTTGCTAAATGTCCAATTGCATGTTTGTCCACATTCTTTTATAATCAGTCTTCGGTAACTCATATGATAAATGTCCGTGACATGTGCGTGTTGTCTTTGCTGAGAGGGATTAAGCTTGATTAATTTACACTAATTTGGCAGCAGATTTACCCAGTCCTGCACTGCTTTACTGTAATGAAAAATAGTGACATAAGTACCATTAATCCGCTAACATATTTTCTTTAACACAAAATTGTGTCATAATGATAAGAATGTTTATGAAAAGAAACAGTGAGCTTACAGTTGTTTGACCCAAATGTACCTGTATATGTAGACTATAACCTATTGGTAAATGTCATGTCTTCCAAAGTTATCAACCAAATTTACACATCAGCAGATCGGAAAAGCTAGAAACAAGGGTTTAATCACTATTCTTAAATTGCTGAACCTTTTCAGGATTACATAGTAAGTGATAATTAAGAAAGGGATTGGTGAGTTGCGTGGGCTTTGTTACTACCTAAATTTTTCCTTTTTGTCATGTATAACTTTTTGATGCAAATGAATAAGGACCTAAATTAAGAGATGAGTGGAAGGGTATTACCAAGCCAATTCTTATAAATACTGCTAGTGGTGTTTATATAACATTTCAAATAACAGGATGGCTATGGCTGCTACTAGCCTTAAAATGTGTAGACAGGTGCACTTTACCCTCCTCTTTGAAGGTGGTGCTGTATTACTAGCTGTTGTACAGAAGAAATAGAAGATGAGGGGAGAAATGTTCCTCTTCAGCCTTTGTAGGTGTTACCAGGGGGGCATTGGTCCAATTGGACGCTGCAACACTGGATGACCTTGTGGCCATCTTTAGTGGGGGCAATGCTAAGAAATAGCAGTACCCCACTGCAGTTAGTGCACACCTACAAAGTGGATAGAGCAGGGACAGGATCCACGCTGGATAGGGATGGTTTACTTAGCCCTAGGGAGAGATTTCTGGTGAAGAGGCACAGACTAGCAGGGCCGCCATCAGGGGGGTACAGGCAGTACTGAAGTAAGGGGCCCGAGCGTCCCAAGGGGCCTGCCCCACCTACAGAAACTTTTTTCTTTCCAGCAGCCATGACCGTCTTTAGCACAGGGCAAACGTGGCACCTGCCCTGGGCCGAACATTTGTAGGGGGGCCTGCGCTACCCATGAATTTGGGGCCCCGATGACAGCTTTCCAGAGTGCACAGATGACAAAGGAGGCTGTATTCCCAATCTAGCCAGCAGTGAGGGGGCAGGGCTAGGAGGTCCACTGATGCGTGACCCCCACCCCATGTAGCCTGTATGCTCGGAACAGAGCGGCTGTAGTTAGAGCAGTTATCGGAGTAAGGGCGTCAATAGAGCTCCTGCCCCCTTTATACTGGCTGGGGAATACAGTGGTCCGTGGGTGGGGTCGGGACCTCCACTGATGCGCCCACTCCGATCACTGCTGTAACTACAGTCGCAATGTTCCAAGCATACAGGCTACATGGGGCGGGTCAGTGTGTCAGTGGAGCTCCCGGCCCCGCCCCCTCTCTGCTGGCTAGCGTGCGAATACAGCCTCCTGTGTCCTCTGAACACTCTGCAAAGCCTTCATCACGGCCCCAATTCATGGGTTATCTCATTCAGTATGTCCGTGGTCTCTGGTAATCTCATGCAGTATGTCCACAGTCTGGTAATCTCATGCAGTATGCCCGCAGTCTAGTAATCCTGTGCAGTATGTCCGCAGTCTGGTAATCTCGTGCAGTATGTCCGCAGTCACTGGTAATCTCGTGCAGTATGTCCGCAGTCACTGGTAATCTCATGCAGTATGTCTGCAGTCTCTGGTAATCTCATGCAGTATGTCCGCAGTCTGGTAATCTCATGCAGTATGTCCGCAGTCTGGTAATCTTGTGCAGTATGTCTGCAGTCTGGTAATCTCGTGCAGTATGTCCGCAGTCTCTGGTAATCTTGTGCAGTATGTCCACAGTCTCTGGTAATCTCGTGCAGTATGTCCGCAGTCTCTCTCGTGCAGCATGTCCACAGTTTGGTAATCTAATGCAGTATGTCCGCAGTCTTGCAATCTCATGCAGTATGTTCGCAGTCTGGTAATCACGTGCAGTATGTCCGCAGCCTGGTAATCTCGTGCAGTATGTCCGCACTCTCTGGTAATCTCATGCAGTATGTCCGCAGTCTGGTAATCACGTGCAGTATGTCCACAATTTGGTAATCTTGTGCAGTATGTCCGCAGTCTGAAAATCTCATGCAGTATGTCCGCAGTCTGGTAATCTCGTGCAATATATACACAGTCTGGTAATCTCTTGCAGTATGTCTGCAGTCTCTGGTAATCTCCTGCAGTATGTCTGCACTCTCTAACCCTCTCCTGTAGTATGTGTATTATTGTGCCACTTTACTTGCTCAATTATTTGGGATTTCTCCACTGCTCAGTGAGCGGTAATGATGTGCATTAACCTATAATAACCGATCAGTGAGCGCTAATAATGTGCAGTAACCTATCTAGTCTATCTGCTATTTTTTTGTATGTCTCAGAATGGGGGGGGGGCAAGAAAATGTTTGCCCAGGGGCCAATCAAAATTAAAGACGGCCCTGGCAGCAGCACAAGAAATTAACCTATCACCTGCTGCGCCGCCGCTAGGGCGAGGGATCGATAGCAGTAAAGCGCTGCTAATTTTAGCAGCTCTTTACCACTGTTATATTGGTGCTTTTCAGACGCAAGCAGGGTGCTTTTAGCCCCCGCTAGCGGCTGAGGAAAGGGTTAAAAGCACCCGCAAAGCACCACTGCCGAAGCACTTTGCAGGTGCATCGGTAGCGCTGCCAATTGATTTAAATGACGGGTGGTGGAGCAGCGGAGTATACAACGCTCCCGCATTGCCCGAAAGATGCTGCTTGCAGGACTTTTTCTAACGTCCTGCAAGTGCACCGCCCCAGTGTGAAAGGGGTATTAAACTCTGGACTCTTTTGGACAACATTTCTTATGGCTGCCCTGCAGACTAGGGACACCTCTGCTATTGCCTGGACTGCATCCAATCTTCCCAGTCAAAGTTCTACCGCTACACTGCCCAACAGCCACCCCTCTACCAGATGCTGCTCCTGTAACATAAGACTTATTAGAGTTACCCCCTTGCTGGGACAACTCCAATGTGCCGCTAACTTTGCTGAGACCTTTTGTACCCAGCAGTGGCGGCTGGTGCTCAAAATTTTTCGGGGGGCACAAACGAAAAAAAAAAAATTGCAGCCTCACTGTGCCCATCACATGCAGCCACTGTGCCATTAAACGCAGCCACTGTGCCATGCCACCAAATGCAGCCACTGTGCCATCAATTGTCACCACTGTGCCATGCCATCGAACGCAGCCACTGTGCCATCAATTGTCACCACTGTGCCATGCCATCAAACAGCAACTGTGCCATCAATTGTCACCACTGTGCCATGCCATCAAACAGCAACTGTGCCATCAATTGTCACCACTGTGCCATGCCATCAAACGCAGCCACTGTGCCATCAATTGTCACCACTGTGCCATGCCATCAAACGCAGCCACTGTGCCATCAATTGTCACCACTGTGCCATGCCATCAAACACAGCAACTGTGCCATCAATTGTCACCACTGTGCCATGCCATCAAACACAGCAACTGTGCCATCAATTGTCACCACTGTGCCATGCCATCAAACGCAGCCACTGTGCCATCAATTGTCACCACTGTGCCATGCCATCAAACGCAGCCACTGTGCCATCAATTGTCACCATTGTGCCATGCCATCAAACGCAGCCACTGTGCCATCAATTGTCACCACTGTGCCATGCCATCAAACACAGCAACTGTGCCATCAATTGTCACCACTGTGCCATGCCATCAAACGCAGCCACTGTGCCATCAATTGTCACCACTGTGCCATGCCATCAAACGCAGCCACTGTGCCATCAATTGTCACCACTGTGCCATGCCATCAAACGCAGCCACTGTGCCATCAATTGTCAGCACTGTGCCATGCCATCAAACACAGCAACTGTGCCATCAATTGTCACCACTGTGCCATGCCATCAAACGCAGCCACTGTGCCATCAATTGTCACCACTGTGCCATGCCATCAAACGCAGCCACTGTGCCATCAATTGTCACCACTGTGCCATGCCATCAAACGCAGCCACTGTGCCATCAATTGTCACCACTGTGCCATGCCATCAAACGCAACCACTGAGCCATCAATTGTCACCACTGTGCCATGCCATCAAACGCAGCCACTGTGCCATCAATTGTCACCACTGTGCCATGCCATCAAACGCAACCACTGTGCCATCAATTGTCACCACTGTGCCATGCAACACAGCAACTGTGCCATCAATTGTCACCACTGTGCCATGCCATCAAACGCAGCCACTGTGCCATCAATTGTCACCACTGTGCCATACCATCAAACGCAGTCACTGTGCCATCAATTGTCACCACTGTGCCATGCCATCAAACGCAGCCACTGTGCCCCTCAACTGTTGCCACTGTGCCAATTGTCACCACTGTGCCCTTTAATTGTCACCACTGTGCCCCATGATGCCACTGTGCCCATTGTCACCACTGTGCCCCATGATGCCACTGTGCCCATTGTCACTCATCACTGTGCCCCATGATGCCACTGTGCCAATTGTCACCTCTGTGCCCTTTGTCACCACTGTGCCCCATGATGTCACTGTGCCCCTTTCCCTGTAAAAAGCACTTACCTGAGGATTCCATGTGCTCCCTCGATGTCTTCTGCCGCAGTGGTGAAGCTTCAGCCAATCAGGTTCCTGATAACCAGAATCCGGGAACCTGATTGGCTGAAACGGCCGTTTGTCTTATACAATGAGCGCAGATTGCCTGCGCTCAGAGTATAGACAGCTGAGAGCCAGAGAAAAGCCTATCAGAGCCGCTGGCTTTGATAGGCAGTTCCCCTCAGCCAACCAGCTGCCGCTATTCGGGTAACCGGCGTCCCGCATCCGGTTATCTGAATAGACCAGGCAGCGCTGGCAACCAGCAATAACATACATTCGTGCATTTATGCACGAATGTGTGTTATTTGCGAGAGGGGGTGGCGCTGCAGCGCCCTCTATAGACGGCCGCCAGAACTGCGGCTAAAATGTCAAAATGACATTTTAGCCGAATAAAAGTTCTTAAAGGGCCCGTTTTTTTTTTTTATTATTTTTTTTTTTTTGTGACTGTGGGAGGGGGGGCGGCGCCCGTGCGTCCCTATGGACGGGCCGCCACTGGTACCCAGATTGTGCTACTGAGACTCGATCTCCATATTGTTTAAATAAATACATTAAAGTTTTAAGGGGATTTCTTGGACTGAAAATAACTAGAGATGGGCTTGGGCGTGTTCAAAGCCCCACATGCCCAATCGTGCCAGGAAGCCGACACTGCACAGGGCTAATCACAGGAAGTAAGACATTTTCTGATCTCTGTAGCTGCGAACCAGGAAATGTCTTCATAGCTCCCAACTGTCTATGATTTGGAGGGACTGTCCCTGATTTGGAGCAATGTCCCTCTGTCCCTCTTTCCTCCTCATTTGTCCCTCATTTTGATCTATATAGTTGTATATAAAATGTACTTTTTATCTGTCAAAAATAATTCCAAGTGCTAAACCTTTCATCCAAATTCTAAATTGCTACATTTGTAAATTTGAAATGCCAATATAAAGGAATAGTTGTTGTAAAAAAAAAGCCCCTGTGATTTAATTAACCTTTATTTTGGTTAATTCTCCTTAAAGGGGGGGTAACAGGAGGCGTGTCCTATGCTTACATGTGTTTGCTAATAGGTGTCCCTCATTCCCATTTCAAAATGTTGGGAGGTATGTGTCTAACTGCCTGTGATTGGCCCTGTGCAGTTTTGGCTTCCTGGCAGGCAAGGCAGGATTTCAAACACGCCCAATCCGGGCAAACGGGCAAACATTTCCTAAATACAAATGAACAAGTAAAGGGGGAGGGTGGGAATGGGGGAATAGTTGCTGAGGCTAAACCCGGAACAAATCTACCCAATTGATGTATGGACTATGTCGGTACTGATGAGTCAAAGTAGACAATAATGAGTAAAAAAGAACCAATCTAAGAGACAATAATGCAATAAGAATAATAAAATACATATAATGCAGTTCAGCAATAAATTAAATAATACATAACAATGAAAAATTTACCCAATGTGTAACGAAGCAGGCGCGGAGCCAAGTCTGCCCAGGTGAATATCCCCCCGCGGCGGACATGGGGGATGGTGCGTTGATCTCTAAATAAAATGCATACACTATATTAGGGGGGCCCAGTACGTGAATACAAATCGGGGTGGGAAGGGGGGGGGGGATAAGGGATTGGGAAGGAAAGGAGGGGGAGGGAGGATGGGGGGAAAAAATTTGTATTCACGTACTGGGCCCCCCTAATATAGCGTATGCATTTTATTTAGAGATCACCGCACCATCCCCCATGTCTGCCGTGGGGGGATATTCACCTGGGTAAACTTGGCTCCGCACCTGCAGGAAGAATAATAATAAATAACCCTCCTGATTTTTCACCTTAATGCATCATATGCATTAAGGTGAAAAAACTTTTGTCAGTGACCGGCCCCTGCATTTTAATCAGCAGAGATGCGCTCTCCCGGCTCTTGATTGGATAGATTGATAGCAACGGGGGGCGGGCTGAGTCCTATGGATGCAAAGGCTGGACTCAGGAGCGCGCCCGTAAAAATCTGGGGATATTGTTTTATTGTGCACTTAGTGAGTTACTCCCACTACACCCACTGGGGCTTCTATTATCTCTGGTCTTAAAACTACAGTTCAGTAAAAAAAGGATTTCAAATTAGTTTCTATGGTTTACTGTTTTAGTTAATTATAATTTTTCTATGTACTGCCTTAACTAAAAGAGCAAAATAAAATTGTACATGTGATCTAAAATGTCCAGCTACATTGCAAGGTATATGGGAAGCTTATGTCTATAAATTGGATGTAGAATAATATGAGTTAAAGGAGTTGTAAAGAAAAAAACATTTTTGCCTAAAATTTATGTCTGCAAGGTAGACAGACAAAATAGTGTAATGGTTCTGTTAAAAAACGAGTAAATACCTATTAAATTCCTTCATCTATATCACCTCTGGCATTCTAGTTTCTGTTCTCTCATTCACTTCCTGGTTTGCATCGCTCGTTCATGTAAGAACTACATTTCCCAGTATGAATTGCGGCACACCCAGTAATTCACACCTCCTTGAAGTCTCTAACACGTAGAGAGCATCCTGCCACACAGATGTAGTTCCCAGGAGGGGGTGAGCACGTTACTGACCACCGCAGTAAAGCCTCCCATCACGGTGGTCAGTAAAATCAGACAAGCAGGAAGTGAACAGAACAGAGAAGAAATAGAGCAACTTCTGAGCAAAAACGAACAATGAGGAAGTGAAAAGAGGAATGTCTGCAGGTAAAGGATGCTTAGTATGAAAACATTTTTTTTCCTTTACAACCCCTTTAGGAGATTTGCATCAGCCTGTATACAGCTGGCACTGACAGAAGATCAGCAAATGCTACAAGTATGCATGTGCTAAAAATGGACTCACAGTCTCATAAGAGTATTACATTTTAAGAAAATAGAAAGTAAACATTATTATCACCCAGTGTTTGTAAAGTCATTTAGGAGGAATTAACCGGGGCTGTGGATGCTATCAATTTTCATGCCTCGGCTACTAGAAGAGCATGCATATTCTTATGTGTTTAACTAAGGTAACAAAACTAGACTTTGTGCAAATGAAAACACGAGCACTGGTTTACATGTGTGTACCTTATTGTTTGAACTTTAACCTCTAATATGGATTTGCTAAAAAACATGGTCAGAGTTTAACAATTTTTCTTTGTAAAAAAATATTAAGCTGTATAAGAGAATAGGTACTAAAACAGGGCTTAAAAAAATTAAAACTTAAAAAATTTCAACTCCTGAGCTACTAGCCAGACCTTAAGACTTAATCGCCACCTGTTGCCCAACCCAAACCCTACCCTGCCCGGCCCTAATTTAGCCCCGAAAAATGCCCTTGTAAATTCTCTCATGAAATGACACTGTTAAATGTTTTATTCAGAATTAAGTTACACAAATAAATATTAATGTAACACCCTCTACCTTAGGTACTTAGGTGCTAGAGTAGTGAGTTTGTTTTGTACTGTCAGCGCAGGTAAATTTAGGCATGCCTATACTGTGAGCTAGGCCTGTTTGTTTTTGATCTGGGGGCAGGGGAGTGGTTTAGTGTAGCAGCAGGTGACTGACATGGGTTTCAGCTCTTGGGTGCCTCCTCTGGTTTTCAGAAGGTTCTGGAAAAGAGGCAGGGCAGAGAGATGGAGTGACAAGAGGTGTATGTGGGAGCCCTGACCAATCCCCAACTAGGATTGGCAGGGGGCAGGCCTCCTATATGTACCCATGGTCAGCCAGTTGTGGCAGGAGTTGACTGGTGGAAGAACTGAATAATGGAGTGGTCTGAGGGAACCTCCATTCTGGGGGGTGAACTCAGGCCTGGAGCTCGGGAGCTGGGAGGAAGCCTCTCTCCACACGGTTATTGGGAGGTGTCCTGGAACAGGAGATGTGGAGCCTCAGGGAGAGACTGTGGTGTTGTTTTGGAGTCTAGTCGTTGCAGCCACGAGGGCTGGCAGGATTTGCATTGGACGTGCTGGGATCAGTAGTCCACCAAGTTTCAGTTAGCACATTCATTCTTGTCAACTAAAATGGTTGCTACCAAAAAGGGGACTGCAGACCCCTGCCTGAAAAGAGCTGGTAGGAAAACATTAGGACTTATTCAGAGTAAGGCCTAGCCATGTGCTAATGATGACGGAAACCTAGATTTGGACAGTGAAGTGAAGCATGTGATGTCAAGAAGTGTGCTGGAGGAGTTGTGCAGAGGAAGAGACTGTCAAATTTAGACTCAACCAACATTTGTTGCAGTGAGAAGTATTCATCATTTGGACATCCCATGTCCCTTTCCCCATACAAGTTTAATCCCCATAAAAACAACAAAACAAGCAAGAGACTGTTCATTGTCTCGGAAAGTGTGCCAAATGAATGCTAGAACACGTAGTGACCCCCACGAGGGCACTGTTACATTAACAACAACAACAAAAACATTAACAATATTAACATAAAACAATGTAAACATAAAAGAAAAAAAAGTGCTTTTCCTAAGTAAAAGTGTGGTATTAAGGCAAATAAACCTCTACCTCCAATGCCTCCCCCAGTACACCTTTACCTCCAGCACCCCCCTAATACACCTTTACATCCAACACCTGCCCCAGTACATCTCTACCTCCACCACCTCCCCTAGTACATCTCTACCTTCAACGCCTTCCCAGTACACCTCTACCTTCAACGTCTCCCCCAATGCCTCACCTCTCCATCACACCTATCTCCAATCCCTTCTCCCCTAGTACACCTCTATCTATAATTCCTCTTCCCAGTATGTCCCTGCCTCCAATTCCCCCCCAGCAAACCTGTGCTTTGTGATTTTAATGAGCCCCAGCACACCTCATCTTCCAACACACCTAATCTTTTTTTTCTTGCTATAGCTGCCAGAAGTGATCAATGTATTCTGACTGCTAGGAAACCTAGGAAAGCTAGGAATTGAGCAATTCTCTTTCCTGCAAAATTGCTTAATGTATGGCCAGCTGTACAATCACATTCAATCATATTTGAACATTTTTACTATCACAAAAAAAAATTGTGAGAATTTATAAAGTGTATGTGCTACAAATTCATCAGCGATTTCAAATATCAATCAAATATTATTTTATGTACTGTGCTAAATTCTGCCATTATTGATAATAATTTCTTTGAACATAATTTAGTTATAGCAAGCATGCATGACTATACCTGATAATTGTAGCGTTAGGATAATTTGTTTGTTATTTTTGGGCTTAGATTACCATACATAATGCGTACCATCAATCTTTTCTATGTCTCCATCAGATTCCTCACCGCAGAGATCCTTTGCGGCCTGCAGTTCCTTCATAACCGTGGGATTGTACACCGGGATCTCAAACCTGACAACATTCTGCTGGACAGCATTAGACATGTAAGGATCGCCGACTTTGGCTTATCAGCAATAAGTGTGGGCTCTGACAAGGCCCTGGATGACGCGGTCGGCACTCCAATGTACAGGGCACCAGAGGTGAATATTGGATCGTTGGTGGAGCTTTACACATTATCTGGTTGCTGTACAAGTACTAAAAGCAGCCAAGAGTGAGTGAGTTTCCCCTAGCAAAAGGGAATAAATGGAAAGCTGATGTTTACGGATCTAATTGACTAGTTAAAATCCAGCACGTTGCAAATTATTATTTTTTTTTTTCTTCTCTATAAGGCGGTGGGAAGGAAAGAACTGCTCCTTCCCCTGATTGGGAAAAAGTTGTCTGACTAAAGCAAAAAGCCTGGAAGTTGGAAAAGCGGTTGTGATTAGTTATTTCTCCAATATTTCCGCACACATTATTGCTGTATAACCTTTTTTGTTGAACAGGCTGGTGGATTCAAGTCAATCCAAGTCTTTTAAGCCTTTTAAGTCCTCCGCTAAGTTCTCCCCCCATGATCAAGAAATACATTTTTTGATTGTTTTCATAAGCAACTATGTCGGGGCCACAATCATTAAGATCAGCAAAGAAAAAGGGGGGCCCTGCTGCCGCAGCAGCAGCTAAATTAGAAAACTATGCCCATACATCAGACCAAACCCCGATTAAAGGTGGATCGTCAGCCCAGGCCCAGGCCAAACTAACGACAGATAGGAAAAGTCAAGGACAAACGGCTGCAGCGGTAACTAAAAATGCTATTACCAAAAATATAGCTGCTGAGGATAAAAGGGCTGAGACAGTTTCAGTATTAGCTTCCCCTTTAGAAGACATCCCTACAATAAAGGATGTATTCTTGGTGGTTAATGAATGCAAACAGACACTAGGGGAATTGTGTGATCAAATGAAGGGCATTAAAGAGGAGTTGGTCTCGGTGCGTCAGGAGCTCCAGAAAACAAACGAAAGAATATAAGAGGCGAAGGGGAGGATATCCCAAATAGAGGATGAACTGCACCTAGTAAAACAAAAGGTTAAGAGCATGAAGGATCAAGTATGCAAGTTCGATGAAAAAATGGATGAAATAGAAAACAGACTTCGGAGGGACAATGTGAGATTGGTGGGACTCCTGGAAAAGTGTGAAGGGATTAATCCCGTAGAGTTTTTGGAAAATTGGTTTATAAAGTTATTTGGAAGAGAGAGTTTTTCACAGCCGTTTTTGATAGAAAGAGCGCATAGAGTTCCTTTTAAACCGCCTCTTCCCGGTGGACGCCCACGATTAATGTTAATGAAATTTTTAAATTACAGAGATAGAGAGACATTATTGAGAAAGGGTAGAGAGATGGGGAACATTTTTTTTGACGGTTCCAAGGTTTAATTTTATCCTGATTTTTCGTCCTTTTTACAGAAGCGGAGGGCACGTTTCACAGATGTCAAACCTAAAATGCAGAAATGTAATCTCTCATAAGCCCTATTATACCCAGCGCGGCTATGGGTGGCAGCTGAAGGGGGGTGGGACTGACTAGGGGAAATGACAGATCGCTGTTCATACATTGTATAAACATACGATCAGTCATTTCTCCCCCTGAAAGAACCGGGAGCTGGTTCTCGCTCTGTCACAAGCGATCCCGGGTGCCAGCGGTGATCGCACCCGCCGGGCACTCGTATCAGCACCAGGGGCGAGCAGGGGGCGCGAGCGCTCCTAGTGGCCGCAGCGTAACATCACATTATAAAACTGCGGTAGGCGGTCGGCAAGCGGTTACATTTTTTTTTTTACAGAGTTCTGCAATTTAAGTCACAGAACACATAACAGGAAAAGCCTCTTATTAGTGAATATCAGCTGCAACTAATTACTAAAGTAACTGACTAGTTACATTCAGAGGCACTCATAAAGTGTGACACTCACAGCTGAGCTCCCTCCTGCTGCTGCAGCTGTCACACAGACAACACAGCAACCAATAAGTTTTGTAGCTGGGTGGATGAAGGCTGATGGTGATTCAGAGACACCGGATCCCTATTAGGTCCACTTCTCTTGTCAATGACAACAAGCAGTGGTTGAATTCCATAGCCAAGAGGCACCCTGCTATTGGCTATAGAATCTGCCCAATGCCCACTGCCTGCTGTCAATTGCAAAGAGAGGGCAGACTAATGGGGGAACTAGTGTCTCTGAATCCCCATGAGCCACCTGTTCTTTATTGACTTCCCCTTATTGTCTCTATAAAGAATGGGATCATGGCAGCAAACTGACAGTAGGTCCTAGCTGGTGCACAAGAGAAAGCATGCACTATGGGATGAAGGCCATTGTAAAAAATACTTAGTACAGCCTAAATGCTTAAAGTGGAAGTCCATGCAAAAACAAAAATCCCTGCATCTATAGACACCACGGATCTAACACTAACCTCTCTTTCCCTGTAAAAGAAAAAGTGACTTAAAGTAACCCTAAACTCTGTTTTGAAAAAAAAAATCTCAATTCAAGTATGTATTGCTAACTCCAAAAAGTATTTTTTATTGTACTCAGCCTCCTCAAAATTCCTTTCTTTTCTTCTTTGATCTGACTTTCCTGTTAGAGCATGCATACATTAATTCTCCATGGTCCCATTGTATGTAGGAACAAGTCATCCTCTCTTCTCTCTGCTGTCAGTAAAACTGAGTTCATACTCGCGCTGAAAGAACAGTGCATGTGCAACGAATTATCCACAGGTCTGCACAGAATAGGGGCCATGTGTGTATCTCTACACTTGCATCTTTGATTTGACTTTGGTGCCCAGTGACCTATTTAAAGCATTGCAAGATTTAGGATCATTGCTGAGTTGTTGTCAGCTCCTGTGACCAGACCCTGCTTGTTCTGTGATATACCTGGTTTGCCTTCTGACTACACCTGACCTATGATTTGCTTCTTGAATATATTCCTTGTTTACCCCTTTGGTTCATTCTCTGTCCGTGTGACACTGACTTCAGCCTCGTGGCTGTTTATTCTCTTGTTTTTTTTTTAATCTGTACCTCTGCTGCCTGCCCAAAGCCAACTCGTGCCTGTCTGACCACTGCCCTAGCTTGTGCTTCTGCAGGCCCTTTGACAACATCTGGCACAAGCTATTGTTCCTCGGCTTCTACCTCATTGGAAAATCCTGTTCCTCTGCTGGCCAGTATTTACTACAGGTGCCCATGCCACTCCATTTCCTGTCCTAACCTGTAATCAATTTTGGGAGACAAACATGACAGGGGGTTTAAAGGAGAGCCCTCTTATCAGTTTGGCCTCTACTTGGTATGTGACACCTGCTCATTCCTCGGGTTGACTAACTATGGACTATGGAATTTGTGATGTGCATAGAGCAGTGCACATGACTGCAACTATGTGCACTGTTCGTTCCAAACACATGGAAAGGGAGAGGTTTGAGAGTTCATGGAGGACATTAACCCCTTCGCGCATAGGGGTAAAACAAATCTTAATGCCTAAGCACAATTTTTACATGTGTTAATAAAACTGTACAACAACTTTGTGCATCCATATGGATTATACATAGTTTTTTTTTGGTTAATGGTTATGGATATCTCCTGATTTTTTTTTATTATCAAAAGAAAACCGGCCAAAAATAGTACAATTTTGTTTATTTTTTATTTAGCTGTATAGTTTTTGTTACTACTGTAGCATTACCCCCGGGGAGCTGCTGGTTGTTTTGGGTGGCACATTAACCTCGTGGCTCTTCCGAATTCCTAGGGGTGCATGATGCATTTAGTAGAAGTAAAGGAATGTCCGCAACAAGTGCTCTTTATTACCCAGCCGGGTAAAAACAATAAAACTTGTGGTGAGGAAAGTAAAGTTGAAGGAAGAAAGGAGAATAGCAAATTCAGGCGTAATGATAGGGAAACAGTTCTGCTCCCAAGCGTAACACACTTCTCTGCGCCACTCCTGCCAGAGTGGGTTTAGTGTACCCGGACAGGCCTCTCTCACTGACATGGCAGCCGGAGTATCACTCGAACATTTGTAGGATAAAGTCCCTGCCACAGACCCTCCTTGGTGAACATGAGGAAAAGTCTCTGCCACAGACCCTCCTTGGTGAACGTCTGGGAGACAACTCTGCCACAGGCCCTCTCTGATTGTAATTACGGAGGAGATCCTCCTTAGGTGAATTACGCCTGGGTCTCCTTCAACTTGTCGCCCAGGTACCGACTGACAGGTGATCAATCCTTTAGTGTCCGGCTACCTTGAACCCCGGTGGTTTGTCGAGGCCCTTTTGGACCGCCAGCCTCTCAATGGCGCTCCTCGGACGGACTCCCCACCGTACAGCACTACCGCTTGGGATCCTCAAAGGTGGGAACCCAGTCGCTCACTGGGTCCCCGCTGCTGCTCAAATGTTCCAGGCCAACGTGGCCCCCGAACCAGGAACACTGCGCTGCACGCACGCCCCGGCCAGGTAGGCCATAACGCCGGGGCGCCATGATGTGGCCACCCTAAAGGTGGGTGCCACACTGGACGAAGGAGAACCCAGAACCAATGGCGTCTGCCCCATAAATACCCTCCCTCAGCATGCACAGCAAGGCCAAACCCTCCTGATTGGCTGCTGGGGAAAAGCACCCAAACCTTGACTCCACTGCTGCCACCTACTGCACAGGGGTGGGAAGAACACCCCAGCACAACAGAATAAGCCCACAGCACAGCCAAGCTGAGACAGAGACCCTGTTTTGCACATAACAATTTGGATCAGAGTTTAACTACACTCTGATCTCCCTCTAAATTTAAATAGCACCGGTACCTAAAGTAAGCAGGCGCTACTCTACCATAATCTACCACCAAAGAACAACCCAAAATAAATCTTACTGCTCCGGACGATCGGAGCGATGTCACATGTGTATGTCAGTTGTTGTTTGTACCCATAGTACAGCCAAGAAGCAATAGTGTGCATTTTTCTTTTTTGTTCTAAAATACACTAACACTGACACTAACTGACATTGATGCTGATTTAAAAAAAAACCTGCTTAAAATATACTGACTCTGATCTTGACCCTCACTTGACTCAATTACTAACACTGGCACTGACCTAGATCAAACCTTAATCCAGGTATTTTTTCTTTCTTAGGGCCCTTTCACACGGGGCGGATCAGTAATGATCTGCCTCCGTGTGTCCGTCAGCTCAGCGGGGATCCTCCGTAAAATCCCAGCTGAGCTGTCGGCTGCCAGGGCGGTCCCCGCACTCTCTGCAGGGACCGCCCTGTCTTTTCTCCGCTCTCCCCTATGGGGGGATCGGATGAACAAGGACCGACCGTGTTCATCCGATCCGATCCGCAGACCGAAGAAAAAATAGGGTTTTCTTCCGTCCGCAAAATCGGATCTTTGCAGAGGCGGGTGATTACGGGGTGTCAGCGGATGCTTATCCGCTGACACCCGCAATCACATAGGGACCAATGTATGTCCCATTTTCATCCGCAAACGGATGGATGAAAATGCAGACATACGGTCCGCACATGTGAAAGGGGCCTTAGACACAATTTTTTCCCCTCTCTGCAAGGAAAGAGAAAGATACATTGTATCTTTCCTCTCCGTTCACAGAGAGAGAAAAAACACAGGGGCGGGCTTCACAGTGGCTGATCACTGTGGTAGCCAATCAGAGGCTACCACAGCGATCAGGTGACCCAGAATCAGGAGATTTGGGTCCTGATTGTTAGTACGGGGCTGGGGGCTCTCGGCAAGACCCGAGTCTCTGTGCTGGGAGCACTGTGTGGCACGCTCTCAGCACAAAGAGAGATACTCATATATGTGGCCCCACAGAAAAAAGCCCAGTGCAGTGGGGCCACATATATGCGTCGGTGGGAAGGGGTTAAAAAGAGGCAGAAAAACACAGCAGGAAACAATCTGATGAAAAATAGTTTACAAGGCCAGTAATGTGTATGGAATATTTTTGGAGAATAAGAAGGCACCCTTTAAAATTATGCAGAACCTTGAGGCACCCAATTCTAAAATGTAAAAAACAAAGAGTTTTACATAAGACGCCTTTCACACTGGGGCTCTTTCAGGTGTTTTAGTGCTAAAAATAGCGCATGTAAAGTGCCTGAAATGCTCCTCTCAAGCTTTCACACTGGGGCGGTGTGCTTGCAGGATGGGAAAAAAAGCAAGCAGCATCTTTGAGGCAGTGCGTGAGCAATGTATAAACCGCTCTTAAACTGCTCCTGCCATTGAAATCAATGAGCATCACTGCCGAAGCGCTTGCAAAGAGCTTCAACAGCTGCGCTTTTAACCCTTTGTTATCCCTTTCTTTGGGGTTAAAAGCGCCCCACTCCCACAGCGCTGGTAAAGCGCTGCTATAACTAGTGGCACTTTACCACTAACGATCTGGTGGTCTGAGTGGGAAAGTAGCCTAACACAGCAACGTCCACACACATAGGACGCCTCCAAAGCCAATACACCTTTGCACACTGGTACAGACTAGTATTGCAATGTTTGTTTTCTCCCTCACGCAGATTATGTGACCTCAGTGCTGACAAAAAGCGCCAAACAAGCGTCTGAGGTCCTCCTTATCAACCGATGACATCTATGGTTGTTAGGACGCCAGTGGCTAGAAGGCTGTAAAGGTGCACAATGAAAACCTGTGGCTTTGTGTATCTAAAAGGCAGGCTTAATAAAACTGATGGCTTGTACACAAGTTCTGGGCAAGTTTTAGGCATTTTACCAAGACACCCCTGAATAAACACCCTAGGGTGCCTGGTTATAAAAGGTTGGGCTAGGGAATTTGCTAGTGAAACACTACCATAGTTTTATATATATAGTTTTTTATATTTAATACCATTTAACTACATTGTCATGCACAATGCTAAACTTGCACATCTCATTGTGCCCTTGGTTCAGCAGTGAAGATGCACAAAAATTAAGTATCTGTTACAAGAATACTAAAATCAAACTCCTTTACAGGCAACAACATTAGAAAGCCGCTGTCTTTTACTAGATTGTTTACCATTCACAGCAATTAATGGGGTAATTGACAGGTCATGGTTAAAGAGGCATCTAAATTGTCTGTTCATTGCCCCAGCTCATCAGGAGGCCCCAACTCAATTCTTGGATGTGACAAGTAAATTGTTGTGCATTGATCCTAAATATGGAAGACAGAAGGTGCTGTGACACACTGTCAGATCATTGTACACAGCACGAGAGGCCCTCATTTGCATCAAAACTACAGCTAATGTAGGGCTGTCATTAGGCCCCATGTTTCAAGAATGATTCCAATTACTATTGTTATGTGTAATTGGAAAAAGCAGTGTCTCCTCCACATTAAAGCACTAATTTAATAATGACCAAAGTGCCTTTATGGGACGTTATCAGCCGGAAACACTCACTTAAATCAGTGGGGGTTTTGTCCAATAACCAGCTGAACAGAAGCTTCAGCTTAATTAAATTACCTCCTAAATCTGAAACCTGAGCAAGACGGAAAATCTAAGCAAATTTTTAGAGTCACGTGAAACTGACAGTTTTCTCTTAGGGACTATATGGTTATGGGTTCTTCATATAAGTATTCCCACCCTAGCAATAAACATTAGCACAAATGTTAACAAACATTTTTTATAAAAATTGTAGCAAACTTAAAACAGTTTGCAATGCCCTTCAGTTTTTTTTTATGGAATGCAGGAGTTTTTTTTTATTTTTTTTATTGCAACTACAAGGAAACCTAGCATTTAAGTATCAGATCAGATGCAGAAAATGAACAGCACATTACTAGATAAAGCCAAGTAGCGGAGTATAGTTAGATGTTGAATTATATGATTTTCTGTAACATAATAAATTGTAATAAAGCAAGTTAAATAGTAGAATGATCTCTTTGAGGTATTTGAATTTGGACAGAATGTTTTTTTTTTTTTTGTGCAGTACTTAGAGACTCACTAATCTAAAACAAGTTAATTTATAATAGTGTTACTGGATTAAAGCATTATTGTATCAGTAAAGACTGGAGAGATCTGCGTTTTTGGAAGTTCCCCGCCGCCGGGACATTCAAATTCTCAGCATGCTTCGATCATGCGCAGTAGGGAACCGGCTGTAAAACCACTAGGCTTCACTGCCGGTTTCCCTTACAAGGAATGTTGGCGGCAGCACCAAAGAGCCCATTGAAAAATTGGCTGGGGTGCCGACATCGTGGGATCCCTTGACAGGTAAGTGTCCTAATATTAAAAGTCTGCAGCTACAGTTTTTGTAGCTGCTGACTTTTATTTGTTTGGCCAGGGGGGTTAGAGCCCCTAATAATTAATAGCTGTCACATCTCTCCCACAATTGTCTGATGCTGAAAAAGTCTCTACGTTTTTTTTTTCCGTTTGGCGATATGAATCACACTCTGGTTTAGATATGGAAATACATCTGAGACCATTTCTATGTTTTTTCTAACTTCCTGAGCTGATTATCCTGTTCTAGTTTTTGATATTATGATTTGACATTGGTTTTTTTAATTGAGAACTTTATAGTTCAATGTACATGTGTATTTATTGTTGCTTTTGCTTCTAGGATCTCAAATACTAACCATTTTCTCTGAAAGCACTTGAAAACACATTGCATTTGACTTGCTTCTGAAGCTGAAGACCATGCACACTAACCCAAACACAGTGAAACCTAAACCTCGTGCCAGAGTTCCTGAACTGAATGCTTGTCAGGAAAGGGTGGTGGCACTGTGGCTCCCAGACTTAAAGGCTGCAGTTCCGGTGTCCACCAGTGGGTGTCCCTCAGCAACCAGAAGCTCACATCATTAATGTAATCAGTCATCACCTGAAGCTGGTTGCAGGAAGTGTATTTAAACCCTGCAAATGCTCTTCCTCACTGCTTGGTCTTGTGTCCATGTGCCCCTGACCTGCATTCCAGTGTTCCTGCATTCTGACCCTGGACCCTGATCCCAACTCTGCAGCCTGATCCCTTCCTACCTGCTCTCTCCATCTCCTGTTACCCTCTCTCTGGTTTGTCTTGTTCCCAGCTCCCTCTGCTTGGTCTCCCGTGTATGATCCTGGCTCTGTTACAACGCTTTGTTTATCCTGTTTTCTGCATATACTTGGTTTGGGCAGTTGTTCATTGTGTGTCGCTATTGTTTAGTTATCTGGTTTGATTTACACAGTTTTGGTATATTGGAGGTGCATTTACATTAATTTTATTCACTTGTTTTGAGATAAATGATATTATTCTATACTTACTTGAGCCTGATATTCTCTGTCGCAGTCCACACATTTCTGGTCACATTGGTTCCTGACAATGCTCCTCATTTTGTGTTTCAAAGCAGCCCTTGGGTTAATGGTTGACATGGAGGATTCATATATAGTATACTCTGTACTGTGGTTCAGCTCAATCAGCGGTGTTCAGCCCACGCATTCTTTTAGCCCTTCAAAGGATAGTGACCTGACCTCACTGTTGCAAAGGAACTGAAAAATGGACCCCTTACTAAGAGTGTTTTATAAGATTCTTTATGCATCATATCTCTACATTCACAGTTGTCCTGTTATCTTTTTTGTTATGATGGGGAAATGGGTAGGTGTAATGGGAAGAATGAAGGAAAAGTGCATATAATAAAGTGATTTGGATTGAGCTGGATCATTGAATAATGCAGGTTCTGGAGTGATGCCATGCAAAGACTGGCATACAAGAGGTTTACAGTCTTATCTCAAATAGCTCCTTAAAAATCTTATATTCCCTAAACACAGCCTGAAAGGCTTTCAGAGTTGGAATAGCTGTAGTATTATCAGATGCATCCCTGTTATCCTCCTGTGTAAAAACGGCTGGCCTGTTAATGGCCACGGATACTGGAATGAGGTTTTAAAAGTTCTGTTCTCAGGGGTAAACAGAGAAAGACGATATTTTTTCTGAATGGAAACATCACTAAAAGATTAACTGCCTTCATAGTCAATGGGCAAGAAAATGTCAGTTCCTCGTTACTGTTCATTTGTGTAAGGGTATTTTATTTCAAAAGCAATATTTTTGTATTAAATATAAAATGTGATAGCGCTACTCACAACTAGTATGTGTCTAACACAAGTGTCAGTGCCAATAAATACAAATTATCAATCGGTGCAAAGGATTCATGCAAAATTCAAATAGAGTCCATAATAGGTGAAAACAAATAATACATAAAAAAAAAATGGATATCTTCTTAAAAATAAGATGCACAACAAGCTTTGTTGTGGAGAACGTGCCTTGCAACACTTTATAGTCCGTAACTTGTGTTTCTTTCACCAACCTCGGCCCTCCAGCTGTAGTTAAACTACAAATCCTATCATGCCTCTACCTGGGACTTGTAGTTTCAAAACAGCTGGAGGGCCGAGGTTGCCTACCCCTGCTCTAGTGGTCAAACATGCTCTGAACACAGTGTACTTCTCCTTTAAAAGTGGCTCCACATTGATCACCGGCAGCCCCAAAACAACATAGAAAGGCAAGAATACTTCCTATAGTGCAGTACCTAGGTGATTCGGGGGAACAGCGCAGGTTCATTGAAGCTGGCAAAGATAAGCATAGCGTTTCCTGACACTTCAGAGAAAAACAATAAAAAATCCACTGTGGGCCTCAAAGTATGGGTCATTGAATCCATCCCTGCCAGTTTCCCCAAGGCAGAGAGTTTTCAACGTGTCTGTCAAAGGGAAACATACTGGATATATGCCCTGGACATACTCTCACCAGGAGGTTTAAATGAGGAAATAGAAATCAACACCATACTGTGAACAATTCCTTTTTTCACTCAGCATCAAACGATCTTGACATTCAAAATCGAATGTACTCGACTTTTTGCATTCAACATCAAATGTCCTTGACAACCCCACTCTCCATTCAGCATCAAATGTACTTAAAATTTGCCATTCAACATCGAATGTACTCAATATTTTTTTTATTTTTACATCGACTGTACTCTACCTCCTTTATCACCCAACGTAGTAAATTTGATTGTAATCTATCCCCCCTTTATTTACATGCTCTAACCCTGTCTGTTCCTTCCGGGACCATTAAGACCAGATGCACACTAAATCTAATGTGCTGAATATGTCCAGTCACATGACTCTGGCCCTTTATGAAACCAACATCCATCAACAGGTCTACACTCTGCCCCTCTTTTCCCACAGCCTATCAGCAGACACGAACCCCTCCCCTCTCTCCTCCCCCTCACCTCTCATAAGCTTGTTGAGCAAGCATGGGTGTAAGTCTGATGAAGGAGCTGCTCATGCTCCAAAACGCGTTATTGCCCACCACCTTCACCTGAGGTCACATCGGCCGTGTGAGTTTCAGCTAGGTTCCAGAACCTGGGCCATAATATCTCATCTTCAGCTTCTCACCAATCCACATCACCAGTGACTCTGACAGCTGCAGGATGGCTCTCTCTCTCCCCCAGACAGACGAGGATTACAGCGATCCACATGAGGACAAATCATTATATGCCTATGACCTCTTACTATTATGTAAGTGTTTTTTATCCCACTGTGCCTGTAATAAATATTTTAACCACTGCACTTAGAGGCAACTTTCTCTTTCTGTTATTCTGAATGAATCTTACCACCCTAACTTCATATATTGCACTCAAATTTATTTTGATAAAAACCAACGTAAACAAAAATGTCCAGTAGACCTCATGTATAATATGTAGATAACACCGACTGGCTCTACCTCTACGCATTACGCCACCATCCTCATGGCTTCATCTGGAGGGTTTTAATTTTGAAAAAAAAAAAAAATGTGTTTACTTTTTGCTATAATAAATATCCCCTCCAAAAAAAAAGGTAAATTCTTCATCAGTTCAGGCCAATATGTATTCTTCTTCTACATATTTTAGGTAAAAAAAAAAATTGATTGGTTTGTGCAAAAGTTATAGCATTTACAAAATAGGGGATAGATTTATGGCATTGCTATTTTTTTTTTTACTAGTAATGGCAGCGATCTGTGATTTTTAATGGGACTGCGACATTACGGCGAACAGATTGAACACTTTTGAAACTTTTTTGTGACCATTGACATTTATACAGCGATCAGAGCTAAAAAAAAATAATGTGTAATGTATAATGTGTAAATGTCACTGGCAGGGAAAATAGGGGGTGATCAAGGTGTTAAATGTGTGCCCTTATGTGTGTTTCTAACTGTGGGGGGAGGGAACTGACTGAAGGAGGAGACAGATCGCTGTTCCTAATTACTAGGAACAGCAGATTTGTCTCTCCTCCCCTGTCAGAACGGGGATTTGTGCGTTTACATACACAGATCCCCATTCTGGCTCTTGTGCCAGCCATTGCGGGTGGCCAGCAGACATCATGGCCGCAGGCTACACTAATCGGGCGTGCACATGTGACATCTATGGTTTTTAAAGGAGCAAATCAGGTATGAATTTTGGCCTGATTCCGCACCGGAAATGGAGCCAAAGATGCACAATGTGGACTGCGGCTTCCCCCGGAACTAAAGGCCTTTTCTTTTGTTTTAATAATGTAAGGGGGGGGGGGGGGGGGGGTATATTCCCTGTCAGTGTTTTTGCAATTTGTGTCCAATTGGAGAGATTTCCCTTCACTTCCTGTGCCATAGTCAAAACCAGGAGTTAGAGGAAATACCTGCAAACGGAGGGACTCCCTAGTTTGTGGGATTTTCTTTCACTTACAATGCTAACAGTAAACAGGACAAATACAGAGGGTGAATCTACCCAACAGGGGCACAGAGAGCAATAAAAAACTAACAAGTGTTCTAATCCCTCTCCTCTCTAACCAACAGTAAAACAAAAATTTTATTTTGCCTATAGTTACTGTAAAATTTAAGTCACCAACTTGGCTTTACAATTTGGCATTCCTTGGACAAATGAAGTACAAATGGCAAGCAGTGAAGGGAGATCATCTCAATGGTATTTTCCTCCCGATATAGATCAAGAAAATGAAAGTAATATATTTTAGAATTTGATCAATTTCCTAATATATCATGTTCTAGTAGACTAGTTCAGCAGTGGGAACTGATTCAATATATTCAAATACCAGCTTACGGACTCAAGTTCTGCAGTATTGAGATCCATGGAGAGGTTTACTTGTTGGCAAGTGTCAGTGACCTTTAATTGTTGCCCCTCCTTTGGGAGTTGGGGTATTCAAACTGGACACCCCTGACCAACATAATGTAGCCTGTGTACTGAAGAAACAGAGAGAGCTTTCTACATGGCTGAATCACCAGGGCATTCAGAAGAGGATGTATTGGGGACAGAAATAGAAACCTTTCCACCCCTGACCTTCGTCTAGCAGGTCCTGTGGCTTGGTTTAGGACAGCCTCAAGGCCTATGTGAGGAGCATCCTTTATATGAGGGGAAGGTACATTTGTGATAGGAGGATGGTAACATCTGGGAAGATAGCTGCAACAGTTCTGTGACTCAGTGAGTGTTGTGTACTTCAGGGACTGGTGTTCAGGATGTCATGTAATGGAGGTATAGTGCTCTGTACTTAGGATTTCTGTTCAGTGAATAATATTAGTAAAAGCCAAGCTGTAAAGTGACTGAGTTCACAAGAGATATACAGAACCGGTGATTAAAGCGGAGGTCCACACAAAAAGTGAACCTCCGCTTTTCGGAACCCTCCTCCCCTCCGGTGTCATTTGGCACCTTTCAGGGGGGGTGCAGATACCTGTATAAAACAGGTATTTGCACCCACTTCCGGGCATAGACTCCTGCAGGAGTTACACCCCCCCCGCTGTCTTCTGGAAAACCCACTAGTCCCAGAAGTCAGCGGGGACCAGTGAAGGCACGCAGCACGACTCGCGCAGTAGGGAACCGGGAAGTGAAGCAACGACGCCTCACTTCGTGATTCCCTCACCAAGGATGGCGGCATGGACAGCCAAGAGCTGGGCGATTGCTCGGCTTCGGCTGCCGACATTGCGGGCACCCTGGACAGGTAAGTGTCCATTTATTAAAAGTCAGCAGCTGCTGTATTTTTAGCTGCTGGCTTTTAATATGTTTTTTAAAGTGGACCTTCACTTTAAGTTATGCAGTAAAAGCATTTTAAAATGCAATTGGATTGGACATTCATTTATTCTGGGTAACAGGCATTGGAATATGGGAGGCTGTAGGCCTCAGACCAGGAGACTGGGCCACAATATGGTGGAGTTATTCCTAAAATAACAGGTAGGCGACTATCTTAACCAAGAAGAAGCAGGGTGGGTCTAGAGCAGTGATGGCGAACCTTCGCACCCCAGATGTTTTGTAATTACATTTCCCATGATGCTCAACTACACTGCAGAGTGCATGAGCTTAACCACTTCCATACCGGGCCTATTTTGGCACTTCTCTCCTACATGCAAAAATCATAATTTTTTTGTTAGAAAATTACTCAGAACCCCCAAACACTATATGTTTTTTTAGCAGACACCCTAGGGAATAAAATGCCGGTCATTGCAACTTTTTATCTCGCACGGTATTTGCGCAATAATTTTTAAAACGCCTTTTTTTGGGGGAAAAAAATGGTTTTGGGCATTAAAAAATAACAAAACAGTAAAGTTAGCCCAATTGTTTTGTATAATGTGGAAAATGAAGTTACGCCGAGTAAATAGATACCTAACATGTCACGCTTTAAAATTGCGCACACTCATGGAATGGCGCCAAATGTCAGTACTTAAAAATCTCCATAGGCGTCGCTTATTTTTTTTTGCAAGTTACAAATTTAGAGTTACAGAATTGTTGCTGGCGCTCTAACGCACGCGGCGATACCTCACATGTGTGGTTTGAACGGCGTTTACATATGTGGGCGGGACTTACGTGTGTGTTCGCTTCTGAGGGCGAGCTACCGGGGATAGGGGCGTTTAAAAAAAATATTTTTTATTATTTTAATCAATTTTTTTTATTTTTACACTTTTTGTGAAAAAAACATTTTTTGATCACTTTTATTCCTATTACAAGAAATGTAAACATCCCTTGTAATAGGAATGGGTCGTGACAGATACTCTTTATGGAGAGATGCGGGGTCAATAAGACCCCACATCTCTCCTCCAGGCTGGAAATTATTAGATCGTGAAAAAAAATTCACAGATCTAATGCTTTCAGCCGCGATTGCGTCTGGGTTTACATTCCAGGACCCGGGCGTGACGTCATAACATCGCACCCGGGCCTCCGACGATCATAGAGATGACTGGTGACCATCTGGTCACCAGTCTACTCTATGCTTTCCATCCGACGCCGGCGGACCGTTTCTCCGGGTCTCCGATGGCAAAGGAGAGCCCAGAGAAGCACCAGATGGCAGCGGGAGGGGGATGAACCGCTGCTATGATCGTTTTTATGGTGCACAGAATCACCGGCTGAAGAGATGGATATCTGAATGATGCCTGTAGCTGCAGGCATCATTCAGATATCTCCACTGAAAGTTCAGGACGTCATATGACGTCCTTGGGCGGGAAGTGGTTAATGGGAAATGTAGTTACAAAACATCTGGGGTGCCAAGGTTCACCATCACTGGTCTAGAATCAGCATGGCACATACTAGGTACTCCAACCGTGGACAGCCTGCATTTCAATTCCATGAGTTACTGTTTATGGACTTCCCATCTTCTTGCTGCAGGGTTTCAGCTGGTTGTACTGTATAAGCGAGGATATTTACTTGGCAGTAGACAGGGTATAGCATATGATTTATGATTTGAGATTATTTTATCTTTCTGGATTTTTCGAAGAATTACCAATCTGCTTCTTACCTATAAATGAGACTGATCATAACTTCCCACCACACCGCCTAGCAAGTATAGAAAACCCACTTTTTTCCTAAAGGGAATAAAAATAAGGCAATGCAAATAAGGGTGTGTAGAGGGGGTGACACCTTAAACAAAAATGTACAAAAAAATTATTTATAAAACCCATTGTAGCACTACCCCCGTAGGAGCTGCTGGATTAGATTTGGGCCTTGCACGTTACCTCAACATTTGTTGTCTAGGGGAAGAAAGTCTGTAAAGAACTCCAATGTCCACACAAACCTTGTTGTAAAACCTTCAGTTGTTAGGTTTTATTTTTCTCATAACTTGCAAGGAAGTAGAAGGATAGAAGAGCAGGGGAAGGTTCAGGCGCATAGTACAGATCACTGGGGAAAACTTCTAAGTCCCAAAAAGGTCACTCACCACTTCCTCTCAAGTGGGTATTGCTCTCCCGGATAGGCTCCTCTCACCTGGCCTAGCAGCCGGAATCATGCACGAACAATGATCAGTAACAGTCTCTGCCACAGACTGGTTGCAAGCAAAAGTGAACAGTCCGGAATCCTCTGACACAGGATTTGGTACCCGAACTTCCAGCCAGACAGTTTAAGAGCCTTTAAGCCGACCCAGCGAAACTGTAGGGTACAATGGATTGTAGATCATCCCTTAATAGAGTCACCAGGCCTAACCCGAGACATCAGCCTTCCACTTGGTCCCATCCTGGGCAGGTCCTCCCCTGGTTTTCTCCATTAAGTAGCTTCCTCTCGTGAGACAGACAGCTCAGGATCACTTGAAATCATAGGCCCCAGTCAGGATGGCTGGGCCTACTTGGCAGAAGTACAGCCTCAAGCCAACAAGGCCCCGAGGCTAAACGACCATCACGGACCTCGAGGCAGAGCCTCTCACAACATGGCATCTGTCCCTTAAGTATCCTTCTCCAGCATGCCCAGCGGAGAGACCACTCCCACTGGGCTGCTCCCGGGAAAAGACACTCAATGCACCGTAGCCTGCCTGAATTCCAACATTGGCCGGTGGTGGTATCGCCACCTACAGGCAACAGTGGGAAAATACCTCCAAGCACAGCCACAGCCAGAACAGAGGCTGATTTTGTATCAATCATCAAAGTCTGAGCCAATTAGTGTGCCTATGTGTCCAAGTCAGGAAAAAATCCTTTTCCCAACCAGCTTACAAAAAGCACAGCACAAACGTTTCATAATATCCTGAGCTATTATAAAAATTTGGATTTGGTGTGAGCTTTTCTGGATTGAACCTCTGCACCCAGCCACAATAAAATCAAACCACCACCCAAACCAAACAGCACTCCCTTATCAGGCGTTAGAGGGGTGTGACCACATGTTAACCCTTAATTTCTCACCCATGTTTTATCAGATAAACCACCAGTTTCAGTTCATGTACACAGATAATGTGTAAATCAAGCCACTGACAATCAACAAGTAAAAAAAGAATGTGTGCATTTAGCATTAATGGTTACTGCTTCTTGGAACGATCAAGGATACTACCTGGTATGGTCAAATAAAATAACCAGGCTATGAATTTTTGTGTAAACAGGATACACCTGGGCCTATCTTTTTTTTTTTTTCACTCTACTTTATTGGTTTATAGAAAATAATTCAGAGACCAAGTGGCCTAGCACACACAGGGATCTGGGCCTAGGTATTAACGAGAAAGGAAATTAAAGTATATCTAAAGCCAAAGCTATTTGACTACTCCTTTCAAGTTTATTTGTGGTCTGTGTTCCTGCTGGGGGAATTAACTGTCCCTCTAGTGCTGGTCTTTGGGCCTCTTCATTGACAGTGGGGAACGATGTCCCTCCTACACATGTGAGCAGGCAGGTAGAGGCATGTTATTGCAGAAGACAGTGCATGCCTTGTCTACAATAAAAGCCTGCCCGCTCGCTGTTTCTTACTGTAGAACTTCAGTTGTGCTTTAACCTGGTGACCATTGTTGTCAGGACAGAAAGTTAAAGAAAATTCAAGGTTTTAAAGTGGTTCTAAAGTCAAGAAATTTTTTCACCTTAAAGGGTCACTAAAGGAATTTTTTTTTTAGCTAAATAGTTTCCTTTTTTTTTTGAAAAATATTTTTATTGAAGAATTTTCAAACACAAGACATAGTACAGTTAGACAATACAGGACATGGACAGCTCAACGTCATACAGTTCTTCATGAGATACAGCTGATACATCAGCAAGACAGTAACCCTTGCAAGCTAGACATGGTAACATACTGAGGTTTGTATCAACCGACATATTCAAGGGAGGAGGTGGTGGGGGGGGGGGAGGGGAAAGTCTCATCCACCTAGAAGAAGAAAAGCAAAGAAAAAAGAGAGAAAAAAGAAAGGAATGAAAGAATGTCTTATCCAGCAGTCTCTGGCTCCTCCACCCAGACCCGCCATATCTTTTCATATTTTTGCGGACATCCACGGTTGGCATATGTGTCTTTATATAGGGGAAGGCTGTTGTTTACCAGGCGCCGCCACTGTACCAGGGATGGGGGTGAGGGTTTTTTCCAATGCATGGCCACATTTTTACGGGCATAGAAGAGCAGTACGCTCACTAGTGTGCGTTTGGCTGAGGTTCGGACAACGTTGTCTATGATGCCCAGAAGGCATACCTCCATAGTCAAGGGCAAGTTAGTCCCAGCAATTTTGTTGGTCAGTTCCAGCACCGCCTCCCAATAATGCACCACCTCTGGGCACTGCCAGAAAATATGCGAAAAGTCGCCTGGGGAGGTGCCACAGCGCCAACACTCCTGTGAGTGCGTGGGGTTCATTTTGTGCAGCCTGTGGGGGGTAAAGTATGCCCTATGCACTATTTTGTATTGCACCAGCCTGTCACGAACTGACACCAACGTGGAGAAGGGAAGGTCCCAAATGTCATCCCAGTCGTCTGCATCTAGTGTGGGAATGTCCGTTTGCCACCTGGCTCGCAGCCCGTCAAGGGGAGGGAGGGACACAAAGAGTAGGAAGGAGTATACGTGCGAGGTGGGCTTCACACCACAGTCAAATCTAAGTGTCCTCTCCAACTCCGACTGGGCCACGATACAGGAGGACAAAGGGAACTGCGCTGAGAAAGCGTGTGATAGTTGTAAGTAACGAAAACGATAGTGAGAGGGCAGATTAAATTCAGATGAAAGCTCGGCAAAGGTTTTCAGCGCGTTCTGCGAAACAATATGCGATATCAGTTTCACGCCATGCTTTGACCATGCAAGGGGATCTAATAGTCTGTAAAAATGGTCCAAGGAGGGGTTTTTCCAGATCGGGGCATTGGGTGAAATTTCAGTGGGCTTACATTTTTCAATGGCCAGGCCGGTTCGCCATGCCCGCAGGGTGGTGGTCATAGAGGGGGTCAGAGAGTAAGGCGCGCGGGGGCCCCTGAAAAGCAAATGCTGAAGGGCCTCCATCGAGCCAACCACCGATGCCTCAAGAGCAGTGGAGGTATTCGTACCATCCGGCTTCAGCCACCAGGCCGCCGTTACCAGCTGGGCGGCGAGGTAGTACTTGTGGCAGTCAGGGAATGCCATCCCACCCTGCGTTCGTGGCCTCATTAAGGTAGATAATTTGTACCTCGGTGAAGAGGTCCCCCAGATAAAGGAGGAAAAAAGCCGATTTAATCTAGTAAAAAAGGACTTAGGCACCCACTGCGGCGAGTGGCGGAAGAGGTAGAGAAGCCTGGGGACTATTTTCATTTTGAGGAGATTCACCCTTCCCCATACCGATAGAGGAAGGTGACCCCATGCCTTAAATTTGGACTGGGCGTCTACCAAAACAGGGGAGAGATTAAGGGGGATAAAATCAGAGGCCGAGGTAGAAACCTGTACTCCCAAGTATTTAAACGTGTCTACCCAGCATAGGGAGTTGTCCTGAGGGGAGGTAGATCTGGCAGCCTGGTCTATTGGGAAAAGGAGGGATTTGGACCAGTTCACTCTGAGTCCTGTGACCAGGGCGAACGTGTTCAGTACAGATAGAGCACCCTGCAGGGAGGGGCCAGCGTCATTTAGGAAAAGCAGCATGTCGTCAGCGTATAAGGCCACCCTCTCCTCCAGCAGACCCACCCTAAGTCCCCTAATGTGACAGGATGTGCGTAATGCCTCTGCTACTGGTTCGATGGCAAGGGCGAATAAAGCCGGGGAAAGAGGGCAGCCCTGCCTAGTGCCACGGGAAAGCTGAAAGGGGGCGGAAACTCCACCACCCAGGCGTACCGACGAAGTAGGGGCCCTGTAGATTACCTGTAACCAAGTTATAAAGAGTAATGGAAATCCCATCCGGCGCAGAGTCTCCCATAGGAAAGGCCACTCGACCGTGTCAAAGGCCTTTTCTACATCTAGCGAGGCCACAGTCCTCGTTCCGGTATTAATGTGTCGGGTATGAATGTTAGTGAAAAGCCTCCGGAGATTAACGTCCGTAGACCTTCTGGGCATGAACCCCGTCTGGTCAGAGTCTATTACCGTGGGCAACATGGGGTATAACCGCAGGGCTAACAACTTGGTGAGTACTTTAAAGTCAGTGTTCAGTAGTGCAATAGGGCGATAGGAGCCACAGGAAGTGGGGTCTTTGGGGGGCTTATATATCAGTGTCAGGTGGGCATGGTACATAGAGACTGGGAGATTGCCGTCAGCCAAACACGTGGTGTAGAGCTGAGCCAACAGGGGCGCCAGTAGGCTGGCATGGGCCCTATAGAAGTCTAGGGGGAGCCCATCCGGTCCGGGCGCCTTGCCCAGCGGGAAGGACTGGATGGCACTTTGGACCTCGAGAGCTGTAAATGGTTGTGTCAGGGCCTCCCTCTCCTGGTCGGAGAGCCAGCCCAGCGCCAAAGGATCTAGTAGGTCATTTAGCGTCTCGGGCCGGAAATCCGCCGGCAGCCCAGAGGAGTAGAGGGTTCCATAAAAGTCCCTAAAGGTCTGCAGTATGTCTTGAGGGGAGGACACAGTTCCCCCCCCTGGGGTCTGGAGGAGAGATATAGTCGTGAGAGGCTGATCATGTTGAGCTAACATGGCCAGAAATCGTCCATTTCTGTCACCCTGTTCAAAGACCCTCTGCCTGCCCTTGTGCATTTCCAGACGAGTGGCCTCGGCCACGTGGAGGTGTAAGTCACGCTGGGCCGCCATCATCAGCTCAAAGTGATCCGACGAGGGGTCAGCATTGTATGTTGCAGTGCGGTCTGTAACCATTTGTTCTAACTCGCTCAGCTGTGACGAAAGCTGTTTTTTGACACTGGCTATAGAGGAGATGTATTGCCCCCTTGTAAATGCCTTAAAGGTATCCCAGACTACGGCCGGGGGGGCCGTATCAGCATTTCTCTCCCAGAATTCAGTCAGTAGGGGGGGTACAGTAGCGGCCACGTCTGGATGATTCACCCACTGCACGCCTAGTCTCCAAAGAGCGGCACACCGCGAGGCCGGAGAGCGGAGCACCACCCTCAGCGGGCTATGATCCGACAGACCGCTAGGAAGATAGTCCGCCTCCAACACATCCGCTAACAGTGCGGGATTGGAGAAGGCCAAATCTATCCGGGACGCGGTCTTGTAGGACGCAGAGTAGCAGGAATATGCACGTACATCCGGGTGCTTCCACCTCCAGACCTCCTCCAAACCCACCGCCTGAGCCCAAGCCAGTAGGTCGGAGGACCGGGATTTCGGCGGGGTAGGTCTGTCTAGTTCTTGGGACAAGATGGCATTAAAATCCCCCATCACCATAATCTTCCCCGGACAGAATGGCGCAATCTTATTCAACACATCATATAATAGTTCTGAAGAGAAGGGAGGGGGAATATATAAATTGACAACAATGTACCTCTGTGACCACAATGTAAAGACAAGTACCACATATTTACCCAAGGGGTCCGTGCGGACTTCTTCAATTACACAGGGAAAATTCTTATGGATAAGGATTGTCACCCCCCTGGCATAGGTGGAATATGTAGCATGTATCGCTCGCTGGACCCAGGGTTTTTTAAGGGTCAGGATCTTGCTGCCCATGAGGTGAGTCTCCTGGAGTAAGATTAGTTGTGCTGGGCGGGACTTCAAGTACTGAAAAAGGGTGGCTCTTTTGAACTTGGAGTTCAGACCCCTGACATTCCAAGACAGGATAGAAAATGAGTCAGACGGGCGGTCAGCCATCTGGCCGAGGGGGTGGGGGGAGGACAGGATATAAACATAGGAGCACCCCGAGACACCTCAGGAACAGCAAGACCTCGAGTACATCACAAATCATGTCAATAAAACCTGTGCAGGGCACCATCTTTACAGAGCACAAGACATTGAGCATAACATACACATTTAACACAAAAAACAACAACAAACTTCCCAGGCACCGGGTGCCTATCCGACTATGTCCCATCCCTCCAGCAACTGCCTGAGGGGTGGGAATAGTTTTCCCCCAAACTAGAACAGTCAAAAACCTAGGGTGTAAATGAGCCCTCAAACTCGGGCCCTACACGGCATCCGCGAGGCTGCCCTCTCACGGCTAAGGCCTTCGGTCAATGTTCATAGATACAGTGCCCAAGTAGGACAGGGCACTCGAGAACAAAAAAAAAAAAAAAAAACCAAAAACAAAAAGTAGGGCAAAAATAGAATTCAGAACAAGAAAAATAAGAATCCGCATAGAACACAAGTGCAGGGGGGGGGGGGTTTGACGGCCTCCGCGCGTCGTAGTTCTTGAACTTCTGAGCGGTGCGCCTCCATGTCGGCGCGCTGAGCTACCAACTCTATATGGTAGTATGGGCAGATTCCCCATCTGGGCAGGGTATAGGGGCCAAGGCTCGGGGGGTAACGACACTCGGAGTGAAATGCCACGGTGCGCGAGCAAAATCAGCACATCAGAAGGAAAAAAGGTGAATAAATTGAAAAACAAAAAAAAAGAAAAAAAAAAGGGGGGAAGCAAATAAGATGTATGTGCTTATATAACAAGAGGGGTATGGGGAACCAGATCTCAGTCCACAGTGTAGAGTGAAAACTATTGGGGGACACAGAAACAGTTCTCTCCCCGCAGCAGCAGGATCAGGGACCAAGAGCAGCATCAGTCAGCAGAGAACGGATGGTGGTGGCACAGCGGAAAGAGGGAGAACCACAGAGCAGTGCATCAGGGTGAGGAAGGGGAGAACCGACCATCATCGAGATCTCAGAGGCCATATTCTGTTACCACAAACCAAGGATAAGTCCCCACCACAGTGGATGGGGGAAGGGGTGACCCAGGGAAAAAGCAGAAACTAGCCGCCATACTTGCCACGAGGTACATGTCATCCGCGGGCCTCAAGCCACGACATAGCCGCGTCCGGGTCTGTGAAAAAGCGCGTGCGATCCCCATCTATCACCCGCAGTTTGCTGGGGTACAGCAGGCTGAATTTAAGGCCTTGGTCTCGCAGACTTCTCCGTACCTCTGTGAAGGAGCGACGCTGGCGTTGCACCTCAGGAGAGTACTAAATAGTTTCCTTTACCTTACTGCAGTCCTGGTTTCATGTCCTCATTGCTCGTTTTTGCTCTGATGTTGCTGTAATACTACTCTGTTCTGGACACTTCCTGGTTGTCTGGCTCCTTATGAAAAAAGTAATGGGAGAGTTTAGTTTCGTTTTCCTAGCCATGACTCTCTATGCCACTGTCCACCACAGAGGCAAAAAAAACATGCAAAGACTAAACTAGTTTCAGTTTCATTTTTGCATCTAGGAGGCAGATTCTATGATTGATTTTTATCTATTTTTAATCGTTTTTAAAAGGAATCAGTTAACTATTATGTCTCTATACCCTGTAAACAGTTATTTCAGCAAAAAAAAAAAAAATCCTTTAGTGATCCTTTAATGCATTCCCTGCGTTAAGGTAAAAAATGTTCTAGCAGTTGTATTGTCCCCTACCTCCCTAAACACTTACCTTAGTCTTCTCTAGTTCCGGCTCTGAGCCCCACTGCAGTGGCACCCTTCCCACTTCTTCATCTTACAGGCAGCAGTGGAAACCATTGTCTCACACTGCTGTCAATCAAATCCTGTGAGGAGGAAGCGAGGGACAGGGCCGAGCCGTGCCCGCATGAGTGCCCCATTAGCATTTTGTTGCTATAGGGGCACTCGCAGAAGAGGAGAAGCAGAGAGCACCGGCGGTGGACCCCAGAAGAGGAATTAAGAGACCACTCTGTGCAAAACCGTTGCACAGAACAGGTAAGTATAACATCTTTTTTTATTTTATGGAAAAATTACCTTTATATCCACTTTAAGTTGTAACTAGAACAAAGTAGAGGGGAATTCTTTCTTCCTGTGACAACTAATAGGATAAAAACCACACTGAAAAGTCATCATCGTTGTGTTCTCTGTTCATGGTATTTTAGCACATCCTAATTGACCGTTAGTACTGTGCATTTCATTTCCATTCTGCTGTACAGAAAAAAACAGAACACTGATATCAAGAGAAATTATAATAACTGCATTTTAAAATACATTAAATGCAGTTTTTAAATAAAACATATACTGTATTGCCACGTACACACGATTGGAATTTCCGACAACAAATGTTCGATGGGAAGTTGTTTTTGGAAATTCTGAGGTGTATGATCCACCGGACATTTGCTGTTGGAATTTCCGACAACAAAAATTTGAGAGCTGGTTCTCAAATTTTTCGACAACAGTTTTGTTGTCGGAAATTCCGATCGTGTGTACACAATTCCAACGCACAAAATTCCACGCATGCTCGGAATCAAGCAGAAAATCTGCACTACCTATTGAACTTAATTTTTCTCGGCTAGCTGTACGTCATGTACGTGACCGCGTTCTTGACGTTCGGAATTTCCGACAACATTTGTCTGGCCGCGTGTATGCAAGACAAGTTTGAGCCAACATCCGTCAGAAAAAAAATCCACGGTTTTGTTGTCAGAATGTCCGATTGTGTGTACGCGGCATTAGTATATAAGTTGTTATATCTCTCTGGAGTTCAGATTTAAAGGTGAAAAATGGGAATTTATTTTTGAATATTCATACTTTCCTAGTTGGATGTAGCATCGGCCCGATGCTGCATCTGTCCCCAGCCAGCTCCAGCACTGAGAACCGAGTGATCAAACACCACCGATTGCTCGGGTCTCAAAGCTCCCTGAGCAGAGAGCTGTACACTGTCAGTCACTCCCTCACTGAAGTGCTCAGCTGTGGAGGGGACGGGAGCAGTGGGCTCAGGCTGTCAGTGGCTTGCTGAGAGGCTGAGCCGGGTGCCGATCCAGGCATGTGGGCGGACACCGACCACATGAAAGTAATCTTAACTGAGCCTGGACCAGCTCTGTGACCTCTGCAGACTGCGGACTTCAACCCAAAGTCTGTTGAAAATGGGTCACAGGAGTGCACAATGAACCTTACTCCTGTGATCCACAAAAGTACAGCCGGACAAGCTTTGGCGGTACTTCTCCTTTAACCACATGCAATCTACATTTATATACATTATTTTATTCAATATAAACAGCTACAAATAGTTTTTACTGAGAGGATAGCACAACAACAGTGCTCTGGTGTGGTCAAAAATTGCAATTAAGTGTCTAGGCTACAGAGCTGACAAGTTTGTGACAATATACAGAAATACTGTCAGTAAAGCTTCAGATCCCACAGCAGCTGGAGAGACACAAATTACTTATGTATAATCTACAACACAGAAAATGTGGAAATCTTCAATGGCTATGGCAAAAAAAATCAAAGCTTTTTTCCGTCAATTTAAGTATATTTTCAGATTCTTACTTATGAATTATGCATACAATTTCCAGCACTAATGAGCTTTGAATTTGGGATTACAGAAAAATAATCATGCACATGTCTCATTGATTTTCCATCTTCTGAAGCACTTGTTTTCAACCACTCCTCTGTGGAGATCATCTATGCATGTTAGTTGCTTGATTTGTTCCAATGTTTCTTTTCAAATGATAGAAAACACAGTTTCCTTAGGATTTTTTGTTTTCTTTTAGTATAATGTCTGGTCAATCAACAGGCTGTATCAAAAGCATTCGGTTATACATCGCGTTGTGAAAATGTTGTTGTTTAGCTTTTAACCTCATGGTTCCGAGTATTTTTATCTAATGTTAATGAGAAGACAAAACAAATGAAATCAAAGAATAAGGACCACGCTCATTTTGGTGTTCGATCTTGGTAACCGTAGTGACTGCAGTGGATGGCGCCACGTAGATCTCAGTAAAAGATGTCACCAGCACTGCAAACATATATACTTATTTATTAGTGCAATTTTGCATTAGTCAAATAAACAAACATTTCAGGGTCTTTTCCTCCAGGCAACATAGTGACATAGCGACAAGTCACTATGTTGTCCCGCTTGCGGCCCCCAAAATGCTGGCTTATATGACATTGCATTAATAAATGAGCACATATGTTTGCAACACAGTGATGGTGATGTCTCATTGTTTTAAAAAGACAAAACCAATGTTACATTTCTTAGCAGTACTGCTGTTTTCATGACATGCACTCGTTGTTTTAGAGTCTAAGTCCACTTTTTATACCATGTTACACCCAAATTTAGGTTGCCAAGCTGCCCCCCCCCCTTTTCATTACAAAGTCTGGGGGTTCCTCTCTATGCCAGCTGATATCACTTGTTAAATTGAGCATGGCTGTGTGGGGAAAGCCCCTGAATGTGTAAACTACAGATCCTGTCTGTTGCCATGGCACAGAGATGTATAGTGATCAATACAGTGATTACCGCACCTTTAGTCAATTGATACTTCCTCCAGCTCTGTAACTGAATGTCCATACCGTACTATATCCACTGATCATGGATGCAATGCTTTGCAGGCTCATATGCAAACAAAAACACATTTTGTTTTCTGCAAATGTAGGGGCCTTTATTTATTTTTGCAAAAGGTGAACAAAAAGGGGTTGTAAAGGTACAATTTCCCCCCCTAAATAGCTTCCTTTACCTTAGTGCAGTCCTCCTTCACTTACCTCATCCTTTTTAAATGTCCTTATTTCTTCTGAGAAATCCTCACTGTAATGGTCACCACCGTTTACGACCTTCCATCCCAGTCACGACAGCTTATCGACACTCCAACCGACAGGACCCGTTCCCATTTCATTTGCCCAGAATCAAGACGAGACACAGCTCTGTGCTTGTTCCAAATGTAATGACAACTTTAATGGTTTCTTCTCAGCTTTTTATACAGTACAAGCATGTGACAGTATTCAAAGGGACAATGAGATCTCCACCCCCCTAATCACACACTAAGGGTAATTACTTAACATTCCTTAATCAACAACAAAACACCTTCACCCACTCCGTCTCCGCAAGTACATTCCACACATAAACAGTTTTTAGCATGCATAATTATAGGTCTGGGAGCAGACCTGGGATTAACACCTGTCCGTTACAACACCTTTACACAAGGACAATGGACTGTCTCCCAGGCCCTGATGCAATTAGCATGTCACTAGAAATTAGTCACTATTGACTGGTTGGGCCAACATCTTGCAATTTCTCAAGATCCTGCAATATGAACTATTATTGAGGTCCTATCTCATGTAATACATGAATTATGATTCCCTTGCCACTCCATGCCCAGAGGGCACAGAGTGGACTCAGACCCAAGAGTTATCAGTGATACTGACACAGGAGTATCCTCCATCCTCACAAAGTCTTTGGGTGTCACGGGTCATTCCGTTACACTCACTTCCTGTTCTTCTGTCTGTAACTCCACACAGTAATGCAAGGCTTTCTCCCTGGTGTGGAGTGTCACGCTCGCCCCCTCCCTTGGACTACAGGAGAGTCAGGACAATCTCTACGTTGCAGATAGAGAAAGGAGCTGTGTGTTTGTGGGTGTCCTGACTCTCCTGTAGTCCAACGGAGGGGGCGAGCATGACACTCCACACCAGGCATCAAGCAAAATGGAAGGATGAGGTAAGTAAAGGAGGTCTGCACTGAGGTAAAGGAAGCTATTTAGGGAAACAAATTGTACCTTTACAACACCTTTAATGACAAAAGTCTTCTTTAGTCTTTAGACCTCATTATGTTCCTTGTGCTAAATTTCACACGGTCTTCAGTCCGTAGGAGCTAATTTACACATCATGCAGGGACATGCATTTTACTTCATTGTAAAATGCCTATCACCACAAGGATATACAGAAAATAGTTGTTTCCTGTATGTCCCATTCACACTGAAATGCAGCCCAGAGCTGTGCAGCAACATACTAGGATAAAATGCCAAATCGCATGGCACTGTACAGCAGTGCACCCCATCATGCTTGTTCTGCTTCCAGCAGGCTATTAGGTTGTTTGTCTGCAATATCAGATTTTACCACAAGATGGAGCCAGTGGTAAATTTGCTTGTCTGAGCGCGGCCTCAGACAAGCAGAGGAGGAGGGAGTGGAGCACTCTGGCGCTTGAGCGCCTCCAAGTCTTTGGCGCCTAGGTGAACTGCACCCCGCGCGGCGCACTCAGTCTTAGTAGAAACGGCCCTGCTGGATTGCTGGTCTAAGGTCTCGATCGGGCAAATGATTTTCCGCCCTGTCCCCTGGCTGACGCTGTAAGGCAAGTGCCAATGTTGCCTTGCGCTAGCGCCGGCCCTGGTCCTGTGATGCGTGGTCTTGGACCTGACGCCTGAACGAAAATATCCTGGATGATGCAGTGGCTTCACAGAGAGTCTCAGACACAATTTCCCTATACTTTACAGAGAAATCGACAGGTGAGGTGGGAGAAGCACACAAAGCAGTGGTTCGAGGGGAGCTCATCTCCCAAGATTCTAGGTGTAAGAAGGCACGTGAAGGGGACTTGCAAACCCTCCTTAGGAAAATTAGTTTGGCAGAGCATAAACATAAGCGTTGCACTACCCTTAAGCTGACGGCGGAACTACAATCCCTCCGTCAGGAGCTGGCGGATCTACTTGACACTCGGATTCGAGCTCGACTACAGCACATCTCCCATAGATTTTACAAATTCAGGAATAAGTATGGAATACTGCTTACTAAGGCTCTTAGATGGCAACAAGAGTCCGGTCATGTACATAAGTTACACACGACAGCTGGTTTCCCAGGAATACACTCCTCAAAGATAGCCAAACCCTTTGAGACTATTATTCTTAACTTTACCACCTCCCGGATACTCTATCGGGATCTACGGAGGCCCAGAAAGCTGAACACGTTCTGCAATATTTGGAGGTGGCCCAGTTCCCAAGGCTCACCACCCCAGTTGGTAGTCAACTGGAGGTTCCAATTTCCCAGAGGTTGCGGCGGTTATTAAGGCTCTTCTGAAGGGTAAGAGCCCGGATTCTGACAGCTTTGTGAATGCCTATTAGCAATGCCACTCTCTCCTTTCCAGCTCGATCTGTGCCTATTTTAACGCTTTAGCCTCCGCCACTGCTATGCCCAAAAAGGCACTGCTGGCCCACATTTCAGCCATCCCTAAAGAAGGGAAAGACCATACTATTCCTGATAATTATTGGCAGATCTCCCTCAACACCGATATCAAAATCCTTGCACGGATTCTGGCTAACCGGCCTAAACCTATCATTTCAACGATAGTCCACCCTGACCAAACAGGATTTATCACTGGGAGGGAAGCTAGGGATAATTCCAATCGTTCGACAGGGTGGACTAGGTTTACCTCCTGACGGCCTTGGCCAGGTTGGGACTGGAGCCCAATATTCTTTCCTGGATAACCTCACTATATAGCTCCCCAGAGGCGAGGGTAAAGGTGAACTGTGTCCTTTCTGACTCATTTCCCATCTGTAAAGTGACCTTACCCTTGAATCATTGCTTAACAAAATGCGTCTGAACTCTGCTATAAAGGGCTTTATGGTGGGCCCAAGGGAGCATAAACTATCTGCTTATGTGGATGATGTCTTATTTTATGTGTCTGACTTGTTGATTTCCCTACCCACTATCATGGCCAAACTGCGGGATTTACAATTGCCCTCAAACTTTAAGATTAATTATAATAAATACGAGATCTTGCCGGTAATTGTGCCTTCGGGACTATGTACACAGCTGTAAGCTTCGTTCTCCTTTACTTGGTGCAATACCTCCTTGAAGCATCTGGGAATCCACCTTCCGGCTCATTGATCCCAATTGTACACCTGTAACTATGCCCCTCTGCTTTCCATTATTCAAGCAGATTTGAAAAACTGGGACCCTACCACCTTTTCATGGTTGGGCCAGGTCAGTCTTAAAGATGAATGTGTTGCCTCGTATCCTCTTTGACTTGCAAATGGTGCCCATTTCTCTACCCAGGTCTTTCTTTTTAACCCTCAACAGCCTATTTTTTAAATGTGTATGGCACAGGAAAAGTCCATGCTTGGCCCTTCACACCCTGCAACGCCCCTAACGGGAGGGCAGTTTGGGTGTCCAAGTCATCAGAGCCCTCCCTGGTACAGAGAGTGCCCATGTTACCGGTACAGACAGTGCCCATGTCATCAGTGCCCTCCCCTGTACAGACAGTGCCCATGTCATCAGAGCCCTCCCCTGTACAGACAGTGCCCATGTCATCAGAGCCCTTCCCGGTACAGACAGTGCCCATGTCATCAGAGCCCTCCCCTGTACAGACAGTGCCCATGTCATCAGAGCCCTCCCCTGTACAGACAGTGCCCATGTCATCAGAGCCCTCCCCTGTACAGACAGTGCCCATGTCATCAGAGCCCTTCCCTGTACAGACAGTGCCCATGTCATCAGAGCCCTTCCCTGTACAGACAGTGCCCATGTCATCACAGCCCTCCCCTGTACAGACCGTACTCATGTCATCAGAGCCCTACCCTGTACAGACAGTGCCCATGCCTTTAGAGCCATCCCCTGTACAGACAATGCCCATGCCGTCACAGCCCTCCCTTGTACACACAGTGCCCAATGCCGTTGTAGCATGGAGATCTGCATCCCATGAAGATCGGTATCATCAACTGCGCATGTGCCAATTTCAGGCAATTGAATTCTTTGTCCCACAAACTGAATACTGACCCCCCATTCCACACCCCCTCGTGAAATACAGACTGACCCCCCCACCTCAGACCGATCCCTGTGCAATTGAAGTCGAGCGCAGAGCTACTGCTGACGAACACTGTGCCGTGTCAGATTAATTTATTTCACATGGATCGGTCTGGGGTGGGGGGGGGGGGTTCAGTCTGTATTTCATGGTGACATCCATCCCCTCATCATTGCCTCGTTTTCCATCTTCCCCTTAAGGTACTGTGTGTTCCATCTGCGGATGGCATGATAACTGAAACCGTGAGCTCTGATCCCATGAAACTGTTGGTGGCTGCTGGTGAACACCATACTTGGTGTATATAAGCTTGTTGAGTCTGCTATATCATCGTATCTAGACTGTCCACTGTTATATTGAAGTTGATCTCAAATTAAAAAGGATTGTTTTCTCAACATTTTTTACATTAACTATTTTTCTTTATTTTTTATACTATTTTGGGTGATTCGTTATTGTGGATATCCATGAGCGCGGATTTTTTGGTGTTTTTTCTGTATTTCATGAGGGTGTGTGGAATGGGGGGTCAGTATTCAGTTTGTGGGGCAAAGAATTCAATTGCCTGAAATCGGCACATGCGATACAGATCTCCATGCTACACTGTCACAGGCCCCCCTTGTACACACAGTGCCCATGCCATCACAGCCCTCCCTTGTACACACAGTGCCCATGCCGTCACAGCCCTCCCTTGTACACACAGTGCCCATGCCGTCAAAGCCCTCCCTTGTTGTACACACAGTGCCCATGCCATCACAGCCCCCCTGTACAGACCGTGTCCCTAACCATCATAGCCCCCCTGTACACACATTGCCCATGCCACCCAGCACACACTGCCTCGGATACATTTAAGCCCTCCGCTCTAGCTGTGTTGAGGCGGTCACGTGTTCCTATGACAAGCCGTTTGTCGGGTCACATGACGTCCCTGTGACTGCGCAGACTCCGCTGTCACCGGCTGTGTACGCTGACATTGCTACAAGTCAGGAGAGGGGGAAGAGTTTCCGGGCGGACTTTGTGCTTTTCATTATTTCTTCCCCCGTAGCGCATGAGCCGGTGACAGAAGGTCTGGGGTCGCAGAGGAGTCGGGAAGTGACAAAGTGAGAATCTTGGGAGGGCAATGTTATCATAGACTCTGTATTGGTGATACACGTGGGCTGACCGGGCACAGAGAGCTCACACCTCAGAACTGCTCCTATTCTGCTACACATAGGTGACATTGTGACCTTCTGCTTACATAGTTATTAAAGCTGAACTGCAGGCAGGCAGACAATAACACAGCTGTATAGTCATTAAAAATAACTGTAAAACGCATGGACCTCTCACAGCCCCCTATAACAGTAGCACTCAGACTAGGAGATGGAGGGGCAGCACTGGCAGCCAATCAGATGTACTGAATAGGTCGCTAACCTGTACATGGGCCACACAAACCTCAGGACAGGCATAGGAATCCTTTAGCCAGTAAAACAGCACCCATAAGCCTTGGTTCACATCAGTGTGGCTTTGAAATCGCACTCCATCAGCGTGATTTCAAAGGCACAATGCACAGGACCGCCAATTTCACTGTGGCTTTCAACTTTATTTAATAGAAATCAATGCAAGTTGCAATGAAATTGTAAAAGAGTAGTGCAGGAACCTTTTTCAAAGTCGCTGTAACTTGAGTCCCAACGATTTGAACGGTTCCATTGCCGGCAATAGCGTGCGACTTGTCATGAAAAATTTCACTGGTGCAAACCAAGGCTACCTGTTGGAAGTTCAGCTTTAAGAATTTAAAGTGGAATTAAACTCCTAGAAATACATCATCATTCCAGCAATGCAGTGGTTAATCCCTCTCTGGCCAATGTCATCTTCTTCCAGGTGGCAGGTTTTTGGTCTCTGGATTGGCTTTTATTAGTCAGGTTTAGTACCACATTAACCACTTCACCCCCCTGACCATTTGGCTGACTAAAGACCAGAGGAATTTTTGCGATTCGGCATTGCGTCGCTTTAACTGACAATTGCGCGATTGTGCGACGTGGCTCTCAAACAAAATTGATGTCCCTTTTTCCCACAAATAGAGCTTTCTTTTGATGATATTTGATCACCTCTGCGGTTTTAATTTTTTTGCGCTATAAACAAAAATAGAGCGACAATTTTGAAAAAAAAACAATATTTTTTACTTTTTGCTATAATAAATATCCCCAAAAAAACGATAAAAACATTTTTCCCACAGTTTAGGCCGATACGTATTCTTCTACATTTTTTTGGTAAAAAAAAAATCGCAATAAGCGTTTATTGATTATAGCATCTACAAAATAGGGGTCGATTTATGGCATTTTTATTTTTTTACTAGTAATGGCAGCGATTTTTATCATGACTGTGACTTTATGGCGGACACATCAGACACTTTTAACACATTTTTGGGACCATTGTCATTTTTACAGCGAGCAGTGCTATAAAAATACACTGATTACTGTGAAAATGACACTGGCAGTGAAGGGGTTAACCACTAGGTCGCGCTGAAGGAGTTGAAGTGGTTGTATAGTCCAGATTTTTTTTGTCACCTGTAAGGCAAGAGGCATAATGAGCTAGTATGTACCGCATACTAGCTCATTATGAAATGCTTACCTTAGAACAAGGCATCAGTAACTTACCTGGTCCACGCCGAGGTAGCTGACCTGTTGCCTTGGCGTGTCTTCTGGGTATCGCGGCTTCAGCGCTGTGAGTGGCTAGAGCCGTGATGTCGTCACTCCCGTGCATGCGCCCAGGAGACTTCTTTCCAGCAAGGTCCGGCGTCTGCCGGGCCTTCAGCCGAGATATATTTTTTACCTACAGGTAAGCCTTTATTATAGTGAAAAAGATTTTCTTTCCTACAAGAGGAAGGAAAAAAACACTGCGCTAACAAATAAATGAACAAAAACCTATGTGAATGTAGAAAAAGCTGCCAGTACTATTACTCAATAAACCAAAGTAAATAAAACAATTTAAACAAAGAAGTACAGCGCTCAATAAATCAGGACAACCATTAAACAGTTGAGAAATAATGGTGTGTTAAACAATGAAAACCAATATATGATTAAGTAATATTGAAAAAAAAACGTGACATACGTGAAAAATAAAATAAAACAGAAATAAAAAATATAATATATAATACAAGTCCATAAACGTGATCCACATCCAACTGATTGAATGAGAAGAAATTTGATGGTGTGCTGGTGATTATTATAGATGAAAATAGAGATCCTCCACCGAAAAAAGGACACCCGACTAGTGAGAATATAATCTCCTTACCAGATGAAAAGACCGAAATTGCATCAGTCTTATGGGGCCCAGGGATGTTTAAAGTCTTCCCAAACGGACTTTCTCTGAGTACCCCAGCACCCCAGCACTGATCCTGCCAGCACTGATTTACTGTGGTTTGCCCGCAGCTGCCAGCTTCCTTCCTCTGCCCTCCCGCCAACATAAGGTGTGGTTCACTTGGGAATGTAGTCCATCAAGGATGGGGGTGTCTTTAGGTCTGTAGATGCCGGTCTGCAGGATCTGGTGGTGTTTCCCTGGCTTCTCAGCAGAATCACAGGAAAAAGGTTTGTCTGCCAACCCAGCCGTGCCGTGTGACGTCACTGCCGCTTCCGCGTTCCACACTGGAAAGTGTGGAGCTTCCTGTGATTCTGCTGAGAAGCCAGGGAAACACCACAAGATCCTGCAGACTGGCATCTACATACCTAAAGACACCCCCATCCTTGATGGACTACATTCCCAAGTGAACCACACCTCATGTTGGCGGGAGGGCAGAGGAAGGAAGCTGGCAGCTGCAGGCAAACCACAGTAAATCAGTGCTGGCAGGATCAGTGCTGGGGTGCGGTATCTACCTCTAACTTTCGAGCTGGTCGATCTACTGAAGTTTTATTTTATTTTTATTTTTCACGTATGTCACGTTTTTTTTTTTCAATATTACTTAATCATATATTGGTTTTCATTGTTTAACACACGTCACTGATTGCTGCTCCTGATGAGAGGGAGTAGACGATCAGTGACAGTGTCACTATGCAGTACGGGGAGATGCTTGGTTACACTTGCCTCACCCCGTTCTGCAGATCTGTGACCCGATTGCAGGACACTGGTGGACATCGAGTCCGCGGGCACGGTCATGGAGCTCGCAGGACGGGCCTGCGCGCACCCGCATGCCGGGAATTTTAAAGTGACGCAAATATACGTTACTCTGCCCAGCCGTTATTCTGCCGACGTATATGTGCAGGAGCCGGTCGTTAACCAGTTAGGGTCCCTTTCACACAGCATGAGATCTATCCGCTGATCCCTTCTGATCAGAGCGGGCAGGTGACAGGTCCGTGTGCGCTCAGTTTCTGCAGAGAGGACACAGACAGAGCTCACTCTGCTCTATGGGTACCGGGGTTGTAAACAGATTCCACAGTCCATTTACACCCAACTGCCCTCTGAACCAATCAGGTAGAGGTGGATGGATCCCCTTCTGTTTTTTTTGTGGATTGGATTGGAGGTAGGTGGGTGTAAATGGACACAAGTTTAAAAGTAGAACTGAGGGCAAAATATAGATATTTTTTCAGTTAGGATAGATTAAGGTTGGGTTAATATATCTTTCAGGTTTTTTTTGCCCATCTGTGTCCTACTCCTATTGATGATATTTCCCTTCACGTTTTGTCCTATTGCCACAACAGGAAGTTACAGGAAATCCCTGGTAGTCACCACAATTTGTGTCCCTATGGAAAGATCTCCCCTCTATTTCTGTCCTGGTGAACACACAAGATTTTTTTTTTCTACTGTCACTCTTGGTGATAACAGTCACCAGGACAAATAGAGGAGGTTAGGGTTCTTTCACACTGATGCAGTTTTGATGCATTCCCATTGACTTACAATGCATCTGCCCTTTTGGTACGCCTTTCAAAAACTGCACCAAAGATGCTGCTTGCAGGATATTTCAAAGCGCAGTGTGAACAGTTAGGCTAGGTTTACACTGTCTGAAGGAGGAGTTGGGGAATCCCCAGAGGACTCATATTGCCTCTGTCATTCCACAAATATGATTGTGGATCACCATACCAAAGAACCAAAATATGCAAAGAAAATTTGGAACTTTTCCCAATTTTTTTTAGTTTTACATTGTGTGGGGTAGTTGTGAGTGCAGGAATCACAGCTGTTCCTGAAAACACCCACAGCCATAAGGCACTGCTCTAGAGACACACATGGCTACCATTCATTCTTAATGACACCCCCATGTATCTTAACCCGCAACGTGCTTACGGGTGCAAGAACCACAAAGAAATCACTTGGGGCAAAAGCCCCATACGATTTCCCTGCGGGTGCATTTTTAAAAAAGGTGCAAGCACTTATTTTTTAAAGAAATTCAGGCACAGCAGCCCATTCAAATGAATCAGTTGCAGTGCCTGTGCAAATGCATGCCACATACCCACATGTAGGGTTGCCCGCACACAGCAAGTGGCGGCAAATTGAACAGACATCCCCTTTACAGTGTAGGGGCCTCAGTGCCCATGCAAATGATGCTTTATACAGAGCACAAAGCATACAGGCTGGTTTAAAAAGCCCCAAAACAGATGTGCCTCAGCATCAGATTATCAGCTGGCATGAATTAAGAACGATGCCATCTCCCACCTAATTTATATCCTGATGCAGTTAATGTGAACCATGCTGGTGTTATAACCAGGGTTTGACAAATTTGCTTGTAATCTAGGAGCCAGCTAAAAAAGTTAGGAGCCAGAAAACGCACCCCGTCCCGACGAGCTTGCATGCAGAAGCGAACACATAAGTGAGCAGCGCCTGGCATATGTAAACGGTGTTCAAACCACACATGTGAGGTTTCGCCGCGATTGGTAGAGCGAGAGCAATTATTCTAGCCCTAGACCTCCTCTGTAACTTAAAATATGCAACCTGTAGATTTGTTTAAACGTCGCCTATGAAGATTTTAAAGGGTAAAAGTTTGTCGGCATTCCACGAGCGGACGCAATTTTGAAGCGTGACATGTTGGGTATGAATTTACTTGGCGTAACATTATCTTTCATAATATTAAAAAAAATGGGGATTACTTTACTGTTGTCTTATATTTTAATTAAAAAAAGTGTAATTTTTTTCCCAAAAAAGTGCGCTTGTAAGACCGCTGCGCAAATACGGCGTGACAGAAAGTATTGCAACGATCGCCATTTTATTCTCTAGGGTGTTAGGATAAAAAATATATATAATGTTTGGGGGTTCTAATTAGAGGGAAGAAGATGGCAGTGAAAAATAGTGAAAAATGACATTAGAATTGATGCTTAACTTGTAATGCTTAACTTGTAATACCAACGGCCACCACCAGATGACGCCAGCTCACACATCTGGTGGTAATAACTTGTAATACCAACGGCTCACCACCAGATGGCGCCAGCTCACAAAAAGAAAAACGGGATTTGTCAAGCCCTGGTTATAACCACAACATTCATATTAGTAAGGCACAGTTCAGGGCACAATCTTGGAGTCAACAGCTTTTAACATTCTTCTGCACATACATATATACATGTGGTTGACAACAATATGTGCATGTGTTAGGGAACAGAAGGCGCAGGATGTACATGCAAAACAAAGTTCCTGACACATAAGCAACCTCTTTAGAACTCAAAAGACATATTACTTTTGTGAAGGGTTAACTGAAATAAATGCACCTCTATTAAGTCCTGTTGGCAATCCAATAGTTAATATATTCACATGTATGTAATTGGATATGGAAATTACAGCAAATATTATTTTATCTTTATGTCTTTGCAGTAGCCTGAGAGGTTCATGCTTATGATTGTACCTAGATCGGTGTCCCATGCAGTCCCTGCTCCGTCTTTCTTCCACTGGGACACTCCCAACGTCCTCTTTGCGGAGGGTGAGATGTCTGTTCAACCAATTACTGAACTATCGGGGTATCATTCCTCAGCCCGTCCTTCTAAAGAGCCACACAACATCTACAGGTACGGTTCACAAATGCTGGCATCAGTAGGTTTGACATCTTACAAAGCATTTATAAACACTAACACTCGAGTGCTTTAAAGCTCAGCTCCAGCCATACCAGGTTTATTCGTTTTGGAAAAAGTAAGGATCAAATCTCTTCTTTTTTTCTGTGTGTGGTCCCATTAGGGAGGTTTTCCCTCTCTTCTTGTCCTGGTGACCAGGTGAATTTCCTTCACAGAAAGATGTGGAGATGCTGAGCTTTAAAGACTATGTTAACCTAACATTTCATATTCCTGATATGTGCCTGCTGTACCATGTACTTGTATCACAAAGTATCCTGTTCTTTTTATATTGCTTCCTTTGTGTGAAATACCTGGTGTTCCTGACAGCCCCTCTGCTTTCCTATTGAAAATTGACCATGCTAAGCATTAAAGCACAGCATGGTCAGTTTTCTGGCTGTACTAGGAAACCAGCCAGCTCTCTGTCAATGATCAGACTGGTGTTGACATGCCCCCCACCCCCCCTTGCACATTCACTGGGAAGTTAGGTGTGCTGCCATTTATCCTCCCCCAGCCCTCTAAACCCCTAAGCTGAGAACAGATAATATGTGATCATTTATAAAATAAAGGGTATTTACATTTTTCTTTATATGTATACATAAATGTATACAAAAGTGATAAAAAAATGTCCTTCCTTCTAATAAAGCACTGCTCAGCGCACAGGAGTCAGCAGTAAAGATTAATGATGAACATGGAATACAGACAATCGGATACACGGATAAGCAGCCGCTTAAGGAGAGAAAATATCAAATGACAGTAAACAAAAATTGGTGACTAAGAAGTCAAGCAGTTCAGTGTATACTGTAGCAGCGCTTGGTAATCAAAACGTGAGTTCTGAATAAAGTTCTATATTTAAATAGGTATCAAATAATGGTGCAGATGAACATCAGCAGTAAACAGTGTCTTCCTTAGTATGTGCTCCTTATCACCAGGGGGGCTGTGTTTCACCACGTGGGGGGATACTATCCCCTTATGGGGATGCATTTACCAAACCGAGAATATAAAACAGCATGGGATACACAACAGCCTCTGTCATCAATCTTGCACTCTCCACCACTCTGCTTGTTTGTGTCTTGCTCGTGCACATATAAAGGAATAAACTTAAATAGTGTGATAACGTTTTAAAAGGTTTATTTAAAAAAAAACACAGGTCCCCTTTAAAATGTGCGTACCACAATGCAAAAACAGATAAGCATGTAATTTTACTGTGCCTGTTTTCCCTCTCTGGATGGTTGAGGCAGGTACTGGCGCTCAGGCTCACTCCTCTGCTCTGACGCGTTTCGTCATTAGCTGACTATGTCTGAGGGCGCCCTCAGACGAAGTCAGCTAATGACGAAACGCGTCAGGACGTGGCCCACATCAGACGACCAAAAGACTGTGTACCCTGTGGATCAGGAGCAGAGGAGTGAGCCTGTGCGCCAGTACCTGCCTCAACCATCCAGAGAGGGAAACAGGCACAGTAAAATTACATGCTTATCTGTTTTTGCATTGTGGTTCGCACATTTTAAAGGGGACCTGTGGGTTTTTTTAAATAAACTTTTTAAAACGTTATCACACTATTTAATTTTATTCCTTTATATGTGCACGAGCAAGACACAAACAAGCAGAGTGGTGGAGAGTGCAAGATTGATGACAGAGGCTGTTGTGTATCCCATGCTGTTTTATATTCTCGGTTTGGTGAGTGCATCCCCATAAGGGGATAGTATCCCCCCAGGTGGTGAAACACAGCCCCCCTGGTGATAAGGAGCACATACTAAGGAAGACACTGTTTACTGCTGATGTTCATCTGCACCATTATTTGATACCTATTTAAATATAGAACTTTAATCAGAACTCGCGTTTTGATTACCAAGTGCTGCTACAATATACACTGAACTGCTTGACTTCTTAGTCACCAATTTTTGTTTACTGTCATTTGATATGTATACATAAATGTTTTGCCTTTCATTTGTATTTTAAACTGAATGGGTTGATTAACAAGGTAAGAGTTCACAAATACATACATTTTTCATGCTTCATTGGAAAAACCTATTCAATTTAAAGACAACACTCCTACATTTATTTCCATAATGTGTGTGTTTTCCTGTCCCCTGTACCTGGAAGCCATGCTCTTAAACTAGACAAAGGAAGCCGCATGGCTTTCAAACGTGGACGTTCTCCTTGACCATAACAATTCAAACGCTCCCGTTTTGCCACTGGTATGAATCCTTATTCTGCGTTGTTCAGAATTAATACCCGGATTACTCACCGTTCCTGTGGAAGGGAGATTATCTGCAGGGGCACGTCATGGCAGCCCCAAAATGTGTTTGATCAGGCACACTGGGGTGACATGAGCGTACATCCGCCTATAACCAATATGTCTTTTGCGGAGTGAACACATCCCCCCCAGACGATCGTTCTGTGCATTGCACAGGGGCCCTTTTACTGGTGGACATATCCACACTCTGCAAACACCTCTCCCCAACCTCAGGAAGTTTTTCACTAGCAGACGGGACTCAACCAGTGTCAGTCTGCCCCAGTCCGCTCTTTAGAGTACTAACACTGGGAGACACTATGACAATACATATTAAATACATCTTCATAAAATGTTCACAACATGGCAGAGCTTATTAACAGCCACATAACTCATCAAAAGTGTCATTACACAGACTTGGATTGCAGATCTAGGGAGGGGGTATTTCTGACCTGGTCTGTTATATTACTGAAAGCAAAACTATAGGACCTATGGACCTGCACAGTTATAATTAGGCATCATTTACACAGGTGTACATACATCTTCACCCTCAGGGGGTGCACAGGTGTTCCATACATACCTGTGCAGGAACCTTGTTAAAATCAATGACAAGTGGTCGGCTGCATGGATTTCCAAGCGCATCCTGCAGTGCACATGCAGATAGTGTTTTCTGATATTTACAACAGACCCACACATCTAGATGAATGGGTCTCGTTGAGTCTGTCATTCTTACATTTTGTACATATTCATTTTGCCCTTTATCTGTGGTCCACGTTCTCGGAGTAGAAAGTTGGCAGGTCATCAGCACCTAGATGTAGGAGCCTGATCCCTGCACCCCAAAGTGTTCCAGGACATTTGTCTCTGTTGGAGGGATGCTGGACATGGATCTCCTGGAATCCTGCTTTAAAAACAAAGTGCACAGTTTTGTGGCCAGGACCAAGGATCCTCTGACCTTCGCTCTAGTGACTCTGTGGGACCAATTTTGCTTGTTTTATGCATCCCCTCTGGTATGGATTCTTCCTCGACTGCTTTTCAGGATTGAGGTGAAGAGAGTTACAGCAATCCTGGTGGCACAAAACTTGGTTAACCACTTAAGACCCTTGCGATTTGGCACTGTGTCGCTTTAACTGACAATTGTGCGGTCGAGCGATGTGGCTTCCAAACAAAATTGGCGTCCTTTTTTTCCCCACAAATAGAGCTTTCTTTTGGTGGTATTTGATCACCTCTGCGTTTTTTTTTTTTTGCGCTGTAAAAAAAAAATAGAGCGACATATTTTTTACTTTTTTGCTATAATAAATACCCCCAAAAAAGATATAAAAAAACAATTTTTTTTTCTCAGTTTAGGCCGATACGTATTCTTCTACCTATTTTTGGTAAAAAAATATCGCAATAAGCGTTTAACGATTGGTTTGCACAAAATTTATAGCGTTTACAAAATGGGGGATAGTTTTATGGCATTTTTATTAATATTTTTTTTTTTACTACTAATGGCGGCGATCAGCTATTTTTTTTGTGACTGCGGCATTATGGTGCACACATTGGACAATTTTGACACATTTTTGGGACCATTGTCATTTTCACAGCAAAAAGTGCTATAAAAATGCATTGTTTACTGTGAAAATGCTAATTGCAGTTTAGGAGTTAACCACTAGGGGGCGCTGTAGGGGTTATGTGTGACCTCATGTGTGTTTCTAACAGTAGGGGGGCGGGGCTGGATGTGTGATGACTGATCGCCTTTCCCTATATCAAGGAACAGACGATCAGTGACATTGCCACTGTGAAGAACGGGGAAGTTGTGTTTACACACACCTCTCCCCGTTCTTCAGCTCCTGTGACCGATCGCGTCCACGGGTGTGGTCATGGAGCTTCGGACCGGGTCGCAGGCGCGACCCACGGCTGGGCACTTAAAGGGGACGTACAGGTACGTGCCTGTGCCCAGCTGTGCCATTCTGCCGACGTAAGGAGGCGGTCCTTAAGTGGTTAAAGGGATTTTGTACATTGTTCATTGACTCCTGGGAGATTCTCTGTGGACAACTCCTGAGGTATTTCTCTGATGTCATTATTCCTACACTTCTGAAGGTTAGTCACACCAAAAAATTCCCCCCTTTAGTGTAGCTCTTTTGACATGGGCAAGGTGGCCGCTATTAGTGCAGAGAAATGAATTCTGAGAAAATTGGCATCCAGCATACCTGTGCATAAAGTAGATCTTGCAATCCATGGTAGATCATTTCAAGGTCAGTTCCAGGACTTGATATGTAAGAGACTGCTCTTTACCTGAAAACTTAAGATTGTGCTCATTCTCTTTAAAGTATCCCAAGATACAGTGAGGCAAAAAAGTATTTAGTCAGCCACCAATTGTGCAAGTTCTCCCACTTAAAAAGATGAGAGAGGCCTGTAATTGTCATCATAGGTATACCTCAACTATGAGAGACAAAATTTGGAAACAAATCCAGACAATCACATTGTCTGATTTGGAAAGAAGTTATTTGCAAATTATGGTGTCCCGCGATCGGTCACAGGAGCTGAAGAACGGGGAGAGGTGTGTGTAAACAAACCTTCCCCGTTCTTCTCTGTGGCAGTGTCACTGATCGTTTGTTCCCTGTTATAGGGAACGACGATCAGTGACATAACATGTCCAGCCACGCCCCCCTACAGTAAGAATCACTCCCTTAGGGCACACTTAACCCCTTAGCGCCTCCTAGTGGTTAACCCCTTCACTGCTATTGCCATTTTCACAGTAATCAGTGCATTTTATAGCACTTTTCGCTGTGAAAATGACAATGGTCCCAAAAATGTCTCAAAAGTGTCCAATGTGTCCGCCATAATGTCGCAGTCATGAAAATAATCGCTGATCGGCGCCATTACTAGTAAAACAAAATTTATTAATAAAAATGGCATAAAACTATCCCCTATTTTGTAAATGCTATAACTTTTGCACAAACCAATCAATAAATGCTTTTTGCAATATTTTTTTTTTTTTTTACCAAAAATAAGTAGAAGTGTACGTATCGGCCTAAACTGAGGAAAACATTTTTTTTATATATTTTTGGGGGATATTTATTATAGCAAAAAGTAAAAAATATTTCCCAAAAAATAAAAACCACAGAGGTTTTTCAAAGTAAGGTAAGGTTTTTTTCCCCCCCAAAATTTTGAATTTTTTTTTTTATATTGTAAAAGTGTAAGCTATCTGGTCCTGGAGATTTATTTATGTTAAAGGGATTGTAAAGGTTTGTTTTTTATTTTCTAAATAGGTTCCTTTAAGCTAGTGCATTGTTGGTTCACTTACCTTTTTTCCTTCCATTTCCCTTCTAAATTTTTTTTTCTTTGTTTTCTTTGTCTGAATTTCTCACTTCCTGTTCCTCCTCAGTAAGCTGTTCTGGCTGACTAACCACCGCTCGGATGATGGTGGAAAGCTTACTGTGGAGAAACAGGAAGTGAGAAATTCAGACAAAGAAAAAAACATTTAGAAGGGAAATCGAAGGAAAAGGTAAGTGAACAAACAATGCACTAGCTTAAAGGAACCTATTTAGAAAAAAAAATGAACCTTTACAACCCCTTTAAGCTTTTCTAATTATTTTTTGGACTCCGGCCTCTGTTAGCCACAAGGGAACCTCTTGTGACATGTTACTATCAATTAGGGCTGCGCATCTTCACCGGTCTCACGATTCGATGCGATTACGATTATCAAGTCCACGATTCGATTCGATTCGGCGATGCATCACGATGCATCACGATTGCAGCGCAAGTGCGCATGGCTCTCCCCCCAAAATACTAAAGGAGATGATCAGAGACTGCAGACATGCTACAGGAGATGATCAGAGACTGCGGACATAGTACAGGAGATGATCAGAGACTGCAGACATAGTACAGGGAGATGATCAGAGACTGCAGATATAGTACAGGAGATGATCAGAGACTGCAGATATAGTACAGGAGATGATCAGAGACTGCAGACATGCTACAGGAGATGATCAGAGACTGCAGACATAGTACAGTAGATGATCAGAGACTGCAGACATAGTACAGTAGATGATCAGAGACTGCAGACATAGTACAGGGAGATGATCAGAGACTGCAGACATAGTACAGGAGATGATCAGAGACTGCAGACATAGTACAGGAGATGATCAGAGACTGCAGACATAGTACAGGAGATGATCAGAGACTGCAGATATAGTACAGAAGATGATCAGAGACTGCAGATATAGTACAGGAGATGATCAGAGACTGCAGACATGCTACAGGAGATGATCAGAGACTGCAGACATAGTACAGTAGATGATCAGAGACTGCAGACATAGTACAGTAGATGATCAGAGACTGCAGACATAGTACAGGAGATGATCAGAGACTGCAGACATGCTACAGGAGATGATCAGAGACTGCAGACATGCTACAGGAGATGATCAGAGACTGCAGACATAGTACAGGAGATGGTCAGAGACTGCAGACATGATACAGGAGATGGTCAGAGACTGCAGACATGCTACAGGAGATGGTCTATATTTCTCCTCCATACAGCCCAGTCCCTGCAGTGACAATAACTTATCACAGGTGACACATCAGATTCCACTACATGCCCGTACCCTCCCTGTGTCCCCGGATAACAGCACCCCCTCCTCCTCTGTACTTACATGCTGTTCTGCGCACAGAGGATGATTGGAGGGAACAATGAGGAAAATACATGATTTTGCCTGTGCATTTTCAGTGTGTTTTTATGTGCTGACATTGTCATCAATACGCCCTTTAAAAATGCACAGATGACAATGAACCCTCAATGAAAATATCAGTACAGCGAGGACTACCGTGTTATTTATTTTCTATTACAATTGACACATTTCCAAGTCCTTGCTGATATTTTTTATTGAGGGTTCATTGTCATCTGTGCATTTTTAAAGGGTGTAAATAGGGTGAAACTCCCCTTTAAAAAGTGCACAGGAATACACACATGGCTGCTGGGAGGGGGGGGGGGGGGGGGGGACTCAGGGATTAGATTTCACAATTGACAAAGCCCTGTGAGTTTCACTGCACTGCACTGTCTGCTGAAATTTCTCTGACTCTTTGCACATTCCAGCACACTAGGAGTTAACACAGTGGAATGTGCAGAGAGTCAGAGAAATGCCTGCACAGGCAGAGCACGTGTAGGAATCAGACTGCTGATAAAATATCTGTGATAATAAATGCTGTTATAGCCAGGGCTGTAATATGCTTTTTACAACATATGCAGAATCATACCTCATGTCTCCGTGTGTATATTACTTTCCCCTCATTTGACTCCATGTTCAGACTTGCCTCTCTCTCCTGATGTCCGTTCTCAGCCCCGCCCATCGTCTATAGCTAAAGTAACAGATCACAAGAGAGGCGGGCGGGGCTGACATCAGAAGAGACTTTGAGACGAGGGATGTGAGAGGACAGAGGAAGAGAGAGGCGGGCCGGACCATGGAGTCACATGATCGCATGTACAGTTACTACACACGGAGCTACGAGGTATGAATCTACATAAATTTAAAAAAAGCACACACAGCGATTGCCAAACAATGGATTACAAACCGCATTTATTACAAATAAAACATTTTAAAAGACCTGCTCGGAGCGATCTCCCGGGAGGGGCGTGGCAAGTCGGGATGACGTCACCCGACATCGATTATTGGGGTCACATGCATCGATGCAGAATCGGGGGGCCCCGAATCGCGATGCATCGATTATATTCAACACCCCTACTATCAATACAGTCATAGTTGTTATACCCATCCTTTTCCTGTCTGAAGATTGAGGAGAAGAAAACATTTAGTACAGTTGCCTTCTCCTTGTCATCTGTAACCATCTTCCCTTCATCGTCCTTAATGGGGCCTATATATTCCGACCCTGCATTTTTACTGTTAATATACAGTATTTTCACTCTACTACTTGTTTTGCCTTTAGTTACACTTTAAGGAAAATGTACAGCTTTCTTCGTTGTTGATTAAAATAACAATACTAATCATTCATAACAGAATTAAGCTCTTAGGACAGTGGTGGTCAACTTGGTAAATAAAGAGGGCCTCAGGTGCAGCCCCCTGACATGTTTAAAGGCTTACACAATAGAATTTGCACCCGTTTACACTAGCGTTTGCATGTTAATGTGTGCATAATGCATGCACACTGCTGTGTGTTGTGCATATGTAATGTATGTGTGCTCCAGTTTTCTTTTTTTTTTTTTTTACAACTTGTATGTGATTCCTAATGCACTGCATTGTGAGATGCATTACAGTTTGTTGAAATGTGATGCAGAACATATTTTTATTTATTTTTTCAGTACACACCGACGCTACACATTGGTGTGAAATGAAAGCATAGGACATATAAAATTACTTTGTTCTCGTGTTGGGGCTGCATTGGGCATGCTGCTCTTATATTAAAAATAGTTTTTTTTTCTGCTTTATTTTCTTTAGGTGATGTTATTAACATTGGAGATGTATCCTATACGATAAAAGATCCGAGAAACCCAGAACTGGTACCTCAGAGTTACAGTAAGTATTTTATTTTCATGTTTGTAATGGAAGTATGAATAGGCGAAATAACAGGTTGATTATATAGCATATATATTGATCCCCTGCAGATTTTGTAAGAATTGTGTAGGGGTTTCAGATATAAAGTCATTGTGTATTGGTTTGAGAAACTAGACCTTTAGGCTGGGTTCACACTACTACACTACTTTCATCCTACTTTGCTCTGTGTTCAATGTTTCCCTATGAGAGCGTCTTGTAGCGTCCTACACAAGTCAGTCCGACTTTGAAAATGCTCCCTGTACTACTTTTGGTCCTACATTGATCCTACTTCAGGCCCATTGAATATCATTGAAGTCGGACCAAAGTAGTATCCTGTTCATGAAAGTAGGATGGATGTAGGACCAATGTAGGATAAATGTAGGACCAATGTAGCAGAGCAAAGTAGGATCAAAGTAGTGTAGTAGTGTGAACCCAGCCTTAGCCAGAATTGTCTTCTTTGTTTTGGGAAACGATTAATACCCCTGTTAGCTTTAACTGCTGTCTGGGGCTCCATTAAAAAAAGATTTCCTCTTAAGCTGGTGTTTTTTTTTTTTTTTTACCCATATTACCTGTGGGCTGAACAAAAAAACAAACCGATTCCTCCATTTTATACAAGCGAGATAGATGGAGGAATGCCCCCAAGGCAACCCCCCTCCCCAGGACATTGTTTTCTGACAACTGGACTCTCTGCTTTAAGAATACACTCATGCTGGCCATACAGGTACAGAATTTAAGGCCAAAACTGGTCGTTTTCAGAAAGATCATTCGACAATCGTGCCATTAGTGCACCCAACTTGACTGACAATTTTGACCATGGGCCCAGCTAATGTTGATGGATCCGAAGCAAAATCTTTTACTGTTTACTATAATGTATACGTGTACAGTAATATCTCGGTTTGCGAGTAACGTGGTATACGAGTGTTTCGTAAGATGCGCTATATATTTTTAAAATTCTGACTTGATTTGTGAGCGCTGTCTCGCAAGACGAGCAGGACTCAAGCCGCTAGTGTATGTATTACCTTATGTAGCCAGAGGTCCGGGATGCTGGAGAACTCTGAGACGCTTAGAGACACTGTATGGGACGTGTGGATGGGGCGGGTGTAACGTGCATCGAAGCACCCAAAAGTGTCAACAGTTCCTGAGTGTCTCTTAGCATCACCAGTGCCCCTGCACCTCTGGCCTCATACAGTACTGCATACACCAGCAGTGGTTGTGGAACAAATTATCTGAGTTTCTATTATTTCTTCTGGGGAAACTCGCTTTTGATATACGAGTGCTTTGGATTACAAGCATGCTTCTGGAATGAATTATACTCCTAATCCAAGGTATTACTGTATGTTGTAATCAAAATTAAAATAATATTCTGTCTTGTATAACTTATATATGTTTTTATTGTTATCCAATGATCACTATAATCATGGAAACAATCAAATCGCGAAAATTCGTTTATTCTGTCAGTTAGTGGCCACTTTGCTTTCGACCGTCGAATAATCACTCAGTCTGCAAACGGCCTAATTTCTGTGTGTGTATGGCCAGTATTAGTCTGGTTTAAAAAAGACACAAGTCCATCCAGTTCATCCAATGACTTACTTCTGTCAATTGGAGGATCATACATACGTGGATCGAAATTCTGCCATTCTCTGCAGAACTTACAAATTTCGATCCATCTATGGCCGGCTTTTCTCCCTCACCAGGGGGACAACCTTTTTATCTAATGAATCTTGAACAGTAACACATACAGAAGTGAAAAAAAATTATGTGTTGCTCTCTCTGCTCGAATCATTAATAGAGAGTTAATACTAGCTCCGCTGCTACCTACAGCAGATGAAGATTTATCGCTTTTGGATTTGCTCTTCTTTCTCACCCCCCAACTATTCTCACAGCTTTACTCTCTTGTCTTCACTCATTATCATTATTTGTCTTCCTTTTCTATCTTCTATGGAACTACTTGGTTTTCTCTCTTCCTCCTTCTTTATTTCTAAGCCTCTACAAAATTCACAGAGCTGTTCAGATTTAGTTTTTTGGGGACAATGTGTAGTTTGCTACCCAACAAATTGAGATGATAGTGTTTTGTGACGGAACATATCATTTATTGTAATATTATATTTGTAATTTCAATGTCAAATATCTGAACAAATTGTTGGTAACACCACTGTTGCATACCTGGGATGTGAGCCTGACGTGCAGAGGAAGGCCTCATGTACAACTCCGGCTCGCGGACTACTGGCAGTGATACAGGAGCACGGTGGGGTATGAGTGCCTGTAAACAGTTCAATAGTCCCTGTAGTAGCGGTGGTCAGTAGGCAGATAGTAGATGAGCTGACACGATGCTTGATTGGTGGCAGGCTGGGATGAACCACAGAGCAGTACCAGATGCAGGCTTGCAGGGCTGGGAGCTGTAGCAGGCTGTATGAGCGAGATGCAGGGTCAGACAGACCAGATCGGTAATAATCAGGCATAGAAGATAGGCAGAAGAGAGCTCAGGTCACAAGCCGAGTAGTACTGGAAGATCATCAGACAGAATCAGCAGGCAGGATCAGAGTCTAAGGAAAGCCGGGATCAGAACAGGCAGCAGGCACTCGCAGGTAACAACAAGCTGAATCAGAATCAGAGGTGACACAGGAAACGACACATAAGCTGCAGACCAAACAGCAAGGAACCTCTGTAGGAGCCTTGCTTAAATAGCCTGCTTGACTTCAGTGTTAGTGACAGGTGTGTGTCTTAAAGTGCTAGTATGCATGCGTGCAAGCTGGGCGCTTACATGGAAAGCCTGTCTTCCCTGACAACCGCATAATCTTGTATGAGACATCACCAATGACCGTTTTATGTCATTGTTGTACTTGAATTGTGCCTCCCCTGAAGTTCTAAAATAAAAAAAATGTATTCTCGGGGGGAAAAAAAAATGTGTTGCAGCTTTTAATTATAACTACATTTACACCTACGGTTTTCTCCTAGTCCCCTACAAACCTCCACAAATACCTGTTGAATGCAGCTCATGCAGCTATCTGTCAATGTGTGGCAATGATTCTGCACTTGAAGTCAGAGCAGAGTGACCACACTTATGTAGGCTGTGCCTGCTTGGACTACAGTGGGATATAAAAAAATTGCAGGGGAATAGCAATCAGCACTGTCAATGCTGACTGACAAGCTTGTGGCATGTCAACTAGTACCTGGCTGCACCTACTGAAATCCTTTGTACTGCTTTAAGATTGGCAGTACTGTCTCTGTTGCTGAAATCCTCCCAGTGCGGGGAGCAGTGTTTGGGAGGGGGAGCATGTGAGACGCAAAGGAGGATGTCAAGAAAAGTTTCATTTGAGCTTTGTGCATCACGCAGTAACTGGATTTGGTACTTTTTTTTTAGACTGTCATACATAAGCCATTAGATGTACTTTAGACTAAGTAGGGAAGACCAAAACCCCTCTTTATTATTATCTGTCTCCCTGTTACAGATTTACCTCACTTCCTGTCTGAAAAAAGCTTGTCCCCACACCAAAAAGTGAGGAAAAATCTCTGTAATAAAGACCTGTTTAGCAGTAAAACCTGATGTTCTATTCTATTCATAACGATGTAAAAAGGTTTTGACTATAGATGCACTCTAACCCAGAGAGCAAGGATAGCTTGCCACAAATTTTCACTGGCAAGTTGTACAATTGCAGAACATTTAAGCACAAGTTCCAGTTGACACTTTTCCAATTTAAAGCGAATTTCTGTGCCAAATGTCTAGCAACTTCTAAAGTTGCAGTGGTGAATCTACAGCAACAGCTCTGCGAGTCTACAGCATGAAAAATCGGCCACAGTGACCCCTGTGGTGGGATGACTATTGCACAACATAACTGAACCAAAACTTGCAGCAGATTTGCAGAATGTTTGCAAAGAAAGTCAAAGATCTGGAGTCATGCAATGCAGACTTGCTGCAATTGTATAACAAATTTGTGAAGACTGACAAGTCTAGCAATAGCTTAGCAAGTCATTGTCAAACTTGCAGCACAACTTTTGCTATCTGGGAAAGTAGAACTATAGGCAAACATTTCTAATTTTGCATGGAGGGTTATAACCACACTCCAGGTTTTTTTTCGCCATCTGTGTCTTATTGTGGAGATTTACCCTGACTTCCTGTCCCATAGACAAAACAGGAAGTGAAAGGAATCAGTGTGAATTAGGGGAATTCCTTAGGAGCCCCCAGGTCACCAGAACTAGTGTCCCCATTAGAAGATTTCCCTCTATGCTTTTCTAGGGACAACCTAAAATGTGGGATTTTCTTTTGCGTTTACTTTCAATGGTAATGGTAAACAGGACAAAGAGAGATGGTAAACCTCCTTAAAGGAACACTAAAGCCACAATTTTTTTTTTTTTTTTTAAATAACAAAGATGTTATACTTGCCTCCACTGTGCAGCTCGTTTTGCACAGAATGACCCTTATCCGTGTCTTCTGGAGTCCCTCAGCGGCTGTCTCAGCTCCTCCTCGCAAAAGATTTCTACCTTCATGCGAGCGAGCTCGCATGGTGGAAAGCTTTTGCGAGCGCGCTCCCGTGATACTGCAGCGGCCAAGGCCGCCGACTGTATCACTCGGCCCCGCCCCCCGGCGCGCCGCGTCATCCGCTGTGATTGACAGCAGCGCCAGCCAATGGCTGCGCTGCTATCAATCCGCCCAACCTAGCCAATCAACGGCCAGGCTGGGAACCGAACAAGATGACAAGCACGCGCCCGGGACTTTCGAACGGTCAGGTAAGTAAAACGGGGGCTCGGGGGGGGGGGGGGGGGCGTTGCTGTCAGATGTTTTTTTACCTTAATGCATAGGATGCATTAAGGTAAAAAAACTTTTACCTTTACAACCCCTTTAAGGCTGGTTTCACAGTGTAGCACGGAGCGACTCGCAGAAGGGGTCCAGTGCCTCCCTGTTCACTGTTTTTGGTCCGATTTTCAGCCTGAATTTTTGGCAGCATCTCTTTTGAAATTGTGGCAGCAGACAGGGAATGAATATCCCGATCTGATGTCACAGCAGGGATTGGGGGGGGGGGGGGGGTCGAAGGGGCTGGCGCATTCATAACATGTTGCACCCTGAATATGGGTGTAACATGTGACATGTTATGAAAGGTGACCTTATCCTTTTTATTGGGGCATAGACAGCAATAAAAACCTAATAAGTGTTCTAATTCATCTCCATTCTATCTAAAAAAAAAAATAATACAATGCCTTCAGTTATACTTTAATGGTTTCAGTTGATTTTTGTATATACAGTGGTTATAGTGTGTATGTACAGTATGTTAGCATTTGGTTGTTTGTTTTTTTGTTAATGCCCAACAACTGTATCTTTATGTCCTTAAATTAGTTTGTTCTGGATGCTTAATTGTGTTTGATTTCTCTTCTTGGAATATGTTAAGGCAGCTGCACTGTGGAAACTTCCTATGTACTTAGTGTGCCTACAGCAGTTCTGATTCTCCCCCCATGAGACCTACAGCTTAAAGCAGCTATAACCTAATTTGTTTTTCTAATGCTAATATTAATGAACGATTCTATTAGAATATTCTTTTTGGCAGTGTAATCCATTCTTAGCATGACCCAGTTGTAAATGATATAAAGTGAAATATTGGAAGATATGACGTACAGTATGATATTACAGCATGCAATGGCAATTTCTTAAATATGTCAGAAACAGAAAATTCCAACACAATCTACTATCTTTTTCTTTTGCATCACATAGAGGGTTAATGAATAACAAAGTATTCAGACCACAGTATTTGAACAGGCCAGCCCTGTTGTAGGTGATTACAGAATAGTCCTAGACATTTCACAATGATTAGCAAAATGTACATAATTTTTCGAATTTGCGGGTCTCTATAATTCTTTCATATGATTTTAAATGGTACCAAAGATGCATAAAATAGCAGTATTGCTGACAAATACCAGGCTGAAACTTGTACAACTAATTACCTTTCATTTTGAATACGGTGTCTGATAATATTTCAAGTTTTATTAAAATGTAAAGTTCGAACACCCAGCTGTGCCTTCTTCTTTTCAGGTATCTATGCTAGCAACAAATCCTCAGTGCTCTAATATGCTTGGCCACACTCCCTTGTGCTCCATAACTAACCCATTAATGAGATAGACAGCCTCACTGATCCATTGTGATGGGCATATTGAAGTAGGCCTTCAACAATTAGAAGTGCGCATTATAATTTTTAAAGACTTTCATTCTCACTCCATTATAAAACAACAAACTGAAGACCAGTCAATGCCTTGTGCTCAGCCTGGATTTAGGACCAAATGGGGCTTTACAGGGAGATCAATTTGAAGACTAACAATGGTACTTGCAGACACAGCAAGGGGTTTTCTTATGTAATTATTGTTATCCTAGTCACTTTTTAGTCCAAGTGTGGTTCAGTTTAAAAAAACTATAAAATAATTTAAGCCCAACTCCAGCAACAGCTCATTTTAGATTTGTATGGAAAGGATTAGTAGTAGATTTGAAATGCTGGCTGTGCCGCAATAGGAATGTTTACTCTTCTATTCCTGTTCTATCTGATGCCTGTCCCCCTCAAAGAAATTGATGTGAAATCTTCCTTGTGGGGAAACTGACAGCATTAAAATCCTAACAGAGCTTTTAAACCAGGGGTGCCCAACCTTTTGAAGTGCGAGGGCCACTTAAGCGACTTGGTAACCGGTCACGGGCCACAATGAGCGGTCCTGGCGGATGGCAGGTCCGTGTCCTTTCTGCATATGCAACATTTTTTTTGCAAATCGTATTGAAGGTAGGACACAAGTCGGTTTACATCTGCCACTCCTTAGAGGCGAATAGAGGGTCCAATTGGGTCGGACCGTGTGAAAGGGGCCCATGGCTGCTTTCACACTGATGTGCTGTGGTTTACCCACACCTCGGGTGCAACGCAGTGTACCTTTTGGCTTTCCTGCCCTTTGCAATAGACTTCTATTATATTCTGCAGGTTTTGTGCACTTTCAGAAAGCTCACCAAACTCGCAGGTAATAACAGACGTCTATGGCTCAGTGCAGGTAACCCACAGGTGCACTGCTCTGCATCTGCGTATCAGTTTGAAAGCAGCCCAGTAACCACTGAAGAACAGATATGCCCATATATATACACTGTGATTTTAGTAATAAACTGAACTTTAAAAACAATATTCTATTCCATCCCAGAGAAGGGGGTCACGGGCCACATCAGAGGGCTTTGTGGGCCACTGGTTGGGCACCCCTGTTTTAAACCATCCGCATGCTGCTTGACAGGATACAGGGAAATTTTTCTTCACATTCTTTTATGACAACCATTAATTGTGCAAGAATTAAGATGTTTCCCAAGTTGATCCACAGACCAAGGTTCTAACCCTCTCAAAGTCCAAATAAAAGCTGCACACCTTACACTACTCAACCTTTTATTGATAGGTGCTCAAATTGAATGCCATGGATGTTGCCTTGCCAGAACTAGATATGACAATGCAAAGTCATATATGTTTCATGTGTTTACTGAGAAGACACCGTCATATAAGGCAGAAGAAGCCAAAATTTCAGAGGTCTTGCAGGGTAAGGTCTGTTTCTCAAGATGACATACTCACTATGTTGCCTTGAGAAAGGGACCCTGAAAGACCCCAAAACAAGTACAAATAAAGTTATTGGCATTGCAGATTTGTTTTAAAGTGGAAGTTCCAAGACTTTCCTCTTATTCTTCCTTGCTTTAGTTCAATGATTATGACCAATATTGAGTTTTGAACCCCAAAACCAAGTCAGCAGCCACAGCTCCCATATTTATAGCCTGGTAAGTTAAGCTTTTTAGTGGTTGCAGAGATGTAAAAGTAAAGTGGGTCATAGTTACAGTATCTCACAAAAGTGAGTACACCCCTCACATGTTTGTAAATATTTTATTAAATCTTCATGTGACAACACTGAAGAAATTACACTTTGCTACAAAGTAGTGAGTATACAGCTTTTATAACTGTCAATCAGCACATTAATGTCTAAACCGCTGGCAACAAAAGTGAGTACACCCCTTAGTAAAAAATATCCAAATTGGGCCCATTTAGCCATTTTCCTACCCCGGCGTCATGTGATTTGTTAGTGTTACATGGTCTCAGGTGTGAATGAGGAGCAGGTGTGTTAAATTTGGTCACTGGAAGTTTAACATGGCACCTCATGGCAAAGAACTCTCTGAGGATCTGAAAAAATAATAATTGTTGCTCCTACATAAAGATGGCATAGCCTATAAGAATACTAAAAAGGGAAAGAGGGGGTTTGGGACTTTGTACGAAGCCTTGGCCTGGTAAGGCCACGTGCCTCCATCCCTGTCAATATGATAAAAGGAACAGGAGGGTTGGGACTTTATATGAAGCACGTGGTTGGTGAATATAACAAGATGTTTATTAGTGCATATACATGTATGTACAAACATAATCTCTGTGTCAAGTTCTGAAACAGTTAAACATGATAATAAAATAATAACATTGGTATCAAATAACATTGGTATCAATTAGTATCACGAGGTTAAAATTCCACAATTCACCAATTTTTTGGGATGTGGCATGGATGAGCACTGATGTGGCATGGATGAGCACTGATGTGGCATGGATGTGACACTGATGATCACTGATGTGGCACGCATGATCATGAATGAGGCATAAACGAGCGATGGATGGGGATGGATGAGCATGAATGAGGATGGATGAGACAGGAATTAGGACAGATCGGCACTGTGGGCACTTCAGATCCAGCCCACAGTGCTGCTGCACTCGATGTCTCCCCTCTCCTCGTACACTGTACTGATTGGTACAGAGATGGGAAAAGCTGAACCAGGCATGCGTCAGCTTGTTGACAACTGATTGCTCCATTATTGGACAAAACGATCACGTGGTAAAGGGCCCCTGTCATGACGGACATTCCCGGGTGCGCGTGACTCTGGGAGGGCGTACTATGTTGTCCCTCCAGAGTTATACGACCGCCCTGTAGCCGTCATTTGGCTATGGCCTGGTCAGTACGTGGTTAAATTATAACTGTTAATTGCATATGTGTACAATAAAACATTTGTTATATCATTTAAAAGACGTGTTCTTAAAGGAAAAGTCCAGCCTGAGATTTTAAGGCTGGGTTTCTCCTAAGGGTCACAGGAGTGCAATTCGTTTTGCACTTCTGTGACCCGTTTGCAGTGAAGAGCAGTCTGAAGTCCGCTCTCTGCTGACGTCACTGAAGTCAGTCCAGGCAGCATGTCATCCCAACTTAGGAGGTGTGAATCCGCAAGCTGCCTTGACTGATGGCAGGTTCAGAGAGCCACTGAGACGGCCTCTCCCTGCTCCTCCACAGCTCAGTGCTCCAGTGAGTGTGGAGGAGCAGAGCAGGAGAGCTGTTGACTGACAGTCTTCAGATCTCCGCTCTGGGAGGTGAGCGAACCGAGCCATTGGCGGTATTCGGTGGCCCGGTTCTCCAGTGAAGAGGCGGCGGGGGACAGATACAGCATCAGGTAAGTATGATTTTGCAAAGAAAAGAAAAAACACATACTCTCTTTTAAACCAACGTTTCCATGGCATGCATTGAACTGCTGTCTATGGTGCTGAAGAGTGCACAATTCTTTACATTTGTTTCCAGTTGCTGCTGTTCCTTAGCTGTATACACTGCTATTTTTGTAAAGCTTTTAGTGTACATATTTTTAGTATTTCATTATATCATGACATCAATTACTTTGGTTATCACTAGTATTTCATCGATGTTGAGGTCAAAAGTTGAATTTCACATCACAGTATAAATATTTTCTGAAAACCAATATCTATAAAAGAATAACGTGCTAAACATATACAGCATTCCACCATTTTATTCTAATGGTTGTTTAGAAATATTTTTTTTGAAATAAAATGTACTGTATTTAAGATGCTGATTGACAGGTTGGTATTTGTTTGCTTCGTTTTGAAGCATTTGATAAGCAAGTTATTTGCTCTTATAACCCACTAATCATTCCAAAATGCATGCATTCATTATTACTTTTTTGTTAGTGGCTGTATGAAGAATGGAAGTTTCACAGAAACTTAGTGTTACTAAACCCAGGACCCTGCATTCACTATATCTGGTCTCCCACAGTACACAGGACATGGCAATGTAATTCATTTAGTAAATCATACACTGCTAAATACCTTTTCTCATCAGCAGTATATAGAAGTCTTGTGACTTCTATCGGTGTCTGGTTGAAGCTTGTAGGAGCCATTTTCATTCTACTCTGGCTGTCCTATGAGGCTGTAGGACCCCTGACCCTCTGTCTGGACAGTGCTGATTGGCCCTGTGCAAGAAAAAAAACTCTCTAGCAATACACACCAACCTGCTCTGTTCTATCAGGAAATGGTTTGGGGGACTATGGAAAGAGGGGATTAAAAGACAGCCTTTTTCATACAATGTGGGGGATTCAGGGCCGGACTGGCCAACCGGGATAGCGGGAAAATTCCCGGTAGGCCGCCTGCTTTTGCCTGCTGTCACTGCCTGTCAGTCAACTATAATCAGCGGCGGGCCGCAGCCGCGATCGCCGCGGCCGCCGCTGTTTTAAATTGCAGAGGTGACGGCTGCACTGAGTTTCCTGGGGCTGCTTTTTCATACCTGCAGACTGCGGTAGTTAAAAGCAGCCACGGGCCGGCAGGTTGCGGCCGCCATACTCGCCGCCTCACGAATCCCTTCTTGAACTAGTCCTAAAAGTTTTTTTTCTCCTGCTCGGCTCCTCCCCGTAGACACATGATCAGTGATGCTGCTCACTGATTAGCTAGGTAAGAACTTACCTAGCTAATCAGTGAGCAGCATCACTGATCATGTGTCTACGGGGAGGAGCTGAGCAGGAGAAAAAAAACTTTTAGGACTAGTTCCATCGTCCCGTGCGGCGCCAACAGCGCCTAGTATAATGTCTCTGCAGTGTCTGCCCGGTCACGAGTGAGGGGAGAAGTGAACGGCCACCCTGCCTTGGAGCACAAGGTGAAGAAATTAATTTTAATGCAATAAAAACGATTCTCTCTCCTACCATATCTGCACCCCCGCCCCCCCCCCTTCTCTCTCTGTCACCTATCTTTGCTGCCCCTGCAATTAAAATCTGTATAATAATCTCAGAGAGGAGGGGGGGGGGGGTGCAATGCCTCGTGAGAGAGATTATTATACAGGTTTAGGTTACAATTTGCACCCCCCCCCTCCTCTCTGTCACCTTGCTGCCCCTGCAAATTGTAATTAAAAAAAAAACGCCCAAAAAATTCCCACCTGTCCGCCTGCGGCTGCCTCCCGCACTATAGCCCCTGCGGTACGGCACTTTACCTGAAAAATGTGGTTACTTAAAGTGGAGGTTCCCCCCCAAAAAAATTCTAACACTACATTGAGAAGACTGATTACACTGCGGGTATGCGTTTTTTTTTCTCGTACATACCTCGTTATCGCCGTTTCATCCCTCGGCTCCCGGGTATGATTCTTGTGGGGCTGGGCGTTCCTAGTTGATTGACGTTCCTCCGACCGACGCATACTTGACGTCACGACTTTCCGAAAGAAGCCGAACGTTGCTGCGCAGGCGCCGTATAGAGCTGACTCTATACGGCGCCTGCGCAATGACGTTTGGGTTCTGTTGGAAAGTCGTGATGCGCAGTATGCGCCGGTCAGAGGAACGTCAATCAACTAGGTCCAGCAAGAATCGTACCCGGAAGCCGAGGGATGAAACGGCGATAACGAGGTATGTACGAGAAAAGAAAAAAAAACAGCATAACCGCAGTGTAATCAGTCTTCTCAATGTATTGTTAGAATTTTTTTTTAGGGGGAACCTCCACTTTAACTGATGGCAGTATGGAGGAGTGTGACAGGCACCCCCCATGCTCATTTACGAGTGTGACCGGCCACTCAGCCAGATTGTCATTTGTTTGACTGGAGGAGGCTCCACCTAAAGCGTCAGTATTTTAGCAGCGCTTTACTGTCATTTTTGCGCTTTGCTGGCGGTTCAGCACCGCTGCCCATTGATTTCAATGGGCAGGGGCGCTTTAGAAGCAGTGTGTACACCGTTCCTTCAGGGCCTCAAAGATGCGGCTAGCAGGTCTTTTTTGAGCATCCTGCCAGCGCACCTCTCCAGTGTGAAAGCTTTCGCATTGGAGTGAGAAGAGAGGCTCTTTCAGGGCATTTTGCAGGCGCTATTTTGTAGCGCCTGCAAAGCACCTCAGTGTGAAAGTAGTCAACACTGAGGCGCTTTGCAGGCGCTATAACGCAAAAAATAGCGTCTGCAGAGCGCCCTGAAAGAGTGGTTCCACTCACTGCAGTGTGAAAGCCCAAGTGCTTTCACACTGGAGCGGTGCGCTGGCAGGACATTAAAACATTTCCTGCAAGCAGCATCTTTGAGGCGCAATAGGAGCGGCTCCTAAAGCGCCCCTGCCCATTGGAATCAAAGTGACACTTTGCGGCCATTAAAAGCACCCCGCTAGCGACTGAATAGTGCCGCTAAAAATAGCGGCGCTTTACTGCCGATGCCCCCACCGCCCCAGTGTGAAAGAGGCCTTAAAGTCATCATCATGTGTGATTGTGCGTGTGTGCTAAGCAGACGGGGCCGCTGGTGATCCTACTCCCTCTCTCCCCCTGTACAGTGTCAGAGGCACTGGCGCAGCATTGGCAGAGGACTGTATCCATTACAAGGAAACACCCCCTGCACTGCTGCCTGTCCCTGACCATGCTGATATTGCTGAATTTATGGGTGCTGATATTGCTGAATTTATGGGTGCTGGTAAGGCCATATTTATGGGTGCTGGTAAGGCCATATTTATGGGTGCTGATATTACTGCAAGCTTGGGTGTTTTTTTTTTTGTTATGGTTATCTGAAAGATGGGTTTCAAATGTTTTGACAGGGTCGCAGTTTCAGTAGAAACGCCTCTGCTCTCGCCGTTGCACCCTTTCTCTCTCGCCGTTGCACCCTCTCTCTCTCTCGCCGTTGCACCCTCTCTCACCATTGCAGCCCGGCCCCTCTCTGGCTCTCTCATGGATTTCTCGCTTTTTTTTGGGCTGGTATATTAATGCTGTGGGGCTGGTATGAAATTATTTCCAGGGCTGGTTTTCATTCCCAGTCCGGCCCTGGGGGGATTAACCCATTGGGGTCCACAGTGAGTATAATGAGTGTGCTTTACAGAATATACAGGCTGATTTTACTGTTATGGGTTTAGTAATACTTTAAAGCAGCTCTCCAGACTAATTCTAAATGCATGGTTTAAATACATATATGTTCACAGTTTTACCTTTTAAATATTTGTCATTTTGTTTCTGCTGTCTTGTAATTCAGCACATTGCACAGCCAGAAAATATGTCTCCGTTTTATGGTTCAACCTTAGAGCTTTCTGTATCATTTGCCTGCTCACTGAACAATTTATCAATTTGATGACACTGATTCTGTTTCTGATGAGCATTTGGGAAACCGAAAGGGGGCATAATAAATTCCAAACATGAACCTGAAAATAAGATTGTCACCTTGCTGTGCTGTGGGGCAAAATTGTGTGAATCAGTTGTGATTTTTTTTTTTCAGGTGAATTTTATGAACTATGGGCCATATTCTTAAAGAATTTACGCCGGCGTATCAGCAGATACGCCGACGTAAGTCCGATTCTAAGGCCGTCCTATGTTTAAGTGTATTCTCAAACTGAGATACACTTAAACATGCCTAAAATACGACGGCCTGCGCCGTTGTATCTTAGGCTGCAATATCTACGCTGACCGCTAGGTGGCGTTTCCTTGCGGTCAGCGTAGAATATGCAAATGACTAGTCACGCCGATTCTCTAACGTACGCTTGCCCGTCGTAGTGATTTTACGTCGTTTCCGTAAGCGATACGCGGCATAAAGATAAAGATGCCCCCTAGGTGGCGTACTCAATGTTAAGTATGGCAGTCGTTCCCGCATCGAAATTTGAAAATTTAACGTCGTTTGCGTAAGTCGTCCGTGAATGGCGATGGACGCCATTTACGTTACCGTCAAAACAAATGACGTCCGTGAGACGTCATTTAGCGCAATGCACGTCGGGTAATTTACCCGACGGAGCATGCGCATTATGATCGGCGCGGGAGCGCGCCTAATTTAAATGATCCACGCCCCCTACCAGGATCATTTGAATTAGGAGTGCTTGCGCGGGTGGACTTTACGCTACGCCGCCGCAAGTTTACAGGTAAGTGGTTTGGGAATCGGGCACTTGCCAGGTAAACTTGCGGCGGAGTAACGTAAAGGACATACGGTACGCCGCCGGAGATATCTAAGAATATGGCCCTATGTTTATGTAGTTGGTAACTTGGAATTTAATTTCATGCAGGGAGTATGGTTAAGATGTAAACTTTTTCATGAGAAAACTTGTCATTATGATTATTATACCTTCGGGCTTGTTGCTGGCACTGATTAAAACAGAACTTCTAGTTTCATGTAAAAATAAATAAATCTTAGCATAAAATTAACATGTAATGAACCCAGATTTGTGAGGACAGATGATATCTCAGGACTTGTGTATCAAACATAGATGGACTCTGCAGCCATTGTAATTTTTATTACAGCATGAAGGAAAGCCGATTCCAGAGCACATAAGCATAATGACCCATTTAGCCAAATTTTCCATTTGGATGCTAGTGTACAAATAACACAAACATAGGTGTGCCTGGGCACACCCTAATCACCCCATGCGGCGATCCCTCCTGCTGCCCCCCCCCATATACATACACACACACACACACACACACACCCACACACACACACCCACGTGTTTGAGCTTTGGGGTGCACACCCAAACGCAACAGGCTGCGCACACCTTTGAATACAAAATAATATACATGTTTCTGCTTGGAGCATTTTATTTGCAGACAATATGATCCTTGCTACTTCAGCGTTCATAGAAACTGTAAGTCATAGAAAACCAGAGGCCCTTGAGATTATTTAATGATTACCATCCTAAGCTTTGATTTAATTTTTACTTAAAGACAGAAATGGTCATTAAGCGATTGATTAATCTTCTAGCCATGGAAATGTTCCCCAAAGCCATTAATAAACTCTTGTTGATCTTCTAATAGATTATAATTAGCAATTCTCTTGATAAATTATCTGTATTCTAGTATAGTCCTATTTACCTTTTAATCCATATCTAAACTATCATATCTATACTTAATAGTGAGATTATTTCAATTGCTCAGGCTGTTTAAATGTATTGGATTTGAGAAATAATTATAGATTAGATTCTATTTTGTCCAATACAATACAAATTCACGTATACCCTCAGTGGAAGCAAAGGTTTCAATCCAATATTTAATTAGGCTGAAAAATGTGTTATTTGCAGCACAGTGGCTCAGTTGTTAGCACTTCTGCCAAGCAGCACTAGGGTCTCCGGGTTGAATCCCAACCACAGCACTCCCTGCCTAGAGTTTGCATGTTCTTCCAGTGCCAGTGTCGGTTTTCTCTGTGTACTCCTGTTTCCTCCAACACTCCAAAGACATGCTGGTAGGTTAATAGGCTCCTGTCTAGGTAGGAAGCAAGAATTTGTGGGACTTTGAATGAGGGACCGCCATGTCAGGTAAGAATAACAACATAGAAATTAAGTTACAGTACATGATGTATTTATTACAATCTAGAATTCATATTGGATATTTTGTATCCAATAGATAGGTAGTCACACAACTAAATATGCTGCTCATAGCATGCAATACAAAGAGAAAATAGACATAGCAAATATACATTGATTGAAAAACATTTGTAATAGAGACAAGTAACTGTTGGCATCTAGTGGCACTCAACACGTTTTTTGGCATTACAGCCATTCATCAGGAGTGTTATGAAGTAATATACTGGAAAGGAAAATGGACAGGGGTTAATGATAATGCCCTTAGAGTAAGGGAGGACAGAGAGACTATGTCTCAACAAGGTGGAGACAAATTGGGAAACTTACTTCACAGCCTCAAGGCCAAGTCTGGTATCCACCAAGGAAAGCAGGGGTTACGGGCATGATGTCTCCCCCGGGGGTTGAGATGGGGGAACCCTCCAAGGATAGATAACAGCGCCCAGAGCACAACACTGTGGTCACAGCATGATGCAAATTACTATGTGAGCACGAGGAGTGCATGGTGTTCCTGGAACAAATGTGGCAAAAATGGATTCATTAAAAAGTGTAAAATTAGTGTAGCAAAACATCTGTGTGTTCCCTCAAGGGGACTACATGGGGGAGTGTGTGTAAAATAAAACCAAGTAGAGGGAGGAAAAAAAACATACCAAAAGATGGTGACTGAGCTCCCAGCGAAAGGGGTAACCTGTGTGTGGGATAGGTGTGTGGCTCCTTGTGATTGAGTCAAGGAAATGAACCATCCGTTGCTCCAATTAATCAATTTTTGACACATTTGTTCCAGGAACACTATACACTCCTTGTGCACGCATAGTAATTTGGATCATGCTGTGACTACTGTGTTGTGCTCTGGGCGCTGTTTTCCTGCATTGGTGGGTTCCACCGTCTCAACCCCGGGGGAGACATTATGCCCATACCCCCGCTTTCTTTGGTGGATACCAGACTTGGCCTTGAGGCTGTGAAGTAAGTTTCCCAATTTATCTCCACCTTGTTGGGACATAGTCTCTCTGTCCTCCCTAATTCTATGGACATTATCATTAACCCCTGTCTATTTTCCTTTCCAGTATATTACTTCATAACACGCCTGATGAATGGCTGTAATGCCAAGAAACGCGTTGAGCGCCGCTAGATGTCAACAGTTACTTGTCTCTATTACATATGTTTTTTCAATTGATTTATTTTACCATGTATATTTGCTATGTATTTTTTCTTTGTATTGCATGCTATGAGGAGCATATTTAAGTGTAAGTCTTGTGACTACCTATCTATTTGATACAAAATATCTGATATGAATTCTAGATTGTAATAAATAATCATGTACTGTAACTTAATTTCTATGTTATTATTCTTACCTGACATTTCTTCCTTCCTACCTACCAAATTAGGGATGGAGGCCACCATGTGTTTTTATATAGTGTGTGTGTGTGTGTCAGGTCACATTCATTTACAGGCTCCTGTTTAGATTGACCCTACTATGTGAATGTGAGTTAGGGACCTTAGATTGTAAGCTTCTTAAGGGCAGGGATTGATGTGAATGTACAATTTATACAGTATCTCACAAAAGAGATTTACACCCCTCCACTTTTTTGTAAATATTTTATTATATCTTTTCATGTGACAACACTGAAGAAATTACACTTTGCTACAATGTAAAGTAGTGAGTGTACAGCTTGTATAACAGTGTAAATTTGCCATCCCCTCAAAATAACTCAACACACAGCCATTAATGTCTAAACCACTGCCAACAAAAGTGAGTTCACCCTAAGTAAAAATGTCCAAATTGGGCCCAATTAGCCATTTTCCCTCCCCGGTGTCATGTGACATGTGACTGCGACCAGTGTTACAAGGTCGCAGGTGTGTTAAATTTGGTGTCATCGCTCTCTCTCGTTCTGGTTGCTGAAAGTTCAACATGGCACATCATGGCAAAGAACTCTCTGAGAATCTGAAAAGAATAATTGTTGCTCTACATAAAGATGACCTAGGCTATAAAAAGATTGCCAAGACCCTGAAACTGAGCTGCAGCACTGTGGCCAAGACCATAAAGTGGTTTAATAGGACATATTCTACTCAGAACAGGCCTCGCCATGGTCGACCAAAGAAGTTGAGTGCACATGCTCAGCGTCATATCCAGAAGTTGTCTTTGGGAAATAGATGTATGAGTGGTGCCAGCATTGCTGCAGAGGTTGAAGGGGTGTGGGATCAGCCTGTCAGTGCTCAGACCATATGTCGCACACTGCATCAAATTTGTCTGCACGGCTGTCGTCCCAGATAGAAGACTCTTCTAAATGATGCGCAAGAAAGCCCGCAAACAGTTTGCTGAAGACAAGCAGACTAAGGACATGGATTATTGGAACCATGTCCTGTGGTCTGATGAGACCAAGATAAAATTTGGTTCAGATGGTGTCAAGCGTGTGTCGCGGCAACCAGGTGAGGAGTACAAAGACAAGTGTGTCTTGCCTACAGTCAAGCATGGTGGTGGGAATGTCATGGTCTGGGGCTGCATGAGTGCTGCCAGCACTGGGGAGCTACAGTTCATAGAGGGAACCATGAATGCCAACATGTACTGTGACATACTGAAGCAGAGCATGAACCCCCCCCTCGGAGACTGGGCCAACATGATAACGACCCCAACACACCTCCAAGACAAACACTGTCTTGCTAAAGAAGTTAAATGTGATGGGCTGGCCAAGCATGTCTACAGACCTAAACCCTATTGAGCATCCGCAAACGGAAGGTGAAAGAGCGCAAGGTCTCTAACATTCACCAGCTCTGTGATGTCGTCATGGAGGAGTGGATGAGGACTCCAGTGGCAACTGAAGCTCTGGTGAACTCCATGCCCAAGAGGTTTAAGGCAGTTCTGGAAAATAACGGTGGCCACACAAAATTTTTACACTTTGGGCCCAATTTGGACATTTTCACTTAGGGGTGTACTCACTTTTGTTGCCAGCGGTTTAGATATTATTGGCTGTGTGTTGAGTTATTTTGAGGGGACAGCACATTTACCCTGTGTACATTAACATTTACAGCATTATATAAGTTTTACCTGTAATTAATAAATAGTTTATTGGGTGCATATGTTTATAGAATAAAAAGTTCTGAAAAGGCTTTTATATGAATCCAGTGCAAGCAGTGTATACCATCATCTTTAGTCAAGATAAAAAAAGATATCACCCTGTCTTGAAACTGGTCTCTGACATGATGTTATTGCAGCCCCACAATATGCAGCCTTGCACCTGCTACAAGCAAAGTATATGATGTCAAAGGAGTGCAAAAGGACATTTGTACAGACTCCTCTCCTGTACTAAAAATGCTTACTCTAGATCAGGGGTCTCCAAACTTTCTAAGCAAAGGGCAAGTTTACTGTCCTTCAGAGTTTATGAGGGCCGGACAGTGGTCAGTGGGAGTCGAAAAGGTCCTGACATTAGTTTTGTTTCAGTGGGAGTAATTGTGCCCTGTCATTGGGTCCCATTGTTGGTGTCATTGAGGAAAAACTGTGCCCCATTATTGAGTGTCATTGTGAGGAATTGTCCCCTATCATTGGTGTCGTCATTGTAAGGAATTGTGCCCCATCCTTGGTGTCACTGTGAGGAATTTTGTCCCTTCGTTGGTTTCATTGGGAAGAATTGTGACCCATCGTTGATGTCATTGGGCCCCTTTGATGGTGTCATTGGGCCCCATTGTTGGTGTCAGTAGGAGAAACTATGCCCCATTGTTGGTATCAGTGGAAGAAATAGTGCCCCAAGGGCCGGATAAAATCACACAAAGGGCCGCATCTGGCCCCTGGGCCGCAGTTTGGAGACCACTACTCTAGATTCACTGCATGCTGTGAGCTTCTCACACTCTGCATTATAAGCTTCATCAAATCAGACACATTTCATTGCTGGAGGATGTCTAGAATCACCTAGCACTTTTCTCCCCAGCCAAACCTGGTGCCTGCTCTATTCATTTATAGTTTTTCAGTTCTTTCAATCATAGGCGCTTGGTTTACACCTATGCGTTCTTTGGTGCTTTTTGCAGAAATGCACTACGGTTCATTTAACATGGTTTCCAATGGGACATGTTCACATCTATGCTTTTTTCAGCCATTGCGTTTTTGGAACGTGTCAGGGACCTTAAAGCGGTGGTTCACCCTCAGTGACACGATTTTACCATCGAGACAGGCATTGTAGCGCGAGCTACAGTATGCCTGTCCCGATTTTTTTACCCTCGTACTCACTGTGTACTCGTACATTATAGATTTCGGCTCCCGCGGGGAATGGGCGTGCCTATGGAGAGGGAGGATGATTGACGGCCGGCCCTGGCACGTCACTCTCCCCGAAGACAGCCGGAGTAGGTCTCGGCTCTTCACGGCGCCTGCGCACAGGCTATGCGCAGGCGCCGTGAAGAGCCAAGCCTATTTCGGCTATTTCCGGAGAAGCGTGACGCGCCAGAGCCGGCCGTCAATCATCCTCCGTCTCCATAGGCACGCCCATTCCCCGAGGGGAGTCGGTATCTTCGATGTACGAGTACACGGTGAGTACGGGGATAAAAAAATCGGGACAGGCATACTGTAGCTCGCGCTACAATGCCTGATTTTATGGTAGAAGAAATTATTTTTTTTTTTTTGGGTTTATAGGGTGAACCCCCGCTTTAAGTTCAAAACGAGGCCTTTTTTTTTTTTTTTTTGCGGTTTTTGGTTCAATAGACTTCAAAGGAGAAGCTGCAGAAAAGCATGTAGTGTGTTATAACTGTGATTTTGCCACGTTTTTTAATCTGCCCAACAACAAATTGGCCCAAAAAAAAAAAAATAATAATAAAAAACGCAAATCATGGTAACAATGCACAGCAAAAAGCACCGCAGAACCGTCCAAAAGAAGACTACATGTGAACTGCATCTTAGTGGGCATTACTTAGGGTGGTCTACATGCATAGGCTGTTTAGGAATGCCCACTCCTCCAGACATCAAATCGAGGCATATTGACATTTATTTAACCCCCCTAAGAGCCAGCCTACTGCTTGCATTAGGGAGTACTGATGGCAAACGCTGTGCAGTTTTCCGGAAGCTATGTACATCAGCCTGCCAGCCCCTCCCATCTGCCAGCATTAGATCTAACATTACTTATGTCCTATAATTGGAAAGATTTTGATTAAAAAGGTCATTAGCATGTTGATGACGGAGGAGGTGCTAGTAGAGGCAGAATGTAAGCAGATTATACTTCAGATTTAATGAACTACCAGTGTTACACCAGCAATGTCATTTCAGAATCCACTTCTTGTTCATTGAAAAGTGTACTTTAATTACCATATAATTATTTATGAATTGCAGAAGAGCTAGAGATAACAGACATGATTCATTCAAAATTCAACCAGAGCAATTAGATCAAATAGAATGATGATCAAATGAACAATGGTAAAAAGAAAAGCATAGAGGAACCAGCGGTACTAGAGTAAGGTAGATAGATGGTCAAGAAGTAAACAGATTGTTGATTAAAGCTAGCCATTTACCAGGGGTGCCCAACCTTTTGAAGAGCGAGGGCCACTTAAGCAAATTGGTAACTGGTCGTGGGCCACAATAAGAGGAGCAGGAGGATGACAGGTCCGTGTCCACGGACACAGCCCACTCTACGGGTCCTCTATTTCAATCTGATTTGCCCACATGGAAGGGGGCAGATCCATTTCTATTTTTTTTTTTTTAGATTCGGCGGGTGTAAACAGACACAAGTCCATTTACATCTGCTGCTCCATAGAGGTGAATAGTAAGTCTGATTGGGTCGGACCGATCATGTGAAAGGGCCCTAAGGCTGCTTTCACACTGATGCACTGTGATTTGCCCAAACCGCGGGTGCAGCGCAGTGCACCTGTGGATTTTCTGCGGGTTAGCTGCACTTTGCTGTAAACTTTTATTATATCATGCAGGTGTGGCGCCATACCTGTCAAAAGGATTTGTATTTCTGTCCTGTCCATTCCTAAAATATAGACCTCTCTGCCCCACAGCACATCGCTGTCTAGCAAGGATTTGGGACCTCATATTTTTGTTGCTGCAGTATCATTTTTGCTTACAGGTACCCTCCCTTCCCTTATTCTGTGAGTGGAAAGTGACAAAAGCAACATGAACTCATCGGCCCCTCAGTTGCCAGTGCTTCCATCTTCACCTGGTCTTCTTCCAAGTTCATTGTCTTCTCCCCTCTAAAAATTACATTTCCTTTTCAATCTGCAGAGCTGTCAGTTTTTTAAAATGCAATGCAATTTGACTACCTGGAGGCATGCTGTACACAGATGATGTACAGAACACCCCCTAGAAATGTTTACTGATTTTCCCAGAAGTCTGAATAAAGTCAGATTTTGGGCATCCTCGCAACAAAAATGTCATTATACTCCCACAGGGAAATCGCATTTAAAATGGATGCAGACCCTGCAACTTTCTCATTAGAATCATGAAAGTGCAGCAGCTGATTGTTAATTATAAGTCATTCCCATTTACATGCATTTTGCACATGGACACAGACAAACTGCTATTTTTTTGAGATTAACAAAAGGTAGGAATCTGCAACAACAATTCCTTTTTTTTTATTTCTTAACAAAAGTGGAGTTACTTTTTAACTCCTGCACATGTACATGGAAGTTATATCGCAGAATCACACTGAACTGGGCATGTGCTGATCAGTGTACCCAAACAAGCAGGTAGAAACATACACAGTCTCTTCAGTTATATAAAAAGCTTACCTGTCAGAACTTGCTACCAAACCAATTTTACTTCTGCTTTTACTTATACGTGTTTTTGTACACAGTTTTCTCTTAATCCCCCCCCCCTTAGTTGCACAAATATCTGTTAAAGTGGTTCTAAATATTTTTTTACCTTAATGCATTCCTTGCAATCAAAACCAGTGACGAGGGAGCAGGGGATGGGGCTGCTTCCCATTGTCTGTCAATAGATGCAGACAGGGAGGCTCTGGTGCGAGCCCGTACGAGTGGGCACTTGCCAGAAGGGAGGGGCCAGAAATGTCGGCGGGACATCCGAGAAGAGGAGATGCACAGAGCAGTTAAGTATTAACTTCATTGTTATTTAAATAAATAAATAAATAGATAAAACCACAAGCTTTACAACGAGTTCCAGATAATGCAGCTTTCTGTAATAGTGTGGCAGTGATACTCTCATGTAGGCTGTGCTTGCTTGGACTACAGTGGGATGGAAAAAATGTTGCAAGGGGCGTGGCTATCAGCATTATCACTACCGATTCACAAACTTGTACATGTCAATCAGCATGGGGACACACCTAGTCCTGCCCACTGCTTTTTTAACTGACAGTCAGTGCAGGTGAAGGAAGTTTTTTTATTTACTTTGAGTCTTGTATATCACACAGTCAGTGCATTTTCTAATTGTTTAAACTGTCATTCAGGAGCCTTAAGTTGTACATAATAGTATTAAACCCAAATCTACATATTGCAGTGAAAAAAGTGGTGATGTCTGCGCTGTGTGACAAAGGAAAGGGGACAATGTGACTGATGGGCACACTAAGGTGTCCTTTTATGAAGCAGTGAAATCTATTCACTGCTTCGTTCTCCGGCATTCACAGAGGAGATTTTACTCCTCTGTGTGCCTGTTTATGAAGCGGAGAAGATCGCTTCACCCTTGGAGGAGTGAAGTGATCTACCAACTCTTCAAACAGTGGAGAACGGCCCCTGATACTGGAATCTCGTGAGACTTTATGAGATTACAGTACCAGAAATTCACAGAAAAACCGAGATGTCAGTTTATTGAGCAGTGATAAATTATCACCGCTCAGTACACTGACAGATGGCGTGGGTAATGTAATTAAAATAACGAGTCCCCCTTCATAATATAATATATATATGTATACACATACATTGTATATACATGTATATACACACACATTATATATATCAGGGGTTGACAAATTTGCTTGGAATCTAGGAGCCAGGTAAAAAAGTTAGGAGCCAGAAAACGCGCCCCGTCCCGACGAGCTTGCGCGCAGAAAGCGAACACATACGTGACCAGCGCCCCCATATGTAAACGGTGTTCAAACCACACACGTGAGGTATCGCCGCGATTGGTAGAGCGAGAGCAATAATTCTAGCCCTAGACCTCCTCTGTAACTCAAAACATGCAACCTGTAGATTTTTTTTAAACGTCGCCTATGAAGATTTTAAAGGGTAAAAGTTTGTCTGCATTCCACGAGCGGACGCAATTTTGAAGCATGACATGTTGGGTATGAATTTATTCGGCGTAACATTATCTTTCATAATATTAAAAAAAAAAATGGAGATAACTTTACTATTGTCTTATTTTTTAATTAAAAAAAGTGTAATTTTTTCACCAAAAAAGTGCGCTTGTAAGACCGCTGCGCAAATACGGCATGACAGAAAGTATTGCAACGTTTGCCATTTTATTTTCTAGGGTGTTAGGATAAAAAATATATATAATGTTTGGGGGTTCTAATTAGAGGGAAGAAGATGGCAGTGAAAATAGTGAAAAATGACATTAGAATTGCTGTTTAACTTGTAATGCTTAACTTGTAATACCAACGGCCACCACCAGATGGCGCCAGCTCACATCTGGTGGTAATAACGTGTAATACCAACGGCTCACCACCAGATGGCCCCAGCTCAAAAAAAAAAAAAAAAAAAAAAAAATTTTTTTTTTTTTGCCCCCCCTTCCAAGCCAAGTCGCCAGGGCCCCATTTCTAGTCGCCATGGCGACCTGGCGCCCGGGATTTGTCGAGCCCTGATATATATAAATATATATACACGTACACATTATTTATATATATATATATATATATATGTATATATATATATATATATATATATATATATATATATATATATATATATATATATATATATATATATATATATATATATATATATATATAGTGTGTGTGTGTGTGTGTGTGTGTGTATATATATATATATATATATATATATATAAATATTACAGGGGGACATGGTTACAGTGTTGGGGGGTCAGAACAAGGTAGAAGGAAGTTAAAAATCTTCCTCCTCAGAACCCCCGGGATTCCCTCTTCACTCCCCGCTTCACCAGCTCTGAGATGGTGAATCGGGGAGGGTGAATTCTGACTCAGATCACCAGTGAAGTTCTCAGATCACAGCTTCATAAACTGGCCGTGTCAGTCTATGAGGATTCTCTGTGTGTGGAGAAAATCCGCGGGAGAACAAATTCAAACACTTCTCCCCCCGATTATCTCTGTTTCATAAACTGTTTATGGGCTGTGATCAGTCGTGATCCTTGGGAGGAGAAGGCACTTCACCGCGGCCACAGGCTGCCTGTCCGGACGGGGACATGATCGGTCATCGGGGGCCAGAGAGGAGGAGGAGAAAAAGATAGCGGCGGCGGCCACAGACTGCCTGCCGCGACAGAGACACGGTGACACAGGCTGGAGAGGAGTGAGAGGACTCAGAGGAGAAGAACGCGACCACAGCGAAGGCCAGCCCCACTCCCCTGATCCCCTGCCAGCCCCACCTGCTGCACATGACCCCTTTCGTCCAATCACAGGGCGCCAGGGGCCGGCTTGAGAAGTAAAATGGTGGCCGCAGTGCGGGGTCACAAAAAATTAAATTTAGATGTATGGAGCGAGGTGACACATACTGGCGCGGATTGTGCCCCCCCAAATGTTGCGCCCGGGGCCTAGGTCCCCCTCGCACCCCCCACGCTATGCCACTAATTGGGATCTGAGCAGAGGTATAACTTATTTTTGTTGCATTGCAGGTCAATGGCCAGACCTGAACCTAGTGGCTCTCCCCCAATTTGTGTGTTTGTCCCATGTGGCGTTGAGTTCACTGTAGCATTTACATTTTGCAGAGCAGGTTAGGGATTACTTTGGCGCAGTTGGCCAGATTAATCGTGTATTGCAATATGTATTAACTAAAAATCAATTTTTTTATTTTTTATTACAGTGTACAGAAGGTTCATCCAGAATTTCTGGATACATTTTAGAGCTCTATACTTTCAGGGATAAAGGCCCATAATGCAGGTATTCTGTGTTCCAGGCATTCACCCTGAGGACATATGGCAGTCTGTAGCCAGCAGGAATATACACTATACCTGTGCCTCCCAGGCACACTAATTCACAGCGCTCCTACAAATTATAAAGTGCATTACCCGATATGCCTACAAACATTAAAGTGCAATACCATATTCATGTTTGCTTACAATAAAACACATAAAAATTACATTCACTGTGTGTTTAAAAAGTGTCCATGAATAATCCAAAGTGCTTCCCGTATGTCCTTGGTTAATCAAAAAGTGCTATGCTTACAAAGTGGGATATAATCCATCAAATGTCCTTCAGTGCGTCACTCCATCAATGTGACATGACCACCACTCTGCAGAACTCACCAGAGTGCCAGGACCTCCCGAATTGAGTGGATCAGTATACGCCTTATCCCTTCCAGGAATCACTTATCCAAAAAAGCAGGCCAGTTACACTGAATCAGACGGAGACAGAAGTACAGTTTAATCACCCTTGTTTAATAATAATAATAATAAAGAGTAAGCGTAATCAAAACATAGCCAGAGTTCAGGAACCAGATCGGATAGTCAGCCGAGCCAAATGTTATAGAGCCAGAGAAGAACGTAGTAGAACAGCAAGCAGGATCAAAAGCCAGAAGGTATGTCAGCCGAGCAAAGTCTTCAACAGGAACGCAGGAGATAGTCTCTGTGATGTTGACCAAGGCGAAGGCAGAGAGCAAGTGAACTGGAAGGCTTTAAGTAGGCAGGACTGACAAGCCGGATCATCAACAGGTGAGTCACTGTGGAGAGATGGGAGATGTCAACTATCCGACAGCTGAGCGGCCAGCTCAGAGATGGAAGGGCTGATCCCAGCCCTGACATACACATTCTTCATTCCCATTATATTGAACACAAAAGAAAGAGGAACACATAGTTCATTCCCATTATATTGAACACAAAAGAAAGAGGAACTCTAACAGTTTAAAACTTTTTTTTTTATTAAAAATCCTCACATTAAAAATGCAAAAAAAAGTGCAATCAGCCCTGCACCTGGGTTTTACATTCTATTGTATTGGGGTCCCGCTCCACTATACCAAGTCTGTACCCGATGGCTGTGCACCCGATGTCTGCGAGCCTCTTGCCACTTCCGGGTGTCCCTGGTGGTTTGGTGGCACTTCCTGTAACTCCACATTGATGTATGTTCCTCGTGATGATGTCCTCAGGAGGTGTTCTCATCTTTTATATTTTATCAAAAAAATGGGTAATATAATTATTGCTAAAGTCAGAAAATATGCATTTGATAAACATGCGCTAATTTAACATAAAAACTGCAACTTACCACTATTTTGTTGTCCAGGGTCTCTTCTTTCAGAAAATATATAATGCCTGGTTTTTTTTTACTAATATTTGATGCATTATTATTATTTTTTTCATTTTTTTCAAAACTCAGGCAGATTACAGTAGGAATGGTATCTCTAACAAATTGCAATGTACGATAATCGGTGGCATAGCGTGGGGGGGGGGGGCAGGGGTTCCGTGGCCCCGGGCGCGACATTTTAGGGGGGCGACATTCCGTGCCTCCTCCTAATTTTTTTTCCTGTGTCACCGATCTCCGGCCGCCATGTTTAGTGTTTGGTGCCCTGTGATTGGGCATATGGGGGTCATGTGAGGCGTGGGGCTGGGCTGGAAGTCCAGCCTCCGCACATGACCGCCATACGCCCAATCACAGCGTGCCGGACACTAATTATGGCGGCTGGAGATCGGCTCAATCACAGCGCGCCGGAAAACTCTGAACATGGCGGCGGGAGACAAGTGTGAGCCGCCGTGGCCACTGTCTTCCCCTCCGCTCTGGTATGGCGCTGTGTTGAGTGGAGCTCGGTGGAGATGGGAGCATGGAGGGAGGTGCAGTGTCTGACACCATGGAGCGGGCTGCGGGTGGATGGAGCTGGCGGGGAGTCGGGACTCCGAAGCAGTTCTGCACATCCAGTGCTGGGGTCCTGTCCTTCCTGAGGAGAGTCCTGGAGTCTGGAGAAGAGCAGAGAGAGGTAAGGAGGACTCAGACGATGGATTTTCACCAAGCTGGGGGGAGGCGGTGTGAGTAGTGCAGGAAGTAGGACTCCTACTGTAGGAGTTAGTTGGTTCTGTGTATTAGGTCAGTGTAGGTGTCGGGGGTCAGTGTAGGTGTCGGGGGTCAGTGTATGTGTCGGGGGTCAGTGTACGTGTCAGTGTAGGTGTCGGGGGGTCAGTGTAGGTGTCGGGGGTCAGTGTATGTGTCAGTTAGGTGTCAGTGTAGGTGTCAGGTAGGTGTCGGAGGTCAGTGTAGGTGTCGGGGGTCAGTGTATGTGTCGGTGTCGGGGGTCAGTGTAGGTGTCGGGGGTCAGTGTATGTGTCAGGTAGGTGTCGGGGGGTCAGTGTATGTGTCAGTGTAGGTGTCGGGGGTCAGTGTAGGTGTCAGTATAGGTGTCGGGGGTCAGTGTAGGTGTTGGGGGTTAGCGTCGGGGGGTCAGTGTATGGGTCAGTGTATGTGTCAGGTAGGTGTCGGGGGTCAGTGTAGGTGTCGGGGGTCAGTGTAGGTGTCGGGGGTCAGTGTAGGTGTCGGGGGTCAGTGTAGGTGTCGGGGGTCAGTGTAGGTGTCGGGGGTCAGTGTAGGTGTCGGGGGTCAGTGTAGGTGTCAGGGGTCAGCGTAGGTGTCAGTGTAGGTGTCGGGGGTCAGCGTAGGTGTCAGGGGGTCAGCGTAGGTGTCGGGTGCTCAGTGTGTGTGTCAGTGTAGGTGTCGGGGGGTCAGTGTAGGTGTCGGGGGGTCAGTGTAGGTGTCGGGGGTCAGTGTAGGTGTCAGTCAGTGTAATAGTCAGTGTTGGTGTCAGGTAGATCAGTGTAATGTGAGTAGTGCAGGAAGTAGGAGTCAGGTGGATCAGTGCATATGTCAGGTAGGTGTGTCAGGGGGTCAGTGTAGGGGTCAGATAGCACTGCACTTTTTCCATTTCTTGCTATCTATCCTAAGTTTTTTGTACTGAAGTGCCAGCTGCTTTCTTATACACTTTATCATCATAATTTTTTTTTTTATTATCTTCTTAAATTAGTGCAGAATTAGCCTTAGGCCCCGTACGCATGAGAGGATCGATCCGCTGAAATTGACCCGCGGATCATGCTAAGAAATCTATCCGCTGGAATCGGCTCCAGCGGATCGATCCGGTGGTCTGTACAGACTCACCGGATCGATCCGTCCGAACCCATCCCTCGCATGCGTCGTAATGATTCGACGCATGCGTGGAATTCCTTATATGACAGCGTTGCGCACGTCGCCGCGTCATCATCGCGGCGACGACACGTCATCGCGATGGGAATTCGGTGCGGATTTCGATCCGATGGTGTGTACACTCCATCGGATCAAAATCCTCACAGGATTTATCCGCGGAAACGGTCCGGAGGACCGTATCCACGGATAAATCCTATCGTGTGTACTAGGCATGAGGGTTTCTTTTTTTCGAAGGTCACGTGTTGCAGGGTAAAGTGGAGTCAGTGTGTAGTGTAGTGGTGTGTGGTGTGCGGTGTAGTGGTCAGTGTGTAGTGTAGTGGTGTGTAGTGGTCAGTGTGCAGTGTTGTGGTCAGTGTGCAGTGTTGTGGTCAGTGTGCAGTGTTGTGGTCAGTGTGCAGTGTAGTAGTCAGTGTGCAGTGTAGTGGTCAGTGTGCAGTGTTGTGGCCAATGTAGGAATCGGGTAGGTCAGTGCAGTGGACAGGTAGGTAAGTGTAATGGTCAGTCTAGGAATCATGTAGGTAAGTGTAGAGGTCAATATAGGAATCATGTAGGTAAGTGTAGAGGTCAATATAGGAATCAGGCTGGTCAGTACTATTGTTGGAAGGGACTCAGGGAGTGCAAAAAGTCTGCAGGTTAGGGGGGCGCAAATTTCTTGCCTTCCCCCGGGTGCTGACAACCCATGCTACGCCACTGACGATAATGTAAAACATCATCTCCTCAGGTTTGAAAACCTGTAAAAATCTAGAGTACATACATTTAATTTTGGTGAAACAAGAGAAATAGGTACAATACATTGTAGGATACGACAATTTGCTCAAATCGACACAATATCATTTCCAGAAACTCTGGTAATGTATGGTAAAAAGGTACCTGATAAACCGAAAACGTTTTCAAGGTATATACAAGGATATGAGTGGGGAGCACTCCAACCTCAAGAGACACAAGTCACAAGTGCCAAGAAGGCTGTGCCAATGATTGGAATTAAAATCCTGAGCTGCATATCTGACAATCCACAATGTATAGTATATGCAATGTGAAAAAATCTTTTTCCTGAAAGTAGGGCCGAAACAACTAATCGATAACTAATTGTCAACTATTTTCATAATCGATTAATCGGCCAGTTGATTAGTTGGCCTGCATATAGAATGCATTATTTGTTTACATAACAGGAAATACAGTGCAATAAACATACAGCTCAGTACACCATCCATACATGTCACTAAGTGCCTGAGAATTTGTGAATGTGAAAGTGTGAGGAGCAATGCCTCATGGGACATGTAGTCCTGGGCAGGAAGTGAGTGGTTCTAAAGGCAGAAGTTTTTTTTTACCTTGCTATAGCGGGCACTCTATACTATACTTTGCAGCTTGCTATTGAGGCACTCTGAAGGCAGGAGGAGCCAGAAGCATCGGTGAGGGACCCCAGAAGTGGAGGATCAGGGCTGCTCTGTGCAAAACCATTACACAGAGCAGGTAAGTATAACAAGTTTGTTAAAAAAAATCACTTTAAAGACTCTGTGCAGGGAAGCTCAGCATCTGAACCCAGAGAAAGTGGAGGTAATAGAAGGAATTACAATTACTGTAGTTGGTTATTTATATTTACCACTGCGTATGGATATTTAAGAATAAATTGCCTTTTTTTTATTTACATATAAACTAAATTGTACACCACACTTTTTTTAAGATTATCCGATTAATCAAAACAATAATCGGCCAACTAATTGATTATGAAAATACCTGAAAGTAACTGTTTATATTCATCTGTACATGAGTATTCCAACCAGTAATTGAAGCATTCATATTTGATAGGTGGTTGGGTCATAATTTGGCTTACATTGAATGAATCAATAGCTCCTTTCTGCCATGTGTCAGCAGTTCAGGATGCTGATGATAATGTAATTGTCTGAAGAATATTTTTTAGGCTAAGCATTATTTTAAAGTGGACCTAGCCTCATATTTTTTTTTCTTAATTCTAAGGAACGTGTGAGTGTGACATGTTCACAGAAACCACAGAACTCCCCCATATAATGCCTTCATCTGCTTGTTCTCCAGAAGGATGAAACCATCTTTGATCAGGCATCACCCATTATCCGCATCTATTACCTAAACTGAGAATGTTGCTTCAGAGATGACACAATCATGTAAATCCTGCTGCTTTTATGATGCACATGGCTGTTCACAATTGTCTGAAATAGATTGGTCCCTTGCTGTGGCCTCTGATTTTGTGACTTGCTACAAAGTTACAGTGTTGCAGAAGTGACTGAGGAAAGGATTCTTCCTGGCTGCAGCAACACTTGTGATAGTTTAGACAAAGTCACTGGAACACAAGGACATCTTTTTAACTACTGTTCTACTAGGGCTTTTTTTGTTTTTTCATACACATGTTAAAATCTGCATTGTTTGCTAGAAAATTACAATTATATATTTTCTGAAAACAAAAGCGCTATTAAATTAAATGGTGGCAATCATTGAAATTGCAAAAAACTATGACCCAAAATTGTCTATAGACAATACATTAAAAATCTTTCCAGGTTATGAGTTTAGCGTTAACCAGGAATTATGGCCCTGGAACCATTGCTTTTATTCCAATATTTGCAGGGATATCTAACATATGTGGCCAGATTTATGTTTATATGCAGGCACATGTCCTATGTTCGTGTTTGTATTTGGGTGTGTACAAGGGTGTCAGGGTTTATTTTATTAACATTTTTTAAATAATATAATTGGTATCACTTTTTTATTTTATTTAACTTTATTGCTAATACAAGGAGGCTAATAAGCCCCTATGTGATATCATGTACAGGTGACAAGTCTTTATGGAGACATCAGGGGTTTATTAGCCCCCAGTGTCTCCCCTTCCCTTTACTGCAGCTAATTAAGAACAGATTATGCTTGATCAGCTGTTTACTGTGCCACAGTAGCTGGACAGCTCTGAACACAGAAGAGTGCCTCTCACTCTCCATGCTGAGGAGCTTTACCCATAGGCAACAGTGAATCAACGCAGGGAGCCTTTACATCCATCCAGATCACATTTACATATTTAAAAGCACTTGCAGAAAGGGAGTTTACCGGCTGAAAAAAATCAATACCAAGCTGAAGCAGGAGCTGTAAGCTTGTTTTAACCACTTGAATACCTTGGTAGAGGGGGTTAATCAGAAATTATGAAGTATCTTTTGAAATTTCACCATTACTGTATATTGTGATTTGTCAGTAATTTAATTTAGGGGTTGTAAAGGTTTGTGTTTTCCTTCTTTTTTTTTTTAATAACAAACATGGTATACTTGCCTCCTCTGTGCAATGGTTTTGAGATTGGCCCCGATGCATAGAATGCATTAAGGTGAAAACCCTGTGGCCCTGTACACACGGTCGGTCCAAACCGATGAAAACGGCCTGAAGTCCAGTTTCATCGGTCCGGTCTTTTTAGATTTAGAGAACTTGCTTTAAAATCGAACCGATGGACGGCTGACCATCGGTCAAAACGATGGTTAGTACACAAAAGCATCGGTTCAAAACCCGCACATGCTCAAATCAAGTCGACGCATGCTTGAAAGCATTGAACTTCATTTTTTTCAGCACGTCGTGTGTTTTACGTCACCGCGTTCTGACCCGATCGGTTTTTGAACTCATGGTGTGTACGCACATCAGACCATCGGTCTGCTTCAGCGTTGAACCGATGAAAACGCTCCGTCGGACCATTCTCATCGGATGGATCGACCGTGTGTACGCGGCCTCAGGGTTTACAACCCTATTAATCAAGCAAACTTGTAAAGTTACTGAAAGGTCTACTTTAATATCACAGCCTAAAACAACATGTTGCTGATCTCATTCACTTCTTTATAAGATTAAGATACATATAAAACACTAGATACATTTTTCTAAAATCATTGTTTTGTCTATTTTTTAGTTGCTGATCCATTATGCCAAGGAGTTGTCCAACACCTAAGATGGATAATGCAGAAAGACCTCCTAGGACAAGATATCTTCCTCATTGGTCCCCCAGGTCCACTAAGGCGTTCCATTGCTATGCAGTATTTGGTAAGTTTATGCATGTTCCTGTCTAGTGCAACATGGAATTTCTATTCGCTTCTAGTGCAGATACAAAGTCGGTATGAAGTACATATCCTTAATGTACAGTGCAGGACAAAAGTTGGATATTCAAAGATCATGGGTTATGGGCGGCTACCTTTAGGTGACTGGACACTGGTAAAACTTTGCTGGATACACCCCCTGGGAGCACCTCATGTTTTTTACTAGTGTACTTAGGTGGTAGAGCTTTTCTCCTTTACCACTGACCATTGTAATGGGCAAAGCCTGAACCATAAACGGGCATCAGCAACCTGAGCAGGTAAGATAGGATCACCCCATTACTGGACTGATACTGTAGCTTCACAGCAAGTATGTGACCCAATATCTCTATTGCTTGCTTTTCACTTATTATGTGTATCGCAAATAGTATTTGTTTTTATGTTAAAAATGATAAAAAAAACATGATTGCCTTTGAAAAGTTATTTATTTATGGAGTGTAAAATGTTTCAAACTTGGTAGTAAAATTCCAGTATTTACTGTAGAGTTTAGTCTCAGGTGGATGAGTAAAGGTGTTGCATCAAGTTGTACTACTACCACCACTTCTGCCTAGAGCCCTTTTTATGGTTTCAGGCAGTTCCTCCCGCCCTTTTGCCACAAGGACTTTGCTACAGAATGTTTGTGTAACGGCTCTGGTGAACGGGAGTGAACCACAACTGCGGATAGGGAAGGAATTCAATGCACTTTTCTACGTTATGTGAGAATTCAGTATTGGGCCCCAGGCGTCACTCCAATCAGAGAACAGGAGTTTGCGGGTTTTCTACATCATCTCTCTCTCTCACATAAAGGAATGCGTTGAGCTACTAGGGGTGGACGTATTACAACATGCATCCAACCACTAGCGTTAAAAGATTACAAAGCACATGATGATTCCAATGCATTTCTCTTATGCAAGTGATTATCAGTAAGGGAACCCAGGGGTCACTCCAATCAGAGAACAGGAGTTTGGGGGTTCTCTACATCATATCACTTAAACATAAGGAAATGCATTAGATCACTAAGGGAGTAGGTATGAAATACCTCAACCCTTAACATAGAAAAGATAAGGCGAACATGTTCAGTAACTTAGGGCATGGGCCCATAAACAAGTAACACTTATGTCAAGCACGTAGTAAATGAGGATAGTGTAGGCAACTAATAGTTGCGTAAAAGAGGCAAATATAACTCAGCTAATTTGAGAGTATATGTCCCTTTAAGATACTCCACAGCCATAGCCAACAGGCACAACAGTCAGTCCCAAGCAGTATCTTGGTATCTAATGAGCCAGAGTTAAATACAGCAATGTTTAGCAGCAATATACGTAGCCGGTCTTTCTAAGGCACTACAAGTGAAACAATTGCTACTTATCCGTTTGCAGGGCTTGAGTTTAGCAGCAAGGGATTCCGTAGTGTAGGGAGTCAGAAAGCAAGATCTCTTAGGTTTTCCCCAGCAATGGCAGCCTGGACGTAGTGAAGGTCTTTTCTAGCTGGCCATTATGTTGCAGCCTGAGTTGATGTCCAGTGTGGTAGACTAGAACTCGGCAAAAAGACCAAGACCAAGCGCAGCACCCATCCTCACCAGGAGCACCCTTCCAGATGGCTCAGACTCAACCATGGGCCGGCCCCCAGTATCTGTCGGGCAGCACAGCGTAGTCCCTGCTGAAACCATCCTTCCAGGTGCAATGACGTCATTGGATTGCATCCACCCTCCCCATGTAGGAGGTGCTTCAGCACTCCGCTGACAACTGATAAGGACAGATAACACACCCAGTCCCAGCCAAAAGGCCGAGAAGCGACAGGGAAGACACCACGATCAGCACGGCCAGAGTGCAATAGCCGAGCCTCGCCCTGGGAGAACCACCTTCATGATCATGGTGTCTCCCCTGCCAGGTAAGTATATCTTGAGTACAGTAAAGAACTCAGACTACCCCCCCCATTTATTTCCACTGCATTGCTTGTTAGGTCTCATGGAGAGGGGGTAGGGTTATGGTGGTATACCTAGGGAGAGCATGTTCAACAAAGCCAGTGTCACATGAAGGTAGCAGTCTATAACCACAGTCTGTGAATATTCCGTCCTGTCAAAATTCCTTTTATTTGTCAAATCCATATCTTAAAGAAGTTGATCTACATGCATGTTGATTAAAATAAAGAGGAGCTCCAATCTCCCCCCCCCCCCCCCCCCCCAAAAAAAATGTAAACTCAGCAGATACAAATACTGTATCTGCCTACATTTAATATAAGGACACTTGCCTGTCCAGGGATCCAGCGATGTCCTCATCTGAGCCGATTCTTCAATGGGCTTTTCTTAAATTCACTTCAATCCATTCACATGATGCTGAAGCTCTGTCTCCCTTGTGTCAGGAAGCGCTCAATAACAGGGCTGAGTTGTGGTAGCTTTGATGTCACATTAGGGCTTCCATTGCCCAACAATTGTTGGTGCTCCCTCCTCCTCCTGCAGTAGCTACACACTGACGCAGGGAGCCACTGCTTCTGCATCACATGGCTCCACCAAATCTGTGATCGTACTTTGTAATAGATGCACTTTAAAAAAAAAAGGCTAACTATCCTTGTTATGGCATATGCTAAATTGCTACTGGTAAGCTCTTACATACAAAGTTCATGTGAACTGTGACAAACCAAATATACCAAAATTGAATACTGACTAGCAAATTTTTAGTGTTTAGCAAAGGAACTTTTGCTAAACACTTGCCTAATTGAACCGTCAGTTTAAATTTGCCTATTACACTGCAGATGCATAAAAAAGTGTAAGTTTTCTTTCTTGGTTTGAAAGTACTCCTATACCCTTTCCTGTTACAGGAGCTAACAAAGAGAGAGGTGGAATATATTGCTTTATCCCGAGACACCACTGAGTCTGATCTGAAACAGCGAAGAGAGATACGATCTGGAACTGCATTTTACATTGATCAGGTAAGCTGTTATCACACCACATTACTCACATTTGTTAAGATTAAACCTTGTTCTTAATGTATGCAGAGTTGAATCTAAGGTGTGATTGTAGGTGTAAATTTAATTACTCATCAAATAGCTTTATCAGCTAAAATGTGTTTTACTTTACGAAGTTTGCAGAAGAATGATGTAAATGGCCACCAACAATTAATGACCCATTTTGCCTTCGGTCAGCAGTATTCAGATATTTAATATTATACAGGACTTATATAGTGCCAACAGTTTACGTAGCCCTTAACAATATCAATTTAGTTGAAGCATCCAAGAACAGTTTGGTGACAAACAATGTGTTTTCCAGCACGATGGAGCACCTTGCCATAAGGCAAAAGTGATAACCGAATGGCTTGAGCAACACAACATGGACATTTTGGGTCCATGGCCAGGAAACTCCCCAGACCTTAATCCTATTGAGAACTTGTGGTCAATCCTCAAGAGGCGGGTGAATAAAAGAAACCTCATACATTTTAACAAACTCCAAGCATTGATTATGCAGGAATGGGCTGCCATCTGTCCGGATGTGGTCCAGAAGTTGATTGATAGCATGCCAGGGCAAACTGCAGAGGTCTTGAAAAGGAATGCTGCAAATATTGACTCTGCATCAACTGTACATGTAATGGTCAATAAGTGTATCAGTGTATCATAGTAACATCTGACAAAAAGATCTAAAAACACTGAAGCAGCAGACTTTGTGAAAATTAATATTTGTGTCATTTTCAAAACTTTTGACCACAAGGTGTAGCTGGATGGCGACTAGAGAAGCTGTGTTCTCTCTGCGCTCCTGCCATCCTGCTGAAATCCTGGGGATATTTCCATCCTGTTACACTTGACTCAGGAGCCCACACAGCGGTGATTCGTCACACAAATCCCAGCCATCGAAGACCTAATGGCCCCTGCCTCGGAGCCGTTAGGTCTTTTTGTTAGCTGCCATCTTGTCATCTCTTCAGTGTACAGGCATTCACACGCGGCCCTCCTGGACCTGGAGCCTGGACCTGGACCTGGACCCTCCACACCTGGCTCTTGAGGGGTAACTTTTAGCAGCGCTCCTTGCTCACACTGCCTGCGTGGGTTGCGGGCTGCGAGTGCGTCTCCGGCCCTGGTGCAGAGTACAGCAGCCATCTTGAGTTGTGGAGTCGCCAGTGGGGCTTCTCTGATTCCCTGCCACTGGGTGACAGTCGTCCTTCCCCAGCCTCCACAGGAGTACTGTTGCCTGCTGTCTGCTGCCATGTCAGATTGTCAGGGGTATATACTGTCTGTGGCCCTGCAGGGACTCTGGGCATGTGGTCTAAAGGCAAGTTAACCTCCTCCACACCAAACAAAAAGGCTCCTCCTGCCCCAACAGTAGGCCTTGACGCTACTCCGGCAGGGAGATGACATGCATTATGCATAATTAAACATGGTCAGTTCCTGTTACACGGGACAACACAGCAGAGAGACAGTTGACAGACATTACAGCTGATAGGAGTTAGTTTGGAACCACCCTGCCATTCATTTGTCGGTGGAAGAGCGCAAACCCCTTATCTCACCCTGCTGGACCACCACTTCGATCCAGGATTGATCCAAGCCTCTGGGGACAACAAGGACCCATTTAACATTGATCCAGACCATCTGGGATCTCAAGCCTGTATGACCTATTGTTGTATAACAGATGTGTCCACCCCATTCGGTAAGAGTACCTAACCCATCTATGCTGTGAAGATTTTGAGAGTGACTGCAGACAACTTGTTTCCCTCTTACTCTGAGCAACTTAATGGGAAGATATCATCTTCACTGTGTTTTTATTATATGGACTTTGTTTCACATTACCTTTTGAAGCCTACCTGCTTCTCTGAACTGTATTATTAGTTTACATACTCACATTTTGGTTTATTTTTTCACCATTCACATTGTGTAATTGTCACTGTTACCCACCGTAATTAAACATGGCTGAATCTTAAGAGCACCCTGCAATGTCCTCAGTGCCTGCACCCGCTAGAGATACTGCAGCCATTCTGTCTCCAATAGAGCACAGTAGCTCTTCCTTGCTCTCCTGCATGGACAAGCTGACAGAGGACTGTAACCTGAAAGAGGAAAGGTCTGCCCCGTAACACACTTCCATCCCTATAACATATAGTCAAACAAAAGGATTTGCCCCGGGACTTTAAGTGAAGTGGGTACCGTTACCGCCAGTAAGAATAACAATAGTTATTACAGTATATAATTTATTCAAGTAAAATTCTTTACATGTATAGATAACACCAACAGTTGCCAATAAAAAGATACAAAAAATATTGGTACATAAATGTAGTATCGGTCAGAGTACACAGGCATCATACTACCCGACTAGTTTCGCAAGATCCAGCTCGCTCTTCAGGGGTGTGTAACACTGTACCTAAGATGAAAAAAATATCCATATATGTTTGGCAATATGGCACAGTATTGGTTTGTAAAGGCACAGGGTAGGAGAGGGTTGTGGGTCCCCATACTCATCACTGAGCTTGACCATGGCTACAGGTGTGCGCCCCCAAGACGGCGGCAACAGGTACCTCACCCGGGAGCTGAAGGGGCGGAATCAGAAAGGGACCCCACCAGGGGCCAAACGGAGAGCAGATATGGCATAGGTGTAGTGATGTATCCATAGAGACCTCGTTAGTCCATACATTTTTTTCCAAGAAATGGAGCCTGCCTTATGTAGACGCAGCTATTTCTTGTATAAATAAAAGCCTGACTTCTCTGGTGGACAATGTACAAGTGATAAAAGATCCTTCTGAAAAGAAATTGGAATCTTACTAAAATCCTCATTTATTTTGGCCGGCTCAGTTACCCAACCTGCTGTAGCAGCAGTCGATATGTGTCAGGTCATCAAGCAACAGGTAAAACGGGCTAAAGGATCTGCCTCCGAAACAAGCCAAATTTTGGGAGAATTTGCCCATTAGAGATTCTATTCTGCAGGCATCTCGCCTTACACTGCAGCTGGTGCATATGTGCAGAATTCTTTGGTTAAAGCATTGGTCAGCAGACGCTCCATGCAAAAAGCTTTTGGCCAGTTTCCCCTTTCATGGCAAACGCCTCTTTGGGAATTACCTGGAAAGATATATCCAAAAAATATCGAGCAGTAAAACCACTCTTTTACCAGAGAAGAAGAAAAACAAGCGTCCTTGTTTTAAACGTTTGTCAGTTTTCAGCAGCATGGCAGACAGAAATCCAGGACAAGTGGGTAGTATTCACAGTATCCCTAGAGTACGAACTGGAATTTCGAGAGATCCCATCTTCTCAGTTTCGAAGTTCAAGGCTCTCCAAAGATCCACTAAAAAGAAGATTCTTCTTCAAAGGATTGGATCACTTGCTGTCTCAAGGGGTGATCACAGAAGTACCCCTAAAAGAGCAAGGTTCAGGTTTTTATTCAAACCTGTGCTAATGTACGTATTAATAAGATGCACTGACACCAGCGCAAATATTACAAGAAGTAAATGACAAACAGCCCGTATCGAAAAAACAGCCCGTATCTGCCGGGTGTAAACACTTGACGCGGTGACGTCAGAACGTCACCTCCCAATGTTTCGTCTCGATTGGGACGTGGTCACGGGATACCAGTGACCACGTCCCCATCGTGACGAAACGTTGGGAGGCGACGTTCTGACGTCACCGCGTGTGTAATCGCTGTACTTGTAGGAGGTTCTCCAGAGGATGGGCTTTCCGCTCTGCTTCATAGATTGGTTGAGAACCCTTTGTTGGCCTCCTTTTGGCCCCCTTTCAGCTTAACCGGGGTACCAGGTAGGGCTGCCCCCTCTCTCTCACACTTTTTGTCTAGTCATGAAACCTATCTTGATGGCCCTCCATGTTTCCCCTGAAGTTTGAGATTTAACAGTGGGCTGATTTGGACGAGATGGTAGCCTTGTATGCCAATGACCTGTTATTGTTCTTGAATGACGCGGGTGTCTCTTTACATGGGATTCTTCAGGTCCTAAATACATTTCTCTGATTACAGGCCTCTGGGTTAATTGGCACAATTCATTACTTTTTCCAAAAGACCCGGGAGCAAGAGCGTCCTCCTCTGGAGCCCTTTCGCTATTGTGTGTTGATGCATTCACCTATCTTGGGATAGTTATTTCTCGTCAGGTTACTGAATATGTGCTTCTGAATCTTCACCTGTACTATTGGACGTCAAGGCTAGACTGAAGGCCTTCCCCCTTTCTTTTATTGGCTGTATTCATTTACTATAATGAAAATCCTTCCAAAATTCATATAGTTGCTACTTAAAGTGGATGTTACTTTTTTTTTATGTCACAATGTAGAGAATAAGATTTCCTATCATCTGTGCCCAGTCTTGCCACACAAGTTAATCCAGTGCTGAGCAATCCTCTTTTTGTGGTTCAGTGAAATAAAACAGACTTCCAGATAAAGACCAAAGTCCTTGCTTTGAGTGACAGGTTATTTACATATCTCGTGCACTAGCTTGCAGACATGCACAGCTTCTGTAAAAAGTGCACAATTTACATCCCCCTCCCCTCTCCTCCTCTACTCACCTCTGCAGCTCTCCCAGGATTGGCTGTCTTTCCTGTGGTTTAAATGTTTTCAAAATATGGGGTGATTCACAGTTCAGTGTCATGAGGAAATGCTCCAGTGAACAGCCATCAGAATATACATAGACAAGTGATATGGGAGATGTATTTAGTCCGAGCTTGAGTGATCTTCTTCTTCTTCTTCTTATTGTTATATTGCAGTGTGTGTGTCTGAGGTCACCTGATCACATATGCAAAATTCCTATATTACCAGGATGTGTTATGTGGGGGAGGGGTGGATTTCTCACTTTTTATACTTGCACCCAGTAAGGCTGAATGAACTCAGGGCTGGTTCAAATTAGTGAGCTGTGGGAGATCGCAAGTGATTTGCACCGCACTGCTGTTCAGATCACATGCGATGTTTGTGCGATGCGATTTCAGCCATACAAACTGTATGGCTGAAATCGCATCTCATTTGGACCAAACACGCACAGGACCCTTTTTTTGGTCCACACCAGAATCGCATAGGTCTTTACACCCATGCGATCCGATTCATGTCCTAACTGTCAGTTCACAGTGCGATATGCAAGCTGAAATAGGGGTGTCATTACCATTGTATGACACTCCCCAGCAGTTCGCATATGGCAGTGTGAACTGCCGTGCGAGTCGGGTGCGATGTGGGAACCCACAGTGGATTTTCAGCGTTACCGAATCGCACCAGTGTGAACCCAGCCTCAAAACATACATCCTACAAATGTCACCTGACTGCTCCCACCAAGGCTCGGTTCACACTGGTGCGATTCGTTAACCCTGCGAATCCACTGCGGGTTCCCACATCGCACCCGACTCGCACAGCAGTTCACACTGCCCTATTAGCTGTGCGTGTTTGGTCCAAATGCAGTGCGATATTAGCCATACTATCTGTATTTCTGAAATCGAATCGCAGACTTCACACGTGATTTGCGCTGCAGTGCGGTGCGAATCACATGCAATGTCTGGCATCGCACCACTGTGAACCGGGCCCAAATCCCTACAAATGCCACCTAACATTTTTTACAATTTATTTTCGTACTAATTTTTTTCATATTGATGGGGGGGCGGGGTTTTATTTTTAAAATATATTTTTTCATAGTGCTTTTGGGAAAGGGGGTGGGGGGATGGTGCAGTGGACGGTGTCAGTAGGGCAGTGGTCGGTGTCAGTGGTCGGTAGGGCAGTGGTTGGTGTCAGTGGGGCAGTGGTTGGTGTCAGTGGGGCAGTGGTTGGTGTCAGTGGGGCAGTGGTGTCAGTGGGGCAGTGGTTGGTGTCAGTGGGGCAGTGGATGGTGTCAGTGGGGCAGTGGTCGGTGGCAGTGGTCGGTGTCAGTGGGGCAGTGGTCGGTGGCAGTAGGGAAGTGGTCTTGGGGCTCTGGACCGTGTCGGTATGGGGGGGGGGGTGCAGTTGTGGGTGTCAGTGGGGTAGTGAATGGTGTCAGTGGTCCTGGGGCTCTGGACCGTACCGGTATGGGGGGCGGTTGTGGTGTCAGTGGACGGTGTCAGTGGTCCTGGGGCTCTGGACCGTGTCGGTATGGGGGGCGGTTGTGGTGTCAGTGGTGGGTGTCAGTGGACGGTGTCATTGGTCCTGGGCCTCTGGACCGTGTCGGCATGGGGGGGGGGGTGGTTGTGGTGTCAGTGGGGTAGTGGACGGTGTCTTTGATCCTGGGCCTCTGGAACGTGTCGGCATGGGGGGGGGGGGGGGGCTGTGGTGTCAGTCATTTTTTATTTTCAATTTCAATTTTTGATCTTTTTTTGCAATTTTATTTTTTATGTTTTTTTATATCGTTTTTATCAGCCCTGTTGGTGGGCTTTGGTGACATGTCAGGGGTCTAAACAGAGACCCCTGACATCTCCCCTTTCAGACAGAGAAAGGACATAGGACAGAGTCCCTAGTCCTTTCTCTTCATTGAAGTAGAATGGAGGGAAGACAGTGTCTTCCCTCCATTCATAAACTGAGCAGAGTAACACACAGGTTACTCTGCTCAGTTATCACAGGACACACAGCGATCGGTAACGAACATACCAGCCCCTGTCTCTTCATCCTGACAGATCCCCTGCGTGCCCCCCCCTCCTCGCAGCCTGCGGTAGAGGAGAGGAGAAGATAGGCATTTGTAAAAACACTGGCGGCTGCGGGGAACGAGGTGGGGGGGAGGAAGACAGTGGAGGATGTGAAAGACACGGAGGGGGAGTGGAGGACTAAGCGCTGCCTCTCTAATCTCCTGTTTCTTGTGCACTTGTGCAGGAGTAACTGGAGCGCGCTCTGTCACTCCTGCACATGCACTTCAGTCTCCCCTGGCACGAGGCTCGTCCTCGCAACGCTGGCTGGCCAGGGGAGTGTAGCGGTGGGCAGAGGAGTCCTCTGATGTCACGACTCCGCCCACCGAGCGCTGGGAATCAGAAACGCCCACCAATTTGGCGATATTGTGGGGCTCCTTACAGCTGAGGGGGTGAGTAATAAAAAAAAAACAATACATGCAGGAGGCATGCATATCATTATAGATATTAAATATGTTCATATCTTGTAAATGATGGTAGTGGGTTTACATCCACTTTAACTCCCCTCAGTGGATTAACCAGATTTAATCAAGTATTTCTTGTGGGGCTCTCAGTCGTCAAGCTATACATTTTCCACATTAAACAGACTGCTCCTTCGGGGTGAACTGGCTGTGCCAGGTTGCTAAAAGTATTTTATAGCTTCCCAGTTAGTAACGGCACACTGGTGGCTGCAGAAGCTGTGGAAAGAAACAGGCAGCACTCACAAGTAAGCTTATATTAGATTATCAAAAATTATAATTGTTTTGTATTGATATTACAATGATGTTATAAAATGAAAGTGTATTCAATGTCCATATATTTCCTTTAAGCAGACTCGCACAAACTACCTAATAAATTTATGGATGCATATCCAGAACTTCTAGACTTTAGTACAAGCTCACCAAATATGTAATGTGTTGCCCATCTGACTACATCTGTAGAAACATAGGGTTGAAGAGTGAGGAATGTAGGCTGCTAAACTGACAGGGACAATGCACCTTGAAGCCTCGTACACAGGATCAAATTTTCCACAGACAAAGCCTCTGACTTTTGTCCAAAAGGCGTTGGCCAAAAACTTGTCTTGCATACAAATGGCAAACAATTGTCGGCCAACAAACTTGAACGTAGTTGCGTTTTAAATGGTTTTTCAGCTCTTTAGCGCCACCCTTTGGGTACCTTCTGCAAATGTTGTGTTTGGTGAGCATTGCTTACGAGCATGCGTGTTTGTACTTTGGACTTTTGTCCGACGGACTTGTGTACATATGCTTGGGAAATCCGTCAACAGACCGTTGTCCGCGGACAATTTTAAAGCCTGCCATCCAACATTTGTCTGCGGAAAATCCGACAACAATTGTCCGATGGAGCATACAAACGGTCGGATTTTCCGCCAACAGCCTGTCATCACACAATTCCCATCAGAAAATCGGATTGTGTGTACAAAACTTTATACTAGTACCTTATAATTTGCCTCTATAAGCATTGGAGATATTCTGGTCCTGAAATTTGCTCTCTGCTGCCATTGTGCCAGGCCCAGTCCTAGGCTTATATATTAGATAATTTATGTTGCCTTTGAAAACTTTAAATAGAAATAGGTGATATGTACTCTAGTGCTGTGTGAGTATGTGCACAATTACTTGACTAGTTTTTATGTTCCTTACAGTTAAAGCTTGAAAACGGAACCATAAATGATATACATTTGCATTTAGATTTCATCTTTAAAAGAATATTTTGTTTTAACCGTGGTACAAATTTGGAAGTGAGTTTGCATAAGCTGGGTTATTAAATACCAGAGAATGCAGACTGAAACTGTTGTAATAAGAATTGGATTGGCCTTTTCTTAAGGTTCTTTATTTTCTATCATAATTTGCAATTTTAATACATTTGGGTTCCTTAAATTGGATATTATGTTGGATATGGATAGATAGACTGAAAGGAATCCATTTAAAAATAAATTGCCTCATATTGTTCCCTTGATCTGCTCAAGGGGCCAAGAAGCTAATTACAAAAATGGAACTGGAGACAGCTAATTATAAGCAACCATTAAAACCTGGATTTTAATTTGTGTACACGTGAATGACGAGAGGATTTCATATGCAACAACGTTAACTCATTCAGCACTTTCTCTTTTTGTCAGATTGTTATATTTATAATTCTATCTGACTTCTATTATTGTCTTAGTTTTACAAGGTATATTCTGTTTTGATGATTTTAATTGCATTTTCTCGAAATATGATCATAGTTAAGAAAAGACAGAGTGGCTTTTGAATTTTAGTGAGAATATGTTTCTAAACCAAGACACCTGTCTCCAAAGTATCTAATGGAGACTTATATTACTTTATAGGATGATGACATAACTTACAGTAAAGCTGAATAGGCTGAGCTTGATTGCACCAAAGCATGTATGGCGGTGTGAGTCAGAAAATTGCAGCTAACATTGGAAGCTGCTGAATTGAGTTTATTGCAAAGTTTAGCATTTATTAAAAGATCACATCATAGTTCCACTGTTTTGGATCCATGCAGGACCCCATCATCAGACATTAAGGGGTCCTGTGTGCTTCAATATGTTGGAAATGTAATATGTTTTTTTATTTATTTTTTAGATAATTTTAGGACTCTAATGCCCTGTACACACGATCTGTACATCCGATGAAAACGGTCGATGAAGCTGACTGATGGTCCATCGCGCCTACACACCATCAGTTAAAAAAACGATCGTGTCAGAACGCGGTGACGTAAAACACAACGACGTGCTGAAAAAATTTTAAGTTCAATGCTTCCAATCATGCTTCGACTTGATTCTGAGCATGCGTGGATTTTTAACCGATGGACGTGCCTACAAACGATTGTTTTTTTTCTATCGGTTAGGTATGCATCGGTTAAATTTAACCACTTCCTTACTGGGCACTTAAACCCCTTCCTGACCAGAGGACTTTTTGCGATTCGGCACTGCGTCGCTTTAACTGACAATTGCGCGGTCGTGCGACGTGGCTCCCAAACAAAATTAACGTCCTTTTTTCCCCACAAATAGAGCTTTCTTTTGGTGGTATTTGATCACCTCTGCGGTTTTTATTTTTTGCGCTATAAACAAAAATAGAGCGACAATTTTGAAAAAAAATAAAATATTTTTACTTTGTTGCTATAATAAATAGCTAAATTTTTTTTTTTACGTTTTTTTTTTAACGTTTTTTTTTTTATCCTCAGTCTAGGCCGATACGTATTCTACATATTTTTAGTAAAAAAAAAAAAAAATCGCAATAAGCGACTGGTTTGCGCAAAAGTTATAGCGCCTACAAAATAAGGGACAGAATTATTATTTTTTTTATTTTTTTTTTTTACTAGAAATGGCGGCGATCTGCGATTTTTATTGGGACTGCGACGTTATGGCGGACACATCGGACACTTTTGACACATTTTTGGCGCCATTCACATTTATACTGCAATCAGTGCTATAAATATGCACTAATTACTGTATAAATGCTTTTTTTTTTACTAGAAATGGCGGCGATCTGCGATTTTTATTGTGACTGCGACGTCATGGCGGACACATCGGACACTTTTGACACATTTTTGGCGCCATTCACATTTATACTGCAATCAGTGCTATAAATATGCACTAATTACTGTATAAATGCTTTTTTTTTACTAGAAATGGCGGCGATCTGCGATTTTTATTGGGACTGCGACGTTATGGCGGACACATCGGACACTTTTGACACATTTTTGGCGCCATTCACATTTATACTGCAATCAGTGCTATAAATATGCACTAATTACTGTATAAATGTGACTGGCAGGGAAGGGGTTAACACTAGGGGGTGAGGAAGGGGTTAAATGTGTACCCTAATTAGTGTTCTAACTGTGGGGGAGGGGGGGTGACTGGGGGGGTGACCGATCTGTGTCTCTATGTACAAGAGACACAGATCCGTCTCCTCTCTCCCCTGACAGCACCGCTGTCTGCGAGAGCCGGGAATGAGAGATGATCTCATATGTAAACATATGAGATCATCTCTCATTGGCCGCACAGATCACCTAGGAAACGGCCGCTCCGATTGGCCGTTCACGGCGATCTGTGACTGGCTGTGTCCAAGGGACACGGCCAGCACAGCAGTTCCCCGCTGCGCGCTTGGGAGCGCGCGCGGGGGACGTGTAAAGGAGAGGCCGTAAAAACACGGCCTGTTAGAGATTGGGAGCCGCGCTGAGGCCGTACAAAGTCGTACGGCCGTCAGCAAGTGGTTAAAACAAGATTGCTTTTTTTTAACCTATGGATAAATAACCGATGGGGCCTACACACGATCGGTTTGGTCCGATGAAAACGGTCCATCAGACCGTTCTCATCGGTTAGACCGATCGTGTGTGCGCGGCATAATATGTTTTTAAGGTGTGTTAGTGACATATTTTCACTCATATCTTATGTGATGCCAGTCATCAATTGCTACAACATCCTAAATGTCAAGGTATATTCCAGTATGGTGTGCGATGGGAAAATATTAAAGAGGAGCTCCAGTCTCCTATGTAAAAATTTTAAAATCAACAGCTACAAAAACAGTAGCTGATGACTTTTAGTAAACGGTCTCTCACCAGTCCCTCATTCCAGCGCTGTGCTTGGCCCATCTGTTTTCACCCTGTGTATTTCTCTACCTGGTGCTAGCATCTTTACTACGGACACCCAGCTGTGACAGCTTGTGACTTCACAGCCAGGTGCTCACAGTGTATACATGAGTGGCACTGTGAATGGTCCGGCAGTTTTATGGGACCTGTGACATGTCCAAGAAGACTGCAGGGGGCAAAGAGAACTGCCAGATAGGCAATTGAAACAGATGTCGGAACGGGTACCTATCAAAATCGGGTACTCGTTCCCCCCCTCCTCTCCAAAAGCTCAATTTCGAAAACAAGAGCGGGGAGGGAAGGCCTTACCGTAGAACTTCACCTTTTGGGGGGAGAAAAGCTTTAAACACACCGGGCTAGATTCAGATAGCCCGCCGTAACATTGTGCGGGCGTAGCTTATCTCAGATACGCTACGCCGCCGAAACTTAGTGAGGCAGGTTCTGTATTCACAAAGAACCTGCGCCCTAAGTTACGGCGGCGTATCGTAAATCTGCCGGCGTAAGCGCGCCTAATTCAAATTGTGAAGAGGTGGGCGTGTTTTATGGAAATAAAACATGACCCCACGTAAATGACGTTTCTAACGAACGGCGCATGCGCCTTCCGTGAACGTATCCCAGTGTGCATACTCCTATTCACGTTGCAAATAGTCAATGCTTTCGACGTGATCGTAATTTACGCTAAGCCCTATTCGCGAACGACTTACGTAAACAACGTAAAATTCGACGCTGTCCCGATGTCCATACTTAACATTGGCTATGCCTCATATAGCAGGAGTAACTTTACGCCGGAAAAAGCCTTACGCAAACTACGTAAAAAAATCTGCCGGGCACACGTACATTTCTGAATCGGCGTATCTAGCTCATTTGCATATTCTACGCTGAAATCAACGGAAGCGCCACCTAGTGGCCAGCGTAAATATGCACCCTAAGATACGATGGCGTAGGAAACTTACGCCGGTCGTATCTTGGCAACATTTAAGCGTATCTCAAATTGAGCATATGCTTAAAGTTGCGACGGCGCGGAATCGGACTTACGACCGCGTATCTACTGCTAGGCCCGTCGTAAGCCTTTATGAATCTGCCCCACACTCTCTTTAAAAGTGCACTTTAGTCTTTCTTGAACACCTAAATCCAAGCATAATATTTGCAGGTCAATTGCCCAACTGAAAAAGTCTTGGTGCAAACTAATATGCACATTCTTGATTATTTAGAAAAAATAATTCCCATACCCATCTCACTTCATTGTGAAGGAAGCATAACATCCAGAAAAGAGTATCAAGTCACTACCACTTGGGAACCAGTTCCCTTTTAAGATCTTTCCCAGATCAGACTCTCTCTGTCCTAAACTAATATGCCAAATTATTCGTGATCCACGCTTCTGTAACATTTCCTCTTTGAACTTTTGTTATAAAAATCTATTTATGCAGTTACAGCAAATGATAGAAACCTTGACTTGCATTACACATAATTGCGCTTGGTCATTAACACAGATAATTAGTATAAAACCTATTTAGGTTTTTTATTTTGATTAAGCCGTTCCCTGTGGTGCCAGGAACTTTGCATGCTTTCAGAACAAAGGTTTATCGTACAGGAATCATTTAGTATGCAGTGCAGAAAGGTTTACTTTAGGTTGAGCTAAGTGGGTTTCGTGATAAAGGTGGTTATAAACATATAGAGTTTAGGAATGGTTTTAGGATGTAAGTGTTTGGGTAAGGGAGGGTAATGTCCTATTTTACACTAGCAGTGGGGGGGGGGGGGGGGAGTAAAACCATATGGTACTTGCCCACTAGACATATTTAACTGTGCAGGGTTTGAGGGGTTAAAGCGGCTCTGCACTGCCTGTCAAATGATTTCCGAAGAGTGATCTGAATGCGGGGTTATTCATCGTGACGTCATGGCTTCCTACATCACTTCCCGTTTGTGCCAGTAAACAGGAAGTTGGGTCAGTGGTGGCCATCTTGAATCCATGTGGTATAGTAACCATATTGAATGCAGGCATTTGCGTTTTTTAATGTGAGTGCACACTTGGAATTGTTTTTAATTTTAACTATAGCTAGAAAAATTACTGCACTATGGCTTTCTAATTTATTGTTTTTCATGATGGCCATGAAGGTGACTTAGAAGACTGCCTGAAAAGACAGCCTAAATCTAAGATATTGTGAACCCACTCATTAAGCTAAGAGTGTCAGGAAGGTCTGGTGAGTGCACAATTTGAGTGTGAGAGCCAAGAGAGCAGGGGATTTGTGTTTTGGATACTAACAAACAGGAAAAACACTCTGCGCTCATGTTCAGGGAAGGGGTCCAGAGGATGCAATGTTCTTGACCATCACAATAATATAGAGATTAAAATGGGGATGGAGAAATACTGTATGAGAACAGTTTAAAAACGGTTTAAAAACAGTTTAAAAACAAGAGGAGAAAACTTATATCTTCAGTGTGGGATCAGCAGTAATGTCTCTCAGTGGGAGAGATAGTGTCTATAGGTGTGTGTGTATAGTTAGTCCTGAAATGGTTTGCATTAAAGTCATTCAGAGACAAAAGGGATCCATAAGCCAGCACAATAGACAGAAAGTGTGAGGGAGCCGGAAGCAAACTCTGCAGCAGACAAGGGGAAAAAAAGCACAGCGCCTCTATGTGCAGCATTAAAAAAACATTTAATGATGGTAAGGATACAAATCGGCTACTCTCAAAAGAATAGGAGGTAAGTGCATGGTGATCGTGATCCTGCTGTGTAAATCTGGGGGGTTCCTCTGTATCTGCATCCCTGCTGTCCAGCTGGTGGCTTGTACGGTGGTTTACGGCGCTTGCAGCTCAGTCTGGGTAGCGAGGAATGCGGGAGACTCGGGAGCGACGTCGCCTCAGGTCCTCAGGGGAAGCAGCTTTGCGTTTGGAGTATGCTTGCTCGTTCCTCAGGCCAGGATGGCCTGAGAAGCGAGCACTTTTGCTCCGAACTATTATTTTAATGTTTTTTTTTTTTAATGCTGCACTTGGAGGCACTGTGCTTTCTTTGTCCTGATTTGTGTTTTGGGAAGGGGGGTTTTGTAGTCCATCATGCATGGTTTACTGGAGCATATATTGAGATTTGGATGAAGAAACACTGTATTTTTTTGAGACATTAATCTGTAGTTATACAATTTAAGTGTAAGGGACATGTTGGATGGACTTTGATTTTATGTAATGCTTTTTCATTGGATACACACCCGGCCCTGGGACATGCTTGCTGTTCCACCTAACAACAAGCGGTTTATGTCTAAATAACTTCTTTGCTGCTGGCATATCGTATCTGATTACCTCCAGCCTCTTGTGTGGCTCTCATTGTAATTGCTGCCAACTACCAAATAGGTCCCAGGGCCCTTACCTTCAATACCTTTATACAGCCAATACAGGTTCCCTTCTGCGCTTTAACAACTCTCCAACTTGGCCACAGTGTGAGAATTTCTCTCCACTGTGGGCCTCTGCTCCCCTAACGAGTGGACGCCTTGCATACAGAACAATTCTCCTGACGAAGCAACTACAGTTGCGAAACTAGTAGCGATGAGATCTTGACTTATATGACCCCCCTCGCTTCACCGCCACCCTCTGGTTAGGGTCCTATACCATCTCGGTGATTGAACGGCTGGTCGTATTATACGTCTATTTTTATACTGCTGTTGATGTATTTTATAAATTTTGTGTATTTCCTGTTTTTTTATGTTATGTTCAATAAATTTACTTATTTTTTACCTCTACTACAATTGTCCCTTAATATTTCTTATCTAGTACCGCTATAGTCCCCCTGCCCCTACTTACTTTTTGGTCTTCTTGGGCCTCTGGGGTCCCATTAACCCTTATTTCTATTCAAACTGATGCTTAGGATGATGGTACTATAATAATTCTTTGTTTAAATTTCTACACTGAGAGGCTTTCATATAAATCATTTAAATAATTGATCATTTATCACATTTTTCTTTTTTATTACGTTTCACTTTGAGTATAAGAGTACTCTATCTATCTATCTATCTATCTATCTATCTATCTATCTATCTATCTATCTATCTATCTATCTATCTATCTATCTATCTATCTATCTATCTATCTATTTGGATCTAAATCCATGTCTGTTTGTCCATTCAGACATGGAGCTGCGGTTTGGCCCCCCTCCACTCATTGGCTAACTGACTTTGATTGACAGCAGCGGGAGCCAATCGTATTGCTGCTGTGTCTCAGTCAATCAGGAGGCAGACAGATGATTCTCTCATCCACATCGCTGGATTGAGATGGTGCTCAGGTATGTATTAGGGGGGTGCTGCACAGGGAATTTTTTTTTATCTTAATGCTTAGAATGCATTAAGATAATTAAACCTTCTGCCTTTACAACCACTTTAAGTTCATGAGCTCAGGGCTACTATTAAAGAAAAGGTGAAGAAACCACTGTGGCACTTGGGACAATTGCTCTGTCTCCAAAAAAGTTGCGGACAGGGCAACAAAAAGTTGGCAAAGCAAGTGATCCCAACAAGGAAGAGCTGTAAGAACATTTTGCAATTATTTTGGCTAAATTGCAACAGGTCAGTAGCATGCCTGGGTATAAAAAGCTAATTCTATGCCCCATACACACGATCCGAAAATTGGGTGACAGATCGTCCCACTTTTTTCACTTGCTTGTCACAAATAGAAATTGAATAGGTTACTAGAGGTTACTAAAGTTACGAAAATTCTCGTAAGACAGAATTAAAATTGGGAAGTGATGTAATGTGTTGTAGTGTATTTTCAGATGACTACTGATTAACCGCTTGCCGACCAGCAACTGTCATTATACTGCGGCAGGTCGGCGCGTTCTCGCGAGCTGTCGTAGCTCCTTTAAGCGGGTTAGCAGGCGCAAGCATGGGTGCCAATGCTCGTGACCAGCGGTCGCGATGACCGCCGGCCACTAGCGATCACGGGCACGAGAGGCAGAACCGGGACGTGTGTGTGTGTGTGTAAGTGCACAAATCCCTGTTCTGTGAGAAATGACAGATCGTGGTTCCTAGCTATTAAGAGCTCACGATCTGTCATTGTTATTTTCTTTAGGTCAGTCCCCTCCCCCCACAGTTAGAAACACACATAGGAAACACAATTAACCCCTTGATCGCCCCCCCCAGTGTTATCCCTTCCCTGGGAATCAGTAATCAGTGCATTTTTATAGCACTGATCGCTCTATAAATGCCAATGGTCTCAAAAATGTGTCAAAACTATCCGATGTGTCCGCCATAATGTCACAATAAAAAATCGCAGATCGCCGCCATTACTAGTAAACTAAATAATAATAATAAAAATGCTATAAATCTATCCTCTATTTTGTAGAAGCTATATCTTTTGCGCAAACCAATCAATATACGCTTATTGCAATTTTTATTACCAAAAATATGTAGAAGAATACAAATTGGCCTAACCTGAGAAAAAAAAGCTTTTTTAAAAAAAAAAAATTATAGATTTATTATAGCAAAAAATACAAAATATTGTGTTTTTTTCCAAAATTTACGCTTTTTTTTGTTTATAGCGCAAAAAAATAAAAATAACGCATAAATGATCAAATACCACCAAAAGAAAGCTCTATTTGTGTTTTTGTTTGGGTGCAGCATCGTGCAATTATCAGTTAAAGCAACGCAGTGCCAAATCGCAAAAAATAGCCTGGTCATTCAGCAGCCAAATTTTCCAGGGCTGAAGTGGTTAAACAAAAATCTTACGATCTGATATTCTACGAGGAAAAATTTCGTGCTTGCACTATAGGATACTAGTAGGATGAACTATTGTGATTGGCTATCGAAAATGATGTACTAACGATCAGATTATCGTCCGATCGATTCAAAAGCGGTATTTTTTGTACGATTTTCAGATAATGTGTGGGCTAGGGCTGCAACTAACGATTATTTTTATAATTCATTAGTTGGTCGATTATTTTTTAGATTATCAATTAATAGGCTAAAAACCTTAAAAAAAAGTGTGGTGTATAATTTAGTTAATATGGAAAAAAAAAAAAAAAAAGGGCAATTTATTCTTAAATATCTATATGCAGTGGTAAATATAAATAACCAACTATATGGTTAGGGAGCAAAATCTCTAATCCACTCTGAGAATAACAGACAGAAGAGATATACTCTATAAACTATTATACTCAGAGATAAAAAAAAAAATTATTTAAAGGAAAAAAAAATGTTTTGCAGCTTTTCAGACAGAACTGTAATATATTATATATGTCCTTTGTCATATGGTAGGCGGTTTGATAAAAGCTACCTGCGCCTGCTCTCACTTGTGCTGGCCATACAAAAACAATGTCTTCCTTAAAAAAAAAATGTTTTTTTTAAGAACGTACGTTTTGATTTTCTAATTGTTAGTGGGGTCAAATCGATGTTTGTTTTTGACCACAGTGACGGGAATATTCTAAGGAGCAGAAAAGAAAACTTTTTGCTCAAAGGAATTTTTAGACCATGTATGTGGTTTTCGTTCAGAAATTACATTAGTTTTAAAACTGAATGTTAAAAGAAAAAGCACATTTTCAAACGGCATTATTTCATTCAGCGATTGTACAAAGGTTTTTTGTATGAATATTCTTGTCTGAAAATCGATGCGCGTGTGGCCAGCATAAAGCTCAGTTCACACCTCACCTATGCAGCTTGCTTTTGATCAATTTCTACAGTGCTTTTTGCTGTGCATTTTGCGTTTTTGCACATGTCATTTTGCTGCGATTTGCATTTTATTTATATTAATTATATATATATATTTTTTTGCCCAAGTTCTTGTAGGGCAGATTAAAAAAACGCAAATCATGCCAAAAACATACTACATACTTTTCTACAGCTTTTCCATTGAAGTCTATTGAACCAAAAAAGCAAAAAAAAGCACCGTTTTGCGTTGAAAAAAAGCCCTTGACCCTTTCCAAATACACAGCGGCTGAAAAAAGAATAGATGTCAACATGTCCCATAGGAAACCTTGTTAAATGAACTGTAGTGCGTTTTGACATTAAGTACCAAAAAACGCACAGGTGTGATCTTAGGACTACAAAAAGAGCAGATAATCGCCACTATAAGGGGTTAGTTTATACTGTGAAACAGTAAAAGTAATAATATATATTATATAAATTCAAGGTAGGGTAGGATGGGACTTTGAGTGTGCCCTAGTGGAGTATGAACAATGATATAAACCACAGTTTTAAAAGGGTATAGAAAAACGTTATTTTCCATCTGTGGATGGAAACTTTAAAATCTATTACATGCCAAGCGAGAGTACAGTCTGTTTCTTGGATCCAGGGTGTGCAGATCCTGGTGTAGGATATCAGAGGTATGGCCTACGTGTTTCACGGGAACTCCCGCTTCGTCAGGACCTTAAATGTAGCACAAAATATATCATATGAGTATTAAGAGTATCTTCAACTGCTTGCCGGCGGCAGGTCAGCTCGGCTGCGCGAGATCACGTAGCTAAACGTCGTCTCGCGAATCAGCTAATAGGGGCGCGTGTGCCCCCAGCTTGCCCCTGGTCTCGACGCACGTGATCACCGCCGGGCAACCGCGATTGCTCATCACAGAGCGAGAACCGGGAGCTGTGTGTGTAAACACACAGCTCCCGGTCCTGTCAGGCGGAGAAATGCCTGACCGTCTGTTCATACAATGTATAAACAGCGATCAGTCATTTCCCCTAGTCAGTCCCACCCCCCTTCAGTTAGAACACACCCAGGGAACATAATTAACCCCTTCCTCGCCCCCTAGTGTTAACCCCTTCCCTGCCAGTGGCATTTTTATAGTAATCAATGGATTTTTATAGCACTAATCGCTACAAAAATGCCAATGGTCCCAAAAATGTGTCAAAAGTGTCCGAAGTGTCCACCATAAGGTCGCAGTACAGATAAAAATCGCTGATCGCCGCCATTACTAGTAAAAAAAAAATATTAATAAAAATGCCATAAAACTATGCCTTATTTTGTAGACGCTATAACTTTTGCGCAAACCAATCAATAAACGCTTATTGCGATTTTTTTTTTATGAAAAACTTGTAGAATAATATGTATCGCCCTAAACTGAGGAAAATTTTTTTTTTTATATCTTTTTGGGGATATTTATTACAGCAAAAAGTTAAAAATATTCATTTTTTTTTCAAAATTGTCACTCTATTTTTGTTTATGGTGATCAAATACCACCAAATGAAAGCTCTATTTGTGGGAAAAAAAGGACGCCAATTTTGTTTGGGAGCCACGTCGCAGGACCGTGCAATTGTCAGTTAAAGCGACGCAGTGCCGAATCGCAAAAAGTGGCCTGATCATTGACCAGCAATATGGTCCGGGGCTGAAGTGGTTAAGAATATAACAACATTTTAAATCAATATTGAGTAAAAGTTAATATTACAGATACAACATTACATACGGTATGGATTTTCAAGTTATAAAGCATCTATAGTTGCTCATTGATAAAACCCAGACGAGTTAATATAAAAAAAAAAACACCAAAATGCAATTACATGTCATACTGTTTCGTGTGCAGCGGTGTCTCACAAATGCAGAATTAATCCAGAGGGGAAAGGAGAAGAGAGGGTAAACAGCCGTATATTTGAATATTAGAACCTGTTATTTATATAGAATACATTTATTTAAATGTTAAATTTAGACTGTGCAGGTCATGTTTGCAAGAGAAACCAGGGCGGACCCCTGTATCTGAATGATAGAGCTGTAAATGTTTGAACATATTCTATATAAAAAAACTATTCAAATATTCAAATATACAACTGTTTACCCTCTCTTCTCATTTCCCCCTCTGGATTAATTCTGCATTTGTGAGACACTGCTTCACACAAAACAGTATGACATGTAACTGCATTTTGGTGTTAACGGTTTTTATATTAAAGGGGTTGTAAAGGTAAAAAAAAAATTCCCCTAAATAGCTTCCTTTACCTTAGTGCAGTCCTCCTTCACTTACCTCATCCTTCCATTTTGCTTTTAAATGTCCTTATTTCTTCTGAGAAATCCTTATTTCCTGTTCTTCTGTCTGTAACTACACACAGTAATGCAAGGCTTTCTCCCTGGTGTGGAGTGTCGTGCTCGCCCCCTCCCTTGAGGGGGCGAGCAGGAGAGTCAGGACGCTCTCTACGTTGCAGATAAAAGAGGGCTGTGTGTTATTGGGCTTCCTGACACTCCTGTTCGTCCCCTCAAGGGAGGGGGCGAGCACGACCCTCCACACCAGGGAGAAAGCCTTGCATTACTGTGTGGAGTTACAGACAGAAGAACAGGAAGTGAGGATTTCTCAGAAGAAATAAGGACATTTAAAACAAAATTCGAAGGATGAGGTAAGTGAAGGAGGACTGCACTAAGGTAAAGGAAGCTATTTAGGGGAATTTTTTTTACCTTTACAACCCCTTTAACTTGTCTGGGTTTTATCAATGAGCAACTATAGATGCTTTATAATAACTTGAAAATCCATATGTATGTTGTATCTGTAATTTTAACTTTTATTCAATATTGATTTAAAATGTTGTTAACTTTATATTCTTAAAGATACTCTTAATACTCATATGATATTTTCTGTGCTACATTTAAGGCCCTGATGAATCGGGAGTTCCTGCAAAACACGTAGGCCATACCTCTGATATCCTACACCAGGATCTGCACACCCTGGATCCAAGAAATCGTAGACTGTATTCTCTCTTGGCATGTAATAGATTTTAAAGTTTCCATCCACGAATGACAAATAACGTTTTTCTATAATATACTTTAAAATTGTCATTGTTCATACTCCACTAGGGTACACTCAAATTCCCATCCTACCTTACCTTGAATTTATACTATATATATTTTAGGGACGGTGCCTCTGTGGAAGTATGTATAATTTCACGTCTACCCCCACCCCTACATAATAATAATAATAATAATATATATATATATATACTACTTATCATATATAATAATACATACACCCAGAAGTAGGATATATGAGCATTTTAACTAGTAGTCAGACATGAAGCTCTATGAAGGGTGGAAGGGAGATATAAATCTTTTATATTAAAGTAGTACTATTGCATGCTCACCATGGTTCATGTTTCACTCTAAATATGGGTGTAACATGAAACATGTTTAGAAGGGTGGAGTTATCTTTTAAGTCAGGGTTCGACAAATTCCGGGTGCCAGGTCACCGTTGCGCCTTGAAATAATCGACCTGGTGCCCGGTGCAGCAGAGCTGGGGTATCCTGTGCGCGTCGAACGCCCCCCCACCCGCGATGGCCGCTAATTGAGGCCTCGGCTTTGCGGCGTATGCTTCCCAGGGGACTGGAGCGAGCGGGGGGTGGGCCGCCCCCGGGTGACACCCACTAGGGGAGTGTCAGGCCGGCGGCGCCGCTCCCGCGACTAAAGACAGTGCCGCAGGTTTAGGCAGCGGCAGCATGGATCGGTCACGTCTTGTACCTGTAGAGTCCGAGGTAGTGGCTTTGCGGAGGGTATTGCGAGCTGCACCCGAGCCAGTCGGCACACCCGGGACGTGGCGCAACCATCACATTTTGTCCTCTCCGTGGTCGCGGCTCGGATCAGTCTCTGCAGTGGCTTTCATAGCCGAGCAGAGAGTGAAGCCGCCTCCCCTCCTCTGTTATGTCTACACAGTGCTGTGCATGCAGGAGGAGGGGGGGCGGCTTCACTCTCTGTTCGGCTATGACAGCGGCTGCCGAGACTGATCAGAGCCAAGAGTCCGCGCGACCACGGAGAGAATGGGATCATCATGGCGCCGGGTCCCGGGTCTGCCAACTGGCTCGGGTGCGGCTCGCATTACCCCTCCCCCTGCAAAGCCACTACCTCAGAGGCGTACTAATTGGGGGCCGGGCCGCACCGGGGTGCCACACACTGGGGGGTGTCAGGCCAGCCCCCCCCCGTGACTGGAGCGATGACAGCGCTGAGCGCAGCGGTACAAGAGGAGAGGGGTTGCGGGGTGACACCGCGACACCATTCATCTCCTCCTCTCACGGCCACGGGCACAGCCGAGTGAAGCCGCTGCCGCATCCCTTCCTCCTCTCTGTTTGTGTGTACAGAGGGGGAGAGGACCTTCTGTCCATGTGCCGTGACCGTCGCTGCGCTGATCTGAGGTACTGAATGGGGAGGGGGGGGGGTTTCATTGGGGGGAGGGTGTTTGCACCTGGGGGGATTCACTGGGGGGAGGGGTTTTCACTGAGGGGGGGGTTTGCACTTGGGGGGGTGTTTGCACTGGGGGGGTTTGCACTGAGGGGGGTTGTACTAAGGGGGGGGGTTGAACTGAGGGAAGGTGTTTGCACTGAGGGGGTTTGCACTGAGGAGGGGTTTGCACTGAGGAGGGGTCCAGAGGTGCAGGGTGCTGTGTAATGTAAAGGGGCCCAGAGGTGCTGTAAAATGCAAAGGGGTCTAGAGGTGCAGTGTAATTTAAAGGGGTCCATAGGTACAAGCGCTGTGTAATGTAAAGGGATCCAGAGGTGCAGGGTGCTGTGTAATGTAAAGGGGTCCAGGGGTGTTCGCTTCTGCACGTGAGCTTGGCGGGACGGGGCGCGTTTTCTGGCTCCTAACTTTTTTAGCTGGCTCCTAGACTCCAAGCAAATTTGTCAAACCCTGTTTTAAGTTATGGAAATTACGGTGCCTTAAGTTCTGTTTTAAGTGCATTCTCTGTTTTTTTTTTGTTCTGATTAGTCCCTCGGGGATACATTTTCCTTTCCATTGTAACTGAATTTTGAATGTACAGATGGTAAGTAGGTGTATTGGGATATGGCTAAGTAAATATTTTCTAATTAGCTAAATGAAAATCATGTTCTGTGTAGCTTCAGTGTGACTCACTGGAAAGTAATCTCCCTGGATGTTGTTTGATGATAAAGACGTTAAATGACAATTGACCTTTTGGTTTTCCATTGTCCTCGCTGTCTGTTTGATTTCTTTTTTTTAATTGGAGCGTTTTTTCAACTACAGGCGTAAATTGGAAAATATTTATATTTCATAAAGACTGTGCAGTTGTTTTTACGATAGTGTTAGCATTTTTTTTTTTTTATCTTTACATACACTGTTATGTAACTTTATAAGGCCTGGTTCACAACTTTGCAAATTAAATTGTGTTTTGTAACTCATAAAAACGCATGTGTCACAAAAATACATGGAGTCCAATGCTGCAATTCACATCTGCGAGCTGTTATAAATATATATGATTAATATATATATATATATATATATATATATATATATATATATATATATATATATATATATATATATATATATATATACTGGTGCATCTAAGAAAATTGGAATATCATCAAAAAGTTTATTTCAGTAATTAAATTCAAAAAGTGAAACTCATATATTTTACATAGATGCGTTGCACACGAAGTGATATACAGTGATGAAAATAAGTATTTGAACACCCTGCTATTTTGCAAGTTCTCCCACTTGGAAATCATGGAGGGGTCTGAAATTGTTATCGTAGGTGCATGTCCACTGTGAGAGACATAATAAAAAAAAAAAAATCCAGAAATCACAATGTATGATTTTTTTAACTATTTGTATGATACAGCTGCAAATAAGTATTTGAACACCTGAGAAAATCAATGTTAATATTTGGTACAGTAGCCTTTGTTTGCAATTACAGAGGTCAAACGTTTCTTGTAGTTTTTCACCAGGTTTGCACACACTGGAGGAGGGATTTTGGCCCACTCCTCCACACAGATCTTTTCTAGATCAGTCAGGTTTCTGGGCTGTCGCTGAGAAACACAGAGTTTGAGCTCCCTCCAAAGATTCTCTATTGGGTTTAGGTCTGGAGACTGGCTAGGCCACGCCAGAACCTTGATATGCTTCTTACAGAGCCACTCCTTGGTTATCCTGGCTGTGTGCTTCGGGTCATTGTCATGTTGGAAGACCCAGCCTCTACCCATCTTCAAAGCTCTAACTGAGGGAAGGAGGTTGTTGCCCAAAATCTCGCAATACATGGCCCCGGTCATCCTCTCCTTAATACAGTGCAGTCGCCCTGTCCCATGTGCAGAAAAAAAAACCCAAAGCATGATGCTACCACCCCCATGCTTCACAGTAGGGATGGTGTTCTTGGGATGGTACTCATCATTCTTCTTCCTCCAATCACGGTTAGTGGAATTATGACCAAAAAGTTCTGTTTTGGTCTCATCTGACCACATGTCTTTCTCCCATGACTCCTCTGGATCATCCAAATGGTCATTGGCAAACTTAAGACGGGCCTTGACATGTGCTGGTTTAAGCAGGGGAACCTTCCGTGCCATGCATGATTTCAAACCATGACGTCTTAGTGTATTACCAACAGTAACCTTGGAAACGGTGGTCCCAGCTCTTTTCAGGTCATTGACCAGCTCCTCCCGTGTAGTCCTGGGCTGATTTCTCACCTTTCTTAGGATCATTGAGACCCCACGAAGTGAGATTTTGCATGGAGCCCCAGTCCGAGGGAGATTGACAGTCATGATTAGCTTCTTCCATTTTCTAATGATTGCTCCAACAGTGGACCTTTTTTCACCAAGCTGCTTGGCAAATTCCCCCGTAGCCATTTCCAGCCTTGTGGAGGTGTACAATTTTGTCTCTAGTGTCTTTGGACAGCTCTTTGGTCTTGGCCATGTTAGTAGTTGGATTCTTACTGATTGTATGGGGTGGACAGGTGTCTTTATGCAGCTAATGACCTCAAACAGGTGCATCTAATTTAGGATAATAAATGGAGTGGAGGTGGACATTTTAAAGGCAGAGTAACAGGTCTTTGAGGGTCAGAATTCTAGACAGGTGCAGCTGTATCATACAAATAAATAGTTAAAAAATCATAAATTGTGATTTCTGGATTTTTTTTTTTGATTATGTCTCTCACAGTGGACATGCACCTACGATGACAATTTCAGACCCCTCCATGATTTCCAAGTGGGAGAACTTGCAAAATAGCAGGGTGTTCAAATACTTATTTTCCTCACTGTATTTCAAGCATTTCTTTCTTTTATTTTTGAGGATTATGGCTTATAGCTAGTGACAACCTAAAATTCAGTATCTCAGAAAATGTGATTATTACACAACACCAATAAAAAAAAGGATTAATAATACAGAAATGTTGGCTTACAGAAAAGTATATCCATGTACAGTATAGTATGCACCCAATACTTGGTCTGGGCTCCTTTTGAATGAATTGCTGAATCAATGGAGGGGTGGAGGCGATCAGCCTGTGGCACTGCTGAGGTATTATGGAAGCCCAGGTTGCTTTGATAGTGTTGTTCAGCTTGTCTGCATTGTTGGGTCTGGTGTCTCTCATCTTCCTCTTGATAATACCCCATAGATCGTCTATGGCAGGGGTGCCCAACCAATGGCCCGCGGAGCCCTCTGATGTGGCCCGCAACCTCCTGCTCTGGGATGGCGGGTTGACAAGCCCAGATTGCAGGTTGCCCACCTGTAGGGTTGCCACCTCATCCCTTTAAAACCAAACACATATGACTTACACAGGTTCTGAGGCTAATTGAATGCAGATAAGGCACCAAGTGAGATTAATTACCACCTTAATCGCACAGAACCTGTTTAATTGATATCGGTTCGGTGTTAAAGGGTTGAGGTGGCAACCCTACCCACCCGCTTTGCCAGAGCATCAATGTTGTGAATGAAGCCAGCGGTAGAGAAAACAAACAGCTGCGGAGCAGAGCCACATAAGCCAATGCTTCCTGTATAGCACCAGCTCCTGTCATAGGTGGAGTGATACCAAATGCACTCTGCCTGGGACAACAAGTTTATTACTAAAATCACAGTGTATATATGGATATAAGAAAAATGGTGCGACTACCTAAAATGAACGTCCAACTCTAAAGGTAAAACCAACATGTGCAAATTATATAAGTGCATTAGTGCAAAAGTCCACACTAGAACTAGATCCAAAAGGAAGGTCTTCACAATCCCAGGAACCCAATTGGGCAATGAAAGTTCTTCTAAATAATATATAGTGGGTGTCACCATTAACATATCAGATAAATCTTCTATTTGGTTGTCTTCTTAATATTAAATGCTCACAGAGCGCTTACCTCACACCGGAGTATATAGAGCCTTTACGATATCTCAAGACGTCCGATGCAACAACGGCTGACAGGATATATAGATATCTGTTCTGCAGTGGTTACTGGGCTGCTTTCAAACTGATCCGGAAGGTGTAACGCAGTGCACCTGCGGCATACCTGCACTGAGCTATAAACTTCTGGTTTTACCTGCGGGTATGGTGCACTTTCAGAAAGTGCACCACACCTGCAGGATAGGATAAATTTCTATGGCAAAGTACAGCCAACCTGCAGGAAAGCCACAGATGCACTGTTCTGCATCCACGGTGTGGGTAGACCGCAGACCACCACTATGATCACCACTATGGAGCGGCAGATATAAACAGACTTGTGTCCATTTTCACCTGCCTATTTCCAATCCGATCTGCTAAAAAAAACAGAAGTGGATCCGCCCCCTTCCATTTGATCAGATGAGAGGGCCCATAGAGTAGCGTGGGCTGTGTCTGTGTCCGCTTTGCATATGCAGAGGGGACGCGGACCTGTCATCTGCTCATTGTGGCCCACGACTGGTTACTAAGTTGCTTAAGTGGTCCTCGCTCTTCAAAAGGTTGGGCACCTCTGCTCTATGGGGTTTAGGTTAGGTGAGTTTGCTGGTTAATCAAGCACAGTGATACTATGATCATTAAATCATGTATTGGTACTTTTGGCAGTGTGGGCAGGTGCCAAGTCCTGCTAGAAAATGAAATCAGGATCTCCATAAAGCTGGCCAGCAGAGGGAAGCATGAAGTGCTCTAGATTTTCCTTCTAGAGGGCTGCACTGACTTTGGACTTGATAAAACACAGTGGACCAACACCATCATATAGTGAAGAGGAGAGATCACCAACAACGGCTGCAGAAGCCTGAGTGATGATGCTACTCATAGGCTATGGGGCATCTGTTGTCTGCTGTCCCTTCGCTACACTGAAGCTGGCGCCAGATCATGTGACCGGACTGAAGCTGCCTCAGTTTAGGTAAGTATACAGATCTTTCCTGTACATGGCAGTGAGAGTAAGTTTTGGCTTGCTTAGTATTTGAGTGAAATCCTAGAATGTAAACCACAGTTGTTATACGTCGGCAATGATATACGTCGGCACAATGGCATGGCTGCGCAAATTGGCGTACAGGTATATCCCCTTTAAATCGCGGCTTAATGGGCGCACGCCCGCTGCGTACTCCGTGACCGTCCCATGGACTCGATTTCCGCCGGTGTAGAACAAATGTGTAAACATTTCCCTGTTCTGCCTAGCAACATGACAGAGATCTACTGCTCCCTGTCATCGGGAGCAGTGATCTTTGTCATGTTCTAGTGAGACCAGCCCCCCCACAGTTAGAATCACTCCCTAGGACACACTTAACCCCTTGATCGCCCCCTAGTGTTTAACCCCTTCTCTGCCAGTGTCATTTATACAGTAATCGGTGCATTTTTTTTGGTCCCAAAATAGTGTCCAGTGTCCGCCATAATGTCGCAGTCACAATAAAAATCGCAGATTGCCGCCATTACTAATAAATATTTTTAAATGCTATAAATCTATCCCCTATTTTGTAGATGTTATAACTTTTGCGCAAACCAATAAATATACGCTTATTGCGATTTTTTTTTTCTTTTACCAAAAATATGTTGAGGAATACATATCTGCTTAAAGGAGTTGTAAAGGAAAAAAATGTTTTGCCTAAAATTAATGTCTGCAAGATAGACAGACAGAATAGTGTAATGATTCTGTTAAAAAATGAGTAAATACCTATTAAATTCCTTCATCTATTTCACCTCCGGCATTCTAGTTTCTGTTCTCTCATTCACTTCCTGGTTTGCATCGCTCGTTCATGTAAGAACTACATTTCCCAGTATGCATTGCGGCACGCCCAGTAATTCACACCTCCTTGAAGTCTCTAACACGTAGAGAGCGTCCTGCCGCACAGATGTAGTTCCCAGGAGGGGGCGAGCACGTTACTGACCACCGCAGTAAAGTCTCCCTTCACGGTGGTCAGTAAAATTAGACAAGCAGGAAGTGAACAGAACAGAGAAGAAATAGAGCAACTTCTGAGCAAAAGCGAACAATGGGGAAGTGAAAAGAGGAATGTCTGCAGGTAAAGGATGCTTATTAGGCCTTGTACACACGACCGGATCTATCCGCTGGTATTGATCCGCGGATCAGTTCCAGCGGACAAATCCGGTCGTCTGTACGGCCTAGCGGATATTTTATCCGTGGAGATTCCTCGGGCCGATCCATTTCAAGCGGATATAAATTTCTTGGCATGCTAAGAAATCTATCCGCTTGAATCGGCTCCAGCGGATTGATCCGGTGGTCTGTACAGACTTACCGGATCAATCCGTCCGCTCCCCTCCCTCGCATGCGTCGTAATGATTCGACGCATGCGTGGAAGTACTTACCTTCCAGCGTCGCGCACGTCGCCGCGTCATCGTCGCGGCGACGGCGCGACACGTCACCGCGGATGAATTTTGCATGGATTTGGATCCGATGGTGTGTACACGCCATCGGATCCAAATCCGGAGGAGGAATCTTCGCTGGAAACGATCCGGTGGATCGTTTCCAGCGAAGATCCGGTGGTGTGTACGTGGCCTAATGGAAAAAAATAATAATTCCTTTACAACCCCTTTAAACTGTGGAAAAATATATATATATATTTTTTTTAGATATCTTTTGGGGATATTTATTATAGCAAAAAGTTAAAAATATAGCTTTTTTTCCCCAAATTTCGCTCCCTTTTTTTTTATAGCGCAAAAAAAGGCCAGATTCACATAGCCCGGGCGCAGCGTAACGTAACTGGTTTAAGTTACACCACCGCAATTTTTCCAAGTTAGTGCCCGATCCACAAAGCACTTACCTGGAAATTTGCAGCGGTGTATCCTAAACCCGTCCGGCGCAAGGCGTGCCCAATCGCAATGGGGCGAGTCCCATTTAAATTAGGCGCGCTCCCGCGCCGGACGTACTGCGCATGCTTTTTGTGAATCGCGACAGGTAAAAAAGACTTGCGCCGGGAAAAACATTTTTTTTAAAATAATTTGAAAGCGACGCGGGAAAGACGGGTATACTTTTACATGGTGTACTAATTTTACACTTTGTAAAAGGTGCCCTATCTTTGCGATATTACCTGTCGGATCTTAGGGATATCTATGCGTAACTGATTCTATGAATCAGTCGCATAGATAGAAACAGGGATACGACGGGGTATCAGCAGATACGCCGTCGTATCCCTTTTGTGAATCTGGCCCAAAGTGATCATTTTTTTTTTTTTAAAGTGTAAAAATAAAAGAACCGAACGCCCACATATGTAAATGCAGTTCAAACCACACATGTGAGATATCACTGCGTGCGTTAGAGCGAGAAGCAATGGACCTCCTCTGTAACTCTAAACTGGTAACCTGTAAAAAAATTAAGCGTCACCTATGGAGATTTTTAAGTACCAAAGTTTGGCGCCATTCCATGAGTGTGCATAATTTTAAAGCGTGGCAAGTTTGGTATCTATTTACTCGGCGTAACATCATCTTTCACATTAAACAAAAAATGGGCTAACTTTACTGTTTTGTTATTTTTATGTTATGGTGTTTGAAAAATTATTACGCAAATGCCGTGTGAGATAAAAAGTTGCAATGACCGCCACTTTATTCCCTAGGTGTCTGCTAAAATAATATATATAATGTTTGGCGGTTCTGAGTAATTTTCTAGCAAAAAAATTATGATTTTTACATGGAGAGAAGTGCCAGAATAGGCGCGGTATGGAAGTGGTTAAACAGCAAGACATTCTTTTCATTTGACATGTGACAATGGCAAGAATCTCCCAATTTTCACTTTGTCCTTGCCTAATTTTCCTTTATTTTCTGTCCTGTTTTTAAAGTGTGCAGTGCGTGCAGCCACAAAGGGAAGGATCTTGGTTCTGGAGGGATTAGAAAAAGCCGAACGGAATGTCCTGCCGGTCCTGAATAATTTGCTGGAGAATCGGGAGATGCAGCTTGAGGATGGCAGGTTCCTTATGTCTGCAGAACGTTATGACAAGCTGCTTCAGGTAAGCCTAAATATATATGCTGTGTTTGTGTTTGTGTATATGTATATTTATTTATATGTATGTATGTGTGTGTGTGTATGTAAATATATATTGTGACGGTATCAGGGTTGCCAACTTTCAGTAAATTTACAAACAGTTTGTAAAATCCATACGTGTTGCATCCGTCTATGAATGTCCGTTACGGACATGCAGCCTACATGTCCATAATTGACATTCAAGATGCAAAAAGTATAGATTTTACGAGCGGTTTGTAAATTTACTGAAAGTTGGCAACCCTGGACGGTATGCAAAGTGAGGTAGTGAATGATCTATATAGCTCACCTTGCATGCATTCTGTTGCAAGAGACTGAAGCGGAATCCGACCCCGGTTTTTCCAGCCTCTGTGGCAGGCTTAGTTCCTGTCCGGATGTTGTAGTCCACACTCAGGTGGTCTTCAACTACTTGCTGACCAGCCGCCGCAGTTATACGGCGGCAGGTCGGCTCGGCTGCGCAAGATCACGTAGCTATACGTCATCTCGCTATGCAGCCAATAGGGGCGCATCCGCGCGCGCCCGGTGGGCGCAATCACCGCCGGGCACCCGCGATCGCACTGATTGCTATAGAAATGCCAATGGTCCCAAAAATGAGTCAAAAGTGTCCAAAGTGTCCGCCATAAGGTCACAGTACCGATAAAAATCGCTGATCGCCGCCATTACTAGTAATAGCTAAACCAATCAATAAACGCTTATTGTGATTTTTTTTACGAAAAATATGTAGAAGAATACGTATCGGCCTAAACTGAGGAAAAAAATATTGTTTTCATATATTTTTGGGGATATTTTATTACAGCAAAAAGTAAAAAATATAAAAAAAAAATTCAAAATTGTCGCTCTATTTTTGTTTATAGCGCAAAAAATAAAAACCGCAGAGGTGATCAAATATCACCAAAAGAAAGGAAAGCTCTATTTGTGGGAAAAAAAGGACGCCAATTTTGTTTGGGAGCCAGGTCGCAGGACCGTGCAATTGTCAGTTAAAGCAACGCAGTGCCGAATCCCAAAAAGTGGCCCGGTCATTGACCAGCAATATGGTCCGGGGCTGAAGTGGTTAAATGAGCAGGCAGAGAGCACAGGAAGCTCTGGCCTGAGACTCAGAAGGGAATCTGAGAGAGAGCTCTGTTTGGACTTAAATAAAAGTATAGGGAGGAGATTACTATAGTTGTTTTACTATTTTTGCTTGCTTTTATTATTTTGCAAACCTATGCTAAGTAAACCTGAAGAAACTTAAAGAAATCGCCTGCAAGCTGACCTTTTTTTTTCCCAGAAAAGGTGATACACACGGATTAAAAGCATGTATGCATTAATTGAAATATCCTTTTTATCTTTAAGCCACATATACAGTGCCTTGCGAAAGTATTCGGCCCCCTTGAACTTTGCGACCTTTTGCCACATTTCAGGCTTCAAACATAAAGATATAAAACTGTCATTTTTTTTTTTTTGTGAAGAATCAACAACAAGTGGGACACAATCCATGAAGTGGAACGAAATTTATTGGATATTTCAAACTTTTTTAACAAATAAAAAACTGAAAAATTGGGCGTGCAAAATTATTCAGCCCCCTTAAGTTAATACTTTGTAGCGCCACCTTTTGCTGCGATTACAGCTGTAAGTTGTTGGAGTATGTCTCTATCAGTTTTGCACATCGAGAGACTGAAATTGTTGCCCATTCCTCCTTGCAAAACCGCTCGAGCTCAGTGAGGTTGGATGGAGAGCAGTTTTCAGTTCTTTTCACAGATTCTCGATTGGATTCAGGTCTGGACTTTGACTTGGCCATTCTAACACCTGGATATGTTTATTTGTGAACCATTCCATTGTAGATTTTGCTTCATGTTTTGAAACTATGTCTTGTTGGAAGACAAATCTCTGTCCCAGTCTCAGGTCTTTTGCAGACTCCATCAGGTTTTCTTCCAGAATGGTCCTGTATTTGGCTCCATCCATCTTCCCATCAATTTTAACCATCTTCCCTGTCCCTGCGGAAGAAAAGCAGGCCCAAACCATGATGCTGCCACCACCATGTTTGACAGTGGGGGATGGTGTGTTCAGGGTGATGAGCTGTGTTGCTTTTACGCCAAACATAACGTTTTGCATTGTTGCCAAAAAGTTCGATTTTGGTTTCATCTGACCAGAGCACCTTCTTCCACGTGTTTGGTGTGTCTCCCAGATGGCTTGTGGCAAACTTTAAATGACACTTTTTATGGATATCTTTAAGAAATGGCTTTCTTCTTGCCACTCTTCCATAAAGGTCAGATTTGTGCAGTATACGACTGATTGTTGTCCTATGGACAGAGTCTCCCACCTCAGCTGTAGATCTCTGAAGTTCATCCAGAGTGATCATGGGCCTCTTGGCTACATCTCTGATCAGTCTTCTCCTTGTATGAGCTGAAAGTTTAGAGAGACGACCAGGTCTTCGTAGATTTGCAGTGGTCTGATACTCCTTCCATTTCAATATTATCGCTTGCACAGTGCTCCTTGGGATGTTTAAAGCTTGGGAAATCTTTTTGTATCCAAATCCGGTGCAGGTGCATTTATACGGAGACTTGATTACACACAGGTGGATTCTATTTATCATCATTAGTCATTTAGGTTAACATTGGATCATTCAGAGATCCTCACTGTACTTCTGGAGTGAGTTTGCTGCACTGAAAGTAAAGGGGCTGAATAATTTTGCACGCCCAATTTTTCAGTTTTTTATTTGTTAAAAAAGTTTGAAATATCCAATAAATTTCGCTCCACTGCATGATTGTCCCACTTGTTGTTGATTCTTCAAAAAAAATTACAGTTTTATATCTTTATGTTTGAAGCCTGAAATGTGGCAAAAGGTCGCAAAGTTCAAGGGGGCCGAATACTTTCGCAAGGCACTGTAAAAATAAATGTAATACAGAGTTTTGTATTCAATGTTCTTTGAAGTGCAAACAAGAACAGTCTACTAAATTAAGCATACACTTATGTACATTTAGATAGCGTTTGTTACGTGGAACAGGTATAATTTTATTATGTAAGGTAAATGTTTTTTCTAACGCATGTATTTAATTACATTAAGGATTATTATCTGCTACCTTATGCAAACCATTTGTCTTAATTTAAGTCACCCATTTGTTAAAAAATACTTTCAATTATCACTGGTAATGTAATAGGGAATCGGCTTTAATGTCAGGTAGAAGTTAAACTGATTAGTAGCGAACAGCTTTGTTTATCATTCTGGATAATGTCTTTTTTGAAAATTAGGGTAATTATTGGAAAATCATCAGGTCATGATCATAATTTTCTTTAAAGAAAGGAACAATATTTTATCCATAATATATTTTAACAATAGCCTTACTTGACTTCTCATTGGATAGACTGTGCAGGCCCGGAATAGAAGGAAACCCCAGAAATAGAGTAGAGGGAAAATTTGCTCTTTCTATTTGTTCTGCTAATTTTTGTCACTAAGACTAATAAGGGCTAATAATAATAGTTGCAGCTATTTCCAGCTCAGCCCCAGCACATAGACAAGGCAGAATGTCTTGTTTCCTATGATGTCAGTTCACAGCATTGCCTTCAATCTGACTTTAAAGCCGATTCCCTTTTCACATTACCGGTGATAATTGAAAGTATTTTTTAACAAATGGGTGACTTAAATTAAGACAGTACCTTTTTTTTTTTTTTTTTTTTTTTTAGCTCAATGGGTTGTAATGCAGACCACAGTGACCTGTATTTGGGCACAATGCCCAGTACCCAACATACCTGGTACAGCAAACAAGCACCCATCACACACCTTCTGTTCCTGTCCAAAACTTCTCCAGATTGGAATATGCACCACACATGGGATACTGATTAGAAAAGTTGCTTGAGGCTGGGTTCACACTACTACACTACTTTCATCCTACTTTGCTCTGCTACATTTATCCTACATTGGTCCTACATCCATCCTACTTTCATGAACAGGATACTACTTTGGTCCGACTTCAATGATATTCAATGGGCCTGAAGTAGGATCAATGTAGGACCAAAAGTAGTACAGGGAGCATTTTCAAAGTCGGACCAACTTGTGTAGGACGCTACAAGACGCTCTCATAGGGAAACATTGAACACAGAGCAAAGTAGGATGAAAGTAGTGTAGTAGTGTGAACCCAGCCTTAGGCTGGACGCTACAAGACGCTCTCATAGGGAAACATTGAACACAGAGCAAAGTAGGATGAAAGTAGTGTAGTAGTGTGAACCCAGCCTTAGGCTGGGTTCACACTACTACACTACTTTCATCCTACTTTGCTCTGTGTTCAATGTTTCCCTATGAGAGCGTCTTGTAGTGTCCTACACAAGTCGGTCCGACTTTGAAAATGCTCCCTGTACTACTTTTGGTCCTACATTGATCCTACTTCAGGCCCATTGAATATCATTGAAGTCGGACCAAAGTAGTATCCTGTTCATGAAAGTAGGATGGATGTAGGACCAATGTAGGATAAATGTAGGACCAATGTAGCAGAGCAAAGTAGGATGAAAGTAGTGTAGTAGTGTGAACCCAGCCTGAATATTATTACATGGAATACTACACTGAGAATGCAATCACACAGTGAGTGAATACATTGCAATATCTGCTACAATATGAGTGCAGAAAAGATAGGCGTGTCTGTTGGTATAGGCTTGCACACAATAAAGTAAGTGGATATGGGGTTGCCAAGGACATGCTTAGGAGCTGGTGACAGAAAATTTGATTGCAGTCTATCCATCACATGCTTGCGATTGCTGGGTTGCTGACCCTTGACTTGAGAAGTGTAGGTTTTAAAAAAAACAAAAGACATAAAGTTATCTCATACCCCATATTTGGCTACTACGGTCACTGATTTGGTGAAATTTGTACTTCTGCCCACATTTCTATTGGCCATCACTTTTTGACTTAGAAATACCACTGCCTTCTGTTAATAGTGAGTTTCTATGAGGTGCCTATTAAGCAAAGAAAAAGAAGTTGTGTCTTTCTGTATTAGATTTTTATTAAAGCGGAGCTCCACCCTAAAGTGGAACTCGCGCTGATCGGAACCCGCCCCCCCTCCGGTGTCACATTTGACACCTTTCAGGGGGGAGGGGGGTGCAGTAATTTGCACCCACTTCCGGCCACACGCTACGGGCAAAAGACAGGTTTTTCTGACTTCCCGTTTGTCGCCTGTTGTGTGCTGGGAACACTCGGCTCCCAGCACACAGCGTGTGAGCCAATCGGCGGGCGCAGCGCGACTCGCGCATGCGCCGTAGGGAACCGGGTAGTGAAGCCGGAGCGCTTCACTTCCTGGTTCCCTCACTGAGGATGGCGGGGGGAGCAGCAGAGAGACGAGCGATCACTCGTCCTCTGCTGCGATCGGCGCTGGACTCCAGGACAGGTAAGTGTCCTAATATTAAAAGTCAGCAGCTGCAGTATTTGTAGCTGCTGGCTTTTAATATTTTTTTATACTGGCACATCCGATTTAATATATTTTTTTCTTTTAATCGTTTTGGTTTTACCAATGTTTTCATGCACATTATCTACTTCCCCACTGCCCCATAGCAGATTTTCCGCTACAGGGCAGCTGTTCTGTGCAGAATTGCGTATATATACGTGATTCTGCACTTCAGGAGGGGGGGTTACCAACTACCCGGGAGTGCCGCTTTTGCTTTGATTAGTCACAGCAGAAGCCAATCAGCGGGTATCTGCCGGCCCCTGCTGGACAGAGCTCTGCATATGTAAACAATACAGAACTCCATCCTAACTGCGGATGTGATGGATTTTCTTCAGAGTGCAGATCTGAGGGAGGGAGCACAAGTGACTTTCGCCCATTCACCAATTGGCTATATCTGCACAAAGTATCCTTTTTTATAGGCGTTCTTTCTTCTATTTTCATCTGGTGATCCAGCCAGTAAGTCTGTTGATTTTAAACAGAAAAGCTCTTTTGCTTTGTAGACGATATAACGTTTGCGCAAACCAATCAATATACGCTTATTGTATTTTTTTTCTAAATTGTTGGTCTTTTTTTAAAGCAAAAAAAATATGAACTGCAGTGGTGATCAAATACCTCCAAAAGAAAGCTCTATTTGTGGGGAAAAAAAGACATCAACTTTATTTGGGAACAGTGTCACGCAATTATCAGTTAAAGTAACGCAAAATGGCCTGGTCAGGAAGGGGGTAAAACCTTCAGGGGCTGAAGTGGTTAAAAAAAGATAAGATTATTTTGAAGTTGATGGCAGCAACACAACATCAAAAAAGTTGGGAGAGGGCAACAAAAAGCTGGCAAAGTAAGTGAAATTAACAAGGCAGAGCTGGAAAAACATTTTGCAATTAATTAGGTTAATTGGCAACAGGTCAGTGTTCACCAGTCTGTGAAAAGCTGCATTTTAAAATTGTTGAACAATTTCATTATAATGTTTCTCAATGTAAAATTCCAAAGAGTTTGAATATATCTTCATCTACAGTACGTAATATCAAAAGATTCACAGAATCTGGAGACAAAACTGAAACGCAATATTGGATTCCTGGGATCTTTGGCCCTCAGATGGCATGGCATGGGTTCAGGAATACTGCTGAAAATCACTGTCTGTGAACACAGTTCACCATGCCATCCAAAAATACTAATTAAAGCTTTAATATGCAAAGAAGAAGCTACGGTATATCTGAACATGTTCCAAAAATGCAACTGTCTTCTTTGGCCAAAAGCTCATTTAAAATGGTCTGTTGCAAAGTGGAAACTGTTCTGTGGTCAGACCAATGAAAACTTTACACGTTTTTGTCAATCATTGGTGCTGCATCCTTCTGACTAAAGAGAAGGACCTTCCGGCTTTTAAACAGCATTTAGTTTAAAATCCTGCTTCTCTGATGGTTGGGGGTGCATTAGTGTGTAATGTAATGTGCAGCTTGCACAACTGGAAAGGCACCATCAATGCTGAAAGATACAGTATATTCAGGTATCAGAGCAGCATATGCTCCCATCCAGACAAAGTTTTTTACAGAAAAGGACTTTCATAGTTCAGCAGGACAATGCTGAACTGCATACCTGCATGACAACAACATGGCTTCACTGTAAAAGGGTCCAGGTGCTTAACTGGCCTGCCTGCAGTCCAGATCTTTCACCAATTGAAAATATTTGGCACTTCTTAAAACTAAAAATACCACAAAGAATACCCAGGACTATTGAGCAGTTAGAACTGTATATCAGTCAAAAATGGCACATCATTCTTCCCCCCAAACTCTAGTAACTGGTCTCAGTTATCAGACGTTTACAGAGGAGGCACTTGACATAAAAGATGTCACAGGGGGGAAGGTTTTACTTTCACAGTGGCGGATCCCAAAGCCACCCTCCTTAGGAGCATCTATCTCTGTAAAATGTAGAGCACCTAATCGCTCCACCCAGGCTTCATCTTCCAAACCTAAGTTCAGTCCTTCCTTTCAGTGCAAGATCCCAAAGTCCAACAAATCTTCACAATAAAGGGGTGCCCTCACTTCTAAGAGCGGGGGGCATCTGTTGCAGCTATCTCTCACTAGATCACAGACATCCCAGACCAGTGAGGGTATTCATCAAATTCTGGATTTTAGTGGTTCTACAGTCTAATTGTTTTTACCTAAATGTATTCTCTTCATTCAGGTAATAAATGTCCCAATACTTGTTGCCCCCTCCCCCCCTCACTAAACACTTACCTGATCCAGCACTGTCCCATCTGCAGCTCGATCTCCCTCTTCCTAGTCTCACTGGAGACACTGAGAGCAGTGGGAGTCATAGGCTTCAGTTGCTGCCAATAAAATTATGTTAGGAGGGGGGTGGGGTGTGGTCAAGCACACAACCATTGCTTTCAGCTGCGACATTCAGATGGTAGGATCCGAATTGGGCATAAACAACATGAAAGCATGGATCCATCCTGCCTTGTATTAATGGTTCAGGCTGGTGGTGTAATGGTGTGGGAGATATTTTCTTGGCACACTTTTGGCCCCTTAGTACCAATTGATTTCGTTTAAATGCCATGGCCTACATGAGTATTGTTGCTGACCATGTCCATCCCTTTATGACTACAGTGTACCCATCTTCTGATTGCTAGTTCAAGCAGGATAATGCACCATGTCATTATCCTGCTTGAACTACAGTGAAATCATCTCAATGAGTTCACTGTACTCCAGTGACCTCCACAGTCACCAGATCTCAATCCAATTGAGCAGTGGTCCCCAACCTTTTTGGCACCGGGGACCGGCATTGTGGATGAAAATTGTGCCAAGGCCTGATGATGCGGGACGACGATGCAGTTTTTCGCGGCCAATTTGTCAGTAAATGGCTGGTGTTAGCACTTCAATCATCACAACACCATGGTTGATATGGTGTCAGGATGATTGAAGCACATTATTTTTATTATTATATTGTAATATAAAGTTAAATAGTTAAACTCATCATAATGCAGATTCTGCCACCAGATGCAGATTGCCACAGTGCCTGTCACCAGATTGCCACATGCCACCAGATGCAGATTGCCACAGTGCCTGTCACCAGATTGCCACATGCCACCAGATGCAGATTGACACAGTGCCTGTCACCAGATTGCCACATGCCACCAGATGCAGATTGCCACATGCCAACAGATGCAGATTGCCACATGCCACCAGATGCAGATTGCCACATGCCATCAGATGCAGATTGCCACATGCCATCAGATGCAGATTGCCACATGCCACCAGATGCAGATTGCCACATGCCACCAGATGCAGATTGCCACATGCCACCAGATGCAGATTGCCACATGCCACCAGATGCAGATTGCCACATGCCTCCAGATGCAGATTGCCACATGCCTCCAGATGCAGATTGCCACATGCCACAGTCCGCACATACTGACCCCCCTGCCACAGCTCACCTCTCGATCTCCCTGCCCTGGATGTCACAGCGCCGAGCGCTGCCGCTGCTGCCTGTCGCCTGGCTTCACTCACGGAGGGCGGGGGGCGCCGGGCTGACATCCCCCCTAATGTGTGGCATCCAGTGCAGAAAGCACCCTCGCCCCCCTCATGGTACGCTGGCCGGGCTGTGTGGGCGGAAGTGTGGCGGGGCTGTGTGGGCGGAAGAGCGGCGGGGCTGTGTGGGCGGAAGAGCGGCGGGGCTGTGTGGGCGGAAGAGCGGCGGGGCTGTGTGGGCGGAAGTGCTGCGGGGCTGTGTGGGCGGAAGTGCGGTGATGGCGGTGTGTTGTCATATTCTGCTCCCTATCGGCGATCTCTCTGCTCGTCCGCCACCGCCACACTGCATGCTTCGCGGCCCGCCAGTAAACAGGCTGCGGTAGTGGGCTGCGGACCGGGGGTTGGAGACCCCTGCAATAGAGCACCTTTGGGATGTGGTGGAATGAGAGATTTGCATCATGGATGTGTTGCTGATAAATCTACAGCAATTGCGTGTTACTTTTTATGTCAATGTGGACCAAAGTCTCTGAGGAATGTTTCCAACACCTTGCTAAATCTGTGCCATGAAGAATTAAAGCAGTTCTGAAGCCAACTGTTACCTAATAAAGACCCCAAGCTTGCATGTGACTTCCTTTATTTTGGGTACAGGTTGTACATGAGCCCACATTGTCCTTGCAATCCTGTTTTAGGTTAGACCACCAGTAGGATCACTGAATAATCTCTGATGTCTTATGGACCCTGAAATGGCTGGCAAGCTGGTGATCGTGGAAAATCTAAAAAAATAGAGCAATCCACTGCACAGCAAACACTCGTTCAGAGATGAACCGAAAACCGAGTATATTGGTCACAGCAGACCCAAGGTGTCAACTGATCGCTCACCATCTCCCCTCTGTTCCTTCCTGGGAATCCCATGACTAAGTCTTTTATGACGAAACATGTCGTGGCGTGGCTGTGCAGCAACCATCTGAAGTGAACGTGTGACGTATCTAGGAAGCAGAGATCCTGGAAGGAACAGAGGGAAGGTGGTGAGCGATCAGTTGACACCTTGGGTCTGCTGTGACCAATATACTCGGTTTTCGGTTCATCTCTGAACGAGTGTTTGCTGTGCAGTGTATTGCTCTATTTTTTGAGATTCGTGTGAGTGCTATATTTGAAGATTTAAGTGTGTTATTAAACTGATTTTATGGTATCATGCTATTTTGAGCACTTCTTTTATTTACATGCAGAGCTTTCTGGCAGTGAATTGGTTGGAACTGGGATTATCTGCTATACCTATCAGTGAGGTCTTTCTTTATCGTACATCACGGGACACAGAGCGGCATATTCATTACTATGTGGGTTATATGGAGTACCTTCAGGTGATGGACACTGGCAATCTCAAACAGGAAGTCCCCTCCCTATATAACCCCCTCCCATAGGAGGAGTACCTCAGTTTTTTCGCCAGTGTCTTAGGTGTTGGTCACGGAATAGCTTGCCTCCATATCCTTGGGATCAAGGCGGGCTAACCGGATCTGTCCAGAGTGCCTCAGTGCCGAAGTGGACAGTACCCGGGCCCCCAAATCCAGGGGGTTTTTGCCTATAATGCCCTCTCTGGAGGGCTGGACCCTGGGCCCAGGGCTCACAGCTTTTCTAAAGCCAAGAGTTCCCTGTTTGCCAGAGGTGCTGTATAGGTCCAGGACAGCGGTTCCTTTTAGGACCCCAGTGCCTGAAGGTCTACTACACTTCCCACGGAGATGGGAGAAGATTGGACTGTGTTTGTTACAAACGTCCTGCGGCATGGAGCAGGTAAGTGGGGAGCCTGCGGAACTTGGTTCGACTGCGAGCTTCCCAAGGGGGACCACAAGGGGGGGCAGCCTAAGTATGCTCTGCATGGGCACCAGGGTCACTATGTCCGTTAGTGGACAGGATGATTTGTTTTGTTCCTCCCCATTTTCTGGCCCCCTGTCCAAGCAATCTTCTTCTGGCTACCTGCTGTTCTGCTGGGTATACAGGGTCTAGGAAGAGACCCTTGGGCTAAGCAACTGATTCCTTAGAGTCTCTATTGCAGCCTACCTGTCCGGGGGATTCAAATTTGCCGCCCTGCAGCGCGTCCTTTCTCCCAGCTCTGTCGGCGTCTGGCGTCTCCATGTGTCTCTCTCTCCTCTCCCTGTCGCGCGCGCGCGGGCACGCAAGAAATAGACGAATTTCGCGCCATCGGGAGGAGGGGGAGGGCGGGAGCACGCAGGAAGAGGCGTGTCTCGCCTCTGTTAAGAGTGACAGGGTGCGCGCATAGATCAGTCTGAAGCTGATCTGGAGGAGAGAGGACACAGAGCGGCACTCCTGCGACCCCCGGTGGCAAGAAAGGGGTAGTACATCACAGGCTTGGCCTATTTTTTCTTATTAAGCCAAAATTCCCCTTTGTCAGCAGGTTGAAGGGCTGGGAAAAAAGATATTGGTGGGGCCGTAAAAAAAAAAAAAAAAAAAGTAAAATATAAATACTTCTAATTTAAAGGAACATAATAGCATATAAAAAAAAAAAAAAAAAAAAAAAATATTTTTTCCTTTATATTTGATTTCGGCCTCACCAGGGTTTTTGGACACTAGTAATCCTATTGCTCCCTAAACCTTTCAAAATTATTTCCTAGCTGCGTACAGTTAGTTGTTGCAGGCTAAGAACCTCGGTTTTGTACCATGGCACCCAAAGGCTCAGGATCAAGGGGGTCTAAAAATGTAAAAAAGCAAAAGGGTTCCCCCTCAGATTCTGAGCATACGAGTCAGGCTATGCCGGTACTCTCCCCACCTGACCCAGTTGTGGCCGCCTTGGTTGAGCCAATAGGGGGGTCTGGTGCAGCGGCTGGCCCAGATCCATCCAACCCTGTGTTCGTCACAGAGGAAAAGCTAGCTACCGCATTAAAAGGGCAAGAGAAAAGATTGGCAGCTATGCTCACTAAATCTTTTCCAGGCAAGAAGCGGGCTAGGTCCCCTTCGCCAAAATGTGTATCCTCGGATGCTGAACTGATTTCGCTGGAGGAATCAGAATTTCAGGAGGATCTATTGGACGAGAACCCAGAGGGTTCAGAAATTGAGGAATCTACTATTGAGGAACCATTCTCAGCCTCCCAAGCGGAGAGCCTGTGGGTCCAGTCTTTGACGGACATGGTACACTCAGCATTTAACCTGCCTTTACCGGAGCTCCGGAGTCCGGCAGTTTCCTCTTTGGGCTCCTTAAAGGCGCCCCTGAATAACGCAGTTTTTCCAGTCCATCCGTTATTAGAGGAGCTAATTTTCCAAGATTGGGTACGACCAGACAGAATTTTTTTGCCGCCTAAAAATTTTTCTGTTATCTACCCGTTAGAGGAGAAGTTTGCCAAAAGATGGGCGCTCCCAGCTGTGGATGCTGCCATCTCTTGTGTAAATAAATCACTAACTTGCCCGGTAGAAAACATTCAGATGTTTAAGGACCCGGTTGATAAACGGTTGGAAACTCTCTTAAAAGCTTCTTTTTCCACGGCAGGGGCAGTGGTACAGCCAGCGGTGGCTGCTATAGGAGTCTGTCAGGCTTTAAAGGATCAGACGAAACAGATGCTTAAGGACATCCCTGCCCAACAGGCAGAAGAGCTGTCCGATATACCCAGAGCTCTTTGCTTTGCGGTGGATGCTATAAAAGATTCCATTCAGCAGGCATCTCGCTTATCTCTATTTTTAGTGCATATGAGAAGGCTCTTATGGTTAAAGAACTGGGCGGCCGAGCCCCCATGCAAAAATCTTTTGGCAGGTTTCCCTTTCCATGGAGGTCGACTTTTCGGAGAAGATCTGGATAAATACATTCAGACTATCTCAAGTGGCAAGAGTACCCTTTTGCCAGTCAAGAAGAGATCTCGGGGTCCTACATTTAAGAGGCAACTTTCCCCTGTGCCAGGGCCCTCTAATGCCAGGCAGTATCGACGGCCTCCTGCGCGATCAAATTTTAAATCGCAGGGACAGGCCCCGGGAGGCAAAAAGCCTTGGTATCGCAAGCCAGCAAAGCCTGCCCCTAAGTCTGCCTTATGAAGAGATGCCCCCACCCACGAGGATAGGGGGAAGGCTTCGTTTTTTTTCAAAGATCTGGGAAGCCAACATCCCCGACAGATGGGTCCGATCTTCTGTGGCCACAGGCTACAGATTAGAGTTTCTAAAGTTTCCTCCTCCTCATTATCAGGAATCAAGAATTCCAAACGATCCAGCAAAGAGGTCCCCCTTTTTGGCGGCATTGGATCGTCTAATTTATCAAGGCGTGATAGTAGAAGTACCAGTCCTAGAACAAGGGCTAGGTTTCTACTCCAATCTATTTGTCGTGCCAAAGCCCAACGGCGAGGTCAGGCCAATTTTGGACCTAAAAAATTTAAACATTTATCTAAAGGTTCAGTCATTCCGGATGGAGTCTGTTCGGTCAGCTGCCGCCGTACTCCAGAAGGGCGATTTTTTGGCCTCCATAGACATAAAGGATGCTTACCTTCATATACCGATCTTTCAGCCACATCAGAGATTTTTACGTTTCTCAGTGGCTCAGCGTCACTTCCAATTTGTGGCGCTTCCTTTCGGGCTGGCTACGGCCCCCCGGGTGTTCACGAAGGTTCTAGCTCCAATATTAGCCAGTCTAAGAATCCAGGGCGTCACGGTCCTGGCATATTTGGATGACCTCTTGATCATAGACCACTCATCTCCTTGTTTGGAGCGAGCGGTTGCCCTCACGGTTCAGATCCTCGAGAGGTTCGGCTGGGTCATAAACCGAGAAAAATCAGTATTCCAACCCGCACAACAGTTGGATTATCTCGGCATGAGGTTAGACACAGCTCAGCAAAAGGTTTTTCTACCCCTGGTAAAATTCAGGGCTATCAAAGAATTGATTCAGCTGGTTCTGAGTAAAAGAGAACCAACTATTCGCCTATGTATGCGTTTACTAGGCAAGCTAGTGGCCACGTTCGAGGCGGTACCTTACGCTCAAAGCCACACTCGCATCCTACAGGCAGCCATTCTGGTAGCTTGGAGCAAGAAGGCGCAGGCCTTGGAGTTTCCGTTGCCTCTGTCAGCAAGAGTCCGGCAAAGTCTGTGTTGGTGGTTAAACCCTCAGAACCTGCTAAAGGGAAAATCTTTCAGTCCCATAACCTGGAAGATAGTAACCACAGATGCCAGCCTAACGGGCTGGGGAGCGGTCTTGGATGGTTGCACTCGCCAAGGTACTTGGGCACATGCGGAGAGGCAGTTGCCCATCAACATCTTGGAGCTCAGAGCTGCTCGGTTGGCCCTCGAGGCTTGGACATCCAAGTTACAGGGGTTCCCGGTGAGGATTCAGTCGGACAATGCCACGGCTGTAGCATATATAAATCACCAAGGGGGAACCAAAAGTCAATCAGCTCAGAGAGAGGTGAGCTCGATTTTCCTGTGGGCAGAGGCTCATGTGCCCTGCATATCGGCAATCTTCATTCCCGGGGTGGACAACGTGCAAGCGGACTTCTTGAGTCGTCAGTCTCTGTCGCCAGGGGAGTGGGCTCTGCACCCTAAAATTTTCCAGTTAATCTGCCAGAGGTGGGGAATGCCGGACGTGGACGTCATGGCATCAAGATTCAACAAAAAACTAGACAGGTTCATGTCCCGTACTCGGGACCCTATGGCCTGCGGAACCGATGCATTGGTTTGTCCTTGGCATCAGTTCAAACTGCTATATGCCTTTCCCCCGCTACAGTTGCTACCCCGCCTGTTACGCAGGATCAGGGTGGAGCACAAACCAGTCATCCTGGTAGCTCCAGCATGGCCCAGGAGGGCATGGTACTCACTAATCCTGAGGATGGCAGTGGGGGAACCTTGGGCACTTCCTCTACGGCCAGACCTACTCTCACAAGGCCCGATCCTACACCCTGCATTGCGGCGTCTAAATTTGACGGCCTGGCGGCTGAATCCCTGATTCTCAGTAGTAGAGGCCATTCTGGGCAGATAATCTCTACCCTGATCAGGTTTTGAAAAAAAAAAAAAAAAAAAAGCCGGTCTCCAGGGTGACTTGTTACAGGGTCCGGGAAGCCTAGGTAGGCTGGTATGTGTCGAAGGAATAGCTTGCCGCAAGTATGCCATTAATGAAGTGTTAAGTCTCTCCAGCTAGGAGTGGTGGACTCCCACTCGCGGTTGAGACCTTCTTTCAGAGGGTCTGGCGCATTAATCCTCCGGGCATGTCACCACTTGCCGTGGGACTTGGATCTAGTTCGGTCAACTCTGCAGGAACAACCTTTTGAGTCGTTGGCTGAAATTACTGTGATTTGGCTATCAAGGAAGCTGGGATTTCTGGCTGCCATAGTTTAGCCAAAGAAAACAGAAATAGCAGCCTTATCCTATAAGGAGCTATATCTTAAATTTTCTCACAAGGACGAGGTGGTCCTCCATCCTCATCCTCCCTTTCTACCGAAGGTTATATCCAGTTCTTTCCTAACCAGGATTTGGTACTATCATCCTTCTCCGAAACCTACTTCCAGAAGGAAGGGTTGCTACATACCTTGGGTATGGTCACGGCCATAAAGGCCTATTTTAGAGCTACAGAGAAGTTCCGGGAAACAGATGTGTTGTTCATTTTTGCCAGATGAGCCAAGAAGGGGCAGACAGCTGCAAAGGCCATCTTCTCATGAGAGAGGAAGCTATTATTTACTCAGGCCTACAGCTTGGAAAGACTGCCTCTTCCATTGCCAGTAAGGGCTCTTTTTACCAGAGCCATGGGCGCCTCCTTGGACAGCACACCATCAGTTCCCTATGGCTCAAGTATGCAAGGCGGCAACCTGGTTTTGAGTCCACAAGTGTTCTAAAATCAGACCGGTTGGACGTAAGAAGGAATACTGATACAGCCTTTTTGGCAAGAACTGCTGCAGGCTGCATTTTTAAGACCCTCAGAATCGGGGGCACCCTTGAGTTAAAAAATTTAATTTTTATTTCTCGACTAAGTTGGATTTATTATTATTATTTGAGTTATCTCAGAAGTAAATCCTTGGGAAGATGTCTCCCTCCCCTCATTAAAGCATTGCTTTGGGACATCCCACATAGTAATGAATATGCCGCTCTGTGTCCCGTGATGTACGATAAAGAAAAAGGGATTTTTAAATACAGCTTACCTGTAAAATCCTTTTCTTGGAGTACATCACGGGACACAGAGCTCCCACCCCTCTTATGGGGACCATTTTGGGAGGCATACTGCTTGCTACAAAACTGAGGTACTCCTCCTATGGGAGGGGGTTATATAGGGAGGGGACTTCCTGTTTGAGATTGCCAGTGTCCATCACCTGAAGGTACTCCATATAACCCACATAGTAATGAATATGCCGCTCTGTGTCCCGTGATGTACTCCAAGAAAAGGATTTTACAGGTAAGCTGTATTTAAAAATCCCTTTTTTTGTACACGTTTACACGCCGAACACGAGAGTGTAAGGCAATTTGAGTTGGTGAGTTTTGCATCTGAGGGGAGAGGATTCACTGACACCGGGTGTGGTGGAAGATTGGAAACTATTATCATTATTTTTTCACAAACCTACTTGATGTGTTATATGGACTCATATTTAAAGACATTTATATATATATTTTTTAAATTTGTGCACATATACACTTTTGTCACATGGTGATGTTTATGGACATTAGCATTATTTTTGAATACCTGTGAAAACGAATATTTCATCTTACATTGTTTACAGCGCTGCTTATATTTTATTACACTCATTTTAGGGTTTTAGAATATGTTTTTCACAGTTTGATTTTTTTAAAGTATCTGCTTCACTCTTTTGCCAATTTGATTAACACTATATGTTCAAAAGCGCAAAGGTGGGAACACAGAAAGGGCGGATTTATCTTTGTTACCATTATTTACAATTTATTTCACTGCTTAACACATACAGTACTTTAATTTCTGTGCATTATTTGTAAATGTAATTTGATACCCTTAAAGATTTAAAAATATATATCTGCCGAGTTTAGGATGTATGTTTATTTTTGAGGCATTTTGGATGTAAAATGTATTTTGCCACAGAAACGCATACTTTTTGAAGTGTTAAAGGTTAGCATGTTTATAAGAGTTATATAAGAAGTAAATTGAATGTATGGCTGCCAATTGCCACTGCACTCACTGTTACCATGGAAACCAGAAATAGCTACCAATATATGCCTGACAATTAAGATTTATAATGCGCATTTTCATATGGTAAGATATTAAATAACTAATAATGAAATACTACTAGATCAACATAAATGTACCATGCATGCAGTTAAAATTATTACATAATTGAAATACCCAGACAGTGTGGCAACCAAGATCTTTAGAGTGGAGTTCCACCCACGTTTTCAACTCCTCAGCATCCCTCACTAAACTGTGCACTGTAAACGAATTGAATATTTTTTTTTCTCAGCACCTACTGTATATCTGTATCTGTATTAATTTTTCACTTCCTCCTCCCTGGCTGCGGCCCATCGCATCATTTCCTGTTTGCAATGTCTCCTTGGAGATGTGTGTCATCAATCCCAGGAGGCAATGCGCATTGCTGGGCTTTTGTTGCCATGGCTCCAGATGCAGATTGCCACATGCCACCAGATGCAGATTGCCACATGCCACCAGATGCAGATTGCCACATGCCACAGTCCGCACATACTGACCTTCCTGCCACAGCTCACCTCTCGATCTCCCTGCCCTGGATATCTTATACACAGTGATGGGCGGTGGGGGAGGTGGCTGGAGCATCTCGGCTTTGATTACAGAGCCCAGGGGAGAGCAGAGCCACACCAAACTATGAGGGGGCAAATTTGATGAGAGCAATAGGATGGGGCAGGTTTAATGGTGGCAGTTTTGATGGGGTGGTTTTTGATGGGGCAGTTTTTGATGGGGCAATAGGATGGGGCAGTATTGATGGTGGCAGCATGATGGGGAAATTTTGATGGTGCAGTTTTGATAGGGGCAATATGATGGGGCAGCAACTGGAAAAGGTAATTACTTCTTAAACAATGCTAATTGTAAATGACATCCCTCTTTCTGTGCAGATGATAGGGATATATGTCTATATTATCTCTGCACAGAAACAAGATATATATCATTTACAATTGGCATCTTTTAAAAAAAGAATTGGCTTTTGCAGGAGCTTTTTGTATTTCTATATTTATAATCTTTATAAAAGTAGATAAACTTCCTAGTTCCTGGAGGGGGAGGAGAGGTTTCCATAGCTAAGGGGTGACAACTTCCTCTGACACTGCTGGAAATCTGACCTACAACCCATTACACAGCTCATGCGGCTCTGAGCATGCGTGAGATCTGGAGGTGCACACTGGGTAACCAGCCTGCATGGAATACAGGAAGAGATACAGTCTGGCTTTAGATGCCCACACATGAGATGGCCGCGGCCTGCTGGGACTTACAAAAGTAAGAAATCAGTGGTGCAAAAAACAAAACTGACCTTAGTTTACAGCATACCTTTATTAGAATACATTAAGCATGAGGATTATAAGGGTATTTTTATCTAAAAAGTAAAATTTCGGCCCCAACACCGCTTTAATCACAAGCAGAACTTTAGCAGACTTGGATGCATTGCACATTGTAATAACAACACTATAACAAATTTTCCACAGAGCCAATATATGTGTATGACAATTACATGTCATAATTGTCTTTTTTCAATTTTTTTGGGCATTACCTGTAAACAGCAGAAATCAGTGTACAAAAAAGAAAATGCTCACAAAACCCACTGTATACTGTCTATTGTATAAAGATATCCAAATATAATTATTAGAATGCAGTGCATTCCTCTTGGTGAAAGTTTGCATGAGGAAAAGCCATTATGTGCAACATCATTTAGCTCAAAAGGGGAATAAAGTAAGTGTAAATGATCCTTACTTCTGTGCCTACTTTCCACCTGTGAGTTGTACCACAACTCTGTGGCTGGTTTGTACACAAACCTTTGTCTTGCTACTTGTACAGCAACAGGGTAATGGCATTCTGTTTCTAAATTTTAAACTGGAAGATCAGCGATATAAGCCCTAGGACATAAGTGACACTTGCAAGGTGCTGCTATTTAGTGGGAATGCTCAATAGCATTCCCAGTATTGTTATTCGTTTTGTATTATTCTTAATTTTAATTTTATTAGTGGGAATGCTCAATAGCATTCTCAGTATTGTTATTCATTTTTTTTTCATTTTTTTTTATTTATGTCAGAGGAAACGGTCCACATGGACCATAGTACAAACAATACAGCAAATCATAACGTATAATCAAAACAATCACCTGGGTAAGGTTCTCCTGAGAAAGTGGTGGGGCATCCATACCCCCGGTGTGCCATACAGGCAGACCGTGATCTCCCGGGACCGGTCCCTCCTTCTTTTTTTTTTACAACTAAAGGTGGTAGCATAAAGAGGTGAGAAAACCAAAGATAACAGGCAACATAGCCCAGCATTAGCAAGAAGACCGGGGGGGACGGGGGCAGGGGGGTTATGGCACAGGGAAAGGGGAGGGGAGGAGATTGTGTGGAGAGAGCGACCCACGGACATGGGTCAGTTCATAATGCTTACTGGAAACCAGCATCTTCCAAAGAGTACGGCGGGGATCTAGTCCGGAGTAAGTGCAGGGGGTTGAGGAGCGGCCGTATCTGGTCCAGCTCCTCCCCTCAGTAGTTGCCCTTCGCTGGAATACTTAAAGAGATTCCAATGTTGCCAGGTCTTTTTAAACTGTTCTTGTCTGTTTTGGCTGGTTAGGACCAAGTCCTCCAATCTACTCACCTCGTCCACCCGCTTAATCCATGAGGCAACGGTCGGCTGGCTCAGGGTCTTCCATAGAATTGGGATACAAGCCTTCGCTGCATCCAGCAGGTGGCGCACAACCGAAGTCTTGTAAATGCGGGCTGGTGTGTCATTAGCGTGCAGAAGGAAGTAGGCCGGATCATATGGGACAGTACGGTCTGTGAATTGTTGCGTTATCCTGTGGACCTCCCTCCAGAAACTCTGAAGTCGGGGGCAGGACCAGAAGATGTGTAGAATAGTGCCCCTATCTGTCCGGCATCGCCAGCAAAGGTCTGTCGTCGCCGGGAAAAACTTATGCAACAGGTTTGGCGTTCTATACCAGCGCGCAAGGAGCTTGTAATTCGTCTCCTGAAACTTGGTGCAGAGGGAGGACTTGTGCGTGAACCTAAGTATGTTCTGTCTTTGGGCAGCGGAAAAGTGGCAATTCAGGTCTCTCTCCCACCTAAGGAGGGACGGGAGCTGAAAACTCCCAGGCGGGGCAATAAGCATGCCGTAAGTTAAGGATAGCGTGTGTGGCAGCGTCCCCCTCTCCTCACAAAGCCCCTCAAACTCCGACAGGGTCTGGTCTACGTCTCCAGGAGGAGGCAGGCTGGTCAGGAAGTTGTTTAGCAGCAGTGCTCTCTCTCATGAAATCCAGACGGTACATGCCTCCCGGATCCGAAAGCTCCGCCAGCGTTCGCCATCTACCTCCAATGCTGAAATGGGAGGCCTGATACATACCCGCCTCCCTCAGGATACGGAAGGGCCTGTCAATCAGGCCCGGCCCAAACCGAGGGTCTCCCAATATAGGTCTCAGTAGTGAGCCACGGGACGAGAGGGAAGAACGCTTCAGCAGGCGTGCACAAATCTTGATCGTGTTACCCATCAGTGGGTGACTCCTAAGGCCAGGTGCGAGGGACATTAGGCACCAAGGGGACCGCACTCTGCGACTGTTCGAATTGAGGCCACAGCTTGGTGTCAGAATGGCGACAATCTAATAATCTACTAAGGTGTGCTGCATGATAGTAGGTTTGGATGTCAGGCATAGCCAGGCCTCCAAATGTCTTTGGCAGTGTGAGTGTCTTCTTGTGTATGCAAGTTTTTTTTCCCTGCCCAGAGGAATTTAATAAAAGTAGCCTGTGTTTGTTTGAAAAAACTTACTGGAATATGGATCGGAAGGGCCTGCAGGAGGTAAAGGAACTTGGGGAGAATAGACATCTTAAGGATGCTGCAGCGTCCAAACCATGAATAGAGACCACCGGTCCACTGCTCCAGCAATGCCCGTACTGCCTTCAGGAGGGGAGGGAAGTTGAGTTTAAAGAGGCGTGAGATGGTCGTTGGTATAAAGGTGCCTAGGTGTTTTAATGCCGTGTCCGTCCACTTAAAGTGAAAACGCGTCTTAAGGTTTGCCAGCGTTATTCATTTTTTATTAGTGGGAATGCTCAATAGCATTCCCAGTATTGTTGTTCGTTTTTTATTATTTTTATTAACTTTAATTTTATTCCGTACGTTTTTTGGCTCTGCGTAACTTCTGCATGCTTTCAGCTATTAAAGGGGTTGTAAAGGAACATTTGTTTTTCATAATAAGCATCCTTTACCTACAGACATTCCTCTTTTCACTTCCTCATTGTTCGTTTTTGCTCAAAAGTTGCTCTATTTCTTCTCTGTTCTGTTCACTTCCTGCTTGTCTGATTGTTACTCACCACTGTGAAGGGAGGCTTTACTGCGGTGGTCAGTGACGTGCTCGCCCCCTCCTGGGAACTACATCTGTGCGGCAGGACGCTCTCTGCATGTTAGAGACTTCAAGGAGGTGTGAATTACTGGGCGTGCCGCAATGCATACTGAGAAATGTAGTTCTTAGATGAACGAGCGCCACAAACCAGGAAGTGAATGAGAGAACAGAAACTAGAATGCCGGAGGTGATATAGAGATGAAGGAATTTAATAGGTATTTACTTGTTTTTTTTTAACAGAATCATTACACTATTCTGTCTGTCTACCTTGCAGACATTAATTTTAGGCAAAACAATATTTTCCTTTACAACTCCTTTAAGACCATTCAACTTTTAAAATGTTCAGCTCTTTCAGCTAATGATGGGACTTCTTCAACTTTTTTTTTACTATTTATACTTTTTAAAATATTAAGCTTTTAGACACTTTTTTTAACATTGAAGTCAATGAGAGCATGCTTCAAATCCTTAAAACATTCTCTTGCTACAAAAAGTTTCAGCTCCTTCATACTTTCACCTACAGACACCAAACAAACGTTAAAATGTTCACAAAATATTCAGCTATCCGGCTATATCTTTTCAGTTTGATATCTTTTACAGTTTTTGTGAAAAAGCTGTTTAAGTTTAGTGATTTTTTTCATTAAATTTTATCGATTAACCACTTCCCTACCGAGTCATAGTAAAATGACGTTGGCGGGAACCTTTCGTCCTTCAGACTGGACGTCATATGACATCCTTGCTTTTCCGGCCGCTAGGGGGCGCGCACGCGCGCCCCTGCCGCGTTGCTCGGGACCCGGTGCCTGGCAGCCGCAATGTCCTCCGGCACCTGCGATTGCCCGCAATCACGGCAGGACCATGGATCTGTGTGTGTAAACACACAGATCCATGTCCTGTCAGCGGTGAGGAGACTGATGTGTGTTCCCAGTACAGAGAAACACACATCAATCTCCTCCCCTTGTGAGTCTCCCTAACAGTTAGAACACACATTAGGGAACATATTTAACCCCTTCAGCGCCCCCTAGTGTTAACCCCTTCCCTGCCAGTCACATTTACACAGTTATCAGTGCAGTTTTATAGCACTAATCGCTGTGTAAATGTGAATGGTCCCAAAAATGTGTCAGAAGTGTCCGATATGTCCGCCGCAATGTCACGGTCACAATAAAAATCGCAGATTGCCGCCATTGCTAGTAAAAAAAATTAAAAAAATAAAAATGCCATAATTCTATTCCCTATTTTGTAGACGCTAGAACTTTTGCGCAAACCGATCAAATACGCTTATTTCTATTATTTTTTTTTTTTTTTTTACCAAAAATATGTAGAAGAATACATATCGGTCTAAACTGAGGGGAAAAAAAAGTAAAACAAATTAAAAAATTGTCGCTCGTCTTTTGTTTATAGCGCAAAAATAAAAACCGCAGAGGTGATCAAATACCACCAAAAGAAAGCTCTATTTGTGGGGAAAAAGGGCGTCAATTTTGTTTGCACGACCACACAATTCTTATTCAAAGTGCGACAGCGCTGAAAACAAAAAATTTGGTCTGGGCAGGAAGGGGGTGAACATGCCCTGTATGGAAGTGGTTAAACAGAGTGTCTATGGCTGGTTAGAGTGGGTGATGTCATCGCTACAGCACAAAGCTTTAAAAAAATGATCTTTATAGAGAAGGAACAAATTGCTGTCACGCCCACAAGATCTACTTGTCATACACAATTTATACATCAAAACGTAGGTATTTTTGTCTAGTTTCAGGCAATGTGCTCAGTTTTGTGATACGCCTTTTACTTTTGGCTGGTTGAGCTTCCAAATGACAAGAGTCCACACTTTCTTCCATTGACTGTCATGTATAAAATTCTTCAGATTTCCCAGTGAAATGCAGAGACCTTCTTTTTTAAATCGCTGACATGCCCACATTTTTAAGTTTATCAACGGTGTCTGACGGTGAAGTCGCTGTTTTGATAGCATGTACTGTTGTGGATTTATTAAGGCTTATTTGAAGGGTTCTCTCACTCATTAAGGTGTGGGGATTAAAGGGGTTGTAAAGGTATTTTTTTTCCCTAAATAGCTTTCTTTACCTCAGTGCAGTCCTCCTTCACTTACCTCATCCTTCCATTTTGCTTTTAAATGTCCTTATTTCTTCTGAGAAATCCTCACTTCCTGTTTTTCTGTCTGTAACTACACACAGTAATGCGAGGCTTTCTCCCTGGTGTGGAGAAAGCCTCTTGAGGGGGGAGGGGTGAGCAGGCAAGTCAGGACACTCTCTACTTTGCAGATAGAGAAAGGAGCTATGTGTTATCCTGACACTCCTGCAGGAAATGCATTTTCTAGTTCTTAATTTTATTATTCCATACGTTTTTTGGCTCTGCGTAACTTCTGCATACTTTCAGCTATTAAGACCATTCAACTTTTAAAGTGTTCAGCTCTTTCAGCTAACGATGGGACTTTTTTTCTACTATTTATATTTTTTTAAATATTAAGCTTTAAAACACACTTTTTTTAACATTGAAGTTAATGAGAGCATGCTTCAAATCCTTAAAATCTTCTCCGCTACCAAAAGTTATAGCTACTTCATACTTTCAGCTACAGACACCAAACAAACGTCAAAATATTCAGCTATCCGGCTATATCTTTTCAGTTTGATATCTTTTACAGTTTTTGTGAAAAACCTGTTTAACCACTTAAGGACCGGACCAATATGCTGCTACATGACCCAAGGGGTTTTTACAATTCGGCACTGCGTCGCTTTAACAGACAATTGCGCGGTCGTGCGACGTGGCTCCCAAACTAAATTGGCGTCCTTTTTTCCCCACAAATAGAGCTTTCTTTTGGTGGTATTTGATCACCTCTGCGGTTTTTATTTTTTGCGCTATAAACAAAAATAGAGCGACAATTTTGAAAAAAATGCAATGTTTTTTACTTTTTGCTATAATAAATATCCCCCAAAAACATATATAATTTTTTTTTTTCCTCAGTTTAGGCCGATACATATTTTTTCACCTATTTTTGGTAAAAAAAATCGCAATAAGCGTTTATCGATTGGTTTGCGCAAAATTTATAGCGTTTACAAAATAGGGGATAGTTTTATTGCATTTTTATTAATTTTATTTTTTTACTACTAATGGCGGCGATCAGCGATTTTTTTCGTGACTGCGACATTATGGCGGACACTTCGGACAATTTTGACACATTTTTGGGACCATTGTCATTTTCACAGCAAAAAATGCATTTAAATTGCATTGTTTATTGTGAAAATGACAGTTGCAGTTTGGGAGTTAAACACAGGGGGCGCTGTAGGATTTAGTGTTCACCTAGTGTGTGTTTACAACTGTAGGGGGGTGTGGCTGTAGGACTGACGTCATCGATCGAGTCTCCCTATAAAAGGGATGACTCGATCGATGCAGCGCCACAGTGAAGCACGGGTAAGCCGTGTTTACATACGGCTCTCCCCGTTCTTCAGCTCCGGGGAGCGATCGCGACGGAAGGGGCTATTAACGAATAGCCGCGCCGTCGTCCCGGATCGCTCCCCAAGGGAATCCGACCGCCGCATGTAGAGGGGGGGGGGGGTCCCGATCGGACCCCCGACCCGCGAAAAGGCAGGGACGTACAGGTACGCCAATGTGCCTGTACGTGCCGCTCTGCCGACGTATATCTACATGCGGCGGTCAGGAAGCGGTTAAGTTTAGTGATCTTTTCAGGAAATGTTATCGATTAAACAGAGTGTCTATGGGGCCAAGTGGATGATGTCATCGCTACAGCACAGAGCTTTAAAACAATTTAATTTGTTCCTTCTCTATAAACTGCTCTCACGCCCACAAGATCTACTTGTCATACACAATTTATACATCAAATTGTAGGTATTTTTGTGCTCAGTTTTGTGATGCGCCTTTTACTTTTGGCTGAGTTCTACACTTTCTTCCATTGACTGTCCTGAATAAAATTCTTCAGATTTTTCAGCGAAACGCACAAACGTATTTTTTAAATCGCTGACATGCCCACATTTTTAAGTTTTTCAACATCAATTGTATACCGATACGTTCACAAAGGCCGTGTGTCTCTAGCGGTGAAGTCGCTGTTTCGATGGCATGTACTGTTGTGGATTTATTAAGGCTTGTTTGAAGGGTTCTCAAAATCATTAGGTGTGGGGATTAATGATCAAAGAGAGGCTTTATAAGTACTGAAGGAACACTGCTTGTATGTCCTAAAGATAGTGTAGTGGTTATGGTGAATGGCTTTGGTGTGGGCTTAGCAATTCAGCTGTTCAGCATTCCCACACATTTCTGCAGGAAATGCATTTTCTAGTTAGATTTGTTAGTTTGCTACTATCAAAAGTCATAGTTATAGCAGGATCTGCAGCCTCAAAATCTAGCTCTACTGTAAAGCCTCATGCACACTGGTTTATTCTAAACGCTGTTTCTCCTGACAGGAAAAAATCTGCATTAAAAACTCACCTGAGCTGCGCTTTTTCAAACCAGTTTAGGCGAGTTTAGCAGCTTTTGCTGTCTGGGTGTTCTATATCATTAGCCATAATTTTCTGTTTTTTCTAACCATTGAAATAGATAAACACTAAAGTGTTAAATGCGCCTAGCGTTTAGGCACGTTTTGCATCGCATTGTTTTGTAGTTCGAATTTCCTCTCCTGAATGCGATTTTAGGGCGTTTAGAAAACATCCTCTGAACTCCCCTGCTATTTAACTGTATGCTGTATGTGTGCATAGACACATAGGATCACATTGAGGGGGGTTCAGGGTTAGAAAAAAAAAATGCCAAAACCCACAAAAACAGCAGTGTGCATAAGGCCTAATGAGAAAACAACAGTGATGACAGCTGTCATGTAGCTCGACGATTAACATTTCCTGTCACTGAAATGGTAGCGAAAACGAATGCTCCTATAATGGAGATAAGTTCCTAATGCTAATTAAATATAGAACTACTTGAATTCTACTAAAGAGAAGCTATTTGAACCCATTGCTCAACGGGTTTATTTTTAGAGCATCTTCGATACAGGAATGGCAGACAAGCACTGTACCTGTATATGACAGGCAGGATGCAATTTAAAAAAAGGTGTGCAGTTCAGATAAGGGAACAAAGTAGTCACAGCGCTGTGTGAAGGAAAGTTGTTGATGCTACTGTTGTCATCAAATTTCTTTCACTCTTTCAAACTGCAATTTTGTATTTTATTTTAAATCAAAGCAAATCTTCCAGTGAATTTTTATAGTGTAACTTTAATACATCTGTATTGGCTTAAGTCATTTTACTAGGAAAGTCGTGTTCATTAAGTCAGGGCTCGACAAATCCCGGGCGCCAGGTCGCCATGGCGACTAGAAATAGGGTCCTGGCGACTTGAATTGGAAGGGGGCAAAAAAAAAAAAAAAACATTTATTTTTTTTATTTTTTTTGAGCTGGGGCCATCTGGTGGTGAGCCGTTGGTATTACATGTTATTACCACCAGATGTGAGCTGGCGCCATCTGGTGGTGGCCGTTGGTATTACAAGTTAAACATTACAAGTTAAACAGCAATTCTAATGTTGTTTTTCACTATTTTCACTGCCATCTTCTTCCCTCTAATTAGAACCCCCAAACATTATATATATTTTTTATCCTAACACCCTAGAGAATAAAAGGGCGATCGTTGCAATACTTTCTGTCACGCCGTATTTGCGCAGTGGTCTTACAAGCGCACTTTTTTTGTGAAAAAATTACACTTTTTTTCATTAAAAAATAAGACACCAGTAAAGTTATCCCCATTTTTTTTTATATTATGAAAGATAATGTTACTCCGAGTAAATTCATACCCAACATGTCACGCTTCAAAATTGCGTCCGCTCGTGGAATGCCGACAAACTTTTACCCTTTAAAATCTTCATAGGCGACGTTTAAAAAAAATCTACAGGTTGCATGTTTTGAGTTACAGAGGAGGTCTAGGGCTAGAATTATTGCTCTCGCTCTACCAATCGCAGCGATACCTCACGTGTGGTTTGAACACCGTTTACATATGCGGGCGCTGCTCACGTATGTGTTCGCTTCTGCGCGCAAGCTCGTCGGGACGGGGCGCGTTTTCTGGCTCCTAACTTTTTTACCTGGCTCCTAGATTCCAAGCAAATTTGTCAACCCCTGCATTAAGTGAATCTGCACTGTGCGGCAGATGATCCTTTGGGATACTCAGCAAGATTTATATGTGTCAGATCCCAGGTTACTGTCTGCCTGACGAAGAAATTATTTTCAATTTTATTACTATTTTTGTTGAGGGTAAGAGAGGGTTTTCTAGTAGGTCTATAGCATTTAAGAATATTTCAATGTTATTTTATAGTAATTTCACATCAATGCCAATATAAACCCATGTGAAATAACTAAAAGTGGAAAAATAAAAATCAAACAATTTATTACTATTAAAATTAATGGCAAGATTTACTCTAGACTTTGTCCTTGTGACTGTTGTCACTGGCACAGATCCTGAAGGGGCAGTCCAAAATTGTATAACTCTCTGGAGTAGGAGTAGAGTGAAAATCACCCAGTGGCCACACCTATTCTATTGACAACTGCCAGACGTGGTATTTTGTCTATAACTTCAGAATTTTACCAGTTGTGTCTCTAGAGCAGAAAAATTCAGAGGTTCTTTGTTTATAGAAGGGTTACATCACAGAATTCCCTTACTGTAGAGTCAACAGAGTTAACATTAACAATGTTTTATAATATGCAGTTAGAAATGACAAGGTCATTAGACAGTACGTTATAGCATCTTAAAGTGGTTGTAAAGGTAGAGCAGCAGCCCCCCCCCCAATACTTACCTGAGCCCCATCTCTATCCAGTGATGTCCACGAGTGAATCGCCGTCCGGGACTCTCCCTCCTGATTGACTGAGACACAGCGGCGGCACCATTGGTTCCCGCTGCTGTCCATCAAACTCATCCAATCAGGAAAGAGAGGGGCGGGGCCAAACCATGGCTCCATGTCTAAATAGATACACAGCTTTTGGTCCGTGCGCTGCGGATACAAGCTTTTGCAGCATTTAATAACTGTTTTCACATGGAATTCTTTTATTGCTTTCTAGATGTAGGGGTTACATGGCGGAGTACTGCAACCAAATTGCCGGATAGGGAAAAGCCAGTTTGTTGTATGATCTTTAGAACGGGTCACCAGAAGGACTGCAGGGCAGGGCATTTCCAGAATATATGTAAGAAGGTACTGATGTGTGTACCGCAGAGCCAGCACACCGCAACCTGTTTTGGGAAATGTTTGGCCAAAGTTGCTGATGTTCTGTACCATCTGGTCATGATCTTGTAAAAAATCTCTAGATATTTAATGCAGATTGAGGCCTTATAAGCAAAGACTATAAATCTATCATTCTGATTTCCTGAAAATGTGACGCACACATCACGCATCTATTTCTGAATGAATCCAGGGTCTCCCAGGTGGCAAGCACTCATTAAACCTCAATACAGGAAGCACAATGTGCAATGCCTTTAGGCCCGTAGATATGCAGGTCAGAGGGCGCAAGATAGCTAACAAATTGTCATGGTATGGGAGGTGAGTGTATGGAATGAGACAATTGGAGTTGACCCCCACCGCAAGCATTGCAGAAAGGGATGAGAGGTTACACCATGTGGCGTGGGTAAGGAAGTCCCATGCCCTGAGGAAACCTTTTTCTGTCCATATTTGAAAAGGTTTTATCTGTCTGCCCAGAGGTCAGAGATGATGGGAATCTCTGGCGGTTGGTCAAAGTGAAGTATCTACTAATTTCAGGTAGTGTGGGACCAATTAATGGGTGTTTCTGTTGTAAAGTCTTAACTTTCTGTCCAGCCCATGGGAGATCTGACAATGGTATAGGTGACAATCCTGTAAAATCAGAAGGAAGTTTAATCTGCATATCATAGTAAGATCAGCCAGTAGGTATGTATCACGGTATTCAGAGGTTAGTGATCTCGTCAAAAAGGACAATTGGGGCGTAAGTTTCCTAGCATAGATTCTGTTATGGATACATTTATGGTCTCAGATTTTCGTAATGTTAACCTTGAGATTTGATGAAGATCCACATTTCTGCAATTCCCGCAAAAGGGATGGTAGTGAAATAATAGGATTTGTAATGTAGAAAAGCAGGTCATCCACATAAGTGGCAACATTTAGATGGCAACCATGGGCTCTATTGCCATGTACCTGTATATGCTCAGGTACAAAATCTTAATAGTTACCATTACAAATATTGAAAGTGGCTTAGTCTGTATTGATTTGAGGGTGAAGAGTATACTGCCTTGATCCATAGACACATAAAGGCCCTATACATAAGAATACACTTTGCATTAAGGACCAGTCAACACGATCGAAAGCTTTTTCTGCATCTGTAGACAACAGAAGTAGAAAGGAGGGTGTGCTTTTAGCTCTAGGAATTATATTTTATAATTTTTTTATTAATTTTTAATAATTTATCCCTTGCTTCCCTAGTAGGGATAAAGCTTACTTGATCAGGGGAAATAATCGGTTGAAGGATGGGGTTAAGCTGGTTAGCTTAATTTGTTTTAAATTTTTTTAAGTAGTAAAAAAATTGTCCTGTAACTAGCACAGAGTAGGGGGTCCTTATCTGGTTTCGGAATTACAGAGATTTGTGCCTTAGTCACATCCAGGGGTATGGTGTGGCCCTTCAAGATAGCACTAAACGACTCTAAGGCCTCGTACACACCACAAGACATGTCCGATGAAAAGGGTCCGCGGACCGTTTTCATCGGACATGTCCGCTCGGAGATTTCGGTCTGATGGCTGTACACACCATCAAACCGAAATCCCCGCGGACAGAGAACGTGGTGACGTAGACGACACAGACGTTCTCTATCGCGCGAGTTCAATGCTTCCACGCATGCGTCGAATCAATTCGACGCATGCGCGGGATTTCGGTCCGCTGGTTAGACGTACTAACCAGCGGACATGTCCGACGGACAGCTCTCCAGCAGACAAGTTTCTTAGCATGCTCAGAAACTTTTGTCCGCTGGATATCTGTCCGCTAGCCTGTACACACTATCGGATCTGTCCTCTGAAACTGGTCCGCGGACCAGTTTCCGCGGACATGTCCGGTCGTGTGTACGAGGCCTAAGAAAAAGGGAAAGAGCTATGGTAAAAATAACTTTTAATAGGGCACCCGAAGGCATTGGGCCTGGGGGCTTTACCACTCTGGGTTCAAGATGGGGCAAAAATCAATTCCTCCGAAGTGATGGATTTGGCTAAGGATTCCTGCTCTTCCGTAGTAAGGGTAGGCAGGGCTGCAGCTGTCAGGTAAAAAATTATATCATCTAGTTTACAGGCTGGTAGAGAATCCAGAATTTGTGGGTTTAAGTTGTACCGGTCTGTAAAATAAGACTGTAAGATTGCAGTGATATCTGTAGTTATATGCACTTTGGTACCTGCGACAGAGAAAATTGATTGTATGCATCAGACCATGAAGAGTTGGTGCATGTGAAAAGATTTCTTGAGGGGACTTCTAGCAGCTCTGGACGTCTGAGAGAGAAACTGCCTGTTGTGTCCTTGAATGGATCCAGAGTGGGGTTGAAGTCACCTCCTGGCACAAGTGTCCCCTCTGTGAATCCTTCCAGTCTTGTTAGCTGGGAGTCCAGGAATGAAAGCTGATCAACATCGGTAATTATACATTTTCCAGAGTGAATGTATGTTGCATAATGCAACCCTTCAGGAACTGTAATCTACCTCCCATACCAGTATCAGAGGCAATGAATTGCCAGGGGAATGAACTGGACAATAAAATACTTTGGGTTTCGATACCTGTGAGGGGCTGTGACAACAATATGACATAAGGATCTTATTTAAACCCCAATTCCAAAAAAGTTGTGTAAAATATACCGTACATTAAAACTCAATGGCAGCAATAAGTCTCAAAATAGTTGGGACAAGGCCATGTTTACCATGGTGTGGCATTTCCTCTTCTTTTAGCAACACTCGGTAAACATCTGGGAACTGAGGAGACCAGTTGCTGGAGAGAGGAATGTCCCATTCTTGCCTGATATACAGTAGTATTCTAAATGCTGTTGTGTTGGTGCAGTATGCGGTTTAACATTGTCCTTCTGAAATATGCAAGGCCTTCCCTGAAATGTCTGGATGGGAGCATATATCGCTCTAAAACCTGGATATATCTTTCAGTATTGATGGTGCTTTGACAGATGTGCAAGCTGCCCATTCCATACACACCAATGCACCCCCCATACCAACAGAAATGCAGGCTTTTGAACTGAATGCTGATAAGCTGGAATGTCCTCTCCTCTTCACTCCAGAGGTTGTGGTGCCCATGGTTGTCAAAAAGGATGCCAAATTTCGATTTGCATGACCACAGAACAGTTTTCCACTTTGAAGGCCATTTTAAATTAGTCCAGAGAAGATGGCAGCATTTTTGGATCATGCTCAGATGTGGATTTGTCTTTGCATGGTAGAGCTTTACCTTGCAATTTTGGATGGCACACTGAACTGTGTTCACGGGCAGTCATGCCTAAAGATCACATTCGAAATTTTCCCTTGCGCACAGATATTTCTCCAGATTCTCAGAATCTTTTGACAATATTATGTACTGTAGATGATGATATATTTAAATTCTGCAATTTTATGTTGAGGAATATTATTCTGAAATTGACAATTTTTAGACACAGCTTTTCACAGATTTGTGCACCTCTGTCTATCTTTACTTCTGAGGCACACTGACTCTCTAATGCCACGTACACACGGTCGTTTTTTTGGCATGAAATAAAATGACATTTTTAAAAACGTCATTTAAAATGATCGTGTGTGGGCTTCACATCGTTTTCCGTCTTCTGAAAAACGACAAAAAAAAATTCGAACATGCTTCAATTTTTTATGTCGTTTTTGAAAATGTCGTTTTTTGTGTTGTAAAAAATGATCGTATGTGGGCTAAAACGATGTTTTAAACCCACGCATGCTCAGAAGCAAGTTATGAGACGGGAGCGCTCATTCTGGTAAAACTACCGTTCAGAATGGAGTAAGAACATTCATCACGCTGTAACAGACAAAAAAGCGCGAATCGTCTTTTGCTAACAAGGAATCAGCTAAAAGCAGCCCAAAGGCGAATAGAACTTCCCCTTTCGAGTTCCGTCGTACGTGTTGTACGTCACCACGCTTTGTTCATCATTTTTCCAAAACGATGGTGTGTGGGCAACATCGTTTTTTATGATAAAGTTGGAAAAACTTCGTTTTTTTTCATGATGAAAAACTTATTTTTCTTTCATGAGAAAAAGTGATCGTGTGTGCGGGGCATATGATGCTATTTATCATGCTACTGACCTGTTGCCAATTCACCTGGTAAGTTGCCAAATGTTTTTTCAGTTCTTCCTTTTTAGTACCATTTATTTTGACACCTTTTTGTTGCCCTTTCCCAACTTTTTTGAGACGTGTTGCTGCCATCAATTTCAAAATTACTTTTTTTTTCTTCTTAGAATGGTGCATTTCCTCAGTTTAAAATATGGGTTTACAAGATTTGCAAATCATTGCATTCTGTTTTATGTAGATTATACACAGCACCCCATCTTTTTTTATAATTGGGGTTGTACATGAAAATCTCAGCCTATTTTAAAGGCACATTATCTTTGCGTTTCTGCAACAAATTCAAAGTAACATGCTAAAAAGTAAGTATTGAAGCATTTATTACCACTTTGCAATAATACTAGTAGATTGGTTACCACACTTCACCTGAAGGTTTTCAGGATTGTATTGTAATGCTGCAATTGTGCCATAATCTGATAGGGCACATGTTAGAAAATGTAACAGAAAATCATCTTCAAAAACTAGTCTTGCTTTCAAATAATACTGGAATTTTGTAAATGATCTTTCTTCTTCCCATTGTTGTTTTATTTATGTATTGAGGTAAATTATTGCTAATTATTGATTAATTTACTTTTACTTTTATTTTCAGGAACACAGTAAGGATGAGCTGGATGCGTGGAAGATTGTACGTGTTAGTGAAGATTTTCGAGTAATTGCTTTAGGGCTACCAGTGCCCAAGTACACTGGCAATCCTCTTGACCCACCGCTGCGATCTAGATTTCAAGCGAGAGATATTTATTATTTGCCTTTTAAGGTAAGACATCTGTTTATTGCATTCACACTTTTGGATTTGTTACCTCAATTCTAGCAGGGTTTGCAGTGCAAACTCCAGTGTATGTGTTCTTAAAGCGGTAGTAAACTCTACAATTTTTTTAATGGTTTGTGCCATTATGTGCTAGTGTGTACAGAATACTAGAAGATTATGAAAGACTTGCCTTTCAAACTGAGCCTGGCCTGGCTATTGTTTATGATTCTGGCATTTCCCATTTATTGTACATATCTGTCTGTTGTTATTTGTGGGTCTCTGTCTGTTGGTTGTTTTTTTGCACTGTGTCATATTGGAGGTGGTTGTATTTATATTATTCACTTATCTAAATTAATCATTATATTTTCACCTATATGTGTTTGGTTTTCCTCTGTTGCTAGCCACACAGTTCTGGCCACACCTAGTACATGACAACTGTACATATTAAGCTCCTGATGTTGCTCTCAACATGTTTTATTCCCCAGACCTTTCACTATTTTGGTTACCTGTTTCTGGACTTGTTCTATTTTATCAGTGAGGTCTCCAGACCTGGACACCATGTTCTAAATGAGGACTCACTAAAGATCTATATAGGGGGAATCCAAACCCCCTTCCTTCTGCTGGTGACTCCTTTAGTAATGCATCCTAGAATTCAATTTGCTTTCCCCACTGCCTGGTCACACTGTTTTCTCATTTTGCAATCTTCTGAAATAAGTACCCTTAAAATGTTTTCCTCTGTAGTGCTGGCCACCACTGTACCTCCAATGTTGACTCTCTCATTGGATTTATTTTTCCCCAGGTGTACTTAAAAAAAAAAAAAAAGTTGTATCTCCTTTCTTAATAGATTTAGCAAGTTCCTCCTCTGATGATCACTTCCATTTGAGTGTGATCATCTGACAAAGCATTGTTACCTTAACCACTTAACGACCGCCGCAAGTAGATATACGTCAGCAGAATGGCACTGACATGCACATCATGCCTGCCTAGACGTGGGTCGGGACCCCCCCCCGGTACTTGCGGCGGTCCGGTTTGCTGTGGGAGCGATCCGGGATGAGGGGGCAGCTGTTCGTTTCTGGCCACCCCCTCGTGATCGCTCCCAGCCAATCCCCTTCTGCCGATGGGCTTCCTCTGCCTGTGTAATGTAAACACAGGCAGAGGAAGTGATGTCATCCCTACTCCTGTCTGTCTTTTCGTCCGGCGAGAGGAGAGAAGACATCAGAAGTAAATTGCACCAACAGATCACTGACACCAGTGACACATAGGCACACTTAACCCCCCAGTCACCCCCCGATTTATTTATTTATTGATCACTGCATTAAGTGTCAGTTGTGACAGTTAAAAGTTGCAGGGCAGTTAGTCTTAGGCCCCTTTAGGTTCAGGGTAGCCCCCTACCCCCCCCCAATAAAGGTTTAACCCCTTGATCACCCCCCTAGTTAACCCTTTCACCCCCTATTTCCAGCGTCACTAAGCTATCGGTTTTCTGATCGCTGTATTAGTGTCGCTGGTGCCGCTAGGTAGCTAGTTATTTTTTGAGGTTCGCCACCAGGTTTTTATAGCGTTAGGTACCCCCATAAATCTTCTAAATAAAGGTTTTAACCCCTGATTGCCCCTAGAGTTAACCCTTTCACCAGTGATCACCGTATAACCCAATAACCCACTGATCGCCCGGCGGGTGATATCAATTAAATTTTAGCGTCAGTCAGGGTCTGCGTCGCCCCAGGCAGCGTTAGGTTAGTTCCAGTAACGCTTACACCCACGCGCAAAGCATACACCCCCCTTAGTGGTATAGTATCTGAACGGATCGATACCTGATCTGATCAGATCTATACTAGCGTACCCAGCAGTTTAGGGTACCCAAAAACACATTGTTAGCGGAATCAGCCCAGATACCCGCTAGCACCTGCGTTTTGCCCCTCCACCCAGCCCAGCCCAACCCACCCAAGTGCAGTATCGATCGATCACTGTCACTTACAAAACACAACACACATAACTGCAGCGTTCGCAGAGACAGGCCTGATCCCTGCGATCGCTAGCAGCATGGGAGCATTAGGGGCGGAGGATCGATTTTGCTCCTAATGCCGCGTACATATGGTTGACATTCCTACGGAGGCTTTCCTGTGGAAAAGTCTGACCGTGTGTATGTGCCATAACTTTTTATGCCGCGTACATACGGTCGAAATTCCAACGGAGGCTTGCCCGTGGAAAAGCCTGACCGCGTGTACGCGGCATAACTTTTTTGCGGGAGGATGCCCCCATGCTTCGGCATATATAAATGGTGCATGTATGCCCATCATTAGAAGTGGGTGGATGAAGGGAGGTATTCTAATGGTCAATCTTTTTTTTCGTTCAGCCAACAGGCTGCATGACAAAAAAAGATTACAATACATGTCCAACAAGAACCATCAACGTACTGGTATGTTGCTGGACTTTGAATGGTTATACCAGAATGATGCCTGCGGGTTTAGGTATCATCTTGGTATCATTCTTTTCAACCAGCGGTCGGCTTTCATGTAAAAGCAGTCCTAGCGGCTAATTAGCCTCTAGACTGCTTTTACATTCAGTGGGAGGGAATGTCCCCCCCCCCCGGATATAAACAGCCCCATTTTTTTCAAAAAAGAGTACCTGTCACTAACTATTGCTATCATAAGGGATATTTACATTCCCTGAGATAACAATAAAAATGGTAAAAAATAAATAAAATGGAAGGAACAGTTGACAAATGAAATAAAAAAAGCTAAATAAAAAAAAAAGCATCCCTGTCCCCCCCTGCTCTTGCGCAAAGGCGAACGCAAGCGTCGGTCTGGAGTCATATGTAAACAACAATTGTACCATGCATGTGAGGTATCACCGAGAAGGGCAGATCGAGGGAAGTCCTTTTAGCAGTAGACCTCCTCTGTAAATCTAATGTGGTAACCTGTAAAGGCTTTTAAAAATGTATGTAGTTTGTCGCCACTGCGCGTTTGTGCGCAATTTTAAAGTATGTCGTGTTTGGCATCCATGTACTCGGCCTAAGATCATCTTTTTTATTTCATCAATAATTTGGGCAATATAGTGTGTTTTAGTGCTTTAAAATAAAAAAGTGTATTTTTTCCCCAAAAAATGTGTTTGAAAAATCGCTGCGCAAATACTGTGTGAAAAAAAAAAATGTAACACCCACCATTTTATTCGGAAAGTAGACACCCCAAACTATTTTCTGAGAGGCATGTCGAGTCTATGAAAAATTTTATTTCTTTATCGTACATCACGGGACACAGAGAAGCATAGTAATTACTATGTGGGTTATAGAGAGTACCTTCAGGTGTGGACACTGGCACGCCCTTAAGGCAAGAAGTTCCCTCCCCTATATAACCCCTCCCATACCGGGAGTGCCTCAGTTTTTTGCCAGTGTCTAAGGTGTTGGTCACGATTGAACATGTGCTCCAAGGAGCTCCACTGGAGGGATCCATATTGGATGTAAAAAGCCTCCATGAAATCCGGATCCGTCCAAAGTGCTTCTGAGCCAAAGTGGACGGTACCCGGGCCCCGGTTAAGAAGAACGGGGTTTGGCCTGTAATGCTTCTCTTTGAGAGCTGGATCCTGGTTATTCAGTACTTTGGTCAATTTCCTAATACCAAAAGTTTACTGACAGGGTGCGATATGGGTCCAGGGGTGTGGTGTTCCTGTCCATGGACCCCGGTCCCTGAAGGTCTATAGACGCTGCTCTCCGTGATGGGTGAAGATTGGACTGTCTGTTATGCAGAGTCCTGCAGCGTTGGATCAGGTAAGTGAAGGTGCTTCAGGACTTGGTCCTAGGAGTAACCTTCCTTTATTTTGAGCCATTATGTTTGCCTAAAGCTAACTGTCTGTGCTTCTCCTATATGGTCCTGTGTGTTGTGGGGAGGAGGGGTATCTCTAGTCAGGTAGTTAGCCCCTCCTGTGCAGGTTAAAAGCAGAGAAAAGTTGTCCAAAATGTTTGGCTTCACTTGGCTTACCTGGTTCTCACATGGAGCTGTGGGTTCCATCCTCATGCATGGCGCGTAGCGTCATGCGCTCGCGACATTGATGTGTCTTAGGCGCACGAGCGCACAAATGAAATTTTTGTACGCTGCTCCGATGCGCACGAATGTGCGCGGCGTGCTCCGTGAGATGCGTGTGACGACATGTGCGCGCGTGCGGCTACGTGTGCGCGCGTAGCCTCGTGGTGCACGCCTAACAGCGGCGCGCGCGTGCGCATGCGCGCAGGGGGTCTATCTCAGCTGTTCTCTATGAGACTTGAGATTACAGGACAGAGCAGGTCAGGTGATACACCTAGTCCTTTATATGCTCCAGTCCACCTAACTGGTTCTGGCTGACGGTGGACACAGAGATCTTGTGCACATACTTCAGTATTTAGTACTGATGGTGGACAGTGACATTTGCTTAAGGCGCATAGTGGGCTCTGCACCTTGCCAACCATCAAATAGCAGCGTCAGTGCTGGTCTATAGGTTCGCAAGTAGTTGCAACTATTGTGAGAACCTCAGCTTTATCATGGCTAAAGGCTCAGGGACTAGAAGCAAAAAAGCAAAGGGATCGCCATCTGGCTCAGAGGATCTCGGGCATGCTCCTGCGGCTGCTTCCTCTCCTGAAAAATTGAAGGAGGCCCAGGGTGAACCATCAGGGCTGTCAGATGCCTGTTCTGCCCTTGTCCCACCTGCTCCAGTTTTTGTGACACAGGAGGCTCTGGCCTCAGCTATGGGGGGTCTGGAGCAGAGATTAGCGACCTTGATTGCATCCTCTCTCTCAAGGGAAAAACGCACAAGGTCCCCCTCTCCCTCTGAGGAGTCCCTCGATTTGGGGCATGCATCCTCAGAAGAGGTTGATTTACCCTCTGGAGATCTGGCAGAAGGTCAGCTGGAAGTAGTGGACTCTGAGGATTCCACTTTGGGAGAACCCTTTTCGGCATCGCAATCCGAAAAATTGTTGGTCCAGTCCCTCACTGAGATGGTCCGTTCGGCCTTCAAGTTGCCACTTTCAGAACCAGCTTCAAGTGCAGTCTCATCTTTAGGCTCCTTAAAAGCTCCTCAAGCTAATTATTCCTTCCCGGTTCACCCCCTGCTGGAAGGGCTTATCTACAAGGATTGGGAACATCCAGATAGATATTTTCTTCCTCCTAAGAAGTTTTCGGTTTTATACCCCATGGAGGAACAATTCACTAAAAAATGGGGCATCCCCAAGGTTGACGCAGCTGTGTCCTGCGTAAACAAATCTTTGACCTGTCCAGTAGACAATGTTCTGGTATTCAAAGATCCGACAGACAAGAGATTAGAGACTTTATTAAAAACCTCTTTTGCTTCGGCGAGAGGAATAACCCAGCCTGCAATTGCGGCTATTGGGATTTGCCAGGCCTTGAAGGACCAGTTTAAAGGGGTCTTAAAGGAATTGCCGGCACAACAGGCCCAGAATTTGGCTGAGTTTCCCAGAGCATTATGTTTTGCCATAGATGCTATTAAGGACTCCATTCAGCAGTCCTCACGTCTCACTCTCTCGCTAGTTCATATGCGCAGGTTACTCTGGCTGAAGAACTGGTCTGCTGAAGCCCCGTGTAAAAAATTACTGGCGGGGTTTCCCTTTCATGGAGAGCGTTTGTTTGGGGAAGATCTGGATGCTTACATTCAGAAAATTTCCAGTGGCAAAAGTACACTGTTGCCAGTAAAGAAAAGGTTTAGGGGTCCCCCCTCCTTTAAGCGATCCTCCTCTCCTATCCCTAGTACTTCCGGTACCAGGCAGTTCCGACGGCCTCCTGGACGATTCAATGCAGGTGGGAAGCCACAGGGCCAGCCTCAGGCTTCCAAAAAACCTTGGAACCGTAAGCCACAGGCCAAGCCAGCAACTAAGTCAGCATTATGAAGGTTCTCCCCCACTCAGCAGGGTGGGGGGAAGACTTCAGCTGTTTGCGGAGGCTTGGCTAGACAGGATCCAAGACAGGTGGGTCCTCTCTACGGTCTCCGGGGGCTACAAGCTGGAGTTGAGCGAATTTCCTCCACCACGCTTCTTAACCTCGAACGTCCCAAAGGACCTCGGCAAAAGAAGGTCCTTAGCATTGGCCTTAGATCATCTGTTATCCCAAGGGGTAATCAGAGAGCTGCCAGTGGAAGAACAAGGTTTGGGGTTTTATTCCAATCTCTTCACCGTCCCCAAACCAAACGGGGATGTAAGACCCATCCTGGACCTCAAGGCCTTAAACAAGTTCCTAAGGGTCCAATCATTCCGGATGGAATCGATCAGGTCAGTGGTGGCCTCCCTGCAAGGAGGGGAACTACTAGCGTCCATCGATATAAAGGACGCATACTTGCACGTTCCTATCTTTCTCGACCATCAGAAGCTGCTTCGCTTCGCGGTAAATCAGCGCCACTTCCAATTCGTGGCCTTACCTTTTGGTCTGGCCACCGCTCCTCGTGTTTTCACGAAAGTATTGGCTCCACTGTTAGCCTATCTAAGGTCTCAAGGCATATCCATAGTAGCCTATCTAGACGACCTATTGGTAGTAGACCGGTCAGTGGCCGATCTAAACTCAGCGGTACACAGAACCGTAAAATTTCTGGAATCCATGGGTTGGGTTCTCAACCTGGACAAGTCAGCCTTAATGCCTGTGCAAAGGCTCGAATATTTGGGTCTACTCATAGACACAAAGCTAAAAAGGGTCTTCCTGCCCCAAAGGAAGTTCGAGGCTTTAAGAGAACTAGTTCAACTAGTCAAAGCAAAGCGTCAGCCTCCCATTCGCCTCTGTATGAGGTTACTGGGAAAGATGGTAGCCTCGTTCGAGGCCGTCCCATTTGCGCAGTTCCACTCAAGGGAGCTTCAACATGCCATTCTGTCCGCTTGGAACAAAAAGGTTCAAGCCTTGGATCTCCCTATGTCTCTCTCCCGGTCAGTCCGGCAGAGCCTTTGTTGGTGGCTGGTTCCCCGGAACCTGCTAAAGGTGAAGTCCTTTGTTCCCGTGACATGGCAGGTTGTGACCACGGACGCCAGTCTGCTAGGCTGGGGTGCAGTCCTGGGAGGTTTGTCTCTCCAGGGGAAATGGTCAGCCTCCGAGAGGTCTCTACCCATAAATCTGCTGGAAATTCGAGCAGTCTATCTAGCCCTGTCAGCTTGGTCAGACAGGTTGAAGGGTCTTCCGGTCAGGATTCAATCAGACAATGTCACTGCCGTGGCATACATAAATCACCAGGGGGGCACAAGAAGTCGTGCAGCCCAAAGAGAGGTGAATCGAATCCTGACCTGGGCAGAGAAATATGTCCCATGCATATCTGCAGTGTTCATTCCGGGAATAGACAATTGGCGAGCAGACTACCTAAGCCGCCAACAGGTGCTTCCAGGGGAATGGACTATTCACCCCGACATCTTCCAGAGCATTTGTCAGAGGTGGGGAACACCAGACGTCGATCTCTTTGCATCGAGGTTCAATGCAAGGGTGGGCAACTTTCTGTCCCGGACAAGGGATCCACTTGCTTACGGCACGGATGCACTGGTGTTCCCATGGGATCAGTTCTCCCTAATGTATGCGTTTCCTCCGCTGCAATTATTACCCCGTCTTCTTCGCAGGGTAAAGTCGGAAGGAAGACCAGTGATTCTGGTGGCTCCAGCGTGGCCCAGAAGGGCCTGGTTCGCGGACATTGTAAGGATGTCCGTGGGGCAACCGTGGTCCCTGCCGCTTTGGCCAGACCTATTGTCCCAGGGGCCAATATTCCATCCTTCCTTACCGTCTCTCAATTTGACGGTCTGGCTATTGAGTCCCATATCTTAAAGAAAAGGGGTCTCTCTAATGCGGTGGCATCTACTTTGATTAATGCCAGAAAACCGGCATCCAGACTTATCTATTACCGAGTTTGGAAATCTTATGTGGCCTGGTGAGAGACCAGGGGTTGGCATCCCCGGAGGTATCTCATTGGCAGAATTCTGGAGTTTCTGCAGTTAGGGGCGGACATGAAGTTGGCCCTAAGCACCATTAAGGGCCAGATCTCGGCCTTATCGATTTTTTTCCAAAGGCCACTAGCTACACATTCTCTGATCTAAACCTTTTTGCAAGGTGTGATCCGGCTTAGTCCACCAGTTAAGATTCCCTTGTGTCCATGGGATCTGAATCTGGTCCTTTCTGTCTTACAGAAACAACCATTTGAGCCCTTGGCTCATATTCCTTTGGTCCTTCTGACCAGGAAAGTGATATTTTTGGTAGCCATAACCTCCGCCAGGAGGGTTTCGGAGTTGGCGGCCTTGTCTTGTAAGGAACCGTACCTTATATTCCATAAGGATAGAGTGGTCCTACGGCCCCACCCGGCTTTCCTACCTAAAGTTGTTTCAAGATTTCATTTGAATAAGGATCTTGTTCTCCCGTCTTTTTTCTCAGAGCCTAGTTCTGCAAGGGAAAAGTCTTTACATACGCTAGACGTATTAAGAGCAGTTAAGATCTATCTTAAGGCTACTGCTCAGGTCCGGAAAACTGATACATTGTTTATCCTGCCAGAAGGTCCCAGATGTGGGCAGGCAGCGTCGAAGTCCACTATCTCCAAATGAATTCGGCAGGTCATTACTCAAGCCTATGGCTTGAGGGGAAAGGTTCCCCCGTTTAAGGTTAAAGCACATTCCACTAGAGCGGTGGGTACTTCCTGGGCAGTGCATCATCAAGCCTCCATGGCTCAAGTCTGCAAGGCCGCGACATGGTCGTCTGTCCATACTTTCACTAAGTTTTATCAATTGGACATAAGAAAGAATGAGGAGAGCGCCTTTGGGCGCAGTGTGCTGCAGGCTGCAGTTTGATTCCTCATGTCTGATGGCGCCCGGCTTATTTCTTGGGGTCTCCCTCCCCTCATAGCATTGCTTTAGGACGTCCCACATAGTAATTACTATGCTTCTCTGTGTCCCGTGATGTACGATAAAGAAAATAGGATTTTTATAACAGCTTACCTGTAAAATCCTTTTCTTTTGAAGTACATCACGGGACACAGAGCACCCGCCCCTCTTTTGGGGTATTTGGGACACTTATTGCTTGCTACAAAACTGAGGCACTCCCGGTATGGGAGGGGTTATATAGGGGAGGGAACTTCTTGCCTTAAGGGCGTGCCAGTGTCCACACCTGAAGGTACTCTCTATAACCCACATAGTAATTACTATGCTTCTCTGTGTCCCGTGATGTACTTCAAAAGAAAAGGATTTTACAGGTAAGCTGTTATAAAAATCCTATTATTTTGACACAAGTTGCGGGAAAAATATATTTTTATTTATTTTTTGTGCAAAGTTGTCACTAAATGATATATTGCTCAAACATGCCATGGACATATGTGGAATTACACCCCAAAATACATTCTGCTGCTTCTCCTGAGTACGGAAAGGGTATACATTTTTGATTTCTCTTTTCTCTACCTATAACAGTTTCAGAGGCCATGGAATGCCCAGATGGCACAAAACCCCCCCAAATGACCCAATTTTGGAAAGTAGACACCCCAAGCTATTTGCTGTGAGGTATGATGAGTATTTTGCAGATCTCGTTTTTTGTCAAAAAGTTTGGAATATTTTAAAAAGAAAAAAAAAACATTTTTTTTCTTTCTTTATTTTTAAAAACAAATGAGATCTGTAAAATACTCACTATGCCTCTCAGCAAATAGCTTGGGTTGTCTACTTTCCAAAATGGGGTCATTTGAGGGGGTTTTATGCTATTTTGGTATTTTATGGCCTTCGAAACTGTGATAAGTAGTGAGGAGTGAAATCAAAAATGTATGCCCTTAGAAATCTTGAAGGCAGTGCTTGGTTTTCGGGGTCCTGTCTGCGGCTAGGCTCCCAAAAAGTCCCACACATGTGGTATCCCTGTACTCAGGAAAAGCAGCAGAATGTATTTTGGGGTGCAATCTTAAAGCGGTGGTTCACCCTCCTTAACAACAGTATAGCATTAAATTTGGCATAGTAGCGCGAGCTACAGTATGCCTGTCTGTATTTTTATATCCCCGTACTCACAGTGCTATTGTACATTGAAGATTCCGTCTACATTGAAGATTCAGGCGCCGTGAAGAGCCAAGCCTATTTCGGCTATTTCCGGAGAAGCGTGACGTGCCAGGGCCGGCCGTCAATCACCTTCTCTCTCCATAGGAACGCCCATTCCCCGGAATCTTCAATGTACAATAGCACAGTGAGTACGGGGATAAAAAAATACAGATAGGCATACTGTAGCTCGCGCTACTATGCCGAATTTAATGCTAATTTAATTTTTTTTTTATATAGGGTGAACCCCCGCTTTAAGCTAAGGGCAGATAGATTTTAGAAAGTAAATGTTACTTCAATCATTATTAGCTGAGCAATATATCATTTAGTGACAACTTTTTTTTTTTTGTCATTATTCAATCACTTAGGACACAAAAAAAAAATATTTAATGGACTCAACATGCCTCTCAGCAGTTTCCTTGGGGTGTCTACTTTCCAAAATGGGGTCATTTTCAGGGGTTTTGTACTGCCCTGCCATTTTACCACCTCAAGAAATAAGATCGGCAGTCATAAATTAAAAGCTGTGTAAATTCCAGAAAATGTACCCTAGTTTGTAGACGCTAAAACTTTTATGAAAACCAATAAATATATGCTTATTGCGATTTTTTTTTTACTAAAGACACGTAGCTGAATACATTTTGGCCTAAATGTTTGACTAAAATTTAGTTTATTCGATTTTTCTTATAACAAAAAGTAGAAAATATATTTTTTTTTCTGAATTTTCAGTCTTTTTCCGTTTATATTGCAAAAAAATTAAATCGCAGAGGCAATCAAATACCACCAAAAGAAAGCTCTATTTGTGGGAAGAAAAGGACGCAAATTTTGTTTCGGTACAACATTGCATGACCGCGCAATTACCAGTTAAAGCAGCGCAGTGCCAAATTGTAAAAGCACCTTTGGTCCTTTAGCTGCATATTGGTCCGGGTCTTAAGTTGTTAAAGGCGGGAACATGCATACCGAAGTTCAGCAGGAATCGGCCAAATTTTGAATCTTGTGTAGCATTTGATCAGCGAATGCAGCCATTGGCTGCAGCACTGATCAGTGTATTCTGACAGGGGAGGAGTCAGAATGCAAAATCACACCAGGGGGAGATCCCTACATCATGTTCACTTGTGCGGATGTGCGAATGTCTGAGTTTTTTTTTTCAATCAACCCACTGGTGTATGTATCCAGCTTTGCAGTGCAGTCTTCAAAATGTGCCTCTCTCTGCTGCTTTGTATCTCTGAGAGCGAGAGAGAGAGAGAAAAGTGCCAGATTTGCTACACTATAGCATCTGAAAAAAAATAACAGCCCCCCAATACTTCATCATTATGAAAGGGGTAACAGGAACACTAGGCAAACATTAAATATACAAGGAATCTGTTGTACATGTGAAATGGTTTGCATTTTTGTCCATCGATTATTTTTTTTTGTACACCTATGCCACACAGAACAGCTCTGTCTGGCAGGGTAGGAGACCTGACGTTTCTCTACTGAAGTTAAATAACACTTACAGGTTATAGGTCTTGTCTCTCCAGCCTGTGAGTGGGCAGTAAAAGGAAAAACAGCACTCTAATGGGCTAATCTTTGTCACTTTGTTTATTTTAGTTACACATTCCTTATTAGCACTGCAACACCATTAAATAACTCTTAGGGCTCATCTAGATGGGGGTGTTCACACGCCACAGCCTTGACAAAAAATTATCCCTCCTGTCACCTTAGATCAGGGGTGGGCAACCTCAGCCCTCCAGCTGTTTTGAAGCTACATGTCCCATGAGACATTGCAAGACCCTAACAATCACAGGCGTGACTCCTAGAGGCAGAGGCATGATGGGATTTGTAGTTTCTCCACAGCTGGAGGGCCGAGGTTGCCTACCCTTGTCTTAGATGGACATTACCACCGCAGAATGTAACCCATTAAAATGACCATGATGCAACTATCCTATAACTTCATGCAATTCACATGATGATGCTGCAGTGGCGTGGCATTTAAAGGGTTTAAACAGGCAGTGAGAAGATGAAATATTGTCAAACACCTCTGAAAAGCGAAACAACTGCATGTCTAAACTCAGCCTTAGTGCCGTTTCTCCCTGTTCCAGTATCCCACAGGGCATATTGGGAGGCTGAAACCAAGCCAAAATCAAGTACTTTCAGTACTTGCAGTAAAAATACATTCAATTATTTATTAATACAGAATATATGAATACAGAGCCACATTTATATGTGTGCAATGTCTGCCTGGATTTTAGGTATAAAGAAAATAATGCTGGTTTATAAGTAAATACTGCATTGTTGTTCTTGGCAGACTATCAGGCAGGCACCTTCTTTTTCTAATCACATTGTATATCAGATTATTATTTTATTTTTTACTAAAGTGTCTAAAATAAGAAACATTTGTTGCAATTAGAATACATTCTCATTCTCAATATTAATGGGTGGTGCCAACAGTGCTGCCCCATATTTTCGTATTTTAGCAGATTAATTGATTTTCTTTATATTTTAACCCAAACAGGATCAGCTTCAGATACTCTATTCGGCTGGATCAAATGTTCCCGCAGAAAGGTAATGAAATGAAGCCAATCTGGTGGAAGCAGATGTTCTATTATGTCAATATAAGTGTATCTTAAAGGGTCACTAAAGGAAATTTTATTTTTAGCTAAATAGCTTACTTTACCTTACTGCAGTCCTGGTTTCATGTCCTCATTGTTCATTTTTGCTTGGATGTTGCTGTAATTCCTCTCTGTTCTGGACACTTCCTGGTTGTCTGTTTCCTGATGACCACAGGTCACTAATCAAGGAGGTGTGATTACTGTGTGTCTAAAACCCCTCAGCACCAATCCAGTTTCGTTTTACAAACCATCACTGCCCTCTATTCCCTCTATTGTCTCTCTGGCTCTGTACATCAGAGAGACAGGAAACAACAGCAAAAACTAAACTAGAACTGTAGGTACATTATATAGATTTTTATCTATTTTTAATAATTTTTAAAAGGAATCAGTTAACTATTATGTCTCTATACCCTGTAAACAGTAATTTCAGCAAAACATTTTTTTTCCTTTACAACTCCTTTAAAGCGGTTTTAACGATTCTCTCTTTTTTTAGTAAAATAACAAACATGTTATACTTGCCTGCGCTGTGCAATGGTTTTGGAATGAAATAGAATTTGGAGGCCAAGTCAACAGCTCCAGCTTGTTGTTTTGTTCTCCAAACCATTGCTTAAAAGGCCACTGCCTTTAGGGAATACCGTTTCCATTAAGGGGTGTACTTGGTCAGCAACAATGTTTAGGTAGGTGGTCAAAGTTACAGAGTTACATAGCTAGTCTGGTTGAAAAAAGACAGGGGTCAATCTAGTTCAACCATTAAAAGGGAAAAAAAAAATAATACAATCTTATATACAAAATCTTATACCAACAATTGATCCAGAGGAAGGCAAAAAAAAAACACCAAAGCATAATCCAATTTGCTCCAGCACGAAAAATATTCCTTCCTGCTTCCCCAAGAGGCAATCGGATATTCCCTGGATCGACTATCTATAAATGTTAGTATCCAGTTTTATTATGTACACTTAGGAAAGAATACAGGAATTTTTACAGCAATCTACTGAGCTGGCCAGAACCAGCTCTTGAGGGAGTCTCTGCAACATTTTCACAGCTCTTACTGTGAACAAACCTTTCCGTATTTGGATATTCTCTTTTCCTGTAGACGTAAAGAATGCTCCCTTGTCCTCTGTGATGACCCACAAGTGAATAACTCAACACTAAGTTCACTATATGGACCACTTATGTATTTGTACATGTTGATCATATTCCCCAAATCTTCTCTTCTCACGAGAGAATAAATTCAGTTCCTCTAATCTTTTCTCATAGCTGAGCTCCGCCATAACGCTTAACAAATTAATTGCCCTTCTCTGCACTCTCTTTAATTTCTTGATATCCTTTTTGTGAACTGGTGCCCAAAACTGAACTGCATATTTCAGATGAGAACTTACTAATGATTTGTATAGCGTTCATGGACACGGCAGCATTCTTGACTTGTGGGTATTAGCCTTCAATCAGGAGTGGACTAGGCAGAAAACTTGTTAGAAAGTGTTAATCACATCAAACACTGTACGGTACCGACCACGGAGCGGTCCCTCTGGGTACAACTCCTCTCCCTGCATCTCGCAGCTCAGTTTTTTCTGCTTGGCATAGGAGAAGGACATGGCTCCCTTCGGGTTCACAGTCCTGAAGTTTTTTAAATTATGTTTTTTTGTTCCTGTGATCTACTATCAACTGGGTGACAGGCTGGATCTCAGATCCTTGTAGTCCCCCCAGTTTCGGCCATTGAGCGTGTGCCGACCTTGGCTATGCACTGGGTTGTCCACGACATGCCCCATCGCTCCAGGGGTGGCCGGTGAGTTACATGCTCCAGGGCACGCATATGACCAGGCTATATGTCCGAGTCACAGCGTGCCGGGCCGACAGTCACCTCCGTTACCGCGTGGAAGATGGTCTGTCTGGGATGCTTCCAGCGTAATCCTCACAGGACGGGTAAGTAGCAGTCACCCTGCTCCGACAGGAGGACATAGCTGGGCATTCCCGGGGAGGTTGAGTAGGGGGTTCCACCATTCCTTTCTTCTCTCCCTTCCATCCCTCCTCCCTGAGCTCTGTGAGCTAGGCTAGCTGCAGGTGGCCACCTGGGGGGTTCCACCTGTTGTGGCAAACTGCGCTGTGGGTCCGCTTCCTGGGGTGCTAGTAGGCTGCCATTATAGGGGATGTTTTTTTGCATACCTGTGTATTTTTTACCTCCATGCGGCCGGCGGCCATGGCGCTGTTTGGCCTCTATCTGCCGCTCGGCGGCCATTTTCATGTGGTACGTGCCTTTTTACAGTGCGGCCGCTCAGCGGCCATTTTGTTGGGGTCTTTGGCTTCTAGCGTTTGAGCGGTGCAAATTAGCAGATACACTCTGCGGAGGGTCACACTGACACGGTCGGCTGTGGAGAGAACGCCTCAGGCGGGAGGCGGACGGCAGCCATGCGGTGACCATTCTAGGGTGGTGAGTCTTCTGTGGGGGGCCCCCTCGTCTCTGTGGCAGCTAGGGGGAAGGTTGTTGTTACCTTGCCTTGAGTCCTTGTGGGTGTCAGGCGCATGGGTCAGCATGGTGTTGGAAGCGGATGCTTTTTCCTCAAACACCTGAGTTTGCAACTGGTGCCCCTGCACCTGCTGTATCGGTAGACGCCATGTCGGCAGTCCTAGAGGCCTTTGTTGCCAGGGTGGAAGCGGCACAGGTGAACACGGGGGGTAAAAATCACCCCCTCCCCCCACCATATTCCGGGGACAACTGATGCAGAAGCGGGCCCAGCTACGGCTCATGGCCCTGGTTCTGATGTGTCTGAGGATGCGGACCGCGACCGCTCGGACAGTGAGGATGACTCCGGGTCCAGGTCAGCGCGCGACAGGGCTCTGGTAGGTGATCTTATCACCGCAGTGCGTGATAATCTAAAGATGGATGAGTCTGCGGAACCGAAGCCGAACCGCACTGCTAAGGTGTTTCCTTTTATACAAGGAATGGGACAAATCACAGAAGGTTTTTTCAGTCCCTAAAAGTTTGACGGTTCGTTACCCCTTTGAGGGGAGTTTCCTGAAGAAATGGACCTCTCCCCCGATAGTGGACCCCCCAGACTAAACAAGGTAACTACGATTCCGGTGGAAGGGCTCCTGCTTTCAAGGACCCTATGGACAAGAAGGCTGTGGCAGTCACCCGCTACCTATACAACGATGGTGGGCTCAGCAGTGCATCCAACTGTGGTTGGGGCCCTGGTGTCTCAGACTCTCACTGAATGGGCAAAATTGCTGCACAATGGGTTAAAGGAAAGACGGGCTCCCTCGGACGAGGTGCCTCTGGCCGACCAGTTGGTACAGGGCCTTAAGTTCGTCTGTGGGTCAGCCTTGGATATGATTCCCTTGCTGTCTAGAGCCTCGATCTATGCGGTGGTGTTGTGCCGCCTGATCTTGCTAAAGTGTTGGTCTGCGGCCCAATCTTTCAAGATGGCCCTGATGGATTTGCTCTTTAGGGGCAACAGACTTTTTGGAGCCTCTCTGGATGACATTATAAAGGATGCCACAGGAGGTAAGCGCACGCTGCTTCCGCAATCCAAAAAGGGTAAGGAGCCACGCCGTAGGCAAGGGCCATCCTTAACCGCACACAGATGTTTTTTTGTCTGCCCAGTGCGGGTGGGGGGACGGCTTCGCGAATTCGCGGCTCGGTGTACATCTCTGCTCTCCAACCTGTGGGTAGGCAAAATTATTTCCTCAGGGTACAAGATAGTTTCTCTCTTGCCCACCGAACAGATTTTCTCCCTCCAACTTCATCCGACTCGTCGGGATGCCCTGTTGGGTGGGTTTCAGGATCTCCTGGTACACGGGGTGATCATACCTGTCCCAGTGCAGGAACGGTTTCAGGGGTTTTACTCAAATCTGTTCGTAGTACCAAAGAAGGATGGAGTTCATCCAATCCTGGATCTCAAGACCCTAAATTGCTTTGTAAAAGTTCAAAGATTCCAAGTGGAGTCAGTTCACTCTGTTGTCGCCGCTCTCCATCCGGGGGATTTTCTGGCGTCCTTGGACTTCAAGGACGCATACTTGCATGTCCCCATATGCACCAGGCATCAGTGATTTCTGCGTTTTGCGGTCGGGGAGGACCACTATCTTTTTGTAGCTCTACCTTTTGGTCTGGCATCGGCACCGAGAGTGTTCACCAAGGTGCTCGCCCCGATTCTGGCCCTACTAAGACAGCGTGGCATCGCTATTGTGAGCTACTTGGATGACTTTCTTCTGAGGGCCACTTCACGCTCAGAATTAGAGGAGGGCGTGTCAATAACCCTTCAGACCCTCCGAGACTTTGGGTGCTGAACACTCAGAAGTCAGTATTGGTACCGACTCAACGCCTACAATATCTGGGGTTGACTCTGGACTCCTCAGTGGGGAGGGTGTTTTTCCCGGAGGAGAAGCTGCAGACTCTTTGGACTGCGGTGCGGCGGTTGACATCCCAAAGTTGGTCATCACTCCATTTCTGCATGCGGTCCTGGGTCTCATGGTAGCCTCCTTCGAAGTGGTTCCTTAAGCTCAATTTCACACTCGAGTGTTGCAGAAGGAAATTCTGTCCAGATGGAACAAGTGCCATTAATCTTTGGATTGTCAAATCCGGGTGAACTGCCTAGTCAGGACCTCCCTGGTTTGGTGGCTGCTATGGGTGTGCCCTGCCAGCTCCCTTCAGACAAAAATCAACGGAAAAGTTTGTTTAAAGTCCGATTGTGTGTACGAGGCTTTACAAGGTCTCAGGTGTGAATGGGGAGCAGGTGTGTTAAATTTGGTGTTATCGCTCTCACTCTATCATACTGGTAACTGGAAGTTCAACATGGCACCTCATGGCAAAGAACTCTCTGAGGATCTGGAAAAAAATTATTGTTGCTCTACATAAAGATGGCCTAGGCTATAAGAAGATTGCCAAGACCTTGAAACTGAGCTGCAGCGCGGTGGCCAAGACCATACAGCGGCTCAACAGGATAGATTCCAGTCAGAATAAATTTGCCCTAGTATGATATTCTGCTAAGTGTGTCCAAGATGGAAGTCTCACTCTCTGCCTAATGAGAGAGAAAACATTTTGAGTCCACAGGGAGAAAAGTGATATAGAAATTTTAAATGAATAATTAATAAAGAAAGAAGGTTAAAGCTTTGACAGCGTTATGTTTCGTCTGTTGTATTAATCTTCATAGTACTCCCATGTTTGATTCGAATAGTATAAACTAAGGCTATTGTGGCATAAATGTGGTCAGTTTATGTAGCTTTAAAGCGAAGCTCCACCCAAAAGGGGAAGCTCTGCTTGTTTGCTTCCTTCCCCCTCCGCTGCCACATTTGGCACCTTTCGGGGGGGATGCCTGTTTTTGACAGGTATCCGCTCCCGGGAAAGTCCCCCTGAAGTTCACTGCCCCCCCCCTTTCCACCTGTCGCCGGGCAATTCACAAAGTGCTGGACAGCATGCGCAGTAGGGAGCCGGCTGTGAAGCCGCAAGGCTTCACTGCCATTTTCCCTTACAAGGAATGGTGGCGGCAGCACCCTAGAGCCGATTGAGAAATTGGCTGGGGTGCCACCATCGTGGGATCCCTGGACAAGGTAAGTGTCCCAATATTAACAGTCAGCAGCTACAATATTTGTAGCTGCTGACTTTTATTTTTTTGGTGGGGGGGGGGGGGGGGTTGGAACTGGAGATGTATAGGACCTCAGTCGTTTTTAGGGTGTTTATTAACAATTTACTTTATTTTAAATAAATCTAGTATTTAATGGAATACTGGTCTATCACAACAGGTTGTATTTTCTGAGAGCCTTTTCATGTTTTATTTTTTTTGTATTTATAAGTGCTGAGAAAGCATAAGCATGTATACATAATGTTGTAACAGTATACTGTACACACTGTCATGTAGTTTAATTGTGACCAAAACTGTGCAGATTCTTTATTGGTTCATTTATATTTTACTGGAATTTCTTGGTGTTTATCAGCTCACATTTATTTCTCTTAAGGATTTCTCAGCTTTTATCATTTGCTACAACTCTCTGCTCTCAAGAATCTGCCAGCCTTGGGCTTCCAGATTTCCCAGCAGACAATTTGACAGCAGCCATTGGCATTTTGGTAAGCCATTTAAAATGGTATTCTTTTAGAATCATCTTTAAATAATTAATCTTGGTCTTACATTTGTACAAAATGAAAATCATTAGGTAGGTCTCTGCACAGACCACAGACTTTATATCCTTGGAGAAAGAATGATGTAATTGTTCTGTTTTCAGTTTGGTATTTTTATGTGTACCTGTGTTAATGCTGCAAGAACACAACATGTTTCTACAATGTAAAATGGCATAATATGATGATAACACTATAACACTTTTGTATTGCATTCTGTCTGCACCATTTTTTAGTTTACCTTGGTTAACCCTGTTCTATCTGAAACTAGTTTCTGCTGTTTAGGAAACTGTACTGTGATTATGGCAATCAGATTGTATGGGTTGCCAATATGATTTGATTTGCTTGCCCGTTAAAGGTGGGATCATATATGATAATCATCAAATGAACCCACCACATTGCCATACAAAAACAACAGGCACAAGGAAAGCGTGAAGCAGAGATCTATATTTAATTCAGAGAGGAAACTATTAACTATTTTAGGCTTGGTGCCTTGGCAACTGTCATGGATTAGCAGGCACATCTAGGTGGCTATTCACCTCTTTGGTTTAAGTGCAATGGCACCCCTGAATCCTGAGGCAGTATGAGTTTAACCATTTCCACTTGGCTTTGCTTGCCTCTTCCCACTATTGCCAGATGGATAAAAAAAATCTGTATTTCAGAGCTACAAAATGTTGAACTCCTCTGACTAGAGTGCAGGGACCTCTCCAGGAAGGTAGTTCAATATTACTTGGCAGAACAAGGAGATATTAAGCACTGTGGTATGGAAACTTGGTCATAAGTCTAGTGAACACCTGAAGCCGGCCATACATGGATTGAAATTTGGCTGATTCAACAGGGGCTAGACAAATTTTAATTCATGTATGGACTAGCTGGTTGTACACAAGTCAATCTTATCAACTTGTGTACAACCAGCCTATCAGGTTTTTCCTGAACAATCTGTGTCGTTAGCTATAGCTGGCAACACTGAACATTGTATTTTGCCCAGGGGGACGGCTCCCGGTCAGCAGAATATAATGACACTGCAGGAAGGATTTACCCATCAACACAAAGTGTGTTGATAGGGGAATCGGAAAACTTTTTCCATTCAACCATTTGGTTGAACAAAATAAATATGTATAATGTACAGTATGGCCTATGTCTATGAAAAGTAATACAAGTCACTGCCCAACCATAAAATCTAGTTCTTTCTTGCATATCATGTAAGATGCTTATCAGGCTGTGGAATATTTGAATGTGTCATGTTCTATCATCTCTTGACAGCACCCTTACTTTTTGTTTATCCCAGAAAGCAATTTCTAGGATAATTTCTAGAACACACTGGTGATGTGGGAAAAGGGAAGGTTTTAACTTTCAGTTCTGTAATTACAGATTACTAGTTATCAATCACACAATTTAAAGTTTACTTGGCTAGCCAAAATACTTTGATCTTTGAAGAAAAAAAATCTTGGCTATAAAGGACAAAAGATATGAAAACAATAAATGCTTATTCATTATGTACCTTAAAATTGCACCATAAATGATTGTTTAGTGAGATTAGATTGGATTTATTAAATTTAATCAAATATTCAGACTGAAACTGGAATACTGAAGCTTTGGTTTTACTTAGAGACAGACAGTTCACAGACCTTAATACACCCAGAAATGTTCTGTTTGCTAATGTTTGGGTGTAGGGCATGGGTGTCAAAACTTTTTTCAAAGAGGGCCAGATTTGATGAGGTGAATATGCGTGAGGACCGACCATTTTGCCTGACATTCTTTGAACCATTAAAATTCGGTCTAAGTCTGTTCGTCCGCGCACTAATACACTGCCCAACAAGAATTCTTGCCTTTTGCGTGGTGAAGAGATGAGCATGGGTGTGTTATTTGGATAGAGATAGAGAGATATTGATATCTCTCTATCTCTTTTGTGGCCCCAACGAATCCCAGAGCGCCACTCAGGACTAAGGATGAGCTGGGGTGTGCTGTTTGGATATAACTTATTTATCGGCATACAACATGCACCTTCACTTTAAGAGTGAAGTTTCATTTTAAAACATACATTTTAAACAAAGAACTGAAGCAAAATTAGGATCAGTGTCCACCAATTCAGCTTCGCCAGTGCCACCAAGGCACCCTTGCCAGTGCCACCAATGCAGCTTTGCTATTGCCACCAATGCAGCCTTGCTATTGCATACAGGAGAAGTCCTGCCTTCTATGATAGCAGTCTTCCAATGGTAGCCCAGGAGACGGGACTTCCTATTAGAAAAACAAATGTCACCAGCACACCAGGGGTCTCCAGAGTAGGTCCAGAGCTTTAATCAGTGATCACATCGTTACAGCAGATTGCAACGTTTCAGAGCCACACAGGACCCCTTCATCGTCACATGCCTGATGAAGGGGTCCTGCGTGGCTCTGAAATGTTGCAATCTGGTGTAACGATGTGATCACTGATTTAAGCATTGGACCTACTCTGGAGATCCTTGATGGCTGGTGACATTTGTTTTCCTTGACTTCCAGCCGTTGGTCGATTTAGCACCCGTTTATATGCGCAGCCATTCCTGCAGAAGCGTGTGCGTTAGGATTAGTACATTGACAGTTCTTAATCTAACACAGTGGCCGGAGGGGGTTGTACACACAAGCAGAAGTAAAAACCCTGTCATGTGGGCAAAAAGAATGTGAATGAGACTGTGAAGAAAATAGACTTTATTTGGTATTTTCTCATAGGTTCGTTTTTTTTAAGAACCCCTGGACCGATCTGGGTGAAATTTGGATATGTTGGTCCCCCAGATCGGGGCTATCGGGGAATATGTAATTGTAGGGATACCTTGTGTGGAAAGGGGTGTTCCAACTTTTGGGGAAATTGTGTGCTCTCTGCCTAGAGATAATTGGTTTATTCCTTAACTGATCTCAATATCTCCCAGGCAGAGAGAGGGTGGTTGTACTATAAAAGCTTGCTGTGATAATGTCGTCTGCTACGGGGATATAAATGAACCTTAGGATGGCTCCTAAAGACCTTTCATTGTGTTATGCTAATGGGCACTGTATTGTGTGATATTCTATTGACGATAAATGTGGATTGTGAGGTGGCACAGTCTAAAGGTCAGATGTCTGACTTTTGGCTCATGTAGATTATCTCGGAGACAGAATGTCTATCGACTAAAATATGTGTATTGAGGGGGGCTCGTTAGTAAACGATTGTATGCTGTTGTGGGTGGAGTGTGTCATTGTCCATTTGATTACTGCAAGTATTCTTTTTGGTGTATATAAGAGCCTGCCTTCTCAATAAAGATGGTCTAAGCCTGGTATACCCTTCATGAAGTCTTGGCTCATGTTTGGAGGAATATTCTAACCATTGGGAAGAATCATCCTGGAAACTGCATTCATCTCCACTAGCCTTCTACCTCCTATGGTAGCGATAATCACGTATGCTCAGCGATTGAGGGATGGAAAGAATTTTAACTGGAGACCGCCATTGGTATGTCACCAATGCAATCAGCCAAGGCACTACAAAATACATTGCCCTCAGCGGAACAGAGGCTATTGGGAGCGGCCATCACCACCACCACTGAGGGCAGCCGCTCATCACTATCAGCATGAGCCGCTGGAAGACCACAGCCCTGAATCTTAGCAATGGACCGTACTACATGAGGTGAACCTAGCACAAGCCGAGGGGGACAACCGGGTGCACCACAGACAATGGGTCACAGTAGATGGAAAGGAGGCTGAGGCACTACGAGACTCTGGGGCCACTCTCACTCTGGTGCAGCCTCACATCGTTTTTGCAAAGGCGCGCACCAATAGGACTGTTGCAGTAAGAGTGTCAGGAGGCGCCATCCACAAACTACCCACAGCCCAAGTGCAGTTAAATTGGGGCACCGGAGCCAAGCAGATGGAAGTAGGCATTATGTCTGGCCTACCTGCGGAAGTATTGTTGGGGATCGATTTGGGGTGCCTAACTTCACAGCTGCTTACCCCAGATCCCGCTGGAACCTGCCCTGTTACTACCAAGGCGCAAGCCCGCCGAGCTGGACCACAGGTAGGAACTGAAACCCCCGTGGTATGCCCTGACCCTATTCCTTCTGGGGCACTCCACAAGACTTTGGCGAAGCCCAGCAGTCAGATGCCACCTTAGCAGGTTACAGGAAGGCCGTAGGTACCCCTAAGGAAGGTAATGCTCAAGAGAACTTCCACTGGGACAAGGGACTGCTATATAGTGTCACAGGGGGAGTAGGAAGTGGGGCAGCCCAAGTTATAAAAAGGCAGCTAGTTGTACCCCGCAAATAAAGAGCAGAGCTTCTAAAGCTCAGCCATGATATCCCGCTAGCCGGAAATCTGGGTATCAAGAAAACTAAGGACCGCCTTACCCAGACGTTCTTCTGGCCAGGGATATCAAAAGACTTGCAGACGTACTGCAGGACATGTGACACGTGTCAAAGGATAGGGAAACGGGGGGACCACCCCAAGGCCAAGTTACAGTCCCTACCTATAATAGAGGTACCATTCTACAGAGTGGCAGTAGAGCGGATAGGGCCCCTCAACAAACCCAGTGCCTGGAAGGCGCTACATCCTCATGGTGGTGGACTATGCCACCAGGTACCATGAGGCTGTGGCGCTCTCCAACATTGAGGCAGAGAGGGTAGCAGAGGCTCTAGTCAGAATCTTTTCTCGAGTAGGATTCCCCGGGAAATTCTCTCAGATCAGGGAACCCAGTTCACGGCAACTGTCACTCAACAGTTATGGCAGAGCTGCGGGGTTAAACCGTTATTTAGCTCCCCCCTACCACCCCCAGACCAACGGCCTCTATGAACGATTCAACAACACGATTAGGCAGATGCTCACAGTGTTCACAGAGTGCTACGGTAAATGGGAGAAATTTCAACCCCATCTCCTGTTTGCCTACCGGGAAGTGTCCCAGGCTTCGGCGGGTTCTCCCCCTTCGAACTCCTGTACGGGAAAAAAGTCCGGGGACCCCTGGACCTCATACGGGAGCACTGGGAGGGCAACACAGGAGAGGAAGGGATCCCGGTTTTGCCGTACGTGCTGGAGTTCCGGGACCGCCTGCGGGCACTGACCATTTCAGTTCTCGAGAGCCTACATGCAGCCCAAAAACGACAGAAACAATGGTAGGACCAGGGAGCACAAGATAGGAACCTGGAAGTAGGGCAAAAAGTATTAGCCCTCAGACCATCCAAAAAGGACAAGCTACAGGCAGCGTGGCAGGGGCTATTTAAAGTGGTGGAACGGATTAGCGACACCACCTATATTGTGGCCAAATGTTAGGATGAAAGGATCAGACGAGCCTTTCATGTGAACATGTTGAAACTGTACTTAGAGCGCTCCGAGGAGGTGGCCGCTATCTGTGCCCCGTCCACTGACGATAGTGAAGCACTCCCCCTACCCGCAAAACAACTGCTGCAGGAACACGATGGGCTGTTCTCGGTCCTACCCGGGTACACCTCTGTCGCAGTACACCGGGTGGAGACGCAGGGGGAGACCCCATTACGGCAGCAGCCGTACCGTATCCCGGCAGCAGTACGGACCAGCATGTGGAAAGAAATCCAAGAAATTTTGGAGTTAGGAGTTATTGAGGCTTCCCAAAGTCCCTGGGTGTCCCCGGTGGTTTTAGTACCGAAGCGATACGGTACGACTTGTTTCTGTATTGATTACCAGAAACTCAACGACTGGACTATCACTGACGCATACCCCATGCCACGGATCGACGAATTTCTCGATCACATGGCCAGCGGGCACTTCCTAACTACCCTTGATCTGTGCAAAGGGTATTGGCAAATTCCGCTAGACTCTGCCGCCATCCCCAAGTCGGCATTCGTCACCCCATTCGGGCTATACCAATTTAGGGTTATGCCTTTTGGGATGAAGAATGCCCCGGCTACGTTTCAACGGATGGCGGACCGACTTCTGCAGGGAATGCAGGACTTTGCATGTGTTTACCTAGATAATATTGCCATCTATAGCGGCACTTGGGAGGAGCACCTGACGCACTTGGCTTCGGTATTTGGGAGGTTACAAGAAGCCGGCCTCAAAGAGAGTTATCCCCAAGTGGGGTTTTTTGGCAGCTCAATTAGAAAAAATGAGTTCAATGTAATAAAAAAATAGAATTTTATTCACATATAAAAAATAACCGAAAAAGGGAAGGATTGGGTATGGGGTACATAATTAGAACAAGAAGCCGGCCTCACCCTGAAACCCGAGAAATGCCATGTGGGCATGGCAGAGGTTCAATACCTAGGGCATAGAGTAGGGTCTGGGAAACAGCGCCCGAACCTGCGAAAGTAGAGGCCATAGCCAATTGGCCCCAGTCCCGCACCAAGACGCAGGTATTGGCGTTCCTAGGCACCGCGGGGTATTATAGAAAGTTCGTCCCGGAGTATAGCACCCTAGCAAAACCCCTCACCGACCTGAGCAACAAGTCCCTACCCAAGCAGGTAGCCTGGTCCCGGAGTGTGCAACGGCGTTCCAGGGACTTAAGACGGCTTTGAGCGAAGCTCCAGTATTGGTGGCCCCAGACCCTAACAAAACATTTCTCATCCATACAGATGCCTTCATGTCTGGGAGCTGTGCTGAGCCAAGTGGGGGAAGACGGCATGGAGCACCCGGTGGCATACTTCATCTGCAAGTTATTACCTCGTCAGCTATGCCACCGTGGAAAAGGAATGCCTGGCTCTAGTATGGGCCTTAAGGAAGCTCCAACCGCACCTTTTATGGCCGTGCCTTTACCCTACTCACTGACCACAACCCCCTCACCTGGCTCAACCGAGTCTCTGGAGACAATCCCCGGTTGCTGCGCTGGAGTCTAGCGTTGCAGCGCTACAATTTTACACTGCAATACTGCCCGGGCAAGCAGAACGGCAATGCGGATGGGTTTTCCCGCCAAACCGTCTTGGAAGTATAAGTTACCCGGATATCCCCTAGCCAACCCGGCAGGGTCTAGGCGGGTATGCCGACCCATGGAACTAAGGGGGAGTATTGTGAAGAAAATAGACTTTATTCTGTATTTTCACATAGGTTCGGTGTTTTTTAAGAACCCCTGGACCGATCTGGGTGAAATTTGGATATGTTGGTCCCCCAGATCGGGGCTATCAGGGGATATGTAATTGTAGGGATACCTTGTGTGGAAAGGGGTGTTCCAGCTTTTGGGGAAATTGGTTTATTCCTTAACTGATCTCAATATCTCCCAGGCAGAGAGAGGACAGTGTACTATAAAAGCTTGCTGTGATAATGTCATCTGCTACGGGGATGTAAATGAACCTTAGGATGGCTCCTAAAGACCTTTCATTGTGTTATGCTAATGGACACTGTATTGTGTGAATTTCTATTGACAATAAATGTGGATTGTGAGGTGGCACAGTCTAAAGGTCAGATGTCTGACTTTTGGCTTATGTAGATTATCTCGGAGACAGAATGTCTGTCGACTAAAAGATGTGTATTGAGGGGGGCTCGTTAGTAAACTATTTATATGCTGTTGTGGGTGGAGTGAGCCATACTGGACTAACACCAGCGGAACAAGGAATGTTATTTGATCACCACAGTGCTACACAGTGGCACACACTGTGAAGGCTTACATACCCCATAGGGGGTGAAAAATCCGGTGACTGGGGGCTTTGCAGGGACACGGATTGCAGTGTTCACCTATTGAAGGAAGAGTGTTATCTTTCACAAGGCATCCAGCACGCATCATATCACTCAGCAGGAGTGGGAATATTTTCTGTGATTATTTGCCATATGGACTTGTATATGATCACATCAGTGGTCTATATTTGATTGCACATTTGTTTGCACTTTTTTACTTGCATGTATTATATCACTCAGCAGGAGTGGGAATATTCAGATTCTGTGATTATTTGCCACATGGATTTTTATATGATCATATCAGTGGTCTATATTTGATTGCACTATTTGCACAAATTATTTATTGCAACATTGGGCACTTTCCACTATTGCACACAGGCACGCATGCACTTTAATGGTATCAACATTTTATATCAATATTTTACTATGCCAAATTTATTCATTAATTGAATTATAGAACAGCGCCACATCTACTACCATTTTTCTTCATACACTTTTACTTCATTTAGGTGACAGTAACACGTAAAGGCTGCAGTTCTTTCTTTTTTCAACTCCCTAGGAATACAAGTCCTGCCAATTTTAAATATCCATAGCGCGGAATCACATTTTAACTCAGTTCACTGATAGCAGCAGTTTCTGTTTTCTATTGTAGGTGAGGATCTGTGGAAATTATGTACATCACATAGGACACAGCAGCACTGATTTACACCCAAAGCCCATGGGGCATTATAAAGACAGTCTAAGAAAGTCAATAAGTCTTGTCGGAGGCTAGCTGTCTGCAGGCACGAAGTGTGACTGCTGCAATGCTCTTCAGTGAAAAACTGGAGGCGCACAGTGTAGAAAGTAAAGGGAGAAGAATACAGATCAACACAGTTTTTCACCAAGTATCAGAACAAGAAGCAGATTGGACCAAAATAGATGTTAATATATTGAATCGGCTGTCAATTAACAAAAAATCAGACCAGTGCTATTTCTAGAAAATGAGCATCCATCACAGAGTATTCAGATTTGTGTGTTGCAGTGCACTATAGTTCAGGTACATCTATATACAGTACATACGTTAATGAGCATTGTAGTAAAGTGTGGTTAATCACATTTTACCACAACACACATATGAATGGGTGCTTTGAGGTTAATAGTCTAGACTATTCTGGGAGTCAAGCTGCCATGAAATAAAACACAACTTTTGCTCAAAAGTGGTCCAGTTTTCCAGCACAGATTTAATAAAATAAGGAAAAAAAACAACAACAGTGCAACCCCATAGTGTAGCATTAAAAAAACAAAAACAATTTGATGAAAAATAGAATTGCACTCGCAAAAGTATGCATGTGTGGGGCATGGCATAATGGTGACTTGGGAGCCCGTAATGTCTGAGGGGCAACCAGAGAACCATAAGCCTTGTCCACACCGGCTGGGGATGAAGCATGCTTGAAGATGAAGGAACCTGTTGTCACAACAGTAGACACATGCGCTGTAGACACAGGACCTGTTTCAAAGCTGGTTGGCTTCTTCATCAGCTTGTCTATGTCGGGCTATCCAGTGGTTGGAAAGTGAGTGCCTTCTCTGGTCTTCTAGCTGCAGCTTCTAGTTTTAGCTATGTTTAGCACTGTGGGCAATCCAATGCAAACCTTTTAATACTGTTATCATTAATATTGTCATTCACCAATTATTATTTTCCACAATTTTGAGTCCTTCTTTTTTGCTGGTTTTATTTTTATTTTTTCATCCATTTTTAAGAATCCATCTGTTTGGTAAATTCATTACCATTATCATCCACATTATTTCTGGCTTATCAGATCACTCCTGAGCTCTGTAGTTTGCTTGACATGCTCATTCATCCACATATTTAAATATAAGTAACAAAAAAAAAAGCATATTATGTGCGTGCATATTGTATTTGATATGCAGCTGAATATAATAATTGTCCACTGTAAATTTGGGGAGTGACTTTCTACTGGGCTTTTTTTTTTAAAAAAGTGGTTGGCTGTGGTGACAAAACTCTTCCTCCAAATATGTTCCTTTAATTGTTTTTATATTATATCTAGCTTTCATTTTTTTGAGCCTGTAAATTCCAAATGTGCATTTGTCATTTTGTAAACAGTAATGTCTTTGTTTTTATCCATCCAAAGAATGCCTTTCCCACAATGTCCTGTCAAAGAGTCATCGAAAGGTTGTATCCCTATAGTGTGTTATTGGGGAAAGAAGGCAGGACTGCAGTGGAGGATGCATTAAAGGTAAACATGAATTTTGTCACACTTCACAAATGCTTCTAGTCTGAATTAGCATTTTGGGCTAATGTTCAAGAAAGTTGATGAAATAATAGTAGTGATGACCAAAATAATTCAAAATATCATGCAGATTGGGCAATGGAACATTTTTCGCCAGAATACATGTATGCAGATTGTCTAGTCTGTGAAAAATCATACAATTCATCAATCATGGGTTCCTACATTGTGTGTTTCTTTGCAGATCAGAAAGATGTGCATGCAGTTATACAGATATTTTAGAAAACAGCAAATATCTGCTTTTGGTAATCATTTATGGGAGAAATTAAATGCTATACAGTCCTTAAAGACTGCTTTTATGTAAATTGACAAACAATGTACCAATTGTCTTTTTGAACAGACTTCAGACAGAATTCATTTTATTACTTTTACTTTCTCATTTCTTTTTTTATTTAATCCAAAGGGTATATTTAATAGCTAATCAAGTACTTAAAAATGGTGTTTCCATTGTTAATGGCTTTGGTGCAAATTAATAATTCACTTTAAAATACTTAGTAGATCTTGCCATATAAAAAATTTAAGAATTTTTCTTTTTAGCTTATTCAATTTTTTTAATATCATTCTGCACTAAATTCAATATTTACTGATATACTTATGAGGATCTGAGCAGGACTAGAGTCGTTTCTAGTTTTATGTTCTCCTCTTTTTTGTTTGCAAAGCTAAAGCCTATAAATTCCTAGTTTAAAGTAGACATTTAGACTATACAATACCGCACCTTTCAATTGTGGCTCCCAGTGCTCCCTATTAGCCTGCATAGATTTTAGCATAAACTACTTCTTCTTGTTTTTCTATGCATTCACATAACTGCAAAGCCCATTTTTTTCTGTGTAATGTGCAGCTGGTGGGAGGACTTGCTCCCTCGCTAACAACGCTCAGAGCAGTGGAAATCGGGTGTGATGTCACTGCTTTCTGTGATTCGGTCACATTATAGCCTAAACTTCTACTTTAAGAACCAATATATGTGGTTCATACTTGTACTTAACTTTTTATTCTCATGCCTTTATTTATTTGTGTTTTTGATGTGTAACCACTTAAGGACCGAAAGGATTTCCCCCTAATGACCAGGCCATTTTTTTTGCGATACGACACTGCGTCACTTTTACTGACAATTGCGCAGTCGTGTGACGCTGTACCCAAACAAAATTGGTGTCCTTTTTTCCCCACAAAAAGAGCTTTATAAAACAAGTAGTGGTATAATAAATCCAAATTGGCGCATCAAGCAATTGTCTTTTGTTCATCCTATATACAGTCCTGATCAAAAGTTCAAGACCTCTTGAAAAATGGCAAAAAATCATATTTTACATTGTTGGATCTTAACAAGGTTCCAAGTAGAGCTTCAACATGCAATAAGAAGAAATGAGAGTGAGACAAAACATTTTTTGAGCATTCAATTAATTGAAAATAACGAATAAACTGAAACAGGCTGTTTTTCAGCTGATCAAAAGTTTAGGACCACATGCCTTTAAAAGGCCAATCTGTGCAAAGATATGGATTCATTGTCATTTTCTGTCAGGTAGCCACAAGTTGTGATGGCAAAGGCAAAAAAAACTCCCATTTTGAATGTGGTCGGGTTGCTAAACTGCATAAGCAGGGTCTCTCATGAAGACACTGGACGATACTCGACCCAAATTAAGGCCCTTACTGGTGCTGACTGCAGCCCCATAACCATCAGACAGCATCTGAGACTGAAGGGCTTCAAAAACAAAAAACGTATTCAAAAACCTTGTCTCCTTGAACGCCACAGAACTGCTCGTTTGGACTTTGCAAGAGAGCACCAAACATGGGACATTCAAAGGTGGAAGAAAGTTTTATTCTCTGATGAGAAAAAATGTAACCTTGATGGTTTCCAGCGTTACTGGCATGACAAGCAGATCCCATCTGAGATGTTTTCTACTTGCCACAGTTGAGGGGGCACCATAATGGTCTGGGGTGCTTTTTCCTTCAGTGGAACAATGGAGCTTCAGGAAGTGCAGGGGTGTCAAACGGCTGCTGGCTATGTCCAGATGTTGCAGAGAGCATTCCTCATGACTGAGGGCCCTCGTCTGTGTGGTAACGACTGGGTTTTTCAACAGGACAACGCTACAGTACACAATGCCCGCAGGACAAGGGACTTCTTCCAGGAGAATAACATCACTCTTTTGGCCCATCCTGCGTGTTCCCCTGATCTAAATCCATTTGAGAACCTTTAGGGATGGATGGCAAGGGAAGTTTACAAAAATGGACAACAGTTCCAGACAGTAGATGGCCTTCGTGCGGCTGTCTTCACCACTTGGAGAAATGTTCCCACTCACCTCATGGAAACGCTTGCATCAAGCATGCGAAACAAATTTTTGAAGTGATCAACAATAACGGCGGAGCTACTCATTACTGAGTTTATGTTTGGAAGTTGGATTTCTGTTTTGGGGGTGTTTAGTTTTTTTTTGGAGGTGTGGTCCTAAACTTTTGATCAGCTGGAAAACAGCCTGTTTCAGTTTATTCGTTATTTTCAATTAATTGAATGCTCAAAAATGTTTTGTCTCACTCTCATTTCTTCTTGTTGCATGTTGAAGCTCTACTTGGAACCTTGTTAAGATCCAACAATGTAAAATATGAGTTTTTGCCATTTTTCAAGTGGTCTTAAACTTTTGATCAGGACTGTATGTTTCAATGCTATTTATTTTTTTATTAATAACTTACCATATTTTCAGAGATTTGAACTGTCAGACTCCGGAAAGCACCCTGATTCTCTGGCAATTATGAATGTAGAGCCAGTGCGGAATTCTGATAGCCCACAAGCAGCAGTAACTATGCGATCTGGTGACAAGAACATCTCAGTGGAGGTAAGGTATTTTATTAATCATTTTGTCAGATAATATTATATTGATACACTGCACAGTATATTGCAAATTAAAGAAAAACCTTGTATGGTTTATTATATGTATAACAATTACTATGTCTGCTTATGTAGTGGTGTTTTCTGTGCCTGTGCAAGGTTCATGCTTTCTTGTGTGTCAGCTGCCTTTTGTCCACCATGTATTTCCTAAATAGATTACTTTGGCATCATATCACCCTGAACCAATTTAATCAACATTTCCCTACAAAACAAAATACTGATCAAATATTACAAAATGGTGCTGGAAAATCATTTACACAGTTGCAGGACTCTTTGAACCTGCTTTCTTATTCTTTTAATCCAACTTAGACATGCCTATTGGGCTCTATTAATTGATGCATTGCTTATGATTATAGAATACTCACTTTGTAAGTTGTCAAAGATGGTAATTTTAAAATGATTTTGGTCACCTTTACAAATGGTTATTGCTTTTAAGGCAAAATGTACTTAAAGTGGAGGTTCACCCTAAAAAAAAAAATTCTAACATTACATCCAGCATACTAACGACATGTAAAGTATTTTTTTTTCTCCGTACATACCGTGTAATTGTTATTTTTGCCCAGGCTTCCGGGTTTTAATTCCCGCGGGACTGGGCGTTCCTATTGAAAGCATAGCTGATTGACGTCTGGTGAAAATCTTCCCAAGTCGCATAAAGCGCATCACCAGTTTTATGTAAATAGCCGACATGCGAGTCGGCGCTATACGGCGACTGCGCCCGTCATGTATAGCTGACTGCGCAGGCGCCATATAGAGCCGACTCGCAGGTCCGCTATTTACGGAAAACTGGTGACGCGATTTATGCGACATGGGAAGATTTTCACCAGATGTCAATAAGCTTTCAATAGGAACGCCCAGTCCCGCGGGAATCAGAACCTGGAAGCCTGGGCGAAAATAACAATTACATGGTATGTACAGAGGAAAAAAAAAATACCAGCATACTTTACATGTCGTTAGTATGCTGGATTTAATGTTAGAATCTTTTTTAGGGTGAACCCCCGCTTTAAATCATTCCGATTGTGGCAGAAATATTTTTCTAATTTTGATAAAGAAAATTTGGGGGAGTGTCTGGAGGTGCCGCATGAAGGGGTTGATTTACTAAAGGCAAAAAGATTCTGTGCTTTGCAAGTGCAGTTGCACTCATTTCCCCCATAACTTAGTGAATGTGGTGAAGCTCTGCTGATTTTCATTTTTTAATCGTGTGCAATCAAATTCATTTTTTTTTTTATTTCCCTGATTGGGTATTTTTTTTAAAGTGAAGCTTTGTCACATTCATCAAGCTCTGGGGAAAATGAGTAAAACTGCACTTGCAAAGTGCACAGTCTATTTGTCTTTAGTAAATCAGCCCCAAAGTCTCACTGCTGCATAGACAAATTCAAACATAACCATACTGCTCACCGTACCCCAAATATAATGTCATTTCTGTTCTCTTCATGCCACCTTAACTGACTTAAATGCTTTAGCTTACAAAACTCAATTACACATTTGATTTAGACTTTCCCTCATTTTAACTGATCTTGAGAGCAGTTGTGTAAGTTTACACATGACATGATGGGCTACCCTATTGAACTAACTCTGCAAGTTTGTATTTGAGGAATACTTAATAACTTTATTTTTACCACTACCCAACATACTTTTGTGCTATTGGCTGGGAAAACAGCAATACTTTGATAGATGTCTGAGCCCTTCCCTACAAAATCACAATTGATCATTTCTCTTTCGTTCATTGACGGGCACCTCATTCTTGACCTTAGGGTTATATCGCCACCTTTATGAGTAGGACTAGGCAGAAACAAAAAAACAAGCACAGCACCTCACAGGGGCGGTCCTTACTGGTAGTAACCCCCCACTCTGCTCCCAGCAGCTCAAATATCATCTCTGGCTATCTTTTTTTTTAGCGGCCATTGGCTACTCATTCGTTGGTGCGTACTTTTGTTGAAGGGGTTCGGCACGTGGCTCCCCCAGTATGCTCGCCTCTGCCTCGGTGGGATTTAAATCTGGTGCTCTCGGTACTTCAGAAGCCGCCAATCGAGAACATTAGGGAGATTCTTTTGCTCACGCTCTCTCAGAAGGTTGTCTTTCTAGTAGCTATTACGTCCGCTCGTTCATCTAAACGAGGACATTGTTCTTCTCTCCTTGTGTCTTCAACCGCCTCATCCAAAGTAGGTCACCTTACACTCTTTGGATGTGGTTCGGGCTCTCCGTATGTATCTGTTGGTTACGGCTTCCTTTCAGAAGGCGGATTCCCTGTTTGTAAATGTGGATGGTCCAAGGAAGGGCCTGGCGGTCTCTGCGGCCACTATTTCTCGTTGGATCAGACAGACTATTGTCCAGGCCTACGCCATTAGGGGGCAGGTGCCCCCCTTTCCCATCTTGGCGCATTCTACCAGGGCAGTTAGTGCTTCCTGAGCTTTCCGACATCAAGCGTCTGTTTCTCAAGTGTGTAAGGCGGCTACCTGGTCGTCAGTACACACTTTCAACAAGTTTTACAGGGTGAATGTTTTGGCCGTCTGAAGTTTTGGCTCCCCTTGTGTTTGTCAATGAACGAAAGAGAAAACTCAACTTTTGAATTTTCCCTTACTAGAACAAACACAGGGATAATGCTCTCTAGCGGGGACACAAATGGTAGTATAAAACCTGACAGAAGGTCCAAATCTTACCTACGCTACTGAAAACAAAACAAACATAGCTTTCTTGAATATTTTAATAATAAAAGAGGAAGAGCATGGTGGTCCTAAAAGATGGTTGATTATAGAGGGGAAAAAAGAGAACGTGCAGCCAGATTGTCCACACTCGACAAATTTAGACAGACATTATATATGTGCATATATTGGTTTCTTGAAGGTTATGGAGGAATTGGAATGAAAACTGGATTTTTTTTCTACTCCTCGTAAAATCCCTTTCTCTGATCCCTTTTTTAGATCCTCTGTCAGGTTTTATACTACGGTTTGTGCCCCTGCTAGGGAACATTTTCCCTATGTTTGTTCTGGTGAGGGAAAATTCAAAAGTTGAGTTTTCTCACAAGAACAAGAGAAGGGTAAGTCTTCCAATAGGGACACATTTTCTGGGGCCATCTGTATAAGAGGGGACTAACATTGGGGAGAGTTCCTTACACTTCCTGTTGCATCTTGGGAGGAGGAAGTGACAGCAAAAGATGAGCTGTCAGGGATTTTAATCTTTCCTTACTTTCGAAGAGAAAGTGAAGGAGAATCTTCCCAACACAAGGTTATCAAAAGATAAACTGACTAGGATTGTTAACCCACCTTAGCCATAACAAAACAAAAATCCAAATAATTAAAGGTATTTTTTTTATTAACTGCTTTTTTGGGGGGGTTGAGTAAAAAAGGGGTAAAATCCCTGCCAGCTTATCTTTTGATGTTTTTATAAAGCAGCAAATCTGACACTCACAAAGCAGTCAATGCAGGTGAATCTTTCAGGTACACATGTTTTAAATGAAAGGGAGTGATTCACGGCTAGTGAAAGTTTGGTGAAAGTCATATTCACTGCTTTATAAATGCCCTTAACATTTATTAAAGTGTTTGTTATTTTGCATCCCCTCAAACACTTTATCTCCAAAATAAAAACAGCAGACTTTCTCTCTTGAACTTTTTGTTTCGTAGTCTTTGTTGTTCATTTGAGTACACAACATATTCACAACTGTCATTGTGAGCATAAAACACTGCTACTGCAAGCCTTTATGTTCTGTAACATAATACTACACCACTTATGTAAATTTGTGCAAATTTGTAACAAGTGCACTCTATATTGTAACTGTGCTAGGCCTTGCCACAGTGTGATTATAGGAAAAATACACATACAATTTTAATTAAGGCAGTGTGTGAAGCTACAGAGCATTGTTTTTGAATGGAGAAGACTGGTTTATCAGAGTTCTCGGAGTTTTGTAATCCCTGAGTGGGCCTTGGGCTCGAAGGCTTCAAAGTATCTCCAGTGGGACGGAGCCTTCAATCCTTTATCTGGGTTTTACTGGAGACCTGCAGATTGTGTGCATGTACAGGTGTGTACACTTGTAAGCAAGGCTTGGGTAAGAGTTGGTTCACACTGGGGCAACACGACATCCAGCATGACTTTGGGAGGCAACTTGGACACGACTTGAGTATGAATCATCAGGCAACTTACAAGGCAACTTCAAGTTGCCTCTTGGACAGTACAAGGCAACTTCAAGTTGCCTCCAGAACAGGAGGCTTTCCAGTGGCCAATCAAACAACAATCAGCTCTGTGGGAGGAAGGGGGAGGGAGAGGTTTGCCTGAGAAATGTATGTTATCTTCCTGGAAAGTTGCTTCAGTTAAGACAGTGATCGGACTTCTGATGCGACTTCCATTGATATCAATGGGTACAAGTTGCCTACAAGTCGGATTGAAGTAGTACAGGAACCTTTTCTGAAGTTGGAGCGACTTCAGTAGTGTGTATTAAGACAGCTCCCATTCACTTCCATTGATTTTCTCAACCACGCGACTTGGGACGACTTGGGGCAACTTCATGTCGCATCCCAGGTTGCCCCTGTGTGAACCGGCTCTAAAGCTCAGAGCTCCAGCCTCCTGTCTGGAAACCAAAATGCGCAACCTGAGAGACTGTACTCCATGTTGGAGTGGAGGCAGCTACGCAAATCTGGGAGACTAAGAGAGGGTCTGGGGGACCAAGAAGACTGGGACAACTAGGCGAGTCCATGTGAGAGAGTCCAGGAAGTCAGGAAGAACCTATAGTAAGAAGTTAGCAGTGGTTCCATACAACAGAGAGATGTGACTAAAGGCTGAGTGAGCCAGGAGCGAGTTCATAGAGTCGGGAGAGCTGGTGACACAGTCTGAGGGACCAGTGACAAGAGCAGCGGTGCTTCTGAAGAGATAGCCAGGTAACATGGAATTTTCGTGGACCTGTTTTAAGCTGTGAAACTGAAAACCCTGCGTGGACAAGTTTTATGGACTTTAGTTTGAGTTTTGTTTAATAGAAGGGGTCTGGCAAGCCCTAAAATTAAGTTCAGACTGGCATGGTCTCACTTAAAAATGCTTCTACCACCGAGCTAACTATCCCCCATATCAAAATATACATGAAATTCTGTGCCATCTTTCTTGTTCCATACAGTCACACCAATGGTTGGCTTAATATTTTTGTACTAGCTGGAGTTTGTTCTACAGTATATACACAAAAGATGGAAAGTGAAGAAGATGTTTGTCTAATAATCCCATACAACTTTAAAACCTTTGCAAAAAGAATATATATATATATATTTTTTATTTGAGCAAGGGAGAATAGATCTTTTTTCTGGAGCAGCATATTATTTTACGTAAGACCTGTTTAGTTAACATTTTAAAAAGCATACCTTTCTGTTTTCTACTTTGTTTATCCACTTAAGACCCGGACCAATATGCAGGTAAAGGACCAAGCCCCTTTTTGTGATTCGCCACTGCGTGGCTTTAACTGACAATTGCGTGGTCATGCGACGTGGCTCCCAAAAAAAGTTGGCGTCCTTTTTTCCCCACAAATAGAGCTTTCTTTTGGTGGTATTTGATCACCTCTGCGGTTTTTATTTTTTGCGCTATAAACAAAAATAGAGCGACAATTTTTTAAAAAAATGCAATATTTTTTACTTTTTGCTATAATAAATATCCCCCAAAAATATATAAAAAAAACGTTTTTTTTCCCTCAGTTTAGGCCGATACGTATTCTTCTACCCATTTTTGGTAAAATTGGTTTGCCCAAAATGTATAGCGTTTACAAAATAGGGGATAGTTTTATTGCATTTTTATTAATATTTTTTTTTTTTTTACTACTAATGGCGGCAATCAGCGATTTTGTTTTTTGTGACTGCGACATTATGGTGGACACATTGGACAATTTTGACAAATTTTTGGGACCATTGTAATTTTCACAGCAAAAAGTGCTATAAAAATGCATTGTTTACTGTGAAAATGACAATTGCAGTTTGGGAGTTACCACTAGGGGCACTGAAGGGGTTAAGTGTGACCTCATATGTGTTTCTAACTGTAGGGGGGCGCTGCTGGACGTGTGACGTCATTGATCGCCTTTCCCTATATCAGGGAACAGACGATCAATGACAGCGCCACTGTGAAGAACGGGAAAGGTGTGTTTACACACACCTCTCCCCGTTCTTCAGCTCCTGTGACCGATCGCGGGACTCTGGCGGCGATCGGGTCCGCGGGTGCAGCGGTCACGGAGCTTCGGACCGGGTTACGGGTGCGCGCTGCGGGCACATGCCCGCGACCCACGGCTGGGCATTTTACAATCACGTATACAGGTACGTGATTGTGCCCAGCCGTGCCATTCTGCCAACGTATATCGGCGTTAGGCGGTCCTTAAGTGGTTAAAGCTATTTTTTCTATAGGTTTATTCTGAATCCATTTACATAAGAACCCTTTCAATCCCATACTGAGGAACCTTTCTAATCCTGGTGTTTTTTCCTGCAGCAAGCATTTTCATAGATGACAATATAGCTTATTTTTAACTAAGAGAGATAAACCCAATTTTAAAGCATATTAAGACATCATTGCCATGCCTCTACCCCTTGATCTTCTGTTGACAGGTGACATTATTTTTTAACAGATGGCCTCAGGAACCCGACCCTTGCACCTAAATGCCAAGCTTTCTACATTTATTAGGACCAGTACCCACGAACAGCTGCTGGCAGAAATGATGCAGTCTCACATGGTTAAAGACATGTGTCTGATTGGAGGAAAGGTATTGTTCTAGATGTTATGGCTTTAAATTTAAAGTTTTATGTTTTTTAAGTTTATACATTATATCTGTGGACATAAAGAATAAATAGCATTACTAAAGGTTTCTTCAAGTCATTATGGGTGAAATGGCTTTAGAGGGGAATTCTGCCCTTCATAGTCCTGAGTAGAGGTCGACCGATATGGGTTTTTCTCTGGCCGATGCCGATATTTAGAAATCGCGGCGGCCGATAGCCGATTTATGATGCCGATTTTTTGGGGCCGATATGTTAAGCCGATTTTTCAGGCGCTTTTGGGCTAAACAGTAAAGTTAGCCCATATTTTTTTTTTTCGTCCAAAAGTTTTCATTACCTGTTTTTGTGTATGTGTATTTATATATATATATATATATATATATATATATATATATATATATATATAATACACACACACACACACACACACACACACACACACACACACACACACAGGTAATGAAAACTTTTGGACGAAAAAAAAAAAATATGGGTTAACTTTACTGTTTAGTTTTTTTTTTTATTTGTTAAAGTATATTTTTTCCCAAAAAAATGTTTAAAAGACCGCTGCGCAAATACCGTGTAACATTAAATATTGCAGCAATTGCCATTTTATTTCCTAGGGTCTCTGCTAAAAAAAATAAAATATATAATGTTTGGGGGTTCCAAGTAATTTTCTAGCAGAAAATACAGGATTTTTACTTGTAAGCAACAAGTGTCAAAAAAGATTTAGCCTTTAAATGGTTAAACTGAGAATTCTCCTACACGGAGTTCAGTTCATTGATAAGTAGCAACATTGTATATCTTTTCTAAAACTTGGCAGGCTGCCCAGGAGAGAGAGAAGGTCTTCTACGGGAAGCTTTAGGCAACTTGCATTGACTTCTATTACAGAAGCTTTTTGCAAGTCGCGGTGCTGAAGTTTAAATCGGCTTTTTTAAAACACAAATCGGCCGATGCCGATTAATTAAAAAACGCCAAATATCGGCTGATATATCGGCCAGCCGATATATCGGTCGACCTCTAGTCCTGAGCTCTTGTTTTGTACACCATTGAGTCTCGCTTCTACTGCTACATTAAATTACTCCACTCTACATTATTAGAGTGAAATTCAGAACCCCCTTGTGATTCCAATGACAGGATTTTAAACCTTGAAACTTAAAGCATACCTGTATATCAAATCAAAATAGAAAGACATATGCAGTACATTTCTGCAGTGCATCCATATTCCACTATTTACACCAGGTAAAATACCGTTCAGAAATTCCCATTGTCTTTTTTAAACCCTGTTGTGGGATGAAAACACACAGCATTTTGGTAGGTGTTATTGGCCCCCTCACAGTGATCTCACTACTTGAGGCCCTGAGGAACATTAGAAACCATTTATTGATTTAATTTTTCAATATCCATCAAGTATGAAATAGAAGTTTTGGGTTAACTAACCTTTTGGAGGGAAATTTGCAAGCTTAACTCATGCTTCATGCATTCCCCTTTCTGTGATATTTGTTAACATACACTATATTACCAAAGGTATTGGGAAGCCTGCCCAGTCTTAGAGCGCAGACTGCGAGCCATGCCTTCTCCCTGACATCAGTGCCTGACCTCACAAATGCACTTCTGGAAGAATGGTCAAATATTTCCACACACACACCTAAACCTTGTGGGCAGCCTTCCCAGAAGAGTTGAAGCTGTTATAGCTGCAAAGAGTGGGCCAACTCTATATTGAACCTGACGAACTAAGCCTGGAATCTCATTAAAGTTCATGTACGTGAAAAGGCAGGTGTCTCAATACTTTTGGTAATATAGTGCAAGACATAAGTGAGTTAACAGCAGGTTGAATGATCTTTAACATGTTTGTTCATTATCAGGAAATAAGTGAAATGCACTGATAAAGTTGATCACAGTAAACACTGTTTAACAGAAAATTGAGAAACAAGTGAGAGACTCAGACTTTAATTTGATATACATTCTTTCACTATAATTTAGAGTGAAGCATTCACTAAAGTCTTCCTTTTTCCCTAGGGGTGTGGCAAAAGTGTGATTGCTAAAGAATTTGCTGATATACTTGGGTATGAAGTGGAGCCTGTCATGTTGTACCAGGTAATCTTCTAAGCATGAAAATATTAGCAAATACACTGAAAATGGGTCCTTTTGATAATGAAAAAAAGTTACATTATATGCCAGTTTCATATAAAATGTACTATGTGTTTGATATAAAATGTACTATTAATAGTTCATTTCTGTAAAGTACTTGTTGGTGAATTTTGCCACGGTTAAAAAGTTAAAGCTACTCTCTATGTGAATGATTTGTTAATTCAAAGCAGAAACTAGGAATGATCTATGTTTTAATGTGTGCATTAGAAAAAAAAACAGATCCAGTTTCTGTGTGTATGTAATAAAATAATGGCTAAATGCACACAACGGTCTGCGCTAGGATACACTATCCTGGCTCATCACACAGTTTTTCTTTGCCAGTGACATTTTAATAAAGTTCTATCTACTGCAGCGGTGACGCAATACAGTGGTTCATGTTGCAACCAGCTCACTAACACTGTGGTGGGAACTGGCACCATTGGAAATAAGGCATTTGCCTTGTCTGTATGTTGGATCTGTTGTGAACAGTTCCTAAGAATTTTTCATGCACTGTGGTGCACTGAGCAGTGATCCTCTCATTCACACCACTTAACAGTAATACATGAGAACTTATTAAAACGGAAGTAAAGAAAAGCAGAAGCTCAGACTAGATATGACAATTGTATTCCTACTGCATGCTACTGACAACAATCATAATGTACATTTCCTTTGTTCCATTTTTCATTACTTAGTGCCAAAGTGTGATACAACATTTTCATCCGCAAGTCTAAATCACAGTTTTAATTAAATTCATATTTATAATACACAAAATATATTTAAAATATATTTTTAGGCAGGGACATCATCTATCAGTAAGAGAAAACATACATATTTCCTGTGGAGGCCTTTTTATAAGATTATTTTATTAAGATGGATGTACCAAAGCCCTGCAGGAGTCTCAATCTTTTTAACCTGTCTGGAGTGCGAAGACATCTGCTGCAGTTAGTGCAGGGCTTGCGACTTTTAAATCAGCCTCAGGATGCTGGTGATTTTATGCTTTGGTCATGTTTTTACGCTGGGATGTTTTAAATATATGTTTTAGCCATGTATGGGAGCTGCTGGATGTTTAAATTTGACACTATTGTTGTCTATAGTCTGGCTCAAGGATGTTGCATCTGACACTTCTCTCACATGCCTGCTGAGATCTAGGGAGTAGTTAACTCTGCTTCTGAGGAATCCAATCAGGATTAGCCTTTGGCTTAAATGTCATCCAAGCCTAAGAATATCTTTACTACCCATATTGACACTATACATTCTTGTTTAGCATTAACGAAGTCTGAGTCTGCTCTCCCAAGTGTATGTGGTCCCTACAATTACTTAAGTCTGTCCAGTTACACATTACTACCCTCCAATTCGATCCACCTAGGTGGAGGAGGACTGATCTCCTTCCTCTTGTTTTTAGCAGGCCTGGATAAGTTTGGAGGTAGGCCGCTGGTCCATAGAAGTGAATAGACCATCCGATCAGGTCTGCCTGAAAAACTGACAGGCGGTCATGTGAAAGAGGGATTTGCCCGTTTTTAATTGTTTGTATAATAGTATAACTTCCATATTGTGTTTTTATAGTCTACACACATCTTGTTATTAGTTAGAGCTGTGTTCTTCTAATATGCAAAACACATCTTAAGCCCTGTACACACGATCGGTTATCTGATGGAATCTAAGCCGATGGATTTTTTCATCGGATATCCGATGAAGCTGACTTTCACCAGTCTTGCCTACACACCATTGGTTAAAAATCCGATCGTGTCCAACGCGGTGACGTAAAACACTACGACGTGCTGGGAAAAATTAAGTTTAATGCTTTCGAGAATGCCTCGACTTGATTCTGAGCATGCGTGGATTTTTGACCGATGGATTTCCCCTCAGACGATCGTTTTTTTCTATAGTTTTTTTAACCATAAGAAAAATTTAAAACAGGTTCTATTTTTTTTCACCGATGGATAAAAAAACGATGGGGCCCACACACGATCGGTTCGTCCAATGAAAACGGTCCGTTTTCATCAGACGAACCGATCGTGTGTACAGGGCTTTAGCCTCAGGATTAATGTATGTACCGATATTGGTTATTTGACATGAACTCTATAATAAACTAGTATATACATTCTGATACATGTTTGTTTGCACACACATTTCAACAATGCAGATTTTAAAGAGTATAGAATAAATTACATTTTACTACAATAAATATGGGAGAATAATGTGAAAATATCCCATTTGAAAGAAGGAGGAAGGGTAACGGAATTATTGTAAAGCCCAGAAAAACAAGCTCATTAAAATAGAGTACAAAGAAACATAACACATCTCTGCGTGAAAGTGTTTACACCACTGAATTCCTTCTAAAAGGAGCTCTGTAATGTGCCGTAATGAGACAAAAATAGATGGGTAAGGTTTGTGATCTGTAATTCAAAGGGCATAAGAGAAGGTTGGCAGAAACGGCTAAAGTGCATTTAATCAATTAACTGGGGATAATTTCCCTCCTCTCAGAAGGCATTTAGATATAGGTTCATGCTGGTTTGGGAAACAAACTCCTTCTACATCTGAAGAAAACCCACTCAATGAGCAAGAAAGAAAAATATTTTCCTGTTGCTACTTCTAATTTTAAACGTTGCAATAATGTGCTTAAAAAAAATAACACTTTAGCGCTGCTTTTGTCCTGTAATTAAAACTCCTGTGTTTGCATAAACTATGCTATTTTTAGCACATATGAGCTGTTTAATGAAAATGTGTTTATGGGAACTAAAGTAATCAGCTGTTGGCTACTGAAAGTTTTTGGTAAAGTGCTTTATTCTGTTGCTAGACTTTCCACTGCATTTCATGAATTATATCTTTTTACTGCAAAATTATTAGGAGGGCTACATCTGACTTACCTACTGTATGTGGTCTCAAACAAGCTCACTATAAGGTTACTTATTGTTGGGGCAAGATTTGGGGACCCTATGGGGTTTCCCAGTATGACATTTTCTCTGACATTTTTAGGATTAAACATTGTGATATAGTAAAACAAACAGTGCTTTAGTGCCAGAAACTTTGGCTATATTTTATTTAGTTTTGTCTAGAATAGTAATTTTCTTTGAACAAAATGCAAAAGGAATACATATACAGTGCCTTGCGAAAGTGTTCGCCCCCCTTGAACTTTGCGACCTTTTGCCACATTTCAGGCTTCAATCATAAAGATATAAAACTGTAATTTGTTTTGAAGAATAAACAACAAGTGGGACACAATCATGAAGTGGAACGAAATTTATTGGATATTTCAAACTTTTTTAACAAATAAAAAACTGAAAAATTGGGCGTGCAAAATTATTCAGACCCTTTACTTTCAGTGCAGCAAACTCTCTCCAGAAGTTCAGTGAGGATCTCTGAATGATCCAATGTTGACCTAAATGACTAATGATGATAAATAGAATCCACCTGTGTGTAATCAAGTCTCCGTATAAATGCACCTGCACTGTGATAGTCTCAGAGGTCCGTTTAAAGCGCAGAGAGCATCATGAAGAACAAGGAACACACCAGGCAGGTCCGAGATACTGTTGTGGAGAAGTTTAAAGCCGGATTTGGATACAAAAAGATTTCCCAAGCTTTAAACATCCCAAGGAGCACTGTGCCAGCGATAATATTGAAATGGAAAGAGTATCAGACCACTGCAAATCTACGAAGACCTGGCCGTCCCTCTAAACTTTCAGCTCATACATGGAGAAGACTGATCAGAGATGCAGCCAAGAGGCCCATGATCACTCTGGATGAACTGCAGAGATCTACAGCTGAGGTGAGAGACTCTGTCCATAAGACAACAATCAGTCATATACTGCACAAATCTGGCCTTTATGGAAGAGTGGCAAGAAGAAAGCCATTTCTTAAAGATATCCATAAAAAGTGTCATTTAAAGTTTGCCACAAGCCACCTGGGAGACACACCAAACACGTGGAAGAAGGTGCTCTGGTCAGATGAAACCAAAATCGAACTTTTTGGCAACAATGCAAAACGTTAGGTTTGGCGTAAAAGCAACACAGCTCATCACCCTGAACACACCATCCCTTACTGTCAAACATGGTGGTGGCAGCATCATGGTTTGGGCCTGCTTTTCTTCAGCAGGGACAGTGAAGATGGTTAAAATTGATGGGAAGATGGATGGAGCCAAATACAGGACCATTCTGGAAGAAAACCTGATGGAGTCTGCAAAAGACCTGAGACTGGGACGGAGATTTGTCTTCCAACAAGACAATGATCCAAAACATAAAGCAAAATCTACAATGGAATGGTTCACAAATAAACATATCCAGGTGTTAGAATGGCCAAGTCAAAGTCCAGACCTGAATCCAATCGAGAATCTGTGGAAAGAACTGAAAACTGCTGTTCACAAACGCTCTCCACCCAACCTCACTGAGCTTGAGCGGTTTTGCAAGGAGGAATGGGCAAAAATGTACATACTCCAAGCGACTTGCAGCTGTAATCGCAGCAAAAGGTGGCTCTATAAAGTATTAACTTAAGGGGGCTGAATAATTTTGCACGCCTAATTTTTCAGTTTTTTATTTGTTAAAGTTTGAAATATCCAATAAATTTCGTTCCACTTCATGATTGTGTCCCACTTGTTGTTGATTCTTCAAAAAAAATTACAGTTTTATATCTTTATGTTTGAAGCCTGAAATGTGGCAAAAGGTCGCAAAGTTCAAGGGGGCCGAATACTTTCGCAAGGCACTGTATAATCTAAACTAACTAACTAACAGTTATGGAAAATACGCAGAGGGAAAATTTATTTGATCCCCTGCTGATTTTGTACGTTTGCCCACGGACGAAAGGCATGATCAGTCTATCATTTTAATAGTAGGTTTATTTTAACAATGAGAGACAGAATAACAACAAAAATATCCAGAAAATTTTATTTTTAAAAGTTGAATAAAAATATCCCCATTAATCTGCAAGATTTCTGGCCCCCAGGTCTCTTCTATACAGGTAACGAGCTGAGATTAGGAGCACTCTCCTAAAGGGAGTGTTCCTAATTTCAGTTTGTTACCTGTATAAAAGACACCTCTCCGCAGAAGCGATCAATCAATAAATCAGATTCCAATCTCTCCACCATGGCCAAGACCAAAGAGCTGCCCAAGGATGTCGGGGACAAAATTGTAGACCTACACAAGGCTAAAAAAAAAACATTGCCAAACAGCTTGGGGAGAGGGCGACAACAGTTGGTGTGATTATTCACAAATGGAATAAAAAATAATTGTCAATCTCCCTCGGTCTGGGGCTCCATGCAAGATCTCACCTTGTGGAGTTTTAATGATTATGAGAACGGTGAGGAATCAACCCAGAACTATGCGGGAGGATCTTGTCAATGATCTCAAGGCAGCTGGGACCATAGTCACCAACAAAACAATTGGTAACACACTACGCTGTAAAGGACCTGCAGCACACGTTAGGTTCCCCTGCTCAAGAAAGCACGTGTACAGGCCCGTCTGAAGTTTGCTAATGAACATCTGAATGATTCAGAGGAGAACTGGGTGAAAGTGTTGTGGTCAGATGAGACTAAAATCTAGCTCTTAGGAATCAGCTCAACTCACCGTCTCTGGAGGAGAAATGCTGCCTGTGACCCCAAGGACACAATCCTCACTGTCAAACATGGAGGTGGAAACATTATGCAAGTGACAACTTCACTGCATCAAAGGGACGATGGATGGGGCCATGTACTTTCCAATTTTGGGTGAGAACCTCCTTCCCTCAGCCAGGGCATTGAAAATGGGTCGTGGATGGGTATGCCAGCATGACACTGACCCAAAACACACAGCCAAGGCAACAAAGTAGTGGATCAAGAAGAAGCACAATAAAGTCCTGGAGTCGCCTAGCCAGTCTCCAGACCTTAATCCCATAGAAAATATGTGGAGGGAGCTGAAGGTTCAAGTCACCAAACTTCAGTCTCAAAATCTTAACGACTTGAAGAGGATCTGCAAAGAGAAGTGGGACAAAATCCCTCCTGAGATGTGTGCAAACCTGGTGGCCAACTGCAAGAAACGTCTGACCTCTGTGATTGCCAACAAAGGTTTTGCCACTAAGTACTAAATCATGTTTTGGGAAGTGGTCAAATACTTACTTCACTCATTTAAATGCAATCAATTTATAACTTTTTGCCTTTTTCTGGATTTTTTGGTTGTTCTGTCTCTCACTGTTAAAACACACCTACCATTAAATTATAGACTGATCATTTTGTTCTAAGTGGGCAAACAAAATCAACAGAGGATCAAATACTTTTTTCCCTCACTGTAATTGTGTACACCTTTCATATAATGCATATGTGATGAAAACATGTTATGTATAGTAATATATATAATATCCTCTTGGTTGTCTTCTCTTCTATCACTTCTTGAAATGGAGAGCTTAAAGAACTAGTTTTCTGTGTTAATGGATGAGCCATTTGCCCCCTTATCCTGCCTATCTTTCCTGTGTTTGTTTTCTTAATTTTGTTTTTGTACTTGCCTTATTAAAGCATATAATGAATAACTCACATAATTCAAAATCTGGTTCACAGTTATGACCAATTTAACTGGATTATCAAAACTCATGAACATTACTTCATATAGACTATGGTGTTAAAATTAACCGCCACCATTTATTTCTCTCTTCCCATAGTAATCTAACAAATACATCACTCTCGCACAGCCATGCTTCTATTATTTATGCATACTACAGTACAGCATCCATTGGGGATCATAACACCATCATCATGAAAATCAAGAAAGTAATTCATATTCCTAGCAGTTGGCCCAGGTTCACACTGATGTGGTGCGGGACACCACATGTAATTTACAGAGGAATTGCAGCACATTCTCTGGTTCTGGTGTCTCTGGGATACGATTTGAGTCATGGATTTGTATGGCTCAAATCGCACCGCATTCACACCAAACTGGTGCAGTTCCCTTATTTTGTCTGTACCAGAATTGGATTGCATGGGTGACGTCACAGGGTGTAGGCTCTCCGGGTGACGTCTTCGGATTACCATGCCCCATAGCTATATAAGAGATGTCAGGCAGCGGGGACATCACAACAGAGGAAGACCACCTCAGGACAAGAGGGGCCTTTTTTGTTTTTAGAGGGTATCCAGCGGCAAGGAAGAAGACAGCAGGGGCGCGGGAGAAGACCGCACCAGTAGAAGACCGTCTTTTTTTTTTTTTTTTTTTACATTTCACCTTTTTGGGTGAATGGGTAGGGGTACCCATTCACATGGGGGTGGGATCTGGGGGCCCCCTTGTTAAAGGGGGCTTCCAGATTCTGATAAGCCCCCATGTCCACAGCCCCCAACAACCACTGGCCAGGGTTGTCGGGAAGAGGTCCTTGTGCCCATCAAAGCACCCACCCCCCCTGTTGAGGGCATGTGGCCAGGTATTGTTCAGGAGGGGGGTGCTCGCTCGTCCCCTCCCTTTCCTGACCTACAGGACTGAATGCTCGGATAAGGGTCTGGTATGGTCTTTGGAGAGGGGACCCACGCCATTTTTTTTGTGAAATCCTGCTGACAGCTGATGACTCATTGATTGTTATTAACGCATGTGGGCAGCTTCCCGACCGGTTCTTTAGCAACCAACTATATCAGGCAGGTCCAAAGTCCAGCCCACGGGCCAATTGCGGGTCGCGTTCCGGTTTAATGTGGCCCCTTGTATTTTGGATATATATATTTTGTGGCCCCTAGGGCCACAAAATATATTTACTGTATCGGTGCTGCCTCGGAAGGGGGCGGGACGAGCGCCGTCAGATTACATACAGGAGAATCTCCTGTTTACTTGGCTGCATCTGTAATAGGGAGTCCAGTCTCCTGGGCTGCCATTGGACAACTGTTCTGTCTATGATTGGAGGTGGGACTTTGTATTAAAGAGGCCGTCATGTTAACAGGAGATTCTCCTGTATGTAATCTGTTGGCGCTCGTCCTGTCCCCTCCGAGGTTGCAGATAGGCATCGATCAGGCTGCACTGATAGCAATGGTGAGGCTGCATTCATGGCACATGTGAGGCTGCATTGATGGGCGCTAACCCTTATTTTGCTTCCCAGTTATTTATTTAAAACACGTTTTTTCCTGAAATTTCCCTCAAAGTGAAGGTGCGTGTTATACGGCGATAAATACGGTACATCCAAACAGCACGCCCGAGCTCAATCTTAGTATTGAGCAGCGCTCTGGGATTTGTGGGGCCACAAAACGTATCTATCGCCACAAAGGCAAGAGAATTCTTGTTGGGCAGTGTATAAGTTGCTCGGATGAACACACTTAGACCAAATTTTAATGGTTCAAAGAATGTCAGGCAAAATGGTTGGCCCTCAAGCACATTCACTTCATCGAATCTGGCCCTCTCTGAAAAAAGTTTGGACACCCCTGAACTATATACTGTGAATGTAAAAAAAAACATAAAATCGTGGAAAAAAGCGGTTAGAAAAATGCAAAAAGCACTGCAGAAACATCATGCATGGATGTGAATTGAGCCTTAAACTGGAGCATTCAAAATCTGGTGCAGCTGAGCATAGAAACCAATCAGCTTCCAGGTTTTATTGTCAAAGCTTATTTGAACAAGCTGATTGGCTACCATACACAGCTGCACCACATTCAGAGTGCTCCAGTTTTATCAAAGTAATTTCTATCTGCTGTTTTGTTTCTTTGCTTTCAGCATAAATCACTTCTGACAAGTTTTCCTGATGCCAAGAGAAACATGGTGTCAGGGGAGAGACCTCCAGCTGATTGGCAGCCTCTGCTCTATTCCTGTGTGCTGTGTTTAAGGGGGTATGTTCCTTCCCTCCAATCAGCTCTTAGAACTCTCCTCAATGAGCTCTGCAGAATGTAACTTTAGCTCTCTGCTGACAGCTCAGACAAGCTTTATAAATTCTACACTGTGAATGGATATAGAGAAGAATAGACAACAGATAAAACAGGTAAAACTTATGTGGGAGTAGAAATAGAGGATGGACTTCCCCAGTGGGGTTTTTTGGCAGCAAGGTAATAGATATGAGTCATGGGATAGAGTAATAAAATGTAAAAAAGTTTAATAAAGCATACGAAAGTTATAAAAATGAACTCTGGTATCACATAAAAAAGTGGAATACATACATCCAATGAGCACCATATAACTGACACCTAAAATACATGATTGGTAAGAGATGTGTCAAAGAAGTTCTGACGCGTTTCAACCCGCTTATGGGGTCTTCTTCAAAGGAAACTGATAGGTGCTGACTGTAATGGAAGGTAAAAGAATTCAACATATATGGTTGCTGCCATAAGCTACAAAACAGATATGTGTTGATATAATTGTTACATAAATACATGTCTTACTCGCTGTATGTAGTCCTAGTAGTATTTTGACCAGAGATGACTAAAACAAACACATTTTTCTTTCTCTCAATTGGACCCAACATGAAATCCTCCACATGGGAGGAGGCGAAGCACCCTGCTGAACCCCCTGGTTGTAATGTCCCCAGGATGGTGGCTTACAGCAGCTCACAATTGAGCGTGGGAGAGAGGGACTAAGGGCTCGGCTCGAAAGGGGCGGAGAGGAAATATCGGCAGGACGATCACCCAAACGGCCACCTATCAAAAATCGTAGTAATAAGTATACACGCAATGAAAATTTACATATTGCGAAATTAAATGGGATAGGTGAAGTAAAAAGCAGAGTCTACCAGGGCACTGGGGACAGGAAAGGCGAAAGGTGGGATAGGTCAGAAAAAAAAATTAAAAAACTAAAATAAATAAATAAAATAAAAAAATATGATGGATGTGCTGGGGAATTAGGAAAACAAAACTTGTATGCTGACAAGGGAGGTAAATAATTAAAGGTAAATGGTCTCAAAGTACCTTAATGATGAATAAACTCAGGCTGATGGAGGCACAAGACCTAAGGAAAAAAGTAAAGTTATAAGGGTAAATTGTCAGGATCTTAAAAGGAAATAATCAGGGTGAAGCAACAGGCCCCAATATTGCAATTCTTACCCCTGTCCGGAGAGATAAGCTCCTGCTGTGATGGTTGAGAGTCAAAGACTGACTCCTTGAGTCCACAGGACTATTTATATGTAGGTGTGTATTACCTTAGCCAATGGTATGGAACATACCGAGATTCCTCCGCCCCCGCTCCGGAGCCAATAGGATCCCAGCCATGGGAACGGCGATTCTCCCTTGTGAGCTGCTCGGCGTCAGTAAAGGGGAGAGATACCCCCCGGCTAGGCTTATGTGGGAGTATTTGTTTCATCTCTGTGTATCACCTAAGGCCAGTCATTTCACGATGTGTAAAGGTTTACAATCACTTTAAGGGTTGGATTTCTAAAATAGTGTGCATCTTTATTCTCTTTTTTTTTTTCATGTACATAGCAACCTCTTGGCTCTTGGAAATTGCAACAATGTTATTGAGAAATTCCTGCCAATAGAAGCAGAATTTGGTGCTTTAGAGCAACATTGATTGGGGCTTTGAAGCAGCATTGACTGAAGCTATCGCATAACGCTTTATTATTTTTATCATTCTACGCTATATTTAAACACTGTTGCTGTTATCACATTGATTTCTGTTGAACTGATTTGTGCAGGACATGACTGCCAGGGACTTGCTGCAGCAAAGGTACACACTTCCAAATGGTGACACTGCCTGGCGACAATCTCCTTTGGTTACAGCTGCCTTGGAAGGAAAACTTGTCATTCTTGATGGTATCCATCGTGTCAATCCGGGCACTCTATCCATTCTTCAAAGGTCAGTAACTGCTAGCTCTGATGAGCATTTTAGAAGACCAGATAAGGCTTAATGTACACAGGATGTTTTTACAACCTCTTTTGAACAATTTAACCTAATTATTTTCTGTTTAAATATTCATTCACTAAGCAGCAGCTGTAATTTATTCCACATTTTTTCATTGGCGCAGTGGTGATATAGGATACAAACGCCCTGGGTAACCTCTATCAATCATATATTGAACAATTTAACTTGACAGACAGTAACCCACGTTTAAAACTTAATTTTGCAGCATTTACGTGCAGCGTTTAGCTGCGTAAACGCCTGTAAACGAAACGCGGCTAAACGCCTCTAAACTCAGCTTCTGAACCCATTTTTTGCATTCCAAGAAATGTCTCTAAACTCAACTGCCTAGAAACGACTGTAAACGACCCTGTGTACATGTACTGATAAGATAAGATAGAGGAGCATTCAGGAGCAGTTGAAAAAAAGGCTCAGGCATAACGTACTGACCCCCGGCCCTGGCTGGTGGGTCGGTGTCAGTTTATAATCTGTACCCTTTTTTTTTTTTTTTAACTTCAATACTTTTTTTTATTATTTCCATACAAATACAAAGAGAAATTTACAAATCCATTTTTTCCATACTTAGTGCATTTTATGTACATACAGGAGATTAATTACAAACATTAAAAGTGTCCATTCGTCCTATTCCCCCCTCCCTCCCCTCCCTCCCTCCTATCTTACTTTAGAGTGCATACACGTTTTTGGTTCTATTCTTTTCCTTAGATTATTACCCATCATTCCTTAATTTAAAGTGAGCGACCTATTTTACATAACCACTGTTCCCATATTGCTTTAAATGTTTTGAGGTTACCCCTTCTAATCCATGTTGCCCTTTCCTTCCCAATTGTGCTATTTATTACATTAAACCATTCCTCTACTGTGGGTGGATTTTGTGCTTGCCATTTTAGTGCTATTAGTTTCCTCGCCTGGAACAGGCATCTTATAACTGCTTCTAATGTATCCCTCTGCCCCATTCTCTCCTCAATACATCCTAAAAGGCAGACCCTAGCTTCAAGTTCCAGGGTGGTACCGAAGGTTGCATTTATAGTGTCCAAAATTCCAACCCAGTATCTATGCAACTTTGGGCATTTCCACATCATGTGGATGAGGTCCCCTGTATCTTGGCATCTAGGACATTTGTCATCTAGCTTCCATCCAAATCTATATAATTTCTTTGGGGTATAATAGACCCTATGTAGGAGAAATAAATGGGAGACCCGTTGTGACGGGGCTAATGAGACCCTTATCCCTAGTTCCAGTATCCTATCCCATTGGTCATTCGTTAAAGGTCCAATATCCTCCTCCCATCTCTGTTTGTTCCTACTCAACTTCTCTTTTCCTATTAACTGATCACTAATCCGTTCATATAATTCTGAGATAAGACCTTTCAGAACCCCCGTCTTTATAAGTCTTTGGAGATTCGTGAGCTTTTGCCAGCTTACCGGCTGTGATTTAAATTGGGCTTGTAATGCGTGTCTAACCTGTAAATAAGTAAAAAACATGGAGTTTGGAAGGCTGAATTCACTGCTTAGCTCTGAAAAGAGTTTTAATGTGCAGCCTGTGTACAGTTGTGCCACTCTGGTTATCCCTCGTTTCTCCCATTCTTTTAGTTTCCCCATAGCCAAAATTTCTTTTAAATTATTGTTATCCCATAATGGGAAGTATTCTGTTAATCCTTTATAGCCCAAAGCTAATTTTACTGCTTGCCATATTCTCACCACCATCTTTACTGTTGGATTTTTCTCATAGAATGAGTTGGCTTCTAAGGTCTCTATTACAGATCTATGGGGGGACCCTCTTAATATCATTTTCCCACTCGCGTTTCCTCCCCCCTCTATGCTACATCCCCCCAAATGCTGTAACTGTGCTGCCAAATAATAACTATAAGGATGTGGAACCGCCAACCCTCCTCTGTTCGTTGGTAATTGCAACGTTCGGAGACTAATCCTTGCTTTACCCTTTTTCCAGATTAGGGTCCTGAAGAGGGTCTCTATCTTTTTAAACCATTGGTTGTCAATCCACACTGGGGAGTTGTGGAGTATATAGAGCAATTGTGGCATCCATATCATTTTAATTAAATTACTGCGGCCGGCCACCGATAGTGGCAAATGTCCCCATATATCCGCTTTACTTTTAAATTTACCCAGAAGTGGCACTAAATTATTATTTATAAATTGTTCTGGTTTACGTGTTACCACGATTCCCAGATACTCCATCTTCTCCCCTATTTTTAATTGAGGGATTCCTATCCCATCCATATTGCCTACCGGATCCACTGGTAAGAGTGTTGATTTCTCCCAGTTTATTACCAGGCCCGAGAATCGTCCGAACGCTTCTACCGTTTGAACTGCAATTTTGAGGGAGGTTGTAGAATTGCCCAGAAAAAGGAGGATGTCGTCCGCATAAAGCGCGACTTTCTCCTCCTCTGCTCCTCTCTGGAACCCCTGTATTTCCTGTTTACCTCTAATTGCAATCGCCAAGGGCTCAATTGCCAGGGCAAAAAGGAGAGGGGACAATGGACATCCCTGTCTCGTTCCCCTTTCCAATTCAAAGAACTGTGAAACTTCATTATTTATTTTTATTTTGGCCTTTGGGGAGTTATATAATAACTTTATCCATTTAATAAAAGATGGACCAAACCCAAACTTCTCCAGAGCGTACCAAAGATAGTCCCACTCCAAACTATCAAAGGCCTTGGTGGCATCCAATGCTAGGATAGATCTATCACCCGCATTCTCCGCTGGAGTCTGTAAGTTTAAGTACAACCTTCTTATATTTATACTCGTGGACCGATTCGGAATAAATCCAGATTGATCTGGATGTATTAATTTCTGAATATATTTATTTATTCTCGTTGCCAATACTTTGGCCAAGATTTTTACATCTGAGCAGAGTAAAGATATCGGTCTATACGATGATGTATCTAGTTGGTCTTTCCCTTCCTTCTGGAGCACTATAATAATTGCTTCTAACATTGAAGAGGGTAATCTTCCTCCTTCTATCGCCCAATTCAGCGTTTTTAGCAATTCCGGGAGCAGCACCTCACCGTATTGTTTATAAATCTCCGCTGGTAGGCCATCTGGCCCTGGGGACTTTTGATTAGAAAGTTCTTTAACTGCCTGCTGTAGCTCCAATAATGTGATTGGGGATTCCATAGCGTTTCTATCCTCCTCTAATAGAACTGGGATTCCTATTTCTCTAAAGTATTCCTCCATTTTCACTTTAGCTTCCCCCTTTCTTGATCTATACAGATCTTTATAATATACTGCAAACGTATCCACTATTACAGATGTTTCAGATGATATCCCACCTCCTATCGTCCTAACTGCGGGAACACTAGAGGGCGCCATATTAGTTTTTGCTAGAAGGGCCAGAGTATGGCCCACACTTTCCCCCTCTGAAAAGGCACTCTGCTGCTGAAATAGGCGCTTGTTTTCAACTTTCTTGTTTATCACCAACTTATATTCCTGTTGCTTCTCCAGCCATAGCCTTTGTTTAATCAGAGTTGGATTTTCCACATATTGCTTTTCAGCCTCTAGAACCTCTTGCCTGATTTTCTCCTCCCATTCCCTCGAGTTCCTCTTGATCTTGGCTACCTGCTGAATCAATATACCCCTGAGGAACGCCTTCAGGGCATCCCACACCACTCCCCCTGATGCCGTCCCTGTATTGAAGTCCAGGAATTCTCTTAATTTAATGCCGATTTCTTCTGGCTTCCCCATCACTTCAAGCCAAAAGGGACTTATTTTCCAATTACTTTTTTCCCTATGCTTAGTGATAACACCAGAGGGGAATGATCAGAGACCCCTCTTGGATAATAGGATATTTTACTGACTGCTTGTACACTTGCACAGTTTCCCAGTGCCATGTCTATTCTTGATAATGTGGAATATGTACTTGAAAAACAGGAGTACTGCCGCACATCAGGATATTTCACCCTCCAAATGTCCCACCACCCAACCTCTTCCAAAAATTGACTCAAGTGCCCTTCTCCTAGCCCTGGGCTCCGTGTCCCCGGTGGAAATCTGTCCATCGTTCTGTTTAGCACGTTATTTAAATCTCCAACCACTAATACCGGGATATTTCCCTTATTTACCACAAATTCCGTTAATTTATACAGCACCTCCATCTTAAACGGAGGGGGTATATAAATATTCGCCAATACATATGGTACATTTTCTATCAAACAGTGCAGAAAAATATAGCGACCCAGTTCATCTATTCTTGACTCTATACATGTAAATGCTACACCTGTTTTTACCATTATGCTCACTCCTCTGGAATAAGAAGAGTGGACAGAATGGTATTGGTTTTGATCCTTTTTTTTATTGACCAATTTTAACTTTGTTTCTTTAGTCAAATGGGTTTCTTGAATACATATCACCTCCACCCCATAGCACTCCAGGGTAGTAAAAATTGCAGCTTTTTTCACTGGGTCCCCCATCCCCCTGACATTCCAGGAGCCTATATTTATCATTTTAGGTCTCATGCCTGGCCTCATAAACATGATTTACAAAAATAACCCACCTCCCAATGGGTTTAATTACATTTACTTCTCTTATACTTAATACGTGATACACAATGCTCGCAAATTTGTGGAACTTTCCGTAGCTGCGTTTTAACATTATAGCCCCAGAGAAAGCATATCGAACAAAAGAAAAAGCCTCTAAAGAGCAAACAGAAAGACTATATGCCATTTTAAATATACCTAAGAAAAAAAAACAATTAGATGTGCCTTCGAGTGCATTCCCTTCACTTGTGCTCGATAAGTGATACGTGATACTCGTGCTTTGATGCAACTTTACCCCCCCCCCCCCCACCCCACCCCCCCCCCTCCCCCCCCCCACCCCCCCCCCCCCCCTCCGCCCCTCCCCCCTGCCTATCTAGGCCACCCCTTGGGGCTATACATGTGACCTCTCCCTTCCATCCTTCCCTTACATTACCCTTCCCATCCATATCTATTGTGATCCCATGTAACCTCCTCCCCGACCTACGCCCCTAAACAAAGCGCATAACCAGAGGAGGGGAGAGAGAGAGGGAGGAGAGAGAGGAGGGCAACAGGTTCTCTACCCACTGCCCATTCGTTTTAATTCGTGTACCTGAACATATATTCTCTCCTCCCCTACCCCCCCCCTCCCCCCCATTCCTACAATTGCCCCCTCCCCTTCCCCCCCTTCATATCTATCTGTATTCCAATTTATACCCTTAGTGTTGTGTATTTGCTGTGTTATAATATGTTATAATATGTATCTACCTTTCTTTGCCCCTTCTCTCTCAGTGTTTAGGAGAAAAAACAAAAAAAACAACAAAAAAAAAACAAAAAACAACAAAAAAAAAAAAGGGGAGAGAAAAAACAAAAACAAAAACCCCACTCCCCCCCCCCCCTTAATGTCTTCCCAGCACATAACCCTTGTTCAGCTTTTTCCAAGTTATCCGATCAGTCAAGACTTAGTCTACTCTCGTGCTTTATTCTCTTCCAGCCACTGTGCTGCTTTTCCTGGTGAGTCAAAGATTTGGGGGCCTTCTGTTGTCATTACTCTTAGACGTGCTGGATACAGTAGTGCATATTTAAACTTATTCTTTAGTAGATTACGTTTAATAGGTGTAAACTCTGATCTACGTTTACTGAGTTCTGGAGAGAAATCTGGAAAAAATGAGATTCTTGAATCATTATAAAAAATGTCCCCCTTCTCTCTCGCCTTTTGCAATACTGCTGCCTTATCTGTAAAATTAAGAAACTTCAAAAGTAGGGGCCTAGGGTGTCCATCCTTAAGATGTGTTCTAAACGGGACTCTATGGGCCCTTTCTATTGCAAAGAGCCGTGAAAAGGTATTTTCCCCAAAAATATCTCCGAGCCATTTCTCAAAGAACCTTATGGGGTCGGTACCCTCACTGCGTTCTGGAAGACCCACCACCCGAATGTTATTTCTTCGTAGCCTATTTTCGATTTCGTCAAGTTTAGAGGCCTGCCATCCATTTTGTTCCTTTAATTCTTGCATCTGTTGTTTTAATGAATATACCTCGTCTTCTACTTGGCTCACTCTCTCCTCTGCTGATGTTATCCTTTGCCCAGTCTTTTGCAATTCCTGGCCCATTGTCTCTAGTTCTTCCTTTATTTCTTTTATCTGGTCAGTTAAATTATTCAATGTCCCTCTACATGCATTTATGGCACTTAATATCTCCTTCAAAGTTGGCTCTTCCTCCCGCCTGGGATCATCTGCTATTTTTGCCAATGAGGTTTCTATAAGAGAATTTGCTGATGCCATTGCACCCCCCCCTCCTTGGGGCTCTACCGCAGGGTTTTTTTTTATTTTAGGAGCTGATGAACCTTGTCCACCACTTTTCCTGTCCGTCGCTATCCCTGTTTGGTTTTTGACCTGCGATTGTGTTTGTGGGTGCTGAGCTGCTTTTCCAGGCGACTTTTCTACTTTAGCTGCTGCTGTGGCTGCTGCGACTGCTGCCGCCTGTGCCGCCTTCTCCTTATCTTTCGCAGCCCGTGTTACTTGAGGGCCACCACTTTCCTGGTTGGACTGTCCCTTTTTTGTAACTGCTGCCATTATTCAAAGAAATGCAACAACACCAAAAAAAAAAAAAAAAATTTTTTTTTTTTTAAAAAAAGTATAAAGATAATGGAGCACTCCAACAGTACACCTAGTATGCTAATCTGATGTATAAAGGATGTGAAAGCAGCAACTGCAGAAGATATGTGAGCAGCAAGCCTAGTGTTGGCCCCCAAAATTTTTTTCCAGAGAGAGCAAACAGGCTATTTGCTTTTGCTTAATAACAAATTAACGGTTATTGCTATACAATTTCATGTATCCAGCGCAAAGTGCAATACGAAATTCGTGCAGAGTAAGTGCAAATTTTGCTTGGAAAAAAAATGAATACAACAGCCTATTCCTCCTGTGGCTAAGCTGTGTGAAAGCGGGGCAGATTTCTAAGCTCTGAATGCCTTTATGTCTTTCTACTTTAATGGCACTTTGTTTTAGACAGTTAAGCAGATAGGGGTAACAACTTCAGTTGGAAATACTCATTCAGTGAGATAATGCATGAATCAGTTCAAGTAATGCATAATGCAAAATGCACCCATACACCAGTGTTGTGCTGGGTTACTCACTGAGCCGCCGACCGCTGCATTGTTTGCATTCTGGATCTTTTCCAGCCCATCCTCATCTCTGATGTCCTGCCAAAAGGTGTTACAGTAGGTCTATGCGGTGGGAGAGCGAGGGGGAACCTCCAAGGCATCCCCAGTTGTCCCCAGTACCTTCCTCTCCGCTCTCCGGCCGAAACCCTCCAGGATTCGCTGGGGCCAACCACGTGGTCCGGTCAGCTGACCACCGCCCTCCAATCGTGAACCCGAATCGCCAGCTGTAGTCAGCTGTAGTCAGTCTCTGCCGCCGAGCCTCCTCTACGTCACCAGGGGAACCCCCGAAAACAAGCAAGCCCGACAAGCAAGCCCGACCAGCCAGCAGGGCCCCCGGGACCACCAGCAGGTACGTCCGCCTGACGGCAACAGCAAGGAACGAGGGGCAGGGTTCGTGCCTGGGAGTTTCACTGCTGGGTATTGCTGGAAATTAGCGTGACATATATCGTGCAGGGAGTACAGGGAGCAGAGGGACGGTGGGAGGCATAGTACGCTCCTCTCACATCTCTCACATCTCACAAGCTTGCCTCACTCACTCGCCGCACACCTGCATCCGGTCACGCCCCCCCATCTGTACCCTTATAATATATATTTTATAAGGTACTTTTATGTGAACTCCTTTGTTTCATGTCCATATATCCAGCATCGGAAATTTATCATCTATTTTCCCTTTTCTCATACAGTGGGGCAAACAAGTATTTAGTCAGCCACCAATTGTGCAAGTTCTCAGACTTAAAAAGATGAGAGAGGCCTGTAATTGTCATCATAGGTATACCTCAACTATGAGAGACAAAATGTGGAAACAAATCCAGACAATCTTATTGTCTGATTTGGAAAGAATGTATTTGCAAACCTATGTTTCTGTTTCAACCTATTATTGATTGTTTTGTTCAAGTTCAACTAATTGTACATGACCCCCCTTTTTTTTTTTTTTTACTGATGTTCACAATGCACTTATCTCATTTGAATGTTTGTATCTATGTTACCATATTCCTAAAAAATCCAATAAAAAACATTGAACAAGAAAAAATAAAGTAACTCTATCTCAAGTTCCAATAGATATGAAAACGGTTAATCCACGCTCGGTTTACATCTATGCGGGTGGCTGCTGATGCGGGAATCGCATTAATATCCGCAACCACCCTCAGTGAAAACGTGCTGCTATGAGAAAATGTAGGGGCTGCGATTCATTCTGAATGGCACTCCCACGCATGTAAAAACGCAGTGCATTTTAAGGGTGCAGGAACCACAGGGAAATTGCATGGTCAAAATGAAACACAGGCACAGCAGCCCATATAAATGAATGGGCTGCCATGCCCCAGCAAACATGACCCACACACACATATGTGCGAACCGAGTCTTATTGCATTTTCAAAAAGTTTAAAGAGTAAACGTGATGTAAGTTCTGGAGGTTATACTGTATTAACACCTTCATGCCTAAGCCTTTTTCTGACATTTGTTGCTTACAAATTAAAATTAATATTTTTTGCTAGAAAATGACTTAGAACCCCCAAACAGGTCAGGGATAAAGTTGTGGAGAAGTTTATAGCGGGGTTAGGGTATAAAAAAATATCCCACGCTTTGAACATCTGACAGAGTACTGTTCAATTCACTTATTCAAAAATGGAGAGTATGGCACAGCTTCAAGCCTACCAATATATGGACATCCACCTAAGCTGACAGGCCGGGCAAGAGGAGCATTTATCAGAAAAGCAACCAAGAGGCCCATGGTAACTCTGGAGGAGATGCAGAGATCCACAGCTCAGGTGGGAGAATCTGTCCACAGGACAACTATTAGTCTTGCACTCCACAAATCTGGCCTTTATGGAAGAGTGGGGGATACAGCAAACATGTGGAGCAATGTGGGGGACACAGCAAACATGTGGAAGAAGGTGCTCTGGTCAGATGAGAACAACATTTTTACAAAAATGTTACCTAAAAGCAAAACGCTATGTGTGGGGAAAAACTAACATTGCACATCACCCTGAACACACCATCCTCACCATAAAACATGGTGGTGGCAGCATCATGTTGTGGGGATGCTTTTCTTCAGCAGGGACAGAGAACTTGGTCAGAGTTGATGGGAAGATGGATGGAGCCAAATACAGGGAACTCTTAGAAGAAAACCTGTTAAGCCTGGTACACACGACCGAGGAACTCGACGGGCGAAACACATCGTTTTCCTCGTCGAGTTCCTTGTTAGGCTGTCGAGGAACTCGACAAGGCAAGTTTCTCCATTCCCGTAGAGGAAATGGAGAACTTGCTCTCTTTTTGGCTCATCGAGTTTCTTGACAGTTTCCTCAACGAAAATGTACACACGACCGGTTTCCTCGGCAAAAAAATATCTCCCAGCAAGTTTCTTGCTGGTTTTTGCCGAGAAACTTGGTCGTGTGTACAAGGCTTCAGAGTCTGCAAAAGACTTGAGACTTGGGCGAAGGTTCACCTTCCAGCAGGACAACAACCCTAAACATACAGCCAGAGCTACAATGGAATGGTTTAGATCAAAGCATATTTATGTGTTAGACTGGCCCAGCCAAAGTCCAGACCTAAATCCAATTGAGAATCTGTGGCAAGACTTGAAAATTGCTGTTCACGGCCGCTCTCCATCCAATCTGACAGCGCTTGAGCTATGTTGCAAAGAAGAATGGGCAAAAATGTCACTCTTTTAGATGTGCAAAGCTGGTAGAGACATACCCAAAAAGGTGGTTCTACAAAGTATTGATTCAGGGGGGCTAAATACAAATGCACGCCACACTTTTCACATATTTATTTGTAAAAATAATTTAACTATTTATAATTTTCCTTCCACTTCACAATTATGTACCGCTTTGTGTTGGTCCATCACATAAAATCCCAATAAAAATACATTTACGTTTTCGGTTGTAACATGACAAAATGTGGAAAATATCAATGGGTATAAATATTTTTTCAAGGCACAGTATTTAGTGCTCCTTGGTAATTTTTTTCTTGAGTTTATGTGTCTTTGGTAGTAAAGACTGACAAAAAATTGCACTCTTTGCTCAAAAAGAACCCTTATCTGTATGATTTGGATATCTATTGCTACTTTTCCTGTAAGGGGCACCTCTGCTTTCCCTTAAGTGATCTCACTGTAGGAGCGATTATTGGTAATCATTGGTGCATTGATGCAGGATTGAGTAAAGGTTTATGGTTTCACAATATGGCCATTATATTTGTAGGATTCCACAATGCTATTTTGTGTTTTAATCAATACAGCACATGTAATACCTTGTAATGCTTATTGGTTTATATTCTTTATCCTGCATTTGCTTGAATGTAAATAAGATTAATATACTAAAAACCTCTGAAGCATAAACGTGTCCTTTATCTTGGAGTAGTTGTGTAAAGCAAATCAAAGTCTACTTTCACTGCTTAGTAAGTATATGGGATCTGGCAACACCATTGTTAGATTTTTCTGCTTTTGCAATATTTATATTTTTTACATCTTTATGCAATATTTATTTATGCTTATTGAAGCAGCATTAACAGCTCCTGCACTGAAATGTTCATTAGCCTGGAATTTTTCATATTTCTTTTACATAGTATATGTAATCATAGCCTGGGATTATGGGTTATGTTTTATTCACATAAGAAGAATCATGTGACAACATTTACCATTGAGTGCTACTAATCATTCTCAGTGTTGGTCCTCTGTGTATAAGGGTGCCATACAAGGTCCGATAAAACCAATTTGAGTATGATTCTGTGACAGGGTGGGTCATATAGAGGTGCAGTTTGCGATTGCGAGAAGTGTTAAAAAAATCACTTTAAGAATGAGAAGAAAAGGATAAAAAGCTTTGATTTTTTTCTTTAGCAAATCCATTTGTCAGCAAGCCCATAGTGGCTGGCAAATATCTTCACACCTGTCATTTTTGGTTCCCCCAGAAGTGGGGAATTTGCATCTCCTTGTTATTGTGGGCATTAGCTGTAAAAGGTTCCATGTAACGTTTTACCCAATGTTTTTTCAGGCTAATTCATGACAGAGAGCTCACTCTGTACGACGGTACCAGGCTACTTCGAGGAGATAGATATCAGTTTTTAAAGAAGGAACTGGACATTTCAGATGCTGAGCTACAAGAAAGGTATTTGCATACATAAACCTGAAACTTTAAAGCTTGCCACAGACATTCCAGTCTTTTTGTACTACACCCTTTAGATTAGCCCACACCTATATAATACTGTACAAGGATCTATCTGAACAATCTACTAATTTCAAGGTATTCTAGAATTTGATTGTACCAGGTGTTGCTGGCCTAGATGTAGTATTTCGTTTTTTACTTTCTTTTACTTTTTACCTAATACTAAAATGACCACCAGCTAAGCTTTAAGGTGATACTAAAAAAAATCTATTCAATTATTTTTCTGCTGTGATCTGACTTCCTGACTCGGGACTATGGACTAGGGGATTTGTAGTGTTCATAGAGCAGTGTAAATTCAGCAAGTGTATTCTTTGTTCCAAACAAACTAAAGAGAGGCAGGAAAAGGGAAGTTTTGGGAGCTCCTCTTCATCCTCCGTTAGGTGGCCTATAGTATATACAGACTATTGATTTCCTAATTTGCTGCCACAAGGAATCCACTTCCTCCCTGCCTGTTACCAATATCATCCCTCATATTCACTATCAAATTACTCTTGACATACACACCCCTCAACCTATTCTACCTACCCTTCCCCTTCAATACAGGGGGTGCCCAGGACTGTCGCAAGCCAGTCATGTGTAACTGACCAAAATGTCAGCCCAGTTCTCCAGTAAACGAAAAACCTCCTTCCTGCACCAGTAGTGTCTTAGCCACTTGTTAAGTTCCCTAAGCTCTTGTTGCCTTTCTGGTGTGGCTAAAGGTACAGGCGGTATTTCTGAGAATGCTTCCTTGGATGTCTGTTTCTTTAATATAGCTCCTAAATCCCTGAAATTGTTTTTTTTAGGATGCTCCATCTTTCTCTAACTTTGTCACTGATACTGATGTGTACCATGACAGCTGGGTCCTCCCCAGCCTCACCCAACAATCTGTCCATCTGATCCACGATGTGCTGAACTTGAGCGCCCGGTAAACATCATTCTGTTAGGGTAATCTGTCACAAATATCCTGATTGTCAATCTGTCCTCCTAATAATTGAGTCCCCTACAACAAGTATTTGTCTATCTTTTCTTGTAACCTTGCTGCCATCCATTGTTCCCCTGACAGCTAGGGGAGTCAGTCTGCTTAAGTAAAGCCACTCCCTGACTGTTATCCCCATCATCACACAACCAAGCATATTTATTGGCATGTGTCAGCTCAGGACTGGCTTAACATTTTTCCCTCTACCCTACCTAATGGTCACCCATCTACCCTGTTCTAATGTCTACACCTCCACATCTCCACCCACCTCTGTACTAGCTCCTGCCAGCACTTGATGGGTATAGTCCAAACTCCCTTTCAGGTTGACAATGTGTCAGGACCTGGATTCGAACCTGGGACCTCAGCTGTGTCTGGCAGTGAACCTTCTCACTGAGCTATCTGGGATGCTGGATAGCTCCCTGTCTGATCTGCTGGACAAACCCATCTGATCCATTGAACATTCCTGCCTTGTGTCTTGATTGTCTTGAACCTTGAACCCCTTGCTCCTCCCACCAACTTCCTGATATAAGCCATGTCTCTGCACTTTCTCCTTGCCAGAATATTGTGCTCTCTCCAGCCTGTATCTCGCTCCTGTCTTCTCTGCTGCCGTCCATATTTGCTACTGCTCGTTATCGACCCTTGGCTTGTTATCGACTACGCTTCTGCCTGATCCCAACCTACAAATACTCGTTATCGACCCTTGGCTTGTTATCGACTACGCTTCTGCCTGATCCCAATCTACAAATACTCATTACCGACCTTTTGGCTTGTTTACCGACCACGCTTCTGTTTGATCCTTACCTGCTTATCTGCTATTGTACCCCGGCTTTCTCACCTCCTGGTGGGGCAATCCTGAGGACCGCGACCTGGCGCTAACACGCAGCAAAATCCATCTCCACCTTCAGGAGCTCTGGTGAATACCGGTTAGCGCTTAGATTCCGCACCTCAGGTGACCCCGTGTCATCAGCCAGGGTGACCTGCTCAGCTGCTATAGCTACTGGCCTCTGAGCCTGACCCCAGACCGTGACACAATGCTTTGCAGTTTTGCCAGTTGTTGACACAATGTGGAATTATTTGGGGTTAATATTCTAAGGGCAAGTAGGCTGTTCACTTTGCAAGGAAATGTTCCTAAGAGCTTAGTGGATGTGGTGAAATTTCACTTTGCAAAGAATATGCAACCATGTGCAAGATAAATGGCATGTGATATTAGGTATTCTTTGCAAAGTGAATTTTCACCACATTCACTAAGCTCTGAAACCTGAGGAAATTCCTCCTGTAAAATGCAACTTCCCTTGCAGCCTATTTGACATTAGAATATCAACCCCAAATACTTCCACATTGTGACAACAGCTGGCAACACTGTACAGCATTGTCAACCTGAAAGGGAGTGATGGGAGCAGAGCTTCACCTCATTCACTGAACTCTGGGGAACATTTCCTTGCAATGTGAACATTTTATTTGCCTTTATTACAGGATGAGTTCTGTTAAAAAAATTATTTTGAATGAATTTTGAAGGAATTTACAAGCAATAGGCAAAATTAATCGAGTAATTTACACCTGTTGCAACATTGGATCGTAATCTATATATCCATTTGCTAGGTGAAAATAAAGCAAAAGTATTTTAAAAAACAAAAAACAATCCAGCCACTACAGTAAACTCTACTAATCTGCAATATATTAAGTTTTTGGTCCTTTCATTTTTATATTGTTGTGTCAGTTGAGCACAAAACATTATTGGCCAGATTCACGTAGAGCCGCGTATCTTTAGTTTAACGTAGCGCATCCCATTTGCACTACGCCGATGTAACATAGTGAGGCAAGGCCAGTATTCACAAAGCACTTGCTCCCTAAGTTACGTCGGCGTAGCGCAAATGGCCCGGCGTAACCCAGCCTAATTCAAATTAGGCAGGTAGTGGGCGTGCTACAAGTAAAGTAGGCGTAGCTTACTGCGACAGGCGTACGTACGTACGTTCGTGAATCGGCGTATCTTGCTCATTTACATATTTGACGCGTAAATCCACGTACACGCCCCTAGCGGCCATGGTAAATATGCACATAAGATACGACGACGTAGGAGACTTACGTCGGTCGTACCTTAGCAACAGTGAGGCGTATCTCATTTTGAGAATGCGCGCAAAGATACAACGGCGCTCATTCGGACTTACGACGGCGTATCTACTGATACGCCGTCGTAAGTCTACGTGAATCTGGCTTTATGTGTGAGATGACCAAGACTACTGGAAGACATTATTGTATTATTTTTCTATTCCAATTTACTGTGCTAATAGGAATTGAATATTTAAGCAATTCAGTGCAAGCTGCTTAGTTGTAGATATTGTGTTACCCCCTACATTTTGAAATAAACTTTGGGTAATGCTTCCTTTGAAATTCAGTCTGAGTCTGACTTAACTTCATGGAAACATTTTATTTTCTAAAAAAGGAAAAAAAAAAAGGAAAAAGTTTCCTTTTGAACTTGGCAAAGGACTGCATTAATATCAAGCTTCGTGTATTCCCTATATCCTTTTCGTTTCATCTCTTGTACTGAAAATGGTAACTATAGCAACAGAGTTTATTTTACCATCCTTAAAAAAAGCATGGATGTTAGCTTCTTATAAACTGTAGTGTTGCACTTGCCAATTAAGGCATACATCATTATTATTTTTTTTGTAATTTATATGGATCTGACATTCTACAGCATTAAAAAAAAAAAACAATGAGCTAATCATGCAATGATAAGCTTCTGGAGTAATGGCCTTACCAAAGTAATTTTAACACACTTAAAAATACAGGGCTAATTGGGTGGATGTTGGTTTATTACCAGGATTTTTTGGGTAAATACTAGAAAACCTGGAAACAAAATCTATACAAATACTGTAGAATAGGGATGAACCGAACCCCCCCCCCCCCTGTTCGGTTCGCACCAGAACCTTAGAACGGACCGAACATTCGCGCAAACATTTAGAACCAAGTCGGATCTCCCGTCGCGTCTATGACGGCTTTGTCTCTATCGCGTCTCTATCGCGGCAAGCCAGCTCGGCGCTGGCTCCCGCGATGGGGCTCGTAGGTGCTCAATCTCGCCGAGAAAGGGAGCGAGATTGACACAATATCGCGTGCACCTACTGTAGCTTTAGGTGCACACTGCAGAGGACACAGACAGTACACCACGTGAAAGTACTTGCAGCAATATCCTCTGCCTGTAGTATTAATATGAGTAGATCCCTGACTCTAGGAATAAATATGAGACACACCAACTTTACGTTAGGTGCACAATGTGCAGAGGACAAGGACAGTACACACACCACGTAGCTTTAGGTGCACAATGTGCAGAGGACACGAAAAGTACAAACACCACGTAGCTTTAGGTGCACACTGCAGAGGACACAGACAGTACGCCACGTGAAAGTACTTGCAGCAATATCCTCTGCCTGTAGTATTGATATAAGCAGATCCCTGACTCTAGGAGTAAATATGAGAAACACTAGCTTTATTTACGTTGGGTGCACAATGTGCAGAAGACACAGACAGTGCACACACCACGTAGCTTTTGGTGCACAATGTGCAGAGGACATGGAAAGTACACACACCACGTAGCTTTAGGTGCACACTGCAGTGGACACAGACAGTACACCACGTGAGAATACTGTAGCTAGCACAATGACCTGCCTGCCTGTCAGTAAATTAGGAAGAGCGGATCTAGCTAATCTCAATACAGTGTATAAATATATATACAACACCTGGGATGCATATATACCCTCTACACACTGTAACTCTAACTGACTAGCCTGCCTGCTCTATCTACCTGCAATACATGAGCCTCTCTGTCTCTCTCTGTCTTAACCACTGTAACACACTACACAAGGCCGACTTGCAGGCGGCCTTTTATAGTGTGGGGCGTGTACTAAACCCCCTGAACCATAATTGGCCAAAGTCACCCTGGCTTTGGCCAATTATGGCTCTCCGTTTTTTGCAAGCTGTGATTGGCCAAGCATGCGGGTCATAGTGCGTGCTTGGCCAATCATCAGCCAGCAATGCACTGCGATGCTGCAGTGAATTATCGGCCGTGACACGCCACTCAAATTTGGCGCGAACGGCCCATAACGTTCGTGATTCAACGAACGGTCGAACATGAGTCTCATCCCTACTGTAGAAGGAGAACATGAAAATTCTATGCAGACAATTTTGCTGGAGGGAACTGAACTGAAGATATCTGGAGCAATTTGTGGACTGTTTCAATATTTTATGAGAATTACGCTCATCAGTAATCATTTATGATGTCAGACATGTCAGGACCAAAACACAAAACATTAATACATATCCCATGCTGCCATCCTTACTTGTGTGTGTTCCATCAGGAAACTGGTGGGTACCCATTTGTCCTTTTTACTAAATCACAAGCTGCATAAAGCTATCTCTACAAAAACAATGTCATTTTAAACATCACACTTTCTAGTATTAGAACACTCAATGAAGAATATAGAGTTTTTACATCCCTGAAAGATGCAATTACATTTTTTAAAGCTGTTTTCCTTATTGCAACTACTCATTGATGTAGTAGTAGTGTTGATCAAATGCTGTATATCCCAAAGCCCACCCCAAAGGCCCACCCAGGCCTGGAACCTGGTCTTTTTTGCTGTCTGCAGTTACCAGTATGCTGCAGCATGTATTGTATAGATGAACTCTGCTCTGTCAGCTATTTTACAGCAGAATACAGGTAGATAGGTACTGATGTAAAATACAAGTTAAGTGAATCCCTTAACAATTGAGATGTCAAAAAGGAAAGAGTAGAATTTGTTTCGTTAGTTCATTGTCTGTGATTGGTAAAATAAATGGTTACATTTTTTCCCAAATTACCTCTTATGTTTTCACAATTTATTACAATGATAAAATAGAACAATGGATGATAGAATCAAGAGAAATAAATGTAATTATGTTAAAGCTAAATTCCGAGAATTCAACTATTTTGTAAAAACTGTGTATATACCATGAGTTAAGTCCAACGAGGTGCCTGCCACCTCGTAGACTTATCTCTATTATTTACATCTGACAGGTTTATTGTGCTCCAGGAAGAAAACACATGGAGCTCCAACGCTGCTTGCTGTGGTCTCATTTCTTTAAGAGCAGAGTCGCTGGAACTGTTATGCTTTCCCCTCTCCTTGTTCTGCCCATTCAAAGAAGCCTCTGTATGATGTGAACTCATTCACAAAGTACAAAGGCTTCTGTGAATGGGCAGCAGAGAGGAGGGGTGAGCCTCTTTGAGGTAAGTTCCTTCACCTGGTTTCCTCCTTTAAAAATGATGGAGCTTGCCCGTTTCCAAGTGAAAAAAATAAGTAATAAAAATTGCCAAAAGTGTCAGAAAACGAGATGTTTATTATTCTTTAGTTTTTTGTTTTTTTTTACCTCTCGAAATGTGCATAAAAATAACAGGGATGTTGCCCAGGGCCATTTTATAATAGTATGTGTCAAACAGTTTTTCATTTAAAAAATTGTAAAATAATTCGGACATTTAAGTGGGTTTTATACTACTACAAGATGGACTATAACTATCTCTGTTGGTAATATTTTTCATTCATGTGTAAGAATACATTTCAACTATGCCTGATACATAACCACTACATTTATTGTAACCATTCATTTATTTTGTTTTTGCAGGTCAATATTTCCTATTCACCCTTCTTTTAGAATCATTGCTTTGGCAGAGCCACCAGTGATTGGCAGCACTACTCAGCAGTGGCTGGGTCCCGAGCTCCTCACTATGTTTCTGTACCATAATGTAAAACCTTCCACCAGAAAAGAGGAGATTCAAATAATGAAGGGAATGGTAAGAACTCTGTGATCTTTCTCAATATTCCATGTACTAATTGCAATGTAAAAAAATGTAATTGTGATTTTTAATTGATTCAGAGCTCACATAGCCTCTCTGTAATGAGCTTTCTACCTCATTTATGTTATAGGCCCAAAAAAATTCAAAATACGATTTGTGTGGCTTAATTAGATGTTTTATTTTTTATCTTCTATTGAAGATGCAAGCATAGTTCTTAGTAGATATTACTGTTCAGAGTAGTTACAGATTTTAAAACGTATTACATATATTCTTAATACCTCTCATATGCTTTTACTTAGACTACATTTTGAAATAATATGTCTGTATTTATTTCTCGACTCCCTATGTCCTTCTTAAATTAACTTGATTTTTATAAGGTGGTTCTTTTTTTTTTATTGTAAATACAGACTGTGTGTTCCTTTTTATTGCTGCAGTGATTCTTTACAATTTTTATAGTTATATCAGACTAGTAACTAGGAGTATAGATGTAACTATATAGTAAGCTAAGTTAAGTACCGCTCACAACCCCCATGGCCAAGTAATGAGTTTCATCTTATGTTGTTGGGTAGAGAAAGTGGGTTGTATGGAAGTGGCGAGGTACTATTGTAGGGTATAGTGTTGGGGTGGGATAATTGGTCTTATCAGCAAAAGGGTGCTAGATGGAGGGGTTTCACTTTGAGAGAGCCTTTCCTCAGTAAAGACTGAGTCAAAGGCTGAGCAAACTGTGGGTGGTTTACACATCATTTGACATCTACAGGGGTTAACACTGGGGGCTGGTACATTGCATTGAATGGCATTGATATTAAGATAACTTTATAGGAGGAAAGGCTGTAATTTATAGCAGCTTTCTTTGCTTGGTACAGTGCTGGGGCTGAGTAGGGGTTACTCTTCACATGGGATTGTCATTGACCCCAGAAGTGTGAAGTCATCCACCCTCGGTTCACTCCCTTTAATTCTTTCTGCTCTTCCATTCATCCTGTAATTTTGTATTTAATCTCCTTAACTCCCCCTGAACTGTCCACCAGGTGTGTGTTTTTAAACATGACTACACAAGATATTTTACATAAAGATGATCACATTTTCACGCACATCTTGAAAGCTTTAAAAAGATGATAGATTCCTTTTAAGGATTTTAAACTCGCTCAAAATAATTCCCTGTGTACAATATTAAGAAATTAAACATACTACAACAATTGCTCTAACAAAAAAGGTAAATCAATCATCTAACCTTTTGTGCTCTGGGAAGAAACCTATCGCAGCCCAGCCTTGGTAATCCACTGATCTCTCTGGTTTTCTGAAAGTATCAGTGTTGCATGGCCAGTGACTGAATAGAAAGTCAGTCACTGGCCTTAAGTGGTGGATCTATATTAAAAGGCATAAAAACTCTAGACAGGAGCATTTCAGTTTCCTTACGAATGATTAAACAATTGCCAGACTAGCTTTAAACCAAACAGGTACATTCAAAATCCAATTCCTTTCTGGCAAGCTCCCCATAAATCACAGCACATGGTTTTATCTTTTCTTCAACTATTGAGAACAATTCCGAACCAAAGCCAATGGCCTTTCCCAAACTCTTGAGTTATTCTTGTTTGACTCTTTGACACCATATCATACAATGAAGTGCACTCCCATCCACTTCTTATCAGATGCCTCGAGAAAATGTTTCTCCAATACAGCAAATGTCATAAATCATAATATGCCATATATGAAAGTAGATAAGCAACAAGTTAAGGTACCTAATCCTTCATAAAGAAACGCAACATTTCAAGCCACAAAACATGCTCCTTTTTCAGGCATATATTTGTAAATTTGTTTGACACCTTTAATTTGCTATTAATAAGGTTTCACTTTTTTTTTATTATTATTAGCGGCATACAAATAAAAGCTGTTGGGAGCAATATGGTACAATTTTGGCTCTTTTTCCCTTTATGAAAACGCTGTTGATACAATATAATGAAACATTTGGAAAATAGACAAAAACGATGCTGGGACATTAAACACAACCATGCCCCAATGCCTCTAGAAAGCAACATCATCACATTTAAGTTTTTTTTTTAAGTCTTTTGATATTTAACTGCTCAACATTCCATATAATTTGTTTGTCAGGTGCCAAATGTCCCAAAAGAGGCAGTGGAGCAGCTGTTGACATTGACACACAAGCTACTTGACACAAAGGACCCTAATGTGAGTTACTGTTTCATGACATTTTATTACTGTGTGTTCTAATCAGACGTTATTTACTTATTGCAGTCTTGAATCAGGATTTCAGGCAAGCCGCTAAATGCACAGGTGAAATACATACAATTGAACGGTTTTACCTGCCAAAACATTTGCAGTTCTTTTTATCCTGCCTTGTAATCTAGGTGCGCCTGGAAGACAGTTTAGCCAATCCTGTATCTTTTACAGTGTCAACATAGGCTGGCCCAAAACACATCCCCAGCCTGAACCACTATGTTTTCTATGTTTGCTGTCAGTACACATGCATTGCAGCAAAACTTGGCTGATTTCTGTTGCTGTACCCCTCTCTCTCAGTCCTGTACAGCAGGCTGATATAGATCTAAATTCAAGTAGTAACATTATTTAAAAGTAGAATGTTAAAAGTAAATTTCACTTGGATATGCAAGTCTGTTTGAATAGACTGCAGTGAAAGCCACACATTATCAATATGTATTTTAAACCTGGTCTATTTATTATCATATAACTGGTAAGATTTTAAAGCTGGAATTTAAATTGGCTGAAAATAATAATAATATTGTTTTTGTTATTTTCATCATCTTAATTATTTTTTCAACTTTGTATGGGTTAATGGTGAAAGTAGTCTTTGCAATCTCTAATAATTAATAATGGTAATAAAAATAATAACATTATGTATCTTTATTGTATTTGCAAGTATAAAGTGTATATTTTAGGCCCCTTTCACACTTGTGCGACTTGTCCTGCGACTTGGGACTGCGAGGTCACATTGCAAGTCGTACCCCATGTTTTCCAAAGAGTACCGTTCATATCTGTGCAACTTCAAAGTAGTCCCTGCGCTACTTTGCTCCAACTTTGATGTGACTTGAAGTGACTTCAAGTTGCGTCAAAGTTGCATGACTTTCAGGTCGTGAAACAGGCCTTATTTACAATGCTATTGTATTATGTAAACATTGGTCGAGGTTCTGAGGCAATCATTATTTTATTTGTCTGTTGCATTTATCATGACAATTACCAATATTGAATTTGATGAACCAGCCAAGTTCTTTTTCTCACGGAGACATTTACCTTAATTATCTGGAATGCTCTGTTCTAATATGAGAACCTAGAAGTGAGTATAATGGAAAATTAAGTACACAAGCACATGTTATTCATTAGGGACACAGAATGCCAAATGTAGAAAAAGGGTTTTGGATCTCTCCTATCAATATAAAGTGTTGTCTGTCTGTGCTTATTTTTAGATGTTTCAAAGTAGAACACTAAAAGATTACTTGTACTGAATATGATGTCCCAAATTCCCAGTCATGTGCTCCCAGGTCTTTCCATTGTTGATGTCTATTTATTTTATTTTTAGCCTAACACCTGTTTCTAGTGTAATTTTGTGGCAAATGACTTGAATGAAATGTTCCTACAAAAAGTATTACATTTATTAGGAACTAAACTAATGAGACCACTGTGTCCCTTGATTTTTCCTGACTAGACTGGCAGCAGAAAAGTAGGTTTTATATTTGCCTGTTTTGATGGTGAGCATGTAGAATTATGGATCTTTAATTATGATAGCGTGATTTTGCCATTAGGTTTGCACAGTAGATTTTGTACATAGTTGGGCACACTGGACCACAGAACAGAGGTGCAACTTAAGCCTAGTACACACCACTAGTTTTTTCATTCAACCCAGCTCTGGTCAGAGCCGCTGTACTAACAATCTGAGGTTAGTACAGCAATATTCCCTGCTGTTCTATTGTGTTCCGATAGGGGGACAACCCCCCCCCCCCACACACACACACACAAAAGAACTCTGGTCAGTGCTCTAGTTAGCTGCCAAACACACGGGCCGAATGTCAGATGGATTTTAAAGATGAAGTAAACCCTGATGGGTTTTACTTCCTCTTTTGCTTGCTGTATAGCCTGCAGAAGAAAAGCATAATGGGCTAGTATGCATCGTATACTAGCCCATTATGTGCCACTTACCTGCAAAAGAATCCAGCAATTTTTCCCTCTGTAGGCAGCGTCCATCTTCTGGCCCCTCTTGCTTCCGGAGCACGGACTCCGGCAAATCACAGTGTGACGTCACTCCCGCGCATGCACACAGGACCCGCGATCAATGGCACAGACTAGGGAAGAAACGGCACTTAGCGCATGCGCCGTCAGAATTTTCGGCGGACTGCAAGTGAAATATCTCCTAAACGGCACACGTTTAGGAGATATTTCCACTATCTATAGGTAAGCCTTATTCTAGGCTTACCTATAGGTAGAAGTCCAAAAAGTGGGTTTACAACCACTTTATTAAACCAGCCAATGCCAACCGACATTCGGCCTGTGTGTACTAAAATTAAATAAAGAAAAATGTAAAGGTAGTTGGCAAAACAATTATGCAAGTACCAAAGTGACCAAAGTAGAAACTTTTTATTTCCCAATATCGCTTCACAGCTATCATCATCAAGCAGTCTTTTTTAAGGAGCTCCTCATTGGATGTGTACAAAGGATCCTCTTTTTAGGAGTCCAGTATTTCTCCTAAGTCTACAGTCTCCATTTTTTTTATTACTTTGGCTTTGCCTTGTGCACTACTTTCAGTGTCTAGTCATCTTTGACAACTGCAGTTTAAATTTTTTTTTTGATCCATGATCTATACCTATATTGTTATTGCTGTACATTTCAAAGTGAAGACAACATTTTCACCACAAACTGCTTTTGTTATACCGTATAGTTACCTAGAGAAATCGTGTCTCTTGCAGGTTTGCTTTCTCACCCTGTTTAGTGGGCATATGTCACAAGAATTGTATTTTCTTAAATGAAACCCAAAAAAAGAAGGACACAAATTATTTAGCAAGGTCCATGTATGCTCATTAGAGGCCCCATTTCTTTTTTAGTCTTTAACAAAACAGACTATGACACTCAAAAATATAATGATGTAAAACACTCAATCATTGTATATATCATGGGTCATATATCAGATAGTGACTGTTTGTAGAGTCATGACTTTATAATGAAATTATGCTTGTGAGTGCTATGTTACACTCTATTTGGCAGGATAAGACCAATTGTATGTCCTAGGCTTGCCAATGTTATGGCAATCACAATAAAACATTTGTAAATATTCTTCCCCACTGACAGACTGCATCTTTGGCATCATCTTTATCTACAAGACAGTTACTTCGCATATGCAGACGGTTATCTCAGTACCCAGATGAAAGTCTTTATCATGCTGTTAACAAGGCCTGCCTTTCAAGGTAGGTGCCCTGGTCTTCCAAGCATTGTGACAGTGGAGTTCTAATTATCAAAAGATGTAGTAGTACATATGCAAGGAGTTATTAGATACACCAGGATTGTGCTATATAAATGTGTTTATTTCAAATTTCTCATCATTTAAACAACTTTTGCCTGTTTAGAATTATGTAAACTACTATATTAAAAAGTGCAGACACATGTCGGGGAGGAGATATACTGAAACTGGTGCAGCTGTGCCTAGTAACCAATAAGCTTCTAAATCCAGCTTGTTCAATGATACATTGACAGTAACATTTAGAAGCTGAGTTACTAGGCACAGCTGTGCCAGATTATGTGTGCACCAGTTTTATTAAATCTCCTCCATAATGTCAGTCTTACATATACGCTGTAATGGTGAATTTTAGGAACTACCATACACCAACTAAGGGTTGTGTTTTCTGCACAGGCAGTGTGAACACTTTAAAGGTGGTCTCAAGCACAGGTCTACACTGCAGATCAAACTTCATTCAATCTCTGTAGAGTATCAAATTAATGTGATTTTTCACCACATTTACTAAGCTAAAGGAACATTTTGCAATGTAATTTTATTTTTTCAAAAATGGCTTCATCCTAACTTGTATTAGAGTAGAACCCCATGCACCTGCAATGGTTTTGCAAACATTTGATGAAGATCATGAATATACTTTACCTGCAACAGACAAGAACAGAGGAATGTTTTTTTAATTAAGTAGTGCTTTTTCTTCTTAAAATGGAAGTAAACCCATCTATTTAAGTTTTCTGGCACGTGACGGGAATGTAACTGTTACATTGATGGTCCTTTCAACCAAACTGTCAAACCATCAAATGGTGTCATAACCGATCACTAATGTAGCATCATGGCAGTTGATCAAACAGAGGCCAAGATGGCAGCTTCCTTGGCTGAAAACTATAGGAGGGTTTAATTCCGCTTTAACCACTTCTGGACCGGCTCACGCCGATATACGTCGGCACTTTGAAGAGGGATAGTGTTGTTATGGCAGCAGCTAGCTATCCTCTTCTTCAGTGAGCGATCCAGTTTCAGATAAAAGTGGTCTTTGTGGCAGATTCACAGCAAGATCACTTTTATCGGCGGTGGGAGAGGAGCCCCATCCCTCCCACCTCTCTCCGGTGCCCTCCGCCTCTTACCGGAGCCGTCGGTAGCAGCAGAGGCAATCAGGTCCTTTCCCTGGCTTGTTATGGAGACGAGCGAGAGGAAGATGGCCCCCACCCGTCTCCATACCATTGCAGGGCGGAAGCGATGTCAAAATGTCTCTTCCACCCATAGCTCTTAACCAGTTAACAACCGGCCCATACCCAAATTACGGCTACAGGGCGGTTGATTAACTCTGGGAGGTCATTTATTAACGGCCTTCCAGAATCGCGCCCCAGACCTCCTCTGTAACTAAAAACATATAACCAGTAAAAATATTTAAAGCGTCGCCTATGGGGATTTTTAAGTAGCGAAGTTTGTGTGTGCAATTTTGAAGGGTGACATGTTGGGTATCTATTTACTCGGTGTAACTTCATCTTTCACATTATGCAAAAACATTGGGCTAACTTTACTGATTTGGTTTTTTTTTTTTAAGCACAAAACTGTTTTTTTTGTAAAAAACACGTTAGAAAAATTGCTGAGCAAATACAGTGCAAAATAAAAAGTTGCAACGACCACCATTGTATTCTCTAAGGTCTTTGCTAAAAAAAAAACGTATATAATGTTTTGGGGTTCTATGTAATTTTCTTGCAAATAAATGATGATTTTTACATGTAGGAGAGAAATGTCAGAATTGGTCTGGGTGCTCCAGAACGCCTGAAGGTGCTCCCTGCATGTTGGGCCTCTGTATGTGGCCACGCTGTGTAAAAGTCTCACACATTTGGTATCGCCATCCTTTTGAGGAATAGCAGAATGTGTTTTTTGGTGTAATTTGTGGTATGCATATGCTGTGTGTGAGAAATAACCTGCTAATATGAACATTTTGTGAAAAAAAAAATAAAAGAAAAAAAAATCTTGATTTTGCAAAGAATTGTGGGAAAAAATGACAGCTTCAAAAAACTCACCATGCCTCTTTCTAAATACCTTGGAATGTCTTCTTTCCAAAAAGGGGTCATTTGGGGGGTATTTGTACTTTTCTGGCATGTTAGGGTCTCAAGAAATGAGATAGGCCGTCATTACTTCAGGTGTGATCAATTTTCAGATATTGGCACCATAGCTTGTGGACTCTATAACTTTCACAAAGACCAAATAATATACACCAATTTGTACTTATTTTTACCAAATATATGTAGCAGTATAAATTTTGGCCAAAATGTATGAAGAAAAAATACAAATTTGCTAAATTTTATAACGGAAACAAAGAAAAATTAATTTTTTACAGAATTTTCAGTCTTTTTTCTATTATAGCGCAAAAAAATAAAAAACCCAACGGTGATTAAATACCACCAAAAGAAAGCTCTATTTGTGTGAAAAAAAGGACGAAAATTTAATTTGGTACAGTGTTGTATGACTGAGTAATTGTCATTCAAAATGTGAGAGCACCGAAAGCTGAAAATTGGTCTGGTTATTAGGGGGTTTAAGTGCCCAGTGGTCAAGTGGTTAAAAAAAAAAATACATACATTTTTTTTTTTATTATTGCAATTTAGTGTAAATGAGAGGTCTTTTTGACCCTAGATCTCATATTTAAGAGGTCCTGTCATGCTTTTTTTCTCTTACAAGAGATGTTTACATTCCTTGTAATAGGAATACAAGTGACACAATTTATTTTTTTAAAAGAACAGTGTAAAAAAAAAATATAAAAGGTTAAATAAACAAAAAGATTTTTTTTTTTTAAACACTCCCCGTCCCGCCGAGCTCACGCGCAGAAGCGAACGCATAGGTGAGCAGTGCTTGCATATGAAAACGGTATTCCAATAACACATGTGAGGTATCACCGCGATCGGTAGAGCGAGAGCAATAATTATAGCCCTAGACCTCCTCTGTAACTCAAAACATGCAACCTGTAGAATTTTTAAAAAATCGCCTATGGAGATTTTTAAGGGTAAAAGTTTGTCGCCATTTCATGAGCGTGCGAAATTTTGAAGTGTGAAATGTTGGGTATCAATTTACTTGGTGTAACATTATCTTTCACAATATAAACAAAAATTGGGCTAACTTTACTATTTTATTTTTTAATTTAAAAAAGTGTATTTTTTCCAAAAAAGTTTGCTTGTAAGACCGCTGTACGAATACGGTGTAACAGAAAGTATTGCAATGACCGCCATTTTATTCTCTAGGGTGTTAGAAAAAAATATATCTATAATGTTTGAGGGATCTAAGTAATTTTATAACAAAAAAAAAACTGTATTTAAATTGTAACACCAAATCTCAGAAAGAAGCTTGGTCCTTAAGTGGTTAACATAAGGGTTTTAGTCATCAAGCTTTGACCTCATAATAAATTAGTCAGTTACAAGGTGAGTCCAGCTACAGCTGACATTTATTTTTCTGGAAAATACTGTCAAGTTATTCAACTGCGTGTATTTCTCACAAACTGCTGAGTTTCACACCGATTTTTTTTTTTGGCACATATGCCACAATCCCCACACCCTGTTGGATTTCTAGATTTTTCATATTATGTAATATGCAAACTGAGAAGTGAGAATACTCAGCACCATAACATTAGCAGAAACAGACCCAGGAAATGTAGACATTTACATGTTTGGAGTTTGGCTTCAGCTCCCTGCACAAGGCTGCCCAGATCCTACAGACTGTCATCTCACTTCAGAGCCTGGTGCTCAAAGGACTTTTTACTTGACATGTGGTATATCTTCTAACTGCAGCGTGCGCCATTACTGTGTATATTTTATTTCCAGGAAATGTAGAAGCTGAGATGTCTTTCCACTGGTTTAATGTAGAGAATCATAATGGCAATTATTGGCACTGATAAAGCCTTTTATTTCTGAATGTTTATTTCAAATACTCGTTGCCTGCTGTACAATGTTTAGCCTTTCCCATTAATAACTGTTACCTATTATTCTGCATGTATACATTTTTTCTATTTAACCAAAAAAATATTAATTTAAGATTCTGTTTTATATATATCATTTTCTAGATTTTTACCCAGTCTGGCTCGATCAACATTACTGAAATACTTAGCGGACTCTGGCATAGAGGAAACCAGTGAGGAGCTGGAAAGGATGGAAAACACAGATTATAGTTGTAAGATGTCATCAGTGTATGCATTCATTTTTAGATCAACACTTGTAAATTAGCTAATACAAGGCTTTCTGTAATTGGACAAGGGGAGAGAGGGTCAGATGAACAACAAGACCTCACTTTGTCCAATTACAGGATGTCTTTTATTCTGTGAACAGAATACAAGACATGTTATCAATGGGTGAGGAGGGAGGAAGCTAGAAAGCATGCTATCCAAAAAAGCTGACAGTAAATCTAGCATGAAGACAGCTAAGATTTTTAGCAACCCTCTTGATGTAATATATACACTTTAGAGATAACCAAGCTGCACAAATTAAAAAAAAAACATATTTCAATGATATTTCATACTCATTAATGTTGGGTTTGGGTAATGGGTTATTTTCTAGATGAAATAAAATCTGGCGTACTAAGGCTTGGAAGTGTGACTGTACCAGTATACAATACAGATGAGAAGATGAAAGTACCAGACATCCTGTTCTATGAGAACTCTCAGGTGCGTAGCACTCGTGCAATCCAAGCATGTACTGTGTATATAATACACAGTGTAAAGCTATATTGGATTTTCTTTCTCGTACATCACGGGACACAGAGCGGCATATTCATTACTATGTGGGTTATATGGAGTACCTTCAGGTGATGGACACTGGCAATCTCAAACAGGAAGTGCCCCTCCCTATATAACCCCCTCCCATAGGAGGAGTACCTCAGTTTTTTCGCCAGTGTCTTAGGTGTTGGTCATGGTTTAGCTTACCTCCACATCCTTGGGATTAAGGTGGGCTAACCGGTTCTGTCCAAAGGCCTCAGTGCTAAAGTGGTCAGCAACCGGACCCCAAACCATTGGGGTGTAGCCCATAATGCTTTCTGTTCAGAGAGCTGGACCCTGGGCCCAGAACTTAGAAACCTTTGGGGGCCTAATGTTTCTGTTGCCAGGGTGCTATATGGGCCCAGGACAGTGGCTCCTTCATAGGAACCCAGGGCCTGAAGGTCTAGACGCCACCCACGGAGATGGGGGAAGTTGTGCAAAAGTCCTGCGGCATGGAGCAGGTAAGTATTGGGGGAGCTTGCGGAACTTGGTTCTTAGCAGGTTCCCTACAGGGGGTGCACAGGGGGGCAGGCCTGGGTATGCTCTGCATTGGCAAGGAATCACTATGTCTATGACAGAGACAGGATGATTCAATCTTTTTTCCCCAGTAATATGTGACCTCCCTGGTAAGTGTTGTTTAGCTGGGCTGCTGGCGCTAGGTGTGGGATCTCTGTAAGAGGGGAGTCTTTTTCCCATGCTAAAAGGAGGTCTGTGACCTACCTAAAGGGCTTACCTGCCTGGGTGCCTGCGCTGCTCCGTCCTCCTCCATGTGTGATGGCCCCCGCCGACGGGCGCGCGTGCGCGTGCCCGAGATATAAACGATTTTCGCGCCGTTTCCGTGGTGGGGGCGCGTCCCGGTGGGCGGCGAATCACAAGTAAAGGAAGGGGAGGTCCTTCCATTAGCTGCCAAGAGCTCAGTGTCATCCTGAGCTAGAGGAGAGGAGGACACAGAGCGGAGCACGCCGAGGACACCCGGTGGCGAAAGGAAGAATTGCAGTTTTTTCTAAGGACTGTCAAACCTACAGATAGGTTTTCTTTTCCTTTTTTCAGCAGATGGCTATTGGCAATACTTAGTGGGAGACAGAGTGGTTTCTTTTCCTCTTCAAAAAAAAAAAAAAAAGGAAAAAGAAGAAGGGAAAGAACTGCTGATCTCCCTTCTCAGTTTGGGCGTTAGTCTCTATCGCTCCCAAACCGACAGATCCCCTTAGCTACGTCTGTGGCTGGGTGATAGCAGGTGTACCTCGGTATTGTACCATGCCTTCTGGGTCAGAGGGTACAAAGGGTGGGGATTCCCCCGCAAAATCCGAGGGCTCAGTCACGGCTATGCCGCTGCTCTCCCCACAGGACATATCAGGGCACGCCTTGATGGGACCTGGGGGATCTGGTGCTGGGGCTGATCCAGGTCAGTCCAACCCCGGCTTTGTCACTGAGAGAGTTCTTGCTGTTTCTTTAGGTGAACTAGAGAAAAGAATGGCAAAAAGGATAGCTAAAGCTATATCGGGTAGAAAGCGGACTAGGTCTCCGTCACCCGAGCAGGAACCCTCAGACACAGAAATCCTTTCCCTAGGGGAATTGGATAGACTTGACGCTTTGGACCAGGGTGGTTCAGAGATCGAGGATCTGGATACTGAGGGGTCTGGTTCAGCCTCCCAAGGGGAAAGTTTGTGGGTTCAGGCCTTAACGGACATGGTCCATGAGGCATTTAAGTTACCCATACCAGAACCTCAAGTATCGGCGGTTTCAGCTTTAGGCTCTTTAAAAACGCCTCAAAGCAACGCAGTTTTCCCGATCCATCCTCTACTCGAGGAGGTCATGTTTCAGGATTGGATTAAGCCAGATAGAGTCTTTTTACCACCTAAAAAATTCTCTGTTTTATATCCTATGGAGGAGAAATTCTCCAAAAGATGGGCGCCCCCGGCGGTGGACGCAGCCATCTCCTATGTGAACAAATCTTTAACTTGTCCGGTGGAAAACGTACAGGTGTTTAAGGATCCGGTTGATAAACGCTTGGAAACATTACTGAAAGCCTCCTTTACTTCAGCAGGGGCGATAGTTCAGCCCGCTGTGGCTGCTATTGGAATTACCCAAGCATTATCAGATAAGACTAAGCAAATGCTTAAACTTATCCCTGCCCAGCAGGCAGAGGAATTTTCGGATATACCGAGGGCTATACGCTTTACGGTGGATGCTATCAAGGACTCCATCCAGCAGGCATCACGTTTATCCTTATTTCTAATCCATATGAGAAGGCTCTTATGGTTGAAGAGTTGGGAGGCTGAGCCCCCATGCAAAAAGCTCCTGGTAGGGTTTCCCTTCCATGGAGGACGACTCTTCGGAGAAGATCTGGATAGATATATTCAGACTATATCAAGAGGCAAAAGCACTCTCTTGCCAGTCAAGAAGAAAGCCCGAGGGCCCGCGTTTAAGCGCCAGCCCTCCCCGGGACAGGGGCCCTCTAATACCAGACAGTATCGACGGCCTCCTGCAAGATCAGGCTTTAACAATAAGCCACAAGGCCAAGCCACTGGGGGCAAGAAGCAGTGGTACCGCAAGCCTGCGAAGCCAGCCCCCAAGTCGGCCTTATGAAGGGGCGCCCCCACCCACGATGGTGGGGGGAAGGCTACGTCTCTTTGCAGAAGTTTGGGAGGCCAGCATTCCCGACTGCTGGGTACGGTCTTCCGTGGCCACGGGCTACAAACTAGAATTTTCAGAATTCCCTCCTCCTCATTACCAGGAGTCAAGAGTACCAGGCGACCCGGTGAAGGGAGCCGCGTTGATGGCGGCATTGAATCATCTGCTGTGCCAGAAGGTGATAGTAGAAGTACCAGTCCAGGAACAGGGCTTGGGGTTCTACTCCAACCTGTTTATCATCCCAAAGCCCAACGGCGATGTCAGGCCAATTTTGGACTTAAAGGGAGTAAATGCGTACCTAAAGGTCCGCTCATTCCGGATGGAAACTATTCGGTCAGCTGTCGCCGTGCTCCAGAAGGACGACTTCATGGCGTCCATAGACATAAAGGATGCTTACCTTCATGTGCCAATTTTTCAGCCACATCAGGTATTTCTACGCTTCTCGGTGGCTCAGCGTCATTTCCAATTTGTGGCGCTCCCCTTCGGGTTGGCTACGGCCCCCCGGGTATTCACGAAGGTCCTAGCCCCAATCCTAGCCAATCTAAGGACCCAAGGGGTCACGGTCCTAGCTTACCTGGACGACCTCTTGGTCGTAGACCACTCGTTTCCTGGCCTGGAACGAGCAGTCGCCCTCACGGTTCAGTACCTCGAGAGGTTCGGCTGGGTCCTAAATCGAGACAAATCAGCATTTCGGCCCACAAGGCAGCTGGAATATCTCGGCTTGAGATTGGATACAGAACAACAGAAGGTGTTTCTACCTCTATTAAAGGTCAAGGCCATCAAAGAGCTAATACAAATAGTTCTGAGCAAGAGAAAGCCAACTGTTCGCCTATGTATGCGGCTACTAGGCAAGATGGTGGCCACCTTCGAGGCGGTACCGTATGCTCAGAGCCACACTCGCATCCTGCAGGCAGCCATCCTGTCAGCATGGAGCAAGAGGCCTCAGGCCTTGGAGATTCCTTTGCCACTCTCACCAAGAGTCCGGCAAAGTCTATCTTGGTGGTTAAACCCTCAGAATCTCCTGAAGGGAAAAACGTTCAGTCCTGTGACCTGGAAGATAGTAACCACAGACGCCAGCCTGATCGGCTGGGGAGCAATTTTGGATGGTTGCACTCGCCAGGGCACTTGGGCAGCGGCAGAGAAGCAGTTGCCCATCAATATCTTGGAGCTCAGAGCTGCCCGGCTAGCCCTCAGGGCTTGGACGTCCAAACTGCAGGGGTTCCCGGTGAGAATACAATCGGACAATGCCACGGCGGTGGCATACATAAATCACCAAGGGGGAACCAAGAGTCAAGCCGCTCAGAAAGAAGTGAGCTTGATTTTCTTGGGGGCAGAAGCCCATGTGCCCTGCATATCGGCTATATTCATTCCCGGAGTGGACAACCTACAGGCAGACTTCTTAAGTCGCCAGACTCTATTGCCGGGGGAGTGGTCTCTGCATCCACAGGTCTTTCAGACACTCTGCCAGAAGTGGGGAGTGCCGGACGTGGATATCATGGCATCGAGACTAAACAAGAAGCTAGACAGGTTCATGTCCCGCACAAGGGATCCCAGAGCCTGCGGAACCGATGCGTTAGTTTGCCCTTGGCATCAGTTCAAACTTCTTTATGCATTTCCCCCGCTCCAGTTACTACCCCGCCTGCTGCGCAGGATCAGGGTGGAGCACATACCAGTCTTCCTGGTAGCTCCAGCATGGCCCAGAAGGGCATGGTATTCACTAATCCTGAAGATGGTAGTGGGAGACCCTTGGACTCTTCCTCTACGGCCAGACCTGCTATCGCAAGGTCCGATCCTCCACCCTGCCTTACGGCATCTAAATTTGACGGCCTGGAAGCTGAATCCCTGATTCTCAGGGGTAGAGGTCTGTCTCAGAAAGTAATCTCTACCCTAATCAGAGCCAGGAAACCGGTCTCTAGGGTGATTTATTACAGGGTCTGGAAGGCCTATGTAGGCTGGTGTGAGTCCAAGCGATGGCTTTCTCGCAAGTTTACCATCGATAGAGTATTACGTTTTCTCCAGCTAGGAGTGGATAAAGGACTGGCATTAAGCACAATCAAAGGACAGATTTCAGCTTTGTCAGTGTGGTTTCAGCGGCCGCTGGCCACCCACTCGCTAGTTAAGACCTTCCTTCAAGGGGTCTTACGTATTAATCCTCCAGTTAAATCCCCGCTTTGTCCATGGGATTTAAATCTTGTTCTGTCAAGTTTACAGAAACAACCTTTTGAGCCGTTGGCTGAAATTCCTTTGGTTTTACTAACAAGGAAGTTAGTATTTTTGGTCGCCATAGTTTCCGCCAGAAGAGTCTCGGAACTGGCAGCCTTATCCTGTAAGGAACCATATCTTATTTTACATAAGGACAAGGTCGTTCTCCGCCCTCATCCTTCCTTCCTACCGAAGGTTATATCCAGTTTTCATCTAAACCAGGATTTGGTATTACCATCCTTCTTCCCTAAACCTACTTCCAGAAAGGAAGGGTTGCTGCATACCTTGGATATTGTCAGGGCCATGAAGGCCTATCTTAAAGCTACAGAGAAGATCCGGAAAACAGATGTGTTGTTCATTTTACCGGATGGGCCCAAGAAGGGGCAGGCAGCTGCAAAATCCACCATCTCGAGATGGATTAAACAGTTAATCACTCAGGCCTACGGCTTGAAAGGGTTGCCTCCTCCGTTATCATTAAAGGCTCATTCTACTAGGGCCATGGGCGCCTCCTGGGCAGCACACCACCAGATCTCTATGGCTCAAGTTTGCAAGGTGGCAACCTGGTCTTCTGTCCACACGTTTACAAAGTTCTACCAGTTGGACGTAAGAAGGAATACTGATACAGCCTTTGGGCAGGCAGTCCTGCAGGCTGCAGTTTGAGACCCTCGGATTCCGGGGGCTCCCTTTTGAGTTAAATTTAAAAATTATTTTTCTCAACTAAGTTGGATTTATTATGATTTGAGTATATCTCTAAATGAAATCCTTTTGTCTTGGGAAGATGTTCTCCCTCCCCTCATTGTAAGCATTGCTTTGGGACATCCCACATAGTAATGAATATGCCGCTCTGTGTCCCGTGATGTACGAGAAAGAAAAAGGGATTTTTAATACAGCTTACCTGTAAAATCCTTTTCTTGGAGTACATCACGGGACACAGAGCTCCCACCCCTCTTATGGGGACCATTTTGGGAGGCATACTGCTTGCTACAAAACTGAGGTACTCCTCCTATGGGAGGGGGTTATATAGGGAGGGGCACTTCCTGTTTGAGATTGCCAGTGTCCATCACCTGAAGGTACTCCATATAACCCACATAGTAATGAATATGCCGCTCTGTGTCCCGTGATGTACTCCAAGAAAAGGATTTTACAGGTAAGCTGTATTAAAAATCCCTTTTTTATAATCATTTAAGTGGATGTAAACCCAATTTTTTATTTTTTGTGATGTCACAATGTACAGTATAAGATTTCCTATCATCTGTGCCCAGTCTTGCCACACAGAGTTAATCCAGCTCTGCTCAATCCTTTTTTATTGTTCAGTGAAATAAAACGGACTTACAGAGAAAAACCTTAGTCCGTTCCGCCCCCTTGCTGTGGATGACAGGTTATTTACATATCTCATGCACTAGCCTTGAGACATGCATTATTTTTTAATTCCCACCCCCACTCCTTTTCTGAAGTCATGTGGTTACTTTTCTGGATTTTGACTGGATGTTCATGATCATAGCAGAATTTAGTGTAAGGAATACATAGGAAAAAATGCATGTTTACATGGGGAGTGTAGAGGAGGGCGGGGAGTCTACTGACATCACGACTCCACCCACAGAGCTCCAGACAACACATCCACCCACAGAATCTGCAGTTTTTCAGTTCTTATAACAGACAGAGGGGAGACGTAAGGATACATGCAGGAGGCATTTATATCCTTATAGATAACCACTATGGCAGTAGTTTAGAAAGGATGAGAGTGGGTTTACATCCACTTTAACTTTGCTTTCAGTATTTGATTATTTCTATTGTGTTTATCTACATTTTTTAAATCTAGTTGAGAATACAATATTACCACATTAAAATACACTTGATTATGAATTCAATTAGACATAAAATCATTTGAACTTGTGTTGCATACTTTATTATATTAAAAAAAACTGTTTATTACTGACACAGCTGGACAGTTGCTGCTGAAAATTCAAAAATTTAAGAAGAACTTCTGAAGTGTGATATGAATTTTCACATTTCTTCTATCAATATGACAAATATATATACATTTTCCTGCCTACGCAAATGATTTCCCCTGGCAAACCTGTTAACTACAAAATATGTGTTGGATTTTGAATCTACTGTATCAAAGTGACTGTTAGAGACCAATGAACTCAAAAACACTAATGCCCCGTACACACGATCGGATTTTCCGTCGGAAAAACCTTGGATGGTTCTTCCGACGGAATTCCGCTCAAGCTTGGCTTGCATACACACAAAAGTTCTCTGAACTTTTGTCCGTCAAGAACGCGGTGACGTACAACACTACGACAAGCTGAGAAAATGACATTCAATGCTTCAGAGCATGCGTCAAATTGTTTCTGAGCATGCATCGGAATTTTGCTCGTCAGAATTGCTACAGACGATCAGATTTTTTGATAGGATTTTTTCCTGTCGGAAATTCCATCCGGAAATTCCGCCAGCAAAAGTCCAATGGAGCATACATACGGTCGGAATTTACATTTAAAAGCTCACATCTGACTTTTGCTGGCAGAATTTTTCCTGATCGTGTGTACGGGGCATTAGGGCTTATTTCCAGATAGTAGGATGTACTATGTATCCATGGACTTTCCTGACAAGGTGCTGTTTGTGGATGTAGTGTGAACTAAGTTAAAGTTGTCACTTTCTCTTCTTACAAAATCAGTGGATTTGGGTCCTGGCAGATGCCAAAATGTAGCAATTATTTTCCTGTGCACCCCCACTTGAAGGACTTGATGTATGCTGAGTTGTTTTCATCTCAAAGTAATTGATTCAGCAGTATTTGTGGAGGAAAAACCCTTCAAGAAATAGGGTTTTCTTGATTCTCCTCTATCTGGCTATGCCCTTTTGTGTACAAAAGACCTTATTCATAAACAGAGAATATGCAATATGTGATGATTGAATCACTCCAGAAAGGATTTTAACTCTTCCCAAAATATTTGCAGAACTCTATCCAATGGAGAAAGTGTTTTACTAATGTAGTTGATACTGTCCTCTCAGGTCTTAAACATGTCACTGTACCTTCTTTCAGAGATTCTGCTGATAGAAAGTTTGAGATATTAATTAAAGCGGTGTTTCACCCTGCAGAACAACTTTTTAGCATAAAATTTGGCATAGTAGCGCGAGCTACAGTATGCCTGTCTTAATTTTTTTATCCCTATACTTACAGTGTAATCGTACATAGAAGATTCCGACTGCCCGCGGGGAATGGGTGTTCCTTTCAAGAGGGAGGGTGATTGACGGCCGGCTCTGGCACGTCACGCTCCCCGAAGACAGCCGGAGTAGGTCTCGGCTCTTCACGGCGCCTGCGCACAGACTATGTGCAGGCGCCGTGAAGAGCCAAGCCTATTTCGGCTATTTCCGGAGAAGCGTGACGCGCCAGAGCCGGCCGTCAATCACCTTCCGTCTGGATTGGAATGCCCATTCCCCATGGGCAGTCGGAATCTTCTCTGTACGATTTCACTGTGAGTACGGGGATAAAAAAATTAAGACAGGCATACTGTAGCTCGCGCTACTATGCCGAATTTTATGCTCAAAGAAAAAAAAATTATGTTTTTTTTTTATAGGGTGAACCCCCGCTTTAAGGTTTTCTTTACTTTGGTAGGCCCAGCTCTCGCTGCAATTTCACTATGTCAAACTGCAGCTAACTGAACTAGGGAAATAAACAATCAACATGATGCTGGTTTCCAAGATCACTTTTTAACAGCACAATTATAAAGCAAATGATTCCAGACACCTTAAAAAATCCTCTTTATTGAAGCTCATTTTGCAGGTGACATCAGGTAATAACTAAGCACTAATATTTGTGCGGAATTTATCTACCTCCTTGTCCCCTGCTTCATCTGATAACCACCTGTCACATGAGCTTCAATAGAGAGGATTTTGGAGGGTGCACCCAGCTGAAATCATTTTCTTTATCGCACAGCATGTGAGCTGGGCTAGCACCCGACTAGTGTGTGTGTGCAGATTAACTGGAGACTCACTCACCTGGAGCTGCTTTCTTTGTTTCAATTTCAGCAATTACTTTCTGCTTTTTTTTTTGTGGGATCCTTGAATATATCATCAGATGGTTTTATCAGAATTGTCCATAATCTCTATTCATGTGCACAGAATCTTTAGGGTAAAAGCCTAGACAGCAGAAGCCACCTGTAAAAGACACTTCACACCAGTGCTTTTTCAAGGAAAAGGTATTTTTGGGAGGACACTTGACCATTCATAAAATATGTCACAGTATGGAATGTTTTACTTAATCATTCTACCAAGGCTTTTACTCCCAAACCAAAATTCTGCCCTTCCTTTCTGAAAGTTTTCCCAATAAAAGGGCACCCTCACTCCTAAGAGCTGGCTGCTCTTTCCTGCAAGTAGCCTTTCCTGGCTTTTCAGTAGGATAAAGTGGTGTTCAGCACTCAGTCTTTTTTCCTAGGATGGTTTATTCCAGTGATGGCGAACCTTGACACCCCAGATGTTTTGGAACTACATTTCCCATGATGCTCATGCACTCTGCAGTGTAGGTGAGCATTATGGGATATGTAGTTCCAAAACATCTGGGGTGCCAATGTTTGCCATCACTGGTTTATTCATTCCATCTGAATCAGGACATTCTGCTGCTATTTTTTGTCATAAGCATCATAAGACGATTGAACTTTCCTCTTTGGTTGTTCAATTTTATCCGAAGTTTACAGCTTAATTTCAGTAGTCTCAGCTACTGTTTGTTCTTCTTGAGGGTCCTTACAATGGTCAGGCTGCTTCTCAGTCTACTATTTCTTATTGGGCTTAGGAATTAAAACTATCAACTCCTCTCTCCTAGACAGGGGGAGTATTTTATCCTGTAATATGGCTTGGTATAAGATTTTCAGCTGAGGAACAAGGTATTCTCAATGTGCCAAGTACCATTCTATGGACATGCCATCCAAACCAGGGGTTTGGCAAACAAAGTAAGGGTTTGGTCAATCTCCTCCACAGTAATCGGGCCATCTAAGAATTGTTATCGGATGATAAAGAAGGGAGCCGAATGTCACTGAGATTGTTCCTAAGAGCTTCAGAGTCATGTCGCTCGGGATGTATACACATTCATGTAGAATTGTAAAAATGCATTCAAAATACTCTCTGTAGAGTTGTGAAGATATCCAAGATCTTAGGGATGGTAAAGGGCTCATGTATAGGTTTGGCTAGAAAGCCTAGTAAACGAATGTTTTTGTCACCTGAGTCAAAAATGTGTTGGGCTTGATACAAGAGGTTCTTTTGGGTTTTGTTAGTCAAGGCAATATTGTAGGACCTTTGAGCATCCTGTGATAAAAGGTAATTCTGTTGAGAAAGGGTCTGATACATGTTGACGCTCCCTATCATCCACTGTTTGTGATTACTTAGATAAGGTGGAGTTGTTGGCTTTCTTAAGATCACCCACACCTGACATGTAAGAGCTCCTCATAAGGGCCTTAAAAGCATCCCATTGGAGGCCTGTGGACCCCAGAATCTATCTCCTGCCAATACGTTTTCATGGCATCCCGACATTTGTACAGCACCATGGGATCTGCTAGCGAAAAATGGCTTATCCTCCAGGCATGAAAGCCAGGTGTGTGGGTCAAGCGGAGGTGTAACTCCAACGGGGCTTTGTCAGACAGCGCCCTAGGGAGATAACCCACTTCCAAAACCTGGTGCAGAAAGGCCGTGTGGTAAAAATGTCCAAACGTGAAAAGGTGCCATGAGAGTCTGAATGACAGGAGTAGACTTTATCGGGATATTGCCACCTCCAGATATCAAAACCCCATGGTCATCCCTCCATCTCTTCAAAAAAGTATAATGAGTGCAGGAACCTCCTAATCTGTCAACTGAGGGATTTAAGACCGCATTAAAATCACCTGCTATTAAAATCGTTCCTTTTGCCATCAGGGTCAAATGGGGGGGGGGGTAAATGCACATTAACTAATGTATAAAAAGTATCCTGACATCTGATTACCAATACCATGAAGCAAACCTGTGGGTCTGTACAGATGACATCTATCCGAATCAACAAGGCTTTTGTAATTAAGATAGATACCCCTGAGTAAGAGGAGTATGTGGCGTGAAAAGCATGTGCTATGGGTGGTCTTTTTAAGGCCAGCGCTCTAGAGCTATGGGTCTCTTGAAGAAAAATAATCTGAGCCCCAATTTTCCTGGCCCATCCGAAAGGAGTACAGTGGGCTTTTTCCCAAAACTTGTAAAACTAGATGGGGGGGGGGCAGTAACCTCTCGCAGGAAAATCTGGTTTCCCCCTGCAAAGTTGAAGCAACCTAACAAATAACATACCTCGAATAAGGCGGCAAACACCATCAACATCGTCACAAAGTATCGCAAAATCACAAGCAGGCACCCCGAAAATATTATATCCGTGACACAGCAAGCTCAGTTATGGACAGAAGGAGTAATGAGCGCCGTTAAAGGAACAATAACGTGTTCTTGAGGCAATTAAAGGGGTCTGGGATGCCTCACGCCAGACCATCAAGCCAAGCACAGGTATCCTCAGGAGAGGTTAAGACGTTTGCTCTTCACTGCAGTATAGGTGGCACTTTGCTTTTGAGTGACAACAGAAAAGTCTGGGATAATAAAAATATGATTTCCATTAAAGGACACTTCCTCCAGAGTGCGGCTCACACGTAGAATCCGATCTTGATCCTTGAAGTGTAGTAGCTTAATAAGCATCGATCGGGGGGGCACCAGAAGGTAATGGACATAATAGAACTCTGTGGGCTCATGGCAAAAAGAGAGAATAAAGTGTTCAGCAGCATGGTAGTTTTGAGGCAATTTTTCATACATCCCTCTGGATCCTTGCCCTCAGATACATCAGGGAAACCAATGAGACGTAGGTTGTTACGTCTCAGCCTGTCCTTCGAGGTCAGTCAATTTAGCGGCCTGATCAGAAGAAGACTGCTGCAAGGAGCAGACATCTGTGTGAAAAGGAGCAGTGGAATCCTCCATGTCACTAATACTTCGTTCTACAGTAGACACTCTGCCTTTTAATTTATAGTTGTATGCAAAAGTTTAGGAACCCCTGACAATTTCCATGATTGTCATTTATAAATATTTGGGTTTTTGGATCACAAATTTAATTTTGATCTATCAAATAACTGAAGGACACAGTAATATTTCAGTAGTGAAATGAGGTTTATTGGATTAACAGAAAATGCACAATATGCATCAAAACAAAATTAGACAGGAGCATACATTTGGGCACCCAACAGAAAACCCACATCAATATTTAGTAGAGCCTCCTTTAGCAGAAATAACAGCATCTAGATGCTTCCTATAGCCTGTAATGAGTGTCTGGATTCTGGATGAATGTATTTTGGACCATTCCTCCTTACAAAACATCTCCAGTTCAGTTAGGTTCGATGGTTGCCGAGCATGGACAGCCCTCTTCAAAGCACCCCACAAATGTTCAGTGATACTCATGTCTGGGGACTGGGATGGCCATTTCGGAACATTGTACTTGTTCCTCTGCATAAATGCCTGAAGAGATTTTGAGCAGTGTTTTGGGTCGTTGTCTTGTTGAAATATCCAGCCCCGGCGTAACTTCAACTTTGTGACTGATTCCTCAACATTATTCTCAAGAATCTGCTGATATTGAGTGGAATCCATGCGACCCTCAACCAGATTCCCAGTACTGGCACTGGCCACACAGCCCCACAGCATGAGGGAACCTCCACCAAATTTTACTGTGGGTAGCAAGTGTTTTTCTTGGAATGTTGTGTCCTTTTGCCGAATCTTTGTTTCTTCAGTCCACAGCACCTCATTCCAAAATTAAGCTGGCTTTTCCAAATGTGCGTTTGCATTCCTCAAGCGACTCAGTTTGTGGCGTGTGTGCAGAAAAGGCTTCTTTCGCATCACTCTCCCATACAGCTTCTCCCTGTGCAAAGTGATGATGTATGTCTTTGGAGGTGGTCCGTGGGCTGTTTTTGACTGTTCTCACCATCCTTCGCCTTTGCCTCTCCAATATTTTATGTGGCCTGCCACTTCTGGCCTTAACAAGAACTGTGCCTGTGGTCTTCATTTCCTCACTATGTTCCTTACAGTGAACACTGACAGCTTATATCTCTACGATAACTTTTTGTAGCCTTCCCCTAAACCATAATGTAGAACAATCTTAATTTTCAGGTCATTTGAGAGTTGTTTTGAGGCCCCCATGTTGCCACTCTTCAGAGGACAGTCAAAGAGAACAACTTGCAATTGGCCACCTTAAATACCCTTTCTCATGATTGGATGCACCTGTCTATGAAGTTCAAGGCTTAATGAGCTCACCAAACCAATTGTGTGTTCCAATTATTCAGTGCCAAGTAGTTAAAGGTATTCAAATCAACAAAATGACAAGGGTGCCCAAATGTATGCACCTGTCTAATTTCGCTTTGATGCATATTGCGCATTATCTGTTAATCCAATAAACCTCATTTCACTACTGAAATATTACTGTGTCCTTCAGTTATTTGATAGATGAAAATTAAATTGGTGATCCAAACACCCAAATATTTATAAATGACAATCATGGAAATTGTCAGGGGTTCCTAAACTTTTGCATATAATTTAAAAAAAGGGACAGCCCCACTTTGACCGATTTCAATCTGAGTAGTAAGGGTAGACTGACATGTGTGAATAGTTCTGCGCTGTCTTAACCTAAAATTGTGATACCTTATTAAGCAATAAAATAATGAAAAAACCCAAAGGTTGGCGCTGCGCTAAAAAATTAGTGATAAAAAAGTGATGAGTGATGTTATGAACAAACAAACGAAAGATATGTAGCAGCTAGCACTAAAATGTGTACAACAAATTAACAAGCATAAATATAAAAAGCAGTGCAGCGCTGTTAATTATGATAGAATGCTTAAATACAATTAAGTAAAAACAGTGTAAACAAAAAAGCTCTTTGATAAGAGAAAGAGTCCAAATAAATTAAATGAATAAGTGATAGAAAAAACAGCAAAGTCCGTTTAAAAACCCAAAATTAAAAAGTGTCTCAATCTGGTGTGAAAAAAATTCCTTAATTAGCAAGATGTGATGAGATCTTGATTGCTGTGAAAAGGTGTTCACCCATGCAATTCGTGAAGATAGGATTAACCGCTTACCAGAGGTAAAGACTGTTTTCCACCAGTCTTATAGAGCCTATGGGAAGTCTGGTCTCCCAATAACTTTTCAGCAATATTAAACCTCAGCAATCGATCCGGGTGTTTATTTGATGTATCCTTTAGCGTATACATGAGGTAGGTATAAAGATTGCCATGTCCGATGGTGCCAGTAACTTTCACTCAACCAGGTGTGTCAGAGGGGCTGAGGTTGTTCTTGGAATTGAGGCGCAGAACAGAGAACTCAAATTACCAAGCGGCTCCTGTAGGGGTAACGCTGATCTCCATGTGTTCACATGAACACATGGAGATCAGCGTTACCCCTACAGGAGCCGCTTGGTAATTTGAGTTCTCTGTTCTGCGCCTCAATTCCAAGAACAACCTCAGCCCCTCTGACACACCTGGTTGAGTGAAAGTTACTGGCACCATCGGACATGGCAATCTTTATACCTACCTCATGTATACGCTAAAGGATACATCAAATAAACACCCGGATCGATTGCTGAGGTTTAATATTGCTGAAAAGTTATTGGGAGACCAGACTTCCCATAGGCTCTATAAGACTGGTGGAAAACAGTCTTTACCTCTGGTAAGCGGTTAATCCTATCTTCACGAATTGCATGGGTGAACACCTTTTCACAGCAATCAAGATCTCATCACATCTTGCTAATTAAGGATTTTTTTTCACACCAGATTGAGACACTTTTTAATTTTGGGTTTTTAAACGGACTTTGCTGTTTTTTCTATCACTTATTCATTTAATTTATTTGGACTCTTTCTCTTATCAAAGAGCTTTTTTGTTTACACTGTTTTTACTTAATTGTATTTAAGCATTCTATCACTATTAACAGCGCTGCACTGCTTTTTATATTTATGCTTATTAAGCAATAGATGCTCTTATTGCAAATCATACAACTATTGCCTTATCCATTATTTAACCACTTGAGAGCCGCGCTGTAGACGAAAGATGTCCACAGCGCGGCTCTCAAGTGCATTACCCGCGCGCGCCGCTGTGGGCGCGCAGCCGGTAAACACTGTGCCTGGCGCATCGCTGAGAAGCCGATGCGTGTGCCTGGCGGCCGCGATGTCCGCCAGGTACCCCCGCGATCGGCAGGGACGTGGAGCTCTGTGTGTAAACACAGAGCTCCACGTCCTGTCAGGGAGAGAGGAGACCGATCTGTGTCACTTGTACATAGGGACACAGCATCGGTCACCTCCCCCAGTCAGTCCCCTCCCCCCACACAGTTAGAACACACCCAGGGAATACATTTAACCCCTTCCTCACCCCCTAGTGTTAACCCCTTCACTGCCAGTCACATTTATACAGTAATTAGTGAATTTTTATAGCACTGATCGCTGTATGAATGTGAATGGTCCCAAAATTGTGTCAAAAGTGTCCGATATGTCCGTCGCAATATCGCAGGCCTGACAAAAAATAATCGCAGATCGCCGCCATTACTAGTAAAAAATAAATCATAAATCTATCCCCTATTTTGTAGGCGCTATGGCCCAGATTCACAAAGGAGATACGACGGCGTATCTCCTGATACGCCGTTGTATCTCTGTTTCTATCTATGCGACTGATTCATAGAATCAGTTACGCATAGATATCCATAAGATCCGACAGGTGTAATTGTTTTACACTGTCGGATCTTAGGATGCAGTACCGCGGCCGCCGCTGGGGGGAGTTCGCGTCGTAAACCAGCGTCGGGTATGCAAATTAGGAGTTACGGCGATCCACGATGGATTTTCGCGTTCGCTACGTCGCCGCTAGTCTAGTTTCCCGTCGCAAAGTTAGTCGTCGTTTTGGGTGCCCTAACTTTAGTCAGCAAACATATTGCTGTCTAAAGTATGGACGTTGTTTGCGTAAGCCGTCCGGGAATACGGAGTTCTAAAAAAATTACGCCACTGCGCGCAAAGCACGACGGGAATTGCGAAACGGAGCATGCGCAGTAGGTCCGGCGCGGGAGCGTGCCTAATTTAAATGGCACACGCCCATTTGAATTGGCCCGCCTTGCGCCGGACGTATTTGCGATACACCGCCGCAAGTTTCCAGGTAAGTGCTTTGTGGATCGGGCACTAAAACTGGAAACTTGCGGCGGTGTATCGTAAACGGGTTACGTTACACCGGCGCTCTTGTACGTGAATCTGGCCCTATAACTTTTGCGCAAACCAATCAATATACGCTTATTGCGATTTTTTTTTAACAAAAATATGTAGAAGAATACGTATCGGCCTAAACCGAGGAAATTTTTTTTAAATTTTTTTTTAAAAAATTGGGATATTATTATAACAAAAAGTAAAAAATATTGTGTTTTTTTCAAAATGTTGTCTCTTTTTGTTTATAGCTCAAAAAATAAAAATCGCAGAGATGATCAAATACCACCAAAAGAAAGCTCTATTTGTGGGATAAAAATATAATTTGTGTACAGTGTTGTATGACCGCGCAATTGTCATTCAAAATGCGTCAGCGCTGAAAGCTGAAAATTGGTCTGGGCACGAAGGGGGTTTAAGTGCCCAGTAATGAAGTGGTTAAAGTGTCCACGTGATGAAAAGTGCTAAAGTGCAAAAATATATTACAATGTGTATATTTATAAACAAACAAAGTCCTTATAAGAAGTGATTCAATGATATCACAAAAAATGGTTCAGAATCGGGTTTTAACCAAGCTTAGCCACAAGGTCGCATGCTCTAAGGTGAGCGCATAACTGAAGGGGGAGCACCAGAGTGGACACATATGCACGATTGGTTTTTATCACCTGAATTTATGGATTTGATGGAATTGAAATGGACTTTATATGTACATTAACACATGGTATAGCATGAAGAAAATTGCACGCAGCACTGGAACCCATTTTTTGTGATATCATTGAAGCACTTTTTATAAGGTCTTTGTTTATAAATATATACATTGTAATATATTTTTGCACTTTTCATCACATGGACACTTTAAATAATTCATAAGGCAATAGTTGTATGATTTGCAAAAGGACAATCTATTGTTTAATAAGGTATCACAATTTTAGGTTAAGACAGCGCGGCACTCTTATCTATATTTCAGTTTGTTGTGCATGATCATATGAGATGTGATCAGTGCGAGCAGCTGACTTGATTAATGAATAGGTATCATATGCTAGCTCGCAAGAATTTCACTTTTGAGATGTGTGAATAGCTGCCATCACATGCTTTAGGGTTAATTCTTCCTCCTGTGGTGAAGCAGAGGGATCAGGATAGGTTGTGAGGGACTCTGCAGCCGACATGCAGGTGTTGTCATTTGTATGGCCCCCTTCCTCTCCCCACTCCATCTCCTGATGGCTGTGCAATACATCAGCTTCCTCTGCAGGGCTATTTTTAAGGGAGGAAGGAGAATGCTCTGCAAAATGCTCCCTGATGGTAAAGGGAGGCTTGGGCTTTTTACACTGTCTGTTGTTTTTTTTTTGGACTGGGGGGGGGGGCTGGAGCACTTGCCCCGTTCTTGGGTTTGTCTCTCTGTGGGAGACGGCATGGAGCTGCTGGGGAGTCGCCATCTCTACTGTTGCCAGAGAGGGTCTAAAGTGAACTATCCCCCGAGGATTTGGTCGCTCCCTGCCCGCTTTTAACCAGAAGCAGGCGGCTGTCAGCAAGCTGAAGAGCTGTTCTGTGTGCAGATTCTGGGCTTGCTGTGTCTGCGGGATACCTGGAAGTGATTGGTGCTGCTGGAGCTATTCACTCAGAACTCCTCACATATCCGCGGCCGGACACTATTTCTAGGTGGTTATGTCAGCTCATTTCTAAGGACTCTGGTATCAAGGACAAGGTTCCTCCCTTCCTGTTCAAGGCCCATTTTAGGGGTGTTAGTGTTTCTTGGGTGGTTTCGCTACAAGCTTCTGTTGTTCAAGTGCATAAAGCTGCCATCTGATCTTCTCTTTACACGTTTAAGTTATACCAGGTTCATGTTTATGCCTCTGCAGATGCCAGTTTTGGGCAAAAGCTCTTGCAGGCAGGGGTAAACCCCCCTTGTAGTGGGGTTTCCAACTATTGAGCATTTTGGCATTGCTGCTGTGTTTTTCACTCCTCATATGCTTTGTGACTTGCCAAGTTGTCATGAATATGAAGAGCCCTGAGGTATTATTAAGAATGTGTGATTTTTGTGGTATTCTAAAAACCTTTTCTTGGAGTACATCACAGGATACAGGGATCCCTCCCCTCTTGTCTGTGTTGCTCTATGCTTGCTACAAAACGAATGCTGCGTACACACGACCGTTTTCGGGTTCTAAAAAATTATGTTTTTAAGGGTCTAGAAAAAACTTTTCTTTCAACCCGATCATTAAAACGGCCTTGCCTATACACATTCGTGAAAAAAAAATGCTCTAGCAGAGCGCGGTGACATACAACACGTACGATAGCGCTATAAAGGGGAATTTCCATTCGGATGACGCCACCCTCTGATTTTGTGTTGGTAAAATACGAGTTGCGCTTTTATGTCTGTTACAGCGTGATGAATGTGCTTCCTCCATTACGAACGGTAGTTTTACCAGAACGAGCGCTCCCGTCTCATAACTTCTGAGCATGCGCAGATTTTTCACGTCGTTAAAGCCCACACACGACCATTTTTTACAACCTTAAAAACGACAACGTTAACAAAACGTCGTGAAAAAATAGAGCATGTTCGGAAAAAAAATTGGCAATTTTTTTTGGAATCCTAACAATGCTCTGAAGCCCACACACGATTTTTAATGACATAAAAAAAAGTCATTTTTTAGAACCCGAAAAACGGTCGTGTGTACGCATCATAAGACTTTGCTGAGCTGGAAGGAGTTGTGCCTGGGCAGGAAACGTCTACTTTTTTTGGTCAGTGTCCATTCACCTGAAGGAGGCAGCATAACCCAAGTGGTCATGAATAGGAACTGTTTACTTTTTAAAACAACAATCCTAATTTTGTTTAGGCTTTCTCCCTATATTTTCACCTGGTGACCTTGTCAGTACTACATTTCCTGTCTTAGGGTAGCGTCACTCTATGGAGGAGCAACCAAGCCATATTTGTTACAGCAGCATTGTCAGTCTGTGAAGAGGGTAATGTTAGCTGGACCTGACTAACAAATTAAAGCCGAACTCCAGACAACACTTTTCAAGCAGTCACAGAAACTGTTTTTTTTTCTCCCCTTTTGGGATTAAGGGAGCACCCCTGTCAGTTTTATATGGTTTGACTCAATCCTTTAACTGTTGCTGGACCGCTTGGTTTGTTAAAGTGGTTGTAAACCTCTGACATGAAAAATTAGCCCCGTCCGCCGCAATATCGCAGTCTCGATAAAAATTACTAGTAAAAAATAATAATAAAAATGCCATAAATCTATCCCCTATTTTGTAGATGCTATAACTTTTGCGCAAACCAATCAATATTTTTTAAATTGGGATATTTATTATAGCAAAAAGTAAAATGTATTAGTGTTTTTTTCCCAAAATTTTCGCTCTTTTTTTGTTTATATCGCAGAGGTGATTAAACACCACCAAAAGAAAGCTTTATTTATGGGGACAAAAAAGGAAGTAAACTTTGTTTGGGTACAGCGTTGCACGACTGGGCAATTGTCAGTTAAAGCGACGCAGTGCCATATCGCAAAAAAATGGCCTGGTCATTGAGCAACCAAATTTTCTGGGGGTGAAGTCATTAATAAAAACACATCTGATTATAATGTGTGCTAACCTGAATCCCAAGCACTAAGTCTGTCTTCTTTGATTTTTTCTCTTTTTTCTCATTTTTTCTACCATTTGCATCAATCAATCCTAATAGATTAGGCCAACACCTTAGCCTCGCAGGAGACAGCCCCCCTCCAGCACACAAAAGATGACTCATATAGCTGGATTCAGGTAGTATTACGCCGGCGTATCAGTAGATACGCCGTCGTAACTCTGAATCTACGCCGTCGTAAATTTAAGCGTATTCTGGAAACCAGATACGCTTAAATTAGGCTAAGATACGAGCGGCGTAAGTCTCCTACGCTGTCGTATCTTAGGGTGCAAATTTACGCTGGCCGCTAGGTGGCGCTTCCGTTGTTTGCCGCGTTGAATATGCAAATGAGCAAGATGCGCCGATTCACGAACGTACGTACGCCCGTCGCAATTAGTTACGCCGTTTACGGAAGAGATACGCCGGCGTAAAGATAAAGCTGCTCCCTAGGTGGCGCAGCCCATGCAAGGTATGGACGTCGGAACAGGCCTATCTTTTTACGTTGTTTGCGTAAGTCGTACGCGAATAGGGCTGTGCGTAAGTTACGTTCACGTCACAGGCATTGAGCCGACGTATCTTAGGCATTCTATCCGACGCATGCGCACTGGGATTCTTTCACGAACGGCGCATGCGCTGTTCGTAAAAAACTTCAAATATGTGGGGTCACACTAAATTTGGATAAAACACGCCCACATCATCCACATTTGAATTAGGCGGGCTTACGCCGGAACACATACGTTACACCGCCGTAACTTAGGGCGCAAGTTCTTTCTGAATACAGAACTTGCCCCCTAATTTACGGCGGCGTAACCTATCTGAGATACGTTACGCCCGCCGACAGATACACTCTTGTATCTGAATCCAGCTAATACTCTCAGCTCTGTGTTTCTGTGAGCCTGTGAGGGGGGGGGGGTCTCACTTCCATCCATTCAGCTATCAGATTTCACAGAGCTGTGTGCTCTAACGCTGCAGTGTGTGTAATTTCAGATCCCTGCCCCCTGCTTTCTGCTGCTGAGATATGCTGTGTAAAATGTATGTTTTGGAAAACTGTAGAGGGGAGAGGGCCTCAGATAAACAGATACAACTTATGTAGGAGGATTTATTTAATTTCTATGTATCACTTGAAGCTCGTCTCTATGTAACAGTTTACAACCACTTTAAGGGCGTTGAAAAATAATAAACTCACTGGCCAGATCACCAGGTGAATGGAAAGAAAGAAAAAGTATAGAAAAAGAAAACAAATGCAGCAACCACATTTAAATATGGGTAAGCTGCAAATACAGTATATAACAGTTTTGCTTTAAGTATACACGTTCTCCTTTTTGTTGTGCATTTTTTTTCATGAATTTAACATGACTACTTTGAATTGTTAAAGTTAAAACAACACATTTACATAATATTTGTTCATATCAAAAAGCATTAAGCTTAAGGTCTAGAAATTTCCCAAGACATGCAATCATGTGAATTCTCCAATTTTTTGGTACCGGTATTAACTTGTTGATTGTGGTGAGTGATGTTAAATCACTTATACATTGGGCAGCCAAGTCTCATCAGCAGTGACAAGTACTATTTTTTTAAGGACTTGGTTGACCTACTTCCACATGACCTGTTTCTTGTTCCTCTACTGAAAGCATCACTTGGCTTGAGAAAAAGCTGAGGGGGTGGAGGGATACATACATAACCACTGCATTCTGTGCATCAGTCACATAGAGATTCATTTTTCAATATGCATGCAAGCAGCTAAGCCTACTAATTTGTTTATCTGAGCGTGATATTGTCCTCAAGGTAATACAGCACACAGCAACAAGAGGGAAGTGGGTCAACTCACATTTTGGCGGCATCTTGCTACTTGTAATTAGTGACACATTTTCTCAGCAGTATAGGGAATAAAATGCATTACACTGTGCTTCACCTACAACTTGGGCTTTTAGGCCAGATTTAGTGAGCATTCTAATATGGATATTGCTTTTGGGAGATCTGTCAATATAGGAATCCCTATGGAGTTTAATTTTGCATATGTGATGTCAGTCACACAGCTTCTTTAAGTTCTATTTTTAAGTAAATTACAACTATTATGTGTTGAACACGTTGGTAGAACAACCAGAGCATACCTTGTTGTGAGGCTCTGGCCAGTGCTGCACAGCCTTTCCAGCAAAAATTTTCCCACCTGACTTTTTTCCTAGTGTGTATGCATGCCATAACTTTATTCGTTTCTTTGGGTAAGCCATACCCAAGGCAGCCTTTAAAGTACAGCTTTCCCATAGGAATTAAGGGGGCTGCGTCATGCATGTACACTACAAGTATTTTTGCTGGAAAGGTTGTGCAGTACTGGGCAGGGCCTAACAGAGAAGATCACTAGATCTAAAAGAAAGGTAAATATTTTGAGTTGGTGGGCTTCACTTAGGTGGTTAGAGGGGAAATTGATTAAAAGACAATTGTACTTATGGTTAATTTGCCCATTACCACTTGCCGACCGCCTAACTGTAAATGTACGTCATTACTTTGATATTAAATTCTAGCTACCATAACCCTGGTATCTTTTTTTTTTTTTTTTTTTCAGTCAGGCCGCCGGCTTTGAGATGAAAGTGGTCCCAGCAGCGGATTCGCTGCAAGGTCACTTTTATAGGCGGGAGAGGTACCAGCCACTTCCTGATCAATTCTGAGCTTATAGAAGCCACCGATATGCATACAAAAATATGGAATATCCAGGCTCAAACTTACCGACCAATCAGCAACCAACCAAATTCACCTGTCTAACAGTGTGCGTTAAAAACAGAGGTTTAGTTGCATGCATTTGGCAAATGCATGTGTAAGTTGCAGGCCCCGTCAAGGCTCTCTGTATACTGCAGTCCTAACTATAACATTGCATTTTAAGTCTCCTCAGTAGGAGCACATGACTGCTGATGGATAGATAAGGGGCAGGTGACTAGAGGTAGCCCAGCCCTCATTAAAGGGGCAGGAGCACACTAAACACCCAGCACATGAAAGCAAAGGTGCCAGTGCGAAGCCACCGGTATGCTTGAAACCCCGAACTGATGAATCCAATGACTAGGCAGGAAGCCGAGTGAGGGCAAGATAGCCCTCACTCAGCTCTATGCCCTTAGAGGACTGGAACTACCTTTGACATCACTTCCGGTCCTCGGGTAGATTGACAGGATTTTTTCTTCTTAAAATCAAAATGACCTTTTTTTGATCTTTTTGACCCCAGGTCTCTCAATAAATAGGACTTGTCATGCTTATATCTATTACAAGGGATGTTTATATCAAAAAAATATTCAAAGCGCCCCATCCCTCCGAGTTTACGCACAGAGGAAAATGCATATGTAAGTCGCAATGGCATATGTAAACAGTGTTTAAACCACACATATGAAGTATTGCCGTGATAGTTAGCGTGAGAGTAATAATTCTAGTGCAAGAATTCCTCCTTTTAAAGCATCGCCTATTTAGGTTTTTAAGTACAGTAATTTGTTGCCATTCCACAAAAAATCGGCTCAATTGAGGACAGCGCTGGATCCTTGGACAGGTAAGTGTTCTTATATTAAAAGTCAGCAGCTACAGTATTTGTAGCTAAAGACTTTTTTTGGGGGGTAGACTGGAGCTCCTCTTTTAGAAGCCAGTGGTATATACCTTTACCTGAAGGTCTGCTTTTCACACTAAGGTTAGTTTTTTTTAATGACAGGTTTCTTTTTATCAGCAATATACAGTTGTATTCAAAATTATTCAACCCCCACTGAAATTGATTGTTTTGGCCAGTTTGACATTGATTTTGATCATCCTGTCATCCTGCTTACAATTAAATCAAAGAGGCACGTGTAGGTCAGACAAATATAACATAACATTTATAATGAAATAACCACAAATGTATTTTCTGTGCTCACATCATTATCAGTTTTATTCAACCCCCAAGTGACATTCAATCTTAGTACTTAGTACAACATCCTTTTACAGTTATAACAGCTTTTAAACGTGAAGCATAGCTTGACACAAGTGTCTTGCAGCGATCTACGGGTATCTTCACCCATTCGTCATGGGCAAAAGCCTCCAGTTCAGTCACATTCTTAGGCTTGCGCACTGCAACTGCTTTCTTTAAGTCCCACCAGAGGTTCTTAATCGGATTTAAGTCTGGTGACTGCAATGGCCACTCCAAAATGTTCCAGCCTTTAATCTGCAACCATGCTCTAGTGGACTTGGAGGTATGCTTGGGATCATTGTCCTGTTGAAAGGTCCAACGTCTCCCAAGCCTCAGGTTTGTGACGGACTGCATCACATTGTCATCCAATATCTCCTGGTACTGAAGAGAATTCATGGTACCTTGCACACGCTGAAGCTTCCCTGTACCTGCAGAAGCAAAACAGCCCCAAAGCATGATTGACCCCCCCACCATGCTTCACAGTAGGCAAGGTGTTCTTTTCATCATAGGCCTTGTTCTTCCTCCTCCAAACATAGCGTTGATCCATGGGCCCAAACAGTTTAATCAGTCCACAGAACACAATCCCAAAACTTCTGTGGTTTGTCCACATGACTTTTGGCATACTGCAGTCGACTCTTCTTATTCTTTGGAGACAGCAAGGGGGTGCGCCTGGGAGTTCTGGCATGGAGGCCTTCATTACGCAGTGTGCGCCGTATTGTCTGAGAAGAAAATTCTGTACCCACATCTGACAAATCTTTTCTCAGTTTCTCAGCAGTCACACGGGGACTTTTCTCCACTCTACGCTTCAGGTAGCGCTCAGCAGTCGAAGTCAGCATCTTCTTTCTGCCACGACCAGGTAGCATTTCAACAGTGCCCTTTGCCTTGAATTTGCGAATGATGCTTCCTATGGTGTCTTTTGGTATGTTTAACATCTTTGCAATCTTCTTATAGCCATTGCCCTTCCTGTGAAGAGTAATCACCTCTTCTCTTGTCTTCCTGGACCATTCTCTTGACCTCACCATGTTTGTAACCACACCAGTAAATGTCTAGAAGGAGCTGAGTATCACAGTAATTTTAAAGCTGCCTAATTGGTGCTTATTAGGCTTTATTGCTGCTCCCTGACATCCACAGGTGTTTTCAATACCTGATTGAAAACACTTCAATGAACCTCTGTTCTTCAGAGTGGTAGTCTTTAAGGGGTTGAATAATTGTGTAAATGAAGAATTCACAAAATAAACATTTACTACTGTATTACAAAACCGATTGATGTCATTTTAGTTGCATATGGTTCTTTAAGAAGTCCTTGTAGGATTTCATTCTGAATACAATTACAAATGTACACTAAATTCCCTAAAACCCTTTACAGCATTGGGGGGTTGAATAATTTTGAACACAACTGTATGTCACAGAAAATAAACCGTGGAAGAAAGTATAAATTGCAGTGATTTGTTCTTTTTTTATGTTCAGAATAGTTAAAACGGTATACAGTTGTAAATTGCTTTTTGTCCATATTGTGATATGGTACTGCTTTAATTCTCTGTCAATTCATTCTGCTGTAAAGAGTACTTTTCTAAGCTGTCTACTTTAAATCTGTTATTTGTTCTTGCAGCACATGAGGGTTATGGAGGACATGCTAAAAGATTTCCTGCTTGGTGAACATTTATTGCTGGTTGGAAATCAGGTGAGTGTACTTGTGATATTTACAGACGTATTCACTAGCTCAAGCTTTTCCCAACAAGTTTATAACCCGGTGTGTAACAGGAGATGTTGAGAAGTGCCTATTATTATCTCTAGGACCCCCCAATGTAGCTTGACAATTGCTTCATTCTTGCATGTTCACATTGATTCAGATTATTTTGTTACTTGTTAACGATAAGCTGTTTACCAGAGGTTTTAAATAGCCGCCTGTATAATTATTTTACCTGTACTCTTGGTAAACTGTTTTAATAATCTTCTCCAGCTAAAAGTGTAGGCTAAAGGGGGCCCGCAATTCAATAAAATGGACTCTTGACTTGCTAGAACACAGGTGGCAAACACAAGGCTCGCGGGCTGGATCCGGCCCGCCAGGCCTTATCGTGTGGCTCGCACTGCAGCCTCCGGCTGCTATCTCTTTTTCTCACTGCTTATTTTTTATCTGCCAGGTATCCCAGGCAACAGGGTAAAACACCCCTCCCCAGTCCTGCGAACGGCGCGGCATTGTATTAGCGCAAATGTGCAGCCGGTCAGTCTCCATGAGAACAAGAGTAAACATTTCCCCCTCTGCGCTGTCTCCGCCTCCCCTCTGTCTCAACCCCCACCTCAGCTCTGTCTCTGCCCTGTCTCCGCCTCCACTGACTCTCTGTCTCCGTCTCCACCCTCGCCTCCGCTCTGTCTCTACCGCTGTCTCAGCTTTGTCTCAGCCTCCGATGCTGCTCTGTCTCCGCCGATCAGTCTCCGCCTCCGCTCTCTCGCCTCCCCAGTCCCTCCAGCGACTCCGACGTGTAGGTACTAACTATTGCCCAATACAAAGTGAGGGAGCGGCCTATACGGGGAGGTACCAAAGCTGGGCCAGGTAGGAAGGTAGGAGAGAGTACAGATGTGAGGAAACTTGGGGTGCAATCCTGACCCCTCCACTCTGTACGTAGCGCAATCCTGACCCCTCCACTCTGTAAGTAGCGCAATCCTGACCCCTCCACTCTGTAAGTAGCGCAATCCTGACCCCTGCATTCTGTATGTAGCACAATCCTGACCCCTCCACTCTGTATGTAGCACCATCCTGACCCCTCCACTCTGTACGTAGCGCAATCCTGACCCCTCCACTCTGTACGTAGTGCAATCCTGGCCCCTCCACTCTGTACGTAGCGCAATCCTGGCCCCTGCACTCTGTATGTAGCGCAATCCTGACTCCTCCACTTTGTACGTAGCGCAATCCTGACCCCTCCACTCTGTACGTAGCGCAATCCTGACCCCTCCACTCTGACCCTGGCCCTTTGAGAGCAACCATGCTGCTGATGCGACCCCCGATGAATTTGAGTTTGACACCACTGTGCTAGAACTAACATGAGCATGTCCATTTTTTAAAATGTAAAATAAAAAACAGCCTGTTGTACATCATACTTCAAAGGTGTAAACTGGAAGGTGCTTGTTGTAAAATCTAACGTTGTCTATTTTAATCCCCGTTGGGCCTTTTTTTTAAATTGTTTGAATGAACTATCTTTATTACCAACAGCAATCAGAGTCAACCATTTGCATCCATTCTATAAAAGAGTTGGTTACAGTGGTAACCAACATTTTTTTAGTCATCCTCTTTAATAGACAAGACGTGTAACTTCTGTTGGTGCCCTTCAGATGACCAAATATATTGTTTCCCTACTTGTTGATCTGGCAAACAGTTGGAAGTCCCTGTGCAAAGTATTAAGTAATGCCTGTTCTCATATTCAAACTTTGCCACAAAGAAGCGGCATTGCAGCTAAAAATTTGCTTTTAGTGATGTCACTGGATTTTTTTCTATACTATAGGGAATTAAAATAGCACTCACTGGATGAGTTAAAATCATATATATTAGGTGTTAGCATTACTTCAAAATACATTTTTTACAGATGCAGCACTCTGTAAAACCCTGATTGATTCTTGCAGCTTGCAGTATGTCCATCTGCCGTAACAGACAGATTGATATGCCTGTAAACAAATGCTTACCTTACTTGCACCCACATGAGTCCTGCAGTATGTCATGTAAGCTTTTGCATCTTATATTTAGTTTGCACAAAGTGACGGAATATGTTAGCACCACAAGAATAAGCTGTCACAGTTTACCTGCCTGGGACTTTTGTTTTTAACTTAGGTTTTTCAAAGTATCATATTGAATGTGCCCAGAAAACAATACTGCTCAGTGCTTGAATGATAAAGTACTGCTAATTCCACACCCTGTCTTTATTTAGTTTTCTCTTCACTATATATTATTTTTGTTATTGCTCCTGCCCTGGATGGAGCTGCCCCTTTAGCACTATTAAGCCCTGTACACACGATCGGTTTGTCCGATGAAAACAGACCGATGGACTGTTTTCATTGGACAAACCGATCGTGTGTGGGCCCCATCAGTTTGTATTCCATTGGTGAAAAAAAATAGAACGTGTTTTAAATTTTTCCTATGGATAAAAAAACAAATAGAAAAAAACGATCGTTTGTGTGAAAGTCCACCGGTCAAAAATGCACGCATGCTCAGAATCAAGTAGACGCATGCTCAGAAGCATTGAACTTCATTTTTCTCAGCACATCGTATTGTTTTACGTCACCGCGTTTTGGCATGGTCGGATTTTTGACTGATGGTGTGTAGGCAAGACTGATGAAAGTCAGCTTCATCGGATATCCAACAAAAAAACACTGCAGAGCTCAGTGAGGAGAGCTCTGAGAGGTGATTCAGGGGAAGAGACACCCCTCCTTCACAAAGCACACAGGAACAGAGCTGAGTCTGTCAATCAGCTAGAGCTCCTTCCCCTGTCACCTTTTTTCTCTTGGTGTCAGGAAAACATGTTAGTGATTCCTGCTGATGGCAGGGGAATGAAACAGCAGACAGAAATGACACTTAGCTCTTAACCTGAGACAAGCACACACTATAGAGGAATATTCTTTGTTAATATTTCATGTCTGAGGGTCCACCACATTGATTGCAAAATATTTTGTACAAGTCAGCTAAAACGATATATTGTGTAATAATTCTTGTTACCACTTAAGTTCTTCAATACCCAGTGAATCACCATTGGGAACACTCTTTCACTGCTAGCACCACTAAAAATAAGCCTCTTAATGAATCCAGAGACCTCTTTTATGTAGGTCACAAGCTTCTTCGTAATATTAAACAATTGAATTGATACAACAGCCCCAGGTTAGTCCTGTTCACTTCCAGGAATGCTCACATTGTATGTATCCCATCAAAGAAAAGATCATACATAGCTTAACCCTCTAAAATGAATCCAAATTTATTGTAAACAAAATAAACTCACTAAGCAAAAAAAGAAATAAAGCTCATCAGGTTCTGCCGTTTGGTGTGCTTACATACTGGCATCAGATTGCATGCCTCATCCTATACATGTTTCATCAAAAATGACGTCCTCAAGATCATTTCTGTTTCCTCTGAGGATGTCATTTCTGACGAAACAGCAATAACGAAATGTTATTACTGCATAGTGTTTATTGCAGTACCTCTTGTGTACCATATAAATTATTAATGTGTACATTTATGCATAGGTTTTTATTTTTATTTTTACTTGTGTAAATAGAGTATGCTGAATTGAATGGTGCTGCAGGATAAATTGTAGTCTTTATTCTACAGCACTGTACAGTGTAAACAAATTTTCACCAGATTTTATTTGGTCGAACAATTATTCTCATATTTCTTATTTTACAAAGCTAGCAAGATGCCTGGTGATATTGCTGATTTGACTGGTGATGTTGCTGGTGACTGCTGATTTTTATTAGTTGCTTGCCTAGAAGTGGTTAAAGCGGAGCTCCAGTCTCCTTGTCAGTTTTCTCCAAAAGGCCCCCCTGTGATTCTCTTGATTTGTACAATATAAACAGGATAGTGTTATAAGTGTATTTCTTCTTTTTACTTACAAATATGATATTTATCACAGGATCCCGGCAGACAGGCAGCGGTCATTATTAGTGTGGGCATCTGAAGCGCGCTCCTACTTCTGGGATTCCATGCAGCTGGCTAACCAGCATGCACGTCCCAATGTCGTGGCTGTGCAGTAGGGACACAGCACAGCGCGCTGTGTTGTTTACAGTTTGCCAAAACAATGGCGGCATCAACGGGAGTTTCCATCCTGTTGCTATGGCAACCTGTCAATCAAGACAGAACCTAGAAGGAAGTCATGTGCGGTTCAAAGACTCCTGGGATAGATGACACAGATATCCCAGGAGTCCTACCAAATTACCTAATGACGGCCAGGACCTGAAGTGCAGAATACATAAAGAAAAATTAGGTATTTAGAATAAATAATTACAGACTGTTCTACCGGTGGGCAGTGTGTTCCAAGGAACTTGAAGAAATAGGTTGAACTCCGTTTTAACACTGTGGCACTGGGAGTGCACACTTTGGACTTGTTTTGTCCAGAAATTGAAATTGAGGACGCTCCCCTCTAACGTTGGGTTATTGAGTAATTCATAGTAACCATCCTATCCTCCTCTATGAAGAATAGTGGAATTTTCCATCATTTCAGTTCTGTACGCTGGTTTTGTATATAAAGGATTTTTATGGCATCTGAAGACTTATCTCTTACATATACTTTTACCACTATGAAAGATGTATGTCCAAATTTGCCTCTGTTTTTTCCAAAGACTTTGGATTTCTATTGTTGCTGTTTATGTTGAAGATAGACTCGAAAAAATATGACAGCAATAAAAGATGTATCCGGAGCTCGGTTCATTTTATAGTTCATGATACATCCATGCATCAGCAAGGGAATGAAACTTCAGGAGTGAAAAACAATCCCGCAGCTCCTCCAACAGATCAGTGAATACTGTTGTTTACAAATAAAGTGTTACTGGCTTTTAATCCCTGCACCCTACTATTCTGTTTTCATTGAAAATATATGAGAAACTCATGGATGATGAGATGAAAATATTGTGGGACCCAACTAGTTTGGAATATAGTCCATGGTTTGCTGAGTGCTAAGAATAAAAAAATCACTCTAAATTCTAAAGAAATTGTAATGGAATAGTATCGAATATTAACAAATTGTTGTTTTTTGGGTGGGGGGAATAAATGGTCAGAGATGAGGAAAACACGTTGAATAACATACAGTCTGAGAATAATGAGTTAAAAGAGACTATGAAGGGTTAAATGGAATTGCCATCCTATAAATATTTTGGAATTCAGATTACAAGGTACTTTTAATCAAATAGAAACTGAGCACATTAAGTACCTGAGAGATTTGCTAGATCATTGGGGTTACTTGGTGTATGATGAGGGTGTTGGCGCTCAATACATTGCAAGCTGTCATCCTTGTTACTGATTTTTTTTTTTTAAATAAACAGTGAAAGGTTTTATGAAGCTCCAACATTTATAAAACAGAAGAAAAAAAGCCAGCTTCTCGTAAAACGTAGACACTGGACGATTACTTTGGTGATCAACTAAGGACAAAATCATACAGCCTTAGGTGGATTTCAGATTCCGAATATCTTCTCCACTCTAGAGAAAATAATTTACTTCTTGTCAACGTTGATACTGGAGAGTCAAAACCAATCATTTTAAACACCACATTCCATCACCAGTTTTTAGCTGATGTTCCAGTTACTTCCTTGGTTTTGGGGAGACCGATTTCCCTACGCTGGGCGAGACTACTGTTTTAGTAGTCATCACCATCTGGTAAGCAGGCCATTTTACTCACCTTGGGTGTGGAATTGCAAGTCAAACTTCTTCTGCAGTTTCCTTTTTTGCATCTACATGGATGGGTGTTGTTTCCTTGCCAATTTATGAACTGGAATTTTAAATGGGACTCTGCCTTAGTTTTCACTTGTAAAATATTCTTTCATATGATATTTTGTCATATATTTTTTAGTGCTGCATCTATTTTGTTTATTTTTAATGTTTGGTACTAGACTTTTAAGGTGCTGGCAGCTTTTTTTTTCATTTATCACTTTTTTTTTTCAAGCTCAACTTCAGCCTTCAGGCTTTTGTTTTTTCACAACTGAAAAAAATTGAACTAACAATGTTTTCGATCTTTATATCTGTTACACACTTACTGTATACAATACTTTAATGATTCAGCATAGTCCGAGGGTTCTGTTTCCTTAACAAAACTCTGCTGGTTCAGTTTTTCAGAGTTTATAGGGCAGGAGTCAACACAAAATGGGGACAGACCAATCGAATACAAGCTTTCTACAAAAAAAGGTAAACGCAAACACAAAGAGAAAAAAAAAGACAGGGAGGAAAGCAGAAAACACAAGAGGAAACAACTGGTATTGTCAGCACATGAGGGAGAACAAGAATTGGATAATGTTATTAAATATAGCAGGTGGTGTTGAGTTCTTTCTAAGGGCTCATTGACATCGGAGGCAGTTTCTTCCACCCTCTTAAAAGTGATTAACTGAAAAAAAAAACTGTTCCTTTCCCTACTGTCTGAGCCATCCATCAGTTTCTTAAGAATAATGAGGAGGGTCCTTTGCCTGAAGGTCATGCCATTGTAGTGTGGTTTGGATCGTTAATGAAGAGACTGGGGCTGTGAGTCGATGCTCATGTTCAGCCACTGGTACAACTTCTGCCCAGGTTTATTCAAGACTCAAAATTGGGCCCCCTGTTTAATTTGGGTTGGCTTAAGAGTTATAACCAGGTTATTCTGATGTGAGGACCCTCAATTCTTCCATACCCCATCATTTAGCATTGTGTGCTTTACAGTACCATCTGAGTAGTAACAATCTTTTTTGTTGCAGGCGGTAGAATTTTTTCTTACCTACAACTATTTGATGTTTCATAGTGCCTGCTACCTGCAGGGCTTTAATAGAGTGACATTTCTGCCCTCGCTCACCAGTTTCTAAATTGAGTGATGGAAAGAGCTCTTCATCTTTGCATACTTTGGTTTTGTCACTATAGTGATGACCTATTGGAAAGACACAGTGAAGGATTTTAAATTATTCCTCATTAAAATCATTAATAATAATCTCAGTGTTTCATTTACTAGGAACTGGGATGTTATGACAATTATTTTTTGGATGTAGCTTGTTGGGACATCAAAATGTGTACTATTGTCACTTCAACTTTCTGTTAATCTATGGTAGGCAATTCTATTGTTAGGGCCAACAACTGTCATCTAAATCATACCATAAAGGCTATCCCCATGGGAGAGTTTTTAAGGGCGTTATGCAATTGGCCCACTAAAGAGTTTATGATAAAAAGAAAAATCTGATATGTCTCATTTAAAAGCTGGGCAATACCTTAAGTGGCTTATCAAAATGGGGCAGCAGCAGAGATACCGAGATCAGAGAGAGAGAGTGTCTCCAAATCAAGAGTTTGAAAGATAGGTACAAATATAACAGAAATGTATTAAACATAGATGATACTATAGATATTATAAACACCCATGCACCCAATAGGGGACAAAAGGGATTCTTTTATCAGATGTTTGATGTTCTCCAACCTTTTATGGAGGGTATCATCATTATGGGTGGAGATTCCAACTTAGCCTTTGATTCGGGATTAGATAAATCTAAACAACATAATGCTAAAATGATTAGACCAACTAAAGCTAGTACACAGGTGGCGCGTATGCTTCACCAATCTAGTTTGACTGATATATGGAGGGAATTGAATCCTAAAACTAAAGATTTCACTCACTTTTCTAATCCCCACCAATCATATTCACGAATAGACCATATATTGCTTTCCAATCGTCACGTCCCTTCAGCTATAAAATCTACTATTGTGGATGTCTCTTGGTCGGACCATTCTATGGTTCTGTTATCTTTAAGAAAAGAGAATTCTACCCAAAGAGTGTCTCATTGGACACTTAACCAGTCAATTTTAGTAGCAGAAATCGAACAAGCTATAAAAGAATATTTTGATTTTAATGATACAGAAGAAATGTCCCCAGAAACTTTATGGGCTGCTCATAAGGTGACTGTTAGGGGCAAAATTATACAGATTGCATCTAGAGTAAAAAGAATGAGGAAGTTAGAGGTGGAAAAACTTGAAGAGACATATGTGGACTTGAGTAGAAAACATAAATTAGATCCTTCTGAATTTCCTACTTCCAAACTTGATTCAGCTAGAACTGCATTGAATCTAGCGCTTACAGTAAGGGCAGATGAGGCTATGAAATGGACTGGTGCTAGATTTTACCGGTTAAAAGATAGGATAGGCCCGATGCTGGCGAATAAATTGTCCCCTAGATTTAGATCAAGGATTCTACCCAAAATTAGACAAGCAGATGGTTCATTTACTCTGAACCCTCGGCGGATAATGACAGCCTTTCAAAACTTTTATTCCAAACTTTACGCTTTTGATGGCGACTATGCATCTGATAAAGTGGAGAAGTTTCTTGATGGCTTAGATCTTCCTAAATTGACAGAGATACATAGAGGGGTATTGGAGGCTCCCATATCGGCCGAGGAAGTTCAGACGGTGATCAATAATTTGAAAACGGATAAGGCTCCCGGTCCGGATGGTTTTTCTTCTCCTTACTACAAAACATTTTCAGTTGTCCTGTCGCCCTATCTCGCACAGTTTTATAATTACTTAACGGATGGTAACCCTATAGGTAAACAACTCAATATGGCATATATTTCGGTAATCCCGAAACCTGACAAGGACCACAGTCAAGTTGAGAATTATAGACCAATATCCCTTATAAACAATGACCTTAAAATTTTGACTAAAATAATGGCCAATAGATTGTCATCTTTCATAGGTCAATATATTCATAAGGATCAAGTCGGTTTTATTCCCGGGAGGCAAGGTCCAGACCAGATAAGGAGGGCTGTCGATCTAATTTCTATAATGCAATCTAGATGGACTGGGGAACATAAGCAAGAGGGTATGCTTCTTTCATTAGACCTTCAGAAGGCCTTTGACTCAGTTTCTTGGCCATATATGTTTGCAGTACTGAGGAGATGGGGATTTGGTTCCAGAATTATGGGAATTTTATCTGCACTTTATTCTTCTCCTGAGGCTAAAATACGATTACAAGGTATATTTTCGGAATCTATTAAAATAAAAAGGGGTACGAGGCAGGGATGTCCCTTGTCTCCTTTGATATTCGCGATCGTGATAGAATCTTTGGCAATAGCTATTCGAAGTAACTCGAATATCAGGGGGGTTAACTGTACGCAAAAAGATCATAAATGTGCGTTATTTGCAGATGACCTGTTATTATTCATAACCTCACCAACCTCCTCTTTACCTGCAATCTACTCTTTGCTGGACAATTTCTCAGAAGTTTCAGGGCTTAAAGTCAATATGGCCAAATCTAGAGCCCTTAATGTATCGCTGCCTGAAACTATGGTATCCTTACTGAAAAATGAATATAAATTCAGCTGGAACAATTCATCTATTAAATATTTGGGTATTAATCTGACTCCGAATTTCGAGTCTTTATATTTAGCTAATTACCCTCCTATGTATAAGAAACTTAAAAAGGATTTGTGCGACTGGGGTACTCAGAACATAGGCTGGATAGGCAGGATTAATTCGGTTAAGATGACCCTTCTCTCCAGACTTCTATATCTTTTTCGCTCACTACCTATACCGATAAAAAAAAATCATTTGAAGTCCTTTCAGGGTAAAATTACCAAATTTATCTGGAACAAAAAGGGTCCGCGTGTTTCTTCACGTTGTCTTTTTAATCTCCCTGAACAGGGGGGTCTGGGAGTTCCAAATTTTTGGTGGTATTACCAAGCTGCTAGATTGGCCCAACTATCGGACGTATACATCAAAAAGGATCGTCCTGAATGGGTTAATATAGAAGAACAGGCATCCCCAGCGTATTCGTTAGAAAGTTTATTGTGGTGTATCCCCAAACATAGACCTTCTATTCTGTCCCCGGCTCTTTCACAGGCTTTAGTTCTCTGGGATTCACTTAGGAATAATCCTTCCATAATCTCGAAGGGTCGACCTTTGGCTGATATTTTTCAAGATCCGATCTTTACCTCTAATGTTGATATCGAATCATTTAAATGGTGGCGTGACAAGGGGGTGTACCGTATTGGGCGTTTTTTTTTCACATTTAGGTCCCCTTTCTGAACAATATTTTGTGGATAATTTTAATCTTCCTTCCTCTGAGAAATTTAGATTTTCTCAAATATACGATTATGCTCAGAAACTTTGGACAGACAAAATTGTATCTGGACGTCTATCTCCATATGAGCATAAATGTGATCAAGCTTCGGAGAGAAGGGGACCTATTTCGGTTATATATAAATCACTTGCGACAAATGATAATAAATTACCTCATATGCTAGCTTGGGAGAGGGAACTTCATGATGAATGGGACTTGAAAGATTGGTGTGGAAACTTTATTAGATCTATTAAAGGCTTTATGAGTGTGCCTCTTATGGAGGCAAATGTGAAAATATTTACCAGGTGGTATCTTGTTCCTCTAAAATTGGCATCTATTTATCCCTCCTCCTCACCTCTGTGCTTTAGAGGATGCCATGGGGTGGGCTCTATGATACACACATGGTGGGAATGTCCAAGGATACGTGGATACTGGAACAAGGTATTCCATATTATTAGACGGGTCACGGGTTGTAATTTACATCAGTCCCCGGCGATTGCTTTGCTGAATGGATTCATACCTCAGGTTCAAAAGGTTACCAGAAAACTGATATTATTTATCCTGACGGGTGCTAGAATTACTATAGCAGCTGCCTGGAAGAAACCATCGGTTTCTATACTACGTATGAAAAGAAAAGTCACATGGATAATGGAACAAGAAAAAAGAATTGGCTACATGATGGATAAACTTACCCAGTTCAATGAAATATGGGAGCCTTGGTTGAAATTTATGGGAATCTCATATACCTTGCGGATTTAGTATTAGTTTTCGCTTTGGACTCATGTGCACTTTTGACAGGTAGGCTCTTTGTCCTTCTTTTATCTCTTCTCCAACTCCTTTCTCTTTCTCTATCTTTCTTTCTTTTATTATGCTGTCTTTTTTTTTCTCTATTATTATTTCTCTTTCTCTCTTATTATTTTTGTTATTATATGAATAAGGAACAAGTTTTGCATACATATATTGTTCTTTTCCTTTATTTTGACAAGAATAATATATATTCTTTATTATTCTTCCCATATGTTACATTTTATTTTAAAATGGTTTGATTGAACCTAATTGTAATGGTTTCTTAAACCCTCTTAGGTATGTTATATGGAGGATGGTTTTCAAGTTGTCCTCTTGTTATCGGGTTATTCTTATTATCTATTAAAAGAGAGGGGGGATGATAGGGGTTATTCTGCCTCTTAGGGCACAGAGTGATCCTATTAGGGGTGTCGGGGGGTGGAGTTTACCCTAGGCATCTATCCTCCTTATAGATCTAAACAAACAATCTATTATATTTTTTTAAATTTCATGGGTCTGGATTGGATTATACGGATTATAGTATCTCTGGTGGTTGGGGAGGACAATTGGGTTGGATTTTGTTTTCTTCAATATATTTATTCTTTTTTGTTATTCACAATTCCTTTTACGTTTTAATGGTACTTTGTTTCAATGTGGAATGGAAGGGCAGGAAATGAACTAAATGTACCTTGTTGTTTTTGACTGTATGCCACAATGTAATAATTTTAATTGATGTTCATTACATTGTACTGATTTATTTTTTCTGAAAATAAACTTAAACTTGAATGAAAAAAAAAAGATATTATAAACACCCAACATGTTTTCAGGGGTTCAAAGGATCCTCCTTCATCAGGGCTTGGTGGTATTGAAAAAGATGTGCATTGGATTGATAGAATTGGAGGCAACCTGGGGAGAAATTGGTGTGTGTTCAGATGCTAGTTAATTAAGCCTTAGCTTAATAATTCATTAGACACTAAGGAGAATGATTTCCTCTATACTGCTTAAGACCTGCCTGACAACACTTGCTGCTTTAGGAGATCCATCACCCCACACCTTTTTTTCTGCGTCACCTTAATCAGGACATGTTCCTTGCCTTTTGTTTTGTCTGACTCCAGTTCACCAGAAATGTATTGTTCCGTTTCTGGATGTGTTTTGAGCTATGTATGTGTACTTCTTCCTTCAGCAAAACAAATTCACTTTTTGTTTTTCCAGATGGGGCCGGGAAGCTTCTATTTTTTTTTTTTTTTTTTTTTTAACAGTAACGTTTTTCTTTTTATTGACATAATAACAAGTTACAATGCAATGACAGTGAAAAGGCAAAATCTTTACGCTCCATCACAGGTTACATCAGCAAGTCAGTTAGGAAATCAAAAGAATGTATGATAAGAGGGCACAAAATTATATGGATAAGTAAGCGAAACTAAAACCAGTAAGACAACAGGACTAAGCAAAGGGATCAGTTTGTCAAGCCAGTGCGAATACCATCCTACAACCATATGAACCCCCACCCCCGAGAGGGGGGGGGGAGGAGGGAAACCATATAACGGGGGGGATCAAGGAGAGGGGAAAAAAAACAAAAACAAGGCGAGGAGAGGGGCGGGAGGGGAGGGACCCAGGATCGCCCTCAACCCCACCCACCATCCACCGCCCACAAGGGGGCCAAGCACCAGGGGGGACTAAGCCAGAAGCATCGACCCAGCTCGACCAAATCTTGTCATACTTTGCCGGACAGTTTCTGCTTTCGTACGTGATTCTGTATAGCGGCAACACTTTGCCAATCGTAGACCGCCATGAGGATCCAGTAGGAAGCTCCGGTCCCCTAAACGTAGGAGGATCTCTCTCCTTGCGTAGAACAAAGCAAAAGTGATACAAAGCTTAACATATCTATCCCCTCAATCTCACCCAGATAGCTAAGTAGGAATATGCGAGGATTCATTGCCAGCTCCACTCCACAGAGATCGGACAGGGTGTCAGCCACCTCCCGCCAGAATGTGCGCAGTTTGGGACAGGACCATATGAAAGTATGTCCCCGTTTTCAAGTGAGCAACGGGTACAAAGCGGGCTCCTAGAGGAATATATCCCAGCCAGCCTTTGCGGTGTGTAGTAGGCCCTGTGCAGAAACTTCAGTTGAATAAAATGGTCACGGGAGGCGATCATGGAGGGGATATAGGAGGAGACACAATCCTCCCACACCTGCTCGTCAAGGTCTGGAATGTCCGTACTCCATTTACCCAGAGCCCCGGTCACGTCCATGTCATGAGTCACCGTGAGTCGGAGGTAAGGGGAAGAAAGGGGACTCCCTATCACACCCGATACCAGGAGGCGTTCAATTGAATCTGACTCAAGAGTCACCGGGTCCGGGAATTGTGAGGCAAGGGCATGTCTGAGCTGCCAGTATCGAAATTGGAAGGAGGGGGGAAGGTGGTAAGTCAGTCTCAGCGATCCTGACAGCGATCCTCTTTCACATAAAAGTGGGCCAGATGGCGGATCTGCCAGGGGATTTGTTTCATGTCCCCCTCCTGGTGCTTCCCGATTGTTTCCCCTGATTACCGGAGCTATCATCTCCGATCCGATCCCCTGGAGCAATGGGCAAGTAGTCGAGTGAGGGCAACATGGCCTCCAGTCTACTCTATGCTCTTGGAGGACCAGAGTGATGTCTGACCTCACTTCCTCCTAACAGCCTTTACGTTAGTAAATGTAAAATTACATGCTTTTAAGAGTTCCACCTATTTAAAAGTCAGCAGATACAAAAAGTGTAGCTGCTGACTTTTAACCACTTGCTTACCGGGCACATATACCCCCCTCCTGCCCAGGTGAAATTTCAGCTTCCGGCACTGCGTCGCTTTAACTGACAATTGCGCTGTCGTGCGACATGGCTCCCAAACAAAATTGGCGTCCTTTTTTCCCCACAAATAGAGCTTTCTTTTGGTGGTATTTGATCGCCTGTGCGGTTTTTATTTTTTGCGCTATAAACAAAAAAGAGCGACAATTTTGAAAAAAAATACAATATTTTTTACTTGTTGCTATAATAAATATCCCAGTTTTTTTAAAAAAAACACATTTTTTTTCTCAGTTTAGGGCGATACGATTCTTCTACATATTTTTGGTAAAAAAAAAAAAAAATCGCAATAAGCGACTGGTTTGCGCAAAAGTTATAGCGCCTACAATATAGGGGACAGAATTATTATTTTTTTATTTTATTTTTTTTACTAGAAATGGCGGTCGATCTGCGATTTTTATTGCGACTGCGACGTTATGGCGGACACATCGGACACTTTTGAAACATTTTTGGCGCCATTCACATTTATACTGCGATCAGTGCTATAAAAATGCACTAATTACTGTATAAATATGACTGGCAGGGAAGGGGTTAACACTAGGGGGTGAGGAAGGGGTTAAATGTGTATACTGCTTAGTGTTCTAACTGTGGGGGAGGGGGGGTGACTGGGGGGGGTGACCGATCTATGTCCCTATGTACAAGGGACACAGATCGGTCTCCTCTCCAGAGACAGCACCGCTGTCTCTGTGTGAGCCGGCAATGAGAAATGATCTCATATGTTTACATATGAGATCATCTCTCATTGGCCGCACAGATCGCATCGCAAACAGCCACTCTGATTGGCCGTTCGCGGCGATCTGTGATTGGCTGTGTCCAAGTGACACGGCCAACACAGACTTTCCCCGCAGCGCGCTCTGGAGCGCGCGCGGGGAATGCCCAAAGGGGCGGCCGTCAATTGACGGCCTGTTGGATATTCAGATCCGCGCTGAAGCCGTCATTCGGCTATAGCGCGGGTCTGTAGTAGTTAATAATCAGACACTCACCTGTCCCACGGTCCAGCGATGCGGGCGCACAAAGCCCCACTCCTCTCCCCCTCCTCTCCACGGTGATGGCATACTAACTGTGGGTGCCCAGCTGTGGCTTCACAGCCGGGCGCGCACTACGTATGTGCGAGCCACGCTGTGAATAGCCGAGCAATTTTCTGGGACCTGTGACGTGTCCCAGAAAAGTGCAGGGAGGGAGGGGGAGAAGTGAACTTCCTTCTGGTGCCGCAGACCTAGAGGAGGAAGTGGGAGCTGGGTGCCCGTAAAAACTGGGTACCCGTTCCCCCCCCCCAAAAGAATGACATGCCATCACTTAAAGCGGAAGTTCAATTTTTGTGTGGAACTCTGCTTTAAGTGTAAATGTGAGATCTGAGGTCTTTTTGACCCCAGAGCTTGCAATAAAAAGGATCTGTCATGCTTATTTCTGATACAAGGTATGTTTAGTGCCTTGTAATAGAAAAAAAAAAGTGATCAAACATTTTGTTTTTAAAGGGACAGTGTAAAAATAAACTTAAAACACCCTATCCCTCCGAGCTTACGTGCAGAAGCCGACACAGTTTGTCGCCATTCCACAAGCGTGCGCAGTTTTGAAGCATGACATGTTATGTATCTATTTACTCAGCGTAACATCATCTTTTGGGCTAACTTTACTGTTTGTTGTTTTTTTTTTTTAATTCATGAAAGTGCATTTGTTCTCAAAAATTGCATTTGAAACACTGCTGAGCAAATACTGTACAGTGTGACATAAAATATTGCAACGACCACCATTATATTCTCGTGGGTCTCTGCTAAATATATATATATATATATATATATATATATATATATATATATATATATATATATATATATATATATATATATATATATATATATATATAATCTTGTAAGATTGGGGGTTGTTAACTCTCGTGGTATGCGTTTTTTCAGTGATTCACACCAGTCAGGAACTATGTTTTATGGGCATGGTAGCCCATTTTTATTAAAAAGGCAAAAATAAAAAGTTCAATCAAAGGTTTCCCACACAGGGGGTTTTTCTCCATCAAATGCAAACAGAAAATACTAGCCCACCTGGCTCTCTGTAGCAGTACTTCTGCATGTTATTCTGGTCACCCAGACCAGCAGACTCCTCAACGTAGACGGCTTCCCTTCAGCGTCTACAGCTCTGCCTCTTGCAGTAGCTAACGTTCTGGCTGTCTCTTACAGCCTCTCTGACTTCTGGAGACCCCCTGTCTCTTCCAGGAGCTGTCTCCAACTGGGAGCCATGAGGTCTTAGCACACTCTGATTATAAGGGCTGTGCTCACCTGAGCACACACCCTGCTGGTAATCACAAAGTCTGGATACAGGGTTGGAGATTCCGTCCCACCCCAGACACTGTGGAATCTCCAAACTACAGAGCCCCATTTCAAAATACCAAAACCTGGAGAAAGCTGCTCAAGCAGTCTTCTCCAGTCCACATCTACGCTCTGTAGAGTTGCACCCAGCACATGTGCATACCCTGTGTCCATTTTAACACTATTTCTACTGGGACAGAGCCTCGCTCTGCCACTATATATATATATATATATATATATATATATATATATATATATATATATATATATATATATACATTTTCAATCTTACAGTACCTTGAAAAGTACAGCAGTACAGTACATCAGCATAAAAATGAAGACAAAAAGACGATAAAGAATACAACTGACCTTGGACAATGATTTGTGGCAATATCAGGGAAAGCCTAAATGGGCTGGACAGAAGCTGTAGAATATGGATTGACGTATTAGATCTGCAGGCTAATAGAACGAACTAGGGGTGTTATAAGGCCATACCTCCTAACCGTCCTGAATTTTCTGGGACCATCCCAGGATTTCATGTAAATCCCGGTGTCCCATGAATCCAGGCTGAATCCTGCAGCGGAGCCCAGTACCAAAACAAGTTCCGACACTTGGCACCACCTGTCAGTGTGCGCCACGCTGCAGCTGTGTAAAGGCTGAGACTCGCTTAGTGTCCCCCTCACCCGCCCATTCTACAGAATGGGAGAGGAGGTAGGTTAGATCTGCTCCACCTCCTCCCCCTGTCCCCCCTGTGCCCGCACACGAACCCCAGTGTGCAGCCAAAACTTGTGGCTGGGGAGAGGGTTGTATGGGCAGGAATTTTGAAGCAGTGCACATGATTTTACTGCCTGAGCCTCTGGAGACCAACCAGCCTCTAGTGAGTAAACTCTCCACACTCTCTCTCTCCTTTCCTTCCCTTCCATGTACAATGGTGATCCTTCCTACCCTCTTTGTGCCATAGTGATTTTTCCTTACTGTCTTCCATGTGACTTAGTGATCCTTCTGGCCGTTTTTGTGCTAAAGTGATTTTTACTGCCTTTCATGTGCCATAGTGATCCTTTCTACCTTTCATGTACTATAGTGATCCTTCCTGCCTTCCATGTGCCATAGTGATCCTTCCTGCCTTCCATGTACCATAGTGATCCCTCCTTTCTGCCTTCCGTGTACCATAGTGATCCCTCCTTCCATATAGCAGTGACCCTTCCCTCTCTCCAATTTCTCTCCCTAATTGTTGGTTCACACTGGAGACTCCAGCTTGTGGTACAGCAATCAAACCATATTTTATAGGTACAAGGAAGCCCAGGTTTTGTTTACCTACAGCTCTTAAGCCCCTCTTGCTAGCATGTTTGACCACACCCCATTTTATGCGCACCGCAGGTCACTATCTCCCTGAAATGTTTTTCATTCTCAAGTTCAAAAGTTGGGAGATATGTAAGGCTAAGGCTTAAATGATCTGGCAAGGCTTCTGTGAAGTATTATTTATATTATATGGGATTTATATAGCCCCAACAGTTTGCACAGAGCTTTACAATATAAAGGGAGATGGTACAGCAACAATACAATTCAATACAGGGTTAGGAGGGTTCCTGTGAACTTACAATCTAATAGGGAGAGGCTAGTGAAACAGAAGGTAGTAACTGTGAGGGATCAAACAAAAAAAGAGAATAAAGAGAGATGTGACCTGACACATCCGTAATAACAAACCTCCATCCCTAAGAAACATATATAAAACAAGGAAAACAGATTGGGACTTTAAATGAGGGATGTCAATGCCGTAAACAATGCATAGGTATCAATAATTTATTGTTCAGTCACATATATTAACATGAATGATAAAAAATACCTAATATGTATATTCTGGATACATTTTAAAACCATGTGCAAGAACTGGTGAATAGATACAAAGACAATATATACAAAATTGGCATAGAATAAATGGTTAGTACATAAATAGCAAGCACAAGCCAGTGGAACAAAAAGATGAATCATACTTGTCTGTGCACCCTGTAAACTCTTAGGCCCCATACTCACGAGCAAACATGTCTGCTGAAACTGGCCCGCAGGCCAGTTTCAGCAGACATGTTTGGTCGTGTGTGGGCGCGAGCGGGCCGAATTCCAGCAAACATTTGCCCGCCGGGCCTTTTCCCAGCAGACAAATATTCCTGGACTTGTTTTAAAACAGCCCGCTGGAATTCAGCCCGCTCGGACATGTACGGTCGTCAGTACAGACCTACCGTACATGTCCAGCCGCCCGCCGTGCCTCGCATGCGTCGAATGACTTCGACGCATGCGTGGAAGCATTTTAAAGGCGGGCCGCCCACGTCGCCGCGTCATTGTCGCGGCGACACCGCGTCATCGACGCGGCGACACCGCGGACACGCCCCGCGTATTGTTTACGCGCGGACTTCTGTACGATGGTGTGTACAACCATCGTACAGAAGCCCTCTGGCAGACATGTATGGTGAAAACGGTCCGACGGACCGCTTTCACCATACATGTTTGTCCGTGTGTACCCGGCCTTAGAGTTTCATGGCTCACCACCAATCGTCAGGAGTTAGATGCCAATGGTAGACTATAAAAATCATCAAAAAATATATGTTATTAAATCTTCCTCTAAGGGGGAGAATTAATAGGGGGCAAAGGGTCTGTTACTTAGAAATTAGGCTCCAAACCCCCGCCCAGCCTGTTGAAAGGGAAGCAAGGGGTCCCCAGACAAAATGTCTGGTTCGCGGCTGAGGCAGAAATCTCTCCCAGATCGAGGGAACAGATACAGTATAACCAGGTGAACAGTCTGGGAAGGTGTAACAATGAAAGACATAAAAATAAAATAAATGAATTGGAAAATATAGCACAATGTATGAAGAACGGAATAAGGACCAGTAGGAAGATGAATAAAAAGCTGGCTGGATCTAGGCTGATGTTCGCACCTATACATTTAAATAGACTGATGTAGGGGTGGAGTTTGGGCACTGGGAGGACCTGATAATGCAGAAAGTGCAAACAGAGTGACATAGATTGATAAATGAGTGGGCCCTTTCCCAATGGCCGGGAGTGGTTGACAAGAAGCAATGAGAAAACAAAAAACAATAAAGAAATGTAAAAATTAAGAAAAGATATACAATAAATGGGTAATAATGAAACAATCATAAGTCCGAAAAAATTTAACAAATAGTAGAATGTGTACATGAACTGGGAATGATGAAAAATAAATAAAATAATTACATATATTTAATAAAAAAAAAATTGTAAATGATAGAAAAAAAATGAATATATGAAAACTGAGAAAATGTAAAAATAAAAATAAAAAAAGTATATATTTTTCATAAATGATGAACAAAATATATATAAAAACAACACAATTGATAAACAAACTTGTCATAAAATTACACCTATATTGGTCTTAATTATTATTATTTATAGTGTGTCTGAGGAAGTTGTTGTGGTAAAACTTTAAAACTTAGTGGTTTACTTGAAGGTGTTGAACTGGTGGATCCAGTAAATTTCAGTTTACATCACATTGTAAATCTGTTTTAATTTTTAGAATGAGGGTTTTGAGCTATGATTACTGCTATATTGATTTTTGTCATGGTGATTGGAGAAGTGATGAAAGACATTGCACTGTGATCTAAAAACACTTTCCTGATATTACAGTTTTTAGTCCAAAGCTTCCATCTAGCCTCTGTTCAGGCTTTCTGTGTTATGTTATCCTGTTATTGTGCCAATTTGTTGATCAAGGTCAACTATATTTTTAATTGTTATCTTTGTCTTTTTTCCACTTTTTTTAAATGGACCATTTTTCATTCAGTCAGTACAATGATGGACTTTATATATTTTTCTATTTCTGTGTACTATATGGTCCTCCCTTGATTAGGTAATCATTTGGTATTTTTACTAGTTAAGGCCTAGATAACAAATGCACACAACATGGACATTGTTATGTGATAAACTATATCTGTACTTTAACTATGATAATTTGAGTTGCTAGATTAGACTTTATACAACACTACTATATTGTATCAACTATTCCTTACACTATGTTGTTTTCATATGGATTACTATATATCTTAGATTATTATATGATTTTATTTTGATGTTTTTAATGTTAGACGTGAGAAATGGAGAATTCCCTCCCCAAACAGTGATCACACATCTGATGTGTGCTGTTTTATATCTACCTCTGATGAAGGTGGTATGGAAACTGGGAGGTGCTTTGTACTTTGGAAATCTATTTACACTTTAAAACTTGAAAGTACCTAACCAGTTTTGATCCTCTAACTTCAGAAGCCTCAAATCCAGAATAGTTTGTAGCCAATGCATTTGGAAGTCCCAACTTGCAATCTTGTGGGTCAGTGACTCAATAATTAGTGAAGCTGGAAGATGAGGATCAAAAGCCAGCAACATTGTATATATTAAACACAAAAAATGTATTGATTGTAATTATATTTAGAATATAGTGGAAGTCCACCTTAACACTAAAATTTCAAAAAAATCTACAGGCATCCACGATCTAAGATTAACTTTTCTAGCCTTGTAAAGAAGAAATTGCTATGCATACCTTTTTTTAAGCCGGTCCGGTCTCCAGCGGTGGAAGCCCTGCAGAGGAGACAGCCGACAACGGCTGGGAAATTAATTAAAAGTGACATCTCCCCCGTAGAGTTACTGTGGGGTTTCCGTTGTCGGCTGCCTCCACAGAGAAGCTGCTGCTGACAGCTCAGCATGGGACCGGAACGGCTTCAAAAAAGGTAAGTATAGCAATTTGTTCTTTACAGGGCTTGATAGGTTAGTCTTGGATCATAGAAGCCTGTAGATTTAGAGATTTTAGTGTTTTGCCTCGTACACGCGACCGTTTTTCACGACGAGAAAACTGCAATTTTTTATATTGGTCGAGAAAACCGGTTGTGTATATGCACCCTAGCAGTTTTCTCAATGAAAAAACTGCCCGCCAAAATATTTAAACCAGCTCTCTTTTTTTCTCGTCATGTTTCATGTGAGTCTTTTTCTCGTCACGAAAAACGCTTGTGTGTATGCTTTTCCGAGGGGAAAAAAAAAGCGCATGCTCAGAATCAAGTATGCAGCCCAAAGGGTGTCGCCATTTCAAAGAAAAATTCCCCTTTATAGTCCCGTCGTACGTGTTGTACGTTACCACGCTTTGGTCGGACATTTTTTTGCATGAACCTGTGTATGCAAGTCAGGCTGGAGAGGAATCACATCGTGAAAAACTATGGGTTTTTGAACGTCGGGAAAAACGATGGTGTGTACGCAGCATTAGGGTGGACTTCTACTTTAAGAAAGTGCTGTGTGAGTAAAGATAAGTGACAAGGGCAGAGGTATAGGTAAGTGGGTTTAAAACAAGGACCAAAAATTTAGTATATTGCAGCTTGCCAGTCCTTAGATATACGTTTATCTAGTGATTCTGCTAGTAACACAATTCTTGTCCTAGGGTGACAATGCTCACCCACCAATTTATGGAAGAGCAGCATTGTCACTGTAAGGCAGGAAATATGCTCAGATTACAGAGCACACACCCTTTTCCTCATCTCCATAATAGACGGAGAAATGTTCTGTAGTTCAAAGAGAGAGCAGGACAGGACTTACCGTATATCATTGTTTCAAAATAGACTGCAAAATGACACAGGGAAACCTTGGATTTCTGCCAGGTTTAATAGCTATTTTTCACTCAAATAGATATATTAAAACATTTCCTATGATATATTTAAAAGGGAGCAAAAAGGAAAACCTTATTGTTAGTGTTAACATAAACTTCTACTGTGTTTTGCTGGCTGGGCTTTGTTTATTGTTTTTTTGGAACTGACAATCACTTTAACATACTTATATGTATGTTTTGAAAATGTGCTTTAGTTCATGAATGAAAAGTAACAGCTTCTCTATTTTATTCACAGGGAGTTGGAAAAAACAAGATAGTTGATCAATTTCTTCATTTATTAAACCGACCACGTGAATATTTACAGTTACACAGGTGGGTATAGCAAGCTCTAAGGTTATTATGTTGTGTTCAGCAACTATCACTAGCCTGGCATCTCACTTCATTAAACTGCTTTTAATGCATAATAAAATGGTTTCAATATGCAGTTGATGTTGTAGAGACAGAAAGCAATCTGTAATGTGCACTGTATCTATTTAAAGTGATTATAAACCTCAGACATGAAATATGAACAAAACATATCCCTCTATAGTGTGCACTTGTCTCAATCCAGAACACAAGTGTCATTTCTGTTTGCTGCCACATTTCTCTGCTATGTGCATGAGTTTTGACAAGTTTTCCTGACACCGAGGGAAAAAAGGTGACAGGAGGGACCTCCAGCACACAGCCTGTGATGAACAGCCTTAGCTTCCTGTATGCTGTGTGGTAGAGAAGAAAAGCCTGCATCTAAACAGGTACAACGTATGCAGGTCAAAGGAAACAGAAAGTGAAGTAAAACTTAGCACGGTAAATTGTAATAACATTTTATATAAACAATGAAATACCACTCACATTATTCAAACTTGTATGCAGCTATATCATTATGAATGATGAACAACAGTTGTGACAGCCTTTCTCCAACACAGCCAAATCTTCTGGATCATCAGCTGAATGTCTTGTATGCAGCCCAAGCTGCTTCCTCTGATCATCTCAGCCTATGAGCAGAAAGGCAAAGGGAAGGAGGAGGCACACTGATGGCTGCACTGACAGTTTTACACTGACAGGCACCGGGGTCAGAGCAGGAGACCAGCAGACTTTGAACCTTCTATGTGCAGTTTAAAGCGGAGTTCCACCCATTTAAAAGTCAGCAGCTACAAAAAGTGTAGCTGCTGACTTTTACTAATCAGATACTCGCCTGTCCCATGGTCTAGCGATGCAGACGCACAAAGCCTCCCTCCTCTCCGCGGCACCGGCATTCTAACTGTGGGAGCCCAGCTGTTGCTTCACAGCCAGGTGCTGTGAATGGCCGGGCAATCTTCTGGGACCTGTGACGTGTCCCAGAAGTTTGCAGGGAGGTAGAGGTGAACTTCCTTCCGGCGCCAGGGTTGCAAATGGGAGCTTGGTGCCTGTAAAAACTGGGTACCCCCCTTCCCCAAAAAAATTACATGCCAAATGTGGCATGTTAGGGGGTCGCCAGCACTTAAAGCCATATTTGCATTTTTGGGTGGAACTCCGCTTTAAGTGCAACTTCTGTCTGCTGTTTTGGTCCTCTGTTTTAATCACTTCTGACAATTTTTCCTGACACAAAGAGGAAAAAGGTGACAGGCAGGGATCGCCAGCTGTTTGAAAGTCTTAGCTCTGTTCTTGTGTGCTTTATGAATGGGAAGTGTCGCTTCCCAATCAGCTCTTAGAGCTCTCCTCGCTGGGCTCTGCAGAGTGTAACTCCAGCTCTCTGCCCCCTTTTTTTTTGTGACAGCTCAGACAAGCTTTATAAAGTCTGCATGTTAAATGCAAGTAGGGAAGAGAAGATCAGGCACAACTTATGTAAGGAGGATTTGTTTCATCTCTGTATCACCTGAGGCTATTCACTTCACTGGGTATATGTAAGGGTTTACAACCACTTTAAGCTGTTGTGAAAACAGAGAGAAATGAAAAGAATTTCCACTATGCCTTTAATAATTTCCAGAATTTGAGAACACATCAGGTTTCTATGGTAGTGAGCCCTTGTAGAAACCCAACTTGGGGTTCCCCAGGGCGTGGAGTCTAAGCCATTTTGAGTACTATCACATGACCATGAGAGTGACATCACAAATCCCAGTATCATGCAATTTGTTTGCTGGCTGTAGAAAAGCTGCAATGAAGCACTGGGAGGTGAGAATAACTGGAGATGGGGGCTTTACAAACACAAACTCACTTTACCCTGCATGGACAAGGTGACATTGTTTCTGTAACAATCAATTCATAATTCCTATGCCATTACAATACTATAGCAGGAGCAGGAGAAAGTCACAGGAAGAGAGATAACAAAATTCTACACATATATGTGCCCAGTTCAAATTTCATGAATTGGGTTTACATACATTTTAAAAAACATTATTAAAAGTTATAATACATAATGTACTAGCAGTAGAGCAGTTGCCTCAATACTAAAAACATCAGATAAACAAATATTAAAGAGGAACTGCAGTCTGCTCACATAATTTGTAATAAAAACATCTTTGCCATTCTGAAGCTTCACAATATGCATCATATTTTATATATACTGTGATTCTGTACTTGCCAAATATGCTGCAGAAATCTCCCTCTACTGAGTCTGGCTGCAACCATTTTAACTGTGGGCAGCTGAAGCTGCTGCCTGTTCACTTCCTGGATTTACACAGAGAGGAAAACCTCCAGCTCTGCTGCTTTCATTAGCCCTCTTATGACTTATCCCCCCCCCTTCCTGGCAAACTCTCACAAGAGTGAGAGAAAGAGCTGTGCATGATGTCATAAGCCTAGGCTTTTTACCACATAAGAAGCAAGAAGTGGGCTGTATAAGGTATTTACTGGCAAAAAATATATATATTTTACTATCCAAAGTTAAAACAACAAGGACAGAAGATTTAATAGATAGAAAGTTGAAAAAAATGTCTGAAGTTCCACTTTAAATAGCTAATCAACAAAACTACAGAACATTATAATCAAATAGATGTCATTAACCTTATACCATATGTACTCGAGTATAAGCCGAGTTTTTCAGCACATTTTTTTTGTGCTGAAAATGTCCCCCCGCGTCTTATATTCGAGTCACCTTTTTGTGCCTGATCTCTCGGAGTTTGGGGACCTGGTACCGGCTGGCCGTAGGTCCCCTGGACCCCAAACTTGGCACACATGTAGGCCCACTCTTCCACTACAAGTGTGCAAAGTTTATAGGCCAGAGAGCACCAATTTTTCAAAGCCGGTCACCCCCTTCCATAGACTACCATGTTAAACAGTCATTTCTCCAGTGACTTTGGGGACCCAGTAACGGCCGGTCGTAGGTCTTTTGTTTTGGCACACATGTAGCACAATTTCTCCTCTATAAGTGTGCAAAGTTTGTTGTCTGGGGGACCTAAGGCTGGGGAGCACCGATTTTTCAATGCCAGGCACCCCTTCCATAGACTCCCATGTTAAACTTCAGTCTAGTCATGGGCACAGTGAGGCATGGGCACAGTGAGGTAAAGTGAGGCATGCAGCTGGACACCCTAGGCGTATACTCGAGTCAATAAGTTTTCCCAGTTTTTTGTGGTAAAATTAGGTGCCTCGGCTTATATTTGGGTCGGCTTATACTCGAGTATATATGGGGTGTGTGTGTGTGTGTGTGTGTGTGTGTGTATATATATATATTTTTTTTTGTGCAGTAATTTAGAACATTGCTAATGCTGAATAGAAACTATATTTTCACCCATAAAGTTGAACACATTTTAGCTTTGCTTTCATGATCCATGTCTGTTATTAGCCTAGCAAAATCTCACTTTTCTTACAGCTAAGATCTGATTTATTATTGATATTTTAGGATTAACTCTGCAGGGACATGTAAACAAACAAAGAAAACAAAATTATATCATGAAAACTATGCACTGAGCACTTAAAATATATTTATTGATTGTACTGTTTCTCAGGAGCTGTACTTAATATTTCATAGATCTTTTGTCCCAGTGCTATGCTAAAAAGTCTCCATACTTTAAAAAGATTGTTGAGGACATAATATACTCCTTATGTCATTATCCCTAGACATTAAAAAAAAAGCATGCTATTCCACATTAATCCTGGATGGACAAGTTCCTTCTTTTTCTTTCTTTATTTTACTTTACTCTTTTCTTTATTTTCCTTGAATCTCCCTTTAATCATTTTAGTTGTTAGATTTACAGATCCTTGGTTTAGAATAAACAGTATTGCTGTTCTGAAGTACTTTAGGGTGATACTGTAAGAGGAAGGCTACAATACCTTGGGTCTAATTTAACGAACAGCCGTGCTGTTCCAGATGGATGCAAAATGTTCTCACTTGCTTGTCGATACATGTGCTATTAGTAAGCTTGTTTTCTAAACCGATGGACATCTTCACTCACTTTACCTGCTATGTAACTGCCTTTTGTGATGTACCGAAGGTCTCTTAGATGTTCTTTGTACATCGATCTTTTGGCTACCTCTTTGAATTATGACGGAACTATGTTACCGTGATATGTTTGGCTCCTAACCTTGTAATTATTTTTTTTTGAAACATTTAGAAATATGATTGAAACAGAAAAAAAAACATTATTTTCCCTCTCGTGGCCCTACCTGTTTTATATTCTGCAGTGGTGGCAATTTGGACCAGTGTTTAGTAACCCTGTTGCTACCTTTTATTAATCTCTTAAAGTACATGCTCATCCATTCAGAGAAGCTTTGAATATAGCGTAGTTTATAGTTTATGCAGATGATGCTATACTTTTTATCGCTAACCTCCTCATCACCCTACCTAATCTAATCATCCTCCAGTCACAGTTAGGCAAAAAAATTTAACACTTACAGTGTCTTAGTTGGGTCATATTGCAGCCAAAAACTAGAATATCTCTTACAAGTGCTACCATTTAGAGTCTGCCCAAATATACTTTAAATTCAGTGATGGCAGATCTTCCAATCTATATGGAAACACCGAAACTAACTGACACACTGCCACCAACACCTATACTGCCACTAAAAATGACATCTACACTCACTATGTTAGGCAAAGCATTAGGGCCCTTTCACACGGAGCGGATCCGTATTGATCCGCCCCGTGTGTGTCCGTCGGCTCAGCGGGGATCATCCGTAAATCCCCGCTGAGCTGTCGGCAGACAGGGCGGTCCCCGCACACTGTGCAGAGACCGCCCTGTCTTTCCTCCGCTCTCCCCTATGGGGAATCGGATGAATACGGACCGTGTGTCCGTATTCATCCAATCCGTTCCACGGAACGGAAGAAAAATAGGGGTTTCTTCCGTCCGCAAAAGCAGATCTTTGCGGATGCGGATGTTTGCGGACGTTAGCGGATGCATCATCCGCTAACGTCTGCAATCACATAGGGATACATTACAAGTCCGTATACGTGTGAAAGGGCCCTAAAACGAATTAATCTTTATTTATTTTTTTTCTTTTGTACTGGCTTCTCTAGTGTATCTATTCCTCCTTGCTAGCAGACAATACTATTGTCTCTCCTTCTTACTGAGAATAGATGACACAGCAGCAGCTGCAGAATGAACGAATGAATGATCACTCTCATAGCCAATCAGAGGCGATCATCATGATCATAATCCGGTTCCTCTGGGTCCCTATCATTAGTAGAGACCCAATGGCCTGGTCTCAGTGCAGGTAGAGCGCAATGGAGCATGCTCCCAGCACAAACACACAAACAGATATATACGGAGTCCAGGTTTAACCACCTCAATTTTAGATACTTTCACCCTTTGCCTGCCCAGGCCAATTTTCAGATTTCAGTGCTGTCACACTTTGAATGACAATTACTCTATCATGCAACACTGTACCCAAAATTAAATGTTTCCTTTTTTTGAGATAGATAGAGCTTTCTTTTGGTGGTATTTAATCACCACTAGGTTGTTTTTCTTTTTTTGCAAAATACACCAAAAATTCTGCAAAATAACATATTTTTCTAATAATCTTTCTTCTTACATTTGGGACCAAATGTATTCTGCTACATTTCTTGCAAAAACAACCAGAATCAGTGTTTATTATTTGGTATGTGTGAAAGTTATAAAGTCTACAAATATGGTGTGTGTGTGTGTGTGTGTGTGTGTGTATATATATATATATATATATATATATATATATATATATATATATATATATATACACACAGTATCTCACAAAAGTGAGTACATCCCTCACATTTTTGTAAATATTTTATTATATATTTTCATGTAACAAAATGCAGGAATGTCACTTTGCTACAATGTAAAGTAGTGAGTGTACAGCTTGTATAACAGTGTAAATTTGCTTTCCCCTCAAAATGACTCAACACACTTGCCTAAACTGCTGGCAACAAAAGTGAATACACCCCTAAGATAAAATGTCCAAATTGGGCCCAAAGTGTCAATATTTTGTGTGGCCACCATTATTTCTTTATCGTACACCACGGGACACAGAGCCATTCATTACATAATGGGTTAAGGGTCACCAGCAGTGTTTGAACACTGGCACAACCAATTGAAGACAGTTCCCCTCCATATAACCCCACCCATCAGGGAAGTTTTTTCGCCAGTGTCTAAAGGTGTTGGATGCGTGGAGGATGTGCTAAGGAAAGCTCTGCCAAAGAGACCCTCTGGGGGTAAAAAAGAGCTATGCTTTTGGATCCATCCAAAACGCCAAATAAATTACACTGAAACTGGATGGGATCCATGCCTCATGCACAAGGCGTCGCCTGTAATGTCTCTCTTCGGAGGACTAGGCTGTAGGGTCCAGCACTTTCGCTATATACACTAAAAGGCCTGGTAAGAGTCTTTTACAAGGCCCAGGGGAGAGGTCTCCTTTAAATAGGAACCCATATCTCTGAAGGTTGGCACACAAAGCCCGCTGTGATGGGTGAAGATTGGTGCTGTCTGAATTTTTTCAGCAGAAAAACCTGCAGCGGGGTTAAATGTAAGAGGAAAAAGAAATCATAAGAACAATCTTAAGGACCTTTTTCCAATTTTGAGTAGGGTGTTTTCTGTTTTTTGGCCACTAGTGGGAGTAAAGAGCTGAGTTTTTTACTCACCACGCTCTATACAGTGTCAGATCCGGCAGGACAAGCAAACTTCCTCCACTGCAGAGCTCTGCATAAGGATGGCCACCGTTTCTCTCCTCCAAATGCTGGGTAAGGAAAGCCCAGCACAGTCCGAATAAGCAGGGGGAAGCTTCCCCTCGTCCCAGGACAGCCGTCATTGTGCCCTAGGTCGCACGGGGGCACGCTTTATCGGCGGCGGAGGAGGGAGATTGCGAGCGTGCTCGTGCGCCCACACGGATGTGAGCACGCCGGTTTGAAAGATGGAGCTTAATACAGGAGCCATAAAGGAATCTTGGAGGCTCTCAGCTTTTCCTTTGGGACACAGCAGCATTTAGGGGGCACGTAAGCTCTATGTGGTTGGTGGGGCACTACCAAGAGAGACACCTACTCTATGGCATTAAACTGTGTGTTTAAGTTGCATACTTTATGTAGATTGCTAAACTGAGCACAGTAGTATATGCATTGTGGTACCTCGGCTTGTTGCTTGGTAATATGTTTTCCCTTAGAAAGAATTCAGGGACTAAGAAAGACGAGAAAGCACCACCGCCTGAGACAGGGGGCTCTAGCCGTGCCTGCACGGTACCTTCCTCCCCTGTAAATTTTGACATACCTGTACAGGAGGAGCCATTGCCACTATCAGGGGTAACAATTTCTCCGGTGGCACCTGGGCCTCCATATGTCACTGAGGACACTTTACCGGAGCCCTGGAAAAATTAGAAGGCAAGATCGCTACGCTAATCGCAAAGTCCTCGCAAAAGGACAAAAAGCGAATCAGATCTCCTTCGGTGGTTTTAGATCCCCTTTCAGAAAAATCTGAAGAGAATGAGGATGAGGTAACACCTACAGATGACAGGGATGGGGAGTCAGATGGATCAGGGATATCAGAGGAACCCTTCTCTGCTTCACAGATGCTAAGGTCACAGGTACAATGTTATGCTGAAACAGTGCGTACTGCATTCAGGTTGCTCTCGTTGGAGTTAACTGAATCACCTGTCTCCTCCCTGGGTTCATTAAAATCCCTGTAGGGTGCATGCTCTTTTCCGGTTCATCCGTTAAAAAAGTTAGTCTACGCAGACTGGCAACATCCAGATAAGCGTTTCTCACCTCCTAAGAAGTTCAACCACAAACAAATAAACAAACAAAATAAAAAACACAGTACAGACCCATACACCCAACTCTGTACCCACAGTTGATCCAGAGGAAGGCAAAAACCCCAGCAGAGCATGATCCAATTTGCTACAGCAGGGGAAAAAATGTCTTCCTGATCGCCCGAGAGCTAATCGGATTTACCCTGGATCGTTAGAATGATTTTTATAAAGGATTGTTGAAACATATCAACAGAGACAAATATTATATGTACTTATTTATTTACAATCCATTCATGGCTAGGAAATTTTGTCAAGACAGTCCACTGAACCATATGTTTTCTTCTGAAAGTTTACTTTTCCCTAGGTCGTCTTTCAGGACAGCACCTTAGAGAGATCCTGGCTCCTCCCCTTCTAGGAAACACCGCCTTCCTTCAGACTTTAAAGCCTCATCCTCCCTCTGGCCCTTCAGTTATGGTGTTTCCTCCGGTGGGGAGACACCGCTGGGGAACCAGGGCTGTTAGCTGGGGAGGCTAAGGCAGTTTTTCAGAGAAGGGCAGGATCCAGGAGGTGCCTGGTATTTATGCTCTATATTCTCATTTTTTTTTTAAAAACATTCTTTTTTCGAATTTGGCGCCAGGTAGAAACAAGTGTGTTTGCTTACCTGTAGAGGCGCCGTGCATCCCAAGCGCACTTTGGGGAAAGATGGCAGCTGGGAGGTCCGCTTTTTCGCGCGCCTAGGGTGGCACTGTGTGCTGGATCCACTCCTCCTCCACTTCAGCCTGGAGCTCAGTGGCTGCGACGGACGGCGGGTGACGTCAGTTCCGGCGGAGGAGGCGGGTCTGACACACGAGGCCGCGTCTTCCGGTTCCGGACGCGGCCTAGAAAGGTGGACCGCGCACTTGGCTGGTGCGGTCACCGATTCTGCTGTAGGGACAGCGCTTATCAGACCGGAGGCCACCGTTTGCTTTGCGGGAGGATGTCGGAGGCAGAGGCTTCTAAAACCGCTCCTGGAGAAAAGGACACCAGCCAAGCTAAGGTCAGTGGATCCCTCGGGTGGTGCTCCCTGACTCACAAAACCCCTGTTAGCTCCACAGAGGTGTTTTTTCCCTGCCTGGTGGTCGGTGGGGGTGGAGTGGGTCCCTGGTGGTGGTCGGTCCTGGGGATTAGGCACTCCTGGTGTCCCCTGTTATTTTAGCTGGGAGGTTCTGACTAACGCTGCTGCTCTCTGTTTTTTCTTTTTCTCTGGTTTCAGAAATACACCAGCAAATCGCTCCATGGCAGGAAAAAGTGCCCTGTCTGCAGAACCACATTAGGGGAGACTTGGGACAAAACTCTCTGTAGGGGGTGTATGGATGCAGTAATGAGAGAGCAGGCAGCAGAACAGGGGGTAGATCTGGCGGCCTCAGTTAAGGAGCTTTCAAGCACCTTTCAATCGTTCAAATCTCTGTTTACTAATTTGCAGTTGCCCCAGAGCACCCCTCCCCCAGTGCAACAGGCGGTTTCACCTGATCCACCGGAAACCCTCACCATTAGTGCGGAGAAACCGGTAGGGTCTGCAGAGGAAGTTGAGGAAGAAGCAGGCAGCGCTCCTTCTGATTCTCAAGAAGAATCGGATGGAGAGGGGATGGACGGGGAGTCCACAAAATCCTCTCGTTACAAGCTATCTCTGGAGGAGGTGGAGGAGCTCTTAGGAGCTATCCACACCACCCTAGGGATTCAGGAGGAAAGGAAAACGCTGTCCCTGCACGATCAAATGTACAGGGGCTTGGGGGAACAAAAAAGAAAAGTGTTCCCAGTCCATGACGTTCTGGTCGACGCCATCAAGAGGGAATGGCAAGACCCAGAAAGGAAACCTTTTTTCTCAAAGGTTTTAAAAAGAAGATTTCCTTTTGAAGAGGGAGAAACTCTAATTTGGAACAAGTCGCCTAAACTTGATGCGGCTTTTTCCCAGGTCTCTAGACATACGGACCTGGCCTTTGAGGATATGGGGGTACTCTCTGATCCCATGGATAAGAGGATGGATTCCCTTTTAAAGAAGACCTGGGATTCTTCTCAGGGTAATCTTAAGCCCGCTATGGCGGCTACAGTGGTAGCCCGCAATTTGGAGTATTGGCTGACTCAAATCAAGGCGCACATCGAGGCGGGTACAGCAAAGGAGACGATTCTTTCCTCTTTCCCCACTATCCTAATGGGGGTGGCTTATTTGGCAGACGCCTCGGCGGAATCTATACATATGTCCGCAAGGTCTGCAGCACTGTGCAACTCTGCTAGAAGAGCCTTATGGCTCAAAACGTGGCAGGGAGACAGTGCTTCCAAAGTCAAGCTTTGTGGTATCCCCCTTACAGGGGATTTGCTGTTTGGGCCTGGCTTGGAGGCAGTCCTAGACCGGACTGCCGACAAAAAGAAGGCGTTCCCCGTTAAAAAGAAATTTGGGGAACAATCTAAAAAGAAGTTTAGTTTTCGAGGGAAACAAGAAACACCCAGGTCATCTTTCCAAAAGAGAGGTTGGGGTCAGAGAGGGAAGGGCCGAGGAGGGGCTATTTTTCGCCCTCCTGAACCCCCCAAAAAGACCCAGTGACAACCCAAAAGTGGGAGGAAGATTGGGGGTCTTCCTCCCACAATGGGAGATGATTTCCTCCAATCAGTACATCTTGGGAATCATCCGAAAGGGTTACAGGCTGGAATTCTCGACCCCTCCCCCCCTCAGACTGTTAGTTACCAATCTTCCAAAGTGCGCGGAAAAATCTTCGGCCCTCCTCTCTTCCCTTCAGGAATTGGAAGAGCAGCAGGTGGTGGTACAAGTACCGACCAAAGAAATAGGCGGGGGCTTTTACTCCCACATCTTTGTGGTCCGCAAGCCCTCGGGGAAGTTCAGGCTTATCCTCAACCTGAAACCCCTAAATGTCTCGATCAGGTACAAGAGATTCCGAATGGATTCGATCTATTCGGTAAAAACTCTTCTCCCGCCACACTGCTTCATGGCTTCGATAGATTTAAAGGATGCGTACCTGCACATCCCCATAGCGGAGGACCATCAGAGGTTCCTGAGGCTAGCTATAAACACAGGGGAAGAGGTACTGCACCTACAATTCAAAGCCCTTCCTTTCGGCTTGTCATCTTCCCCCCGCATATATACCAAGGTGATGGCAGAGGTTTTGGCTTTCCTGCGACTCAGGGGAATCCTAATAGTCGCATATCTGGACGACCTACTCTTATTCGCTCCTTCCCCAGAGCAATTGAACCGGGACTTGCAGTCAACCAGAGACATTCTGGAGGACTTAGGTTGGCTCATAAATTCAGAGAAATCCAACCTAATCCCGTCACAGAGGGTGTCCTTCCTGGGATTTGTTTTGGATTCGACAGAACAGAGGGTTTTCCTTCCCCCAGAAAAAGTTCAAAAGGTGGACAAGGCCATGCTGTTTTTGCAGGGCAGCGGCCAGGTCTCTATAAGGAAGGCCATGTCCGCCCTGGGGTTGCTGACCTCCACTCTTCCAGCAGTGCAGTGGGCGGGTCTTCATTTCCGTCCTCTTCAACTTTTTATCTTGAAGGTCTGGGACCACAGTCAGGAGTCACTGGATTCCCTAGTGTCGGTTCCAAGTCAGGTCAAGCGGTCTCTCTGGTGGTGGAGAAGGGGAGCAAACTTATCCCAGGGCCTGGAGTGGGTGCTACCAATTTCCAGAACAGTCACAACCGATGCCAGCAGCACAGGTTGGGGAGCACACCTGGGTTCCCGCTGGGTGCAGGGCACCTGGGAAACAGTGGACGCAGTGAAGTCCTCCAATTGGAGAGAGTTGAGGGCAGTTTCTCTGGCCCTGGTCTCGTTCCAGAAAGAACTTCAGGGTCACCATGTACGAATTCGTACAGACAACTCCTCGGCAGTGGCCTACGTCAACAGACAGGGGGGTACAAGGTGCTGCTCCCTTTGGCTGTTGGCGGAAACCATTCTCAGGTGGGCCCAGATCAATGTTCTGTCCCTGACAGCCTTGCATCTAAAGGGGGATCAAAATCTGTTGGCAGATTTCCTCAGCAGGACAACGCTGAGGGAGGGCGATTGGTCCCTGAATCAGGAGATTTTCAGGGTGATAGTCCAGAGGTGGGGGTTACCATGCGTGGACCTATTTGCCTCCAAACAGAATGCCAAAGTGGACCTCTTCTTTTCTCTAAGCAGGTACGATGGAGCTTTAGGGATAGATGCACTAGCTCAGAAATGGACATTTTCCAGGTGCTATGCTTTCCCCCCTCTGGTTCTAATTCCTGCTGTATTGAGGAAGTTTCAACAAGAGAACACAACCTTAATTCTAATTGCCCCACATTGGCCCAGGAGACCGTGGTTTTCAATTCTAAAGAACTTGGCTGTAGAACCCCCCTGGCTTCTACCAGTTCGAGACGACCTTCTCACTCAGGGTCCAGTCTGCTGCCCTCATGTGGACAGGTGGAACCTTGCAGCCTGGTTTCTGAGGAGGAACTGCTAAGGGGCAAAGGGTTTTCAGATCGCCTGGTTGCGACTCTCCTAAATTGTAGGAAAAAAGAAACGCAAAACATCTATCGTAAGGTGTGGAGTCGGTTCAACTCCTGGTGCTCAGAAAGCTCCTTTAGTGTTCACAGTTCTGTAGCGGTACTAGAATTCCTTCAGGCTGGGGCGGATAAGGGATTAGCTCTCAGTACCTTAAAGGGACAGGTGTCGGCCCTGAGTGTCTTTTTGGAGAAAAATCTTGCAGCGGATCCCTGGATAGTGAGATTTTTTAAAGCTTTGAGTAGGCAGAGACCAGTTGGTGTTGCCTCTTTTCCCGTGTGGGATCTCTCCTTAGTTTTGCAGGCCCTTACAGGTGATCCTTTTGAACCATTGGGATCCTGCACCTTGAGGTTGATTACTCTCAAGACGGCTTTTTTAGTAGCAATTACGACGGCACGACGAGTAAGTGAACTCGAGGCCCTCTCAATTAGAACTCCGTTTTTTCAAGTTTTTCCGGATCGTATTGTTTTTAAGACAGATCCGGCCTTTTTGCCAAAGGTGGCCTCAAAATTTCACAGAGGCCAGGAAATTATTCTACCTACATTTTGTTCAAACCCGGTGAGGGAAAAAGAATTTGTTTTTCACAACTTAGATGTAAGGAGGTGCGTCCTTCAATATTTGGAGTGCACCAAACAGTTTAGGAAGTCGGATTCCCTTTTTGTTTTATTTTCAGGGGCCAGAAAGGGTTCTAGAGCCTCCAGACGTACTATAGCAAGTTGGATTAGAGCAGCTATTAGTCAGGCTTATGTGATAGGGGGATTAGAGCCTCCAGTGGGAGTCAGGGCACATTCTACCAGAGCAGTTGCGACTTCGCAAGCGGAATGGGCTGGTGCTTCTCCGGAGCAGATCTGCAGAGCAGCGACTTGGTCAAGTTTTGCTACATTCGTAAAGCACTACAGACTAGACCTGCTGTCAGCACAAGACCAAGCCTTTGGTCGTAAAGTGTTACAGGCAGTAGTCCCACCCTAAGGTAAGGTGCTCGCTTATCCTCTCTAAGGTGCTGTCCTGAAAGACGACCTAGGGAAAAATGGAGTTACTTACCGGTAACGTCCTTTTCCAGGAGTCTTTCAGGACAGCACCGTTACCCACCCAGGGTTTGAAGATTGGAGAACTCATCACATAAGGACGTCAGGTAAGATAAGAAATTGTTGTATGACGTTGTCTTGTGTCTCCCCAGTTGGCCGGAGGTACTCTTGAAGAACTGAAGGGCCAGAGGGAGGATGAGGCTTTAAAGTCTGAAGGAAGGCGGTGTTTCCTAGAAGGGGAGGAGCCAGGATCTCTCTAAGGTGCTGTCCTGAAAGACTCCTGGAAAAGGACGTTACCGGTAAGTAACTCCATTTTTTCAGAAGCTGGTGTCTGACGATCAGGAAGGGGGCAGTGAAACCAACTGCCGAAGAACACAGTCATTAAAGCTAGTAGCCTCCATTCGTTTTCCACAGAAAAGGGCAGGTTCGCCTGACCGAACATGATGAAGACTAGCATTCTTTATCCTATGGAGGAAGAGTTTTCCAATAAGTGGAGTCTGCCTTCTGTAGTTGCAGCTATTTCTTGTATAAATAAGAACCTGACTTGTCCAGTGGATAACATACAGGTGTTTAAAGATCTTTGGAAAATAAGTTGAAATCTTTACTAAAATCCTCCTTCCTTCTGGCCGGTTCAGTTGCCCAACCTGCTGTAGCAGCAGTAGGCATGTGCCAGGTCCTCAAGGACCAGGTAAAACAGTGAATAAAGGAGCTGCCCCCAGAACAAATCAAATTGTGGGAGAATTTGCCTAAAGTCTTAAGTTTTACAATAGATGCTATGAGAGATTGGATTCAGCAAGCATCTCGTCTCACACTCCAGCTGGTGCATATGCGCAGAGTTCTTTGGCTAAAGCATTGGTCAGCAGAGGCACCATGCAAAAGCTTTTGGCTAGTTTCCCCTTTCATGGCGAAAGCCTCTTTGGGGAAGATTTGGAAAAATATATCCAAAAGATATCGAGTGGGAAGACCACTCTATTACCAGAGAAGAAGAAAAATAAGCGACCTTGTTTTAAACGTTCCCTCTCCCCGGCTCCTGGTAAATCTACCTCCAGCCAGTGGCGACGGCATTTTCAGCCAGCCACAAAGGCTAAAGAAGACCAGACCCAGAAGAACAAGAAGCAGTGGGGTTCAAAGGCTAACAAGAAAAACCCCAAAGCCTCTTCATGAAGAGGCGCCCCCGCTCGGCCGAGTGGGGGGATGGCTTTGTCAGTTTTCAGCGGCATGGCAGACAGAAATCCAGGACAGATGGGTAGTATCCACAGTATCCCTAGGTTACAAACTGGAATTTCGAGAGATCCCATCTTCTCAGTTCCGAAGCTCAAGGCTCTCCAAGGATCCACTAAAAAGAGCATCCTTCTTCAAGGGATTGGATCACTTGCTGTCCCAAGGTATAATCACAGAAGTACCCCTAAGGGAGCAAGGTTCAGGTTTTTATTTAAACCTCTTTGTAATCCCAAACAGAGACGTCAGACCCATCTTGGATCTAAGATCTCTAAATCAATTTCTGAACATTCGCCATTTCCGAATGGAAACTATTCGATCAGTGGTCGCCACCCTACTAGGCAGAGAATTCATGGCATCAATGGACATCAAAGATACATATTTACATGTGCCTATCCATCCCGCTCACCAAAAGTTCTCAATGTTTACGATAGAACATCGCCACTTCCAGTTTGTGGCTCTGCCCTTTGGTGTGGCTACCGCACCCCAGGTATTTACAAAGGTATTAGACCCTCTGTTGGCAAATCTCAGAGCACAAGGCATACCGATAACAGCCTATCTAGGCAATCTACTCGTGATAGATCAGTCGGTGGCAGGATTAGATCATGCTGTGCTCACCACAATAAAATACCTGGAACATTTAGGATGGATTGTAAACTTACAAAAATCCTCTCTACAAGCCCAAAGAAGGGTAGAGTATTTGGGCATGATCATAGACACAGCCCAAAGCTGGGTATACCTACCAGAGCCAAAAATCCACAAGGTCAAGGCAAAGAAAAGACAGTCTATTTGCCTTTGCATGAGGCTATTGGGGAAGATGGTAGCCTCCTTCGAGGCTGTCCCTTACGCTCAGTTTCATTCAAGACTACTTCAAGGCAGAATTTTAGCCGCCTGGAACAGGAAGATCCATGCTCTGGATTTACCCATACACCTGTCTTCACAGGTGCGCCAAAGCTTAAGTTGGTGGTTAAAGACCAAGGCCCATATTCTCTCTAAAAATCCGCGGGCTGCGCTTAAGGCACTTACACTCCGCTGTCCCAGCTTACAGGAGCAAGTGTTGTATTCCCCAAACACTTGCTCCATAAGTTGGGATGGCGGAGTGTAAATGCCCCGGCGTAGCCTGGCGGATCTCCAAGGGGGCGGCTTGTATTCAAATTAAGCGCGCCCCCGATTCTAATGAACTGCGCATGCGCCGGGCTTCAAAAAGCCCAGTGCGCATGCTCCAGTTCTCGGCGGAAAACATCAATGACGCCGACGTGTGCGTCATTGACGTAAAGTCGTATTCAAGAACGACTTACGGAAACGACGTACCCGACGAAAAAACATGACGCGGACCCGACGCCATCATTGCCTACGTGGGACTTGTGGAAATTTACTCCTCATAATAGCAGGACTAAATTTGCGCTTACGCAAACGACGTTAGCGACGGTTACGCGACGCAAACTCGTTCGGGAATTGGCGTAGAAGGATCATTTGCATACGCAAATGAGTCCTTCACGTAAATGCCATCTAGCGGCGGCCGGCGTCATTACATTTAAGATCCGCCAGTGTAAGTGACTTACAGATGGCGGATCTTAAGTGTATCTATGCGAAAATGATTCTAAGAATCAGTCGCATAGATACACGGGCCAAAAAAGGGAGATACGATGGAGTATCCTGAGATACTCCATCGTAACTTCTATGAGAATATGGCCCCAAGAACTTGCGGAAAGGAAGATCCTTTCTCCCAGTCACCTGGAAGGTGGTGTCTACGGATGCCAGCCTAATAGGCTGGGGAGCAGTGTTGGAAGAAGCTTCAGCCCAGGGAACCTGGGCCAAAACCGAAAGGAGCCTGCCCATAAACATACTGGAAATACGGGCAGTATATTTAGTCCTCAGAACCTGAACACACAGGTTACAGGGCCACCCTGTTCGGATTCAATCCGACAATGCTATTGCAGTAGCTTACATCAATTACCAGGGAGGCACCTGCAGTCAGGGCGCTCAGAAAGAGGTGAATCGGATTTTGACATGGGCAGAAGAACATGTTCCTTGTCTCTCTGCAATCTTCATTCCAGGGGTAGAAGACTGGCAAGCAGACTATCTGAGTCGCCAGCAGCTGTCACAAGGAGAGTGGTCTCTCCACCCCGAGATCTTTTAGACCATATGCCAGAGATGTGGGACCCTGGATGTAGACCTGCTAGCTTCCAGGTTCAACAGGAAGTTGGACAACTTTGTGTCCAGGACGAGAGATCCTCTGGCCTACGGATCGGATGCTCTAATAATTCCGTGGAATCAGTTCTCACTAATGTGTGCATTTCCTCTGATCGCTCTTACAAAGACTACTTTGCAGGATCTAGAGGGAAAAAATTCCTGTAATCTTAGTGGCCCCAAATTGGCCCAGAAGACCCTGGTACGCCGAAATCATAAAGATGGCGGTAGGAAAACTTTGGAAGCTTCCACTTCGTCTCGACCTGCTGTCGCAAGGTCCAGTATTCCATCCTTCCTTACAAAAGCTAAATTGGATGGTTTGGCTGCGAGGGATCCAGTGATTTCTACACTTATTAATGCCAGAAAGCCAGCTTCCAGGTTTATCTACTATAGAGTCTGGAAAGCATACATTTCATGGTGTGAAACTAACAAATGAAATCCTCAAAGATATGACATAAGTAGGATTCTCGCCTTTTGCCAGCTAGGAGTGGATATGAAATTAGCCCTTAGAGCCGATATTTGACCCTTAATGGTTCTATCAGTCTTTTTTCAAAGACCGCTGGCATCTCATTCCCTAGTATGAGCTTTCATTCAGGGGGTACTGCGGATCAATCTGCCAGTCAAGTCACCTTTGTGCCCAAGGGATCTGAATTTAGTATTGTCAGTGTTGCAGAAGCAACCTTTTGAACCTATTCGCCATATTCCGCTAATTCTTTTAAGCAGGAAATTGGCTTTTTTGATTGCTATCTCTTCGGCTAGAAGAGTATGTGAGCTAGCAGCTCTTTCTTGTAAAAAACCCTATTTAATTTGTCACAAGGACAAGATTGTACTACGACCATATCCTGCCTTTTTACCTAAGGTGGTGTCGGCTTTTCATTTAAATCAAGACATTGTTCTGCCTTTTTTTTCTACATCTGCAGGCAGCGGAGGAAAAATTATTGCACTCTCTAGATCAGGGGTCTCAAAGTACCGGCCATTTGCGGCCCGCGGACCGGTTTTAAATGGCCCGCAGGCAGGGCGGGTGCCGCGGAAGTGTAGATTGAGGTGCATGAAGAGTAGCGCAGGAAGCGTCTGTCATAAGTTCACTTATCTCTCATGTCACACTGCTACTCCCCGGCGGCCCCTCCTCTCTTCTCGTCCATCTTGCTTGTGACATTATCTGAGATGGACGAGAAGATAGGGGGGGCTGCCGGGGAGTAGCAGCGTGACATGAGAGACAAGTGAACTTATGACAGACGCTTCCTGCGCTACTCTGCCTTTGAAGAAAACAACAAGTAAATGCTGACCTGTGCCCTGGTGTGCTCTCATGTGCCCTGATGTGCTCTCATGTGCCCTGATTGTGCCCTAATGTGCTCTCATGTGCCCTGATGTGCTTTCATGTGCCCTGATTGTGCCCTGATGTGCCCTGATGTGCTCTCATGTGCCCTGATGTGCTCCCATGTGCCCTGATGTGCTCCCATGTGCCCTGATGTGCCCCATGTACCCTCATGTGCCCCAATGTGCCATGTGCCCCATGTACCCTCATGTACCCTGATGTGCTGGGCTCTGTACATCAGGGTACCCTGTGCCCTGTACCCTGATGTGCCATGTGCCCTGTCCTGATGTGCTGTGCCCCATGTGCCCTGATGTGCTCTCATGTGCCCCATGTTCCCTGATTGTGCCCTGATGTGCCCCATGTGCCCTGATTGTGCCCTGGTGTGCTCGTATGTGCCCCACATGCCCTGATATGCCCCATGTGCTCTGATTGTGCCCTGATGTGGCCCATGTACCCTGATGTGCCATGGGGCACATGAGAGCACATCAGGGCACAATCAGGGAACATGGGGCATACCAGGGAACATGGGGCACAACAGGGAACATGGGGCACATGAGAGCACATCAGGGCACACGGGGCACCGCACATCAGGACAAGGCACATGGCACATCAGGGTACAGGACATGGCACATCAGGGCACAGCACATCAGGACAGGGCACATGGCACATCAGGGTACAGGGCACATGAAACAGCACATCAGGGTACAAAGCCCAGCACATCAGGGCACATGGCACATCAGGGTACAGGGCACATGAAACAGCACATCAGGGTACAAAGCCCAGCACATCAGGGTAGCCCTGTCCTGATGTGCTGTGCCATGTGCCCTGTCCCCTGTCCCCTGATGTGCCATGTGCCCTGTCCTGATGTGCTGTGCCCTGATGTGCTCTCATGTGCTCTCATGTGCCCCATGTTCCCTGGTGTGCCCCATGTTCCCTGATTGTGCCCTGATATGCTCTCATGTGCCCCATGTGCCCTGGTGTGCTCGTATGTGTCCCATGTGCCCTGATTGTGCCCCATGTACCCTGATGTGGCCCATGTACCCTGATGTGCCTTGTGCCCCATGTACCCTGATGTGCTGGGCTTTGTACCCTGATGTGCTGTTTCATGTGCCATGTACCCTGATGTGCCCTGTCCTGATGTGCTGTGCCCTGATGTGCCATGTCCTGCACTGTGCCATGTGCCCTGTCCTGATATGCCTTGCCCTGATGTGCCGTGCACCCTGATGTGGCCTGTTGTGCTGTACCCCTATGTGCTGTGCTCTGATGTGCCCTGTACCCTGATGTGCTGGGCTTTGTACCCTGATGTGCGCTGTGCCATGTGCCCTGATGTGCTGTACCCTGATGGTGAGTGGTCAGTGTGTAGTGTAGTGGTCAGTGTGCAGTGTAGTGGTCAGGGTTAATAATGCGTTCGCTGACACCAGTACTGTTTTTGAAGTTTGAAAGTTTGCATGGGATATGGAAACTTGTCTTGTGGCCCACAGGTAATTTGAGTTCGAGACCCCTGCTCTAGATCTAGTAAAGGTGTATCTGCAGGCAACTGCTCAGATACGCAAAACAGATGTTTTGTTTATTTAGAGGGTCCCAAGAAGGGACAAGCGGCATCAAAATTCCCTATCTCCAGGTGGATTTGACAAATAATTATTTCAGCCTATAGTTTAAAAAACAGAACTCCTCCTTTTTCTGTTAAGGCACACTCTACCAGGGCGATAAGTGCTTCATGGGCAGTGCATCACCAGGCTTCGATGGCTCAGATCTGTAAAGCTGTAACTTGGTCTTCAGTCCACACATTTTCCAAATTCTATCAAATAGATGTGAAAGGACATGAGGATGCCGCCTTTGGGCGAAGTGTGCTGCAGGCAGCAGTATAGGGCTTCTTGTCCATAGCGGCCTGCTTGATCTGTGTCTCCCACCCTTCATATGGAGCATTGCTCTGGGACGTCCCATTATGTAATGAATGGCTCTGTGTCCCGTGGTGTACGATAAAGAAAACAGGATTTTTTAAAAACGATTACCTGTAAAATGCTTTTCTTGGAGTACATGACGGGACACACAAGGTCTTAAAAGCCATAAAAGTGCTGAAACCTCACAAAAGACCAGATCCAGATGGCCTCTTGATATCTTTATTATAAAACAAATATGTGGGCTTGCTAGCCCCACTTCTCACCATTTTTTTTCAGCCTCTTAAAAAAAGAAGTCTTTCAGACATGAAACTCTGATGTCTATGATAATGACGATCCTGAAAACCTAACAAACATCCCCACCTGGTCCAATTACTCAATCTTGATATTAAGCTTTTAGTGAACATTCTCACATAACAGCAATTATACGTTGTTTGATTCACAAGGACCAGGTTGGTTTCATCCTATGTCTTAAAGCTAGTGATAATATTCCTAGGGTATCACGTCTAATACATGCTGTACAAAAAAGGGACTCGCCAGCCTATTTCTTGTCCCTAGGCGTACTGAAAGTGTTTGATTTAGTCTCTTGGCGTACCTCTTTTCCATTTTGAAATGCTGGGGCTTCATTGCAAATTTCTTAAAAACAGCAAAAAAAGTCTGGTGCCGGGAAACCGGGATGTGCATAACAGTGGGAATGAGTCTTTGGGGTTGATTTACCAACGACTGTGCACTTTACAAAGTGCAGTTGCACTTGCAATTGCTCCAGAGCTTCATAAATGAGGTAAAGCTTTATTTTCAAATAATATCCAATCACGTGCAAGGAAAATAAAAAAAACATCATTTTGCGTGCACGTGATTGGATGATGAGTTTCTGCTTATAAGCTTTGGAGCAACTGCTCTTGCAGCGTGCCACTGCACTTTGCAAAGTGCACAGTCTATTTGCCTTTAGTAATTCAACCCCTTTGTGTCCTACATGTGCCCAATAAGCTGCTATGTGGGAGAGCACACCAGGAGAGATGTGATAAAAATGTGTACAATCATAAGCAACCATACACAAAAGCGCTATTTGGGCAAAGTCTTGTGTGGATAAAATGAGCAGGCAAAAATCAATAAGCAAAACTTTTTATCGATTTAATGTTGCCATCAATTTATATGTTATAACTTAAGGAGGCAGCCAATAAACAGGCTGGTTAGACAGTTTGCGGCAGTGATGAATCCTTATGTGTCCCCCTGTAAACTCCACACAACCAGGGAGGGGAGAGGAAAAAACAGCCCAAATTCTGTGTGGGACGGGAGCTGTGTCAAGCTTCAACTGAATCCCAGCAGTTAGTGGAAGATCAGCCAGCCTGCCAGAAGGCAGTGTAAATGAGCTCCAATGAGACCACAAAGGACGTGGGACTCCCGGGCCTGAAACAGATTTTGTATGGTTGTTTCTGTTTGTTTCCCAAATTTCTTGAAATTGGTCTAGTCTCTTTAGTCTGATCCACATGTGTTTCTGAAATATTCAGGATACAAATCTGACTATTTTCCCATTGGGAGAGGTACCAGACATGGTTGCAACCCATTATTTGCATTGGTCAGCCATTTACCCACCTAATTCAATCTAATCCAGATATCAGAGACATTGAAATAACTGGATACCATCGCAGACTCCATTTGTTTGATGATGATATTGACATTCTTATTCATAACATCACTCAACCACTTCGCTCAGTTATCTGGCCTTGAAGCGAATACATTGAAATTAAAGGTCCTCAGTCTAACCTTCCCTTTACAAGACCTCCTATCTTCATAGAATTCCTTGGCCCGGATTCAGAAAGAATTTACGTCGGCGTATCTATTGATATACGCCGCGTAAATTCTAGGATGCGCCGACGTATCTTCTTTCTGTATTCAGAAAGCAAGATACGCCGAAATTTGGCTAAGATACGACTGACGTAAGTCTCTTACGCCGTCGTATCTTAGGCTGCATATTTACGCTGGCCGCTAGGTGGCGCTTCCGTAGATTTCCACATCGATTATATGCAAATTAGGTAGCTACGCCGATTCAGAAACGTACGTCCGCCCGGCGCATTTTTTTACGTCGTTTACGTAAGGCTTTTTCCGGCGTAAAGTTACCCCTGCTATATGAGGCGTAGCCAATGTTAAGTATGGACGTCGGGCCAGCGTTGACTTTTGCGTCGTTTGCGTAAGTTGTTCGCGAATAGGGCTTTGCGTAAGTTACATTCACGTCAAAACCAATGAGGCTTTGCGGCGTAATTTGGAGCATGCACACTGGGATAAGTCCACGGACGGCGCATGCGTCGTTAGTAAAAAAACATCATTTACGTGGGGTCACCATTCATTAACATACAACACGCCCACTGCCTGGATTTTTTTTAACCTGTGCAACACTCCAGGGTAAATGTACTAAACTGGAGAGAGCAAAATCTGGTGCAGCTCTTCATGGTAGCCAATTAGCGTCTAACTTCAGCTTGTTCAATTCAGCATACAAAAACCGGAAGTGGATTGGTTTCTAGGAAGAGCATCACCAGATTTTGCACTCTCCAGTTTTAGCAAATCAACCCCGCCTTATATATTTTCTTGGTATCAAAGCTCCAGTAAATGAGGACAGTTTAAGTGGGAGCTACAGACTCTGACCATGTTTTGGTTACACCCTAAATAGGAGTATAACATGAAACATTGCCAGGAAGATGAAATTGGCATTTAATTTATGTGTAGGTTCCAAGTGTACCTGTCACAAAAATCTAGCCGCGGTACAAAAAATTTGCTACAGTTGTTGCTTTTTTTTTCTTAACACGTCACCATATTGCAGTTAGTGACATTAGCTTTTAAATGGCTATTTCCAGATCTTTGAAAATCAAATGAAGAAATAATTGGCTTTTTATCTTCTTGTAATTTATTTTCTCCTTACAGACAAGCCTCATTACAAAATCCAGTAACTCCTGCTACATTTACAAAAACCCTTTGAGCATTAATGGATTTCTTGTACCTCCTACGCTTAATTAAAATGTCAGTTGAAAGCTATAACTGCATTTACATAATACACATAAGGCCACCTGTCATACTCACTAGTACCACCTCCAGTATTTTTTTTAGCTTTATTGATAAAACGATGGTTATAAGCTGTGTAAAATCATTGAAAGTGATGCTTTTATTTATGTAGAGATCGAAAAGATAACCTGTAAAGGTCATTTATATACATTGCATCTGGAAAGTATTCAAAGCGCTTCACTTTTTCCACATTTTATGTTACAGCCTTATTCCAAAATAGATCAAATTCATTATTTTCCTCAAAATTCTACAAACAATACCCCAGAATGACCACGTGAAAGAAGTTTGTTTGAAATCTTTGCAAATTTATATAAAAAAAAAAATCACATGTACATAAGTATTCACAGCCTTTGCTCAATACTTTGTTGAAGGACCTTTGGCACCAATTACAACATCAAGTCTTTGTGTATGATGCTACAAGCTTGGCACACCTATTTTTGTGCAGTTTCTCCCATTCTTCTTTGCAGGACCTCTGAAGCTCCATCAGGTTGGATGGGGAACATCAGTGCACACCCATTTTCAGATCTTTCCAGAGATGCTCAATCGGGTTCAAGTCTGGGCTCTGGCTGGGCCACTCAAGGACATTCACAAAGTTGTTCCGTAGCCACTACTTTGTTATCTTTGCTGTGTGCTTAGGGTCGTTCTAATGTTGGAAGATGAACCTTCACCTCAGTCTAAGGTCTACAGCGCTCTGGAGCAGGTTTTCATCAAGGGTGTCTCTGTACATTGCTGCATTCATCTTTCCCTCGATCCTGACTAGTCTCCCAGTTCCTGCCACTGAAAAACATCCCCACAGCATGATGCTGTCACCACCATGCTTCACTGTATGTATGGTATTGGCCAGGTGATGAGCGGTGCCTGGTTTCCAATAAACATGATGCTTGCCATCCAGGCCAAAGAGTTCAATCGTTGTTTCATCAGACAAGAGAATTTAGTTTTTTATGGTCTTATGCCGTGTACACACGATCATTTTTCGGCATGTAAAAAATGTTTTTTTTGCCTCTAGAAAAAACGATTTTTTTCCAACTTCATCATTAAAACAACGTTGCCCACACACGATCATTAAAAAAAAATGCTCAATCAAAGCACCGTGACGTACAACACGTACGACGGCACTATAAAGGGGAAGTTCCATGCGGATGGCTCCACCCTTTGGGCTGCTTTAGCTGATTTTGTGTTAGTAAAAGACGATTCACGCTTTTCTGTCTGTTACAGCGTGATGAATACTCCATTACGAACGATAGTTTTACCAGAACGAGCGCACCCGTCTCATAACTTGCTTCTGAGCATGCACGTTTTTTTCACATCGTTTTAGCCCACACACAATGATTTTTTACAACACGAAAAACGACATTGTTTAAAACGTTGTTAAAAAATGCAGCATGTTCGAATTTTTTTTTTTGTTGTTTTTCAAGACCCGAAAAATGATGTGAAGCCCACACACCATCGTTTTAAATGACATTTTTTAAAAACGTTGTTGAAAAAATTATTTAAAACTCAAAAGCAGCAAAATCTAACAGTGTTCACCATACATAAAATCAAATATAAATGCAAAAGTAATCTTGCGCTGAGGAGTGATATCACTGGGCCAGATTCAGATAGAGATACGACGGCGTATATCCTGATACGCCGTCGTATCTCTGAGTTCCGTCGGTCGGATCTATGCACCTGATTCATAGAATCAGGTTCCGCATAGATCTCCCTAAGATCCGACAGGTGTAAGTGACTTACACCATCGGGTCTTAGGCTGCAATTCCAGGCCGGCCGCTAGGTGGCGTTTCTTTTTTTTCACGTGACAAATATGCAAATGAGGATTTCCGCCGAATAAAAAAACGAACGCCCGCCCGGCGCTTTTTTTTTACGTCGTTTGCGTTCGGCTTTTTCCGGCGGATAGTTACCCCTGCTATATGCGACGTATCCTATGTTAAGTATGGCCGTCGTTCCCGGGTCGAATTTTGAATTTTTTACGTTGTTTGCGTAAGTCGGTCGCGAATACGGATGGACGTAATTTACGTCGAAACCAATGACGTCCTAGCGACGTCATTTGGAGCAATGCAAGCTGGGAAATTTAGGGGACGGTGCATGTGCAGTTCGTTCGGCGTGGGGACGCGCCTGATTTAAATTCTACACGCCCCCTAGCCGCGGAATTTGAATTCCGCCGGGGGATTTACGATCCGCCGGTGCAACTTTAGAGGCAAGTGCTTTCTGAATACAGCACTTACCTCAAAAACTTGCGCCGGCGGATCGTAAATCAGATAGGTTACGCGGATCTAAAGATCCGCTAACCTATCTGAATCTAGCCCACTAAGTATAACTTCCTGTTAAAGTAAAAGAATGAATAACGTGCAATATTGATGAAAAAGTAAGCTAATATAAATAATATAAACGGTGGGTGAACAACAATCAATACATAATGTCCCACAGCTGCAAAGATGGTATAAAAGTCTCTGCAATAGCTATACTAGCTATAGTAAATGGACAAGTGATCCAGGTAAAATATCTCCAATGAGCAAGTCCTTTTTTGGAGTATCAACAATAAAAGAAGTTAAATAATGTGGATAATCCACAAAATGGTCTCCCAGAACTCTCACCTCAATATATGTTGTAATTTGCATTGATTAAGCATACATATGATCCAGCCTTGAACTAAGTTGTCTCCAAATCATCTCTTCTAATCTCTCAGGCTCCGTGGTGGCTCTAGCTGTCGGTGACCGCTGTTATTTTTATTTATTTATTAAAATTCTTAAAAGTACAAAAAAAGTACAAAACGCAGTCAGTTACCCGTAGGCCTCGATGCGCCGAGAACAACAATACAGCAACAACCAAAAAAAACACACACAGGCAGCGGAACAGATCAAATTTAAAATAGTAGCAGATCAAAAGAACTATAAAAACCTATGTAATTCCATAGGCTAGACTGAAAAGCTCAGTTTTTAAAAGCTTCCTGAACTTAAAAAGATCATTCTCAAGCCTTAATTTTAGAGGCAGGGAGTTCCAAAACTGTGCTCCCTGGACCGCACTCGTCCTCCCTCCGCATTTTTTCTTACGAAATTTAGGAATCACCAAAGTTTCCAAATTAGCCGACCTTAAGGTACGGTTGGGCACATACTTGGTGAATTTTTCCTGCAGGTACACTGGCCCCTTGCCATGGGTAGCCCTGTGCACCATGCATCCAGTCTTAAACAGAACCCGTTCCTTCACGGGTAGCCAATGCAGGGCTCTCAGCGATGGCGTGATGTGGTCACGACGACCAACACCCGTGAGTAGCCTCGCAGCGGCATTCTGAATAAGCTGTAATTTGTGCATGATGTTATTAGGTAAACCCAGGTACAAAGCATTACTGCAGGTGGCCAAATTTTATTCAGCAACCTATCACAATCCGCTCCACATTGTGAGGCATGAATGTGGGGAAGGGGAGAAGAGGCCTCCAATAGTGTAGTATGTTGTAAATAATTAAAACAGCTTTATTAAACACTATCAGGATGGACTCTTACATAAAAAAACTTTAAAACAGGCAAAACAGTAACATTTCCAGCGCCTTCTTGCGTTACTTCCGGTCTGCATCAGCCTCTGGCACTCCCTACGCCGTTACGTCACATCTCATGACTTCTTCAGGGGACCCTGAAACTCTCCTATCCTTTACAGCCAAGCAAGCTGGGATCTTATGATCTGTGTTTAATCTGCAGTTGCCATGGTACTGCACATGTATTCAGTTACAGTGGATATAAAAAGTCTACACACCCCTGTTAAAATTAGGGCTGCAACTAACGATTATTTTCATAATCGATTAGTTGGCCGATTATTGTTTCGATTAATCGAATAATCAGTTAATAACCTTAAAAAACAAAAGGTGATTTTGCGGCGATTTGCATTTTTACATATTTTTTGGCCAATTTGTTTGGCAGATTAAAAAACACAAAATTGCTGCAAAAACACATTACATGTTTTTCTGCAGCTTCTCAATTAAAGTATTTAGAACCAAAAAAACTAAATAACATAGTTTTGCATTAAAAAAAGTCCTTGACCCTTTCCAAATATGCAGCAGCTGAAAAAATCATGGATGAGAATGTGTCCCATAGGAAACCATGTAAATGAACTGTAGTGTGTTTCTGCAAAAAGCACCAAAAACAGAGATGTGACCCAGGCATGCCTGAGATGTTTAGTAACATAATGGGGTTAAAAAAAACTAAAATTAGTACAAAAAGAACAAATAATCACTACTGTAAGGGGTTTATTTTGTACTGTGGGACAGTGAAAGTAATATTTACAGTAGTGATTTGCTCTTTTTGTACTATAAAGGGCTATTATTATTATTATTATTTTTTTTTTTTAAATGTTACTAGGCAATTATGAAAATAGTAATCGATTAATTTTATAATCGAATAGTTGTCGATTAATCAATTAGTTGTTTCGGCCCTAGTTAAAATATCAGGTTTCTGTGATGTAAAAAAATGAGACAAAGATAAATTATTTCAGAACTTTTTCCACCTTTTAATGTGACCCTATAAACTGCCCAACTCAATTTAAAAACAAACTGAAATATTTTAGGGGGGGAAGTAAAACTAAAATAATGTGATTGCATAAGTGTGCACACCCTATTATAACTATGTAGCTGTGTTCAGAATTAAGCAATCACATTCAAACTCATGTTAAATAGGAGTCAGTACACACCTGTCATAATTTAAAATGCCTCTGATTAACCCCAAATAAAGTCCTACAGCAAAAACCATGGTCCGCAGAGCGCTTCCAAAACATCATAGAGATCTCACTGTTAAAAGGCATCAGTCAGGAGAAGGGTACAAAAGAATTTCCAAAGCATTCGCTATACCATGGAACACAGTGAAGACGGTCATCATCAAGTGGAGGAAATATAGCACAACAGTGACATTACCAAGAACTGGACATCCCTCCAAAATTGATAAAAAGACAAGTAGAAAACTGGTCAGGGAGGCTGCCAAGAGGCCTACAGCAACATTAAAAGGATCTGCAGGAAGATCTGTTAAATACTGGCTGTTTGGTACATGTGACAATAATTTCCCCTATTCTATTCTATTCATATGTCTGGGCTATGGGGTAGAGTGGCAAGATGGAAGCCTTTTCTCACAAAGAAAAACATCCAAGCCTGGCTAAAGTTCGCAAAAACACATCTGAAGTCTCCCAAAAGCATGTGGAAAAATGTGTTATGATTTGATGAAACTGAGCTTGAACTTTTTGGCCATAGTTCCAAAAGGTATGCTTGGCGCAAAAACAACATTGCACATCACCATCTTCTGCTGGGACATGGGCCTTAGTCAAGGTAGATGGAATTATGAACAGTTCCAAATACCAGTGAATATTGTCACAAAACCTTTAGGCTTCTGCTAGAAAGCTAAGCATGAAGAGGAACCAAAGCATACATCCAAATCAACAAAGGAATGGCTTCACCAGAAGAAGTTTTGGAATGGCCCAGCCAGAGCCCAGACCTGAATCCCATTGAACATGTATGGGGTGATCTGAAGAGGGCTATGCACAGAAGATGCCCTCGCAATCTGACAGATTTGGAGTGTTTTTGTAAAGAAGAGTGGGCAAATATTGCCAAGTCAAGATGTGCCATGCTGATAGACTTATACCCAAAATGAATGAGCGCTGTAATAAAATCAGAAGTTGCTTCAACAAAGTATTAGTTTACATGTGTTCACACTTGTGCAACCGTATTATTTAATTTTTTTTAGTTTTACTTCCCTCCACCTGAAACATTTCAGTTTTTTTGTTTTGCCGAGTTGTACAGTTTATAGGTCAAATTAAAGGTGGAAAAAGTTCTGAAATGATTTATCTTTTTCTCATTTTCTTACATCACTTAAACCTGACATTTTAACAGGGGTGTGTAGACTTTTTATAGTCACTGTATAATACCAGCCATTTGATGGCTTAACAGTTCAATTGAGAGTCCAAGCAACCGTGACAGTTGGCATTTTACTGCATGTCTTAAATCTAACTTTTTTGGGACAGTTAAATTTACAATTAATAGATCAATAGGACACACTTAGTACCCTATATAAAGTCTCTATAATGCCGTTCAACTAGAGAAAACTCAAGTTGTAAAAATGCATGAGAGAGGTAAGGATACTGGGAAAGCTGAAAACCAGACCAAACAAATATTGTTTAAATTCAAGCGCCATGTGTACTCGTGCTTGTTTGCTTGGTGTCCTTTTTTCTAGATCTGTGTAGCAATCCACTTTAAAAAACTTGTGCAGGAGTTTCCTGTAATAAATACCAGTCACTGCTGTTTTATCTCCTTATGCAGGGTACCTGGACCTATATCTACACTCTTTAGTTTTTCTAGGCAGCCTGTAGTGGGTAGACTGACTGAGTCACACCTGACTGCCTTCCACACAAGTCATGTGATGAATTGTTATCATGTCACCACTGCTTTTAGAAGTTTTCACAGACCTGGGTTAGCGTAGACATTTCATGCACATAAAGTGGATTTATATCCTTTGTTGCTATTGAAGAATATATTTGCATGCAATTGTTTGTACCCAGAGTTCAGCTTCACTCTAAATATGGCACTCTGGTTCAGAACAAGCACTACATAATCAATTTATAATTTATGTATAGAGGAAGTAAACCCACCAAAAAAAATACACCCTGCAAGAAAAAGGCATAATGAACTAGTATGCTGGGCATACTAGCTCATTATGAATTACTTACCTGAGATCGAAGCCCCCGCAGCGGCCCTTGTTCCTCTTCTCCCAGAGGGTAAGTCGTACCACTTCACTGGATCAAAATATTAGCGGATTATTCTTATTAATTATAACAATGGGAATCGAACATATTTAGGTCTTCCTAACCAGAGGTTATTGTTGCCCAAATGCCCAGGTCAAGTTTTGCAGCACCTAAAACTGGTGGTGTTCATCTTCAGACTGAATGCTTGTATTTTTGTGAGTGAAGCTTCCAGCCTGCATTTAGCTTGGCCACCCTCTACATTTTAACCAATTTTGTAATAGGTTATGCCTACTTATAAAGGGGCTCCCTGGGGATCTGTACTGTAACTCTGTCCTGGAACAGCGCAAATGACTTTCAGAATTTTATCTGCGATCCACTGCCTCACTGGATGTCATTGACTTCAATAAAAAGCTTAATCGGCAGGATAGCCAGCTTTAGATGTGCTTTTCAATGAGTTCTATATGCTTAAAATTATGGGAAAGCAGTTTTTTATAAACAGAAAATGAGGACAGGAGGGAAATAATAATGAAAAGGAAGCATCTTTTTTAATTTACCCTTTATTAAATAGGCAACCCAGTGCTGATTTTAAGTTATTTTACTTCTAAAATGCTGCTATTCTTAAATGCATGCTCTGTACTGTTCATTTTGTTTTCAGTTATGTAAGTGGTCTATTAGCTTGGCAAACCTTTATTTGTACTGACAAAGTCACTGCCTGGAACTAAGAAGTAGTTTTATATGGCAAAAATATTAAGAAAATTCTGCATTACACTTTATTTTCGTGTTCATGTATACGTACAGTATTAGTAAGAGATAACATATTAATCCTGTATTTTGTCTTTGATATTCACAATCTTCATTATTTGGTATTATGTCAGTAGTTCTGCCTAAATACATTTTTGTCAGATAGCATAAACATTACTATGAACCGGCAATAATACCATTGTAATTATACACAATGGGGTTGATTTACTAAATGCAAATAGACTGTGCAGTTGCACTAATTTTCCCCAGAACTTAATTAATGTGGTGAAGCTCCACTTTGTAAAGAATGCCCAATCAAGTGCAAGGAACAAAAAAAGCATTTTGCTTGAACATGATTGGATGTTTGAAATCAGGTGCGCTTCACCACATTTACTAAACTCTAGGAAAAGTTGGTGCAACTGCACTTACAAAGTTCACAGTCTATTTGCCTTTAGTAAATCTGCCCCATTTTCTCATTACAGCTTTGACTTAGTTAAAAATGTAAAGCTTTATAGGTCGTTGGTGTATTAGTTTTCACTGTATAATTATATTATTATACAGGATTTAGATAGTGCCAACTGTTTGCGCAGCGCTTTACGAAATGAGGGCAGACAGTACAGTAACAATGCAATTCAATGCAGGAGGAATCAGAGGACCCTGCTCGTTAGAGCTTACAATCTAAAAGGGAGAGTCAAGTGATACAAAAGGTAATAACCTGGGGGGGATAGTGAGCTGATAAAGAACAAAACAGTAGTTAGGTGGAGGCAGGATAGGCTTCTGAAGAGAAAAGTTTTCAGGGACCGCATAAAAGTCAGAGTTGGAGATAGACAAATTGGGGTAGAGAACTCCAAAGGATGGGAGAGGCTCGGGAGAAGTCCTGGAGGCAGGTATGGGAGGAGGTGATGAGGGAGCTTGAGAGCAGGAGGGCTTGGGAAGAATGAAGAGAACAATTTGGTTGGTATTTTGAGAATAAGCTAGTGATGTAGCTGGGGGCAGAGTTGTGGATGACTTTTTAAGTTATTGTTAGTATTTTGAAGTTAATTTGTTGGGTGAGTGGTAGCCAATAGAGGGATTGGCAGAGAGGGGTAGCAGACACTGAGTAGTTTTTAAGGTGAATGAGTCTAGCAGCAGCATTTATGTTGGACTGAATAGGGGATAACCTATTTAAAGGAAAGCCAATGAGGAGGGAGTTGCAGTAGTCAAGGAGAGAGATAACCAGGTTGTGATTAGGAGCTTTGCGGTTTCATTGATTAGGAAGGGAGCGCATTTTGGTAATGTTGAGGTGGCAAGCTTTGGAAAGTGATTGGCTGTGGGGCCGAAAGGAGAGTCCAGGAAAACACCTAGCACCCTGGCATGCGTGGATGGGTTAATGGTTGTGCCATTGCTCTTGAGAGAGAAGTCAGGGGAAGGAGCCTGTGGGGGAGTAAATATTATGAGCTTGGTTTTTGTCTGCAAGTAAATTAGTAATTATTATAATAACCTTTATTGATATACTGTAGCACTTGTAAGAACTAGGTTCACAAAATACCTTGCAACAGAATAAACAAGGGTTGCTATATTAAAGAACACAAATAATTAAACAATATAAAAAAGTTGGCTGAGTAGCAGTTAAATATAAGTTGCTTTTTAACCGCAATCAATTGTATAGATAGCTCGCTTATTCTTCAGCATGAAATTCTCTGGAAGAGAAATTTTCAGGAGTTTATATTTGAACAATTTTGAGCATTTATGCAAGCACATACAAGCATTTTAGAAGTGTATTACAGGTGTTCTACATGAGCTATGATTAAGCATTGACACTCAATGCGAAACGCGTCAGCTGTTTATCCCACTGTGTGCTGATATCTGTAGTGCATTTTTTCCTGTACCCAATAAAGGGCACGTCTTTTTCAAGTTACTGGAGTGCGGCTGTCCATATCCTTATTGTTTTTGCACGTGTTCTACATGTGTACTGTATTCAAGCTTTGGGCAGTTTTGTTTTACCCAATAGAAAGCACTAAGAGGAGATCAGTTAATTTAGGTGTAGCCCGGTAATTTACTGGCAGAAGAGAAGCAGGTGCAGCCATCTTTGTTTGTACCCAAAGGACTTCTACACAAACACAATCCTAGCAGAGACTTTTTTTGTGGAACTTCAAAAGCTAATTTGCCAGTGTCATCTTGCCTCCATCCACTAGAGGGCACTCAGGGACACATGCATTGCAAGAGACCCCATGGAGCATTGTGATGGATTGTGTGAAGTTTAATTTGCTGGATGAATAACTGTAACTGAAGGTGGGCTGAGAAATTGAAATCCCCAACTGAGGGATTACCCTCTCTTTTACTAGTTAGAGTTACCCATACTAGATTAAAGAAAGAGGTAAACCTTACAGCATTTGCTGCCTGTTGAGAAACTGTTCAACTTTTGCATTATCATCATTTGGCATTGTTTGCGCAGTTTATTCCTCTAATGCTTTAAAACACTGTGGGAAAACTTCCAACTGTTAATCAATATAGTACAATATTTTCTTTCTGGTTGATTTACCATTGCCAGAATAAGGAAAGGGATGGTTGGCACTCAGGATGACATCTTTTTTTTTTTTTATTAAATACATGTACAAAGCTATAAAACAGCCTACACGTTTCGGATGTTAGTCCTTAGTCATGGCTGATAAAAAACAAAATAAGTAACATTTAAATAGTATATACAAAAGGTCACATGATTAACCAACACAGGTAAATGAAAAAATGCAAAAGGGAAAATTCGTGCAATGGAACACATCGCAAAAAGTAAAACCAGGCATATAAAAAATGACCCACAATAGCATGCTTAGTTTGTATTTTTTCCAAAACGGAACATCATAAAAATAGTGGGTGCTACATAAAGATGATATTGCCTAGATACTAAATTAGTAAAAAAAAATATAAATATATATATATATATATATGAGTAAACATATGACCTCTCTTTATAAGATGTTCGCGCAAGCTGGTAAGCAGGCATTCTTGTTACGGTGGCGGTCACACTTTTGGGGTTGGATGGTGTCAGCATCACGGGAATGATCCTACTTTATCACAATTGGACTTTATTCAATATTGTCAATATTTTCATTTTATTTTTATATTATCATATATTTCATTTTATATTGTTCACTGTCACACAGGTGTTTCACTAGTATTTTTGATTAATTAACTGGATAGATTTTTTTCGCATTTGGACATTCTCTTTCTTCATTGTTTGGATTTTTTATTTGATTTTATTTGTATTTGATATACTTAGTATATGTTTAGCGCAGCTCTATTTTAAATTTTGTTCATTTACTGTGTCTATCTATCTGACAGTTGAGTTGCTGCTATTGAAAACCTTCACATATTCAAGTGCAGTTTCTTTTTTCTTTACAGTATAAAATATGTTTTAGCCCTGGTTCACATTGATGCTACTTTGAAATGGTGCTACTTCACTTGGAATAGCTTGATTTAAAAATAGCATGGTTGGCGTGATTTCAGCTGCTACTTGATAGACATCTGTGTGTCTTCATGCACAGATGTTTATTGAAGTCGCACCACAAAATCATTGTCGCACCGATTGGAACAGTGCCATTGCCTCCAATAGGCTGCAACTTGTCATGCGATTTGATCTCTCAAATCACATGACAAATCACTCCAATGTGAACCTAGGCTTACTTGTCATTCCAGTTAACACTCTGTTATGTAAAAAGTTGGTTATGAAAACTCTAACTTGATATTCTTCATTGTCTGAGTTGAATGAAAGATCACTAAACTTATTTGTTCACTGTATGAGCAGCAACTATTTTCTAGCCCATTACAGAAATAGGATTATCTCTGAATGACCCATAAGGGTTGGGGAGGCATGCAGTAAATGAAGTGGGTGTAATTACAAATTAGTGTAATGGGAAAATTTGTCCTATCAAGACTCACATGGAAATTCAGAGGGCTATTATATTTAGTTCTAGTTGTTCCTAATGTCCCTTGTGCCTTTTCTGAGGAAGGCTTACAAACTTTAGAACATATTGTTCATAGATGTCATCTGATATCTGATATTGTTCATAAAGGTTGTAATTCGCTTGCACTGATTTGATCCCTGCTCATTTTGTGTCTTGCATCTCCAGACTTAGGACCAAACATTTTGATACTTCTTGATTCTTACCTTTCACCATTTGTCCCCAGTCCTTACTGTCTTACCACATCATGGTATGACCATATCACATCATTAATTGTCTGTTTAACATCATGTTTCCAGATTGGGTCAGTAAGAAAGGTTAAAAACAAATTACATGATTGTAATTAGGGTAGTTTAAATCAACCACTTTATCTTGTGTACAATACTATAAAGTAATAGGGAATGTGTTTAAGTAACATGAGGTAATTGCAGTGTGTTTAACTTAAAACCTTAGCTGCCCAAGCAGATCCATTCAGGGTAAAATGCATGTCTGTTACAAGTTATTTTGAGTCTGAACTGGCTGGAATGCTGCAGTCATACAGAGGTTGCTCGACTCCAAACCACTGGTATAAAAGCACTGAAAATGTTTCTTGGGGATTACATAATAATACCCCCCCCCCCCTGCTTTCCTTGCTGGAAGTCGACACAGGCGGGTCATGTTGTTATTTCTGTAACAGATTTTAAGCACAGACGGCCAAGTCTGTATTCCTACATTCTTAAATTGAATGTCAAATATAAATACAGATGGACAAGATTCTCTTTGGAATTAAAGCCTAAAATGCTGTGTGCGATCATTCACCATCTGTTTATTGAACACTGTGCCAAGAAATAGATTGGAAACATGAAGCACTTAATATTTTGTAGTGTTATGGGTCTTGGCAGAATATGCAGTGCAGCACTAAAATGCTTATCATAGGACCTGCAAGGATGCTTGTTGATTAGGAAAGTGCCATATGGTCTATAGTAAGGTGTCAATTTTTGTCTATATAGTGATTATGCATGGTAAGAACATTACTTTTCAGTTTTGATAATCTGTGGGTAGAACATTACTTATTCATGTTTTTTCATGTGTTTATAGGTAGAGTTCATCACAGAGAGGAAGGGTGTATTTAATCCATAGCTATGTAGCACATGCTGTAAACATTTTTAATCCCAGCACATAAAATTGGCAGTACATTTATTATACAATCTTATTTTGAAATTACAGCCTAACCCTAACTATGCTCCCCCTTACTGCTACCTATTTTCAGTGCACTGGTCACATAATTTCACTTTAAAATTGTGGGGGTGGGCACAACTTCCAACTTCCAGTGCATTGCCGTAGTAATTCAACTGGAAGTAGGGATGGGTACCTGTCAAAATCAGATACCCCCCCCCTCCCCCAAAAGAAAAGAAAGTAAAGATGGGTGGAGGTTTACCAATCTGTGAAAAGCTGTGTCTAAAAATTGTTTCATTTCGGAATAATGTTCCCCAATGTAAAAATACTTAAGACTTTATATCACTACGGTATCTACAGTACATAATATCATCAAAATTGTCAGAGAATCTGTAGAAATCTTTGTGCTTAAGGGATATGTCTAAAATGCAATATTGGATGCCCATGATCTTCGGACCCTTAGATGACACATTAAAAATATTCAATATGCATTAAAAACAGGCATAATTCTGGGATGGATATCACTGCATGGGCGCAGTAATACTTAAAAAAAAATCACTATCTGTAAACACATTTCACTGTGGCATCCAACAATTTAAGGCAAAGTTGAAGCCGTATCTGTATATGATCCAGAAATGCCACTATTTCCTAAAGCTCATTTAAAATGGTCTGCTGTGAAAAACTGTTCTGTGCTCAAACAAATTGAAATTTGACATTCTTTTTGGCAACCAAAGGCACCACATCCTCTGGACTAAAGAGGAGCGTGAACTTCAGGCTTGTTACCAGTGCTCAGTTCAAAAGCCTGCATATATGATGGTAAAGGGGCGCATTAGTGTGTATGGAATGGGCATCTTGCACGTCTGACGCTGAAGATACTGTATATCTAGGTTTTAGAGCAGCATATGCTCCCATCCAAACAACATTTTTATCAGGGAAAGCCCAGAAGACCTAGGACTGCGGTGCAGTTATAATCCTATATAAGGTAAGAACGGGACAGAATTCCTCTTCCAAAACTCTAGTAACTCGTCTCAATTCCCAGACGTTTACAAAGGGATGCTACACCATAGTAAACACGGCCCTGTCCCAAATTTTTTAGGAAGTCTTGCTGCTATCAATTTTAAAATTGCCTTATCTGTTTCTTAATCACTTCAGTTCCAGAAGGTTTACGCCCCTTCATGACAAGGCCATTTTTTGGCATATGGCACTGCGTTACTTTAACTGACAATTGCGCAGTAGTGTGAAGCTGTACCCAAATAACATTTTGTCATCTTTTTCCACAAATAGAGCTTTCTTTTGGTGGTATTTGATCACCTCAACAGTTTTTTTATTTTTTGTGCTATAAGCAAAAGAAGACATGAAAACAAAGCAAAACAATATTTTTTACTTTCTGCTTAAAAACATGCCCATTACAATTAAAAAAAAATCTTATTTCTTCATCAAGTTAGGCCAATATGTATTCTGCTACATTATTTTGGTAAAAATCCTAATAAGCATATATTGATTGGGTTGTGCAAAAGTTGACACTGGCAGGGAAGGGGTTAACATTAGAGCCAATCAAAGGGTTATCTGTGTTCCCTGGGAGTGCTTTTTAACTGTGTGGGGGGAGGGAGGGGGAGGGTGGTTGCACTGTGGGAAGGCAGGGATCTGTTTTTGTGTTCGGTGGGTCCCGGCAGACATCATGTCCGTCGGATCCACTGATGGGCTTCCGCTGCATTACAGCGGCAGCGTGTCACCGGCGGTACGCTCCCCAGACCCGGAAATGCCAGACCACATTACCTGGTACTAATAGTTTATCTGCCAGGGACAGCCTTGAACAGGATAAAATTGTACATTTATTCAGTTTAAACATTTCATATACAGTCCTGATCAAAAGTTTAAGACCACTTGAAAAATGGCAAAAAATCATATTTTACATTGTTGGATCTTAACAAGGTTCCAAGTAGAGCTTCAACATACAACAAGAAGAAATGAGAGTGAGACAAAACATTTTTTGAGCATTCAATTTAATAAAAACAACGAATAAACTGAAACAGGCTGTTTTTCAGCTGATCAAAAGTTTAGGACCACATGCCTTTAAAAGGCCAAATCTGTGCAAAGATGTAGATTCATTGTCCTTTTCTGTCAGGTAGTCACACGTTGTGATGGCAAAGACAAAAAACTCTCCCTTTTTGAACGTGGTTGGGTTGCTGAACTGCATAAGCAGGGTCTCTCATCAAGACACTGGACGATCCTCGCCCCAAATTAAGGCCCTTACTGGTGCTGACTGCAGCCCCATAACCATCAGACGGCATCTGAGACTGAAGGGCTTCAAAAAAAAAAAACGTCTTCAAAAAGCTTGTCTCCTTGAACGCCACAGAACTTCTCGTTTGGACTTTGCAAGAGAGCACCAAACATGGGACATTCAAAGGTGGAAGAAAGTTTTATTCTCTGATGAGAAAAAATTTAACCTTGATGGTCCTGATGGTTTCCAACATTACTGGCATGACAAGCAGATCCCACCTGAGATGTTTTCTACGCGCCACAGTGGAGGGGGCGCCATAATGGTCTGGGGTGCTTTTTCCTTCAGTGGAACAATGGAGCTTCAGGAAGTGCAGGGGTGTCAAACGGCCGCTGGCTATGTCCAGATGTTGCCGAGAGCATTCCTCATGACTGAGGGCCCTCGTCTGTGTGGTAACGACTGGGATTTTTCAACAGGACAACGCTACAGTACACGATGCCCGCAGGGCAAGGGACTTCTTCCAGGAGAATAACATCACTCTTTTGGCCCATCCTGCGTGTTCCCCTGATCTAAATCCAATTGAGAACCTTTGGGGATGGATGGCAAGGGAAGTTTACAAAAATGGACAACAGTTCCAGACAGTAGATGGCCTTTGTGCGGCTGTCTTCACCATTTGGAGAAATGTTCCCACACTCTTCATGGAAATGCTTGCATCAAGCATGCCAAAACAAATTTTTGAAGTGATCAACATTAACGGCGGAGCTACTCATTACTGAGTTCATGTTTGGAAGTTGGATTTCTGTTTTTGGGGGGGTTTCGTTTTTTTTTTTGGAGGTGTGGTCCTAAACTTTTGATCAGCTGAAAAACAACCTGTTTCAGTTTATTCGTTGTTTTCATTAAATTGAATGCTCAAAAAATGTTTTGTCTCACTCTCATTTCTTCTTGTTGCATGTTGAAGCTCTACTTGGAACCTTGTTAAGATCCAACAATGTAAAATATGATTTTTTGCAATTTTTCAAGTGGTCATAAACTTTTGATCAGGACTGTAGTTTCTGTTTATTGTGAATAAAACATGGGTTTAAGAGAATTGCAAATCATTCCATTCTGTTTATGTAGATTTTACATAGCGTTACAACTTTTTTGATGTTGGGGTTGTAAAAGAAAATCCCAATTTGGATTTGTTGCCAGAAAAGTAATGAAGGGAAAATCTTCCAATGTTCTGGTGACCCGAGGCCCGAGGAATTCTCTTAATTTGCAGGGATTTCCTCACATTTTATGTTTTGGCTGTGGGACAGGAAGTAAAGGGAAATCTCCCCAATAGGACACGGATGGAAAAAAAAAACTGACAGTGATTATAACCCTTCTTTACACTATCAAAAATTAAAAAAATATATTTCCATAAACAAGATATTCAACAATGGTCAGTGTATTCATTGCATCTTGTGGCACAATCTCTTGTTATTTTAGGATTTTTAGGTGAGTAGGTGGTAATTATATTGCTCTTAAGCCTGGCTGATTTTCCAGCCAAGACGTATTTCAGAAATCTTGTTACCAGGTTAAGAAAGCAAGAGGAAGTTTCATTGTTAGAACTTGATCTTAGTGTTGCTTTTAAAACGAGCACTTTATTGGTCTGCACGATCACGTGACTGGGCTGACCAATAAAAAAAGTTATTCTTTCTATTGGGAAACCTTAACGTAAGAAGAAGCAACCTCCGATGTGCTTTTCATTGGTCAGCACAGTCACATGGTTGTGTGTTCCAGAGGTGTGCATTGTGGTATAGGGAGTGTTACGCCTCTATATGCAGTGGGATCCAATGGTTTAGCCAGGATATTTGAAGATAGTTCACCTTTTCGATTTTGTGAAAATATAATTAACCTTTAAAAAAAAAAATCTAAAATTCTAGAAAGAGCATTAATGGATTGCTGTATGTCACATTACAGTCCAAAAACCCTAGAATTATAAGATCAAAGCACATGTTTAATTGTGTATGGTTTTGGAATCCAAGTAGAGGGCTCATCTTCCAAGATTCTTGACCACTGTAGAGTGCACTTTGACATGGTCATTTTGTATTCTGTTTCTCCTGCTGCGGAAAGTATTTAACCATTTGGATTCTTCAAATACTTGTTTTGCCCCTCTGCTTACAGTGATTCCTGCATCCGACTTGTATTTCCTGTAGTAATGTACAAACTGGCGATATAAACCACAGCATAAATAGGGTAAATGGTTAATCCACACAGCTGGAAGTGTGGAATATCTGCAGTTGTTAGGGGAAAGCAAAGAGGCGGCATATCCACAAACAGACTGTATGTCCAAAAATGTAGGTGTATTGCCTTTTCTGTTATAGCTATGCTTTCTGGTAGTCTAGAAATCTCAGAATTATAAAATGTGTGAGTCTTGTTATACAGAGTTGCCATAGTGTTTTATCTAGGCAAGCAGGGCTGTGTGTGAAGTCATCCACAATTTTTAGTTACCGTTATTATTCAAATCACTAATTAGCATTTTTGTCTCAATCATAATTTTGTAATTCTGTCCACAGGGATACAACTGTGCAGAGCCTGACACTGCAGCCTTCTGTGAAAGATGGTATAATAGTATATGAAGATTCACCTCTGGTATGTATTTATATTGTATAGTAGGTTTGGGAGATCATACCACACTTGGGAGATAAAACTTGAATTGGCGCAATTAGGATTTTTTTTTTAATTAGCTTTGTTTTCCTTTCTTTCTATGAAAAAAATATTGGTATGCAAATATTACTATTTGGAAGTTTATAGTAGATAGTTCTTATGAATATCTTAAATTAGAGGTGTGTTGATGCATGTAACAGCTATAAAAACTACTGAAGCTGGTGCAGCTTATTCCAGAAAGTTTTTAAAGAAAACTTGTGCTAAGAGAAAAATAGAAGCTACAGCAACCTTTTTTTGAATATGTTAGTTTCTTGGTATGCGGTCCCCAGTATAGGAACACATGCTGCGTGTCAATAAAAATTAATGGTACCCCACGTGTCTGCTAAAAGCTGCACATTTTTGCTGCTGGTACGGTAAAGCATGAGATTTAGCCCTGGTTCACATTGATGCTACTTCACTTGAAGTAGCGTGATTTTAAAGTAGCAAGGTCAGGTGCTACTTGATAGACATCTGTGTGACTTCATGCACAGATGTCTATTGAAGTCACACCTGAAATCTGCAAAAATAGTACAGAAACTACTTTTGTAAATCGGTGTGGCGCTGCAACAGTGCCATTGCCTCCAATGGGCTGCGACTTGTCATGCACTTGCAGAAATGTGCACCTAGTCTAACATAACATCTAATTGTGAAGCCCTGGAGTCTTTTGGCATAACTTGCAGACACATTTAGGTGACTTTTTAAACTTTGTATAGATGAAAAGTGTACTTTGAGTATGTTGATTAACAGTTTAGTATTTGCTACATTTTAGTTTTAGTATGATAATCCCTGAGTTCTACAATACACCTGGAACTCCTCTTTAAAGTTATTGTGCTGGTCCAAGACTCAATGCTTTCCCAAGGAGTGATTCCTAGATCATTGAATCATACTCTAATGCCGCGTACACACGGTCGTTTTTCGGCATGGAAAAAAACATTGTTTTTCAGCATGTCCAAAAAACAACGTTTTTCCAACTTTATCGTTAAAAACGATGTTGCCCACACACCATCGTTTTTGAAAAATTATGAACAAAGCGTGGTGACGTACAACACGTACGACGGCACTCTGATGGGGAAGTTCTATTCGCCTTTGGGCTGCTTTTAGCTGATTCCTTGTTAGTGGTGATGAATGTGCTTACTCCATTATGAATGGTAGTTTTACAAGAACGAGCGCTCCCGTCTCATAACTCGCTTCTGGGCATGCGCGGGTTTAAAACGTCGTTTTAGCCCACACACGATCATTTTTTACAACCCGAAAAACTACATTTTCAGAAGCCGAAAAACAATGTGAAGCCCACACTATATTTTAAATGATGTTTTTAAAAACGTCGTTTTTTTTAAGGCCGAAAAACGACCATGTGTATGCGGCATTAGTGTGAATTGCCAAGGTTTATGACAATTTTACTTTAAAACCATAGTACTTCCGTTATATATTTTTTACATATCTACTTATATGACCATTGAATCATTCAGAGGTTACTTTAGCAAGTTGTGGCAATATTTGATTGGAATGAAATACCTTTTCCCATGCTTATTGATTCCTTACAATACTATGTTTTATTTTTAGGTTAAGGCTGTTAAAAAAGGACACATCTTGGTTATAGATGAGGCTGACAAGGCTCCCACAAATGTAACCTGTATTCTGAAAACCTTAGTAGAAAGTGGAGAGATGATCCTGTCAGATGGCAGACGACTTGTAGCCAGTAAGTATTGTATGGTGCTATTATCTTATCTATACCTTAAACATGTAGGACAGGCAAGCTTAACCACTTAAGGACCCATTCACGCCGATATACGTCGGCAGAATGGCAAGGCTGGGAACAATCACGTACCGTGTCTCTTTAAGCCCAGCCGTGGGGTCGCGAGCGCACAGCCGGCGGCGCACATACGACCCGGTCCTAAGCTCCGTGACCACGGGACCCGTTGACCCGATCGCCGCCGGTGTCCCGCGATCGGTCACCAGAGCTGAAGAACGGAGAGAGGTGTGTGTAAACACACCTTCCCTGTTCTTCATTGTGGCAATGTCAGTGATCGTCTGTTTCCTGATATAGGGAAAGACGATCACTGATGTCACACGTCCAGCCTCGCCCCCTACAGTTGGAAAGACATATGAGGTCACACTTAACCCCTACAGTGCCCCCTAGTGATTAACTCCTAAACTGCAATTGCCTTTTTTACAGTAAACAGTGCATTTTTATAGCACTTTTTGCTGTGAAAATGACAATGGTCCCAAAAATGTGTCAAAATTGTCCGATGTGTCCGCCATAATTTCGCAGTCACGAAAAAAATCGCTGATCGCCGCCAGTAAAAAAAAAAAAAGATTAATAAAAATGCAATAAAACTATCCCCTATTTTGTAAACGCTATAAATTTTGCGCAAAGCAATCGATAAACGCTTATTGCGATTTTTTTTTTTACCAAAAATATGTAGAAGAATATGTATTGGCCTAAACTGAGGAAAAAAATCTTTTTTTATATATTTTTGGGGGATATTTATTATAGCAAAAAGTAAAAAATATTGAATTTTTTTCAAAATTGTCGCTCTATTTTTGTTTATAGTGCAAAAAATAAAAACCGCAGAGGTGATCAAATGCCACCAAAAGAAAGCTCTATTTGTGGGAAAAAAAGGACGCCGATTTTGTTTGGGAGCCACATCGCACGACCGCGCAATTGTCAGTTAAAGCGATGCAGTGCCGAATCGCAAAAAGGGGCAAGGTCCTTAACCTGCATAATGTTCCGGGTCTTGAGTGGTTAACCACTTCCTGCCCGGTCAATGGACAATTGACGTCCAGGAAGTGGTTGTGAAATCCTGACTGGACGTCTATTGACGTCCTGCAGGATTTCATGCCGGCGCACGCCCGTGGGGGCGCGCAGCGCGGCGATCGGTAATGCGGGGTGTCAGTCTGACACCCTGCATCTCCGATCTCGGTAAAGAGCCCCCTGTCCAATCATGGCTGATCACAATGTAAACGAGAAGAGCCGTTGATGGCTCTTCCTCATTCGCGTCTGAGAGACGCGAGTAGAGGAGAGCTGATCGGCGGCTCTCCTGACAGGGGGTTTTGCGCTGATTGTTTATCAGCTTAGCCCCCCCCCGAAAGCCCACACTGGACCACCAGGGAAGGGCAGTAAAAAAAAAAAAGAGAATAGATGCCAATCAGTGCCCATGGGGCACTGACTGGCAACATGGGACAACATGGGACTGGCACTGGGATAAACAAGTGATGCCCAGCAATGCCATCAGTGCCACCCTTCAGTGTCCATCAGTGCCACTTCTCAGTGCCCATCCATGGCCAGTGCCCACCTATCAGTGCCCATCTGTGCCACCCATAAGTACCCATCAGTGCCACCCATAAGTGCCGCCTATGAGTGCCCAGTGCCACCTATGAGTGGCCATCAGTGCCGCCTATAAGTGCCCATCAGTGCCGCATACCAGCGCTGCCTATCAGTGCCGCCTGTCAGTGTCCAACAGTGCCGCCTCACCGGTGCCCATCAGGGCCACCACATCGGTGCCCATAATCGAAGTAGAAAACGTACTTATTTACCCAAAAAAATTACAGAAAAAAATAAAAACTTAATTTTTTTTCAAAATGTTCGGTCTTTTTTTAGTTGTTGCGCAAAAAATTTAAAATCGCAGAGGTGATCAAATACCACCCAAAGGAAGCTCTATTTGTTGGAACAAAATGATAAAAAAAAATTGGGTACAGTGTAGCATGACCGCGCAATTGTCATTCAAAGTGCGACAGCGCTGAAAGCTGAAAATTGGCTTGGGCAGGAAGGTGCGTAAGTGCCTGGTATGGAAGTGGTTAAAGGGGTTGTAAAGGTTTGTCTTTTATTTTCTATATTGGTTCCTTTAAGCTAGTGCATTGTTGGTTCACTTACCTTTTCCTTCCATTTCCCTTCAAAATGTTTTTTTTTCTTTGTTTGAATTTCTCACTTCCTGTTTCTCCTCAGTAAGCTTTCCACCATCATCCGAGCGGTGGAAAGTCATTTGGAACAGCTTACTGAACACCTTACTGAGGAGAAACAGGAAGTGAGAAATTCAGACAAAGAAAACAAAGAAAAATAACATTTAGAAGGGAAATGGAAGGAAAAGGTAAGTGAACCAACAATGCACGAGCTTAAAGGAACCTATTTAGAAAATAAAAAAACCTTTACAACCCCTTTAAGCTCATATATCCAAATTTAAATCCTTTTATGGGCACATTGTACAAAAGTCAGTCAATCAATTATTGAACTTGAGTACAACCAGTCTTGGTTTCCTCCAAACCATTAGTGTTGCCAGCTATAGCTCGAAATACTAATCATTGTATTCTGCAGGAGGGAAACCCCCCTGAGCTCCCCACCGGCAGAACACAATAGAGCTGTGGGAAAGATTCCCCTATCGACACTCACTGTGTTGATGGGGGAATCAATCAATTTTTTTTCCTTCCACCTTTGGTGAAAGGAAAGAGAGAGGTTTGCATTATATGTGGCCTGCTTTACTGGTTTTCTAGGCAGCATGTGACCCTCTGGCTCTTTGCAGCCCTTAGCCAGTCTAAGGATCTATATTAAACAAGGCCCTAGGTATTCGCCATTCGCCCTTTGTATTTATTTCAGGTCTCAACAGTTAACAGAAAACCAAATTTCCCACAACAAGAAGACGTATGCATCGGGGTAGCTTGCAGTGCTGCCTGGATAAAAACAAGAAGCTCCAGTCTGGCTGGCTAGATTTGTTGTATGCATTTGAAATGTTAAAGCCCATCTCCGACAGAAACCCCTATACTTTTCAGCTGTTTTTTTATCTGCAGTAGTACATGGGCTTGTGTCAGACCTCTGGAATGTATGCTGTACACCAATCTAAGTAATTAATTCAGATACCAGTTAATAATCCTCTTATCATTTGTGGTATATCAGGATGACTGTTGGGAAACTTTAGTAGATGTTCACTACATATAAGTGAACGTCTCTATTCACCACTGCCAGCCCTTTTCTCTTTGCCTTGGACCTGCTGTCACAGTTACCATGATGTGTGTTTTTCATATAAACATTCTTCAGTCTTTACTCAGACTTCAGCTTTTAAACAGTAATCCTTGTAGAGTGTTCTGGAATTAGTGCGAAATCCCAGGATTTCTCTGCAATAGTAAAAGTTCTTTTAATTAAGTGTGTGTGATTGTCTGTGCTGGCAGTGGTCAGAGCGCGTAGCAGTGAGAAAATGAGGGATTTGGTGACTCACTGAGATACTAATGAACTATTAACAGGTGCTAAGTAATATTCTGGAGGGTCAAATCTAAATCATGTTCTAAAGACAGTTCAAGTCACTTTTTCTTAGTAATATATCTTGTACAGGACTGAAATTTATATCATGCCTTGAAAACATAAAATGTTTTAAAAATGTTATTTGTAAGCAGAAATAATCCATTCCCAGTGTGAATTCCTATTCTCGTATGATTGATGCCTGTATGTTATTTAAAATATTTTAAACACTGACACTGGTTCACTGAATGCAGTTTTGGTTCCCTTTAAAGGGGCATGCTTATACAAGAAGCATCAGAGTCCTCAAATAGAACCCATAATGTATGCTTTAGCCCTGGTTCACACTGGGTACGATTTGAGATGCGATTTCACATGTCAAATCGCATCTCAAATCGGCGGCATTTGCCGGCAATTGTCGGCAATGGCACTGTCCTAATCAGTGCGACGCCGCATCTGCGATTTCAAAAAGTAGTTCCTGTACTACTTTTTGCGATTTCGGGCCGCGATTTACATTAAATTGCGGCCGAAATCGCGGCAAAATCGCGGCCGCGAAATCGCGGTAAAATTGCGCATTTTACCGCGATTTTGAATTCGCAGCAGTGTGAACTTAGGCTGAAAGTGAGAACTATGGGTTTTTATTTAGTAGAGTACTTATTTCAAAAGAACATAGGGCTAGATTCAGGTAGGGGGACGTAAGGCTATGCGGGCGTAGCGTATCCTATTTACGCTACGCCTCCGCAACTTAGACGGGCAAGTGCATTATTCACAAAGCACCTGCTCCGTAAGTTGCGGTGGCGTAGCGTAAATCTGCCGGCGTAAGCGCGCCAAATTCAAATTGTCAGGAGGTGGGCGTGTTTTATGTAAATAAAACATGACCCTACGTAAATGACGTTTCTCACGAACGGTGCATGCGCCGGCCGTGAACGTATCCCAGTGCGCATGCTCCTAATCACGTTGCAAATAGTCAATGCTTTCGACGTGAACGTAATTTACGCAAAGCCATATTCGCGAACGACTTACGCAAACGCCGTAAAAAAAATTTAATTTGACGCGGGAACGACGTCCATACTTAACATTGGTTATGCCTCATATACGCCGGAAAAAGCCTTACGCAAATGACGTAAAAAAAAATCCGCCGGGCGCCCGTATGTTTCTGAATCGGAGTATCCATCTCATTTGCATATTCTATGCTGAAATCGACAGCAGCGCCACCTAGCAGCCAGCGTAAATATGCACCCTAAGATACGACGGCGTAAGAGACTTATGCCAGTCGGATCTTAGCCTAATTACGGCATATCTTGCTTTCTGAATACAGAAAGAAGATACGTCAGCGCAGATTTGAATTTAGGCGGGGTATCAATAAATACGCCAGCGTAAATTCTTTCTGAATCTAGCCCATAGCTTCTACAGCATCCAGCTGGTAGAGTGGTGTCATGCAGTGTTTTTGTACACAAAGGTATGTTTTATGGTTGCAGCTTGCTGGCCCTTTATTTCCTGTGGTGCATCATACCTTTTGTTTTCTGTTACAAGTTTATCAGTTTTTGATTTTCTTAACTTATGATAGTCTGCAGATTAAACTGAACCTATTTAAATACAGTAATAACAATAGCTGAGCAATGAGTGGGTCCTCTCTGAAAACTGTACAGGTAGAGGAGCAAGGAAAGGGGGCAATATATATATATATATATATATATATATATATATATATATATCAGGGCTCGACAAATCCCGGGCGCCAGGTCGCCATGGCGACTAGAAATGGGGCCCTGGCGACTTGGCTTGGAGGGGGGGGCAAAAAAAAAAAAATTTTTTTTTTTTTTTTTTTTTTTGAGCTGGGGCCATCTGGTGGTGAGCCGTTGGTATTACAAGTTATTACCACCAGATGTGAGCTGGCGCCATCTGGTGGTGGCCGTTGGTATTACAAGTTAAGCATTACAAGTTAAACAGCAATTCTAATGTCATTTTTCACTAATTTTCACTGCCATCTTCTTCCCTCTAATTAGAACCCCCAAACATTATATATATTTTTTATCCTAACACCCTAGAGAATAAAATGGCAAACGTTGCAATACTTTCTGTCATGCCGTATTTGCGCAGCGGTCTTACAAGCGCACTTTTTTGGTGAAAAAATTACACTTTTTTTAATTAAAAAATAAGACAATAGTAAAGTTATCCCCCATTTTTTTTTTTATATTATGAAAGATAATGTTACGCCGAGTAAATTCATACCCAACATGTCACGCTTCAAAATTGCGTCCGCTCGTGGAATGCAGACAAACTTTTACCCTTTAAAATCTTCATAGGCGACGTTTAAAAAAAAATCTACAGGTTGCATGTTTTGAGTTACAGAGGAGGTCTAGGGCTAGAATTATTGCTCTCGCTCTACCAATCGCGGCGATACCTCACGTGTGTGGTTTGAACACCGTTTACATATGGGGGCGCCGGTCACGTATGTGTTCGCTTTCTGCGCGCAAGCTCGTCGGGACGGGCGCGTTTTCTGGCTCCTAACTTTTTTACCTGGCTCCTAGATTCCAAGCAAATTTGTCAACCCCTGTATATATATATATGTGTGTGTGTGTGTGAAAAGTTATTGCATTTAAGTTATCTTTCTAATGGTTTGTTTGTGTTTAAAGTAGATGTAAACCCTAACTGAATCACATGTAGTTTGTTTGCTAATGCACTAAGCATAAATAATTGCCTTTTTTTTATTTATTAAAAAAACTTGTTTTCACCTGATTTCATCACGCCTCATTGCAGCCCATTTCCTATGTACATTAATTTACTCCAGTCATAGCTGCATCTGAGGGTGGGCTTCCTAAAAGTGACAATGATTGAACATGCCTGTGCATTAAATTTCAGTATGGACATGTAAAATCTCCATTAGAAGTGCATGTGAGAGGTAACAAAGCAGGGCAACAATTTGGAGGCATTGACAGACCATTGATATTCCATCAGGTAATTTCTCATGGCAGGCTGCTGAGAGTGATAACGGCTTAATGTGCCTGTGCAATGTGTTTGTAGCACCCTAAGGTAGGTAAGTTGCTAGGGTGTATGTAGTTGGCATAGTGTGGTCTCCTGCCTAACAGGAGACCATGAGGTAAAACATAGCAGCTTTCCTGCCTAAAAAGAAAGTTATGTTTGTTCAGCTAGGGAATCCTGTGTGTTTCACAGTGCTGCTGTATCAGTATTGGCTCCTCTGTATCTGGGCAACCTTGGAAGGATGCTAGGTTAAAAGGAGCGATTAATGCAGATCAGTAGCATTATTATGAATTCCATCTCAGCCAATTATAGGAGCACCTTTGCATGCTGGGAAGGGTATTTTATATTTGATAGAACCAGGGCTGTGGAGTCGGAGTCGAGGAGTCGGAGTCGGGGGAAATTTTGGGTACCTGGAGTCGGAGTCGGCAAACAATGCACCGACTCCGACTCCTACTAAATTTAGATTGGAATTAAAAAAAAAAAAGCAAGTTTAAATGTCCCAATTCACAAAAAGTTATAATTAATGACTTCTCTACTGTAAGAATAAAGACCAATGCATGCAGTGCCTCACGTAACCGCAAAACGAACACGTTAAGTGACCGTGAAGAAGCATGCTTTTCATGTGCTTCACTATATGGCACGCAACGCACAATTAGGAGCTGCAATACTTTCCTTTTTTTTTTTTAATTTTCCTTTTTATTTCGTTTCTTTTCCAAGAAAAAAAAGCAAGAAAGTGATACAGGAAACATAAGAAGAGGACTAAGCATAGTCCTATACATCAACATATGTATGGAAATTATATTTATTCTCTCTCTTCAACTCTATTTACTATTCATAATATCTGTATCACTACTAGTTTCAATCCATTCCTCTATAATAGACCAAATACTTTCTACTTCTAAACTAAATTTCAGACTACCCGAGTATTCCATCTCCCACTAAATATCCATTTATTCTTTATCTAAAGTACTAATTCCCTCCTTATTCCCGCAGCACTTCCTTCCTCATTTTATCCCCCCTTTCCCTCCCCCCTTATCCCTACCTCTAGACCCCCTTCTTCCCCCATTCCCCTCCTCCAGCCGTCTATCCTCAGGCCGGAGAGAAGAATTAGGAGAAGAGAAGAGAAAAAAAAAAAAAAAAAATTCTTAATAAGACAATACAATACACCCCTCCCCTCCTCCGCTGTCCTCCAACCGTGCGCAAAATGTTCTCTCTCCTATTTTCCTTCTTTCTTCCATCTACTACCCTTTATCTTATTCTCCTATTAGCTTTTTACCTTCCTCCGACTGTAAAAATAATTCCCAAGGTGCCCATATCATTTTAATTTGCTGTTTCTTATCTATTGTTTTTGGGAGGAGTTTCTCCATTATCCCTATTTTCCTTACTTTTTTCAGCCACATAGATATTGGAGGTGCCTCGGGGTCTTTCCATTTTGTTGCAATGCAACTTTTCGCCGCATTTATCAAATGACACATCATTGATCCCTTATATCTCACCGGATATATTTCAGCATGATGTAGTAGAAAAAACGATGGGTCATCTGGAATATGATATTCCGTAAATTCTTGTGTAATTCTCCGTACTGTTTCCCAGAATTGTTGTATTATTGGACATCCCCAAAATGTATGTAGCATTGTCCCTTTCTCCCCACAGCCTCTCCAACATCTATCTGACATTTCAGGAAAAAATGTGTTTAAACGCGCTGGCGTATAGTACCATCTTGTTAATATTTTATAATTTAATTCTTGTATTTTCGTGCATCTTGAAGAATTTAATGCTAAATTTATAATATTTTGGCTTTGTATTGGGGAAAAAACTTGGCCTAAATCTCTCTCCCATTTTACTAGGCTCGACATTCTAAAGTCTTCTGGTGGTGCAGTCAATAATATATACATTTTAGAGACCATATGGGCTAGTGGTTCCTTTCCTCCACAGTACTCCTCAAACTTTGTGAGTGCCCGTTTATACTTTTCTGCACCATCCAGAGTCTCCAGAAAGTGTCGTACCTGTCGCGCTTGCCATATCGGTATCTCACCGCTCCCTCCCCTTTGTGCTATTTCTCCTATTGTCATCCACCCCCTTTCACCCAGAAAGTGGGAGGCTTGAAATCTACCCTTTTCTTTTAATTTCTTGAGTATATGGGATTCCAAACCAGGCTGGAATTCTGGATTTCCTATTATTGGGTAGAGGGGGGAATTATTCGTTGAGAAATTCGGATTATGACATATTTTATTTCCAATCCATAAAGTTGGTCCTATCGTTGGGTGAGTTTTAACTGTAAGGGGTAACGCAGAATAGCACCATATTGCCCTATCTAACGGTACTGGGCACATTTGTTGCTCTATAGTGATCCACAATTTATAATCCCCATGTCTACTCCAATCTGCTATCCTTCCCAACTGGACTGCGTGATAGTACTTTAACATATCCGGTGCTGATATCCCTCCCACCTTCTTGGGTAGGATCAATAATTTCCTACCGATCCTGGGCCTTTTACTCCCCCATATAAATTTTGTAAATAATGCCCGAATTTGATTGAAGTACGACATGGGGATCTGAATTGGTAGAGCTTGAAAAAGATATAAAAACTTTGGCACTACACTCATTTTCAAAATATTAGATCTCCCAAACCAAGAGTGCATCCCTCTACTCCATCCATCTAACATTGTTCTAATTGTACCCAATAATGGTTTAAAATTTAGTTCAAAAGTATCCTTTAAATCTGGTGGCATTTGAGTGCCCAAGTAATTCAATGCCCTCGTCGTCCACTTAAACTTAAAACTAAATTCCAAACCATTCTTAATCGACCCTGGCAGAGCGACCCCCATTGCTTCAGATTTATTATAATTTATTTTAAAGTTTGACATCCTCCCGTAGAGTTCTACTTCTTTCATTAAATTTGGAAGGGATATCTGTGGTTTTGTTAGGGAGAAGAGCATGTCATCTGCGTAAGCCGATACTTTATGTTCCCTCCCTCCCAATTGAATACCCACTATATCTCTGTTCTGTCGAATCTTGTTTAATAATGGTTCTAATGTCAATGCAAATAATAAAGGCGACAGGGGGCAGCCCTGCCTAGTACCATTTGTGATTGCTAGAGGCTCAGAGTACACCCCATTCACTTTTACCAAAGCTCTGGGTCCCGCATACACCCCCTCTATCCACTGAGCCATCCGCTCTCCTAATCCCATTTGTTTTACTGTTCCCAACATAAATTCCCAATTCACTCGATCGAATGCCTTCTCTGCATCTGAGTTCAAGAAAACACTCGATATCTTCTTTTCTTTTACTTGGTTTATTAAGTTTAACACTTTAATAGTACTATCCCTTGCTTCTCTATTTGGGATGAACCCGACCTGATCCAAATGTACCAGTTTAGATAGATAGGGCTGTATACGTGATGCCAAGATCTTTGTCAGAATTTTAATATCTACATTTATTAATGATATTGGTCTATAACTAGTGCATGCCCCTGGATCCTTCCCTTCTTTTGGGATAATCGTAATATGTGCTAGTAACGTCTCCGGGGGTAACATTCTTATTTGTCCTACTGTATTAAACAATTTAGTCATATGGGTCCCTAATAGTGTACTAAAGCTTTTATAATATTGTATGGTGAACCCATCTGGGCCTGGGGCTTTACCATGCTTTATTGTTTTCATTATTGATTGTACTTCCTCCAGAGTAATTGGTTTTCCCAAATCCCTTCGCTCTGGAGGTGTTAATCTAGTCAGACCTGCTGAGGATATATATTTCTCCACAGCCCCAGAGGGGTTCTCCTTCCCTTGAAGGTTATATAACGCGGCGTAGTATTTCCTAAATTCTTGTGCTATTTCTTTTGAAAGGTGGAGTTTTTTATCTTCTTTGGTTTTAATAAATGGGATATATGACCGTGACTGTAATTTTTTCAATTTTTTTGCTAGTAACTTCCCACATTTATCACCTGAATCGTATGTCATCTTCTCTGCATATTGTAAAACCGCTTCAGCCTTATATCTAAGGAGATCCGCTACCTGTCTTCTTAAATGTGTTAATTCAATTCCTATACCCATTTCTGTCTTTTTTTTATGTTGTATCTCCAATCTCTGTATCTTTTCTAATAATTCTTTTATTTGTTTTTCTCTAGCTTTCTTAACTCGGGAACCATGTTTAATTAAAACCCCTCGAATCACTGATTTATGGGCTTCCCAAACTATACCCGGATCACTTTCTTCATTATCATTTGTCTGGAAATACCATGTTATTTCTTTTTTTACATCTTCAATTATATCAGGATTCTGTAGTAGGCTCTCATTTAATTTCCACCTCCGCTCTGACGTCTGAGTTCCCTCTCCCCATGTTATTTCCATTGTTACCGGGGCGTGATCTGTCCAAGTTATATTCCCAATTGAAATGTCCTTTATTAAGTGTAAACACTGATGAGGTATCAGAAAGAGATCTATTCTTGAATATATTTGATGTGGGGTTGAAAAATATGTATAGTCTTTCTCTCCTGCGTGTAATATACGCCATCCATCTACCAACTGAAATTCATGTAGTTTTTGTATGATTCGTTTCCTAATTCCATTTGGTACCGACGACACCCCTACTGAGGTATCTTCCTTTGGGTTTAAAGATATATTCAGATCCCCACCACAAATCAATTTACCCTCTTTAAAATTCATCAATTTAGTGATCACCTTTACTAAGAAACTATCTTGATGTATATTCGGTGCATAGATGGTGGCTAATGTTACCTTCTCACCCCCTATTGTCCCTTTAAGAAACAGGAATCTCCCTCCTGGATCCGCATATTTTTCGGCTAAGGACCATGGTATTCTATTTGCTATTAAAATTGCAACCCCTTTGCTTTTGGCTTCCTGGTTAGAGGCCTGGTATACATTAGGGAAATTCCTATTTTGAAGATATGTATATACCCCATCTTTAAAGTGTGTTTCCTGAATAAATCCTATGTCCGTTTTGAGCGATTTTAGTTCATTTATTAATATTTTACGTTTTTCGGGGATATTAAGTCCTCTTACATTTAGGGAAGTAACCCTTATTTTATCCATCTAACACACCACTTTTAGCAGACAGCGGAGAAGGAGAGGACAAAAATAAATAAATAAATAAAATAAAATAAATTAAAATAAATAAATAAAAAAATTATATAAAATAAAAACAAATTTATAAAAAAAAAAAAAAAAAAAAAAAAAAAAAAAAAAAAAGGGCTCCTCCTATAGGGGTCTTAGGAGGTACGGATTTTATGTTACGGCTTCTACGTGGGACTTCTGTTATCCCGTAGTTACCGAAAATAGGAGGAATAAGCCTGCAAAAGCAGGAGTGGCTGAGCTCCTACTACCTCTCCTCACTTTATTTAATTCCTCTTTAAACCCTTTTAAACGTATTTACCCTGTAGCTCCCCCCTTTTCCCTCTTTCTCTCTCCATCCTTCTCTCCTCCTTCTCCCCCCTCTTTCCTCTTCCCCCTCCCCTTCCCTCCCCTTCACTTTCTAATCTCTATTCTAGTATCCCTCCCCCACCTCTAAATTCCTTCACCATCCCCTCTCCCCATCACCCCTTCCTCATAATTATTTCCTTTATATGCACACATCATTAACATATTTAATTTCACTTCATATCCTATATATTTTAACAAATTATATTTGCATTAATAGGAAATCAGACATTTAGAACATAATTGTTATTCATATTCCTCTTATATTCATATGTCAATATTAACTCCTTTATTTATGAATATACCCCTTATTTGTTCAATCTAGTAAAAATCTTCTCCTCTTCCACCTCCCCCTCCCTCCTTCCCTTTCTATTCCTTTTATCATTCTTTTAATACAGCTTCTACATATTTCCAGTCCTGAACACCCTAAACCTCCTTATGTGATTTACCTATTCCCCTATATGTGAACTTAATAAGTCGTCCCCTATACTAAAAAAAAAAAAAAAAAAAAAAAAAAAAAAAAAAAGGGGGCTCGCTTCACCCTTTATTCCTATTGGTTCTCTCATTAAGTGCAAGATCTCATTTTAAACTCTGAATTATGTGACGTGTTATTTACCTATCTGTGTCTATTTTGTTTCCTCCCCCCCCACCCCACCCCCTCCCATTATCTTTATGTCTAATCTTAATCCCCCTTTCTACCCTCCCTCATACCCTTCCTTCCCCAATAAAGAAAACAAGTCTCCCAAGATGTTTTTACGTGTGCACAATGGTGCATATGATCTCCCTTTCTACCCTCCCCCCCCCCCCCCCCCTCCCCCCAAAAAAAAAAAAAAAAAAAAAAATTATCCCCAAAAGTATTCTTACATGTGCACAATGGTACTAGTGATCAGGTGTTTCCCTCAGGTGCAAAAAAAAAAAAAAAAAAAAAAAATATTTTTTAAAATCCCTAACGTTTAGGGTGGACTATCCTGATCTATTTATTAATGTATAATGCTGTATAATTTATATTCTATTATATATCCCAATTGACAATTAGTATTTTATCAACATATATTTCAATCATAACTAAAACATTCCGGTGATGGTTCATTACCAGTTTATAAGTATAAATATAAATAAAATTATGGGGGGGGGGGGGGGGGGGGGAAAAAAAAAAAAAAAAGAAGAACCACAATGAAGGTGCATACAGTTCATACAGTCAGTCCATATTTCCCTTTCTCCTCGTATCCCCCTATATAAATTGCTTCTGGGGAATGTTTAAAGTGTGGTGGTGGAGGGGGGACTTCCACATTAAAGGGAAACAACAAAAGAAAAGGGGGCAGGGGGATGGCCTAGAAGATAGGCATATAAAAGAAAAAAAAAAGAAGAAAGGCCAACCATCTAGTCAATTTAGTACCGGGGGGAGCCATAATAGTCCTGTATATTCATCTATTTTGTCTTGGAGAAGGATAAAAGAGAAAAGAAAGAAAAAAAAAAAAAAGATTCACAGTTTTCAGTATCCCCTGCCCAGTCCCTATGATTTATTCCGATTTTCTTCTGTTCCTCTGCGTTGTGATTCTCGATCCTTTGTTGTTTGTAGGCCACCTTTCCGACGTGGTCTGTCCATTGGCCGTAGCCAATCTGGGACCTCCAACTTTTCTATTCCCAAAAATTTGAACATCTCTGGAAGCTCTAACGGTTCAGATAGTAAAAATGAAAGTGGCCCTTTCTTAACAAATAATGCGATCGGGTATCCCCAGCTATAGGTCCCACCTACTGATTTAATTTTTTCCAGGAGTGGGCGTAATTGTGCTCGCCGTTGTAACGTGGCCCATGAAAGGTCTGGAAGAATCTTTATTGCCATTTCTTCAAACTTTATTATCTTTGCCTCCCATGCCTTGCGACTAATTATTTCTTTATGTGCATAATGATGGAAACGACCTATCACATCTCTGGGTCTTGCCGGATCGCTGGGCCGTGGCCCCAGGGCCCTATGTAGTCGATCAAATTCAATCTGTTTCTGTTCCTTTATTAATTCAGCCCCTAGCTGCTGGCATATTGTTTGAACAACTCTATGTAGAGATTCTCCCTCAATTTCTTCCGGTATCCCTCTAAACCGAAGATTTAATCTCCGACTTCTGTCTTCGATCTCTTCGAATTTCAAATGTATAGCCGAGCTCTGTGGTCTATAAGGGGGTTCTTTTTTCCTTATCTCCTCTAGCTCAGTTACCCGATCTTCCAACTTCACCACCCGTATCCCTTCTTCTGAAATTTTATCTGAGAGTGCTTGCATCTCAGATCTAATTAATTGCAATTCTTTCCGATGTCCCTCCTCAAGTCGGGTCACCAATGTTTCCATCTCATCCCTTGTCGGGAGGGCCTGAAGGATCGCCATCTCATCCCTGGTTGGTAATGCCTGTAAAATCGCCATTAAATCTATTCCACCTATATTATTTTCCGCCATGTTCTTATGTTCCCAGCTATTTATCTCCTCCTGCTCTTGCCCCCCTTCCGTGGCCTGTGGTGTAGTAAGGCTCATCCGGGGTGCTGCTCTCGAGATCTCCGGATATTCTGTCCCCCTTGTCTCTAGCACTGAGGCTCTTGCTGTGGCAGTTGCTGCTCTTGTACGTAAGAAATAGTCTTTGATCTCTGGCTGTGTCAGAGGGGTCAGTATTGTTTTTGTTGAATTTTGTTGCTGCTTTTGCTGTGGGATTGCTTCCTTTTTTTTCTTTGCTACATTCATCCCGCTGCTGCCAGCAAGATAAATACTGCTTAGTCCCACCGGTTTTTAAGTCTCTTTTTTAAACTTTATTTAGTCAGTAAAAAAAAAAGTCCTGATGTGATCACCCGTATATTCCAGAACATATACCAGCCCGTATACCAGCCTCTTACTGGCAGCTTAGGAATGTACAGCTTAGGAATGAATTCCCACCTCCAGCCCTTTCAAGCCCGTCTTCTTTTACTTAGATTTATAAGTTCAAAAGTTCAAAGGTTCATAGACTCCTCTACTCCTCTTCACATTTCACATTTCCTTGTAACTTCTTTTTTTTTTTTTTTACCTGGCCTCTTACTGGCAGCTTAGGAATGTACAGCCACTTTGTACTCACCGCACTCTTCCCGTCTCTCTCCCAAGCCTCGAGGTCCCTTGTTCAACCCTGTGGTGCTAACTCACAGCCACAGTCACATCAATAGTCTTGGGGGGGTCCGCTTCCCCCCCCCCCCGCTTCTCACACGCAGCACACAGCTGACTTCTCCCTCTCCTCACAGCGCAGCGGTGTGTGTGTATCGGCTCCCTGTCTTCTGTTCTCAGGTTCACTCCCACCTTCTCACACACATCACACGCTGGACGCCGCACGCTCAGCTGTTGAACTGTCTCTACTCACCGGTTGTGAGGAACCAACCAAAACGAGTCAGAAAAAAAAATGATAACCAGGTGAAATTATCTCAGGGCTTCTCAGGACTTTTCAGGGCTTTCAGGCTGCCAGAGATTTCCAATAGTTTTCCGGGCTTCCAGGGCTAAGAAAAGCCTACGAATTTCACTGCTTCAGGTTCAAGTTCTCATTACAGCTCTGCATTAGATCAAGTAAAAAACTTCCAGGTTTGTATAACATTCAATCTATTTAGTATTTAGTGAGGAGAGGTGAGGTATAGCTCAGCTCAGCGTGTGTCTCCTCACTCCACCATTGTTAGGCCACTCCTCCCCCGGTGCTGCTGCAATACTTTCCATAGTGTTGTGTTCTGCTTTTACAGGGAATGCATGTTAGAGAACCAGTAAGTGTCCAAATAAAAAAATTCCAACAGGAGTTTTATAAAGCACTAAAAGAAGTTGAAAAGTATGATCGCTCATCAAAACTTACTGTTGAAGAAGCCATCCTTGTTTATCCAGAGATCGTTAGTGATGTGGCCAGAATAGTTACTGTAATGACACCCACCCACCCAAGTCAGTGTCGAAAGATTATTTTCAGCCCTAAAAATAATAAAGTCTGACTTAAGAGCCTCTATGAAAGAGGATCTGGCAGAGGCAATTCTCTTCCTTAGAACTCTACATTGAATTGATTTGCATTTGCTAAGCCTAGAACTACATTTCAAGATTAATATAAACCATTTCTAGGTTTTACAGATTTTGTTTTTGGTTCATTATAGATAAGCTTTGTTTTTGTTCTAAAACAACCAAATAATGTGGTTTGTATTTTTGAACTGGTAAAGATCCTGTTCCTGATGTTTATGCCTGCTGCTACTATCCAGTCACTTGATTGTTTTCATTGTGTTTGTCTTTTGCTTAAACTGTGCAATACAGTAGACTGTTGGCTTCCCAGCCAGTAGTCCTGTGGTAGGTTGCGTTTCTTTCACTCAAGGAATGTATAAAATACATTTGCATATTAATACAGAGGAGTCGGAGTCGGGGAGTCGGAGTCGGAAGTACATAAAACTGAGGAGTCGGAGTCGGAGTCAGAACATTTATCTACCGACTCCACAGCCCTGGATAGAACACACAGGAAGAGGTCTTTGCCCAAAGAGGAGAGTCCAGCTGAGGAGGGGGCGCTCTGCCCTCCTTAGCACCTGCTGCCATGTGACCTCAGGTGGGAGGCATGGAAGTTGGAGAGCTGGCCTAAGTGTTCTGAAGAACTGACTGAGGGGGAGCTGTCCCTGTAAAGATCTTTCTGGGATCACTGAAGGATGCTGCTGGAGGATTGGACGGAGGCAGCCATTCAGTCCAGAGGCCTTGTGAGTACTGGCTGTAGAGATCTTGCGGCCTGGTTCTTTAGGCTACCCCCTTTGTTCTAGGAAGGAAAGGCAGCTACTGGCTTCAGCAGAAAGGGGATACTGTCTAGTGTCCTGAAGAGCAACAGTGTATTTTCCTTACAGGTGACTTGCTCAAGAGTGCATGGTGCATCAGGTAGGAGCTCCACAGTCCAGTTGAACAAGCTGTCTTCAATGGAATTAGTTAAACCTGGAGTATCTCACCACATTCCCTTCCCTATCCAAGTTCTCAATAAAACATCAAAAACAACCAAAACCCTTAGACCAGTGGTTCTCAATCTTTCTAGTGCCGTGACCCCTTGATAATAATTCCCAAGTTGTGGGGACCCCTAACAGTAAAATTATTTTTGTAGTGTGGGTTGTCAGCCCCCAAGGCAAGACAAGTAATTTGCACCCCTAACCCACGGACATTTAGCACTCCCTGAGTCCCTCCCACTTGTACAGTATTTAAAAACACCTTATGGTACATTTTAGGATGTACCACTCTCTCTTTATTTTCCTTTCTTTCCCTTTTATCTCTCTCTATCCACATTCTTGTTTTTTTTCCTCATCCCTCCCTTTAGCCGTTTTTCTTGTTCTTTCTCTTATTCTTTGTCTCCCTTTTTCTTTGTCCATCCCCCTCTTCTCCTCTCCCTTCCATGTATTCTCTATTTTTATTCCTTTCTCTTGCTCCTTGGCGGGGAGTTGGGATGAGTGGCAACGCTGGTGGGGGGAGTTCTGATCAGCCAACTTAGGTGCTCTTGATCAAGGTCATCTGCTGATCTGAGAACTGTATTGGAGTCTTTTAATGGCAACTCTAATCACAGGTAGTGTTACTCACTGTGTCTCCGACTTTGTGGTGTCTCGTAGCAATGACACCAATGCCAAAATCAGGAGATAGGGTCTCCTCCAGCCCCTCCCACTTCACATTCCTCACCAGTCAGCTGACTTCTAGCCTCCGCCCTCAAGCAATGCCGCGAACTGAATTGGCGGCTGCGAAGAGGCTCAGTGGGCATCCACGGGCTCCAGGAACAGCCCAGCTGGGTGACCACAGGTTCCAGGGACAGCCCTGCTGGGCACATGCAAAGAGGCTGGGAGAGCGGTGCGGACTTCAGAAACAGCCCAGGATTCGGTGACCCCTGGCAAATCATCATTTGACCCCCAGGTTGAGAACCACTGCCCTAGACTGATTATTGAAGAAATGAGCAGAAGTAAGAGTGTACCTGTCTGTGCAAGGAAACACTATGTGTGCCTGGCTGCAAAAGTCAAAAAAGGAGAAGATCCAGGTAATCTTTTTAAGCGGCTCCGACCGGTGTAGCGCTACAAGTGTCAGCAGGACTGCTTATAAACTCCACTAAACATGCATATGACAGGGTGACAACACAACAGAGGAACTGGAGACAGCGTCAGAGTGTTAGATTAAAAGGCTTCCCTGAACCACCTAGCTGCAGGTGCAGGAAGCAAGCTGACCATCCATACTCTCTAACTGGGCATGGAAAAAAAGCTGCCGTGCTCTAACTTAGAGTAGAAAACAAATCTAATGCTTTTCACTCAATCAAGGCTTAAAGGGGTTGTAAAGGTTTGTTTTTTATTTTTTAATTAGGTTCCTTTAAGCGAGTGCATTGTTGGTTCACTTACCTTTTCCTTCAATTTCCCTTCTAAATGTTTTTTTTCTTTGTCTGAATTTCTCATTTCCTGTTTCTCCTCAGTAAGCGGTTCTGGCTGACTAGCCCCCAGCCAGAACGGCTCGGATGATGGGGGCAAGCTTACTGAGTGAGAAATTTAGACAAAGAAAACAACCATTTAGAAGGGAAATCGAAGGAAAAAGTAAGTGAACAATGCACTAGCTTACAGGAACCTATTTAGAAAATTAAGAACAAACCTTTGCAACCCCTTTAATCGTAGCAATCTCTATGATTAAGCCATGATTTTGTTAAAGATTTTTTTAAACCTATTAGAAGGGTGGTCTTAAGGCAGGGACTGCCATTACTATGTCTTTGGACAGTTTCTGCAATAAACATGGATTCTTGAAATCTATCCAGCAGGCAGCAGCCTTTTTGTCTACTGTCAATGAGTGTTGCCGCGTTTGTTTAAGAACCTTTGTGGCAGTTATCAGGTATTATTTTAACAAAAGCAGGTCATTTTTAAAGATTTTAAATTACTTTTTAAATGAAATAACATATTAAATATTTTTTTGAGGTTTTTGTGTATGTGTTTGCATCTACTTTAACTTTTACATCAATTACAGTCACAAAGCCTGTATAACCACAAATCTTTTATATATTTGCCAGATCCATTAGAACGGAAAGGAAGCGATAATGTGATCCCTATTCATCCTGATTTCAGAATGATTGTGCTGGCTAACAGACCTGGGTTCCCTTTTCTGGGAAATGATTTTTTTGGTGCTTTGGGTAAGTTATCATACCTAGCTCACATGTAGGCTTGTATAAACATTTAAAATGGAAATATGTTGACTAAATCAAGATATCATCCATCTCTGTTTTAAAGTGTAAGTCTACTGTAACACTAAAATCACTGCATCTACAGACATCCATTATCTAACAGTGAGCTATCTAGCCCTGTAAAGAAGAATTTAGTATACAGTGCATCCGGAAAGTATTCACAGCTCTTTACTTTTTCCATATTTTGTTATGTTACAGTCTTATTCCAAAATGGATTCAATCCATTATTTTCCTTTAAAATTCTACAAACAATGCCCCATAATGACAATGTGAAAGAAGTTTGTTTGAAATCTTTGCAAATTTATTAAAAAAAATCTGTGGTAAATTCAGTTGATTGGACATGATTTGCCAAGGCACACACCTGTCTATATAAGGTCCCACAGTTAACAGTGAATGTCGGTGCACAAAGCAAGCCATGAAGTTCAAGGAATTGTCTGTAGCCCTCCAAGACAGGCATAGATCTGGGGAAGGGTACAGAAAAAAAATTCAACATTAAAGGTCCAAATGAGCACAGTAGTCTTCATCATTTGTAAATAGAAGAAGTTTGAAACTGAACAATTGGGGGAGAAGGTCCTTAGTCAGGGAGGTGACCAAGAACCTGACGGTCACTCTTAAAGAGCTCCAGCATTTCTCTGTGGAGAGAGGAGAATTTTCCAAACGAACAACCATCTCTGCATCACTCCACCAATCAGGCCTGTATGGTAGAGTGGCCAGATGGAGGCCACTCCTCAGTAAAATGCACATGACAGGAGTTTGCCAAAAGCACCTAAAGAACTTTCAGACCATGACAAACAAAATTCTCTGGTCTGATGAAGCAGAGTGAATTCTTTGGTGTAAATGGCAAGCGTTATCTCTGGAGGAAACCAGGCACTGCTTATCACCTGGCCAATACCATCCCTACAGTGAAGCATGGTGGTGGCAGTATCATGCTGTGGGGATTTTTTTCAGTGGCAAAAACTGGGAGACTTGTCAGAATTGAGAGAAAGATGAATGCAGCTAGAGACTTTCTTCATGAAAACCTGCTCCAGAGCTCTCTGGACCTCAGACTGGGGTGAATATTTATTTTCCAATGGGACAATGACCCTAAGCACACAGCCAAGATAACAAACAGTGGCTATGGTACAACTCTGTGAATGTCCTTGAGTGGCCCAGCCAGAGCCTAGACTTTAACCTGATTGAACATCTCTAGAGAGATCTGAAAATGGCTGTGCACTGACGCTCCCCATCCAACCTGATGGAGGTTGAGAGGTCTTGCAAAGAAGAATGGGAGAAACTGCCCAAAGATAGGTGTGCCAAGCTTGTAGCATCATACTCAAAAAGAGGCTGTAATTGGTGCCAAAGGTGCTTCAACAAAGTATTGAGCAAAGGCTGTGAATATTTATGTACATGTTTTTTTTATTTATTTTTTATAAATTTGCAAAGATTTCAAACAAACTTCTTACATGTTGTCATTATGAGGTATTGTTTGTAGAATTTAGGGGAAAATAATAAATTTAATCCATTTTGTAATAAAGCGGTAACATAACAAAATGTGGAAAAAGCGGTGTGAATACTTTCCGGATGCACTGTACATACCTTTTTTGAAGCCGATCTGATCCGGTTTCAAGCGGCGGAATCACTGCAGAGGACAGAGCCAACAACGGCTGTCAATTTTGTCAATTTTTTAATTATGATCGTACGTTTTTCTAAGTAAATACATATTATTCAAATGTGATGTTCTGCAGTGGTGACCTTGGTAGGATTTTTTTCCTCCTTTATGCATAGGGTTAGGTGCCATGTCAGATTAATATTGTTGCCTGTATCTGTGCATTTGTTTATTTTCTTGGGTTTGTTAGTTTTTCATCCCGTTCATAGAGTTGATCTGACTTTGTGTTTTTTTTTACAGGGGATATATTTAGCTGCCATGCAGTGGATAATCCAGTACCACAATCTGAGCTGGCAATGTTGAGACAGTATGGACCCAATGTGCCTGATGCTGTGCTGCAGAAGCTAGTAGCTGCCTTTGGTGAATTGCGAACAATGGCAGACCAAGGAATTATCACATATCCTTACTCAACCCGTGAGGTTGTTAATATAGTGAAACATTTGCAGGTAACCTAAGACTCAGCATGACAGAATGCTATTCAGATTTACTATGGATGACTGAGGAATAAAGTCAACAATTAAAGAATATTTTTACTTTGGTCATTGCTTTTTATAACAGCTGTGCATGCTTATTTTTTGCATACTTTTACTTACTGTAGATTTCTCAGGGTTAATTTAAGTAGAAAATCTTTATTTGGTTAAAATTGGCTGTGTGCAGTGACTGCTTCTTGGCGGGTTTGCTCAGGTGGATTAGGACTAGTATCCAAACACGCCTGAGCCCATCCCTGGAAGAGAAACCAATAGGGCCTCTTCGTTCATAAAAATCCTACCTGTCTTTTTTTTTTTTTAGGTGTTATTCTGTAGTTTAAGTAGTGATTAACACATCTCTGGATACAACATTTTTATTTGTGCATATTTTTGTTAACTTTTTTGAGTCATATATTGTTTGTTATATACGAGTAGTTGGGAACCACAGGATATAAGGCTTGCAAATGCGCCTAATGTTTTTAATCAAATTAACCATGTATAACAGACTGGTGCTAATAATCAGTTACCCGGTGTTCAATTACACTGATTAACTGAAACTGATAAAGTGGTGTATGAAATACAACTAGAATGGGAGAATCACACTAGTGTCCCTGTAGATGTGGCAATTCCGGCAATGCGTTGAAGGCAGCATTGCAAAAAGACATGCTTCCTTCCCAAAAGAAGAAGAGAAAAAAAAGCATAAACAAAGTGCCAAGGTTAAAGTCCGACAATGTCATGTTGGTGTTGTGACCAAATAGCTATTTTTCTGATATAAGACAGCTAACTCACCTACACTCAAAAACTCAAAGTGACTGCAGTAGGTGACCTAGCGAAATCTCAAATCAAATAAAACAAGATCATTCAAGTTTCAATATTATGTCCTGCTCCTCATTTTTTTCCAGATAAACTAAACCAGTCCTTGTCTGTACATGGACAGGCTGTAAGATTTGCCACCTACATTGTACTGTGTATAACACAGTATTGTTTGCTGGGTGTACATTTGTGACTGTTAATAAATCCTTCTCTGGACAATTTGATTCTTAATGAATGTCCATAACTTTATATCTGTGGATACTTTGAAACTTACGTAGGCAAGCATATACATTTTTTTTACAGAATGCAAAATCATAGCCTTGTCTGTATGCGATGTTAGAAGCCATCCTACTTGCAACCTTTATTATTCTCCCAGAAAGTACTGCTTTGTATATGCAGTGAGCTTTCATATTTGCAAAATAATATTTTGCTCTCTTACTAATATGCTGTGGACTTTCCATGAAAATTTGAAGGTCCAACGTCCCACTAGCCCCTTTGCTGTCCAAGCAATAATAGCTGTAAAAAATAAATAAAAATAAATAGGATTTTTTACAGAAAAAAAAATACCTTGATCCCAATTTTAGATGCTTCTTGGGAGACATGGGTGATGTCATCATGGCTCACTGCTGCCCCCTGGGATAGCTCAGAATTTGAAATTCCCCATAGCAGGTAAAGGGTTACAGGTTAACGGCCTAGACCAGGGGTCCTCAAACTATGGCCCGTGGGTCAGATACGGCCTTTCCGGGTGATATACTCAGCCCACGGACTGCCCCTTCCATAATATCGCAACACTCGAACTCCCCCTCCGCTCTACTACCTGTCTTCACGCAAGACAGGAAACATAACAGATCCAGACAAAGGGCTGGACTTTTTATGTTAAGAAGCAGGTGATTGATTGTTGGGACCGCCCCACTGTCTAGTAACCAATCACCTACCTTTAACATGAAAAGTCCCACCCTTTGTCTGGACCTGTCATGTTTCCTGTCTTGCATGCATAAGGTAGCAGAGGGGAGGGGGAGTGCAAGTGCTGTGATCTTATGGAATTGTGTAATATCGATATAGGGTCCTGTGATGGAGGGCTCTGTGTTGGAGAGCTTTGTGATATGGGGGCTCTGTGGGCGGGGGATTTCTGTAAAATGGGGGCTTTGTGAGTGGGGACTCTGTGATATGGGGGCTCTGTGGGCAGGGGGGCTTTATGAGTGGGGATTCTGTGGGCGCGGGGCTCTGTTATATGGGGGGGTCGGCTCTGTGATTGACAGAAGTCTATGATGGGGGGGGGGCTGTGATGGAGATGAATCTGTGATGGGGGAGGGGGCTGTGATGAGTGGCTCTGTGATAGAGAGGAGTCTGTGATGGGTGGTTCTGTGAGGCTCTGTGATGGATAGGAATCTGTGATGGGGGGGCTTTGTGATGGATAGGAATCTGTGATGGGGGGCTTTGTGATGGAGAGGAATCTTTGATGGGGGATCTGTGAACTGGCCCCCTGTTTAAAAAGTTTGAGGACCCCTGGCCTAGACTATGCTTAGATGGCCATATAAAGCACCCTTGACAAAAGAACACATTTAGGTATTTTTATTTTATGTCTGTTGTGAATGCAGCTGGCCCACCGTTTGCGTTGCAGCCAGTTAATCTGTATGAAAAACGTGCAAGTGCTGCTACAGTTACATTTTTACTTTAAGCATATGATGTTATTGCATTTTTCTCTATCAGCTCATGAAGTTTATATTGAAAGTATCCTTCAGGTGTTATGAATTAAAGTACAATTGAGATGCATTGGCTAAAATAAAATCCGTAAATTGATTATTTTTAAAAATAGCCTAAAACTAGAAAACTAAATTAATGAAAGAAACAGAAGTGTCACCTTTAATCAATAAATTGGACTGGCTGTTGTTTTTTGTGGATTAATGTCACCCGCTCTAATCCAATTCTAGCAATCAATGATCTGTCAGTGTCCGTGTGACACGCTTTGCTGCCTTAAAGCCTGTAGGATATCCTTGTGATGACAGTGTGTTTTTCATGTGCATATTTTGAGCTTGGTTAGCAGCTTTGCATAGATAATGTGTTTTACTGTGTTTTTTTATTCTTTGCATATAAATGTATCTTTCTTTCTGGCAAGCCAGCAATAATTACACGAAACATGAAAAAAATACTGTAAAAAAAATAATACAATATCTAGAACAGCCTTTTTCAACCATGGTGCCTAGGCACTCAGGTTTCCTCAGGGGTGCCTTGGCAAAATGCCTAAACATTGCCCAAAAATTGTATACAAGCCAGGGAGTGGATCAAGCATCTAACACCGGCGTTGTAACAACCAGTGATTTCATTGATTGATAAGAAAGACACTGGGCGCCTGCACAGCATCCTTGTTTGCCCTTCTCTGTTAGCACTGGGGTCACTTTAGCTGAGCGAGAGAGAGAAGAGAAGCACTGGAAAACTAGTCAGTACCAATATGCAAAGGGTGTTTGCTTTGGAAGAATAAATCGCCTCTTACATTGGGTGTCCAACATTCTGTGTTATGCAAAACTATTAGTTTAATTTTATACATTTTAAAATGAGGTGCCTTTTAAAGAGGAAATAAAGCCTGATGGGGTTTACTTCCTCTATCATTCCCTGCAAAGGTAAAGCATAATGGGCTACTATGCATCGCATAGTAGCCAGTTATGTGACACTTGCCTGCAGTAGAAGCCCGCAATGTCACCGTCTTCCACGCTGGTAGTGAGCATCCATCTTGACCCCTCTTCTTCTGGGGGCCGCGAACTCCAGCTCTCTGACTGGCCAGAGTCGCGTGATGTCACTCCCACGCATTCGCGAAGGAGCCACTTTTCACTGCATGACCCCTGCTTGAAACGGCGCAGTGTGCCCTTGCAAGACGGCGCATGCGCCGTTGAAGTCATCGCTCGGGGAAATTGCATATATCTCCGAGACTGTGTAGGTCTCAGGGATATTGCAAGCACTTACAGGTAAGCCTTAATCTAGGCTTACCTGTAGGTGTAACTTGTCCCAGAGGGTTTACAACCACTTTAAGACTGTGCAGAATTTAAAGGGTGCCTTGACTGAAAAAAAGGTTGATAAACACTGATCTACCATACATACAGGGGAACTCAGAATGGCTTTAATGCCACTTTTCTGGAAGTATTTCCCCCAAGAACTGTCTGCGCCTAATTCAGGCAAGCATTGATGCCAGTGTCGCTTACCAACACGTGTGGCAAGTTCAAGTAGTTCTTACTACCACCACTTTAAGAATCTAAGGCTGTGGCAGCAACAAATTCTTACTACCAATTCTCAGTTTAGGAAACTGGCAGTAATTAAAACCAATCTTAAGCTGGCATACAGAAGTGAGCCAGTATTTAGAGCAGGCCATGCAATGTGACAGCTTCCTGCACCGGAGTGCATCCCCTGCCTTATTCAGCTGTCGGCCTGGAAATTCCCTGGCCAAAAGTCTAAGCGAATGGTCCAGGACGGAAAAAGCTGATATTACTCAAGTATAAGCAATGCCCATATTTCTTGCCACAGGGTGTGTGGAACCTGATGAGGAACAGAAAAACAAATTTTTGAGTGACAGTGAACAGCAATGGGCGTATTTGAAAGCTGATTGGACTGAATAGTGTCTAATGATCTGCCCACTGCTGTGTGCTGTCACTCAAAAGTGGAGTTGACCTGATGAGAAAACAGTCTCTCAGTTTCCTATGAGACTCTGCCAACCCCTAAAATAAAAATCCTAGGTCAAGCACCCGTCGGGAGTGCACTGGGGAAGGAGTGTACAGTGCGAACACACCCTAGTGCAGACACAGACAAATTCATGTACCTGTCATAGAATTGGGCACAAGCACGACACTTTCAGAGCTATACCCAGATGGAATTTACAACACCCTTTATAAATTCCACTGATAATGTCTTGGCTTGGAGTTGAACTTTATAGTTCAGTATGGAAAGGGGGTTCCCCAAAACACTGCTTTGACATTCAGACAGGCTAAACAACCTTTAAAGTGTGTCTAAATCCAAAAAAAAATAAAAAATCTGCGTAATATGCCTTAGATGTGGTGGCTGCATTATTTTTCACCTTTTTAGGTTAAGAACAGAGAACATTTTCAGCAAGTAAAGGGGTATATTTATCAATGTATTTTACCCACAATTCAGATTCACCCATTTTTCTAATCAGATCTTATGTAAAAAATGGTGAATCTTGGGTAACAGTTGTGTGAATTTTGGGTGAAAATAAGGGAAAAAATGCCTGATGAAAAGTAATGCAAACACTACATCTGAGGATTTTTAAGCTGGCAGTAGTTAATATTAATGTTTTTCTTTGGGTGGTTTTATATGCTTTGAAACTGTCTTTTTTCTTCTTTTTTTTTTTCTAACAATACATTTTTATTTATTTATGATGAATATCATTTCAGATATTAAGCAATATTAGACATCACTTTGAAAGGGTTGATCATAGCGCTTATTCAACAAATATTGTAAAAAACAAAACAAGGTATTGCAAAAGAAATAAGGCATAACCGATATTGATATATTTTTGTTAGTCAGACTCCACTTACCCCAGATGGGATCAAACTGTAAGGAGGGGCTGTCCAACAATTTATTACTATCAACAAGGATCAAAGGTTCTAGTGTTAGCTAATGAACTACATCTAAATCTCACATTATAAGGACAGTTATATCAAAATCACACTCCTTTAAGTATTTAGAAGCTCTAGAATGAGATATCCAGGCTTGCCATATATTTTTAAAGGTAATAGTGGAGTAATTTTTATATGCTAGCATTAGTTCGAATTTTGCTTGAGTGTTTAACCACTTAAGGACTGGAAGGATTTGCCCCCTTTATGACCAGGCCATTTTTAGCGATACGGCACTGCGTCACTTTAACTGACAATTGCGCGGTCGTGCGATGTTGTAACCAAACAAATTTTTTTCCCCACAAATAGAGCTTTCTTTTGGTGGTATTTGATCACCTCTGCGGTATTTATTGTTTCCGCTCTAAACAAAGAAAGAGCAACAATTTGGGGGAAAAAATCTATATTTTTTACTTTTTTCTATAATATTCCCCCTCCCCCAAAAAAATTCATCAGTTTAAGGCAATATGTATTCTTATATTTTTGGTATTAAAAAAAACGTGTTACGAGTATTCTGATTGGTTTGCGCAAAAGTTATCTTGTCTACAAAATAGGGGATAGATTTATGGCCTTTTTATTATTTATTTATTTATTTCTTGTAATGGCGTCGATCTGCATGACTGCGACATTGCGATGGACAGATCGGACACTTTTGACCCTTTTTTAGGACCAGTGGCATTTAATCAGCGATCGGCGCTAAAAAATAACCACGGATTACTATATAAATGTCACTGGCAGGGAAGGGGTTAACACTAGGGGGTGATCAAGGGGTTAAGTGTTCCCTAGGGAGGTGTTTCTAACTGTGGGGGGATGGGACTGACTAGCAGAGGCGAGAGATCGTTGGTCCTGATCACTAGGAACAGCAGATCTCTCTTTACTCCCCTGTCAGAACGGGGATCTTTCTGTTTACATTGACAGATCCCCATTCTGGCTCTCGGTGGACATCTCAGTCACGCGCATTGGCTCTGGTGTCACGCACGCCCCCTATCACTCTTAAAGTGACCGACGTACACCTACTGGGATTCGCACAGCCGTGCCAACCTTCCGGAGTATTATGACGGTCAGCAAGCGATAATCTAGAGATTACATTTGAAAGGTTAGGTGCATCAGAGGATTTTCACAAACTACGGTAGGTATAGTAAGCCTTGCCCCTGTAAATATATGAGACACAATCGTACTTTAAATTTGCAATAGAGCTATAGCAGTAGTAAGTTTAGTTAGATTGCCTGTGAGATTGGACATGAAGGTGGATATAAAATTCCTGAAGCAGTCTTTTTTAATCCGAGTGACGTGCCATTTAGGTTCTTTTGGGGTGTCTTAGCATTTTGTGATTCTTTCTATTAAAAACATTTTACTCCTGTGATTTTTCCCTAAATAAATGTCTCTCAAGTGAAGTGCTTGTATATACATGCACTGTTACTATTATTTTTAATCTGGTTGTTTAATTTATATTTATTTTAAAGAATGTGTTTCATGAGATGTGAACCTTTCCAACCACAAGATGGTGACATTAGTTCTGGTGATTGAGGCTTTAAAATTTGATTTACTTTTACCACATTTAGATTTGTTTTTACTATTTATATTATCCAAGTTTCCTATTGGAAATATGGACAATTTTTGATACTGCCACATTATGTTGCTTTTTTGTGAAATTGGGATAGATTTTCCTTTAAAAATTTCTGATCCTGGCCGCCTGTGTGTGATTTAATATTATTGTTCCTGGTACAGTGTCACTTCCAGTTTCTATGCACTCTCTGCCTTCGGAGCGCATTTTAAATTGGAGGCGGTCATTTCCATCCTATATAGCATAGTGCAGAGCAGTAACCACACCCCTGATGACGTCTGTTTATAAAGAAACGCGCTGGGTGGAGCCAGGTCAAGTGACGTCGCCATGCAAGGTGGTCAGACATTTTGTTTGGAAACTTGGTAATCACTGTTGAACTGACATGTGGTCTATGTCTTAAAGTTTGTGAGTTTTTGAATGCACTTTAGTAAATGTAAATTGGTTTTAAACACTGCAGAATGGGGTTTTGTTTTACCTCTCCATGCTACATGGTCTGACATCGGTTTTGATGATACATTCTGGTCCAGAGGATCCTTAATTATCAGGAGGCTACTCTGAGAGCACCTTTTGAGACTGAGGTTAATTTGAGCACAGCTGACCACTCTTATTCAGGGGGTCCACAAAGGAGGGTAAGAGGCTTGTAATGTTGTGATATTGGTGGAGGACATCTGCTTATCACCCTTTGTGTTACTAGTGCACCAGCCTTTGGATACTCTCATGGTACTGTGATGGACTTTTTGTTTACTCCATGAAATTGCTGCTTATGTATTTTTCTTCAGCAGAGTCACATATTGCCTTGGGTTCATGAGTCCGTAGCCAGTAGAAGGAATAAATCTCTTTGCATTGGTGGTCATTGGGAGCAATAAATGCCCCTGCATCATCTGCCAGTATAAGTGTCAGTAGGAGGAATGGTGCCCCAGCACTGGTGTCTGTGGGAGGAATGGTGCTACAACATTGATGTTCAATTGCACTTGCCTCTGTGCAGGCTCCATTTCCCACTCTGCTTTTTGTGATAATGTCACAGGTAGAACTTTACAGGCACCATGATCACTCTGCTAGTGATTAAAAGTGCCTGGTGCTGCAACTCTCAGTATTTCAGCACCCACTGCCACTCTACATCCAGCAGCTTCCTCCAGCTCGCAGTAAGAATCATAACATGCAGGGACTAGTTTTTGGCAACCAGCAGGCCATAATTTGGGGGCAGGTATGTAAATAATACGTTGAATATAATTTTAGTTTGATGCATGTCTTTTTTAACCAGTTCCCGACCACCGCATGTACATATACGTCCACAATATGGCACGTACAGGCACATGGGCGTATAGGTACGTCCCCGCCTTACCTCGGTTCGGGGGTCCGATCGGGACCCCCTCCGGTACATGCGGCGGCCGGGAACGGTGTACGGGAGGTCCGGGAGGAGGGGGCGGCTATTGGTTTCCAGCCGTCCCCTCTCGATCTCCCTCAGCGAATGAGAATGCAGCAGAGCCCTCCCTGCCTGTGTAACTGTAAACACAGGCAGGGAGGAAGTGACGTTTTCTCCCCTCTGGCGGTCTTTTCGTTTGATTCCAGAGGAGAGAAGACGTCAGTACTGTGAGTTGCACCAACAGCACACTGACACAGCACACATAGGCACATAACCCCCCCCGATCACCCCCCCAGCACCCCCAGATCACCCCCTGTCACAGTGTCACTGATTGCAGTGATCATTTATTTTCTGATCACTGCTTTTAGTGTCAGTGTGACAGAAAAAAGTGTCAGGGCAGTTAGGTTTAGGCCCCTTTAGGTCCAGGGTAGCCCCCTACCCCCCCCCCAATAAAGGTTTAACCCCTGATTGCCCCTAAAGTTAACCCTTTCACCCCTATTGCCAGTGTCACTAAGCGATCGGTTTCTGATCGCTGCATTAGTGTCACTGTTGCCGCTAGGCAGTTAGTTTTTTTTGAGGTTCGCCGCCAGGTTTATATAGCGTTAGGTACCCCCATAAATAAAGGTTTTAACCCCTGATTGCCCCTAGAGTTAACCCTTTCACCCCTATTGCCAGTGTCACTAAGCGATCGGTTTCTGATCGCTGTATTAGTGTCACTGTTGCCGCTAGGCAGTTAGTTTTTTTTGAGGTTCGCCGCCAGGTTTATATAGCGTTAGGTACCCCCATAAATAAAGGTTTTAACCCCTGATTGCCCCTAGAATTAACCCTTTCACCCCTATTGCCAGTGTCACTAAGCGATCGGTTTCTGATCGCTGTATTAGTGTCACTGTTGCCGCTAGGCAGTTAGTTTTTTTTGAGGTTCGCCGCCAGGTTTATATAGCGTTAGGTACCCCCATAAATAAAGGTTTTAACCCCTGATTGCCCCTAGAGTTAACCCTTTCACCACTGATCACTGTATAAGTGTCACTGGTGACGTGGTTAGCCAGTTAGTTATTTAGTTATTTTAGGTTCGCCACCAGGTTTTTAGAAAGCGTTAGGTACCCCCATATATTACCGAATAAAGGTTTTAACCCCCTGATTGCCCCCTAGTTAACCCTTTCACCAGTGATCACCGTATAAGTGTTACGGTTGACGCTGGTTGGTTAGTTTGCTGTTTATAGCATCAGAGCACCCGCCGTATATAACCCAATAGGTTTAACCCCCTGATCACCCGGCGGGTGATATAAATTTTATTTTAGCGCCAGTCAGGGTCTGCGTCACCCCAGGCAGCGTTAGGTTAGAGCCAGTACCGCTTACACCCACTCGCTAAGCATACACCCCCCTTAGTGGTATAGGATCTGAACGGATCGATACCTGATCTGATCAGATCTATACTAGCGTACCCAGCAGTTTAGGGTACCCAAAAACGCATTGTTAGCGGAATCAGCCCAGATACCCGCTAGCACCTGCGTTTTCCCCCTCTGCCCAGCCCAACCCACCCAAGTGCAGTATCGATCGATCACTGTCACTTACAAAACACAAGACACATAACTGCAGCGTTCGCAGAGACAGGCCTGATCCCTGCGATCGCTTACAGTTTTTTTTGAAGCGTTTTCTACATTTGCTTTTCTATAGTCAGGTGCTTTTTTTACCTGTGAATCCTTACCATTGTACCACTAAATTTAGAGTCCAAAATGGCAAACCGAAGGTACAATGATAAGCAGGCCTTTGAGTTCATGTGCATGTCAGATAGTGAAGAGGAGGAGGTCACGCATCTGACAGATTCTGGCTCAGAATATGAACCCATTTACGACAGCGGCTCCATGTCAGATAGCTCGCACGACGAAGTTGAGGTCCCTGCTAAGGCCAGGCGTACCCGATCCCATTCTGATGTTGTTGAGCAGCAAGAACCGCAGGACCCTCGTATGGAGCAGAGATCCAGTACTAGCGCCGCTATTCCTTCTGGTGAATTGGCAAGCACCAGCGGCCTAGTACACCCTGGTCGTTTATCCAGCACTGCAGTAACACTTGGTGACGTGGCGAGTCCCATAAGTGCAGTTGAAGCTGGCGATGTGGCAAGCACAAGTAGTGTCCCGCTGCCACCAAGAAAAAGACAGAGACAGGCCCGTCGTGCCCATAGTGCCCTTCCTGTAGAATTTGCCTATCCTGATTGGGTCCCCACCACTTCTACAGCACCTGTACTTCCCCCATTCACTGGCCAACCCGGTATTCAGGTGGATACAGCGAACTTTATGTCACTTGATTTTTATTCGCTGTATTTCACGGAAGATCTCTATAGATCTATTGTGGACCAGACCAATTTATATGCTGGTACTTACATCGCCGCTAACCCCCAGTCTCGCCTTGCCAAAGAATGGAAACCTCTCGAGGTTTCCGAATTTAAGACCTTTCTGGGCCTTACCCTCAACATGGGCATACACAAATTTCCGTCATTGCGGATGTATTGGTCCACACATCCCATTGACCATATGTACATTTTCTCTGCTCACATGGCCAGGAGACGATACGAGGCGATCCTGCGGTTCCTGCATTTCAGTGACAATGCACTTTGTCGTCCACGTGGAGACCCTGAATTTGACCGGCTCTACAAAATTCGGCCCCTCGTAAACCATTTCAACGAACGTTTTGCAGCCTTGTTTAATCCCCAGCAGGTTGTATGCGTTGATGAGTCCCTGATTAAATTTGCTGGCCGCTTGTCTTTCAAACAGTACCTTCCCAGCAAGCGTGCCAGATACGGGGTCAAGCTCTATAAGCTCTGTGACAGGGCCACAGGCTACACATGGAGCTTTAGGGTTTACGAGGGAAAAGATAGTCAGGTAGAGCCGGAAGGATGCCCAGATTACATGGGGAGCGCTGGCAAGATTGTTTGGGACTTGGTGTCACCCTTATTCGGAAAGGGGTACCATTTGTATGTGGACAATTTTTACAGCAGCGTGCCACTTTTTAGCCACTTATTTGATCAACAGATTGGAGCATGTGGCACCGTGCGACCTAATCGCCGGGGCTTCCCCCAGCGGCTTGTAGATGCCCGTGTTAGGCCGGGGGCGAGAGCCTGCTGCAGATGTAAAAATTTGCTCGCTGTGAAGTGGCGGGACAATAGGAATGTTTTCGTTCTTACCACCCTTCACGCAGACACGACAGTCCAAATTCGTACGGCGACTGGTGTTGTGGAGAAACCCCTCTGTGTCCACGAATATAACCTTAATATGGGAGGGGTGGACCTCAACGACCAGTTGATGGCGCCGTATCATATTGCCCGTAAGACGAGACGCTGGTACAAAAAAGTGTCTCTACATTTATTTCAATTGGCTCTACTGAATGCTCATGTCGTATACAGAGCTTCAGGACGGAATGAATCCTTCCTTCAATTCCAGAGGGATATCATCACAGAACTCCTGTATCCAGGCGGTATTGTACCTCACCATCTCCTACCAAATGCAGTAAGCCGACTGCATGAGAGGCATTTTTCTTATGTCCTCCCGAGTACCCCTACCCAACGAGCCCCCCAAAGAAAATGTCGTGTCTGTACCAAGCGCGGATTTAGGCGTGACACCCGTTATTTTTGTCCCAAATGTCCTGGCAATCCTGGTCTTTGTATTGGTGAATGTTTTGAACGCTTCCACACACACGTTAATTATTAGTGTAGGGTGAAACATTTCACAGGCTAGGCACACTCACACAGGGTCTCCCAAGATGCCATCGCATTTTGAGAGACCCAAACCTGGAACCGAAAAGTTGAAGTTACAGTTCACAGTTACAAAAAAAAGTGTTAAAAAAAAAAAAAAAAAAAGTAAAAAATAAAAACACACAAAAAAATATAAAATAAAAAAACCAAAAATAGTTGTCGTTTTATTGTTCTCTCCCTCTCTATTCTCTCTCTATTGTTCTGCTCTTTTTTACTGTATTCTATTCTGCAAAGTTTTATTGTTGTTATGTTTTTTCATGCTTGCTTTTCAGGTATGTAATTTATTTTACTGTTTTCAGGTACGCCATTCAGCTGTTGCGCGGACTTATTTATCTTGACAGCAACAGCGTTTGCTCCCACGATATATAAAGCCGCGACTCCAGTGCTGTAGGAGGTGATTTCACCACCACAGTTAAAAAAAAGAGCATATATGCCGAAGCATGCGGGCAGCAGGGGCGGAGGAGCGATTTTGCTCCTAATGCCGCGTACATACGGTTGACATTCCTACGGAGGCTTTCCCGTGGAAAAGTCTGACCATGTGTACACGGCATAGAAAAGTCCGACCGTGTGTACGCGGCATAGAAAAGTCCGACCGTACGCGGCATAACTTTTTTGCGGGAGGATGCCCCCATGCTTTGGCATATATATATATTTTAGGCACAGGTTGCGTTAAAAAATGTTTTATTTTTTACTATGTTTTTTATAGGTATTTGCTTTGCAGGTATGGTATGATCTTACTGTTATACTGGAATGTTACTTTGTTTTAATGTTAACCATCATTTGCTTAGCAGGTACGCCATTCAGTTGCAGTGCGGATTTATTTAGCGTGACAGCAACAGCGTTTGCTCCCACGATATATAAAGCCGCGACTCCAATGCTGTAGGAGGTGATTTCACCACTACAGTTCAAAAAAGAGCATATATGCCGGAGCATGGGGGCATTAGGGGCGGAGGAGCGATTTTGCTCCTAATGCCGCGTACATACGGTTGACATTCCTACGGAGGCTTTCCTGTGGAAAAGTCTGACCATGTGTACACGGCATAGAAAAGTCCGACCGTGTGTACGCGGCATAGAAAAGTCCGACCGTACGCGGCATAACTTTTTTGCGGGAGGATGCCCCCATGCTTCGGCATATATAAATGGTGCATGTATGCCCATCATTAGAAGTGGGTGGATGAAGGGAGGTATTCTAATGGTGGGCATACCCACCGATCAATCTTTTTTTTGTTCAGCCAACAGACTGCATGAAAAAAAAAAAGATTACAATACATGTCCAACAAGAACCATCAACGTACTGGTATGTTGCAGGACTTTGAATGGTTATACCAGAATGATGCCTGCGGGTTTAGGCATCATCTTGGTATCATTCTTTTCAGCCAGCGGTCGGCTTTCATGTAAAAGCAGTCCTAGCGGCTAATTAGCCTCTAGACTGCTTTTACATTCAGTGGGAGGGAATGTCCCCCCCCCCAGATATAAACGGCGCCATTGAGAATATGGGAAAGCATTTTATCACACCGATCTTGGTGTGGTCAGATGCTTTGAGGGCAGAGGAAAGATCTAGGGTCTAATAGACCCCATTTAAAAAAAAAAAAGAGTACCTGTCACTAACTATTGCTATCATAAGGGATATTTACATTCCCTGAGATAACAATAAAAATGGTAAAAAAATAAATAAATGGAAGGAACAGTTAACAAATAAAATAAAAAAAGCGAAATAAATATATAAAAAAATAAAAAAATAAAAAAAAGCATCCCTGTCCCCCCCTGCTCTTGCGCAAAGACGAACGCAAGCGTCGGTCTGGAGTCATATGTAAACAGCAATTGCACCATGCATGTGAGGTATCACCGCGAAGGGCAGATCGAGGGCAGTCATTTTAGCAGTAGACCTACTCTGTAAATCTAATGTGGTAACCTGTAAAGGCTTTTAAAGGCTTTTAAAAATGTATGTAGTTTGTCGCCACTGCGCGTTTGTGCGCAATTTTAAAGTATGTCGTGTTTGGTATCCATGTACTCGGCCTAAGATCATAATTTTTATTTCATCAATAATTTGGGCAATATAGTGTGTTTTAGTGCTTTAAAATAAAAAAAAGTGTATTTTTTCCCCAAAAAATGCGTTTGAAAAAACGCTGCGCAAATACTGTGTGGAAATTTTTTTTGCAACACCTACCATTTTAATCTGTAGGGCCTTTGCTTTAAAAAAATATATAATGTTTGGGGGTTCAACTTTACTTTCTTGCAAAAAAATAATATGTTTTTATGTAAACAAACAGTGTCAGAAAGGGCTTTTTCTTCAAGTGGTTAGAAGAGTGGGTGATGTGTGACATAAGCTTCTAATTGTTGTGCATAAAATGCCAGGACAATTGAAAACCCCCCCAAATGACCCCATTTTGGAAAGTAGACACCCCAAGCTATTTGCTGAGAGGCATCTTAAGTCCATGGAATATTTTAGATTTTGACCCAAGTTGCGGGAAATATAAATATATATATATATATATTTTTTTTTTGCGCAAAGTTGTCACTAAATGATATATTGCTCAAACATGCCATGGGCATATGTGGAATTACACCCCAAAATGCATTCTGCTGCTTCTCCTGAGTACGGGGATACCACATGTGTGAGACTTTTTGGGAGCCTAGCCGCGTACGGGACCCCAAAAACCAATCACCGCCTTCAGGCTTTCTAAGGGTGTAAATTTTTGATTTCACTCCTCACTACCTATCACAGTTTCGAAGGCCATAAAATGCCAAAATAGCACAAAAAAAACCCAAATGACCCCATTTTGGAAAGAAGACACCCCAAGGAAACTGCTGAGAGGCATGTTGAGTCCATTGATTTTTTTTTTTTTTGTCCAAAGTGATTGAATAATGAGAAAAAAAAAAAAAAAGAAAAATGTGTCACTAAATGATATATTGCTCACACATGCCATGGTTATATGTGGAGTTGCACCCTAAAATACATTCTGCTGCTTCTCCTGAGTACGGGGATACCACATGTTTGGGACTTTTTGGGAGCCTAGCCGCGTACGGGACCCCGAAAACCAAGCACCGCCTTCAGCATTTCTAAGGGCGCAAATTTTTGATTTCACTCCTCACTACCTATCACAGTTTCGAAGGCCATAAAATGCCAAAATAGCACAAAAAACCCCCAAATGACCCCATTTTGGAAAGTAGACACCCCAAGCTATTTGCTGAGAGGCATGTTGAGTCCATGGAATATTTAATTTTTTTGCCCCAAGTGATTGAATCATGACCAAAAAAAATTAAAATAAAAAAATGTACAAAACATTGTCACTAAATGATATATTTCTCACACATGCCATGGTTATATGTGGAATTGCACCCCAAAATACATTCTGCTACTTCTCCTGAGTACGGGGATACCACATGTGTGGGACTTTTTGGGAGCCTAGCCGCGTATGAGACCCCGAAAACCAAGCACCGCCTTCAAGATTTCTAAGGACATAAATTTTTGATTTCACTCACACAAATCTTGAAGGCAGTGCTTGGTTTTCGGGGCCCCGTACGCGGCTAGGCTCCCAAAAAGTCCCACACATGTGGTATCCCCGTACTCAGGAGAAGCAGCAGAATGTATTTTGGGGTGCAATTCCACATATAACCGTGGCATGTGTGAGAAATATATCATTTAGTGACAACGTTTTGTATTTTTTTTTTTTTGGTCATTATTCAGTGACTTGGGGCAAAAAAATTAAATATTCCATGGACTCAACATGCCTCTCAGCAAATAGCTTGGGGTGTCTACTTTCCAAAATGGGGTCATTTGGGGGGGTTTTGTGCTGTTTTGGCATTTTATTGCCTTCGAAACTGTGATAGGTAGTGAGGAGTGAAATCAAAAATTTATGCCCTTAGAAATCCTGAAGGCGGTGATTGGTTTTCGGGGTCCCGTACGCGGCTAGGCTCCCAAAAAGTCCCACACATGTGGTATCCCCGTACTCAGGAGAAGCAGCAGAATGTATTTTGGGGTGCAATTCCACATATAACCGTGGCATGTGTGAGAAATATATCATTTAGTGACAACGTTTTGTATTTTTTTTTTTTTGGTCATTATTCAGTGACTTGGGGCAAAAAAATTAAATATTCCATGGACTCAACATGCCTCTCAGCAAATAGCTTGGGGTGTCTACTTTCCAAAATGGGGTCATTTGGGGGGGTTTTGTGCTGTTTTGGCATTTTATTGCCTTCGAAACTGTGATAGGTAGTGAGGAGTGAAATCAAAAATTTATGCCCTTAGAAATCCTGAAGGCGGTGATTGGTTTTCGGGGTCCCGTACGCGGCTAGGCTCCCAAAAAGTCCCACACATGTGGTATCCCCGTACTCAGGAGAAGCAGCAGAATGTATTTTGGGGTGCAATTCCACATATGCCCATGGCATATGTGAGAAATATATCATTTAGTGACAACGTTTTGTAAAAAATTTTTTTTTTTTTTTTTTGGTCATTATTCAATCACTTGGGGCCATAAAATTAAATATTCCATGGACTCAACATGCCTCTCAGCAAATAGCTTGGGGTGTCTTCTTTCCAAAATGGGGTCATTTGGGGGGGTTGTGTGACATCTTGGCATTTTATGGCCTTCAAAACTGTGATAGGTAGTGATAGGTAGTGAGGAGTGAAATCAAAAATGTATGCCCTTAGAAATCTTGAAGGCGGTGCTTTGTTTTCGGGGCCCCGTACGTGGCTAGGCTCACAAAAAGTCCCACATATGTGGTATCCCCGTACTCGGGAGAAGCAGCAGAATGTCTTTTGGGGTGCAATTCCACATATAACTATGGCATGTGTGAGCAATATATCATTTAGTGACAACTTTGTGCAAAAAAAATCAGTTTGTCATATTCCCGCAACTTGTGTCAAAATATAAAATATTCCATGGACTCGACATGCCTCTCAGCAAATAGCTTAGGGTGTCTACTTTCCAAAATGGGGTCATTTGGTTTTTTTTTTTGCTATTTTGGCATTTTATGGCCTTCGAAACCTTGATAGGTAGTGAGGAGTGAAATCAAAAATTTGTGCCCTTAGAAATGCTGAAGGCGGTGCTTGGGTTTTGGGGCCCCGTATGCGGCTAGGCTCCCAAAAAGTCCCACACATGTGGTATCCCCGTACTCAGGAGAAGCAGCAGAATGTATTTTGGGGTGCAATTCCACATATAACCATGGCATGTGTGAGAAATATATCATTTAGTGACAACTTTTTGTAAACATTTTTTTTTTTTTTTTTTTTCGTCATTATTCAATCACTTGGGACAAAAAAATTAAATATTCAATGGACTCAACATGCCTCTCAGCAGTTTCCTTGGGGTGTCTACTTTCCAAAATGGGGTCATTTGGGGGGGTTTTGTACTGCCTTGCCATTTTAGCACCTCAAGAAATGAGATAGGCAGTCATAAAATAAAAGCTGTGTAAATTCCAGAAAATGTACCCTAGTTTGTAGACGCTATAACTTTTGCGAAAACCAATAAATATACGCTTATTGCGATTTTTTTTACTAAAGACATGTGGCTGAATACATTTTGGCCTAAATGTTTGACTAAAATTTAGTTTATTCGATTTTTTTTACTTTTTGTTATAAGAAAAATCATTTTTTTTCAAAATTTACGGTTTTTTTGCGTTTATATCGCAAAAAATAAAAATCGCAGAGGCGATCAAATACCATCAAAATAAAGCTCTATTTGTGGGAAGAAAAGGACGCAAGTTTCGTTTCGGTACAACATTGCATGACCGCGCAATTACCAGTTAAAGCAGCGCATTGCCAAATTGTAAAAACACCTCTGGTCTTTAGACAGCGTATTGGTCCGGAGCTTAAGTGGTTAACTGTTTCTTGTTTTTGTTTTTTGTTTTTGTTTTCAGAAATTTCCAAATGAAGGACTGGCAAATGTTGTTCGAAATGTGTTTGACTTTGATTCTTACAACCAGGAAATGCGTGAAATATTGATTCATTCCTTACATAAGCATGGAATCCCAATAGGAGCCAAACCCACCAATGTGCAGCTTGCTAAGGAGTAAGGAAAATGTTTTATAAGCATTGATTCCACAGTTCATTATATATTTAAAACATGCATTTTTATCTGCCACTGTATTTATTATAGACACCAAACATGATAAAATTAAATGATTGCTTTTACTGAATTGTGTGATTTTGTGCTTCTTAATTTACAAACAGAAATGTATGGATTATCTAGAAAAAAAAAAATAAAATTGTAATTATAACATCAGATGTAGGGTATGTATTTAATATGAAAATGATGTGAAACAACTGTGAATATGGAAAAGAGACAAATAATTCCACTGTAGCACTCTAATAAATCTACAAATCTCCTAAATTTCTCTTTCGTTCATGGACGGACACAGCCTTAATCTTGACAAAGTGGGTATTAGCCTTCCTTTAGGAGTGACTAGGCAGAAAGTGTTAACAACTTCAAAGCTTAACAGCCCCACCCAGGGGGCGGTCCTACTGGCTATTTCCTCTCCGCCTGCACTAAGCAGCTTAGTTTTTTTCTGCCTAGTTAAGGAGAAGACAGGCTCCCTTTTGGGCCCATAGGCCTGGAGGTTTTTTATTTAAGATGGAAATTTCATTATTTTTTTTTTTGTTCCTGTGATCTTCGATCAACTGCCGACTGGGCGAAGGGCTGGATCTCAGATCCTTGTAGTCCCCCCCCCCAGTTTCGGCCATCGAGTGTGTGCCGACCATAGTTATGCACTGGGTCGTCCACAACATGCCTGTCACTCTACGGGTGGCCAGTGAGCTATACGCTCCAGGGCTTGCATAGGACCGGTCTACAGGGCCGAGTCGCAGCAGCCTGGCTGACAGTCACCTCCATCACCATGCGGAAGATGGTCTGTCTGGAATTCTTCCAGCAAATCTTCAGGAAGGGTAAGTATAATCCCCTGCTTCGGCAGGAAGACGGAGCTGGGCATTCCTGGAGTGGCCACTCGGCGGCCATTTTGCCATCTATCAGACAGCACTTAAATGGCACAGACTGACAGACACACGCTGATGAAGGGTCAGACTGCATATCTGACAAGGAAGCAGCTCTACTAAGTGGCAGACGGTAGCATACTACTGTTCCAGGGTGGCAAGTCCTCTGAGTGGGTACTTACTTCATATTCCCATCGCACACTTTCCTGGATAAGCTCTTGGATTTGAGTGCTGTAGCAACAACCAGCTGGATACTGGTGCAAGTTACAGTTAAGATATTTGCCAGCACACCATGGAACGAAGAAAATAGCGCCAAGCGGATGATTTATTGCATGATCACAACACAAAGAGAGTGCAACGTTTCGGAGCCACGCAGGCCCCCTTCGTCAGGCATGTGATCGTCACATGCCTGACGAAGGGGCCCTGCGTGGTTCCGAAACGTTGCACACTCTTTGTGTTGCGATCATGCAATAAATCATCCGCTTGGACGCTATTTTCGTCGTTCCATGGTGTGCTGGCAAATATCTTAACTCTGAGTGGGAACCTCTCGTCTCTGCTGCAGCTAGGAGGGTTGGTTACTGTGCCTTGCCTTGAAGTCCCTGTGTCAGGTGTGTGGGTCAGCATGGCATCAGAAGCAGATGCTTTTTCCCCTGTAACACCTGAGCTTGCAATTGATGCCCCTGCATCCGATGTATCGGTGGATGCTATGTCGGCAATCCTAGATGCCTTTGTTGCCAAGGTGGAAGCAGCGCGTGGGCAAACGGGGGCTAGAAAGCGCTCCCCGCCATCTAATGGGGACAACTCAGATGCGGAGCCGGGTCCAGCTACGGCTCATGACCCTGGCTCTGAGGTATCTAAGAATGCGGACCGAGACTGGCCGGACAGTGAGGATGATTCTGGATCCGGGTCAGCACGCGATAGGGCTCTGGTAAGTGACCTTATCACCGCAGTGCGAGATACTCTAAAGATTGAGGGGTCTGCAGAAGCAATTGAAGTGCTGGTCCCCTTTGGGTTCCGTAAAAGGTGACCCGCACTGCTAAGGTGTTTCCTTGTGTGTCTTATATAGACAATCTTTTATACAAGGAGTGGAACAAACCAGAGAAGGTTTTCTCAATCCCTAGAAATCTAGCAGTGCGTTACCCTCTTGAAAAGAGTTTCTGGAAATAATGGACCTTGCCCCCGATAGTGGACCCTCTTGTGTTCAGAATAAACAAGCTAACCACTATACCGGTTTGAGGGTGCTCCTGCCTTCAAGGACCCTGCGGACAAGAAGGTCGAGTCAATCAACTGATACCTGTACACGGTAGTGAGTTCGGCGGTACGCCCAACCATAGTTGGGGCCCTGGTGTCTCAGACACTCACGGAATGGGCAAAGATGCTACACAATGGGTTAGAAGCACGTCAGGCTTCCCCGGACAAGGTAGCCCTAGCTGTCCAACTGGTACAGGGCCTAAAATTCATTTGCGAATCAGCCTTGGACACGATTCCTCTGCTGGCCAGGGCTTCAAGCCATGTGGTGGTGTTACACCATGTACTTTGGTTAACCACTTCCATACCAGGTACTTACGCAGCTTCCCGCCCAAGCCAATTTTCAGCTTTCAGCACTGTCGCACTTTGAATGGCAATTGCGCGGTCATGCTACACTGTACCCAAACAAAATTGGCGTCCTTTTTTCCCCACAAATAGAGCTTTCTTTTGGTGGTATTTGATCACCTCTGCGTTTTTTTTTTTTTGCGCAACAACTAAAAAAAGGCTGAAAATTTGGAAAAAAAATTACGTTTTTATTTTTTTCTGTTAATTTTTTTGTAAATAAGTTTTCTCTTTCAATTACGGGCACTGATATGGCGGCACTAATGGGCACCGATGAGATGGCACTGATGGACATCGATGAGGTAGTACTGACGGGCACAGATGAGGTGGCACTGATTGGCGGCGCTGGTATGCGACACTGATGGGCACACATAGGCGGCACTGATGGGCACACATAGGCGGCACTGATGGGCACACGTAGGCGGCACTGATGGGCACACGTAGGCGGCACTGATGGGCACACATAGGCGGCACTGATGGGCACTCATGGGCGGCACTGGGCACTCATAGGCGGCACAGATGGGCACTCATGGGCGGCACAGATGGGCACTTATGGGTGGCACAGATGGGCACTGCTAGGTGGGCACTGGGCATGGATGGGCACTGTGGGGTGGCACTGATGGACACTGGGGTGGCGCTGATGGACACTGGGGTGGCGCTGATGGACACTGGGGTGGCAGCACTGATTGTTGCCAGTCAGTGCCCATTTGTGGGCACTGACTGGCATCTTTTTTCTTTATAGTTTTTTTTTTTTTTTTTTTTTAGACTTTTTTTTTTTTTTTTGGCTTTTTTTTTTTTTTGCCCACCCTGGTGCTCCAGGGTGGGCATCCCTGGTGGTCCAGTGTGGCGATCCGAGGGGGGGCTGCGCTGATAAACAATCAGCGCTAACCCCCCCTGTCAGGAGAGCCGCAGATCGGCTATCCTCTACTCGCGTCTGTCAGACGCGAGTGAGGAAGAGCCATCGGCGGCTCTTCCTGTTTACATCGTGATCAGCCGTGGTTGGACACGGCTGATCACGTGGTAAAGAGTCTCCGCCGGAGGCTCTTTACCGAGATCGTAGATGCAGGGTGTCAGACTGACACCCCGCATCACCGATCGCCGCGATGCGCGCCCCCACGGGCGCGCGCGGCATGAAATCCTGCAGGACGTTCTAGAACGTCCTGTCAGGATTTCATAACCACTTCCCGGACGTAAATCGGCCATAGGCCGGGCGGGAAGTGGTTAAAGAATTGGTCTGCGGACCAATCTTCCAAGAAGGCCCTGATGGACTTGCCCTTTAAGACTTTTTGGAGCTTCCCTGGATGGCATAATTTAAGATGCCACAGGAGGTAAGAGCATGCTGCTCCCACAATCCAAAAAGGGGAAGAAGCCACGCCGTAGGCAAGGGCCCTGCTTCACCGCACACAAGCGTTTTTTTCGTCCGCCCAGTGTGGCAGGTAAAAGACCTCAGGCCGATTAAAGCGCCTGCTCAGGGACAGAGACGTCCCTGGTTTGCAAACCCAACAAACCTGCAAGCAAAGCTATGTCAATACAGATTATCATGTGGCACCTGGCTATGCACTGTTGTATCCTTGTTGCTTTTACTGCACATGCACATATTTATGTGTGTGGCAAGTATTATGAAATGACATTTATTTGAAATGATCGTTCCTTTTACATGTCTTCTGGTTTTGATGTATGCTATGCATTTATATGATTAATAAATATGTACCTTTTTTACCCGCACCATGTCTGCAGCATCATTCAAAGTCCCAAATTTCCCGCTTCTAATTTTCTGAACCAGGGATGGAGATGCACCACATATGCACCTCATTTAAAGTCCCAAACACCCCCCTTTTTTTCATTTTTGGCATAGGGATGGAGGCTTGCAAGACAGGTTTGGCAGTGTTCCCCTGCCATCCAGGTGTTGGGTTGCTCAGTTCTGGGCAGGCCATGTACCAGGTCCAGACTGAGCACTTTCAGGACATGGCTCTGGTACTTGGTTGTGGTGATGTACATGTACCGGGCCTCTCGTCTTGTCTGCAACTTCGGGAGCTGCGATGCGCTCTGTGCGCTGCCTCCTTGCTGCCTCTCTTCCTGCCCCTCTGTAAGACAAAAAGAGGGAAGCGCCTCTGAGTATGCTGCTTTTAATTTAAGACATAAAAATATATATCCAGCACTTACATCATAATAATATGGTGCAGTCGTGGAAGCTGGCGTGCATCTGTAGCAGACAGTCCGCAAAGCGTCAGAGCTGGGCAGCCGGAGAGAGCCGGGGAGAGAGACGGCTGAGTCCTGGTTGTTGTGCCGCTGCTGGGCAATGCCCAGCAGCGGCACAACAACCAGGACTCAGCCGTCTCTCTCCCCGGCTCTCTCCGGCTGCCCAGCTCTGACGCTTTGCGGACTGTCTGCTACAGATGCACGCCAGCTTCCACGACTGCACCATATTATTATGATGTAAGTGCTGGATATATATATATATTTTTATGTCTTAAATTAAAAGCAGCATACTCAGAGGCGCTTCCCTCTTTTTGTCTTTCTCTTGCATACACCGAGCTGACTTCGCTCCTGGATAGCAGCCCTGAATTACTGCCTTCAACCACATCAGTTCCTCATTTTCATCAACTACAACCTCTTTAGGCATTTTTGCTGGGACTGAACCTATCATGGATTTTTGAATATCACCAGTCACACTGTATATCCCCAATGTGCTTTGTGATTTTTATCTCAAACTAATCGATCCTTTTAAAATCAACTTTATTATCATTATTTTTATTATTATCATTTTTATTTTTATCTATTGTTAACCCTTTAGTTGATTGTTCTGTGCAAACACCCTGAGCGCTGTACTCCACCCATTTTTTTCCTGCCCCTCTGTGGTTGTGTGGGGGTGGGTCTTGCGCGCACAGTGCATTGGCGTCACGTTCCCTGCCCAGCGTGTGACGTAAGGTTTGGCGTCGTCGCGCTGGGCGTGAGTTCCTTCATCTCAGCCGGTGTAACCTGGGAACATGAGTACTTTGTGAGCGGATCCCGCCCACGTCGGCACTCTTCTGGGTTTGCGCCGTGCTCACGTGACGCTGGCGACACATTAGCATGCACCTGTGCATGGTGGCTATATAGAGGCCCTCCTCTTACATCTTTTTGCCTGCTTTTTTGAGATGCCACTACACACCATCCTTCCTCCCGGATGTTTGGGGATCTATGATGCCAGTACAAGGTTATTTCACTAAGGCCCCTTTCACATTGAGGCGTTTTTCATGCGGTACAGCGCTAAAAATAGTGCTGCTATACCGCATGAATACTACAAATAGCGTGGCTATACCGTCACCGCGGCTCCACCGCCCAATGTGAAAGCAGCCTTACCTTTTACAATTGGGCTGTTTATCTTCTGAGTGGCTTTAACACAGCCTGACACCATGTCATTATATTACATTTTAGATTCCATTTGGCTATCCCCACTAGCTTCTCTATTGGTTACATCATACATGTGAGTTCACTGGGTCCTGTGGTGACTCGGAGGGTGGGGTATCCTTGCTGCCCGCAGCCTGTGTGCACTACATGTCGCTTGTGTATTGATTGGTAGATACATTGAATGAATGTGCATATGTACGGATGTCATATTGACAGCAATAGCGAAGAGGATAAAAATACAATAACCATTAAAAAACGTGGAGAGTACAGTTGACCAAAGCGGACAATACAATGAAAATATATGTTATATCCATAGTAGCAAGATTAAGACTGTGTCCGTCCATGAACTCAGAGAAAAAGATTTTACGGTGAGCATAAAATCCTATTTTTAACATTGTGATAAAATCTACATAAAAGGCCCATACATAATAAAAAAAAAAGTATCCATATAGCACAGTGATGGTGAACCTTGGCACTCCAGGGGTTTTGGAACTACATTTCCCATGATGCTCATGCACTCTTACATTGTACTTGAGCATCATGGGAAATTTAGTTCCAAAACATCTGGGGTGCCAAGGTTCGCCATCACTGATATAGCATGTTATATATGCCAACATATGCAAATCAATATGATAATACAGTTCAACTTAAAGTGATGAAAAAAAAAGCATGAAACAATAGTGAAACCAAATCTCATTGATCCACCAAAATCTTTCACCAAAGTGATGTGTGCCACTTCCACTCCTTAACCACTTTAGCTCCGGGAAATTTGGCTGCTCAATGACCAGGCCATTTTTTGCAATACGACGCGTCGCTTTAACTGACAATTGCACAGTCGTGCGACGCTCTACCCAAACTAAAATTGACATCCCTTTTTTCCCCACAAATAAAACTATTGGTGGTATTTGATCATCTCTGCGGTTTTTATTTTTTGCGCTATAAACAAAAAAAAGCTACAATTTTGAAAAATAACTATTCCATTTTTTTCTTCGTTTAGGCCGATATGTAGTCTTCTACATATTTTTGGTAATAAAAATCGCAATAAGCATATATTGATTGTTTTTTCGCAAAGTTATAGCGTCTACAAAATAGGAGATCGATTTACGGCATTTTTTTTACTAGTAATGGCGGCGATCTGCGATTTTTATCAGGACTGCGACATTATGGTGGACACATCGGACACCTTTGACACATTTTTGGGTCCATTGGCATCTATACAGCCGTCAGTGCTATTAAAATGCACTGATTACTGTAAAAATGACACTGGCAGTGAAGGGGTTAATGCTAGGGGGCGATCAAGGGGTTAACTGTGTTCCCTAGTGTGGTCTAACTGTGGAGGGAGGGGACTCACTATAGGAGATGACAGATCGTGTTTCCTAGCTATTAGGAACTCACTATCTGCATCTCCTCTCCTCACAGAACAATTTACACACACACACGTTCTTGTTCTTCCTCTCGTGCCTGCAATCGCTCATGGCCAGTGGTCAGCCCGCTCGTGCCTGCTATGCTGCTTAAAGGAGCCGATGTATAGCTACAACGGCTCGCAGGATTGTGCCGACCTGCCACAGTATAATGATGCCGTCAGGTCGGTAAGTGGCTAAGAATAAACCTCACCTGATGCTGTTGCCATTGACGCATTTCATCACTTCCGACTTCGTCACAGGAGTCGGAAGTGACGAAACGCATTGGGGCGTGGCTACACGGCAACGCTGAGATGGTGACTCCATGTGTGTTTAGGAACATACGAGGAGGTTGCAACACTGAGTCCCCAGGCATGTTTAGAATTTTAACAAGGCGATTTGAATCATTTATGATGTACGTGCATTACTTTTACTTTTAATCCGTGCGCTACTGTGGAATTACTTGTCTCTTTTTCATATTGACAATTGTTTCACCTCATTTGCATGTTTATTGAATATTAAGTGACAGCACAAACAGGTGTTTTTAATTATCGCAGTGCGCACACATATATATGTATTTAATATACCAGCGAGGAACTCACTTTGCTAGTATTTTGGTTGTGATTCATAGTACAAGTTTAGTGACTGTGCTAAATTTGAATCTGGCCATGAGTGTCATTTTTAACAGTTTGTAGGAAGCACAAATGTGAGAACATTGATTTGTAAAGGGACATTAATGGCAGTAATCTCTTTCTGGCTCTTGAACCATGTCCTCGGTCTGTAACACTTCTCTGTTGCATGTTGCCAGTTTCCAAACTTATTTAAATCAAGTAGTTTCTGACCATTTTCTGTACCATGTCTGCAGTTTTTGTCACCTGAATTATATTTCAATTCTAATGACAGTGTTCTGTAGCGTTGCGTATGCTAAATATCATGTTTGGCCCTTTGGTGATGCCAGGAGCACACTTGAGGCCCTCTATGGCCTCGTACCATTGACCGTTTTCCTCAATAGAATCCATCAAGAAACTTGGTGGGAGAGCTTTTTTGCCAAGGAAAACGGTCGTGTACACGTTTTTCATCGAGGAAACTGTCAAGGAACTCAACAAGGAAAAAAGAGAACAAGTTATTTTTTTCCTCAACAGGAGTCTCAATTTCCTTGTCGCGTTACTCGTCGGGCTGGTTTTCGACGAGAAACGCGATCGTGTGTATGCTAAGAAACACGCGCATGCTCAGAATAAAGTATGAGACGGGAGCGCACCTTCGGTAAAAGTAGCGTTTGTAATGGAGATAACACATTTTTCACACTGTAACAGACTGAAAAGTGCAAATTGTCTCTTACCAAACTTTTACTTAACACGCAGTAACATGACATTAGCAAAAGCAGCCCCAAGGGTTGTGCCAGTGGAATCGAACTTCCCCTGCCGTTGTATGTGTTGTACGTCACCGCGTTTGAGAACGAGGAGATTTTGTCTTGACCGTGTGTACGCAAAGCAAGCTTGTCGAGTTCCACGACAAGCGTAACAAGGAACTCGTCGAGGAAAACGATGTGTCTTTTCCGACGAGTTCCTCGGTCGTGTGTATGAGGCCTATGTCTAGTAAGTTGGCCATCACTGAACTGGACTATACTGTAAAGACAACTTAACTAAGTGTGTCTCCTGCTGAATTCATGCCTTTTGAAACCATTTTTGTGACGGTAAGTGAAGTCAATATAAAAGGTCAACAATAAAGGCTTTGGATGGGAATGGTGAACCACTTAATGTCCTGGGAAATTTTTTAACATATTCACACAAGTTAAAATCTGCATTTGTTTTGCTAGAAAATTACTTAAAGGGGTGTTCCAGTCATTTTTAATGTTTATTAAAAGTCAACAGCTACAAAAAGTGTAGCTGCTGGCTTTTAATAAACATACACTCACCTGCTCCACGTTCCAGCGAAGCGCTGGCCGGGGCTCCGCTCCTTCCCCCCCCCTGTCCGGCCGGCGTCTTCATTCTAAGTGTGGGCACCCGGCTGTGACAGCTTTCGGCTTTACGGCTGGGCACCCACTGCGCATGCGCGAGCGGCGCTGCGCCATCCGATTGTACAGGCGATCGCCTGGGACCTGTCACGTGTCCCAGTCGATCCCCTACAGGGAGGGGCTGGCAAAAGGGAATATGACGTATCGCCTTAGCAGCCCCTCGGCGGAGGGAGGAAGTGGGACAGGAAGTCCCACTCCTCCCCCAAAAAAATTACATGCCAAATGTGCCATGTAAGAGGGCGAGGAGTGGATTAAGCGGAAGTTCCACTTTTGGGTGGAACTCCCCTTTAAAACCCCCCAAAGAAGTATATCTTTTCTGAAAGCAAATACCCTGAGGAATAAAATGATGGCAGTTGCTATATTTTTTACATAATAAAAAGTTTTATTGAAGATTACGCAGCAACAAAACAAACATTACATAAGTGCAAAAACAATCTTCAGTACAAAAAGACGGACCTGCACAAGCAATCACATCCGTAGCACAGGTGGCCCACCAGAGTTAGACCACGAATGGTCTAGAAAAGTATTATACAGTGTAAAAAATAAATAAAATAACAAGAGAAAGGCATTCCAAGTCCCAGATCAGGGCACCTACTTAATGTAGACTATCATAACCAATACACGCTAAGGGGCTACATATGAATAAAGTAACTCATTAAAACGGTTGTATACCCCGCTGACAGTTATTTTTTTTGGGCCACCTGTAAGGCAAAAGGCACTGCATACTAGCTCATTATGAAAAACGTACCCTAGAACGAGGCGTTGGTATTTCTACCGGTCCACGCAGAGGGAGATGACATTTTTCCTCGGCGTGTCTTCCGGGTATCGCAGCTCCAGCGCTGTGAGTGGCTGGAGCTGCCATGTCGTCACTCCCGCGCATGCGCGCAGGAGACTTCTATCCAGCAAGGTCCGGCGTCAGCCATGCTTTCAGCCGAGAATCCAAGATGCGCATGTGCCACTGAAGTCAGCGGCGCAAGGCAAGGGGAATATCTCCTAAACCGTACAGGTTTAGGAAATATTCTTTTTACCTACAGGTAATCCTTATTATAGGCTTACCTGTAGGTAAAAGTTTAAAAATTGTCTATACAACCACTTTAAGCTAAATATGTACCGCCTACAGAAGGAAATTTCAATTGAACACTTTTTCCCGGTCAGCCCTGGTTTGGGGTAATAATAATTATTTTGAAAAGGGGGGAGTGGGAAAGGGGAAAAGAAAGAGCAAAGAATGCCCAGAGAAGAAAGAAACAGAAGCCTTCTACATGAGGGCCAGAGGGTGTCTCCAAATGCAGGAACCAAGCAACACCAGCTGATTCCCAATGCCCTGAACCACTATGCCCCAAAGATGGACTGGGCAAATAAAATATAGCTTAAACTAAATGTGATAACTACAACCAGCTCAGTCCTGGCTGCAGGGCTGTCGTCCATAAGCACACTCAAGTTTCCAATAGTTTAGCTTCCACCGACTCAATTCTTGTATTCTTCCGTTGTTTTAAAATGCAGCCAGCATGCCCAAGTGTTAGTAAATGCAGACATTCTCTCCTGGGCCACATAAACCAGCTCCTCCATTTCCTACAATCCGTTCAAACAAACAAACCGTTCTCATACATTACATATGGACATGAATGCACAGCTGAGTGGCATTAAAGAGGAACTGCAGTCTGCTCACATAATTTGTAATAAAAACATCTTTGCCATTCTGAAGCTTCCCTCCAACCACTTTGCATATTATTTTATATATACTGCAATTCTGTACTTGCCAAATATGCTGCAGAGATCTCCTTTCACTGAGTCTGACTGCATCCATCTTAACTGTGGGCAGCTGAAGCTGCTGCCTGTTCACTTCCTGGATTTACACAGAAACACAGAGGCACGCCTCCAGCTCTGCAGCTCTCATTGGCCCTCTTATGACTCATCCCCCCTCCCTTTCTGGCAATCTCTCATGAGAGTGAGAGAGCTGTGCATGATGTCATAAGCCTAGGCTAATGACCAGACGGGAAAGAGGAAGTTGGCTGTATAGGGTATTTATTGGCAGAAAAAAATATGTTTTACTATCGAAAGTTAAAACAAGGGCAGAAGATTTAATATATGGAAAGATGAAAAAATGACTGAAGCTCCGCTTTAAGCATATGTACCATGAGGGATCGACTATGTTGTAGCAAGAGTTGAGCTTGAGAGAAGTCATTTGCACTACCGGTAACTCAAGCTGTCATGAGCAGAAGCCCAAAATGAGGCAATGTGTGTGTCACGTCTACCCCAATGCAGGTGGTCAGACATTATAGCTGGCTACTGTGTTCTTCGCTTATGGCAGCCCCGTTTTTTCATAAGGCAAGCAGGCCTATCGGTACTTGGTTGCCCCCACAATGCTATAGTGCCTGGCCATCACACCAGGGCAGATGCAAAGTATATAGATACTTGCAGTTAGCAGACAGATAATATGGTTCTATGACAGTCCAGGTAAAAGGCAGGCTGAGTTCAAGCAATAGTCCAAAAATCCGGTCCAAAGTCATACACGGGGAAATCCAAATCAGCAAAGCAGGGCAGACAGACAGGGAGCTTTATTAGGAACAACACACGTATCACTCTCTATCACAAGCACCCAAATTAGGTTTGAGCTGGCTTATATCAGGCTTGGTTTCCACCCAGAGACTGATCACATTAATAAGCCTACAGGTGGACAAACAGACAAGGAGAGTTTCATAGCCAAAGCCCTGGATGCTGGAATGAGGAACAGGAGCACTAAGAGCCCTTCCACACTGGGACGGGAGGGCCTTGACAGTAAAACGCAGCTAGTTTTAGAGGCGCTTTACCGTCATTTTAGCACAGCTATTCTGGGTTAATACCGCCCATGTATCGCTGCTGCTTTGCAGTCGCTTCAATTCATTTCAATGGGCAGGAGCGGTGTATACACCGCTCCAAAAATGCTGCTTGCTAGAGTTTTTTTTACATCCTGCCAGCGTATCACCTCAGTGTGAAAGCGCTCGGGCTTTCACACTGAGACTGCAAGGGAGCCGTTTTTCAGGCACTTTACAGGCGCTATTGTAAGTCCAAAAACGCCTGAAAAACGCCCCAGTGTGAAAGAGGTCTAAGTGATCCTGACAGTGTGGATAATTCCACCAAATATGAAGAAGCATACCTTCCTGAGATAATCACCGCCAACAGTGGTCAGAAACCACACGGGGCAGTTAGAATTTTTATGTTGCATATTTGTGCAGCTATTTATCAAATGCCTATTTTCAGGAAAAAATATAGTGCAAACACAGTAATATACCCTTTCTTGGTAAAAGATGCCAAACATGTCATACTGACTGCTAAAGTAATTATTCCAGTCCATATTCCCTTTAAAGGGTCACTAAAGGAAAAAAATGTGTTTGCTGAAATGACCGTTTACAGGGTATAGAGACATAAAAGTTAACTGATTCCTTTTAAAAATTGATTAAATTCAATCATATAATGTACCTACAGTTTCACTTTTGTTTTTAAACTGGTTTCATGTTTCTGTGAAGTAAAGAGACCCACAGAACAAAAACAAACAAATCCAGGGCAGTGTTTTGTTTTTAAAATGAATCTGATTGGTTCTGTTAAGTTTTAGACACACAGTAATGACAGCTTAGACCATCGTGAAAAGCTCCCAGTACTGTGGTTATAAGGAAACGGACAACCAGGAAGTGTGGAGATCAGAGCAGTTTTACAGCAACATCAAAGCAAAAACGAGCAATAAGGACATGAAACCAGTACTGCAGTAAGGTAAAGGAAGCTATTTAGCTAAAAAGAAATTCCTTTAGTGATCCTTTAAGTGCATACTATGTATTTTTACCGATATATACATTGTATAATAGTACGCATATAGTTATATACCAGCTTTCTTTTCCATGAGTTATCTGCCATTCTTGCCAACATGGATTAGCGCTATAGGCACCTACATGTGTCATTCTTTTTAGGCTGCAAATTGCAAAGGAATTTCCTGCCGACTAGGCAGGTTAAAATTAAACATGTCAGCTCTATATATCACTTTTACATATTTTTCTGTTTCTGGTAAGGTAACATGCACTTCAGAAAGTCGGGTATATTCAGTAAAACAATTTGAAACCGATCTTGTATTATGTCAGCTAAATGTGTATTGGAAGAAATGCCATTTTGTTGTTGAGCTGAGTGTATTACTTATAAATGGCCCCATAGCGTTTTTAAATGTTAATTCAGAATGAACTATTCCCTTGTGTTCCTGTGCTGTATTCTTCCAGAAAGGTCATCAAATAATGAATGCAGTCATTTTAAAACTGCATGTCATATTTTTTGATAAATAAATTCAGACTTATATTATTTGCAAGAACACATTTATAAATGTGCTGTTTTGAATATAGAAGTGGCAGTGCAAGAAGGCAACAGAAAACATAAACTATTATCTTATATGTATAAAAATGTTAAAAAAAGAAAACTGCAAATCCATGCAAATGCATCTTAAATTGTATCTCTAGGAAAAACTTTTTTTTTTTTAAATTTGGATAGAGTAAGGAAGGGTTAGGTGCCCTATCAAGTTTGTGTTTCTGTCTGTATACCTATTAGAGAGATTTACCCCGTGTTTGTTCTGGTGACCATCGGAAGGAAAATGATGGCAATCCACAATTTTTGAGTTTTTTCCAGAACAAGTGGTAAAGGCAAGCATTCCGAAAAGGCAAAGTATCTAAGAAAGGGAATCCCTTCACTTTGGGAGATTTCCTTTAGCTTCTATTTGTTTATCTTGGTATTAAGGATACATTTCTCCAGTACACAGACAGCAAAAAATAGCCTTGCAGGCGTTTTACCCCTTTCCTACTCCATCCAAAACTAAAATGTTTTGGAGAAAACATACATTTTAAATTATACAGTTGGGAATATGAGCTATTTATGCTATGATCACAGAGAACTTAATACATATCAAGATCTAAAAGGGTTATCTTAAAACGTGCTTCCATTTAGGGGAAGGTTTAAAGGAAACAATATAGTATATACGTTTTAACATAAAGACTGAACTTACCTTAAATGTGATTTGTTTTCTTAGGTTATTATTCTCACACATTTTCTTTAATTACCACTTAATTTCTTACACCTGTATACCTTCTATGAACCTAAGCAATTTATTTTTTATTTTTTAGGAAACAAAAAAAAAAAAAAGAATCTGCAGGAAAATAATAGCTAAGGCGAGAATGGAGAAGAGGGTTGTCGTAAGGGCTTATTAGGGTAAACTAAGGTTTAATAAGGGGTTAAATAGGCATAACTTTATTAAAAAGGGGAACAAATATATTTTTTTGTTACTTGTTAGGTTCCTTCTTAGAAGTCATATGCAGATCAAACCTTATCCTTTTGATCTGCAGGCAAATGGAACACAGAGTAGATTGAAAAGTAATAGTAAAAGTAAAGGAGTGAATTGGGAGCTTCAGTGGGGGAGAATACATACCCTGCGTACATAAACGAGGATTTTTGGTGTTTGTGTATAGCACCACAACTGGTTTTGCAATACTAATCTATTAATATGATGCTAATATATACAGTAATAACCAAACAGGCAAATACAAATAAAAATAAAAGTAGCTATTAGGACTCATTTTATCTGGTTCTGTAAAACCTGCACTTAGAAAATATTTCTAAACACATAAATGCATTTAATAATTTTTCAACGGTGCCATTTACACTGCATGTTTACCTGCATTTAGGAGCAGGTAAACATGCAGTGTAAATGCATTTGCATTTTAGACACTTTAAACATGGCAAAATGCAAATGCATGTAAAAGTGATAGTTAAGACTGACATTTGAATCTGTAAACTAATTTCATGCTTTTCTAAAGTTGTACAATATTTTTAAGTAAAGAAAGATGGCCTCTTGTTTTATTGCCTTTTGTACTCTTTATTATAAAACAATAAAGCAGATTATATAAAAATAACACATGTATACATGACTAAACAAGGCAAAATGTTGTGAAGGTTGCTTAAGGGGTCAGCTGGGGAGTGAAGAGATAGATTTGAATGTCGTTACCTTAGAGATGGTATTGGAAGCCATGCAAGGTTATCGACTGACCTAGGGAGAAGGTGTAGATATGTAAAGAGTAACAGAATAGAAGGGGGTAGAGTTGTAGATGACACTGAAGGTGTGCTTAGGGAGAGTAGTGTAGAGAGAGTAGAACCAGAAATTTGTGTCTTGGAGGCCAATAGAGTTGAGTTTTTTGAGGAACTGTTGGTGGTCAACTGTATCAAAAGCATCAGAAAAGTCTAATGGTAGCCATTGGTTTTAGTAATTAGTAATTATTTATTTTAAAAGTGCAATTTCTGTGGATGGTTGTTGTCGAAAGCTAGACTATAGGGGCAAAGAAGGTTGTCAAATACTGGCTTAAGATAGTGTAGACTTGGCATTCTAGAAGTTTGGAGGCAAACAGGAATGATGGGATGGGTCTTAGGGCCCTTTTATACTCTGCTTCATTCTCTCCACTCCCATCAACAGGGAATCCACAAGCAAATCTCCTGCTGTATCAGAGCTGAACGGGACAGATGTCAGGTTTTTTAAATCCTTTCTCATTCAGTTTGTGTCTGCATTTACACAGCTGACAGGGCAGACCCATGATAGCTCTATGGGTAGCCGGATGTAAACAGGCTTGTGCCAGAAAAATGGAAAAAGGACCCCATCCTTTTCCATTTTCTTTTCCGAACCTGGACAGACTTAGAGGTAGGTGGATGGAAACAAACAAAAGTCTGTTTATATTTTCCTGCTGATAAAGCTTCTAATCAGGTCTGCCTGAAAAATGGACAGGTGGACCTGATGAGAAAGACTGTGTAAAAGGACCATTGGGTTATTCAGTCTGGTGGGGTCCTGTGCAGGTTTTTTAAAGTGTTACTATACCTACAACAGTAAAATCAGTCTGTATATACAGTAAATCATGCTTGTTATACTCACTGTGGAACCTAGTGGGTTAATCGGCTGCATTGTGTAAAATGGCGGTTTGATCCTGTATGCACAGATTCTCCCCTTTTTTGCATTGTCTCCAAAACATGCCTAGATAAGACAGAGTTACTGGAGTCAGGCTGCACATGCTCAGTTGTGTGTGTATTGCTAGAGAGTTTTTTTTCTTGGGAGAGTGCATGTGAACAGCACAGGGTCAATTGGCACTGTCCAGACAGAGAGTCAGGGGTCCTGCATCCTGATAGGACAGCCAGTGCAGTATGAAAACTCCTCCTACAAGCTTTAACGAGGCACTGATAGAAGTCACAAGACTGCTATATACTGCTGATGAGAAAAGGTATTATGGGAAGAGACCAGATATAGTGAATGCAGGGTCCTGTGTTTAGTAACACTTTAAGTATAAACCAGTGCGTGTTTTAGAGGGGAGGAGGGAAGGTGCCGACGAAGAGGGAGAGTTTGAAGATATGAGTAAAAGAATGTAGAATAGAGAAGGGGATGGCCACAAATGTGTCTAGGAGACAGGCAGTGAGGTAGACATCAGAGAAAAGTTTAGAAACCTCCTCGGCAGTGAAATGTTCAAAAGAGGAAAGTATTGAATGTGGAGGTAGACATGGGGGGGGGGGGTTGTTATTTGGAGGGATACTTTAACTGGACAGTAAAGAGTTCATCACAAATTTCATCTATCTTGTTTTTGTAATGATTACTAATGTCCTGGGAAATGTATGAGCTAATAAGTGGAGGCAATGGAGGACCAAGTAAATGTTATGCCCCGTACACACGATCGGAATTTCCGTTGGAAAAAGTCCGACTGACTTTTTCCATCGGAAATTCTGACCGTGTGTATGCCCCATCGGATTATTTCCATTCGGAAATTCCGATGAATTCCGTTGGAGTTTAGAGTTTAGATAGAGAACATGTTCTCTTTTACTCCGATGTGATTTTGGTCGGACAAAGGTCTGACCGTGTGTTTAAAGGTGTTTTGGCAGCACAGAGGAAAGAGGGCAGCTTTATACAGGACAAGATATTGCAGTAAACTAGTTTTTATGCTACACTCGCTCAGGAGCGTGGCTTTGTTATTTGAGACATCTGATATCATCTGTTTGCCAGGGCTTTTGCTGTCTGGCCTAATTTTTGTGTAGTGTCAGAAGTAACCACACCAAGAGGGGGGGGGGTCTGCTGTTGTAGACAGATGTAGCCAGGTATGGGTAAGACAGGGGTGATATTTTGGTCTTGGGGAAGTCGGTAGCAGATTAGAAAAGGGTTGAAGTGGCAAAGGTTTCTACAGATAGCTGTTTGCTGGTTGGAAGGATAAAAAGTTGAAGACTGGATGAGTGTGAAACTAATAAGGTTATGATCAGAAAGATGAAAAGGGGTTTTTGTAGAGGTTGCACAGAGTGCATAGGCTGGATAATTTTATATCAAGGGTGTTACCATCAGAGTGAGTGGAAGTGTGTCTAGAAATGTATATCCTGGGTAGAGTCATCGTAACCTTAACCTTTTATGGCACCATCCCTTAATGGCAAAAAACTATAATAGTCTTCCTCCACATCCACAAAATATCATGGAGGAGAGAGGAAATTTTGACTTTTAATGTGCCTTAAAGAGGACATATAGCACACAATTAATAAAATATAACAAACTTTATTACATATTTAAGTTTTGCAGTATTTTAGCTTCTTCAGGATCCACAAATATGTATTGACAGATGATACGGCTAAAGAATAGTAAGACAGCATACATCAAAGAAAGGGTGTCAAAGTGATAAACCTCCATAAATGTCAGTTGCATCCAAATTGTAATGTATCCTGTGGTGTTCCAGGTCCAAACACACCTGCTTATTTATATTTGGGTCAAATAAATGGGGTCGCCATTGTATATCATACGGGGCTGTGTGGATTAGTGAGGCAGCATTTAAGGAGTGATTACCATCGTATTTAACTCTATCATATAATATAATTGTCAATGCAGACTTCCATATAATTCTACCTATATTGCTTCCATGCTATGTTATACATGGTTTGGTAATATGTGTTCTATTTTTTTTTATAGCTCAGCACTTTTATTCTAATTGTCTTTGTATATTATTGTTATATTATATGTCAATTTTGATACTATTAAACTTAACATTTTATACTATTTTGTTACACGCCTGTGCCTTTAAAGGAACAATTCTCTAAGAGATGATCTCCCAACACTTTTCCCTCTCACTTCCTGTTATGTCTCTGGGACCAGTGGAACAGATATATAGAATGTAAAAATGTGTTTACTTAATGTGCATTGTGTTGAACTATTTGCAGCCTCAGAGTCATGGGGGAGACACATTAATAAATATGGTCACACATAGTCAAATTTTTATATGCCAAATGAACATTATGTATCAACATCTGTGTATTGGTCATCTACCAGACTGGATACATTTTAATGTATTGTCTACTTAGGTCTTCAGACTACATAGTTTTGGTAAGATTAATTGATTTGACATGCATGGAAACTTGACTGTGTGCATATAAGAGATACGGTTTATAGATTCGAGATCAATATTATAATTTTATAATGGGAGAAAACTTCATAACAGATATTTATTTTAAATTCATAGTTTGAATAATGCTGGCCTGGCACTTTAATATGTGCAGTTGTTTTTATAAATCTCTGATATTTTATCATTTTCGAAAGCACTGTCACGCATTCTGTGGCGAAAACTAAATATTCTGTCTGAAAATGAATCTTGTTATCTGTGAAAAAAATGTGAGTTGCAGCCTTGCTTATTGAACATCTTTCTGATCCAGTCATGACGTACCAGTCCAGCTCTGATATTAGTATGTGATTTTTTTTGTGTGCGATGTAATTTTACTCTTCTACAGAAACTTCTTTCAGCTCTAGAGGAGCAATCTTTTTGTTCATTCTACAAACTATATATAAACTACCGGTAGTTTAAATCGTATTGTGTAAGGAAGTGAACTTTAATCTCTGGAGACAAGGTTCAGTGCACAATGCAGTGACCATTGGTTCCTTGGATATCCTCATAAGCGAGGCTCACTGTGCAGTAATCGTGGTTGCCTCAATACCATCATGGATGAGGCTTCTTGCAGTGTGTAACCAATTGCTCCTTAGATACCCTCACAGACGAGACTCACTGCACAGTACGGAACGGTAACATATACAAAATATGTGCAGGCTGAAAATCAGGCAGTTTTTGCATTTTAGGTTTTTCTTTCCAAAGCTTGTTTATTTTTCCAGGAATATTGTTATATTTCTTTATTTTATATTTTCTTTACTGTTTCGCAAGGTTAATACAATAATATCCAAATAGAGTATTTTGTATAAAATCCCAGAAACTGGTTTTCAGCCTTGAATTTTTTCGTGGCAGCCAGTTAGGTGTTGCTATGTTGAAAATGTTTTTGTGCCAAAATCTGTGGTAGCTTCCAAATCTTTCATTGTATGTACTACATTAGTTAATTTCATTAACTGTGCAATGGTGTGCGCAGGGGGTGTGCCGGGTGTGCCTGGGCACACTCCAATCAACCCATGCAGGCAGATCCCCCCTGCTGATATTTCACCAAAGCCCCCTAGCGTATCTCCTAAAAGAATTGTAAAAGATAAATTAAAAAATTAATTGATAAAAAAAAATACTGGGCCAGATTCACAGCAGAGATATGACGGAGTATCTCAGAGTAACTACGCATAGATAGCCCTTAGATCCAGGTGTAATTGTTTTACACTGTCGGATCTTAGGATGCAATACCGTGGCCACCGCTGGGGGGAGTTTGCGTCGTAAACCAGCGTCGGGTATGCAAATTAGTAGTTACGGCGATCCACAACGGTTTTTCGCGTTCGCTACGTCGCTGCTAGTCTAGTTTCCCGTCGCAAAGTTAGTCGTCGTTTTAGGTGCCCTAACTTTACACAGCACACGTATGTGCTGTATAAAGTATGGCCGTCGTTCCTGCGTCGAAATTTAAACATTTTTACTTCTTGCGTAAGACGTCTGGGAATACGGAAGTACGCTACGCACGTCGCCGTTCGAAAAAATGACGTCACTTCGCGCAAAGCACGGTGGGAAATTCAAAAGGGAGCATGCGCAGTAGGTCCGGCGCGGGAGCGCGCCTAATTTAAATGGCACACGCCCCTTTGAATTACGCGGGCTTACGCCGGAGGCCGCCGGCGTAGGTTTTCATTGCAAGTGCTTTGTGAATCAGGCACTTGCGATGAAAACTTGCGGCGGTGTAACGTATCTACGATACGTTACGCCGCCGTGATTCTACGTGAATCTGGGCCACTGACACCAACCTCTGACCTACTAACAATTGCACTTCTCTAATGACACCATCCACTGCCCTACTAACATTGTCCATGTTTTAATACATTTGGGGTGCACACCCTAATGCAATAGGCTGCACACACCTATGTAACTGTGTATATGTGGGCTTTTTTCTGCAGTGACATTTGCACTTTTATGTTACATTAACTGAGCCGGAAAACTGGATTTTGAAGCATGAAAATGTGGAAAACTAAGCATTTTTAACCACTTCCCTACCGCGTCATTGTGAAATGACGGCGGCAGGAACCCCTCCTCGATCCAGGAGGACGTCATGTGACGTCCTGGGCTTTGCGGGTGGATATCTGAATGATGCCTGCAGCTAGAGGCATCATTCAGATATCCTTCTCTCCTGCCGGCGATTCTGCACAACGTAAGAACGATCATAGCGGCGATTCCGCCGCTAGATCGTTCTTACAGGCGGCGGGAGGGGACATCCCCCCCCCTCCCGGTGCTTCTCCGGGCTCTCCCGTGCCATCGGGGGCCCGGAGAACGAATCGTCCGGCGCTGGCAGGAAGCATAGAGATGACTGGTGACCAGATGGTCACCAGTCATCTCTATGACCGTCGGAGGACCCGGGCGCGATGTGATGACGTCACGCCCGGGTCCCCGTAAGTAAACAAAGCCGCAATTGCGGCTGCTAAGCAACAGCAAGCATGAGATCGGTGAATTTTTTTTCACCGATTTCATGCTTTCCAGCCTGGAGGAGAGATGCGGGGTCTTATTGACCCTGCATCTCTCCATAAAGAGGACCTGTCACACACATTCCTATTACAAGGGATGTTTACATTCCTTGTAATAGGAATAAAAGTTATAATAAAAAAATAAAAATAAAAAAAAAAGTGTAAAAAAAAGAAATAAATATGTAAAAAAATAAATAAATAAAAAATATTTTTTTTTAACGCCCCTGTCCCCAGTAGCTTGCGCGCAGAAGCGAACGCACACGCAAGTCCCGCCGACATATGTAAACGCCGTTTAAACCACATATGTGAGGTATCGCCGCGTGCGTTAGAGTGCCAGCAACAATTCTAGCACTAGATCTCCTCTGTAAATCTAAACCGGTAACCTGTAAAAAATTTCAAAGCGTTGCCTATGGAGATTTTTAAGTACCGAAGTTTGGCGCAATTCCATGAGTGTGCGCAATTTTAAAGCGTGACATGTTAGGTATCTATTTACTCGGTGTAACATCATCTTTCCTATTTTACAAAAAAATTGGGCTAACTTTACTGTTTTGTTATTTTTTTAATTCATGAATCAATTTTTTTCCAAAAAAAAGGCGTTTGAAAAATTATTGCGCAAATAGCGTGCAAGATAAAACGTTTCAATGACCATCGTTTTATTCCCTAGGGTGTCTGCTAAAAAAAACATATATAATGTTTGGGGGTTCTGCGTAATTTTCTAGCAAAAAAATTATGATTTGTACATGTAGGAAAGAAGTGCCAGAATAGGCCTGGTATGGATGGGTGTATAACTGCCCTGTATGGAAGTGGTTAAGCCTGGGCAGGAAGACGGGTGTCCTGCTAATAAGATCATGTACTCTCCTATTATGGTTATTTTTTTCTACTGCCACCTAGGAAGCTTTAATCACATCATTGTGTAATAAACCCATACATTTTAACACAATGATTGTGTGTGTATTGAAAGCAAGACAGTGCATGAGTTTGTAAGAGACTGGATGATTAGAATTGTTACTAAGCAGCTACTTTTTTCTATACAATTAAATCCTATTTCCAGAATGATTTACAGACTTGTTTTTATAAATATGGGTCAAAATATTTCTATAACATCTTCTGTTCCCCCTCCCCTCTATATAACATATTAATTTCTGCATTCTTTAGGTTGCCACTTCCAGATGTTAGTTTTGTTGGCCACTGGACAATATCGCAAACTGGAAATGCCCGTCGCAAGCTCTTGTGTCCAACAGAAACACATCAGATCAATATAAAGGTTGTTTATTTTAATTTGTCATGGTTAATAGCTACCACAGTAATATAACATGCTGCAGTTATAATGGATGTTCACATGAACACAAACTGATCACTTTTCAAGGGTCTTTCTTGAGTAGGATCCTAGGTAGTCAAAGGCTGCTGCTGGTTTTACACATGGTGACTATACGATGGATGATTGGTGACTGGTGGCCAAAGACTGCTGCATTTGTTTTGGACCATCCTTATAGCTTACAGAGCACATTCCAATCTCCTGCAAGTTTGTTACATAGCAATAACATTTGTGAGAAGAATGCATTGAAACACGACACATATGTAACTATTTTCTCATGCAAAGTCATAAAAGTTTTACCTAAAATAGACAAGTATCTCTTCATATATTTTTGCTGACCTGTTTCTGTAATTTAGATGGGAATTGTATTATTGCTGGTATTACATGTTATAGTTTGATTTAATAAATATATAACTGTCAATTTTATCTTTGTCCCAAAATAGGGCCCAGTGTACATCAATGTTCAGGGATTTGCATTGGACCGTACTGAGTCTCGATCCCTGAGTTTCACAGAAGAAATGTCTCACTGGCGCATTCCACTCAGTGAAGTGAATATTGTTTGTGATGTCATTGCTTCCTCAGGTGTGTTTTTGCAATACCTTTAAAAAGCCTAAATCTGCATGACTGAAATTTATATTTTATATAAATCTCTGACAGCACTGTAACCTATTAAAATTTTCATTTGAATAATTTGGAGAATCTGGTCACTATCAGTGCACACAGTTCTACTTTAAAAAAAAAAAAGTGCAATTGGGCCACACCCATAATACACTGGCATTCTCTTTTGCATGGTGTGTAAGGTATTTTCTCTTTATACCTGTCTGCCTCTTGCTCCAAAAGTCCAAATGTTCCAAAAGTCTGTGAGCAAATAATTTCAGAATGTGGAAAAATGGGGGCATGATTTTTTTTTGTAGATGTGGCTAAAAATGAAGGTGTTTTGTGGACATGGTCAGTAGGTCATTTTGAAAATATGGTAACCTTTGCTTGGCTTCAGGTGGACATCAGCAGAAGAGATTTGCAGCAAAGTTTCATAGTTGGGTTGCAAAAAGACATAAGTCTATATACTTCAATTAGAAAAAAAATAAAAAACCACCATACACAGAATCCTATACCCACAGTTAGCCAATAGGAAGGCAGTAAAACCCTTAAACATGCATGGTCCAATTTGCTTCAGCAGGGGAAATTTTAATCCCTTCCAGATCCCCCAGAAGGCATTTGTACATATCCTGGATCAACAATTCCTGTTGTTGCTACCTATTATTCCCTGTACACATGATCAGTTCATCCGATGAAAACGGTCTGATGGATTTTTTCATTAGATATCCGATGAAGCTGACTTTCATCAGTCTTGCCTACACACCATCAGTTAAAAAACTGATTGTGTCAGAACGCGGTGACGTAAAACACAACGACGTGCTGAGAAAAATGAAGTTCAATGCTTCCGCGCATGCGTCGGCTTGATTCTGAGCATGTGTTGATTTTTAACCGATGGATTTCCCCACAGACGATCGTTTTATTCTAACGTTTTTTTAACCATCAGATAATTTTAAAACAGGTTCTACGTTTTTTCACCGATGGGAAAAAAAACGATGGGGCCCACACACGATCGGTTCGTCTGATGAAAACGGTCCATCAGACCGTTTTCATCAGACGAACGGATCGTGTGTACGCAGCATTAGTGTTCATATCTAATTATGTTTTGTTCATTTAGGAATGCATCCAACTATTTTTTAAAACAATCTAATGAGCTGGCCAAAACCAGTTCTTCTGAAGGATTATTTTCACAGTTCCTACTGTGAAGAAGCCTTACCGTATGTGGATGTTAAATCTCTTTTCCTCCAGGTGGAGTGCCCCATTGTTCTTTGTGATGACATTAAAGTGAATAATTATACACCAAGTTCATTACATGGACCACCTATACATTTAGACATGGTGATCATATCCCACCCCCCTAAATGGCCTTTTCTCAAGAGAGAAATAAATTCAGTTCAGCTAATCTTTCCTCATAGTTGAGCTCCTCCATGCCTTATATCATTTTTTTGCATCTATTTTCACTATTTCCAGTAATTGTATCTCTCACTCTTTCTCTCTGGAGTCTATACCTCTTTCAATACAAGAAAGTATTTTGCTTGGCATTGCATGCTAATATTAAGTCTTAGGCCGCGTACACACGGTCGGTCAAAACCGATGAAAACGGACTGAAGGACCTTTTCATCGGTCCAAACCGATCATGTGTGGGCCCCATCGGTCAGTTATCCTTCGGTCAAAAAATTTAGAACTTGCTTTAAAATTGAACCGATGGACGCCTAACCGATCAGTCAAAACCGATGGTTAGTATGCAAAAGCATCGGTTAAAAATCCACGCATGCTCAGAATCAAGTCGACGCATGCTTGGAAGCATTGAACTTCGTTTTTTTTTTCAGCACGTCGTCGTGTTTTACGTCACCGCGTTCTGACATGATAATTTTTTTAACCTATGGTGTGTAGGCACATCAGACCATCAGTCAGCTTCATCGGACCGTTCTCATCGGATGGACCGACCGCGTGTACGCGGCCTAAGATGTACCAAAATACTGTACCCAGGTCCTTCTCTACCCCAGCTGTTCTCCTAGAATGTATGATGCATACATGTTTTTAGCCCTCAAGTGCATAACTTTACATTTATCAACATTAAACATAATTTTCCACCTAGTTTCCAAATTAACCAGTACATTAAGGTCTGTTTGTAAGTTGGAGACACCCTTTAAGGATGTTATTCCATTACATAGCTTGGTGTCATCTGCAAACATGGAAATGGTACTTTTTGATCCCAAACTCTAATTTTGGTTGAAAGGTAACAAACTTTGGGCTACAATAGCCTTATTCAGAATATGAATCATTAATTACTACTCTCAGAATACAGTCTTCTATCCAATTCACAAACTGCATTTTTTTTTTCTTATTTTTCTTTCTAAAGTGTATTTTGTGCGTGTACTCGAGAGAGGAGCTGGACTGCAGTTGGGAGTAGGCAGGCCTCCCCCAGAGGCAATCTGCCACCTTTCTCCATGCCCCGGGTGGCAATGGTGGGTGTGTGAGGGCGTCCTCCCACACAGCCCGCCCTACCTGCTCCGCTTTGAAGCCCAACGGGGCAGAGGGACTCTCTATAAGGGAGTGAGAGGATCTAGCCCGCTCAACCAGTCCCGTTAGTCCTTCGCCTCTCTTTTTAGAGACCGCGTGGTCAAAGTGCGTGCATGTTAACCCAATTTCGAGTGCGTGTAAGTGTGGTGGTTTTTGTGGGAGGGGGGTGGGTGTACTAAGCGCAGGCTTACCTCGCATAGCACACCCACCGGGAGCCGGGCTGAGACCACCAAACTCAATTTACATGTAGCTGAGACCGGGATCCGAACCCCTAGCTGCAGAGGTGAATGGCTTGTCAGCGCAGTGCCAATCGCGTTGAGCCACCGCAGCTCCCGACAAACTGCATTTTTTAAGACCGTAGACTTTAAATTACACATTAGCCATGTGTGGGGAACTGTGTCAAACACTTTTGCAAAATCCAAGTATACTATATTTACAATTACAGCAACTTCTTTGTCTTTGTAATTTTTTTTGTAGCACGACACACATCATACTTGATGCTGTAGCAGCCATTGAATGACAGTTCTAAAAATGAAAAGCACTTACAGTGTCATTTACTGTAGAGGAGATTGAGGAACAGATTTACAGATGTCCTGGGCTCCCAGGAGGAGGGGGTCCAGTGGAGGGGGGTGCCACACCACCCGCACTGTAAAAGTGATTGGATGGCTATAGAGCCACCTGGATTACTTTTACCTGACAGCCAGGAGCAGGCTGATTATAAGCAGGAACAAGCTTGTGGTTGCTACTGCAGTCATGAGCTTGTGTTAAATGCTTCACTTTCTGGACTTGTGTAGTGTGTCAAAAAGGCAAAGTAGTTAAAACAGAGAATGGATGGAAATCAAGAAATCAGTGCTTCTCCAAGCCCTGTGTATATGTCTTTGGTTCTCAATGACCAAGGATCCGACCGCAAAAGAGCTTGTCGACTTTCCATACAGCACAGAAAACATGCTCTTCAAAAGGCACTGCAAGTGAATACAAGGCCTTAATCTACTCCCTGTTTTAATTTCCTAAACTGGGTCTCGAAAAATAAACCTGTTTAGTTACAACATATTTGATTATTTTGCCAGCTTTTACAGAAGTCCAGCTCTTTTAACTGTTTTTCATGTTTAAAACTTTGAAAATGTTTCTATGTTTGAAAGTCTCACAAGCTATTGAGTTAGAGGTCCATGTTAATGTACACAATGAATATCTCTTTTAGAAATGAATGGTGATAGCACTGTCCATGTGGCTACTTGTAATCCAGTGACCTTGTACTTTATGAAAACTCGGGATGATAAAGGATACTATGTGGATTTGTATGATGTATTTCCTAGAACTGTGGGAAGTGTGTGGCAGCCATCTGTAACTATGGCACCTCTAGGCCATCCTCTAAGTGGACAGGTTATTTTACATGAAGAGCAGGTAGGTTCATTTCATTTTCATCTGTTGTGTACGGAAATACTGTGAGTTAAATTGTCAGTTATTCATTGATCGTTATTCACTCATGTGGGGAAATGCATCAGTGTTTCAGAGTATTCGATTGGACCTGTTAAGCTTACGTACACATTCGCACTTGTGTAGCTTCTGGTAAATCTTGTGTTACCTCATCACATGACGTTTTATATACAAATTGTATTGAACCATAGTAATAGCAAAATAACAGACTATAGAATCAAGCTGTATTCTTGACTCAAGAGTAACAAGTATTGAAAACAATACTTTCAAAATTAAAAGTCCATATATCAAATATAGAAAGAACGATATATGCAGCAAAATTCACAATGTCCAAAACCCAGTGCTCTGTGGCTTCTCAGTAACTAATATGCAGATCTTCTTTGTAATGTGTTCATCCACCACCAGAAGCAATGTCTGCTCACCTCACACAAATGGGTAAATCGCTCATTAAACACATCCGCGATCCCATCCATAGTGGTGAACTAGCTGACGATACCTCCCTAAGTGTTTTTAAGTAGCGGTGGAATAATACATTTACTACAAATGGAGAGCACTATGGTGTTGCCTTTTTGTCCCTTATAACACTCGGTGGAGTTCGTGAGAGAAGGTGGACCTGACCCTCAGAGCGAAATAAGAGATAGAAGGGATCCATTCTCGGAGAGTGTAACATCAGTCGGATGTGTTAGAAGAGCGATTTACCTATTTGTTGGAGGTGAGCAGGCATTGCTTCTGGTGGTGGATGAACACATGTTATAGTTGCTGAAGAAGAACAAAGCGGATAATTGTAATAGGGGAGAAGTCTGGAAAAGGAGAATGGGGCCATGTAGGGTGAACAGAGTGGGAAAAAAAATAAAGTTATTACATAGGGCATTTTCTTGAATCAGGGTTATGTAGTGTATAGATTGAGAGGAAGTGCTCAGCCTACTGTGTTGGATGATTGAAATTCTGATGCATAATCAGAAAAAAAATTGTGTTGTGTCCAGTATAACCACGTTTTTGGGAACATTAATGTTTTATACACTACGCCGCCGTAACTTACGGCGCAAAATCGATGAGGATTCAAAAATGCGCCAGGTAAGGTACAGCGGCGTAGTGTATCTCTGATACGCTGCGCCGTTCTACATGTATGTGGATCTGGCCCCCATAGTCAGTAAAGTCTAATGTGTGTGCCTTGCATACTTACTGTATATTAGGTCAGTGGCTTACTTGGGGTAGTAAAGCCAGGATCAGGATATGACCACCCTGTATCCTGCAGTGTTAAAAACAAGCAATCAGTAGCAGTTTCCATATTTCTATCTTTACAGACCATCTTTAATGGAAACCTAAACCCTTGCACAGGAGGTATAGAGACTATCATTGCTTACTTACCCTTCTGAAATACTACTTGCCTGATTGACATGCTAATCCATTGGCTTGCATGCTTCCTGAGTCACTGACCTGAAACCAGTGTACAGAATAGGAGCTGTGACTTCACTCTGACTTTCTAGACTAGCATACATGTTTAAAGCTAGTGTCTCAAACACTATTGAAGCCAAATACTGCCAGTCAGCTATCATTTTCAAAATGGGTTAAAGGAGTTGCAAATTCAGATCATCTTAATGCATCTTAAGCCTCCCTCAGCTCCCCTTATACTTACCTGAGCCTCATCTCTGTCCACAAGTGTCTCGGCTGTGCAAGACTCTCTCTCCTGATTTGTCTTGGGCACCCTCTGTTGTCAATCAAATTCAGTCAGCCAATCAGGAGAGAGAGGGGGTGGGGGCATGGCCAGGCCACAGCTTCATGTCTGAATGAACACAGGGAGCTGTGACTCGGCTTGGGTGCATAGCAAGCTGCTTGCTGTGGGGGCACTGAACAGGAGGGAAGGACCAGGAACACAGAATAGGGACCCATGAAAAGGAGGATCTGGGCTGCTCTGTGAAAATCCACTGCAACAGAGCAGGTAAGAATAAGCATTGATAGCCCCTGTATTGCGCTCAGTGCAGTTTTTCTTTAAAACCCATCTCCATCCGTTGGCCAGTCCTTCAAATGGTGCTCTTATGCTGACCTTACTGCTGAGACTTGTCTTATGCATCATGACAGTACACAGCCACTGGATGGACAGCCAATAGGAAAAAACTGCCTTTGTGACATGGACACACTGCATAAAATAATACCAAAGTATGCACTTTTTTTTCCAAAAGTAGCTATACTAAGCACTACACCCCTTCCAGGTAACATAACCAGATCCTGACCTTTCACATTTCTCCACTGTAGTCCAATCAATAAGCTTAGCCAAGTCTGTGACTGGGTAGAGAAGGAACAGTGCCTCACTGATGGGCTCATCTTTTTTCTCCTTCTCCCAGTTAGCAAACTATTTTCTAGAGTCACATTACTGTATTAAAGGGATACTAAAGGTTTGTTAAAAAACTAACATGTCATACTTACCTCCACTGTGCAGTTAGTTTTCCACAGAGTGGCCCCGATCGTCCTCTTCTGGGGTCCCATGGCGGGTCTCGCGGCTTCTCCCCGCAAGAGCTAACCCCCTCTAGGAAGCTTTCTCCCGAGGGGGTTACCTTGCGCGCATGCTCCCATGTAATACACTTGTCGGCCATAGCCGCCAAGTGTATGACTCGGCCCCGCCCCCAGCACACCACGTCATTAATTTGATTGACAGCAGTGGGAGCCAATGACTGCTCTGCTATCAATCATCCAATAAAGAGCCGACAAGAGCTGGGGGAAAGCAACATGGGATCACTTCCACGGAGATTCGGGGCTCAGGTAAGTAAAATGGGGGCTCGGGGGCAAGGTGTAAACCAAGGTGTTTTTTCACCTTAATGCATAGGATGCATTATGGTAAAAAAACACAAAGGTTTACAATCCCTTTAAATAAAGAGTTATATCTTCCTACATTTATGGCCTGAGGAAATTAACCAAAAGTACATGTATCTGTTAAGGCACAGCAGTATAGCCTGTAGTTTGGGTTTTCTTACAGTTCTCTACCTAAAGCAAGTAACTATGCAGTGTAGTAAAAACAGGGAAATATACACTGAACTAAATAGCTTTTTCTTAGCCACCTTTTGTTTTATGTTTTCAGAGCAATGTCATTCTTCTGCTGGACACCAGTACTGGGGCACTTCGTCGAGTTTTTATTTCGGAAGAAGACACAGAACCTACAAGAAAATCATCCTGGTGGGGTAGTAAGGAAGCACAGGTAGCCTTTTTTGTCTTTGTTTATGCATCTGCAATAAAAATCCATTAGTAAACCAGGTCTTGGAACACCCCTGTTGACTCCTTGCTGCATTTTATGTGCAGTGAACAACATAACAGTACTAAGAAGTTTCTCATGACCACCCATCATTTTTGACCCAGGAAGCATAGAGAGTGGAAATTAAGTTTATGTAAAGCCATACATATTTTCAGATTTGGATCAAAATGGGAGTGGTAAAGGCCCATGACATTTCCTTTACTTTCCTCCAAAATCCCTCCATTATCCCCTCTCAGACAGTTGTCTCTGAAAAAATTACCCCACATTCCTGTTGTGTGGCAAGTGTAAACTTGGATTTTCCAACATTAGTGAATACAAGTAGTAAATGTACTTAAAATTAGTAAGAAAAGTATTAATTTAGAACTATAGGCAAAACAGTTTTTTAATTTTGGATAGAGCAAGGGAGGCTTATAACCCCTGTAAGGTTTATTTTTGCCATGTTTGTCCCATTGGAGAGATTTACTTTCACTTTGTCACATAGCCAAACAGGAACTGAGAGGAAATCGCTGTAATTTAAGGCAATCTCTTGTGGACCCCTAGGTCACCAGAACTAGTGTCCCCATTGGAATATCGGAGTACAACTCAAAATATGGCATTTTCTTTTGGACAAATGGAGAGGGTTGATCGCTCTAGTGGTGACACAGACAGCAATACAAACTGAGAGGTGTTCTAATCCAGCTCCCCTCTATCCAAAACTAAAAAAAGTTTGCCTTTAGTTGTGTTTTAATTTAAAGCTTAGATTCAGATTTTCTTTCTCATTCATTCACACATAAAGTCATTCACCTTCGGTTTATGCAGGTGCCAACAGGAGGATAACACCTCCCACAATCAGCATTCCTTTTTTCTAATGTCTTAGTTAATGGAAATCTTTTCTGCAGCTCTGCTGTATTAAAGACTAACCTATTTTTGCTGGCAGAATTTTTCTTCAATCAAGATTCTTATCTACAATGCTTCTAAAGCTGGTCTCCCCAACTGCAGCTATTTGGTGTGGCCTTCCTCAGCATGGCTTTTGGTGTGCAATGGACTGAAAGTTGTGGGGCTAACCAGAAAGTAACATTCAGACACTGGGTTCCACATGGGCTGCTTTCCAGACTCCACACTGAGTAAAGGTTAGCCACAGAGCATTTTCCAGGTCCAGAGACACCTGCATTCCCTCAGCAATTGCCCTGTCTCTTAAGGCTCACTTTGTAAATGTGCTGGTTAGGCAACAAAAAAAAGGCACTACCACAAGTACTGGGCTCCTCTTAATTTCCTTATTTCCTGTCATTTTTGCAGAACCGGTTAACACTTTTGGAGTGAACACTGACATCATTTGCTTTGTGGAGTGTTGTGTGCACGCGTTGTGCTCTCTCTTTCCAACCATACAGCTTTGAGGAAGAATCTCCCTGCTCCTACTGCTGCTTTGCAAAGAGCCGTATGGAGCATTGACCTATTTCTTATGGCTGGCTTTAGCCCCTATGGTCACCTTGACTATCTGAGCCCCACCTGCTACTAACTGCCTGGGTCTCTTGAGTACCTTAGGCCTTGCCTCTTTCCCTGAGCCATATGTTACCTTTCTGCCAAGTGGTCACAACAGATCCTTTTGAACTAGATGCCCCAACTCACCCTCTGCTAAAATCTCTAGTGCAGCTAACGTCTGCAGCTTAGAATCATGTTGCCCTCTGCTCCTATATATACAGATCCCCGATACCGGGGTGTGGCATGGGATTTTATGGATGCATGTTGGAGCATTGGAATATTAAAGTATTAGATATTGGCATTTTGGGCGAAAACCACAAAGAGTATTAACCACTTAAGCCCCAAGCCTGTTTTTCAGATTCAGCGTTTACAAGACTAAAACGTTTTTTTTTGCTAGAAAATTACTTAAAACCCCCAAACATTATATATATATATATTTTTTTCCTAACACCCTAGAGAATAAAATGGCAGTCATTGCAGTACTTTTTGTCACACCGTATTTGCGCAGCGGTCTTACAAGCACACTTTTTTTGGAGAAAATTCACTTTTTTTAATAAAAAAATAAGACAACAATAAATTTGGCCCACTTTTTTTATATATTGTGAAAGATAATGGTACGCCGAGTAAAATGATACCCAATATGTCACGCTTAAAAATTGCACCCGCTCTTGGCATGGTGTAAAACTTTTACCCTTAAAAATCTCGATAGGCGATGTTTAAAAAATTCTATAGGTTGCATTTTTTGTGCTACAGAGTAGGTCTAGGGCTAGAATTATTGCTCTCGCTCTAACGATCGCGGCGATACCTCACTTGTGTGGTTTGAACACCGTTTTCATATGCGGGCGCCCGCTCGCGTATGCGTTCGTTTCTGCGCGCAAGCTCGTCGGGACGGGGCGCTTTAAAAAAAACATTTTTTTGTTTTCTTTTTTATAATTTTTTACACTGAAATAAAAAATAAAATTAAAAAATGTATCACTTTTATTCCTATTACAAGGAATGTAAACATACCTTGTAATAGAAAAAAGCATGACAGGTCCTCTTAAATATGAGATCTGGGGTCAAAAAGACCTCAGATCTCATATTTAGACTTAAATGCAAAAAAAAAAAAAAAATGGAAATTTTGTCATTTAAAAAAATGACAACAAAAAAATGTCTCTTTAAGACGCTGGGCGGGACTGACGTTTTGACGTCACTTCCGCCCAGCAAAGCTATGAGGACGGGTGGGAGCCATCTTGCCCTCACTCGCATCCTCACTCACTAGGAAGCAGCACCCGATCGCCTCCGCCGCTACCGACGGCTCCGGTAAGCGGCGGGAGGGGGCCCCTCTCCCGCCACCGATAACGGCGATCTCGCGGTGAACATGTCGCGGAGACCGCCGTTATCGTTTACAGGCCCGCCCACTGAAAAGATGGATACCTCGGTTGTGGCAGCAGCTGCTGCCGTTACCGAGATATCCATCTTTAAAAAGAGGACGTATATATACAGTGGGCGGGCGTTAACCGGTTAAGGAATCACAATATTGTATAAAAAATATAAATGTTTATTAATAAATATAATTCATTTTTACATATACACATATGCTAAAAAACACATGGAAGGAGAGTTACAACACCGTGCACCAACTTTCTTGTGTATCCCATGCTAGTAGTCCTACATGTTTCGCCCTACAAAGGGCTTCTTCAGCGACGCACGAACATAGAAAGTAATCTATAATGGATACATAGAGACTTCGTAAGTAAACAAGGAATTACGCCCCGTAATTCAACATAGGTAACTACATATACATCTCAAATATTACATAAAGGAAAAAATGAAAAAATAATAAAGAATGTATAATGTGTGAAGTATTCACAGTTTAATGTAATGTTCTTACACAGAAGGGAAGCAAACAAATACCTCCAATATGATCATGAATCCTCCTATTGAGTAAGGCTGAACCACGTTCCGTGTAACAGGATTTACTGTTGTATCATGACAGACCAGCAGTACATCACGTATGGCCCATAAATGGTCGTGTCCAACAATGAACCTATTAGGAGAAACATATGGTCTAAGCATCTATACCATAGTGCGAAATGAACCCCCCAATGGTGTATTCCTATGATAAAAATACATAATTAAGTAAATAAATAAATAGATGATTGAATGAGTAATAGGGCAAGCATGTCCTATTAGTGTCCAACTTGGTCAATGACTCATATGGAACTATTAAAAATATATATATATTATATAAAAATATATGTAACATAAGGGGAAAACGCTTTTATGAGGGCTTTTGGGACCACTTACATGTGGTTAAATAAAATGCTGAAGATCTGTATCACCGGGGAGGCCAGCGGGTGCAGAGATGATATAAGTGCACCTGCCAATGGGTAATACAAAAAGCCACCAAGGATATATCTGGGCATCTATCTGTAAGATTGTATATTTTGTTAGGTTCATTATAGTAAAGATATTTGCTTAAAAGAGCATATATTCAAAAAATATTCTTAAATACCTCCAAAGGGTTAAAACTCCAGAAGAGGATGTTTTGCTCCACAGACCCCTTGTAGGGATATGGATCTACAAATAAAGGTGTGCATATAAGCAAAGGGACACACAGCGTGGTCTAAAGTCAGAATGATACTAAATAAGATATAAGACATAGGAAGGCAACAAACCGTGCCTAAGTTTGTAGTGATGGTATTTACCTTAGCGGCGGCTGTAGTCCAAATGGGCTTCCCCGGTCGGGCTCGTGCAACTGGTGTATGCTGACAGAGCCCTTTATATGTTCCCCCTGTATTGCGGTGGAGCGGCAATGATGTGTGACGCACCGAGTGTCATACACGTCTGTGGGCGCAGAATGGATGACATAGGAGATGCGCAGCTCCCATCCGACGGGTCCCGCTGCCCGCCTATGCGCATTCCGCGCATGTGACGTATGGCAGCATCACAAGGGGCGGCGAGCGGGCAGAACGGAGCCGCCTACTGACGTAGGCAAGCAAGCACCCTGGACCGTCAACGTTGGGCAATCACACCATCTATGCCTCCGCTAAGGTTCAGCACTGTAATTTTACAGTGCTGATGGTTGCCCCTACGCGCCCACTAAAAAGGTTGTAAATTGCTGGACTGGACATCTGGGCAGTGGTATTAAAGTGGGAGGTTGCCTTACTAAAAAAATGTCTTGAAATGACACCTCATAATCCCTAAAGGTCTGTTGGGAAAAATTGAGGATGGTACCTAGAAAGAATAGAAAACCAAGGGGGGGGGGAATAATCAGAGGAGGATACCAGACCACACGGGAATTGTACGATTGCAACCAATCTGTGAAGAAATACATTTTAAATGTGAAATTACATATACGGAGGACAAGTTATTGCCATAAAGAAAATAATAGGAACAAACAGGCAGTTCATTGATCTGCAAATTCCCAAAATGAGTATACATACACTACAAAGCAACAATATATCAAAGTATGAATATACAAATATTGTAGTTGATTTACATAATTTTTGCAATCATTGAATGACATAATCCAGTGGGTCTATCTAGGGAGCACACAAAGTCACCTGACCGTTGGGTCCACGGGTGGAAACACCTAGTTAGGGAAAATGCAAGGTGCTCAAAAGAGGACCAACTGTTGGTGAGTCAGAAGTGGAGATGAAAGCTGAGAAATAGTTCCCATCAGTGCCAGTCACCAGTCAGTGCCCGTAAGTGCCACCTGTCAGTGCCACCTATCAGTCCCCATCTGTCAAACTGCCACATGACATTGAAAAAAAAGTATCTGTAATCGGTATCGGGGAGTACTTGGAAAAAAGTATCGGTACTTGTACTCGGTCTCAAAAAAGTGGTATCGGGACAACCCTAGTAACTACATATACATGTCAAATATTACATAAAGGAAATAATGAAAAAATAATAAAGAATGTATAATGTGTGAAGTATCCACAGTTATCATTATCGTCATGTTCTTACACAGAAGGGAAGCAAATACCTCCAATATGATCATGAATCCTCCTATTGAGTAAGGCTGAACCACGTCCCGTGTAACAGGATTTACTGTTGTGTCATGACAAACCAGAAGTAAATCACGTATGGCCCATAAATGGCCGTGTCCAACAATGAACCTATTAGGAGAAACATATGGTCTAAGCATCTATACCATAGTGCGAAATGAACCCCCCAATGGTGTATTTCCATGATGAAAATACATAATTAAGTAAATAAATAGATGATACTAGTATCGGTATTGCGACAACCCTAGTAGTTACCTATGTTGAACTACGGGGTGTAATTCCTCATTTACTTACGAAGTCTCTATGTATCCATTATAGATTACTTTCTATGTCTGTGCGTCCCTGAAGAAGCCCTTTGTAGGGCGAAACATGTAGGACTACTAGCATGGGATACACAAGAAAGTTGGTACAATATTGCGATTCCTTAATAATCTTTGTGGTTTTCGGCCAAAATGCCAATATCTAATACTTTAATATTCCAATGCTCCAACATGCATCCATAAAATCCCACGCCACACCCCGGTATCGGGGATCTTTATATATTCTCTCTTTAGGGATGGAAATGCAGTTGGATGTAAATCTCTACTAGTGCATGCTCTATACTTTCCTTACTTCTCTGCTCCTATAGTCTATCTTTGGAGACCTCCTTAACTCCATTGAGTGTGGCTGTCTCCTAAGCCATCTTGGCTGTGGTTTTTACTACAGTCATACAAGACTATATGGCCCAAATCACCCACTTGTACCTGCTTTAAGAGGACTTGTAAAAAAGTGGTCTATCCCCACTGTTGATATTCCACCTAAACAAATGGTGTGGCAGAACATTTCAAGAGTTTTACTCCAAAATGTTCACGGTCTCCAAACTGAAAGAGGCATCTGCCCCATTTGGATGTAAATACACTGAATGTCATAATTCGAGCTCAGACTTTCTGCATGGAATCCACCAGGTCTGTCACCCCCTCCTTTCACCAGGGAGACTGTCTAGTTTCTTTGGACATCTAGGATGCATGTGTGCATCTTTCCAGCACATCAGAATTGTTTACATAGTGCCCCCTACACTACTGGTTGGGGCTCTGACTTTCAGTCTCTCATCTCCACCTGGAGTATTCACCATGGTGTTGGTGCCAGTGCTAGCCCTGCTGTTCTCTTATGGATTCCCCATTGTGGGATACTTAGCCTCCCCTTAAAGGAACAGTCGACACAGGCTCTGTTGGACAACTTGACTTTGACTGTTCAGTCGGTACAGATGCGTAGATGGATTTTCACTGCACTTCAGAACCCATTTGAACACACATACTTTCACCCACAATATGGTAATCCTTGAAGTCATCACCTCTGAAAGGAAAGTGTCTGAACTGGTGGCCTTAGACTGGCTATACACTATGAAATTTGATTGTACAATCTTTTTACAAACTCTTTTAGATTTACCAAAAATGTAATATGAGGACTCAACTCTACAGTCGGTTTAATTTGTATTATCTCAAATAGGCTCTTGTACTACCTAGTTGTTGGTAGCTTTAAAGAAGACCTTGATCGGGACATCGTTCTTCCTTCCCTCTGTCCAGCTCAAGTTTACCAGAAGGAAAATTCCCTAGATGTGATTTGGGCTGTGTATTAGTAATTTATGACACTGCCTGATTGTTTTCAAGACCAGCCAAAATTGTAGATAGTTTTTTTGTAGTACTTATTTTACTAAAGAGAATATGCTGGGTGTTATACACATATCTTACTAGCAGTGGTGACTGCTAGCAGGCTTTTAGCAAGCTTCAGAACCACTTTAAATGTGTTAAATGCTTGAGAAAGTCCACTTGCTTTGTGAAAGCTTGCTGTACACACGTATCTTATACAAGCTGAAGCCTGTGTGTACAAGACCTAAGTGTGACCCATAGTAGTTCAGGCATGTCATTATTGCCAGTTGCTTAATTCTTCTGTGTTGATGGGCGTGTGTATATGCAAGTGGATCAGTGATATCTACTGAACATCTGCACTAATATATGCTGACAGACTATAAATTGATTTGATGATCTGTGAAAGTAAATTCTTCATGCTGTTAGAAGAAAATCTTTTCCACTTTTGTTTATTAGTAGTGCTATATGCAATAATATATATTTTTTTTTGCGATTGTAAATACATTTATTTGTTTTAGGAAAAACATAAAATGTGCAGGGATTTTTCACACAAGAATTGGCTGGTGTTCTTTAAAGAAAATGGGTAAGTATGTTTGTGAACTGCAAAATATATGTTTGATTTTGTGAGTGTGTATATATATATATGTGTGTGTACATATATGTATATATATATATATATATATATATATATATATATATATATATATATATATATATATATATATAGTGCAAGTGTCTTACAGGGTTGTAATCTGTTGTTTTACAGCAATTCTCTCATCGTTCTCGATGTTCTGGAGGGTACTGCCCACTCAATCTCCTTACCCATCAATCTCACGTCTGTTTTCCTAGTGGCAGAAGACAGGTGGCTCTTGGTTGAGAGTAAATCTAACAAGTAAGTCAATTATCTTTGTTCCTGGTGTACAGTATGTAATCTTTGCTTCTGCGCAGAAATCATAGAAGATCATGGTGTTAGTGATTAATGGGAAAGTCTGCACTTTAAAGATTACTTAAGGATCAACTAAAAACATAATACTGTAAGTCTACAAGTCTTGTTTTATACTTGTAGCACTTTTATTTTGATATTTTCTCTTTGTAAAACAAGGATCTAATAGCAATCTGAAGCTTGAGATGGAAATGGCAGAATGAAACCAGTTTTGTGCATATAGTGTTTTTCATTGAATATCCGTGAAAGACCAGAACAAAAAAGTAATAAACAATGTTGTTATTATCAGTCACACACAATGTAATGGGAACAACAGTTGGAGATATTCATGTCTAGAACAGGAGCTGATATAGTATAATGATGTCACAATCTAACATTAGAATGAAGAGAAATAGAGGAAAGAAAAACAGAGATGGGAATGGATGGAAAAAGAAAATAGAGACTTAGGGCAGGGGAGCTTAGAATGTAAGGCCTCTGGCTTATCAGGAGCATTGTGGGTTCATAGACTGCCGATGATCTCTTTTCCACGAGACACATTTTATTTGGTAAGAGAATTAGCAAGACACAACATTCTGAGGAATTCAGTAAAGCCATCATAACACTTTTTCTGGCTGTAGTTTCTTTTAGAACAATTCAGGAAAACATATGCACCACTTTCAGTAACATTACTCCCACATACTGCAACAAAAAGTACCGTATATACTCTATAAGCTGACCCAAATATAAGCTGAGGCATCTAATTTTACCACAAAAAAAATGGGAAAACGTATTGACTCGAGTATAGGCCTAGGGTGTCCATCTACATGCCTTACTGTGTCAATGTGCATGCTTCACTGTGTCCATGCCTCAATGTATCCATGCTTCACTGTGTCCATGCCTCACTGTGCCCATGCCTCACTGTGTCCATGACTAGACTTACGTTTAACGTGGGAGTATATAGAAGGGGTGCCCGGCTTTGAAAAATCGGTCGTAGGTCCCCCCAGACAGCAAACTTTGTACACTTGTAGATGAGAACTGGGTCTACATGTGTGCCAAGTCCAGGGGACCTATGGCCGGCCGGTACCGGGTCCCCAAACTTACCAGAGAAATGACCGTTTAACATGGGAGTCTATGGAAGGGGTGCCCAACTTTGAAAAACTGTTGCTCTCCGGCCGTAAACAAACTTTGCACATTTGTAGAGAAAGAGTGGGGCTATATGTGTGCCAAGTTTAGGGTCCAGGGGACCTACGGCCGGCCGGTACCGAGTCACCAAAATCTGGAAGATCAGGCACAAAAAGGTGACCCGGGTATAAGTCGAGGGGGGCATTTTCAGCACCAAAAAATGTGCTGAAAACCTTGGCTTATACTCGAGTATAAACGATATTTAACCACTTAGCGACCTCCTCATGTACATATACGTCAGCAGAATGGCACGGACAGGCACATGTACGTACCTGTACGTCCTCTGCTAGACGTGGGTGGGGGGCCCGATCGGGACCCCCCCGGTACATGCGGAGGTCGGATCCGCTCGGGGAGCGATCCGGGACGACGGCACGGCTATTTGTTTTTAGCCGCTTTGTCGCGATCGCTCCCCGGAGCTGAAGAACGGGGAGAGCCGTGTGTAAACACGGCTTCCCCGTGCTTCACTGTGGCGGCGCATCGATCGGGTGATCCCCTTTATAGGGGAGATCCGATCGATGATGTCATTCCTACAGCCACACCCCCCTACACTAGTAAACACACACACAGTGATCCCTAAATGTTACAGCGCCCCCTGTGTTTAACTCCCAAACTGCAACTGTCATTTTCACAATAAAGAATGCAATTTAAAGCGGTAGTTCACCCTCTCGTACTTGATGTTACCATCGAGACAGGCATTGTAGCGCGAGCTACAGTATGCCTGTCCCGATTTTTTTAACCCCGTACTCACCTCGTAGTCGTCCATCGTAGATTTCGGCTCCCGCGGGGAATGGGCGTGCCTATGGAGAGGGAGGATGATTGACGGCCGGCCCTGGCACGTCACTCTCCCCGAAGACAGCCGGAGTAGGTCTCGGCTCTTCACGGCGCGTGCGCACAGGCTATGCGCACGCGTCGTGAAGACCAAGCCTATTTCGGCTATTTCCGGAGAAGCGTGACGCGCCAGAGCCGGCCGTCAATCATCCTCCGTCTCCAGAGGCACGCCCATTCCCCGGTATCTTCGATGGACGACTACAAGGTGAGTATGGGGGGAAAAAATTCGGGACAGGCATACTGTAGCTCGCGCTACAATGCCTGATTTAAAGGTAAAAGAACATTTTTATTTTTTTTTCCCGTCGATAGGGTGAACCCCCGCTTTAAATGCATTTTTTGCTGTGAAAATGACAATGGTCCCAAAAATGTGTCAAAATTGTCTGAAGTGTCCGCCATAATGTCGCAGTCACGAAAAAAATCGCTGATCGCCGCCATTAGTAGTAAAAAAAAAAAAAATGCAAAAAAACTATCCCCTATTTTGTAAACGCTATAAATTTTGCGCAAACCAACTGATAAACTATTATTGCGTTTTTTTTTACCAAAAATAGGTAGAAGAATACGTATCGGCCTAAACTGAGGAAAAAAAAAATTATATATGTTTTTGGGGGATATTTATTACAGCAAAAAGTAAAAAATATTGCATTTTTTTCAAAATTGTCGCTCTATTTTTGTTTATAGCGCAAAAAATTTAAACCGCAGAGGTGATCAAATACCACCAAAAGAAAGCTCTATTTGTGGGGAAAAAAGGACACCAATTTTGTTTGGGAGCCACGTCGCACGACCGCGCAATTCTCTGTTAAAGCGACGCAGTCCCGAACTGTAAAAACCCCTTGGGTCTTTAGGCAGCAATATGGTCCGGGGCTTAAGTGGTTAAAGTTATATCAGTTCTGATTTTGAGGTTCATATTCACTTGCTGTTTGAAGATGTTAATGGTGAGGTATTTGCATTAAAGCAGGTTTACAGGTTTGAGGATTTGCTGATGGGTATTAGAATGATGTATTCATACATTGTTTAGGAAGTTGGAGTTTGCTTTTAGATTTTTTTCTCTGGAGAGAGATTAGATGCTACAAGCTTCTAGAGGAGCATCTTACTATGCTGCAGGAAAAACCAATAGAAATCAATATGTAACACAATATAATAAGGAGATCCCCTTGACAGAGTTGGAATAGATGAAACGTTGGGGGCGCTGGTCAAGCGCATCCAAATGTAATGACAGTGATGGTGCCTGAAGTGACATATTGGAAGTGAAGTAGGGGGATATCGGGTGAGACGAAGACCACGGTTTAATGTTCCTTCTGGCACAATACAACATGCAGGCTGAGTTACTTGATTAATGCTGGATTGTTTTTAGTTTCTTACGAGTGTGTTTTTAATATAAATAAAGTGCTTTTTAGTTAAACGGTTTTACACAATTGGAGCCCCTTTATTCTTTCTTGTTTACTATATGGGAAGTTCCACAAGAAAGTAGAATCAAGACCAGGAAGACATATATTTTAATTTTTTTTGTCAAATCATTTTTATTAGAACATTTTTTGTGATACAAAAACATATCACAAAGGAAAGTAATGTAAAAGAATAAGCCTTCCAATAGAAACATGTTGGTCATACACGGCAGAGTATCACGTTGAAACGCATAGAGCAGACACAGTAAAAAATACTTTCTCTGTTTTAACAACAGCAAGCATGTATACAAAAGGCTTTTAGCAAAGAACAGTATTGCATTGTATATAACATTCAAATAACTGAAATAAAACCAGTAACAAACAAGTATCTTCATACACCCAAAAGCATGTAGGTAAATAATGGTGTGCGACAAAACCTCTAGCTCTCACCGCTATTCAGGAGGTTGCGCAATTCAAGCCAAGGAAATGTGAAATCTGCCTGCTTCCGTAATGATACAACCCCAGATATTGAAGTTAAGAATGTAACAACCAGAATGAAACCAGTTAGAGAGGGGCCAGGCCCGTACCACGAGCCATGGTTCCCTTAGTTTGAATTTTTTTTTGGAGTGCCCCTTTATTGATATATCTGTTTTTCAATTAGTTGGACATTATTCACTTCAATTTGCCAGTTTTCAAATGTGGGAGGACTGGGGAATAGCCACTTCATAGCTATTGTTTTGTGGGTGATAAACAACAAACATATGATAGATATTCTAGTCTCAGTAGAAGCCATATTCATATATTATTATATATATATTCATCTGTATACGCATTAAATGCCAGTCTATAAAAACAGCGGCATTGTTGAGTCCTAGTCTGCAGGGGAAAGAGCAACTCAAGCACTTTTCATTTGTGGAGGAAAGACTGAACTTTTCTTGAGAAGTTTATTTAAACTGTTGCAGGATGGACTAATCTTTATTTGAGCACAGGAGCACTTTTCCTTCACGGTGGAAAGTCTGAACTTTTGAGTTTACTTAGAACTGTGGCAGGATGGATTAATCTTGATTTGTCATACACCTTGTCACTTGTTTTTACAGTGGTGCTTATTTGATATAACACACATTTTATGTTCGCAGCAAATTTTTTATTGTTATATTGTGTTACATATTTTGGTATATTGAAATGAAGGCTACAGTGATATTACACATTGTATTAATAGTTTTAGAATACTATTTTTGGGGTATTGTACGTCTGTACTGCTGAGTTGGGTGATTATAATAGAAATCAATAGGCAGACATGGACCACATGCTCCATCCCCTAATGACTCATTTCTGCTCTCTCAATGCAGAGGCACATAGAAATCAACTGTTTTCTTTGTGCCCTGTTAAGCCACAATGCTGTGTTGTGGTGGATTGTGTAAAAATGCAGACTAGCTGCCTTTTACAAAAGCAAAAAATAAAATAAAAATTATAATAACAGACACATGCACCAAATTCTAGTAGTTCTAACGCCACTTTAAGAACCTGTTGCTATGACAGAGACTGACTCCTAAATAATAACCACCAGTTCGCAGATTAGGAAACTGGCAGTAACAAAGATCCCAGAGCTGGCCTACAGAGCTGTCATCTGGGTGATTCCCTGGCTCAAGAATAGTTCAATTGACAACAGATAGCAGTGGGTGGCAAGACGTGCACTGTGTTGCGCTGTAGTGTGGGTGCATTGCCTGCTATTATAATTTTGCATTTGTGTGCTTTACCACTGTTCATGCATTAAAGTATTGTGGTAATATGCATTAAACTGCATGTTATAGTAATTCTGCAGTGTTAATGGGCCCTGAATGTTCTTCTGTCTGATGTAGAATGCCAAAGACCACTGGTGCAGCACAAGGATCTAGAAAGTATTGGTATGCTACATTTTATGATGCTTAATAATATTTTCCCTGCAGGAAATTTCTTCTTACCACACCTGTACATATAGAAGCTGAGAACAATGGAGTTTGTCAACTGCATGCTCTAGAAGAGGAAGCAGTGAGCACAGGTTTTGGAGTTAAAGCAGGTACTAAAAAATAATGTTTTGTGTATGCAGATAGGGAAATGGAGTATGCATTACAATAAGGCACTAGTGCTATTTTCCTATCAATACATTTAACCACTTCAAGCAAATTGCTGTACCGTACGTCGGTACTTTGACGTTAAATACTGGGGTTATGGCAGCAGCTAGCTGCCATAACCCCGGTATTTTCAGAAACGACATGCAGTTCTCTTTAACCACTTTAGCCCCGGAAGAATTGGCTGCCCAATGACCGGCCATTTTTTGGGATTCGGCACTGCGTCAATTAAACTGACAATTGCATGGTCGTGCGACGCTGTACTCAGACTAATTTGACGTCCTTTTTTCCCACAAATAGAGCTTTTTTTGGTGGTATTTGAGCATCTCTGCGATTTTAATTTTTTGCGCTATAAACCAAAAAAAAGCGCCAATTTTGAAAGGAAAAAAAAATATTTTGTAGTTTTTGCTATAATAAATATCCCCAATTAAAAAAAAAATAGCAATTTCTTTCTCAGTTTTAGGCCTTCTACATATTTTTGGTAATAAAAATCGCAATAAGCGTATATTGATTGGTTTGCGCAAAAGTTATAGGGAATAGATTTATAGCATTTTTATTATTTTGTTTTACTAGTAATTGAGGCGATCTGCGATTTTTATCGGGACTGCAAGATTATGGCGGACACATCGGACACTTTTGACACATTTTTGGGACCATTGGCATATAAACAGCGATCAGTGCTATAAAAATGCACTGATTACTGTAAAAATGTCACTGGCAGGGAAGGGGTTATTGCGACCGCCGGTCATGAGCATGCATTGGGCACCTCCGGTGCTATCCCGCTTAAAGGGACTGATGTACAGCTACGGCGGTTTCGCTGGATCGTGCCGACCTGCTGTCGTATAACGGTGGTTAAGATAAAAGTAGTCTCTGCGGTGGATTCGCCACGCTGCGATCATCTCTGCAGCTTACCGGAGCAGTTGGTAGCGGCGGAGACGATAGTGTCTGCTCCCCTCACAGAGACATCAAACGTCTCTTCTGCCCATTAGTCTTAAAGGGGAAATTCTTTTTTTTTGGGGCATTTAAGTCTAAATGTTAGATCTGAGGTCTTTTTGACACCAGATCTCACATTTAACAGGTCCTATCATGCTTTTTTTTCTAATATAAGGGATGTTTACATGATGAACCTGTTATTTTAATACATTAAGTCACTAACCCACAGCATGTGGCAATAAGGACCCTTTTCTTGATATGCATCTTTGTCCCAGGTCATTGGCTCAAAAAGTATTGAATACAGAGATTTCAGCATGATAGCCAGGCAATTAGTATTTTCAAAAAGGAGTGGGAAAGTTATGATATCAATTTACATGTGATTTCCGCAATCACCTGTAAATTGCTACATAACTCTGAGCTTGCTTTATACTGAAAGATTCACTTTAATAAAATAGAATTGACCGTTTTACTTTGTTCCTTTCTTCAGGCTTTGATCCCTCCAATCCCCATGTGATATCCAGTGATCAGCTGCCACCTGAGAACCTGAGTGCAGCCATCGGGCAGAAGATCAATTCTCCTAATAGGATTCTTTCTGATGAGAATAGTTATGCCTCCATCATTGTGGGCTTCCCAGATCTAATGGTAACACATTAAAAATAATTAAGTATTAAGGAAATATTTTAAAAAACATATAGGAAAACACTTCAGAAACAAACACATTTAATTGTAATGCAAACCATATATCTTCACGTTCCTGAACATCTATTTATAACCATGCTCTTTTTGTCCACATCTAAATATATGTCTGTACATATAAATTAAAAATTATGTACAGGGGGCACATACTCGAAGCCTGCCATGCTGGGCGTGAAGCCCTGCTCTTCACTGGAAGTCCTGGGCAAATCAGCAGCACACGATTCCCACCAGCTGAAGTCACAGCTGTATATTTCATGAAAATTCATCCATTTCTGTCAAACCGTGAGAATTTACCTTTGTGAATGTATATAGCATGTGAACAAAGTGAAAGGTGGGGGCGCTAGAGTGAAATAAATAAATATGTAAATTATATAGAATTATAAGTAATAAACCAACATAGAGTGGACAAACAGTTATAAGATAAATTGATTAAATAAACTACCAATGATAAACCAGTGATATGGGTAGTGAAAGTCACCACCAATAAACAATATGAACAAATCAATAAAGTCCATTCACATATGTCCGTGTTCAATAGTGTAGTGCTCAAAGGAAATGCTTGAAGTTCAATAATAGGGGTTTCCACCTCCACCAAGACTAGAATTCACCCCAAATGTGCACAAAAGGATGGCTCCTTACCACAAGGTGTTGACCTTTTTAATTAAAAAGAGGTCAAATAAGCTTTATATCACAAAACCCGGTACTTCAGAACTCCATGCGCGGCTCTAGTTCCCTTGATACAGCCAGACTCCAAATGTCACAATATTCTAAGATTGTTAACAAGATCGCTGTGTGTTTTTCCACTTGATGTCCAAGCCATGGCTCTTGAGAACAGGAGTCCAAACGGTAATGATATTGTGGCCAGCCGTATGAAACTGCTCATGTCCCAGGACCAACGAGATGATCCACAGCCTGGTCTTGAATCCCGTATTTATCGCACTATAGCGTGCACCGGCGTATAGCGCGCACCCCAAACCTGAAGGAAATCCTAAGCGAAAAAAAAGAAATACCGACAGTTTACAGTTAGTTACTTACAGTTGCCCGGCGTCCATCGGCGGCCTTCGTGGTGTCCTCTCCGCTTCTCCCGCGCTGTCTCTGAGCCGATCCCCCGCTTCCCACGATGTGTTTGAACGCCGCCTCCGCCTACATATACCGAGCGCAGTACACTCGGGCACGCTCGGTCACGCTCGGCTCCTCTCGCATAAAGGCTAGGAGGCGGCACACGTGACTGCGAGGGGAGCCAAGCCTGGCCGAGTGTACTGCGCTCGGTATATGTCGGCGGCTGCCTTCAAACACAGTGCGGGAAGCGAGTATCGGCGTATATCGCGCACCCACGATTTTCCCGATTTTAAGGGGAAAAAAGTGCGCGGTATACGCCGATAATTATGGTACTTAAAAAGTCAGTTTGAAGCTAAAGTTCAGGACAATTTTGGAGGGGTGTGGATCATCTCGCTGGTCCTGGGACATGAGCAGTTTCATACGGCTGGCCACAATATCATTACCGTTTGGACTCCTGTTCTCAAGAGCCATGGATTGGACATCAAGTGGAAAAACACACAGCAATCTTGTTAACAATCTTAGAATATTGTGACATTTGGAGTCTGGCTGTATCAAGGGAACTAGAGCCGCGCATGGAGTTCTGAAGTATCAGGTTTTGTGATATAAAGCTTATTTGATCTCTTTTTAATTAAAAAGGTCAACACCTTGTGGTAAGGAGCCATCCTTTTGTGCACATTTGGGGTGAATTCTAGTCTTGGTGGAGGTGGAAACCCCTATTATTGAACTTCAAGCATTTCCTTTGAGCACTACACTATTGAACACGGACATATGTGAATAAACTTTATTGATTTGTTCATATTGTTTATTGGTGGTGACTTTCACTACCCCTATCACTGGTTTATCATTGGTAGTTTATTATATCAATTTATCTTTGTTCACTCTATGTTGGTTTATTTCTTATAATTCTATATAATTTACATATTTATTTATTTATTTCACTCTAGCGCCCCCACCTTTCACTTTGTTCACATTATTTGATTCAGTCCATTGTTTCTTTGGGGAGCAGCTTATTAATTTTTTATGGTTCACACTGTATTTAATTTAATCACTTTATCAATTGGCACGAGATTCACATTTTCCAATGTATATAGCATATATAATGGTGGGAGAGTTGCTAATATTTAATTCAGTATCTGATACTCTGAAATAGTTTGTGTCTGTCCCTACTCCCTCTGGCGCACCATACTGACTGACCGCTTATCTGAAATTAGACCAAATAATGGAAGCAAGCGCTACATCATGAGCAGAATTGTTTTATTTGGCTTATGCATAGCATAAGAAGTCCCATGAAGAGTGCTTGTTTTTAGGTGCTAGAACCCACAGCAGTTATTTACATTTATCCTAGGCTGAAATCAGCAGAGCAAATTTTGATTGGATAATTACATTCTTTATTCAATAAGGTACTGGGTTGATTTACTAAAGGTAAATAGACTGTGTACTTTGCAAGGGCATTTTCTCCAGAGCTTAGCAAATGAGGTGAAGCTTCGCTTTGCAAAAGGATACCTAATCGCATACAAGGAAAAAAACAGCCTTTTTGCTTGCACAATTGGATGATGCAAGTCAGTAGCATGTCCCCTCATTTACTAAGCTGTGGAGCAAATGCCTTTGTATAGCACAACTGCACTTCTAAAGTGTGCAGTCTATTTGCTTTTATTAAATCAACCCCTAAAGCCTCGTACACACGATAGGTTAACCAGAGGACAACGGTCTGAAGGACCGTCGTCATAGGTTAACCGATGAAGCTGACTGATGGTCCGTAATGCCTACACACCATAGGTTATATAACCGATCGTGTCAGAACGCGGTGACGTAAAACACAACGACGTGCTGGAAAAAACAAAGTTCAATGCTTCCAAGCATGCGTCGATTTGATTCTGAGCATGCATGGATTTTTAACCGATGGTTGTGCCTACTAACGGTCAGTTTTGACCTATCGGTTATAAATCCATAGGTTAGTTTTAAAGCAAGTTGGCTTTTTTTAACCTATGGTTAAATAACCTATGGGGCCCACACACGATCGGTTTTGACCGATGAAAACGGTCCTTCGGACCGTTGTCCTCTGGTTAACCTATCGTGTGTACGAGGCCTTAGTGATGACTTTTCCACAGACAATGCTGCATGCTTTCTGAAATTGAACTGAGGTTATCTTATGTTGCTGATCCAGAATCAAATAGCATCTAATATCATACTATGATTGCTAATCATTTGTGTCTGTTGTTTTGTCAATGCAGTCACCTAGTGAAGTGTACAGCTGGAAGAGGAGGTCTTCTTTGGGAAGTCATGGAACTTTATCTGGTGATCCGTTTTTACAATCAGGACGCAGTAAATTTGGAAGTATGAGAAAAGGTGGTTGTGCGAGTTTATTAGCTGCTAACCAGATGGTGAGATGTGTGCCAGCTGTAGATGTGCCCTTCAAAGATATTTACCCTAAAGGTAAGCTTCGCAAAGTTACTGGGTTTCGTTTTAAGAACAGGCTTATAAAATGAAAACTGGTAATGCTTGTTTATTTGCAAATATACATTTAATACAATGATTTAGCCATGACCCAGGATTCTCAGACCTTTATGGGTTTTCCAAAAAAAAGAGCACAGCAGAAGCTTTTTACTTTCAGAATGTCTCTCTCTAATTGGAACTCTGTTCGTTCCTGCAGAGAAGGAAGGGACTGTGATGTGAATGATCTGAGTCATCACAAAACATGCAATTTGGACCTCTGCTGGTAGAAAATTTTGCTGACTGGACCTCTGTGAATGTTAATTCAGTACCACTGTTGTAGAGTGAAGAAGGGTTACAATATCTAATAATGTTTGCATTGTTATCTATGTATTTTTGTCTCTGTGATGCCCACCCCCTTCCTTTTCTTGTATATGCATCACAGAGATAAGATGTATTAAAAATTAAAATCTCCCCCAGTGGATTCAAAGAGATAAATAAAAATCTGCATCTTTGATGCCAAAATTCTAAGTGCAAATTTATCATACATAAATAAAAAACAAACAAAAACAAAAAAACTAAAACAAAGGAAAGAAAAAATATTGTGCATATACTTACTTTACCCCTGGCGCTGTACTGCAGGGGACAACATTGCCACCCTTGGAGATATTATTTTTAAGGAGTGCCTCAATCTGAATAATTTAGAGATAGGGGCACGTACCATCATCCACAATGGTTTAGTATTGAAGAGAGATACCTGGGGCTGCCCCAAACATGTATGACTTACCGTATATTGCATTAAGTGCCGTTTACCCGTGGGGAGCAGACATCTAGCTAGAAGCCGCTCTATGCGCCTTTTTATGTATCCAACCCGGTCCACACTGTCCATTCGACTGACGATGGCATCTGACGTCACCTGGTCCGTCTCTCCACACTGCACATGCTCGATGTACACGTAGGTGTGTGACAAAAAAGGGGAGGTGGCCTGGATATTGACCGTAATCCAGGTAGGAGTGGAAAGGGCTCTCCGACTGAACCCAGACCCGTCCCACCCTGGAGAGACGCATGCCGGCCACTGGAGTAAACATACAGCTCAAGATGATCATACTTCCATATAGTCCCACGGAGCAATACAGAAAAGGAAAAATAAACAATATTAATAGAGTTAACTGTGCAGTGGGTGGAGAGATCTTTGGAATGTCTCAGATCTTACGAGCCTACACTCCAGCACAGGTATAGGTGTATTCTTTTGTAAGATTTGAATACTCAACAACCCTTTGTATCTCGCCGGAAGGATGATGATGATGATGTCATTCTCACCATGGGCAGGAGCTGGGTTTAGGTAATTATATTTTATGACTTTTTTCCCTATAGTTTTTTATTCTTCTTGGGAAGGGAAGGGCGCCTTTTTTTTTCTTCATTGCAAGGTCCACTTTAATATCTGAGGACCTTTTGCTGAGTTAACTGCCATACTCATCATGAGTGTAGTGAAAATGTTGTATGTATTGTAAATGTGTAATATGACTGGTGTCCCAGCAGAGAAGATGGGAGTTCAAATGAATACTACCAATGCAGGTATCCAAGATTATACCAGTGTCAATTTAGCCCTTCTTAATTTAGTACATTTATGAGCCGCATGAATTCAAGGTGACAAATTCATTTCACGTAGTATGTGTGAAGAATGTGTGAAGGAGCTGGTATATTTTTGGGTAATATGACTCATTTATTAACTGTGAAGCAGCTTGTGCTTTTGTCACATAATTCATTATAACACATATGCAACCACTTTATTTTTAGTAAGATGTTAAATACAAGAGACAAAATTCATGGTATTGTTTACTGAAGAGCTTTCTTAAATAAAATTTTGTCGCCTTAGTGCTACAAAACTCAGTGTACTACTTGGGTTCTGAATGCCACTTTTTGCAAGCAGACTGTGGACAAATGACATTAAAATGACATGTAAAAGTCCCCCGCACCTTAATTTGCAATTGTGATGTAACCTATGTTGTATAACCAGACTCTTGAAGGGTATGCTTTAACCACTTAAGGACCTTGGCTGTTTTTCAGATTTGGCGTTTACAAGACTAAAACAGTTTTTTTTGCTAGAAAATTACTTAAAACCCCCAAACATTATATACATTTTTTTCTAACACCCTAGAGAATAAAATGGCGGTCATTGCAATACTTTTTGTCACACCATATTTGCGCAGCGGTCTTAGAAGCGCACTTTTTTGGGAAAAAAATCAATTTTTTTTATATATTGTGAAAGATAATGTTACACCGAGTAAAATGATACCCAACATGTCACGCTTCAAAATTGCGCCCGCTCGTGGAATGGCGTCAAACTTTTACCCTTAAAAATCTCCATAGGCGATGTTTAAAAAATTCTATAGGTTGCATCTTGTGAGCTACAGAGGAGGTCTAGAGCTTGAATTATTGCTCTCGCTTACCTCACTTGTGTGGTTTGAAACACCGTTTTCATATACTCACGTATGAGTTCACTTCTGCGCGCGAGCTCTTCGGGACGGGGAGCTTTAAAAAAAAAAATGTTGTTTTCTTATTTATTTATTTTGTTAATTTTTACACTGAAAAAAAAATGGATCACTTTTATTACTATTACAAGGAATGTAAACATCCCTTATAATAGAAAAAAGCATGACAGGTCTTCTTAAATATGAGATCTGGGGTCAAAAAGACCTCAGATCTCATATTTAGACTTGATTGCAAAAACAAAAAATGACAAAAAGAAAATATTGCTTTAAGAAGCATGGGTGGAAGTGACGTTTTGACGTCACTTCCGCCCTGCTATGCTATGGGGACAGGTGGGGGCCATCTTGCCCTCACTCGCATCCACAGCAAGCAGGAGAAAGGACCCGATTGCCTCCCCCCCTCCGCCTAAGCGGGGGAGGGGGGGCCTCTCCCGCCGCCGATAACGGTGATCTCGCGGCAAATCCGCCGCGGAGACCACCGTTATCGTTTACAGGACCGCTCAAGGAAAAGATGGATATCTCGGTTGTGGCAGCAGCTGCTGCCGTTACCGAGATATCCATCTTTAAAAACAGGACGTATATGTACATGAGCAAGTCCTTAAGTGGTTAAAAACAGCACAGTTGTGTTACCCATTACCCAGTATCCTTCTATTACAGTGGAATCGCAGCGATATATTTTCATTTTTTTGTTTTGAATAGATTAGGAAAGCACTGGTGTCTCTGTCAGGTTTTTTTTTTTTTAAACTGTCTATTTATCTCTTGGGGAGATTTCCCCTTCCCTTGCTTACAACAGGATGTAACCTCATTAACCACCTCCCACCCAACCTCGTTAACCACCTCCCACCCAGCCACTGTACATAAACGACAAGGTGGGCCTTTCCTCGTCCCTCAGAACAAGTGCCCGCAGCGCTGCCCCGGGATGGCTGTGATCACAGGACACAGCCAAGACAGGATTGGGATATGGGCGCTGTGATTGGCCCTTCCAATCACGTGACGGCTGTGTCCAATTACAGCCTTCACAATGTAAACAGAGACGTGTGTCTCTGTGACAGTTCTCCCCACTAAGCTCGGGGGGGGGGGGGGGTCTGTGACAGCTCTGTGTGTAGGGATAATTTTACACACAGAGTTGTCACAGATCCCCACAAACGATACACCAAGCACCACTGTCACCCCTGTATCCATTCACATCTGTCGGTGTCCCCATAAACCATCTGTACCAGTGCACAAAACATCTGTCAGTTCCCCATCACAATTTTTCTGGTTTACCAATACAGTTATCATTTAAAGTGAAAGTAAAAGAAAATCCCAATTTTTGGGTTGGCCCCAGAAAAGTAATAGAGGGGAAATCTTCCAATGGAGACACTAGTTCTGGTAACCTGGGGGTCCCCACGGAATTCCCTTAATTTGCAGGGATTTCCTCTCACTGTTTAGCAATGGGACAGGAAGTGAAGGACACAGATGGTGAAAACACATCTAACAGGGGTAATAACCCTCCCTTGCTCTATCCAAAATGGGAAAAAAAAACATCATCCCTATAGTTCTATAGCCCAAAAATGGTGTATAGCATTGGTCACAGAAATGTTTTCACTCTCAATTAGCTGTTTGCAAATGATACATGCATGTTATGACTTAGTTCACATGCAGACACTTGTTGTACTTCCCATTTCAAAACCATGGACATATGGAGTTGCCTTTGCTATACAGTCCCTTTAAAAAGTATTTATACCTCTTGACATTTTCCGCATTTTGTCATGTTACAACCTAAAACATAAATGTGTTTTTTTGGGATATTATGTGATAGACCAACACAAAGTGGCACATAATTGTGAAGTGGAAGGAAAATGATAAATGGTTTTCAACTTTCTTTAAAAATAAATATCTGAAAAGTGTGGCATGCATTTGTATTCAGCCCCCTTTACCCTGATACCCCTAATTAAAATCTAGTGGAACCAATTGCTTTCAGAAGTCACCTCCTTGGTAAATTGAGTACACCTGTGTGCAATTTAATCTCAGTATAAATACAGCTGTCCTGTGAAGCCCTCAGAGGTTTGTTAGAGAACCTTAGTGAACAAACAGCATTTTAAAGGCCAAGGCCAAACACTCCAGACAGGTCAGACATAAAGTTGTAGAGAAGTTTAAAGCTTTAACCACTTAAGCAGCGGACCATTTCGCTGGCCAAAGACCAGAGCACTTCTGCACTGCATCGCTTTAACTGACAACTGCGCGGTCATGCGATGTGGCTCCCAAACAAAATTGATGTCCTTTTTTTTCCCAAATAGAGCTTTCTTTTGGTGGTATTTGATCACCTCTGTGGTTTTTATTTTTTGCGCTATAAACAAAAATAGAGCGACAATTTTGAAAAAAAAACAATATTTTTTACTTTTTGCTATAATAAATATTCACAAAAAATATATATAATTATTTTTTTCCTCAATTTAGGCCGATACGTATTCTAGATATTTTTGGTTAAAAAAAATCGCAATAAGCGTATATTGATTTGTTTGCGCAAAAGTTATAGCGTCTACAAAATAGGGAATAGAATTATGGCATTTTTATTATTATTATTTTTTACTAGTAATGGCGACGATCTGCAATTTTTATTGTCACTGACTTTATGGCAGACACATCGAACACTTTTGACAGATTTTTGGGACCATTGTAATTTTTACAGCGATTAGTGCTATAAAAATGCACTGATTTCTGTGAAAATGACACTGGCAGTGAAGGGGGTAACCACTAGGTGGTGCTGAAGTGGTTAAGTGTGCCTAGGGATGTGTTCTAACTGTTGAGGGGATGGGCTATGTGTGACATGACAGTGATCACCGCTTCCGATTACAGGAAGCTGTAGTCACTGTTCTGTCACTAGGAAGACTGGGGAAATGCTTGTTTACATAAGCATTTCCCCCTTCTTCCTCACTGTGACACGATCGCGTGTATGCCTGTGGACATTGAGTCCGCAGAACCCACGGTCAGAGTCACAGAGCTTGCGGCGGCTCCACAATGCCGCTCTTAAAGGGCACCGTATATATACGTTAATCTGCCCAGCCGTGCTATTCTGCCAACGTATATCGGCGTGAGCCGGTCGGCAAGTGGTTAAACATCTCACAGAACACTGTTCAATCTATCATCCGAAAATGGAAAAAAGTATGACACAACTGCAAACCTATCAAGACATGGCCGTCCACCAAAACTGAAAGGCCGGGCAAGGAGAGCATTAATCAGAGAATCAGCCAAGGAGGCCCATGATAACTCTGGAGGAGCTGCAGAGATCCAAAGCTCAGGTGGGAGAATCTGTCCACAGGACAACTATTAGTCATGCACTCCACAAATCTTGCATTTATGGAAGAGTGGCAAGAAGAAAGCCATGGTTGAAAGAAAGACATAAGAATTCCTATTTGCATTTTGCGAGAAACCATGTGGGGGACACAGCAAACATGTGGAAGAAGGTGCTCTGGTCAGATGTGACCAAAACTGAACTTTTTTGCGTAAAAGCAAACACTATGTGTGGTGGAAAACTAACACTGCGCATCACCCTGAACACACCATCTCCACCAATGCTTTTCTTTAGCAGTGACAGGTAAGCTAGTCAGAGTTGATGGGAAGATGGATGGAGCCAAATACAGGAAAACCAGTAAGAGTCTGCAAAATACTTGATTGGGGCAGAGGTTCACCTTCCAGGAGGACAACAACCCTAAACATACAGCCAGAGCTACAATGGAATGGTTTAGATCAGTGTTTCTCAACTCCAGTCCTCAAGGCGCACCAACGGGTCAGGTTTTCAGGATTTCCCTCAGATGAAACAGCTGTGGTAATTACTAAGGCAGTGAAACTGATCAAATTACCTGTGAAAATGAATGGAAATCCTGAAAACATGACCTGTTGGGGCACCTTGAGGCCTGGAGTTGAGAAACACTATTTTAGATCAACGCATATTCATATGTTAGAATGGTCCAATCAAAGTCCAGACCTAAATCCAATTGAGAATCTGTGGCAAGACTTGAAAATTGTTGTTCTCAGACGCTCTCCTTCTAATCTGACAGAGCTTGAGCTATTTTGCAAAGAAGAATGGGCAAAAATGTCACTCTAGATGTGAAAAGCTGGTAGACACATAGCTAAAAAGACTTGCAATTGTAATTGCAGTGAAAGGTGGTTCTACAAAGAGGGCTGAATCCAAATGCACACCACAATTTTCAGATATTTGTTTGTAAAAAAATGTGAAATACATTTATAATTTTCCTCCCACTTCACAATTATTTGCCACTTTGTGTTGGTCTATCACATAAAATCCCAATAATATAAATTTCCATTTTTGGTTGTAACATGACAAAATGTGGAACATTTTAAGGAGTATGAATTATTTTCCAAGGCACTGTACCAGGATCCACCCTACTGGAAAGGCTTTCCACAAGATAGTGGAGTTTGTCTGTGAACTGTCCAAGTTAACGTTTCAAGTTAACAAGCAGGCAATTAGTTGTTAGGATGCAGGGTGGTCCTAGTAACCAATCGGAGGCTTGTTAACATGAAAAGCTCCTGCCCTCCATCCAGACCTGCTGTGCCTCTGTTCTGTGTATCTGTGAAAGGGAAGACAGTGAAAGGGGCAAGTACATTGCTGAGAAGTGAAGTTGAGTGATGTGAAGGGGGACTGAGGACACTACTGTGAAGGATGGGGGGGGGGGGGTGATGTGAACGGGGGCTGAGGACACTACTGTGAAAGGAATGGGTATTGTGAAGAGTGTTGAGGACACTACTTTGAAGGATTGGGGGGGCAGGGTGATGTGAAGAGGGGCTGATAATATATAATGCGAAGGGGCGCAGAGGACACTGCAGTGAAGGATGGTGTGAAGGGGAATTGAGGACACTGCTGTGAAAGGAGGGGGATAAGACCACTACTGTGAAAACAGTAGAGAAGGTGATATGAAGAGAGGCTAAGAAAACCGCTGTGAAGGGTGGGCCTGTGATGTAAAGGGGGAGATGTGAAGGGGAGGGAACGGTGATGTGCAGGGAGGGGTTGAGGAAACGAATGTTAAAATGAGATTGTGATATAAAAGGAGAGCGGGCCTATGATGTAAATGATTTGAGTCATCTAAAAAACATGTGATTTGGACCCCTGCTGGAAGAAAATTGTACTAACTGAACCTCTGCGAATTTTAATTCAATACTACTGATATAGTTTATCAGGTTATTGATATGAAAGGCTCTTTAAAAATTGATAGACTGCATTCAATGCAGGGTTTGATGTAAATGGATGCTGATGTTCTTTGGCATGGATATTTTTTTTCACCCCTAGAAAAATCATGATTGAGCTTCAACACAATTTTCACCTAGCTTTTATGCTCTGATCTCAGAAAAGGTCTAAGCATTTATCTGGAACACTTCAGTATGCAAATAGAAGAGGCCCACTGACCATCATCGCACATACAAAGTGATAGCAATGTGTCTTAATTTATGTTGCTATGGCATAAAGAAATATTCACATTTCATAAAGTTCTGTTCAAGGAATTTTAAAGGAGACACGGGATAAACAAGTGATCATGCAAGCAGTTTCCTTCTCCAGATTAATTAGAAGTTTATATTTCCGTAATCCCCATATTTTTACTATAGAATTCAAGTTCACGTTATTATTTATACCCATTTATGTCATGATGGGAATATTAATTTGCATTTTCCAAATTGTTTGTTTTCTTACATACATGAAGCGTCTTAAAAAATATTTGTCAGTAATATTAGTGCTGTTTATTAGGGAGTGATCCTGCTGTAGCCCCCCTAACCTAATCAGTACTGTTATCATAGACCAAGCTTAGCTTTTCAGCCCAGCTACAGTTGTCACTAACCTAATAGGTTTTGGATTGGTGTATTGGTGATTTGACTTTGCAGCAGACATGCAAAGTGCTCTTTTTCTTATATGTGTAGACATTTTTTGTGATTATGCTACTCATGACTGTGACAAATCCCACCACTCCCTTGTGTTTATATAAAACCACGCTTGAATGGGTTTCTTTTTGCACACGGGTAATGTTTTTTTGCATATGGGCAACAGCTTGCATAAAAACAATAATGAAACCAGCTTGCATAAAAACAATATAACATACGACATGCAAAAAAATAATAAATACAATAATCATACATATAGATTTGCAGATAATACCGATTATAGCATCAAAAACCTTAATGGTGTACAGATGTTTTTATTGTCGTTCTTGGAGCATCTTTGGTGCTTAGCAATATTGTTATTTTTCCCATTATTCTCAGTATTGGTAAAACTTTTATTAACGATTCCTGTACTGATTACACCTATATTGTGTATTGATTCATCAGAAATCGTACGGCAAAAATTTTCATGCATGTCCCTTTGGCTAATTTTGCATGAGCTGTCCTGATCAGACCCTGAAACCTGTGTACCAACGATTAGATTATCGTACGATTGCGTCAAATGCGGTTTTCTCATCGCCTGTATGAGGCTTAAGTGACATTTCCAGATATTTTGAAAGAGAATACACTATGGTGTGCAGTACGTGTAATGCTGTCTCTCCTGCCCATTAGTGAATTCTACTTAGGAATAAGCCAGTGGCAACTGAAGCTTAACTGAAGAGTCCAAGGTCATTCTGTGTCAAGGCTGGGAGAAGATTCCTCCACTCGGGTTTAGGACAAGGATCCTGGCCACAAACTTGCCAATTTTTTCAGACACATTCAACCACTTTCAACTAGCTTTCAATTGCAAAAATAACTGAAAAAGTAAAGACAACCTAACATTAAAGGGTTACTAACCCCTCTTTTTTTTTTTTTTTAAAGTAACAAACCTGTCATACTTACTGCTTCTGTACAGTTTGTTTTGGACAGAGTGGCCCCGATCCTCCTCTTCTGGGGTCCCTCATTGGCGTTGGTAACTCCTCCCCACATCGAGTGCCCACATCGGAGAATCGCTCTCGTTCGGTGGACACCATTGCGGGCGTGCTCCCGAGTCCTGCTTTTGCATCCATAGACACAGAAAGCAGGACTTGGCCCTGTGTCATTTGATTTGATTGACAGCAGCAGGAGCCAATGGCTGCCCTGCTATGAATCTATCCAATCAGTACATGAGACACCAGCTCGAGCTGGTGTACTCGTTCCTGGGGAGAAGAGAACTGGGTTCAGTTAAGTAAAACGGGGGAACTGGGGGGCTGCAGCACTACAGAAGGTTTTTCACCTTTAATGCATGGGGTGAAAAACCATGAGGGTTTACAACTCCTTTAATAGTTTATATCATTCATTTGTTTGGCCATTTTTACAATCAAAAGCTGGATGAATGTGTGTAGTCATCATCATTGGACTTGGCATGAAAGTGACTTTAGTGTCATTGCACCCAAGGTTAAGGAATGTTTAAATGCCTTCCATACATATTTTGCTTCAAAAAACAGGAGAGGTTAGTATTCACTTCTTTATTTGCAGGTAATTGTTTTTTGTTTTTTCCAAAAAAAAAATGTATTTATTTGAAACTGTATGCAATTATATTTCTGACATATGAACAAAAACATTTAGCACTGTTCAAACATTTCATTTTCAAAGTCTTATAAAAAGCCCAATAACTTCTGATGAGCACCGAATTCTTCACTAAACTTTGTTTGGGAGCTAGAATTTTGTTGTAAAGCTAAATCTGAACCTTTTACTGTCATCTGTTTTTGTAAAGGCTTTGTCTGTCATCTATGTTTTCCTTTCTCCGTGATGTGAGGGGTTGTAGAAAAAGTAGAGACAACCTTTAAAATTTATAAATAAATCTGTGTGTGTCAGCTGGTGTGAAAGAATGTCAGAAATTATATACAGTGTACTTAGGCTTCACAGTTTGTGTCATGCAAGTTTCCCATTGCACTTCATGGAAATTACATTAATAGACAAATCCCTTCATTTCATAATTCGATGCAACACTACCAAAATGAAAAATGAAACACATCAACAAAGCATTCATAACTTGTTTTCCACAGAGATTTAACTGTAAAAAATGGTTTAAATTCTCAAGAGGAAATATTTCAAAATAATTATTTACAGTCTTGTTGATATAATGACTATCTTAATTTTTGCTTTTCTTTTCTACTATTAGATACAGTTCCCCCCAATTCCACTGCATTTTTAGAAGTTACTGACCTTAATTCGAAGAAACTGAAATATATTCCAGTTCCCAGGTAAGATTAGTCTACATTGAGGTCTGTAATGCTGGCAAGGAAAACTAGGCTGGAAAAATGCAAAGAAGGAATTATTTGGGGTTGGGTTGTATGGTTGGTTTATAAAGACTGGAGCAAAGACTATTTCTCTAATAACCAAACCAGCCTGATTCCACTTGTTCTTAGCAGAGCCTGGAAAGAATCAGTTTGGCTGCTTTAAACTCCAGAGATATTTTCCTCTCTTTTTTTTTATCATTCTTGATTTAGCAATAAAGCACACATAGTGATATTTAGACAATATTGCTTCTATTTTTGTAAGCAGACATTAAACCTAATATTTTCTGGTCTGAAATATAATCTACCATCAAACAGATTTATGATGAAGAAATCAAAGAATGATTTTTTGTTATGCTGAAAGATATTTGTGATGATGGTCTGCTGGCAAAAGAGGCTTAATTTATTGTTATACTTTACATCATTTACAAAGAAGTGCAAGTTTTAATTTTGAAATGTTATGGAAAAAATAAATAATTGTATTGTTATATAATGCTTACATAGTAGGTGAGGTTGAAAAAAGACACAAGTCCATCAAGTCCAACCTATGTGTGTGATTATATGTCAGTATTACATTGTATATCCCTGTATGTTGTGGTCGTTCAGGTGCATAGTTACATAGTAGTTGAGGTTGAAAAAGTCCATCAAGTCCAACCTATGTGTGAAAGCATAAAGCATAATTAAACACAAAAAATTTATATATTGCCGTTTACCAGTCCTTCGATGTGTCAGCTGCATTACTTTTCATTTTTTTTTTAGCTAATAACATTTGATCAAATCAGAAATTCCTTTTGTCCTTACCAGAAATGCAGTGTCTTTGTCGCTTTCTGTGAAATGAACTGGAAGACTAAACAATCTCATCCTTCTTGTGCAAACCACTAATACCATCACCACCATGTGGATGAGCAAGGGCAGACCTGTTTGAAGCCCAGTCTAATTTAAAAAAAATATCACCCCTAATAAAAGACCTAAACTCAGTTCACATTTGTGTGATTTTCAGTGCAGCGTTGGAGTCTGAAGCAGTGTCAAAGTCAGACCAAAGTAGTGCAGGAACCTTTTTCTGAAGTCGCAGCGACTTCAGTAGTGTCAATTGGAACGGCTCTCATAGAGATACATGGCATTTCACATGTCCTGCGACTTTGGGTCTCACAAGTCTGTTCCTAAGTCACAGGAGTGTGAACCGAGCCTTAGAGCTACTTTGTTAAACATTAACTAATAACCCCTTTCTATATTCAAGCTGGTGTCTTTGGCTCAAACTATACAAACAACAAAACTTAAATGGACATACTACACTTTTTCTACCTTTCATAGGTTACGAAAAATGTTATCCCTGGCTTTTATTCAAATACATTCTGGTACCCTCAAAGTATCAACTTCACTAGACATTTGGACACCCCAAAAACCTGAAAAAACATTTTTCTAGGAAATAACGCAAACGTTTCCCTGCTATTTTTCTACTGTATATATTAATGTCATTGGTGTTGCCTTGTATCGTCAGTTCTTGGAGTCCAGCTTTCCTACTAATGTTTTCTCTTGTATTTCTTCAAGTATATGTAATATCTATCCATATAACCACTGGCAAATATCAACATATTGATCATTATAATACCATGTTGACACACAACATTACGTTTTGTGGTTAAAATGTGATTAGAATTATCAGGTATGCAAAGACTTTACAAAAACACACTGGGGTTGATTTACCAACCACTTCTGGACCGCCGCACGACTATATACGTCGGCACTTTGAAGCGGGATATCTCTGTTATGGTAGCATCCTTCAGGCGACGGTTCCGGGTTATGATAATGGCACAAGATCACCGTTATCGGCGGCAGAAGAGGGCCCCCCTCCCACCGCTCTCCCATGTACTCCGCCGCTTACCAGAGCCGTCTGTAGTGGGGAGGCCATCGGGTCTTGTCCGTGGCTGGGTATGGAGACGAGTGAGGGGAAGATGGCCCTCACCCGTCTCCATACCATATCAGGGCAGAAGCAACGTCAAAACGTCACTTCCACCCATAGCTCTTAGAGGGCGATTTTTTTTGTCATGCTTTTAAAATGACAAAACACATTTTTTTATTGCATTTTAGTGTAAATATGAGATCTGAGGTCTTTTTGACCCCAGATCTCATATTCAAGAGGACCTGTCATGCTTTTTCTATTACAAGGGATGTTTACATTCCTTGTAATGGGAATAAAAGTGAGCCAATTATTTTTTTTTTAAAGACAGTGTAAAAATAAATAAAATAAAGTAAAATAAATAAAAAAAAAAAATATATTTTTTTTTTAAAGCGCCCCGTTCCCCATGAGCTCGCGCACAGAAGAGAAGGCACATGTGAGCAGCGCCCGCATATGAAAGCGGTGTTCAAACCACACATGTGGGGTATCGCCACGATCGTTGGAGCAATAATTCTAGCCCTAGACCTCCTCTGTAACTCCAAACATGCAACCTGTAAACAATTTTAAACATTGCTTATGGAGATTTTTAAGGGTATAATTTTGTCGCCATTCCATGAGCCGGCGCAATTTTGAAGCGTGACATGTTGGGTATCAATTTATTCAGCGTAACATTATCTTTCACAATATAAAAAAATGATGGGCTAACCTTACTGTTGTCTTATTTTTTTTTATTCAAAAAAGTGGCTTGTAAGACCGCTGCGCAAATACGGTGTGACAAAAAGTATTGCAATGACCGCCATTTTATTCTCTAGTGTGTTAGATTTTTTTTTTAGAATGTTTGGGGGTTCTAAGTAATTTTCTAGCAAAAAAAATGTTTTTAACTTGTAAACAACACATCTGAAAATTAGGCTAACTCCTTAAGTGGCTAAAGATGGCTGTAGGTGGTGCGAATCTGGGCCAGTTCCGCAGGCACCGGCCGAAATCCAAACAATGTATTCCCAGGCGGATTGTACCCAAGTCGATTCATTGATCCACTTGGGTATAACCAGCATGTCAAAATTTTCATGCAATTATTGCCATTGTAAAAATGAAGAACTCTGGCGCTGTCTAATGGACTGGGTAGGGGGACTGCAGCAGTACCTGTGGATCTAATCCTTACAGAAGGGGTGATAATTAAATGAAAGAGTGGTGACTGTGCGGAAGGGGTGAAGGAAAAAGGGGGAGGGGGGACAGGAACCGTGAATGGACTGAACAGTGAAAAAGAAAAAATATCCTAATGGTGCAATAAACAGTACAAATAAGTATATATAAAAGTGCAGTGAACAAACACATATAATGTATGTAATGGTTAACAGTAAATCCTCATAATGTAAATACTGATATATGCATAAAAACACAAAATGCATGAAAATGCAAAAGAAAAGGTACATGGAGAGTGCATATAGCGTGACACTGTGAGGGAACCTCAAAAGAAAGGAAAAATCTTATATCTTTATATTTACTTATTTGTACTGTTTATTGCAGTACCATTAGGATATTTTTTCTTTTTCACTGTTTAGTCCATTCACGGTCCCTTCCCCCCCCCCCTTTTTTCCTTCACCCCTTCCCCACAGCGCAGTCACCACTCTTTCATTTAATTATTGCCATTGGCTATAGCCACTAGCAATAATCGCTGTGTTCTCCTGGCAGGGATAGCTCCCTGCACCCCCCACCACACAATAGCTCCACTGGAGGTTGCAGTAAAGAAAATCGAACCATCTATAGCTGGTTTGAAGGCAAATAGGCCATTTTCCTTGCAAATAAATTCTCCCAAGAGATTAGTGAAGTTGGTGATGTTTCTTTTTGCAGAGAATATCTTATCAGTTGCAAGGGAAATAGAAAAAGAACATTTTTTTGCTTGCACATGATTGATAAAGTCAGTACAGCTTCGGCTCATTCACTAAGCTCTGGGGAAAATTTCCTTGCAAAGTGAACAGCCTAATTTCCTTTGGTAGATTAACCCTGTTGTGAGAATTTTGGCACATTTACATTGGCACTTTGCCTTATAATATCATTATCAATAAGGTGAAACGGAGCTCTGAGTCCATTATTTTGAAGTCTCAAGGTAAAATGGTTATGAACTGAGCTACACAGATAATTGTTATAGTGCTACTAAAATCTTCATTATTGATCGACCTTTAAAGCACACAGATAAACAAGGGCCTGATCTGCTTTCATTCCACATAGCAATCCCTTATTTATTTTCCTCTTTTGAATATTTGCTTTTTCTTGGACTGACCTAAATCTTTATGAGACCATGGCCCACCCCTGACTGAGACAAGTGTATGTGACAGTCTCCTATATATGTGCTTCTTCCAGTTCTCACCCTGAAGCCATTGCTTTCTTGTCAGATCTCATTCTGTGTCAGCTTATATGTCATAATAGATAGTGGGAGTTACATGCACTTGCTCAAATCTCTCTCATATGACAAGTCAGTTAGACAAAAAAATCCTCATGGGCCATGTATAAAAAAAAATAAAAAAAATAGTTGCCTTTCAAAGAATAGATACGAAATGTATTTTGTTTGTAACTAAGGGTTTTCCATTAAAAAGTTTTCACACCAATATTTGTGCATTTATCTTTCTATGTATTGAAACTTTTTTTTAGGAATTTTACATGGAAGGGTCTATTGGGTGCAAAGATTAATAAAAAGCTAATTTTATATTTGGTAAAAATGATTTAATGGCATATAAGTAACCTAATGCTCTGTTCAAACATATGCGACTGTGCACGCCCAATTTTACATGTCGCGTTTAGTTCAACCCTTTCATTTTAATTGCCTGCCCTACATGCGGGACTGCACCTAAATCGCAGATTTTCCCGCACCTTTAGCAAAAAAATGCTGCTGTTAGCCAATCCCATAACCTTACTCAAAAAGTTATCAGAAGTCTGCTCTATTCATTTCCTTACGTAGTCTACACCACTAATTCAGTAAACTGACAACCGTTTTGAAGTATTCAATCTTTATTCTAGGTAATATATATATATATATATATATATATATATATATAATATATATAATTACTTTACCAAGCTTTAATCAGAATCCAGTAGCTCCTTATAGATACTTTTACTTTAATTTCTGCCCTGTATGTTCACATTGAGATTTACAATAATTAACCACTTGCTGCCCGCCCACTGTCAAATGACGGAGGGATGGTGCGGCTATCGTTATGGGTGGACGTCATACGACGGCGCACCTGAAACAGTCACACCCGCTGAGGCGCGCATCCCGATGGTCGTGGACGCTCCGTTTTGCTAGGACATGGCGCGCCCCTGATCTCTGTAAAGAACCGTTGATGCAGCTCCTTAACCATGTAATCACCTGTGTGGTATTTTATTAATCTCTCCAGTATCTTCCCAACTATATAAGTTAAACTAACAGGTCTATAGTTACTTGGTAAAGACTGTGTTCCCTTTTTAAATATAGGCACCATATTGGCACTGCACCAATCCAGTGGTACTATTCCTGTCTTTAATGAGTCATAAAAATTTGATACAATGGCTTTGAAATCACAGAGCTCAATTCTTTTAGGATCCGTGAGTAGATGGGATCTGGTCCAGGTGCTTTATTCACCTTTATTCTGTCTAAATATTTCTGGACCATATCCCTTTTGGGGCTGTGTCACTCCCACCCCCATTTTGGACATGAGCTCCCCCATGCTCCTTTGTATACACAGAGCTGAAGAAAGTATTTAATAAATTAGCCTTCTCTTTGTTCCCAGTCACCCACTCTAGATTATTTTGTAAGGGGCCTACATGCTCAGACTTCACCTTTTTACTATTAACATTTTTGAAGATTTTTGGGGGGTTTGTCCTACTATCTTTTGCAATCTGTCATTCATTTTGAATTTTTGCATCCTTGAATTCCTTTTTACATATTATGTTATATTCTTTGTAACATTTAAATGACACTAGTGTTCCTTCATTTTTATATTTTTTAAAGGCTCTTTTCTTATTGTTTATAGCTTTTTTAACTCTGGCTGTGAGCCACCAGTGATGCCAGTCAGTGCTGGCTTTCAGTGCCCATAAGTGCTGCCCACCAGTGTCACCCACCAGTGGCGCCTATCAGTGCCCACCAGTGCTGCCTATCAGTGCCCATAAGTGTGGCTTATTAGTACCTCCTCATCAGTGCCAATAAGTGCCACCTCATCAGTGCCGCCTCATCAGCGCACATTACTGAAAGAGAAAAATTACTTATTTACAAAATTTACTGACAGAAACTAAGAAAAACTTTTTATTTTATTATTTTTGGTCTTATAAAATAAAAAGCCCACCAGTGATTAAATACCACCAAAAGAAAGCTCTATTTGTGTGAAGAAAATTATAAAAATTTCACATGGTTACAGTGTAGCGCAATTGTCATTCAAAGTGTAACAGTGCTGAAAAAAAAAATGGCCAGGGCTGAAAGGGGGTGAAAGTGCCCGGTATTGATGTGGTTAAGGAAGGATCCGATCAAAACGTGTTAGCACTTAAGATGTAGCACTGCTGTAAGTGTCAAATAAAGAGAAGCAAGCGTGTTGCCGGGATTTTTTGCTAAATTTTTGGGCTGGCTTTGTAGTGTTCTGAAAATGATGTGACAATTTATTTGTTGTTGAGTCATGATCTGATTTATTTTTCTTCATTTACTGGTATGAACAGCTCCAATCTTTTGTGTTTCAGAGCTATATCAGTGTCTCCGTACACATCTTGGCTGTCTAAAATATCAGACACAGACATTCTGCTGGCTGCACATGGAAACAGTGGAGTTGTCACAGTAGATATGGGAGGCAGTGTTAGGCTTTGGGAGACCGGACATGAAAGTATTCAGCGTTCTTTGCTTGAATGGAGAAATATGATTGGACAAGATGATGGGCGACCCATTCAGGTAAAATATTGTGTTACATTTGCAGAACTGTTTGAATTATCTGTCAGTAAGTATAACATTTTGTTTTTCTTATGTTTTCACTCAGTTATTTTACTTTTTCTATTACTATTTCTGCACAATAAATCACAATTCATGAGGCAGGATACAAAAATTGATTCAAGATTTTAGTGCTACATATATAATGTTAACAGTTGCATTTTGCGCCTGTTAAGAACTTTCTCTAATTTCTGTTTTATGTTCCCTTCGCATGAATAGAAATGGCAAAACAAAGATACTAGTAAAGTGTCTTAGGCAACATTATGCATATACAGTATTTGCAAGTAACAGCGGGCAATGGGAATAATACAATAGATAAACTTCCCAAGGTAGCGAATGTTTAAGAGAGTTCTTTTATGTTCGCAGCGCTACCACCATCTAGTGGTTTAAGCTATAATTTCTCAATACTGAACGGTGCTTGTGATCAAAGGTAATTTTTCCTTGAATTGACCACATAATAATAGGGAATTCTGGTCTAACACAATATTTGCAGTCCATATTTTGATAATTAATTTCACTTTGTAATCATTAGCAAAAGATGCCCACAGAATTTGCTACACTTAGGCCTCATTTCCACTGGCGTTTTTACAGCCACGTTTCTGAGCGTTTTTTACAGCTTAAAAACGCCTGTCCATGTTATTCTATGGCTTCATTCCCACATAGGCGTTTTTGAGCTGCAAGTGGCATAGACGTTTTTGAGCTGTAAAAAAAACGCGGGACCAGGGCGTTCTGAAGCTCCAGAGTAGAGCTGTAAAAACGCCAGACGTTAAAAAACGCTCAAAAGCGCTCAAAAACGCGCAAAAACGCTCAAAAACGCTCAAAAACGCGACCGCGGCATTTTTAAAGCTGCAGCTCACAAAAAAAAAAAATTTTTTTTTTTTTTTTTTTTTTTTTACAAAATAAACATAGACAGGCGTTTTTAAGCTGTAAAAAAGCCTAACAACAGTGGCTGTAAAAACGCCAGTGGAAATGAAGCCTTATTTTTACCCGTCTCTTTATCAGCAGCTTAACGAGTAAGGTCTCACAGTTGTTTGCTCCATGTGTCAGACTGCAGCTTTGGCTTGTTGTCTAGGCTTATGCAGGTCTCTTGAGAGAACATAGGTGTAGAACTCCAATATAACAGATTACCACCTCCGTCAGCATACATTGATAGATATTGGCCATCTAACATTCCAGGACCATGCGCACACCAACTTTACCATTACAAGATCTACTTGTTAACCCAATCGATTTGGTGGCTCTACATTTGAACAAGGCATTTTAGTACACAGTTATGCCTTGTACACACGATCGGAATTTCCATTGGGATAAACTCCGACAGTTTTTTCTAAAGGAATTCTGTTCAAGCTGTCTGAGAGCAAAAGGAGGATCAATGTGCAGAAAGACGGAGGTAAAAATAGTCAGAAGAACAAGAAAGAAAAGGGAATTAGAATGGATGGGAAGAGAATGAGGAAAAGTGGGACCCAGGGTGGTGTAGTCTAATTAGGTGCTCATCAAATAGTGCGCAATATTTGGTCAATGTTTGAAAGCATTATTCATGGCACCCAGACCCTTTGAAGATTAGGCACAGAGTTGGGTATCACAGAAAGTTTCTCATTTATCATGCACCAAGGCTTAAAGCGGGATTCCGGGCATAATTATAAAAAAAAAATTTGCAAGCTAAAATTAATCATATTAAATAGTCCTTAAAACATATTAACCCCTTCCCGACCACCGCATGTACATATACGTCGGCAGAATGGCACGTACAGGCACATTGGCGTACCTGTACGTCCCTGCCTAGACGGGGGTCCGATCGGGACCCCCCCCCCCGCGACTTGCGGCGGTCGGGTCCCCTCGGGGAGCGATCCGCGACGACGGCGCGGCTATTTGTTTCTAGCCGCTCCGTCGCGATCGCTCCCCGGAGCTGAAGAACGGGGAGAGCTGTATGTAAACACGGCTTCCCCGTGCTTCACTATGGCGCTGCATCGATCGAGTGCTCCCTTATATAGGGAGACTCGATCGATGACGTCATTCCTACAGCCACACCCCCCTACAGTTGTAAACACACACACACAGTGTACACCAAATCCTACAGCGCCCCCTGTGGTTAACTCCCAAACTGCAACTGTCATTTTCACAATAAAGAATGCAATTTAAATGCATTTTTTGCTGTGAAAATGACAAAAATCCCAAAAATGTGTCAAAATTGTCCGAAGTGTCCGCCATAATGTCGCAGTCACGAAAAAAATCGCTGATCGCCGCCATTAGTAGTAAAAAAAAAAAATGAATAAAAATGCAATAAAACTATCCCCTATTTTGTAAACGCTATAAATTTTGCGCAAACCAATCGATAAACGCTTATTGCGATTTTTTTTTTTTTTTTTTTTGGGATTTTGTTTGGGAGCCACGTCGCACGACCGCGCAATTGTCTGTTAAAGCGACGCAGTCCCAAACTGTAAAAACACCTTGGGTCTTTGGGCAGCAATATGGTCCGGGGCTTAAGTGGTTAATAGCTCCCCAATTGTTCCAGAAATCATTGCAAACACTTGCCTTATATCCTCCAGCTCATGTTGTGGCCGTTTCCATCATATGTGTGGGCATGTGAAGCCCAGTTCCTTTTTCTTCCTGGTTTTCAGGGAGAGGTGCATGCTGGGTGATTTTTAGGCACAGTAATGCCCAGAGACTCCTGGGAAATGAGTGCCATTGTTTACCAGGAGGACAGGAAGTTGAACCACCTAGGACCAGGAACTAGGCAGATTACGAAATCTGCCTAGTAACACCCAGTGAGTCATTTTTTTTTATTTCTTACATTAAAGGAAAACTGTTAATGGATTTTTAATGCATTTAAATGCATTTAATGTTAATGCATTTTTAAGGTGGAACTCCGCTTTAACTTGTTTTACTGTTGAGGTAGCCTATTTTGTTGCTTTTGCTAAGGTTTGCTTATCAGCCATTAACAAAAATGTAGCAAATATTAATTGGGAGCTAGGGCATACCTCTGGTTTAAGTTTAACAAAGCCTCCCATTAATCCATCTGGATGCTTTTCCCTAAAATCATGGATATGTCAATATACAGGAAATCTGCAGTGCCGGAGCTAGAGTTCCAGCACATGGCACTGCTGGAAGATATAGTGAAGTATAGAGGAACGTAATGTGGGGAAAGATTTTAGTCTGTTAGGAGTCCATGAAAAGCAAATGTTCATGGGATGAAGATGTCCATGCAGCCTTCTGAACCACATATTGGAACTGTCTGGGGTATTGCATGTAATGGATGTATGATGCTGCATGATACTGTGAGTTTAGGAGTGCATGTTGCTGTATTAGATTGCTTGGTGCAGTGTTTAGCAGGGTGGACAGTGATGTATGTATTGGTTTCTTGGTGTGATGTGTAGAGTGCTTGCTGCAATGTAGCATTTGTAGTTTAACCATAAGGTCTATATCCTTGGCATAGCATACTATTCAGGTTTAAACTTTTGTTTATACATGAATGTCCAAATGCCTTATAAAGTCCATTGCCATAGGTGGAAGACTATATCATTAGTCCCCAAGGTAACAGCAGGTTATTTGAAGTATCTTTATGAAGCCTGCTAAAATGCTTCTTGTTAGAGGACAAATGTTTTATTCAGTAACACACTAAATGAACAGTTCTTGGCTTTCACATTTTGGATGCTTTTTTTAGGCCCAGTTTCATGCAGGATAAGGTAATTATTCTGCTTAAGGGTTTGGTTTAATATTCGGTATAAATTAAGAGGTTAGGTTCAAAGTTAAAGGGGTTGTAAATGTTAGTTTTCTATTTCCTATATAGGTTCCTTTAAGCTAGTGCATTGTTGGTTCACTTACCTTTTCCTTCAATTTCCCTTCTAAATGTTTTTTTTCTTTGTCTGAATTTCTCACTTCCTGTTTCTCAGTAAGCTTGCCCCCATCATCCATGGGGGTTAGTCAGCCAGAACAGCTTACTGAGGAGGAACAGGAAGTGAGAAATTCAGACAAAGAAAACAAAGAAAAATACATGTGTGACTCTACAGTCACATGGGTTGCTGAGATGTGATAGGGAGGAAATTCTCACCATAGAAACTCACTGAAAACTGAGCATGTGCAGAGCAGCCACCAAAGCTGCAAAATCCTGAGCTGAATTGGGGACATAAAAAGAAGGTGGGGATAGAGAGCAGCAGGATCAAACAGTTTTTTTGCAGAATACAGAAAACAAATCTCATAGTGACTGAGTGAGTATGAACAGCATGTAATACACCATTTATTTGTAGTTTTTTTATGATGTGGGTTTAGTGACACTTTAAGGCCGCGTACACACGGTCGATCCATCCGATGAGAATGGTCCGACGGACCGTTTTCATCGGTTCACCGCTGAAGCAGACGGATGGTCTGATGTGCGTACAAAAAAACTGATCGTGTCAGAACGCGGTGACGTAAAACACACAACGACGTGCTGAAAAAAACGAAGTTCAATGCTTCCAAGCATGCGTCGACTTGATTCTGAGCATGCACGGGTTTTGAACCGATGCTTTTGTGTACTAACCATCGGTTTGGACCTATCGGTCAGCGGTCCATCGGTTCGATTTTAAAGCAAGTTCTCTAACTTTTGTCCGTTTTCATCGGTTTGAACCGATGGTGTGTACGCGGCCTAAGGTGAATATAGGCAATAGTACCATAGTACCATCTCATTACTTTAGTCTTCTATTGAGAAATTGCTGTAGTGCCCCAGTCCATTCCCATGTCTTTTAATTATCTGATGACCTAACACCCCCTGCATGTAATGAAGATGAAGAATTCCCAAACACATCCACTGCTAAAAAAAACTGATGTAACAAAAAAGATGTTTGTCCCATGTTTGCCATACATTTATATTTGAACCTTCACTGGAATTTAACGTGATATTAAACCCAATACCAAAATTACCTACACTATTCATACTAAAAAAATTTGGCTAGAGAAAGTTTAGGCTTCAGGTAGTACAATGCCAAAGGCTTTCTCTGAATTAATGCACAACTGTAGTGTTTTTTTGTTTGTTTTTTAAACATTAGTATCTCACTGATAGTTTTCACTTGTGAACATTACTAAGAACAAATTTTTTCACTATAATTTGCTTTTCCCAATGAGTTTGCCAATGACAACTGTCTCTGCACATGATGTGCTGCATTACCTGCATACTACCATTTGGTGGCGACATTGTTGCAAGAGAAATGTCTTGCTGTGCCAATACCTTTCAGAGAAAATGATATGCTGTGTAAATGTTTGACCAAGCTGTTTAAAATATTAACCATGTGTCATACATATATCTCAATAAGCACTGTAGTTTATACTGTTGGGAACTGTCTGTGGAGCTGATTGTATTGTATTATAGCTATACAATCTGTATTGTATTAACACTGTGATGGAAACGTACCACAACTGGAGCAGCCAGAATGTGGAACAGCCGTGCATGGTGACCAATCCGCTTCTATCTTTCATTTTCAAAGCTTAACTTGAGCAAGCTGAACATAGAAGCTGATTGGTTGCCGTGGACAGCTGCTCCAGATTCTGTCTGCTCCAGTTCTGTTAAAGTCTCACCAATGTTCATAAACAAAAGGTATAAGCTGTATAAATAATTTTTACAGCTGTTATGCATGGGAGCTGAAGGAAGAGGGACAGTTGTGTTTGGAATAGAGGAGAAGACAGTGTGAGGAAGCGCTTTAGCGAGGGGGGGGGGGGGGGGGGGGAGAAGAACAGAAAAGATGAGATGAGTTAACCCAATTCACCATGTACATCTAGTTATCTCCTAGAAGCCTTGAAATCTAGGGTGCACAGTCTTTAAATGTTTGCCACCAGTTCCAAGGTCATAGTTTAGACCTGGCCTTTCATGCCCTTGGAGCGTCACTATTGCTTAGTGAGACAGTATGCCATATTCAAGGACCAATATTTTGGTGAAGGCTATAAGAGGGAATATGCCAGAGCTAAAACTTTGGTTGTTTGCATAAATGAGCTCTGCATATCTCTGGGCTATTGGGGTGCACTATGAAAGATAGATAAAGGCATTTCACTATATGAACCCCCTACTCCTCAGTTGACTTGCTTCAAATCTACTACTGGCACACTTTGGATGGCTGTACCTACCATGAATATGGCCTACTCCAAAAAGTGTACAAGCATCTGCTGTTAATGCTAGGCCCAGCCTAAATTCAACCCAAAGGCTTTGTGATACTGGGTAAGGCTGCACAGAGAATGTAAATATTTAAGACCGTGCATTGAATCAGCTTACTTACAGGTGTGTTCAGCTTGCTTTTACATGTTGAAGACACTCTAAGCCTAGGTTCACATTGGTACAATCTCGCATGCAATTTGACATGTCAAATCGCATGCCAAATCGGTGGCTATTGCCAACAATAGCACCGTCCAAATCGGTGCAATGCCAACTTTGTGGCCCAAAAGTAGTTCCTGCACTGCTTTTGGTGACTTTGGGTGCAATTTCAATAGACATCTGTGCAGGAACCCACACAGATGTTAAATCGCCCCCGAAGTCAGACTGCATTGCCGGGTTAAAATCGTGCTAGTTCAGCTGAACTCGCATGATTTCTAACCCGCAGCAATGTGAACCTAGGCTAAAGTACATTAAATCTGCAATTTTCTTCCTTCCCAGAAGTACCAATTTGTTTCGGGGTTCATTTACACTTGTGCTTGGGGCTCAACTGCGCACTTTTACCACCTCCCAACCGCTCCCACTTGGGCCCATTTCATACTGGCTGTCCAATCAGGTCTGCCTGTCAGTTTTTCAGGCGGATCAGACACTGCATTGTCCTCTACGGAGCGGATGTCAGTACACACATGTCCGCTCACACCCGCTGCCACCCAATACGATCCTATCCGTCAGCAAACAGATGGATGGTGGTCCTATTTTCTATCCATCTGGCAGATCTGATGGGAACAAACAGGCATTCCGTTTCCATGTGATTAACCCATAGAGGAGATCAGACACAGACTTTTCATCCACCTGCTCACCGGGGATCAGCTAAGAGATCTCCCACTGAGCAATCGGATTACGCATAGCGGAGGTGCCTGTGTGAAAGGGGCCTTAAGCTGCAAAGGCAGCAGAGGGTGTACATACAGTGTACTGAGGCTGTGATACTTTGCAGAATTAACCTCATTGTTTCGGTGGGCAACCCATTCAACTGATTAGAGGTGCCACATTTGAGGGGCATTGGTGCTGGAGTTTGAGGGGTTAAACCAGATTGTGATACGGCAATATAACACCTCCCATTGGCTGTTAAGTGTCCTCTGAAGTGTGATTTGAATGTGGATTGCTCTTCAGAGGGCAACATGTTTGTAAACAAGGCCCCGGGCAAATTTTTTCTCACATTGCCTTATATTGTGAGAGAAGCCATTCTGACATGAACAAAAGCTAATTTACATAGGCCTTTACACTGCTGGGTACACTGAAGGTGATCCTCTAAAGCAGGGGTCGTCAACCCCCGGGCCGCGGCGCCTCTACAGCCGGGCTGCAGCGGGCAGCATGACATTTTAAGGCGGCAGGTGAGAGCCCGGTGGATCTGGCAGGCGGGCTGCGGGGGGATGAGAGAAGCACGCTGTGAGCAGAGATGACATCTCTCTCCGCCCCCACCTAACGTCACTGCTCTTCCTCTACAGCGTGCGGAATGACGTAGGTGCGGCGGGGAGCAGAGAGATGACATCATCTCTCTCCTCCCGCCTAGCATCAGCGCTCTTCCGCCCTCACTCACAGCATGCTGAATGTCGGAGGTGCTGTGAGGAGCAGAGAAGTTACATCTCTCACCGACCGCCCTGCATCTCCGCTCTCCCGCCCTCACTCAAAGACCACTGAACCAGTGCCATAAATGCAGTGACAATCCATACCTGGTGGCACTGGCAGGTGATGTGGCAAGTGGCATTCCTTATCTGGTGGCACTGGCAGGTGATGTGGCAAGTGTCATTCCTTATCTGGTGGCACTGGCAGGTGATGTGGCAAGTGGCATTTCTCATCTGGTGACCTTGAAAGGTAATGTGGCATTCCTCATCTGGTGGCACAGGCAGGTGACGTGGCATTCCTCATCTGGTGGCACAGGCAGGTGACGTGGCAAGTGGCATTCCTCATCTGGTGGCAGGCAGTGGATGTGGCAAGTGGCATTCCTTATCTGGTGGCACAGGCAGGTGACGTGGCATTCCTCATCTGGTGGCACTGGCAGGTGACGTGGCAAGTGGCATTCCTCATCTGGTGGCAGGCAGTGGACCTGGTGGCACTAGCAGGTGACATGGCAAGTGGCATTCCTCATCTGGTGGCAGGCAGTGGACGTGGCAAGTGGCATTCCTCATCTGGTGGCAGGCAGTGGACGTGGCAAGTGGCATTCCTCATCTGGTGGCACAGGCAGGTGACGTGGCATTACTCATCTGGAGGCACTGGCAGGTGACGTGGCAAGTGACATTTCTCATCTGGTGGCAGGCGACGTGCAAAGTGACAAGCTGCATCTGGTGGCAGGCGACGTGCAAAGTGACAAGCTGCATCTGGTGGCAGGCAACATGGCAAGTGACACGCTCATGGCTCACACTGATTCTGCATTATGGTGAGTTGAACTATTTCATATATATTACAATGTACTATAAGAAATAATGCGCTTCAATCATTCTGACACCATACCAACCATGGTGCTGTGATGATTGAAGCGCCAACAGCAGAACACCAGCTATTGCCCCGATAAATTGCCCGCGAAAAATTGCTTACCCCCCGCATGTGTGTACATCCACCCCCCCCCCCCCCCTTGCCGGGCCTTGGCACAATTTTTTTCCATGCAGCCGGTCCCCGGGGCCAAAAAGGTTGGGGACTACTGCTCTAAAGGACAACATTACTAAAAGGCTATACAGATGTTTATGTGAGCCTTGTAAACATGTACAGTAAATTGAATCCATAATGCTTGAAAAAAGCATAGAGCCTATGTTAGCTTGTGACTCCTGTTGCAATCAAATTGCAGTTATACCCTGGAGCAGTATTTCCCAAACTTTTTTCAGTCAAGACACCCTTTAAACTTATGCACACTCTGGAGTAAGGATGAGCTCCGGCGTGTTCGCACAGTCCATGTGCAGAGGTCGGCAGGGAGACATTGTCCCGATGCTCGGCTGCAGAGATTGGGAAATGTCTCCCTGCCTGTGATTTGCGCAGCGCGGTGCTGACTTTCTGGCGGGATCCTTACTCTGGAGGCACCTCATTCTAAAATGTAAAAATGTAAACTGCTAGTTTTGCATAAGGCTGCAGCCCGCACACGTAGCACCTCCAATGTTAGAGGTGATTTATTCTTCCAAAGCAAATACATCTCTGCACACTGGTACTGACTAGTATTCCAGTGTTTCTCTTCTCCCTCACAGCTATGTGTCCCCAGTGCTGATGGAGAGGGGGAAACGAAGATGCTGTGCAGCGCCCAACATCTATGAACTGATGATGTTATAAGTTGTTAGGACGCTGGCAGCTAGAAGGTTGTAAAGGTGCACAATGAAAACCTGTGGCTTTGTGTAACTAAAAGGCAGGCCTGATCCACCAGCTGGCTTGTATACAATTTCTGGACAATTGTTAGGCATTTTGCCAAGGCACTCTGATTAAAAAATGCCACCTTAAAGCAAGCAATTCCAATTAGCCTCCCCTTATCAGGGGTACACTTAGCCTTTCCTAATTCATTTATAAACCTAGACTCCGTTTTCTTGTTCCCACACAAGCCATACATTTCTGTTAGCACAAGGCAAGCTTTTCCTGATCGCTGTAATCCTCACACTGGCATCATAGCACATGACTGCATTAATAGTACTATATCTTGTTTGCTTTTACATGCTCCAGTTAGCTGGCATTCATATAACCTTCTCTGTTGCAAGTTATACTTTGAAGGATGTGTTCTTGTTGAGCTTACAATCAACATCAAAGCTATTTATTTTCAGTCTCCCACATAAAATATGTTTGTATTGTATTTGGTGCATTAACATCCTCCAAGACATCCGAACATGTTTCAGAAGACTAGTATTTAGGTTTAGACATCCGATTCGTATATTGGCGACTCTAAATTTAACCTCGTTGGATGATATACAATACATGTAGAAAACAAACATATACACACACCTACACACCTATCTGCATGTCTGTTAGCCTGTCTATAAAATGTTAAGTACATTAACCACTTTAAGACCAAGCCTGTTTTTCAGACTCGGTGTTTACAATTTAAAAACAAGTTTTTTTGCTAGAAAATTACTTCGAACCCCCAAACATTATAATTTTTTTTCTAACATCCTAGAGAATAAAATGCCGGTTATTGCAATACTTTTTGTCACATTGTATTCGTGCAGCGGTATTTTTTGGAAAACAAAACACTTTTTTTAATAAAAAAATAAGACAACAGTAAAGTTAGCCCAATTTTTTTTTATTTTGTGAAAGATAATGTTACGCCGAGTAAATTGATACCCAACATGTCATGCTTTAAAATTGCGCCCGTTTGTGGAATGGCGTTAAAACTTTTACCCTTAAAAATCTCCGTAGGCGACGTTTAAAAAATTCTATGGGTTGCATGTTTTGAGTTACAGAGGAAGTCTAGAGCTAGAATTATTGCTCTCGCTCTAAAGACCGCTCCAATACCTCACATGTATGGTTTCAACACAATTTTCATATGCGGACGCTTCTGTGCGTGAGCTCGTCGGGACGGGGCGCTTTAAAATATATATATATATATATATATATATATATATATATATATATATATATATATATATATATTTTTTTTTACTTGATTTTATTGATTTTAAAACTTTTTTATTTTTTTTAAAAGTGGGTCACTTTTATTCCTATTACAAGAGATGTAAACATCCCTTGTAATAGAAAAAAGCATGACAGGTCCTCTTAAATATGAGATCTGGGGTCAGATGCAATTAAAAAAAAAAATTTTGTCATTTAAAAAAATGACAACAAAAAAATGTCCCTTTAAGGCCTCGTACAGACGAGGGGACATGTCCGATGAAAACAGTACAGAAAACGTAGACGACACCGACGTTCTCTATCGCGCAAGTTCAATGCTTCCATGCATGCGTCGAATCAATTCGACGCATGCGCGGGATTTCGGTCCGCTGGTTAGACGTACTAACCAGTGGACATGTCCGATGAACAGCTCTCCAGCGAACAAGTTTCTTAGCTTGCTAAGAAACTTTTGTCCGCTGGAAATCTGTCCGCTAGCCTGTACACACGATCGGATCTGTCCTCTGAAACTGGTCCGCGGACCAGTTTCAGCGGACATGTCCGGTCGTGGGTACGAGGCCTAAGACGTATGGGCGGAAGTGACGTTTTGACATCGCTTCCACCCTGCAGTGATATGGAGACGGGTGGGGGCCATCTTCCTATCACTCATCTCCACACACAGCAAGGGACAGGACCGGATCGCCTCCGCCGCTACCGACGGCTCCAGTAAGCGGCGGAGGGCACCGGAGATCGGCGGGAGGAGGGGGCCTCTCCCGCCGCCGATGAAAGTGATCTTGTGGGTAATCCACCACAGAGACCACTTTTATCTCGTAGAGGATCAGCCGCTGAAGAAGAGGATACCTGGGTTATGGTAGCTAGCTGCCACTATAACAATGGTATTCCTCTTCAAAGTCATCACGTAAAACTGCGGAGGGCGGTCTGTAAGTGGTTAAAGCTACTGGAAATTAGTAAAGAAAACTTGTAGTGTGGAAGTATGGCGACCACAATTGCTGATCTCTGCTGTTATGCTGGTCAATTTTTTTCAGTGCTGATTTAAAGAAAGTATGTAGATCAGAGGTTTTTTGTTTATCATTTTCCAGGTCAGTGTCTAAAATATTTGAAACCTACTGCAGTGATGTAACTAGTATTCTTAGCAATGGAGGCTTCCTTATTTTTATTAATACAGGTTTACATACGTATGTATATTTAAATTTTTTACATACACTGTGGCCCGCCGTCGTAAGTCCAAATCCGAGCCGTCGTATCTATGCGCCTGATTCTTAGAATCAGTTAACGCATAGATTTCTATTACATCCGACTGGCGTAAGTCTCTTACGCTGTCGGAGCCTAACTGCATATTTACGCTGGCCGCTAGGGGCGTGTAAGCTGATTTACGCTTCGAAATATGTAAATTGGCTAGATACGCGAATTCCCGAATGTACGCGCGGCCGACGCAGTAAAAATACGCCGTTTACGTTAGGCTTTTCCCGGCGTAATGTTGCCCCTGCTATATGAGGCATAACTGCGGCGTACCAATGTTAACCACTTGCCCACCGCCTCATGTCAAAAAGACGTCCTGTTTTTAAAGATGTATATCTCGGTAACGGCAGCAGCTGCTGCCACAACCGAGGTATGCATCTTTAGTGCCGACGGTCCTGTAAACGATAACGGCGGTCTCCGCGGCGGATTCGCCACGAGATCGCCGTTATCGGTGGCGGGAGAGGGGCCCCCCCTCCCGCCGCTCTCCCGTGCCTTCCGCCGCTTACCGTAGCTGTCGGTAGCGGCGGAGGCGATCGGGTCCGTTCGGCAAGTGACTGGGGACGAGACTGAAGGAAAAATCTCCTTCGCCCGTCCCCATAGTTCTGCTGGGCGGAAGTGACGTCAAAACGTCAGTCCCGCCCAGCGTCTTAAAGCAACATTTTTTTTTCTGTCATTTAAAAAAATGACAGTTTAATTTTTTTTTTCTTTTTTTGCATTTAAGCCTAAATATGAGATCTGAGGTCTTTTTGACCCCAGATCTCATATTTAAGAGGACCTGTCATGCTTTTTTCTATTACAAGGGATGTTTACATTCCTTGTAATAGGAATAAAAGTGATATTTTTTTATTTTTTTATTTCAGTGTAAAAAATTATAAAAATAAATAAGAAAACAAAAAAAATAATTTTTAAAACGCCCCGTCCCGACGAGCTCGCGCGCAAAAGCGAACGCATACGCGAGTAGCGCCCGCATATGAAAACGGTGTTCAAACCACACAAGTGAGGTATCGCTGCGATCGTTAGAGCGAGAGCAATAATTCTAGCCCTAGACCTACTCTGTAGCTCAAAAAATGCATTCTGTAGAATTTTTTAAACGTCGCCTATCGAGATTTTTAAGGGTAAAAGTTTGACGCCATGCCACGAGCGGGCGCAATTTTTAAGCGTGTCATGTTGGGTATCATTTTACTCGGCGTAACATTATCTTTCACAATATATAAAAAAATTGGGCAAAAATTATTGTTGTCTTATTTTTTAATTCAAAAAAGTGATTTTTTTCCCAAAAAAAGTGCGCTTGTAAGACCGCTGCGCAAATACGGTGTGACAAAAAGTATTGCAATGACTGCCATTTTATTCCCTAGGATGTCTGCTAAAAAAAAATATATAATGTTTGGGGGTTCTGATTAATTTTCTAGCAAAAAAATTTTGATTTTCACATGAAGGAGAGAAGTGCCAGAATAGGCCCGGTGGTCAAGTGGTTAAGTATGGCCGTCGTTCCCGCGTCGAAATTTGAAAATTTTACGTCGTTTGCGTAAGTCGTCCGTGAATGGGGCTGGACGTCATTTACGTACACGTCAAAACCAATACGTTCTTGCGGCGTACTTAGACGCAAAGCACACTGGGATATTCCACGGACGGCGCATGCGCCGTAAGTGCAAAACGTCAATCACGTCGGGTCACAGCACATTGACATAAAACACGCCCCCCTGTTCAACATTTGAATTAGGCGGCCTTACGCCGGCCGAATTATGCTACGCCGCCGCAACTTACTGAGCAAGTGCTTTGAGAATACAGCACTTGCCCGTCTAAGTTGCGGAGGCGTAACGTAAATCAGGTACGTTACGCCGCCGCAAGGAGACGCCGTTCTACGAGAATCTGGCCCTATATTGTCAAAAGTATTGGAACACCTGCTTTTACACAAACATGAACTTTAATGCCATCCCAGTTTTAGCCCGTAGGGTTCAATTTAGTTAGCCCACCCCTTGCAGCTATAGCAGTTTCAACTCTTCTGGGAAGGCTGTCCACAAGGTTTAGGAGGGTGTCTATGGGAATGTTTGACCATTCTTCCAGAAGTACATTTGTGAGGTCAGACGTGATAAATCGCTCTGCAATCGTGGCAAAATCGTAACACACAAAGCTTATTGCTCAAAAAGGAGCAGGAGCTTCCTTTGGGCGACAGAGGAATGCGCTGGGGTGCCCGCCATGATTTCAGCGCAATTGATCGTGCGACAACCACGGCAAAATTGCACTGCAATTGGGGTGCCATTAAGAAGTAATATCATCGCAAATGCTTACCGCGTTTTGCTGCGATTTGGAATCGTGGGCAGAATTGTGCTGATTCCGCCAAAAATTTAAAACGCCTAATTGTGAATGGAGCCTAAGTGTGAGTTATTGCAGAATAAATATAGCATGTCTCTTCTGCAATAAAGAGCAGCCTGCTTACATTTTAAGAGTTTCGTTTATTTACACTGTAACTTAAATACTCTCTGCTTACTTTATTATTGCTCAAATGTTCAACGCAGCTTTGAATCTGATTGGTGGCTCAGAGAAATGCATAATACTGAAATTTTTTGCATCACGCTGTATGGCAGATGCTCCAAGGACCCAGCGCTGTGTGGGAATAAGGCCATTTTTACACAGATAGCAAATTGCTTTACAGATCGTGGTTGACAGCCGTTTCATTGCTGCCTTCTGCACCTGCTTTTTGATCAACCAGGTGGACTTTTCTATCTCAACGGGGATTGTACATTGAACTATAGTGGTGCAACCGCTGTTGGCACATTTAACATACAGTTGCAGCGACGATACATTGACTTCAATGGCCATGTTTGGCAGGAGCATCACAGCCATGGCAATGTGAGCTCATCTCTGTGGCAACCATGTAAATTTGGAGGTGAGCAGTTGGGGGGTGACAAATGTCCCTGTGCCACCAGTGTGAACTAAGCCTAACCACCATGTATCACATCACCTAAGGCCCCATACGCACGGTCGGACAAAACCGATGAGAATGGTCCGACGGACCGTTTTCATCGGTTCACCTCTGAAGTGGCCGTACGGCCTGATATGTGTACACACCATCAGTTCAAAATGTGATCGGATCAGATTCGCGGTGACGTAAAACACACGGCGTACTGAATAAAACGAAGTTTAATGCTTCCAAGCATGCGTCGACTTGATTCTGAGCATGCGCGGGTTTTGAACCAATGCTTTTCTGTACTAACCATCGGTTTGGTCCGATGGGGCAGCGGTCCATCGGTCCGGTTTTGAAGCATGTTTTAAAATTTTGGATCGAAGAAAAACAGATCGATAGCCTATACACACGGTCGGTTTGTTCCGATGAAAACGAACTTCGGTTCATTCTCATCGGACCAAACCGACCGTGTGTACGGGGCCTTATAGTAATATCCTTGTAGAATGCAAACCCCTCGACTCTGGCCATCAGCCCATAAACACAGATCTGCCATGACTACCATAATACTGGGGTATATTTTAAGAATTAGTTATAGTATATAATAATGTTACGTTTCTTGTTTTACTATAGAGCAGTATAGTATGACAGGTGTCATTTTTTCCTAACACTGTAAGCTTAAGATATAATACAATTATAAATGACATATTCATTGTTATGGTGGATAGTTTGTGAAGCTGGGATGTTTGTGGCAGACTAATGTATTACATCATGGCTGTCTCCTGGCATTGGCTGTGTGTGTTTTGGATTTGTGATGTCTTGATGTTATATTCAAAGATTTGCATCCTTCAGTGGGGTAAACCATCTTTTAGTAACTGAGTTTTGGCAGGCAGCAGATGTAACATGAGGGAGAATGAGGCAGATAGCCAGGAAATGTCCTAGTGGTTTCTATTGTGGCTAAGATTCATATTTTCTGAGTAAAAGCACAGGAAGAGTGTTGGTTGACTAACATGATTTTGTATCATGCAACTGATGTGAGCGCACAGCTGGGACAGCATCTGCTGTGTACAAGTGAGACACGGTAAAATTAAAAAAAATACTGTGGCACTGCCGTTAATAAACTCACGTATTGAATATCTTCCAAAATGCTGCATGTGGCTGGTATTTGATGAGCATACAAACATAATGGGACCAAAATGTCCATTCATTTTTCCTAAATGCTACTAAATATGCATGTGTACTTTAAAGTTGTTTCTTTTTAACACGTATTTAACGTTGGTATTTCACCTGTGCAGTAATAGTTGACTTTGGTTAAAGTGGTTCGGTTCTAAAGGCATTCGGTTTTTGAACTGGATTCTCTTTCAATCCAGTGCTGTGCCCAAGAGCAGCATTGCTGCTCTCTCACATTGCAGGCACAGAGGCAGCCGTGGGAACCAATGGCTCCTGCTGCTGTTAATCAAATTCTATGAGGAGGGAACAGTTGGGTGGGGCCAAGCTGCACTGTGTGTGTCTATGGATAACACACAAATAAATGTGTAAAAGAAAAAACGTGTGCGCTGCCAAAATAATGTGGTGAAACTAAAGTGTTAATCTGTGTTGTTCTGACAGCTGCTGCAAGCACTGAATGTGTGTTCCTCACATATAGTAGCAAATACATAGATAAAAAGTGCTGAGCTGCTGTGATATACCAATGTGTACAATGACAAATACTATAAATCCATCAAAGAAGTCAGTAGAAATAAACTTTTTAAATAAAGTACTAATAAAAAGAATCCAATAATATACAGTAATCCTTAATTAACACAATGAATGTGCTACAAAGTCCAAACAACACTATTTGGTAATAGTGTATTAAAAGTGTTCAATCCGTGAAATATTCCACTTGATGTGTCTCCTTTTTGAGTATGAATCCCACCATTAGGTATAGCCTTCACCTGTTGTAGTTACATAAAACATTCTACTGGTGTTTATAACCCAAATGCCAGTGCTGTAAGTGCTTGCTGTATTTTTTACAGTGCTCCACCAGCTAGTGAAAATATGACAGTGGTCCTGTACCTGTTACTTAGACCTAAGTTATCATCTGTTCCCCAATGTTGGGTAGTCGGATGTATAGACTCCGTTAGGGATGGTCACCGCTCAGACGCTGTTCAGTATCTCCTTTCTCCATATCCAGTTAGACCCCATACACACTATTAGATTTTCTGCAGATATTTGTATTCAGATTTACTAAAACCATGTAATATGAGGTCAAACCTTAAGAGTTTCAATTTGTATGCCATCAGGCAGGCCCTTGCACTACATGGTTTTGGTTAAATCTGAAGACAAAAAATCTGCAGAAAATCTAATAGTGTGTATGGGGTCTTAGTCTCATGGATATCCCTGTGGTAATCTCTAGACAGAGCTCATAACCACAGAGAAACTACCATAGTGTAGTATGTAAACCTCCAAAGATTTTGTTAAAACTATGCATTATGCTCACATTAAAGACACTTGTAAAAAGCATTCCAATATAGGCACAAACTGATTAAAGACTTGCAGTTACTCCTTGTAGCTCATCCGTGATGTCACCTCACTCCTCCCCACGCGTATCGTCACTAACCACATGACTTCATCAGGGGTGATGAAGTCACGTGGTTAGTGACAATACGCGCGGGGAGGAGTGAGGTGATGTTACGGATGAGCTACGCGGAGTAATGGCAAGTTTATTTCTATTCACTTTTTGATGGATTTTTTGTGTTTTTCATTGGAATATCACAGCAGCACAGCACTGTTTATCTATATATGGATACACACAGCCCAGCTAGGGTTCAAGCCCACATGTCTGCCCCCATAGCAAGTGCTTGCTATGGGGGCAGACACAGAAAAGGAGGAGACCCCAGAAGTGAAGGTTTGACACCGCTCTGTGCAAAAAATTGCACAGAGCAGGTAAGTATACCATGTTTGTTATTTTAATTAAAAAAAAACAGAGCCTTACAATCACTTTAAATTCTCACTCCAGAGTTATGGTAGATTTACCATGATCTCATGTTATGCCAAACTAAAGCACCATTGATCCCACATGTTGGTATGTTATTAATATGAAGCTTGAATATAATGGGATTAATTTACTAAAGGCAAATATACTGTGCACTGCAAGTGCACTTGCTTCAGAACTTGGTAAATGAGGTAAAGCTTCACTTTGCAAAGAATACAATTACATGCAACTAAAATAGAAAAAACAGCATTTTTGCTTGCTCATGATTAGATGATAGATATCAGCAGAGCTCCCCCTCATTTCAAAACTTCCCCTTTAGAACTAGAGCAACTGCACTTGCAGTGCACAGTATATTTTAGTAAATCAACCCTTAATGCATTATGTGATTATAGTATGTTTATTAAAACTGCCTCTCCATTGCTAGTGTCTTCCTATTGGAAGCATCCTCAGGTATAGACCCCACTGCAGCTGTGTAGCCAGTTTTGGCAGCAGATCCTTTAGGATGTCTGCAGTATTCATGTTGGACTGCACTATCTGATGTTGCAGTGTGTGTCTGAGCTTTGTTTCTGATATGGTAAATCCCATTTTGGCAGTTATACAGATTAAGGCCAGATTTGTGTGGTCATCTGACCATCACACTTACACAAGTTTTTGAACATCACATTCCAAAACCATGGGGAGAGTTGCCCCCTCCCCTCCCCTGTGGCTTTAACAGTTTTCACTCTTCTAGAAAGGTATTCCACAGTATATTGGGGTATGTCTGTGAGAATCTGTGCCCATTTAGCCACAAGAGTATTCTTTTAAGTCAGCTTGCAATCTTGCAAAACCCTTGCTTGTTCCATTTCATCAAGTGCTCAATAAGGTTGAAGTTAGTGCTCAGTGCAGGTCACTCAATTTTCACCACACCAAACATATCAATTTATTGACCTGACTTTGTGCATGGGGACACTGTGGTGCTGGAACAGCAGTTATCAGGAATGCCTGGTTATTCTGTGTTTCAAAATGTTTTGGGGATTTCAACCTTGAACTGCGATTTGGACTTGATTATCTTTGCTATATGCCTTCAACACCTGTAGGGCCATTCTCCTCTTCTCAATGTGGTACCATGTTTGGTTTGCCTGCTAGTTGGCTGTCATCACTTGGGCTTTCCCGTGTGTTACAAGTGTAACCTCCACACAAACTGCTGCCCTGACACACTAGGGGTTAACCTCTGTGAAATTTGCCACCCACCCCGTGACACCAGCAAAAGAGGGGAGCTCTTCCTATTTATTCAGATATAATAAAAACATAAAATATTATTAGGGCTGTGCAAATTAACTTTTAATTAATCGATGAATCTTTAATTTTTTTGATCGATCAAAATCTTTTTGATCGATTAAAATTTGTTTGATTGGTACTCACCTCTCCGCCGGCTTCTGGGCCTTCAGGGAGTTCCGTCGGAAATCCAGTAACGTCACGGACACCGGCGGGGCTTGCCGTGTCTATCTGAAGGGCTCCTTTGCTGTGCCTTCATATCTGCATGCCGGCGGGACCTTACTATCTGCCACACGCAAGGGCTGTTACACTTCCCTCCATCACTTCCCTTTATCAACCTGTGATTCTACAGACATCCACTGGGAGTTGTGATAGTTCCCTTCATGGGACATCTACATGCCGACGGACTGATGTTAACCTCTCCTCATCTGGATTCAGCAGTGGTATCGTTGTACACATTTTTATGCCAGTATCATACTTTGCTACATGTTTTTACGACTGCTTTTGGTACCGTTTGGTATTACTCGCACCATTTTTACAGTTTATGTAGCTACATCGATTTTATCTCCAGTGCAATATTTATTTTGTTACCTACTTGAAGACTATGAAAGTTTTAATGCTATTCCCATCGAGTGCTGCCTTTGTGTGTTTTTTGTATCCTGCTATCCATTTTTCCAGTGGTTGGTAGCTGCACAGGGAGTCAGCCTGCAAGAAGGAGATCAGCTAAAAGTAGTTTGATCTGTATGTGCGTTATAATTAATTGAAATTAGTTGATTAATCGATTAAAAAAACAAAACGATTAATCGAACAGAAAAATTTTGATCAGTAACAGCCCTAAATATTATATATTTTACTGGTAATAATAGGTTGCAATATTATAAGCTTTCTATAAACTCTAAAACTATTTTGTTTATAAACTTCTACCCATACAACAATCTCTCATCAGGTGCACAACAAGCTTGCTTTGATCACCATTTCATTTAAACATTTAACAAAGGGTAAAAACTGCTTGAATATCCAGATGAATAAAAAGGAAATAAAACATTTGAGGCATGTAGAGTAATCGTATTATTTACAGTGCACCTAGCAATTGTGCTGCACCTGGCAAATGATGTGTGCATTCATAACGAGAACAACACAGATCCTCAAAGCAACCCTTAGCTAATCATTTGCTCTCAAATACAATAACACAGTGATCCTATAATCAAACCAAAAATCCTGTGCGGAATTTGCTGGAGGGTTAATACTGCTGCAGCCAGAGCCCTCTTCTACACAAAGCCATAGGTATGAGCTACAGTGCTCCCCATCATCAAGGGGCCATATCTATAACCAAAACAAGCAACTCTTCTCTTTATGGGTGCACAGAAAACAAAGGCACCCCTGTCATGAAAAATAAACAGCCTTTAGAGTCTCTCATCAAAAATCATTTTCAGCCCCCTACTGTAATTTAATGTAATTAAATTACACCGCAGACTTGAAAGAAGGCAATTTATTTATTTCTCAAAGTAAACGTTCTTTTTTTTTTTTAATACTGGTGATTTATTAGTAGTGTCATTTTCATGCTTTCTAAAAGGCTATTGACATTCCATCATGCTGGATTAGGCATCTGTTGGCAGCACATTCTTTAGTCCTATAAATTCTGCTATACTTTAGCTTGGCACAAGAGCCACACTGGCTAAAGAGTTCTTCATCTACTGCAGACATTGCTACATGCCAAAGACCTGATGTCAGTAATACTGATGACAGAGCAGACAAGTTCATAGCTTGCCATAATACTACACCTGAGAATAATGGCTTTACTGATGTTTCCAGTTATCGGTGGCTGAAAATTAACAAGGAATAGTATATGAATGTCTAAACTAGTAAAATGTTAACTGCCAATTATTCAATCATGCCCCCTGTAGATTTTCCATTAAATGTAAAAAAAATCTTGGTGCATCGAAGCACATTTTATAGTCTTGTTGGCTATAAAAACCTACACTTCATTTGCACAAAAAGAAAATCATAAAAAAAAAAAATTCTTTTTTTTTTTTTAGAGCTACACCAAAGTGTAAATCATCGTTTCAGGCATGTCCGTTTTCTTTACACCTGTTGATCATTTTTACGTTGTCACCAACTGAAAAACTACTGGAAGTTCATTACACTAAAGTCCTCTTTACCATCTACTGTAAAGGTTTGTAATAAGACAAGGATCACAGATTTAAAATAGAAGCAATCCCAGACATGCAGTGTGAAAATTCTCGTAGATGACAGGGGATTAGGTGTCTGAAATAAAGTCTGAAAAAAAAAAGGTTTTAGGCAAAAGAGACATGCAAAATTTCCTGCAAGAAAACCTTCTTTTGCTGCTTTTTATTCAGTGAACTCTTCCTGTGCTCTACCTTTAGAATGATGAGGGTTACGTATGTTAACCACGCCCCCTTGGCATCTTTGTTGTCATGGCAATGTACGCAACGGGGAGCGGGTTCCAGATGCTAATCATGTAAGGTGGTGTGTATAAAGGAAGTTGACGCACGAGCCTCCGTAATCACTGAGGAAGTCCCGCCCACAGGGACGATACGCGTGGAGGAGGACTCCGTGACCTCATTGCAGCCACCTTTTCTGTCGCGATGAGACGTTTGATACATGTCCTGTACCCCAGTACTGGGAAGACAGTGCTTTTTTTGTGAGTAACTTTTTTAATAGCAATAAAAAAGTTTTTTAGCCAATCAGAGAGCACTATGCATCTTCTACTGGTTTTACATGTTTACCACGTTCCGATCTATTGGTTATGAGAGCGATATCTTGCGGCTGCTGAGAAGGGGCTGGTTTTCGATCTTTGGATCCCTTAAAAACATTATCTCATCCTTGATTACCCTTGTGGGGAATACCTGATTGACCTATCTGTTAATTCAGAGGTCTACAGTTTGAGGAAAGCGGCCTGCATAAACGGTGGTGGAGACACTGATAAGGAAGCGCGTAAATTGCAATGTTTTCAGAGAGACTGATCACTACTGAGGAGAATATACGTATCTTTGGTGTCATCTTTTCACGTCATCCTTTGCTCTAATACCGTATGAACTGGGACTTTTTATATGGCTTACCTTTGCCAGATATTTTTTAATACATTTCTAGTTATAATTTGTTGTTTTTAGTGCTGCACTGCTTTTTCGTTCAATTACTTATCCAAGCATCCCTATATATTGACCTTGAGTGTTCAGCTGCTTAAGATAGGATTGTTTTTTGGTTTTGCGCTGACTGAACTTTCACTTTTTTACTGTCTGTGATGTGTTTTGCATGAAGGATGAATAAAGGTGAAGTGTTGCAGCAAATTCCGGATTTCTTTTGATTGTATATCTGCAGGCGAACTGTGCTAGCACCTTCACCTAAAGTGTTTGTTTTTCTGCTATCACCTTCACCTAAACCCTGGCTATGCTGTGGATGGATAGCTAATAAGCTCACCTGGAGCAGCTTTTTGTTCAGTACTGTACTAATGACACTGGCTGGGAGGGGGTTAAACATCTGGGGCGATAAAAGACTTATTTGTCAGTACGGAGGTTTGCCTTATTTACATAGGCAGATTACTGTTCTGTGTATCGGCAGGTGCCAGCAGACATCCAGTGCCCTGCACCCACAGATCGCCTTCTGCTGTGAATAATCACAGCAGAAGCGACTCGCCAACCCCCTGCAGAGGGAAGTGCAGAATCCTGTATATATACGGGATTCTCCACAGGAGAGCCACCCTGTAGCAGTTTCCAATTAATCCTGATTTATGTGAACATAGTGTTATGTAATCTAGTATAATCTGTTACCATCACATTGATCAGTCTATGCACTGTTTATACATTTTTATGTAGTTGACATATGCCCATTACAAGGGTGTTTTTATTTCAATTGTGTTCAATTTCATGGTAACATATTGTATATAAAAAAGGTAATCCAACATCTGATGATATATCACATCTGGTGATATATTTTATGTGTTAGCTGATGGGCCTGTGCAGTGCTTTAGTTCCCTGACAGCTAGCAGACTTCATAAATCTATTCCCTGCTATATAATCTATGCAATGCATAATTATGTAGTTGCATAAGTTGCCCCTACTTCCTAATATCTCTTGTATGTATAATACGCAATTCTCTTGGATTGTTTATTATATGCAATGTTCATTACCCTTGCACCAAAACATGATTGCATGATATAAAGGGATGTATTCATTTGTCAATTTCTTAAATCTAAGCACAGTTCTCTGGTGTTTAACTCCTTATACAAATATAAGACACATTGGGGTTGATTTACTTAAATTGGAGAGTGCAAAATCTGGTGCATCTGTGCATGGTAGCCAATCAGCTTCTAACTTCAGTTTGTTAAATTAGGGTCAGTTCACACCAGACGCAGTTCCGTACAGTTTCGTGTGCATTTTTTTCTACACTAAAAATGCATGAACAGCGTTTTCCATGTATTCCAATGGCTCTAGTTGGCTCTAGTTCACACCATGCAGTCAGTTTCTGCAACGGAAACTGACTGCATGGTGTGAACTAGAGCCAACTAGAGCCATTGGAATACATGGAAAACACTGTGCATGCATTTTGTGCAGAAAAAAAGCACACGGAACTGCGTCTGGTGTGAACTGGCCCTCATGCCGTGTACACACGATCATTTTTCAGCATGAAAAAAAGACATTTTTCGGGATGTAGAAAAAACAAAGTTTTTCCAACTTCATCATTAAAACGACGTTGCCCACACACCATCGTTTTAAAAAAAAATGCTCTAGCAAAGCGCCGTGACGTACAACGCGTACGACGGCACTATAAAGGGCAAGTTCCATGCGGATGACGCCACCCTAGGGGCTGCTTTAGCTGATTCCGTGTTAGTAGAAGACGATTTGCGATTTTCTGTCTGTTACAGTGTGATGAATGTGCTTACTCCATTACAAACGGTAGTTTTACCAGAACAAGCGCTCCCATCTCATAACTTGCTTCTGAGCATGCGCAGGTTTTTAACATTTTAGCCCACACACCATCATTTTTTACAACCCGAAAAACAACATTGTTTAAAACGTTGTTAAAAAATGCAGCATGTTCGGAAAAAAAAATTTCGTTTTTCAGAACCCCGAAAAATGATGTGAAGCCCACACACGATCATTTTAAATGACATTTTTTTAAAACAACTTTTTTTTCATGCCGAAAAATGATCGTGTGTACGCGGCATCAGGCTTTGACAAAAGAAAACCTGGAAGTTGATTGGTTTCTATGCAGAGCTACACCAGATGTTGTGCTCTCCAGTTTTAGTAAATCAACCACATTGTGTACATTATTTTAAGATTGAATCAAAAGTTTTTCATAAGATAACATTACAATATTAATATGCTTTTTCATTCAATATGTCATATGATTCCATCCCAGCTGCGGATGATGTATGAGCCAGGGTGTTAATGTTTAATATGGCTTGTCCAATCTGTTTACAAGCACACATGGTGATGTAGAATTCTTGGAATGTGCTCCTTCATAAGCAAGACATAAAGAAAGATTATTTTGCAAATGGAGCTACTGTATCGGAATAGCATCTCTGCTTGCAGCTGGCAACAAGCCAGGCTTATATCACAAGAATTCTTTGCATGAATTTTCTGCTTTAATTTCAAGCTATGGAAGATTCATCACATTCCTGAGCTTTCACTCAGTTTTCATCTCAGCTGGAAATAATGAATTTTATTGTTCCTATTTTCTTTTCCTAACAAAGCTGGTCTTATGTTGCTTATGTATACATATTTTTAAATAGTGTTACCAAAGAAATGGCCTAAGCACTCAGAAGCTGGATGCAGAAGCACATCTATTGCCTTTCCCGGTGCTGATTTGCTCTGGAACCTGCTTTCCCAATCATTGGACAATCCAGCCTAATTAAACTGTACAAACGAACAGGATTGCAAGCTCAAACAAAGATGGACAATGTGGTCCATGTTTAATTTAAGGCAGTATAATACATTTACCAAATTGTTTGCCTTTGTGTATTATCTATTTTGGCCTAAAGTGTTACTAAAGTAATTTTTTTACAATTAAAATAACAACAGTAGTATTGCACAGAGCAGCCCCAATCTTCTTCTTCTTGGGTCCCACGAAGGTGATCTTGACTCCTCTTCTTAGAGTGTCTCCATAGCAAGTCGTTTACTATGGGGGGGGGGGGGGGACACACAGTGTTTGCTCGCTTCAGAGCTGCGTGTCTATGGAGCCGCGTTTCATAGACACACACAGTGGGACTTAGCCCCGCCCCCCACATCCTCCTCACGTCATTTGATTGACAGCAACAAGAGCCAATGACTGCTCGAATCCTGTGTAAAGAGGAAGAGAGGGGAGAAGATATGTAGCTGTGCACAGTGCTAGATCTATTCCAGTGGCGGCTGGTGCTCAAACTTTTAGGGGGGGCACAAACAAACTGAAAAAAAAAACATCAATTGCCACCACTGTGCCCATTAAACACAGCCAATGTGCCCATCAAATGCCGCCAGTTTGTCCCCTGAAATGCAGCCAGTTTGTCCCCTGAAATGCAGCCAGTTTGTCCCCTCAAATGCAGCCAGGTTCCCCCCAGCCCGGCATTTACCTTCCTTGGGTATGCGCCGTCCTCTCCACGCTCCATCGATGTCTTCTTCTGCGCTCAATGTCGCTTCAGCCAATCAGTTGACGGTAACCAGACCCGGTGCACCTGATTGGCTGAGAGGCGGGGCAGTGTTAGGGAAGCAATTCCCTAACGCAGCACTGTTTAACCGAGGAACGCACAGCCTGTGCACCCTCTGGTTAACCATTTGGAAGCCGATTAGAGCCCAAAGGCTCTAATCGGGAAGCCTATTAGAACATCTCGCTCTAATCAGCCACTTCCAAAACACGCCCACCGCTGTTATTCAGATGGCCGGCACTCAACAAGGAGGCGGACATCTGAATAGTGGGCGGCAGCGGCAACAATACATAGCTTCATGCAATGCATGAAGCTATGAATTGTTGATTAATGGGTGCGGAGGAGAGAGGGGGTGGCGCTCCTGCACCCACTATGGACGGCACCGCCACTGATCTATTCTATGACAGAGCGATAGAAACCATTTTTTACCTTAATGCAAGGAATGCATTAAGATAAAAAAAGTTTTCACTTTAGCATTAGTATACTTAATTTTCATTACAATAATATACAAGTTCTCTGTGTAGAGAAGCAATTGGTAATCTTACAATTATAATGCCGGTTACCGTATTTATCAGCGTATACCGCACACTTTTTTCCCCTTAAAATAAGGGGAAAATTGTGGGTGCGCGATATACGCCGCTCCCCGCACTGTTTGAACGCTGCCGCCGACATATACCGAGCGCAGTACACTTGGGTACACTCAGCCAGGCTCTGTTCCCCTCGTGGTCATGCCCTGTGCCACCACCTAGTCATTATGCGAGAGGAGCCGAGTGTACTGCGCCCGGTATATGTCAGCGGCGGCGTTCAAACACAGCGCAAGAAGCGGGGATTGGCTCAAAACCAGCGCGGGAGAAGCGGGGAGGACACCACGGAGGACACCACCGAGGCTGCAGACGGACGCCGGACCGGACAAGGCCGCCGATGGAGGGGCATTCAAACTGTAAGTATTTTCCTTTTTTCAGGAAATTTCCCTTCCAGGTTGGGGGTGCGCGCTATACGCCGAGGCGCGCTATACAAAGATAAATACGGTAATATACATTCTAAATGTATTTCAGATATGTTAAGATATGTGGTTAGACTTGATTGCCAGCATCGTAGGGGGTTGCCATTATTGAACCAAAACTGCACTCCAAGCCACGGCCAGGGCTCCATAGACACACCACTTCAGTGTGTAAACACTGCAATCAGCTTGTAAACAAAACTGGCACCATCATTTTAAAATATTATTTTTCACAAGTGATGGAGCTCCCATAAACTGTAAATCATTTTGTAAATAATATTGAAGAGTTTTGTTGCTCACAGAAGAGCAACTTGAATGTTGGCAGCAATGTTTAAATTGAATTTGGGTTACACCCAATGCCAGGGATGTAGTTCAGGCATTTGTAGAACATTCTAAAGCCCTAGTTGTAAATAACAACCTTAGTAATGAATGAAGTAATGCGTAGCCGTAGCCCCTTCTAGGAGTCACTCTTGGATCATGGCTAGCATGGACAGCTCCATAGGACTGGAATGCATAGATTGACCAGTCACTGTTTTCATATTCAAGCACCCTGGCCCAGATTCACAAAAGAGATACGACGGCGTATCTCCTGATACGCCGTCGTATCTCTGTGTTAGGGCCGTCCTAACTATGCGACTGATTCATAGAATCAGTTACGCATAGCTAGCCCTAAGATCTGACAGGTGTAATTGAATTACACTGTCGGATTAAAAGGATGCAATTCTAGGCCGCTAGGTGGCGAGGCCATTGCAGTCGGCGTAGAATATGCAAATGAATACTTACGGCGATCCCCGAACGTCCGAGCTGCCCGTCGATCTAACTTTACGTTGTTTCCGTCGAGTTACGTCGCGTAAAATTAGGGCTACCTCCTAGGTGTCCTAAGCCATGTTAACCACTTGCTTACTGGGCACTTAAACCACCTTCGTTCCCGGAGCAATTTTCAGCTTTCAGCACTCTCACACTTTGAATGTTAATTACTCAGTCATACAACATTGTATCCAAATGAATTTTTTGTCCTTTTTTTCATACAAACAGAGCTTTCTTTTGGTGGTATTTGATCACCTCTGGACTTTTTATTTTTTGCGCTATAAATGAAAAAAGGCGGAAAATTTTGAAAAAAAATGAATTTTTCTTAGTTTATGCGATAAAATTTAGCAAAATATTAATTTTTCTTCATAAATTTTGGCCACAATTTATACTGCTAGATGTCTTTGGTAAAAATAACCCAAATTAGTGGATATTATTTGCTCTTTGTGAAAGTTAGAGAGTCTACAAGCTATGGTGCAAATCATAAAAAAAATATCACACCTGTTGTACCGGTGCCTATCTCATTTCTTGGGGCCCTGAACACGCCAGGAAAGTACAAATACCCCCCAAATGACCCCTTTTTAGAAAGTAGACATTCCAAGGTATTTAGTAAGATGCATGATGAGGTTTTTGATGTTGTAATTTTTTCCCACAATTCTTTGCAAAATGAATATTTTTTTTATTTTTTTTTTCCCCCTCACAAAATTGTCATTGTAATAGGTTATTTCTCTCACATGGCATGTGTATACCACAAATGACACCCAAAAATACATTCTGCTACTCCTCCTGAGTATGGCGATACCACATGTGTGGGACTTTTTCACAGCCTGACCACATACAGAGCCCCAATATGCAGGGAGCACCATCAGGTGTTCTAGGAGCATAAATTACACATCTAACTTGTTGACTACCTATTACACTTTTGAAGGCCCTGGAGCACCTGGACAATGGAAATGCCCACAAAGTGACCCCATTTTGGAAAGCTAACACCCCAACGTATAATCTATGAGGCATAATGAGTCTTTTGAACGATTCATTTTTTTCCAAACGTTTTTGGAAAATGTGGGAAAAAAATGAAAACGCATTTTTTTTACGCAAAGTTGTCCATTTATAAGATATTGCCAACACATAGCCTGTACATAGCAAAAATTACACCCCAAAATACATTCTGCTACTCCTCCTGAGTATGGCGATACCACATGTGTGGGACTTTTTCACAGCCTGGCCACATACAGAGCCCCAATATGCAGGGAGCACCATCAGGTGTTCTAGGAGCATAAATTACACATCTAACTTGTTGACTACCTATTACACTTTTGAAGGCCCTAGAGCACCTGGACAATGGAAATGCCCACAAAGTGACCCCATTTTGGAAAGCTAACACCCCAACGTATAATCTATGAGGCATAATGAGTCTTTTGAACGATTCATTTTTTTCCAAACGTTTCTGGAAAATGTGGAAAAAAAATGAAAACGTAATTTTTTTATGCAAAGTTGTCCATTTATAAGATATTGCCAACACATAGCCTATACATAGCAAAAATTACACCCCAAAATACATTCTGCTACTCCTCCTGAGTATGGCGATACCACATGTGTGGGACTTTTTCACAGCCTGACCACATACAGAGCCCCAATATGCAGGGAGCACCATCAGGTGTTCTAGGAGCATAAATTACACATCTAACATGTTGACTACCTATTACACTTTTGAAGGCCCTGGAGCACCTGGACAATGGAAATGCCCACAAAGTGACCCCATTTTGGAAAGCTAACACCCCAACGTATAATCTATGAGGCATAATGAGTCTTTTGAACGATTCATTTTTTTCCAAACGTTTTTGGAAAATGTGGAAAAAAAATGAAAACGCAATTTTTTTATGCAAAGTTGTCCATTTATAAGATATTGCCAACACATAGCCTGTACATAGCAAAAATTACACCCCAAAATACATTCTGCTGCTCCTCCTGAGTATGGCGATACCACATGTGTGGGACTTTTTCACAGCCTGACCACATACAGAGGCCCAACATGCAAGGAAGACCAACCGGTGTTCTAGGGACACATAGCATACACATGACAAGAATTACACCCCAAAATACATTATGCTAAGCAAAGGGTAAACAAAAAATGTACCTGTGGTTTTAGTAGCGCAGTTGTCCACGGGACGATAGCACTGGTCCAGGCAGCAGGCAGGGACTTGGTCAGCAAAAGAAAATGCAATTGTCCAGGCAACAGGCATGATGGCATAGGTCCTACAGGCAGCAGGCAGAAGTAGGGCCTCGTTCAGGACAGAATGGGGACAGGGGTAGAGGCTTCTCCCACCCAAATCTCTTTGAAGCCTCCGGGCAACCAGACCCTAATCTAGAATGAGAAAACAAAAACAATAGTTTTCTTCATCCAGAAAAACAATTCTGGAGCCCCTCACATGTGAGACCCCTGTGCTTTGAATCCCACTAGTCCACTGGCAGGGTAAAAGATCAGTCCAAGAGGCAGGCAAAAAGAATGGTCAAACGGTCCAGGGTCAGTTCCAGATCAGGCAGAGGTATAAACAGAATCGGTAGGCATAAGCGTGGTCAAATAACAGTCCAGGGTCAGTTCCATATCAGGCAGAGGTATAAACAGAATCGGTAGGCATAAGCGTGGTCAAATAACAGTCCAGGGTCAGTTCCATATCAGGCAGAGGTATAAACAAAATCGGTAGGCAGAATCGTGGTCAAATAACAAGCCAGGGTCAAATACAGAGCAAGCAGAGGCATAAGGGGTGTAAAGGTAAATGGCAGGAAGTGACTAATAATTTAGTAAGGAATGATAACGGCGGAAACAGCCGCCTATGCAGAGGCCTGGTTGGGAAGGGCATTGGGCACAATGAAAACGGGTGTCTCTTCTCACTCCATCTTTGGAGCACACCCGGCATTTTTTTTGGGAATTTCGGCCTGTTGGTCCGGGAGGGATTTTATCTGGGAAGTGGCGCTCGTAGAGTCGGCTTACCACATCGGATCGAATGGTTGCTGGTGGGTTGCTGGTGTATAAAAGGGCAGTGGTGATTTCCTCCTGGAAGTAAAGGTAGGATTTGGGTCTTGGAGTGGATTTTCGATATAATACGTAGGTGTTGTATATGGCCAAATTGAATAAGTAAATTGAAACTTTTTTATACCACTGGTATGATCGTCTTGTGGAAAGGTAGGGCTCGATCATTTGATCATTGAAATCGACACCCCCCATGAACTTATTGTATTCGTGGATACATTTAGGTTTCTGGATTTGCCCATTCCTCCTTCTGATGGTAACGCATGTATTGTTGTGGATGGTAGAAAGCACGTACACATCCCTTTTGTCCCTCCATTTCACGGCCAGAACTTCCTCATTGCGTGCACTCGCCGTCTCCCCTTTTCTTAGCTTCTTGGTGACGAGGCTTTGAGGAAAGCCCTTCCGGTTCGACCGTACGGTGCCGCATGCGGGTGTCTTCTTTCTATACAAGTTTCGGAAAAGGGGCAAACTTGTGTAGAAATTGTCCACATACAAGTGGTAGCCTTTCTCCATGAGCGGGTTTAGGAGTTGCCAAACAATTTTCCCGCTGGTTCCTATGTAGTCTGGGCAATTAGGGGGGTGTAGCTGGCTGTCCTTTCCTTCATATATGTTGAAGGCATAGGTATATCCGGTGGCACGGTCACATAATTTGTAGAGCTTCACTCCATAGCGGGCCCTTTTGGAGGGCATAAATTGCTTTATGCCGAGCCTGCCAGAAAATTTGACAAGTGACTCGTCAACACAGATGTTTTGGTCCGGGGTAAACAACTGGGGGAAAATTTGGGAAAAATAATCTAGTAGTGGCCGAATCTTATAAAGTTTATCAAAATTTGGGTCATCTCGGGGAGGGCACTGGGTATTGTCACTATAGTGTAGGAATCGCATGATCATTTGATATCTGGACCTGGGCATTTTTGAGGAAAAGACGGGCATGTGGTATATGGGGCGTTTTGACCAATATGAACGTACTTCGTTTTTGTGGTTTAGTCCCATACAGAATACGAGGCCCAAAAAAATTTTAAACTCTTCCACTGTAAGGGGTCTCCATTGGAAGGGACGGGCATAATAGGATGTGGGGTGACTGGAAATAAATTGTTGGGCATAGAGATTGGACTGGGAAACAATTGAGGAAAGCAAGTCCTCAGTAAAAATTAAATTGAAAAAATCTATTGGGGCAAAATTTTCTGTGTCCACTTGGACTCCTGGCTGGGCAGTGAAAGGGGGAATGTTGGCTTCTCCTGAATTAGGAGGAAGCCACAAGGGGTACTGAAGGGAATAGGGAAGGCTGGCATGGGACCTACTGGTACGTGACCTTGCTTGACGAGGTGTTGCGGTTCTGGTGGATGGCACAGCGGTGCTGGTGGATGGCACAGCAGTGCTGGTGGATGGCACAGCAGTGCTGGTGGATGGCACAGCAGTGCTGGTGGATGGCACTGCCTCCTTAGCAATACGCCTTCGTCTGGCGGGCGGACCCTCTTCCTCCTCTTCTTCCTCTTCCTCCTCTTCTTCCTCTTCCTCCTCTTCTTCCTCTTCTTCCTCTTCCTCCTCTTCCTCCTCCTCTTCCTCCTCTTCCTCCTCTTTCTCCTCTTCCTCTTCACTGCTAACTATCGGCTCATATTCAACATCAGATCCGGCGTCTGACCTTGCGGAGGAATCCGAATCGCAGAGCTCCCCGTTGCTCTCGTCGGCCGCAATAATTTCGTATGCCTCCGTAAGTGAAAAAGATCTTTTAGCCATCGTTGGCAATGACAAAAGATGGCACGTGGCACTGATGACACTGACAGGTGGCACTGACGGCAAATGGGACTGGCAGATGGCACGGGCAGATGGCACTGATGGCAGGTAGCACTGATGGCAGGTGGCACTGATGGCAGGTGGCACTGATGGCACTGATGGCACGGGCAGATGGCACGGGCAGGTGGCACGGGCAGGTGGCACGGGCAGGTGGCACTGGCGGCAGGTGGCACTGGCGGCAGGTGGCACTGGCGGCAGGTGGCACTGATGGCACTGATGGCTGACGGCACTGATGGCACGGGCAGGTGGCACGGGCAGGTGGCACGGGCAGGTGGCACTGGCAGGTGGCACTGATGGCAGATTGCACTTTTGGCAGATTGCACGGGCAGGTGGCACGGGCAGATGGCACGAGCAGGCGGCACTGGCAGGTGGCACTGATGGCAGGGGCAGGTGGCACTGATGGCAGGGGCAGGTGGCACTGATGGCAGGGGCAGGTGGCACAGATGGCAGGGGCAGGTGGCACTGATGGCAGGGGCAGGTGGCTCTGATGAAAATGCACTGGCTGGTGGCACTGGCTGATGGCACTGGAAGGTGGCACTGGAAGGTGGCACTGGCAGGGACTGGGTAGTGTTTGTGTCACTCACTTTTCACTTTTTTTTTACTGTAAACGATCGAAACTGTCTTTCTCTCCTCACACGCGGTCTGTGTGTAAGGAGAGAAAGCCGGCGATGAGAGATGATCTCATTTGTTTACATTCGAGATCATCTCTCATTGGACGGCTAGATCGAATGCTGAATGGCCGCTGTGATTGGCCATTCAGCACGATCTGTGATTGGCTGTGTCCGAGGGACACGGCCAACACAGTTTTCTGCAGAAGCGCGCTCGCGAGGACGCGCTTCCAGCAGAGAAACAGCAGGCCGTTTAAACACGGCCACTTGGCACTTCAGGTCCGCGCTGCAGACGTATTTTTACTATAGCGCGGATCTGAAGTGGTTAAGTATGGCCGTCGTTCCCGCATTGAAATTTAAAAAACAACGTCATTTGCGTAAGTCGTCCGTGAATGGCACTGGATGCATTTACGTTAACGTCTAAGCAAATGACGTTGGTGCGACGTCATTTAGCGCAATGCACGTCGGGTAATTTACCTGACGGAGCATGCGCAGTACGTTCGGCGCGGGAACGGCCCTTATTTAAATGGTGCCCGCCCCATTCGAATTGGGCGGGCTTGCGCCGAGCGCATTTACGATACACCGCCGCAAGTTTACAGGTAAGAGTTCTGAGAATCAGACACTTACGCTGTAAACCTGCGGCGGTGTAACGTAAATCACATACGTTACGCTGCCCAGGAGCAACGTAATTCTATGTGAATCTGGCCCCCTGAGTCTAAGGGCTTCTGGGGTATTTTACCAGCTCGATAAACATATATGCATGCAAATACTCAAAACTGAAGCAAAGGGTGGGAAGCACATACCATCATCTTTCAGTATTTATCTAGAAAACCAACTTAGCTTATATCTAAATCCAAAAACAAAAATTGATAGTATTGCAGCTTACCAGTCTTTAGATGTTGTGGCTGCATTAATTTTTTTCACACTTTTTTTCTTTTATATTAAATTGGTAATTCTGCAATTAAAATGTTTCCTGTCCTAGGGTAACAACTGTATTGAGCAGCATTGTCACTCTTAGGACAGAGTGTGTTACAACTACGTAACACTATGTTAGGACTACTTTACACTTCCCTCTCTTCTTCATTACAGGGAGAAGTAGTAAGAAGTGTTTGGTAGTACACATAGATAGCAGGGAATAATATTAACTGATAACAGTCCAGAAGCAGAAAGTACAGAAAGCTCACAAGATTTCTGGCTGCATGAACACCAATGTGTTTGCATATGTCAAACAGATATAATAATAAAAATGTATATTTAAAAGACCAAATGGGAGCAAATAAGACAAATGTATTTATTTGGTTTACGTAAACTTTCTTTTATACAGATTATTGTATTACTCTCATCAGTTGCTGTTTGGCATGAGAGATTTTCAGTCAAGCAGCCGGGGGAATTTATGGCATTGCTGCACAATAGCTTTGGAAGCAAGGTTAAACTTTCAGACTTTTCCTTTTCTGATTTATGAGCCATATAATATGGAAGAGAACAAAAGTTGTCTAGGCATCTACCACTCTACTACAAAACAGTCATTAGTGAAACTAAGTGAAATCTTGATTTAGGGATACGAGATGCAAAGGTCACCATTTTATTTTACATTCAAGAGCTAAAGTACAGAAAAGCTGAATTATGTTTCCTTGTTAGGGAAATAGCCCTAAGGAATGTCATGCATTTTTGTAGTGATTGTAGCAGAAAAGCCTCTGAATGTCCACATTCAATTGCTTAACACTGAAGGCAGACATTAGAAAAGCTCTTCTTTTTTTAATAGTATCCCTTTCATGCCTATGCCTATGTATGACATTTGGTGTTTACAAGTTAAAATCCATATTTTTGGCTAGAAAATTACTTAGAACCCCCAAACATTATATATATATTTTTAGCAGAGAATCTAGAGAATAAAATGGCGATTGTTGCAATATTTTATGTCATACGGTATTTGTGCGGCGGTGTTTTAAACACAACTTTTTGGGAAAAATTTACTTTCATGAATTTTAAAAAAATGAAAAAGTAAAATTAGCCCAATTTTTTTGCATAATGTGAAAGATGATGTTATGCCGAGTAAATAGATACCAAGCATGACACGCTTTATAATTGCACGCACTCGTGGAATGGCGACAAACTACGGTAACTAAAAATCTCCATAGGCGACGCTTTAAACTTTTTTTACGGTTACCAGGTTAGAGTTACAGAGTAGGCCTAGTGCTATAATTATTGCTCTCGCTCTTACGATCGCGGCGATACCTCACATGTGTTATTTGAACACCGTTTTCATATGCGGGCGCAACTTCCGTATGCGCTTTCTTTGCTGCGCAAGCTCGCGGGGAGGGGGGCGCTTTAAAAAAAAAATTTTTTGTTTTCTTATTTATTTATTTATTTTTTCTAATATTAATTTTTTTTTTTTTTTTTTTTTTTACATTTTGATCACTTTTATTGCTGTCACAAGGAATGTAAACATCCCTTGTGACAGCAATAGGTCGTGACAGGTACTCTTTATGGAGGGATCGGGGGTCTAAAAGACCCCCGAGCCCTCCTTTGCACTTCAAAGTATTCAGATCGCCGAAAACGGCGATTCTGAATACTGTGTACTTTTTTAAATCCGGCGCCATTGGCATCTGAGAAACCCGGAAGTGACGTCATGACGCCGCTTCCGTGGTTTCAATGCGGACACTGAATCAAAGCCGTTTACGGCTTTGTTTCAGAGCGCGCCGAGACGCTGGAGGCGCCGGATCGTGGATCGGGTCTCCCGGTGGGACGGGAGGCCCGGTCAGAGCGGCAGGAGGGGGGATGTCCCCTCCCGCTCCTCCGGCATAACAACCGAGCGGCTTTTAGCCGCATCGGTTGTTATGTTTGGAAAGCCGATCGCCCGCTCTAAACAACGGCTGCAGGCATCATCCCGGTATAACCCCTGAAAGCCGAGGACGCATATATGCGTTCCGTCGGCGTGAAAGGGGTATAGAAGACCATGAAGTACATTTTTATTCTGATCCCATAATGCGTATTATAATGTAGCTCGGTCTTTCTATGAAAAAGCTTAACCACATTCAAATTTTATTTTATTTTGTCTTGATGGATTATTGTGTTCACACCAGGGCTGGATTTCTGCATTGACAATATATTTCATGCCCTAGAATGGAAGGGCAGACTGGGTGGCCCACAGCCACCTACACATTTTGTAGCGGTCACTAGCGCATTCCCTGGTATAAAAAACTGTTCCAAACTGCCTCCCTGTCTGTTAGTGTAAATCGTCTGGGCCCTTATTGCTGCTGCTTATGTGTATCCTTTTTTTTGGTGCCATTGCATGTTGTGTACACACAGTGGGATTGTGTGCCTAGAAATAAACTGCTAGACCTCAAATTTTCCACTCGCCTACTCACATTTTGCGAGTGGAAAATGAGGGCTGGCGAGCGTAGGCTGAATTGTTGGGCACAGGTAGACGGCATTGATGGACACAGGTAGGCGGCATTGATGGACACAGCTGAAGCATCATTGCTGGACACAGGTAGGCTGCATTGTTGGGCACAGGTGAAGCAGCATTGTTGAGCACAGGTAACGTGCATTGATGAACACAGGATGCATTGATGGACACAGGCTGCATTGTTGGGCACAGGTGAGGCAGCATTGTTGGGCACTGGTAGGCTGCATTGATGGACACAGGTAGACTGCATTTATGGACACAGGTGGAGCACCATTGGTGGACACAGGTAGGCTGCATTGTTGGGCACAGGTAGGCTGCATTAATGGACATGGGTAGGCTGCATTGATGGACACAGGTGAGGCAGCATTGTTGGGCACAGGTGAGGCAGCATTGACTGGCACAGGTAGGCTGCCTTCGTGGGCACTGGTGGGTCTGCATTGATGGACACAGGTAGGCTACATTGTTGGGCACAGGTGAAGCGGCATTGATGGATACAGGTAGGCTGCATTGTTGGGCACAGGTGAGGCTGCACTGATGGGCACAGATAAAGTTGTTGTTAATATTTATTTTTTATAACTTAATTCTGCATAAAACAGTTAAGTGTAATCTCATGAGACAATGAGGGCGTGTATAGGGGTGGAAATAGGGACAGGCAGGATAGAGGTTGAGTGGGGCAACTGGTGGCAAGTAATCTCTGGAGGACTGGCTAGTAGCTTAGGACTTGACATTTTGAGCCCTGTGATAGACCAACACAAAGTGGCACATAATTGTGAAGTGGAAGGAAAATTATAATTTTTTTAAATTTTTTCTACAAATAAATATCTGAAAAGTGTGGTGTGCATTTGTATTCAGCCCCCTGAGTCAATAGTTTATAGAACCACCTTTCGCTACAATTACAGCTAGTCTTTTTGGGGATGTCTCTACCAGCTTTGCACATCTATGGAGTGAAATTGTTGCCAATTCTTCTTTGCAAAATCGCTCAAGCTCTGTCAGATTGGATGGAGAGCGTCCGTGAACAACAAATTTCAAGTCTCGCCACAGATTCTTAATCGGATTTAGGTCTGGGCTTTGACTGGGCCATTCTAACACATGAATATGCTTTGATCTAAACCATTCCATTGTAGCTCTGGCTGTATGTTTAGTGTCATTGTCCTGCTGGAAGGTGAACCTCCGCCCCAGTCTCAAGTCTTTTGCAGACTCTAATGCAGCCCTGTCCAAAGTCCGGCCCGCGGGCCAATTGCGGCCCACGTTCTGGTTTAATGTGGCCCCCCTGGTAATTTGGATATATATATATTTTCTGGCCCCCAGGGCAACAAAAAATATTTACTGTATTTATTGGCGCTGCCTCCAAGGGGGACAGGGAGGGGGTGGGACGAGTGCCATCAGATTACATACAAGACAATCTCCTGTTTACTCGGTGGCGTCTGTAATAGGAAGTCCCGTCTCCTGGGCTGCCATTGGACGGCTGTTCTGTCTATCATAGGAGGCGGGACTTTATTAAAGAGTCTGCTGGGTAAACAGGAGATTCTCCTGTATGTAATCTGTTGGTGTTCATCCCGCCCCCTCCCGATCCCCTCCAAAGCTGCAGATGGGCATCGATCAGGCTGCACTGATGGCAATGGTGAGACTGCATTTAGAAGCTGCATTCATGGCAATGGTGAGGCTGCAGATGGGCACTGACCCTTGTTTTGCTTCACAGTTCTTAATTAAAAAAAAAATTGCCTGAAACTTCCCTTTTAAAGTGAAGGTGCATGTTGTACGCTGATAAATACGGTATATCCAAATATCACGCCTGAGCTCATCTCTTCACCACACACAGCCACAAAGGCAAGATAATTATTGTTGGGCCGTGTATTAGTGCTCGAGCTAACACCCTTAGACCCTTAGACCAAATCATGTTTAGCCGTGTTTCGTTTACAGGAATTTTTTTTTATATTTGGCTATTTAAAAAAAATATTATTTTTTTAAACGCTTCTAAATGCAAACGCAGGAAAACACTTCTAAACGCAGCATGTAAATGCGGTAAAACAGACGTTTTAAACATCAGTTACTATCTGTCAAGTTAAATCGTTCAGGAGAGGTTGTAAAAATGTCCCGTGTACATGAAGCCTAACGGATGTTTTTTTCTAAGATTGCCCTGTATTTGGCTCCATCTATCTGCCTATCAATTCTGACCATCTTCCCTGTCCCTGCTCAAGAAAAGCATCCCCACAACATGATGCTGACACCACCATGTTTCACTGTAGGGATGGTGTGTTCAGGGTGATGTGCAGTGTTAGTTTTCCACCACACATCGAGCTAGATTCACGTAGCTCGGCGTATAGTTGTGACGGCGTAGCGCATCTGATATGCGCTACGCCGACGTAAAATAGGGCGCCCAGACCATTATTCACAAAGGTCTGGCGCCGTACGTTGCGCCGGGGTAGTGTAACTAGGCAGGCGTAAGCCCGCCTAATTCAAATGTGGAAGGTAGTGGGCGTGTTGTATTCAAAGTAGCCGTGACCCCATGTAAATTTTTGCACTAACGATCTGAGCATTTGCGTGCATGCTCAGAGTCACGTCGCATATACTCCCTAAGTTACGTCGGATCAATGCTTTCAACGTGAACGTAACCTACGCACAGCCCCATTCACGTACCACTTATGTAAACGACGTAAAATTCGACGGCTGTTCCGACGTCCATATTTTAACATTGGCTGCGCCTCATATTGATTGATTGATTGATTGATTTAATGGATTTGTAAGGCGCCAAATACTGACCCGTCAGGGAAGCGTCTAAGCGCAGAAGACATACCTGTAAATAGATAAATCAAGTCAGGGAAAGAAAATAGAAGGAAAAGAAAAAAGGAGAGCACAAAAAAGCAAACTACCAAGGAACAACAGGGAAAACTAACGTGACTCAGCCTGCTTTTCCCTCAAAAAAACAAGTTTTTATCCTTTTACGAAAGGCCATAATGGAGGGGAGAGACCGGATAGAAACAGGGAGACTATTCCATAGGGCCGTTGCTCTCACAGAAAAGCGTCTACCCCCGAAGGTAAGCAGGCGAGCAGATGGACAAGTGACGAGACCAGCTGTAAGTGATCTAAGTCCTCGTGCAGGGGTGTATCGCGTTATCAAGGAATTCAGGTATTGTGGGCCCGTCCCATGATAAGCGTGATAGGCGAGACAGAGAGCCTTAAACTCAATGCGATCTACCACAGTGAGCCAGTGCAGTGATCGCAGGGTAGGGGTAATATGCTCCCGCCTATTTAAGCCGGAGATTAGTCTAGCGGCCTGGTTCTGGACGAGCTGGATTTTCCTCAGCCACTTTAGAGGCATACCCAAATACACAATATTGTTGAAGTCAATCCGGGAGTTGACGAGAGATTGAACCAAGACTTTCCGGTGGTACTGAGAAAACAGATTTTTGACCTTTCTCAAACACCTGATGTAATACAGTGCATTGTGGATACATTGATTGACTTGGGGTATCCAATTCAGATTACAGTAAAAAATTGTCCCCAGGACGCGGACTTGATTCACTGGAACCGGACACGGCCCAAGGCTCGTGGGCCAGTTTCCCAAAAAGACAGCTGGATCAATACGTCCAGAGATGAGAATTTCTGTCTTTTTAGCATTTAGACTAAGGGAATTGCGATCCATCCATTGTTTGATGTCTAATAGACAGGAAGCAAGCTGCAGGCCAGGAGCAGGGTTGGATAGGCTGTCAACGACCAACTGGACATCGTCTGCGTACAACCGATTAAACACTGCATGGGTGTCCAGCAGACTCGCAAGCGGCCGAAGATACACATTAAACAGCCATGGTGACAGATATAGCAGGGGTAATGTTACGCCGGACGTAAGCCTTACGTAAACGGCTTAGCGGGTGCAAGTACGTTCGTGAATCGGCGTATCTAGGTCATTAACATATTATACGAGTAAATCTACGGAAGCGCCCCTAGCGGCCAGCGTAAATAGACAGCTAAGATACGACGGCATAGGAGACTTATGCCGCTCGTATCTTAGCAACATTTAAGCGTATCTCAGTTTGAGCATACGCTTAAATATACGACGGCGCGGATTCGGAGTTACGACGGCGTATCTACTGATACGCCCTTCGTAACTGTACCTGAATCTAGCTCATCGTGTAGAAACATTTGGCTGGAGATGCACTTTAATTGGAAACAGTTGACAGGTATCGCCCTTGCAATAATGTTAACAAACTTCGTGGCAGAGTCCTGCTTTGTTCTTTTCTGAAGAAAAAGCAGTTTGTTTCCCTGCCCTTTCCAGACTACTACCCAAATGGGAGGGTCTGAACTCTTTAAAGAGTAGTGTAAACTTGATGGGGTTCTATTTTTTTATACTGTTTTCATTTAACAACGTGCATTTTCACTTTATATGTCTTACAATCTTGTAAGCTGCTTAATATATGACATTTTCATATATAATATATATATATATATACAATTTTATTTTCATGAGTTTGTGTTTTAATGCACATATGAACATGTAAGGTGCACATTTTTATTTTTAGAATAAGCGCTGCACTATTCGAATATTAGTGCGTTTTTATTTTGCAGCATGAATTTTCTAATTTTTAGGTGAATGGGTAGAAGATGTACTGAGATAAATCATCTAATCATGTGTGTGTGTTGATATTTTGTTGCACAAGATTGTGTATTCTTTGCAAAGTGAAGTCTCACTTAGCTGTGTACATTCACTTTTCAAAGTGAACATGTATGCTGCTGTTAGGTGAAAAACTGATTTAATGATATTGACTATAAAACAAATCATAGAGGGACTGTCTTTGAAGGTGCTGTGAGTGAAGATTGATGTACCGGATTATGAAGAAGTACATATTATAGGGGTTTGGCAATATGTATTTGTGACATGTGTGTTCATTCTAGTGCTGTTAGTAAGAATGCTACAACATCATCTAAATATTGCAAACAATGCTGAGAGTAGTTACATAAATGTAAAAATTCATCAGGTGATTAGGCATCTTTACCGTGACTGTTGAAAGTAAATATAGTGACAACTAATTTGGGAAGTAGGTACAGTCTTATGTTGTTGCCAGCCTTGTCACTGGCTGGCACTTGTCTTCTACTATCTTTAGCCATCTCTGTGGGTGGCGAGGAATCTACTACAATCCGTAAAGAAAAATCCTGAGTGATTGCTGAGTGCTTAAGTTTCATGTCTAAGGAGAGTGGCGGCTGAGACTGAATGAGCAGACTGGCTTGTCATCTAACAGAGAACCCATAATGTTGGCTAAAGGCAATTTGCACATACGTGATGAAGAAACAGCTTTGTATCTACATGGTGACCCCAGAAACCTTCTACTAACACTGACTTGGTTGTGTAGCCAATGCATTATTTTTTTTTTCAAACATTTTTGTCAAACATTTTACTTTTACAACTACCAATAACAAGCAGGGTTTTTTTCTTTTTTTTTTACCAATAATATTAACCATAGAAATGAAATAGTGAACATAGGTTTGTGGCTCTTCAGCTTTTAAGCTCTTCAAGGATAGAGTCTGGAGATGTTGTATTTTACTTTATTTAAATTTTTTCTACTCTTATATGTTATTTGTGGTGTATATATTTTGTATACTTTGTATATTTTTTACTTTCTGCTATAAAATATATTTAGGCCAACGTGTATTCTGCTACATATTTTTGGTAAAAAAATATCCCGATAAGCGTATATAGATTGGTTTGCACAAAAGGTACAGCATCTACAAAATATGGTATATATACTGGATTTTTTTTAACACTAGTAATGGCAGGGATCAGTCTCTTATAACGGGACTGCAATATTGCGGCGGACATTTTGACACTAACTGACACTTTGCAGGAACTATTACACCTATACAGTGATCAGTGCTAAAAAATATGCACTGTCAGTGTACTAATGACACTGTCTGGGAAGGAGTTAAACAGCTAGTGTTTGTGTGTAATTTGTCAAGTGCTTTGACTAAGGGAAGTGATGGATTTCTTTCCCTGCTTTGCATCCCTCCTTTTCCCCCTGTCAGAATGAAGGTCTGCCTCGTTTACTTAATATGCTATAGTCTGATCTACTTTAGTGTGGTTCAGGTGGCCCCTTTTTGCTTAAAGTGTAACTCAAAAACTCATAATAAAAATCCTGTTTGGGCACAACCAACTCCAATGACATAAAGGGGATAGGGAAAAGGAAATACACAGCCCATTGTGCAAGTGCAAAAAGTCAAAATGTATTATATCAAAAACACATAAATGGAATAGCCAATAATAAAAACTGAATCATTGACAATGTGTCAATCATACTGTGATAAAAACTCAATGTCCACTATTGCCCCTATTCAGTGACCGTAATATATAGCGAGGAATGTGACAGTACAATATGTTCAATCCTGAGCAGCAATAATAACTTGAAACATAGAAATTGCATGCATGTGAATAGGATGTAGAGCTAAGTTGACTCCCAATGGGAAATGGATCCTAACAAGATCAGACCTGGATCCTGGTAAAGAGGCATGCTGGCATATTGGGTTGAGTGTTGTTAATACTTTGATGTATCCAGAAGGGGGGGGGGGAATTGCAGAGATATGAAAAGGGGAAAGGACAACAGCCTGGGTCAACAGTGGTCTAGAGGAGGTATATGGAATTAAAAGATACAGTCACAGTATGTATGTGGCATGAAACACCAGAGATTTGAATGCAAAACAATGTCCTCTAACCTCCCTCTCACTGTTGAACCATAATTTGATATCCAGAGTGTGCATGGAGGTTGACAGTGCTGGTCCATGGGAGACCATACATGGATCAAAGTATATAGTCCAAAGTAGAAAGAGATTAAATGAATACTTATCAGGTGCTGATGGAAAAACAAATCTTCAGTGCCAGTACCATTGCCGATTTCCAGTGACGCCTGTCAGACATTAGCAAGTGTTTATATCGTCCAGTCACAGGGGCAAGGTGGACAAGGAAACAAGAGAGCCTAACCGGTTTCGCCGGTCACCGCCGGCTGCATCAGAGGCAGTGGGACCAGTTTTTATCACAGTATGATTGACATGTTGTGAATGATTCAGTTTTTATTATTGGCTATTCCATTTATGTGTTTTTGATATAATAAATGTTGACCTTTTTGCACTTGCACGGTGGGCTGTATATTTCCTTATCCCTTTTCCCTGTCCCATATATGTTATTGGAGTCTGTTGAGCCCAAACAGTGTTTTTATTATGAGTTTTTGATGATATGACACCAAGAGCTCCCACTCCAATTTCTGGCTCCCAAGTGTCTTACATACAGGTAATGAGCTGAGGCTAGGATCACTCTCTTAAAGGGAGTGCTCCTAATCTTAGCTTGTTACCTGTATAAAAGACACCTGTCAACAGAAGCAATCAATCGGATTCCAATCCCTCCACCATGGCCAAGACCAAAGAGCTGTCCAAGGATGTCAGGGACAAGATTGTAGACCCACACAACACTGGAATGGGCTACAAGACCATCGCCAAGCAGCTTGGTGAAAGGGTGACAACAGTTAATTCGATTATTCGCAAATGGAAGAAACACAAAATAACTGTCAATCTCCCTCGGTCTGGGGCTCCACGCAAGATCTCACCTCGTGGAGTTTCTATGATCATGAGAATGGTGAGGAATCAGCCAAGGACTACACGGGGGAATCTTGTCAATGATCTCAAGGCATTTGAGACCATAATCACCAAGAAAACAATCGGCAACACACTATGCCGTGAAGGACTGAAATCCTGCAGTGCCCGCAAGGTCCCTCTGCTCAAGAAAGCACATTTACAGGCCCGTCTGAAGTTTGTTAATGAACATCTGAATTATTCAGAGGAGAACTGGGTCAAAGTGTTGTTGACAGATGAGACCAAAATTGAGCTCTTTGACATCAACTCAACTTGCCGTGTTTGAAGGAGGAATGCTGCCTATGACCCCAAGAGCACCATCCCCACCATCAAACATGGAGGTGGAAACATGCTTTGGGGGTGTTTTTTTGCTAAGGGTACAGGACAACTTCACTGCATCAAAGGGACGATGGATGGGGCCATGTACCGTCAAATAATGGGTGAGAACCTCCTTCCCTCAGCCAGGGCATTGAAACTGGGTCATGGATGGGTATTCCAATATGACAATGACCCAAAACACATGGCCAAGACAACGAAGGAGTGGCGCAAGAAAAAGCACATTAACCACTTAAGACCCGGACCAAAATGCAGCTAAAGGACCTTGCCCCTTTTTGCGATTCGGCACTGCGTCGCTTTAACTGACAATTGCGTGGTCGTGCGACGTGGCTCTCAAACAAAATTGGAGTCCTTTTTTTCCCACAAATAGAGCGTTCTTTTGGTGGTATTTGATCACCCCTGCGGTTTTTATTTTTTGCGCTACAAACAAAAATAGAGCGACAATTTTAAAAAAAATTCAATATTTTTTCTTTTTGCTATAATAAATATCCCCCAAAAATATATATAAAAAAAAATGTCCTCAGTTTAGGCCGATACGTATTCTTCTACCTATTTTTGGTTAAAAAAATCCCAATACGCGTTTATCGGTTGGTTTGCGCAAAATTTATAGCGTTTACAAAATAGGGGATAGTTTTATTGCATTTTTATTAATTTAATTTTTTTTTACTACTAATGGCGGCGATCAGCGATTTTTTTCATGACTGCGACATTATGGCGGACACTTCGGACAATTTTGATAAATTTTTGGGACCATTGTCATTTTCACAGCAAAAAATGCATTTAAAATGCATTGTTTATTGTGAAAATGACAGTTGCAGTTTGGGAGTTAACCACAGGGGACGCTGTTGGCGTTGTGTTCCTTGAAGTGTGTTTACAACTGTAAGGGGGTGTGGCTGTAGGTGTGACATCATCGATTGTGTCCCCCTATAAAAGGGATGACATGATCGATGACGGAGCCACAGTGAAGAACGGGGAAGCCGTGTTTACACACGGCTCTCCCCGTTCTTCAGCTCCGGGGACCGATCGCGGGACTCCAGCGGCGATTGGTCCGCGAGTCCCACGGTCACGGAGCTTCGGACCGGGTCGGGGGAGCGCGCCCGCGACCCCACGGCTGGGCTTAAAGGACAACGTACCTATACGTTGATGTGCCCAGCCGTGCCATTCTGCTGACGTATATCAGCGTGAAGGGGTCCTTAAGTGGTTAAGGGCCTGGAGTGGCCTAGCCAGTCTCCAGACCTTAATCGCATAGAAATATGTGGAGGGAGCTAAAGGTTTGAGTTACCAAACGTCAGCCTTGAAACCTTAGTAACTTGGAAAGGATCTGCAAAAAGGAGTGGGACAAAATCCCTCCTGAGATTTGTGTAAACCTGGTGTCCAACTACAAGAAATGTCTGACTTCTGTGATTACAAACAAGGTTTTTTTGCCACCAAGTACTAGTCATGCTCGAAGTATGCCAGCTTATTGCATATTATTTTTTTTTACAGACTTTTTTTTTTTCATATATAAACGTTTTTAAATTTGTATTTGTATATTTTTGTACTGGCAAATAAAATAAAATGTTTTGTGCCAGAAACCTAATTCTAGAGCTTTTTTTTAAAAAGGACAAATATAATATTAGTTTTATACATTACAACCTATGCGAACTCTCAGATGGAAGAATATGTTTTGAAGACATTAATGTAAATAGAAGCCTGACTTTAAATGGACATACTTATTATGACCAGTTCATATTTCTCTTACCATGTCACATGTCTCCTCATCCAGTTTGGTTTCCCATTGACCAAAAGGTGACAAATCTTGGACCTGTGGACCGTGGCTATCATTCCTGTGTTGACCTAAACACTCTTCCTGCAGATATGCAGGCTTCATTTGTCTCACCTCGGGAGGGGTACATGCTTTGGTATTCTCACCTTTGGTGCCAGAGGACTTTTTTCCAGAACTACTGGAGCTGCCTTACACCTTATTGTACAATACACTAACTGCTATACTTATGGATATATTTCACTATAATGCAGGGCACACTAAAGGCTGAAGTTGTGTTCACCTTAATGCATTCTCAGCATTAGGGTAAAAAAAAAACTTCTAAGTGCAGCTCATGCAGCTCCCCCTCTCAGCCCCCCTTTATACTTACCTAAGCCCAATCTCGATGCAGCAATGTGCATAAGAGCAGCGGTTCTCTCAGCTCTCTTTCCTCATAGGCCCAGACACAGCACCAAGGGCCATTGGCTCCCACTGCTTTCAATCGCAGCCAGTGAGGAGGGAGCAGGTGGCGGGGCTAAGCAATGCTATATGTGTCTATGGACACACACAGCCGGCTCAAGAGTGAGCCCGCACATGTGCCCATAGCAAGCGGTATGCTATGGTGGGCACTCAATGGGGCCTGAGAAGAGGAGGATCCGGGCTGTTTTGTGCAAAACCATTGCACACAGCAGGTGACTATAAATTGTTATTAAAAACAAATAAGGGTTTACAATCACTTTAAGCCCCAATGACTAATGTTGCTTTGCATTTTCTCTCTTTTTTAGATCACAGTGCAGAGAGAGAGTGGTTTAGATGTGAGTTCACCAAAGCATGGAAAGATGGATCCGGATAACATGCCCCATGTTGGTGGAAATACGTGGGCTGGTGGAACGGGTTAGTATTATATATAATGTAAAATGCGTCAAAAAGAAATCAGAATATATTATTTTATAACTCATTCTAAACTGTGTTGTGTGTGTAAATATAATTATAAAGGATGTTTCTATAGTGATAACTCAGCCTTACGACATTGCAGTAATCAGCAATACTACAATGTAAATGCAGTTGCAAACAGGGCTAGAAATATTACCTTTGGCAGAGGTGTGCCTATTATTAACTGTTTAGGTATCATGCAATTTTATTGTAAGCCCCATCCCATCATTTTAAGCTGAAATGGAAGTGCCATCCTGAGTACAGTGTAAACTTTCTTGAAGCCCAGCTGACATGTCCCAACTATATGTGGCACTCCGCTATTTCTAATACGACCTTTTGGACTTTTAGAAACTTTTTATTTTGTCAAATCTTCACACTTCTACTTACTCTGACATTTTGCATTGAGCGTAGTAGAATATTATATATTATATGTCTGCAGACTGTTACTTGTACAGATATATTGGCAATAATAGTGATCCACAGGGAACTTATTGGTAGTGATCTTTCCCAGTGTTGCTATTTATTAATGTCTTGAATGTACCATAATTCAGATGATCTCTTTAGTTAATAAAAATAGTTTGAATAAAGATGTGAATGCTAGATTTCTTCGCTACGTTTAACAGGTTGTTAACCACTCTTTGAGATCGCAGTTAGAGAGGGCCAGATTCACAGAAGAGATACGACGGCGTATCTCCTGATACGCCGTCGTATCTCTGTGATCCGCCCGTCCTAACTATGCGGCTGATTCATAGAATCAGTTCCGCATAGATAGCCCTAAGATCCGACAGGTGTAATTGACTTACACTGTCGGATTTTAGGATGCAATTCAATACCGGCCGCTAGGTGGCGATTCCATTGCGGTCGGCGTAGAATATGCAAATGACTAGTTACGGCGATCCACAAAAATCCGCGCGTTCGTCGCAATCCCGTACGTCGTCGCTAGTCGTTTTTACCCGTCGCAAAGTTACACCTGCTTTAACATGGCTTATCTTTAGATCAGCCATGTTAAAGTATGGCCGTCGTTCCCGCGTCGAATTTCGTTTTATTTTTTTTGCGTAAGACGTCCGGGAATACGAAACACCGTAACGCACGTCGCATTTCAAAAAAACGTCGGGGCGCCATAATTTTGCGCAAAGCACGTCGGGAAATTTAAAAACGGAGCATGCGCAGAACATGCATGGTGCCCGCCCCATTTGAATTAGGCGGGCTTGCGCCAATTGGAATTACGTTACACCGCCGCAAGTTTACAGGTAAGAGCTTTGTGAATCAGGCACTTACGCTGTAAACCTGCGACGGTGTAACGTAAATCAGATACGTTACGCCACTCGGGAGCAACGTAATTGTACCTGAATCTGGCCCAGAGTACCTAAAATGAGACCAAGAATCATCTTGCTGTAATATCAGTTTTTTGGTCAGCTGAGTTGCCCAGAACTCATTTGCAGTGTAAACCAGTTACAGATTTTTTTGTAACTGAACTCTAGTCAGCGGCAGTAAATTAATATTGCACCCCCCCCCCCCCCCCCCCCAGATATAAAGGATTAACAGCTAGTTTAGTCTAGTGGTAGAGTAGATGAATACTTACCTTATTACTGGCTTTGTCGGCCGCTCCCCTCCTCTCCCAATATGTGGGTGGACCCTCAATGTCACAATGGTTTTGTATATTGGTAAAGAAACCAAACAGGCCATGACTGAAAGACTGGTGAAGAGGAGCGATTCATGACACCAGTCGTATGGTGGGTAGGAAACCTGTGGAAGGCGAGGAATAATATAAGTATTTCACAGTACTTTATACGCTAAACACAAATCACATTTTCAAGATCTTTGCAAACACATGGTGGATTTAGTTCCTGTAAAAATCCTGTACATTTTTTTTTTTTTTTTAAACATTCCAACTGTTATTTATTATAAATGAGACATTTCAAAAACAATATATCATCAATACCTCACACATTGTTTTGACATATTATAATACACCAGTTATTTTCCTTTCCCTCAGAACACTGTCATTATTCATGCAGCGTGTATTCAGCAACACATTGTTTTGCTCATGTTTCCTCTACGAATGCTGGTTTGCTGTCATGTCTGTGGGACACTAAAGCTTCATTCTTACTTTTCCTTTGCCCCTCTCATTACTGCTTTCTCTGATCTTTACCAGCATTACAACTCTTAATCCCGGGTCTTCACAAGTCAAGTCTCACACCTGTGTAGAGTGCAGCTTGAGGCAAGGGCTGCTAGCCTGTAGTGGAGGATGCCAGGCTTGTCATGTGATCATGTCTATTATGTAAGACATGGCTCTAGGAATGCTTTTATTTTAATGATCCCTCACAAGAGTAACCTTTCTGCTGGGTCATTGCCTTAATTTTCACTGATTCATTGGGAAACAGCAGCCTGCAATATGGTTATCAAGCCTGGATGATCTACTAAGTGTTATAAACTCATAGATCATCTTGCTTAGTATTTTTCTTGTAGTCATGCTACCCTAAAAACAAATTCTGTAGTTTATAAAATGTTTACCAATCCGGTGATATTCTTCTAAAATACATTTTTCCAGCCTGTTTTCTTTCTCTATTTTTTATATCATATTCTGCCTTCAAAAGCAAAGGTCACACAAACATTTTTGTTCAAACAATAAAAGCAGTAATACATGAAAGTAACTGTAGTGTACTTACTGCAACTTGTATTCTTTCTTGTATGTCTCAATTTGTTTTTAACGTTTTTTTTTTTTTTTCACACAGTACAGATAGTTATAACATACAAGAGAAGTATTAACGCCAATTAGAGCCTAAAGCAGTGTTTCTCAACCTTTTTTTCAATCAAGGCAGCCTTTAAAATTCCGCACAATTTCGAGGAACCACTTTCTAAATGTTAAAAACGAAACTAATAGTTTGACATAACACATCAACATCTACACACATAGGACGCCCAACGCTAGAGGAGATTATTCTTCCAAAGTCAACACATCTTTGCACACTCGTACTGATTAGTATTCCAACATTTCTCTTCTCGCTCAGTTTCTCTTCCTCACTTAGCTAATGTGTTCCCAAAGCTGATGGAGAGGGGCAGGGAAGGGGCAAACAAGAATGCTGTGCAAGTGCCTAACATTCCCCTTATCAACCGATGATGTCATTGGTTATTAGGACACTGGCGGCTGGAAGGTTGTAATGGTGCACAATGAAAACTTTTAATTTTATGTAACTAGCAGGCAGGCTTAATCCCCCCCCCCCCCCCAGACATTTTGCCAAGGCACCCCTGAAGGCACCCTGGTTGAAAAAGGCTGGCCAAAAGCACCATTCACACTTACGAGTGGGGCCATTTGCGATTACCCGTGGGAGACTCAGAGAGGATCCATGTAAATAGGTGCGGACATAACAATAGTAGACCAGCAGATCAGAATGTATTGCAATATCTACTGTGACCTTCAGACTTTTATATACTGACAAAATGACAAACTAAGGCCCCATTCACAAATTTAAAATGAGGCCATTTGCAATTACCACAGGAAACTCATCTGGGATCAATGCAAATATGAGCTAATGGGAAGCCCCATTGAAAGCAAATGGGAGCCTGTAGCTATTTCTGGCCATTCGCATGTAATCACTCATGCAACATTTACATGCAAGCATCTTAAGACAGCTATGGGTGCTATCAGGCTACACCAGAGGCATAACTAGAACCTTAAGGCCCCCGGTGCAAGAAACTATGAAGGGCCCCCCTGCCCCCGTCCTGGGGTCCTTGCCACTGATCTAGGCCATTTACTCCCATTGCAGGGCTCTTTATTGTGGTCCAACAGTAGGACCCTTTCACATGTTCTGCAGCAGGACCCCTTCCTGCATGGTTGCCTACCTTTCCAAAAAAAAGGTCAGGCACACATTTTTTTTATGTGTTCAGCCAGCCATTGTAGGGGCGAATCTTAATTAATGGTGGGCCATTTTAAATGGACGTGGTTCTACAAAAACCATCTAATGCCATACCCTTTGCACATTTCTACACCCCTCAGAATGCCTCCATACCCCTCAGCATGCCTGTAAACCACCTGCACATCTCTGTACCTCCAAAATAATCCCTGTGCCCCTAACACACTTCTGTACTCCTTTGCACATCGCTGCACCTCCTACACATACCTCTGCAGCTCCCAGCATCCTCTGTACCCCCCCCCCCCAGCACATCTCTGCACCCCCACACAGCTCTGCACCTCCTACAATCCTCTTTATCCCTCAATATGCCTCCATAAGCCCAGCAAGCCATTGTAACCCCCAACACACCTCTGCACCACACCTCCTCCCCCTACACACACACACATACACCTCTGCATTCCTCAGTACGCCTCAATACCCCCCAGCACATCTATGCACTCTGCTGCGTATTCCCCCCCCCCCCACACCTCTGAACCCACCCCCCCACACATACATCTGCACCTCTGTATCCCTTCAGCACACCATTGTACACCGCAGCAAGTGAACTTAGTACCCCACACACTCCTAAGGCCCTTTCACATGGGGCAGACCTGTCAGCATAATCTGTTTGCTCAGTGGGGGATCTCTCCCCTGAGCGAACGGATGACATGTCCGTGTCAGCTCCGCTGATGCAGAGTAGAAATGGCCACAGCATGCTCCTCTCTATGGGGATCTTGGATGCAAACGTCTCCATTTTCATATGGATGGGGAATGGATCTCCCTTTTGTCTGTTTTTCTTGGACAGGATTGGATGCTGGCGGGTGTCAGCGCTTTATAGAGAGCAATGGATGGTCCGATCAGTCTACCAGTGTGAAAGGGGCCTTACACATCTGTGCTCTGTACCCACTTAATGTGCACCTCCAACCCCCAGCACACCTCTGTACCACCCCCCATCCCACACTTTTACCCCATGGTCACTCATCTCAATGTTGATGACAGGCTGGGGTCAGCAGCTACCTGCACGAATGTTGCAGTTTAGTATGCAGTGGGGGAGAGATGGGAGTGTATACAGTGGAGAGGGGAGGGCCATCTAACCCGAGCAGGTATCAGCTTCACTCTTCAGTGTATCTGCTTGTACACTCTTGCTAATAAATGCTTGAGTCAGAGGCCACTCCCCTCTCCACTGTATACACTCGGGAAGAGAACTAATAGACCCAGGGAGATTCTGTGTCCCATATTTGGTAAGGTTGGATAAAAATACCAGTCCATCCAGTTCAACCTGAGTGTATCTGTGCATGTGTGTGTGTTTATGTCACTACCGTGTTTAGTATTTCTGTACATTGTGTTTGCCCACCAGGCTCACGCTTGGTTGTGTGCTCCATTAGCAAACTTTTGACAGCATCTAAGAGCCATTATTTGCACAGATTGTGTTTTTTTTTTTTTTTTTTATACTTTGAGGAGCTGTAAAGACCCATTAGAATTGGCCACCATTATCTCTAACTCTTCTCTAACACGGACTATAAAAAACATGTTGCGCTTATGAGCAATATAAGATATTTTAACTCACTCGCTCACTACGGCTACTTTACTCTTCAGGAGAGCCTTTTTGGTCAATATAACTGTCCTGAAAAATCATACTTTATGGCAAAACTATAGGCCCGATTCTCTCCTGAATAAAGGATACTACCTCTGGCTTTCATGCTCTAGCCTTTATTCTAGCCTTACACTGCTATTCATTATTACCCTAAAAATATGAGATGGACTTAAAGAATATGTAAACCTAACATTTGATATCCCTGATATGTGCCTGCTGTACCATGTGCTTGCATGAAAAAGTTTCCTGTTCTCTTTGTATTGTTTCTTTGTGTGAAATATCTGGTATTCCTGCCAGACCCTCTGCTTTCCTATAAAAAAAACTGACCACACTAGGCAACAGAGCACACGTCGTCCGTTTTCTATCTGTGTTGAGAACTCTGCCTGCTCTCCAATGATCAGACCTGTGTAATTTCACCTTATAGATTTTTCTTTAAAGGTGAACTTACACTTTAATGTGCAAACTTTTGTTTACTTAGGATCCCTATTTCTTAAACAAATGGGAAAAATAAGTAGAATGCAATTTTTCTCCTGTCAAAAATTGTAAAACACTGCCCTTGACTCACATTTCCTCTATTAGAACTAAGGTTATATACAGACTGGTTTGTTTGTCTGTGGTGGACATACCCAAAGATTCAGCTGTTCTGAAAAGCTTAAAGGCCGTGAATAGAGAAAATATCCCAACATCCTATTACTTATAATCCTGTCCAATTCCTGTTCTATGGCACCTACACCTCAATTAAGTTATTTAAAATTAGTGTGCTTCCACATCCACTAAATGCTGCTAAGGCCCCATCACTCACCCCGTGAATACAAGAACAGCGCCTTAATCTGCTTGAAAAGGAGAACACTGTGAACAATATCATGGAGGTAGAAAAGTTGGTGTTCATGAGAAAGGACAAATATGATACGTTTTATCAAATCACGGCTAGCTGGTTCTACTATTCATCACAGATTACCATCTCAACATAACCTCTGTATGATACTGGTGCAGCACCTTCCAGTGTGTGCTAATAGCAGTAAGAGTAGGTAAACTGTACTCATGTTACATGGTGAGTCTGTAATAGGGCTACAAGAGTTAGGGGCTAGATGACTCATCCTGGTAGCTCCCTGGTGCCCCCCCCCCATTTCTAGGATGTTGGAGAATATTCTAGAATATAGTGGGTGTAGGCTGGGGGAGGGCACTGCCTTGAATATTTATGGGTTCTCAGCCAATCCCCATGAGTGGGCCTGGCAGGGGACTGGGAAACCCATAAATGGACATGGACCATGCCAGCAAGGGAGTTTGGATGGAAGGTGGAGAAGCAGTGCTGAGGGAGGCTGTCAGTGGCCCTTGAGGGACCCCTTTTCCCACAGTGGGGGTAGTGCTATGAGGGTAGTGCTACACTAGTACTTTTACTTTGGTCTGGGCCACATTGTTTAGTACTAATCATTCTCCTTTAAGTCTTTAGATGAGCTTTAAATATGCAGTTGTTGGAAAGATTTCAGATGAAGTAATGCAGCAGTGGAAGTTCCTGTCATTTAAGGACATACTGAGAAGTTATATTTTGGCAGTGAGAGGCGCAGGAACATAAAACATATTGAAGGAATATCAGTTATTGTCTTTGTATCTTAAACTTAACACGAGGAAAGAGTTTTTCTCAGGGCTCAGCATTATTAATTATTTTTTAATAGCTCCCTTTCAAAAATGCCGCCTGTCTCTGATGTGTGTGTATGCAACATTTATTTTACATTAACCCGCAATGGTGTTGTTCAGTAATGCTTTAGAGCTCATTTCTAAAGCTTGGAGGTAAAGAAATAGAATAAATACATCTGTTTAGTTGGCTGGGCAGTGCATTTACTTGTCTTTTTTTATATTTTACACATCATTTATGAAATAACAGATGTTGTGCAGATTCACTGTACAGAGAGAAAATAAATGCTGTAGCAAATAGAAACCAATCAGATGCAAACACCTAGCAATTAATTTCGTAGTCTGTGGAAAGCTGCACTCCTCCCTGCCCATCCATCCTGCCTCCAGCCGCTTCTGTCCGCCTATCCCTTCTGCCTTCAGCTACTCCTCTCCTACTCTTATAATAGCATGACAGCAACGTCATTTGCAGCAATGACATAATGGCCCACTCTGTAACATGCCTGCTAGCAGGTCCGTTAGTCGTTTGGGAAGGCATAGTTATTGCGTAACTTGCACTTTAGAAGTGGGGGCATATAATATAGGCAAGTTATTTAAAAAACATAGATTTATTATAGCTTTACTTTTCTGTATGGAAAACATTTTTTTTGACTAATTGCCTTATTATTATTATTATTTTAAGTGTATGGAAAACAAACTATCTGAGAGGGGGATAAAATAGCACATTGTGGGATAAATTAACAATCGTTAACAAGCCATCCAGTACATTTCATGCAAAAAAAATTTCACACCTAAACAATAGTTACGTTTGTAATCTAAACTAAAGATGTTCTAAGCCTTACTGTTTTTATAGGACACATGGTCTTTCAATTTTTAATCATGGGGTTTATGCATCTTCCTTGGCTGGCAAAAAAAAAAACTGCATCAACACCCCCACTATAACCCCTTTCACTCCCAGCTACATTTGTTTTTTGCTACTGTCCTTAGGTGATGGACTTCTTCACACTACTAAGGACGTTTTTTACTCTAAGATGATTCTCCTATCAATATTCTAGGCTGCATTATAACCACTATAGCTTCTTCTGCAGCTTCTGGATCAGTTGACTCTTCAGCTCAGCCTTGGGGGACTGTACCCAGACCTCGCTTGGATTTAGATGGAAAGTTGGACTGGTTCATGGCTGTGGTCTGCTGTTGGTGGAGCCTTGTTCCTGTATGCCAGCTGTGGAGGGTGAATCCAGCATGGGAGGCTCATCCCAGAGTGCAAAAACATCTGCTGCAGTAAGAGCAGGGCTTACATCCTTTATATCTGTCCTGAGGTGCTGGTGCTCTTATGCCTAGGCCACAAAGGACCTTTAGGCTGTAACACGGTATGTTACAGCTTTCAGCGGGAGCCACCAGCCAGTTCAATTTGGAGTCCTTTTTTGTCTTTGTTGGATCTGGCACTACTGCACCTGAATGACCTAGTTTCCAGTGTCTACACTAAACGTGTGTGACATTTTCTTTCTTTGGCCATGCTTTCTCTCAGTCGTCACCAGCAGTTCCTGGCTTCTCACTGTACAAAACAGCACAGCAATCTTTGGATTCCTGTCTTGGTTCTGAACCTTATGGTGCCTGCCACAGAAGGTATAACAGCAACGGAGGTTGTGAGTGCCTCTGGAGACACTTTTTTTGCACAACATATGGCATATCGTAAGCGCAGGCTAAAGTCCAAGGTCTCCTGAATTTGTTTCCTACAATTTCCCAAGACCTTACCAGTCCACTCTCCCTTAAGGCCTGTCCTATATTGTGACGGCCTCACCCTGAAAATCTATTGTTTCTATAAATACATTTTGGTCAGCAACATTTGAAACCTACAAAACTGGACGGTCCCTGTAGAGACTCCATCATCTCTTGTTTTAAGAAGACACTAACGGTCCTATAGAGAATAATCCTGTATTCAAGGACCCAGTGGACAAAAGGTTAAAGGCTCTCTTTAACCACTTGAGCCCCGGAATGATTTACCCCCCACTTGACCAGACCACTTTTTGTAATACAGCACTGTCGCGTTAACTGACAGTTGTGCGGTCGTGCGACGTTGCACCCAAACAAAATTGAAGTGGTCATTTAAGGCTGGCTCAAGGTCCTTTTCTCAATGATAAGGGTGTCCACACTTGTCAAAACCAGTGGGGGAGTGCCTGTGTCCTTTGCTTGGCTTTCTGGTCCCAGAAAACATCAGATGTTTGGGTCCAGAGTGTTATTTCTAGGGACTACAAACTGGAGTTTTGAGCTCTGCCTTCACCCAGCTTGATGCCGTCAAACCTCACTCTCCACAAAGGCAGACCAGTCAGCAGATCCTACCCAAAAGGTAATTGTCCCAGTCCCACATGAGGAGAGCTTTCAGGGTTTCTACTCCAACCTGTTCACACTTCTAAATCAACCACCAAGGAGGTCGAGTTGCAGATTTTGGCCCTGTCCACTGTACACATATCAGGGGTGAAAAATATTTCAAGCAATCTTTCTCCAAGGACCCAAAGTCCCTCAAAGTGGATGCTCTGGTGTCTCCGTGGGGTCAGTTCTACCTGATCTATAGCTTTCCACCCTTCAGAGTCTCTTGGGTTGGGATGGAGGGCATTCCAATAATTCTCACCACACCAAACTGGCACAGGAGCATGTGGTATGCTGACATACTCAAGCTTCTGGCAGACTGTCTGTGGGCCCTCCATGATCAACCAGACATTCTGGTCCAAGGTCCAGTACACATCCTACTTCTTGATTGCTGGCTTAAACACCATAACTGGTGAAGCACAGGTGCTAGGGGACAGGGGCCTATAGGATTTGGCTATCAAAAAAATCTCTTGAAGGCTAGAACGCTTACTTCCTGAAAGTCTACCTTCACATCTGCTAAGTCTATTTTGCATGGTTTCAGACTAGAAAATGTTGTCCTTGGAAGCATGGCACGCATCCTATCCTTCTAGTCTGTTCTAGATCAGCATCTGACCTTAAAGCAATACTAAACACGCACCGTTTGATTTACATTGTCTATTCTATTTCTGTATGTGGACGATGGCACTGTAATTATTTTGAATTTTAAAAACATTCTTTTTTCATAATCGATATACAGCTGTCACATGACCCAGATCTTTCCCAGCCTGTCTGCAAGGAAATCTTGGCTTTGCCTATTTTGTTGCAGAGACCATTAGCCTCTCATTCCTTGGTTAAAGTAGTTGTAAAGCAAAAGGGTTTATTATCTTAATGCATTCTCCAGCCACCCCAGCTCCTTTCCCAAATACCTGAGCCCAATCTCGATCCAGTGCTGTGCCCGAGAGCAGCAGCACTGCAAAACCATTGTATAAAGCCGGTATTACATATTTTTTATTAAAAAAATAGTACTTTTAGAATCATTTTTAAGCCCTTGTGCAAAGTGTCGTGCACATTTTATCCCCTCACAATCTCCTGTAACTCAGTGGAACTCTAATCTGCTCATTTCAGGCCTTCAGAGACTGCCCTTTCAAATCTATTGGGGATATATTTCTCTTATCTGACCTTACCCACAGTGTAGTCTTTCTCATGATTATCACCTGTGAGGATCCCTGAGGTAGCCAACTTATCCTTTAAAGAGCATTTTCTGGTGTTATGCAAGGACAAGTTAGTCCTGTGGCCTAAAGCCTCTTTTCTCCATAAGGTGGTTTACCTTAACCAGGACATTGTCTTTTCCTCCTTATGTCCTGCTGCAAAACATCCCAAGAAAATGTGATATGGTTCATGTTGTGAGAGTCTATCTAAGCTACAGGATCTTTTAGGCAATCAAATTCCCTATTTGTGGCTCCTGAGGGTTCCCGCAGGACTTCTCACTTCATTGTTGCTAGGTGGATTAGGCAAACACAGAGTTTCTTCCTTCCTTGTTAATGTGCACACTACCAGTTTCATTAGTACTTCATGAACATTTCAGCAACAAGTACATGTTTCTCAGATTTTCAAGGCTGTCACCTGGTCTTCTGTATAAACATTTGTTAAATTTTATGGATGTTCAGACTTCTTCTTAAAGCTGAGTTCCATCCAAAAGTGGAACTTCCGCTTTAAGCACTCCTCGCCCCCTTACATGCCACATTTGGCATATCATTTGTTTTTGGGGGGGGAGCCGGGGCTTTGTTTGGAGTGGGAATTCCTGTCCCACTTCCTCCTTCTGTCTACGGGCCACCTAGGCGACTCCTCCTTTCCACCTAGGCGGCCCCTCCCTCTAGACAATCTTCTGGGACACTTGACAGGTCCCAGAAGATCGTCTGTCCACTCCGAGAGCGCAGTGCAACTTCGTGCCCGGCCGTGACAGCCTTCGGCTTCTCTCAGGTGCTCTGGGCACCCGCTCTCAGGTGCCCAGAGTGTCAATGGGGGCGCCGGCGGAGTGGAGGGGGAGAGGAGCGACGCTCCAGGCGGCCGAATCGCTGGACCGTGGAACAGGTAGGTGTCTGTTTATTAAAAGTCGGCAGCTACACTTTTTTGTAGCTGCTGACTTTTAATAAACATAAAAGCCTGGAACTCTGCTTTAAGACAAGCTGCTATATTAGTTATGTGGATGCCTTCTTGACCCGTTTATTATGTGGACTTGTTGAAGTTTGTTTTGCAGTGTTCTCCTCCTCTTTATTGAAATACTTTTGTGTGTCCCATGGTTAAAGACTAAAGATCCCTTGTCTGGTACTGCCCAACTAAGAAAATAGGATGTTTGATTTGCCCACAAAAGCTTTTTCTTGGAGTACAGTACAAGACACAGGTTTCTGCCCTCTATTCTATGGTTTCCCTATTGCTTACTACAAAACTGAGGCTAGCTTGGAGTGGGAAGCATTAGATAGAGATGTCCCTGCAGTGTCCAGTCACCTGAAAGTACCTGCATATAACCCATGGCTAAAAACTAAAGACCATTTGTGCTGTATTGTAATCCAAGAAACTGATTTTACTTGTAAGTCAGGAACACTTTTTTTAGTAAAGGAGCTCCAGCCCAAGTGGAAAAGCCTGACCACTACCAGCATGCTGCAGACAAGGATCCTTACCTGCTATGTGGACAACTTCACTCTCTGCAGAGATATTCTTTGCAGCCCCCCACGGAGGCACAGCCAGAACTCTCTACTCTGTTGGACAAATTTGCTTTTCTGATTGCATGCAGGCAGCATGTCAGACCTTTCATAGACATGCAGAGCAAGGGTCCTGTTTTGTAGCATGCAAGCATGGGACAGGCTTTTCTACTCGGGCAGTGGCTGCTTTCTACAGAAAGAAAGAAAAGAAAGAAAGCCATCTTGTAAGCGCAGTGTTGGTGCACCTGGAATGTATTCAGCTGATTCAAACTAAAAGTCTAATTGAGTTTTAAAATAACATCGAAATTGAAAGTAGCTGTAAACCATTATCGTTTCACACACTATGGTTTTGGGTCAGTTTAAATGTGTGTCTTCATTTAACTTTACCTTGAATGCTCTTTTTTTCACGTCGTTACACAGAATTAGCCTGATTAAAATTTTTGAAGTAAATTCATACAATGCAAAAGTATCGTTTTTAGACAATAGATTATGTTTTCTAGTGTTTTGGTGGGAAAGATCAAGAACCTCAAAAGGCCAAAATGAGAATGACAGAGGATAAAAGTAGACAAGGTTCAGAGGATATTCATGGAGCCTGAGCAAATCTGGTCATGTCTTAAATGTGTTTAAATATAAGATTTTATAATGTTGGGCAATATGGATGAAAGTGGCAACACTTAACATGACCTTGTCATTTTCCCCTCAGTTATTGAATAGAGAAAACAAGTGTAATTTGCAGAAGATCGTGATCTTTACCATATCAGAACTTTTACTAACTTATATACAAATGCAGTCATCTATTCTTTGCCTAAATTGACTGTTCATGACAGGGTCTACAATCTTTAATTTCACATAAGAAAATTAGATGAACTTTAAAGCTCTTACTCTAGATACCTGAAAAGATGGTTTGATATACAGTAGATCTTAGATGTTTTCCATAGCCCCGGTACAGCTGCAACACTTGATGCTGAATTTATCACTATTTATTCTAGTTATGTACTTACACTGGGAGTGAGTTGGTCAGCAATCCCAGGCAATAAGGGCTCTATTGCTTTGCACAGTAATGGCGATCAAAGGTTTCACATGCTTACAGTAGTAGAGAGCCCATTGACGACCTCAACAGCATGCTTAGATTTCTTTATTGTCCAGTCTGAGGCTGGGAGCAAGTTGCTGACCAAGCTGTATTATGTAACTCGTGTAAAGTAAGGTCACCAACCTGGCTATGTTGTCTGATCACAAAACCAGTCACAACTAAAATAGCATATGATTATGTATTTCAGCTGTGTATTTTGTTGTTTTTCTAGACTTAAAGGGGTTGATTTACGAAAGGCAAAGTGTATTTCCAGGGAATGGGGGGTGTTGGGGCGCTTGCCAATAATTAACAAATGATAACTACTAATCAATAAAGTGCAATGTGCTCACTAATAAAAATGAATATTAGATGATATCCAATAAATACAGTGATACCTCAATAAATAATTGCAATGAGTGATGAATCACATAACAATTCATATATATAATGTGCAGCATTAAATAACTTAAAGTGCATAATAAAGTGAATAAATACTAATAAAGTGCATCAACAGATTAATAATCAAAAACAAGTCCAATCGTTTTAGGAAAGTTGATAAAAATCTTCATGCAGTGTGCAATAGGCAGTCCAGGGCAAACTCCAAGACATGCAGCCCAGAAGTAATAGATAGAATGTCCACAGGATTTACTTCAAAGGTGCAGGGCTCAAAACAAAATCCAAAATGTGCTCCACTCAGAGTGACCAGTAACACCAGCCTCTCACCTCTAAGAGGCTTAAAATAAGCCTTAATGAAAATCCCACTGGCCACAGCTTCTCTTTCCCAATAGGTTTTCAGGTCACTTCTACTTCCAAAACAGCAGCAGCGTTTGACCAATATTCAAGCCCCTCTTTTCATGGATCAATGGCTCCCACAGGGTGCATATAAGGAAGAACAACGCTCAAATAGTGTGAAATCGCAAACAAATTTATTAAAAACGCAATATAAACTCACGTTTAAGTATCCCGTACAGAACATCAGATGCAATGGGATTCTCCGCTCCCGGCCGAGATCGGAGATGAGGTCACCGACAGCTCCCAGCTAACCTCACGCGTTACGTGGCTGCTCACACCTCTTAATCATAGGATCTGGATCTTTTGAAGTAAATACTGTGGACATTCTATCTACTTCTGGGCTGCATGTCTTGGAATTTGCCCTGGACTGCCTATTGCACACTGCATGAAGATTTTTATCAACTTTCCTAACACGATTGGACTTGTTATTGATTATTAATCTGTTGATGCACTTTAAGTTATTTAATGCTGCACATTATATATATGAATTGTTATGTGATTCATCACTCATTGCAATTATTTATTGAGGTATCACTGTATTTATTGGATAGCATCTAATATTCATTTTTATTAGTGAGCACATTGCACTTTATTGATTGCTAGTTATCATTTGTTAATTATTGGCAAGCGCCCCAACACCCCCCATTCCTCATATACTATTAGTGTGCGAACATTATTCAGTTGTGGCCGCTGCCTAGGTATAAAATTACCCCTTCACTTCACTGCTATTAATTAGTATGGTGGATTTATTTCTCAATTTATTTATTTGTTAGCTATTCTCATAGTGTGGTTTGCGCATTAGTTCCCCCCCCCCCTTTTGTTCAAAGTGTATTTCCACTTTTGCAGCCAAGGTGGCATGACACCTGCTTTATATTTGTCACATAGCATACATTTTTAAAAATTGCAACCTTACCTTTTTAGATGCTCTAGTCTGGACCCTCCAGAGAGGAAAAAGCCCTAGGTAGTTCTCTTTGTTCATGAGGGTTCTGGGCAGCTGTGTTTGCCATAATTAACCCTGTCTTTATTGTGCAGGTAGACCTTCATTACCAATTGGAACTAGATCTGAACAATGTCTATCGTAACAAAGGGTTAAAGGTTTAAAGGCTGGGCTTCTTACATTGTATATTAATGATAAAAGACTTGGGACAGGCACATTCTAACATTGTTCAAAAACTGCAGTCAGCCATGACAAATCATCCTGAGAAACATCTAAAATTTGAAAAATATTTAGGCAAGCTGTGTGAATGAGAACACATAACACACATATAGTGGGGTTTTCTCAAAATTGACTGCAAAAGTGGAAATACGTTCTAGGTCTTAAATAAACATTTGTGGAAGATGACACAGTTTTCTCAGTTATTCCTTAGAGAGATTTTGTTGACATATGGTTATTACGTGTGCTCAACTTCCTAGGGTCAAGAGTAAGGTCAGTAATTCTTTTGCTTTAGGCATTTTATACTTCAGACTGCAGCTGACATTTTCAGTGTATATGGCTGTCATTCCATAAGCTGTATAGTCATCAGGGCAGTATCTCTCCTCACTTGTGCAGTAATTTACATATTTTTGGGTAAAATGCACATAGTAATAAAATAATTGTTGGCTAATGCACTACACATCATTTCCTGTGAAAGAACTAACTTTTTTTTATGTTTTAATGAACCATATCAACCAGTGGATTTTGTAGTCCGTGACAAACGAGATTTATCGTCATACCTTATGTACCATTCGTTGTAACATACAGTGTGGCGGTACCCGATATGGTCATAATATGATGATGTTGTACAGGAAGGGTGTGGGAGAAAGCTAATGCCCTGAAAACACGATCGGTCCATCTGATGAAAACAGTCTGATGGACCGTTTTCATCGGTTAACCGATGAAGCTGGCTGATGGTCAGTCACGCCTACACACCATCGGTTAAAAAAACCGATCGTGTCAGAACGCGGTGACGTAAAACACAACGACGTGCTGAAAAAAATGAAGTTCAATGCTTCCAAGCATGCGTCGACTTGATTCTGAGCATGCGTGGATTTTTAAATTTGAAACAAGATTGCTTTTTTTTAACCAATGGATAAATAACCGATGGGGCCCACACACGATCGGTTTGGTCCGATGAAAATGGTCCATCAGACCGTTCTCATTGGTTTGACCGATCGTGTGTACGCGGCATAAGTGTACAAGTATAGCGCTATGGCAATCGTTGCCTAATGGTAGACGGGGGTGGGTAGGGGTAGGTGGAGGAGAAGGGAGGGGTGAGAAAATGAGGGATACAGAGAAATAAAATAAAAGAAGTGAGAAGAGAGAATTAAAGTAGTTCTGTGGTCACAGCATACATCTTATACTATCAGCATTGTCATCAAATATAAATGGATTTGAAAAATCTCCTTTCATGTTGTGAGTGATATATCTTTTTGCCTGTAAGCAGTGATCCCTGTACTGACTCAACTTCCTGAAACTCCTCCTCCTCAGCGCCTATGTAGTTCAGAAGGCAGGTGTTTTGCCGAAAACTCCAAATCACAAAATCTCCAACCACGTCACTTCCGGTGAGTGACTCTGCAGCACCAATAGTTGGAGATTTGGATGAGTTGGCAAAACAGTGGCAGCGTATAAAGTATGGTAGAGCATATAATAAGCGGTCATTGTTAGTCTGCCCAACACTAACCAACAACATAGCCGCCTCCAAAGCAGCGACCACTTTGTTTCCTCCTTATTTGGTGTTCTGTCAAAACAGTCAACTCCTCGTGTACCGTACTGTATACGCCATGGGTCTTCAAACTACGGCCCTCCAGTTGTTCAGGAACTACAATTCCCATCATGCCTAGTCATGTCTGTGAATGTCAGTGTGTTACAATGTCTCGTGGGATGTGTAGTTCTACAACAGCTGGAGGGCTGTAGTTTGAGGATCCCTGGTATACTCTGTCGCTGTTCTGTGAAAACAGCCAAATCGTGGAACTCTCCATTATAGCTGCTGGAGAGTCACCGGAAGTGATGTGGTTGGAGATTTTGGCGAGTTGGAGTTTTCGTCAGAACACAGGCTCTGTGAAATGTGTGAAAAGCAGTACCTACTCACAGGGCATAATACATTTGTGGATCTTCACAAAAAAGTATACAAACTTCAAGATTGTTCAGATTAATGTAAGTTGTCTAGAAATAATTAAAAAACAATGTGGAAATGAATATATAATTTTAAAGTTTGACCATAGATATGCTTTTTTTTTTTTTTTTTTTTTATGTGGGTAGAGTAGTACAATTTATCTAGGTTGAATTTGAAACATTTTCATGTATCCCAAACATGGCCCTCTTCTTTTCTTGTAATCTATATTTACTCTGTTCTCACAAAGTTTCACTGCTATACTTGGCCTATTGTTTGTGACTTTCTAGGCGGCAGAGACACGGCAGGACTGGGTGGAATGGGTGGTCCATATCGGCTGGATGCAGGACACACAGTCCACCAGGTGTCACAGGCTGAGAAAGATGCTGTACCTGAAGAAGTTAAAAGAGCTGCTAGAGAAATGGCAGAGAAGGCCTTTAAACAGAGGTAGGTGTGGCTTTTGAAAGTAAGAATGTAAGTGTATATATATCTAAATATATTGGTACTTTCACCATATTACTTTATTAAAATTTAAAAAAACATAGCTTACATAGTGTCCACATTTCTCCAATATCTAAATATGGGTTCTGTGTGGAAGCATCTTACCGGGTATGTATGGCCTTGATGCAATTTCAGCATTTTAAACATACATCATCAGTAACATTCTTGGCACATTTGGAAGGCCTCCGCTCACATTGCGATCACCAGATGGCAAGTAGTCCCCAGATTTGCTTCATAAGAGATGAATACTCTGTAGAGGGGGATGATAGAGTTGTGTTTCCTACAGGCTGGGAATGCATTTCTCCATTCCTCCCCATCCAAATCACATACAATCACAGTATATCCCTTCCTCGCCACCTCACCCCACCACTAACAGTAAATTATTTCCCAGCCACGTCACCCCACCCCACAGTATTCCGCCTGGCCACCTGATGCCCTGTTAACAGCGCATTTCTACACAGTCACCTTACTTTCTCCCCTCACTAACAGTGCATCCTCCCCTGGCCACATTAGTCCCTGCTTAACAGTAAATCCCCAGCCACCTCACCACAACTTACAGACTTCCTTCTGGCCACCTCATGCCCCGCAAACAGCGTAACCCTCCCTATCCCAAGGAGGAGATCACAGGAGATTCCTCCCTGCCACCTTACCGCAACCACCTCACCTATTGCTCAAAACACATATTTTCCCAGCCACCTCAACCCAGCTCAGAGTGCATACCTTTCCAGCCACCTCACTAGATGTTCATTCCTCCACAGCTATCTTGCCTAGTGCACAACCATCATGGCTGCCTCAAACCCTGCTGCTAATGATCCCCCTCCACCAGCACACTACTCTGCTCTGACATAAAACTCCACCATGCAAGTATCCATTTTTCTGCCTCGTGTCCACCGGCACACTACTCTACTCTGACAATAATCTCCACCATACAAGTGTCCACTATTCTGCTTCTCATCCCCTACCACCAGCACACTCCATTCCACTCTGACAATCAGCTCCAATCCACAAGTGCCCACTCTTCTGCCTCTGATACCCTGCCACCAGCACACTCCACTCTGACAATCAGCTGCACCCCACGAGTGTCCACTTGGCTGCTAACAAGCACACTACTCTGACAATCGACTCCATGGACGCCAAAAGTGTCAACTCCTGATACTCCACCACCTGAACTATACACTCCTCTCTGACAAACAGATTATCAGTCAATTGAGACATTAACCTACTAAGGGCCATATTCTCTAAGAATTTACGCCGGCGTATCAGAGATACACCGACGTAAGTCCGATTCTAAGGCCGTCCTATGTTTAAGTGTATTCTCAAACTGAGATACACTTAAACATGCCTAAGATACGACGGCCTGCGCCGTTGTATCTTAGGCTGCAATATCTACGCTGACCGCTAGGTGGCGTTTCCTTTGCGGTCAGCGTAGAATATGCAAATGACTAGTCACGCCGATTCTCTAACGTACGCTTGCCCGTCGTAGTGATTTTACGTTGTTTCCGTAAGCGATACGCGGCGTAAAGATAAAGATGCCCCCTAGGTGGCGTACTCAATGTTAAGTATGGCCGTCGTTCCCGCGTCAAAATTTGAAAATTTCACATCGTTTGCGTAAGTCGTCCGTGAATGGCGATGGACGCCATTTACGTTACCGTCAAAACAAATGACGTCCGTGAGACGTCATTTAGCGCAATGCACGTCGGGTAATTTACCCGACGAAGCATGCGCATTACGATCGGCGCGGGAGCATGCCTAATTTAAATGATCCACGCCCCCTACCAGGATCATTTGAATTAGGAGTGCTTGCGCGGGTGGACTTTACGCTACGCCGCCGCAAGTTTACAGGTAAGTGGTTTGGGAATCAGGCACTTGCCAGTTAAACTTGCGGCGGAGTAACGTAAAGGACATACGTTACGCCGCCGGAGATCTCTAAGAATATGGCCCTAAGTTTTTAAAATCATGTCAGTATCTTACACAGTGGTAAACATCACAGTGGTAAACAGTTCCAGGAAGTCCATATTCTAGTAGCAGCAATTAGATATAAAGTATGAGTTGAAAAGAAGGATACAAGTGTTGGTAATATGTGTAGCTTTCTATTGTAGTAACTTGTTATTTAAAGGAGTTTTGGGTGGAATGAGATAGGGTTTAATCGCTCATCGGGTCTTTACTGCTGCCTGTGACCTGACAATTTTTTTCTATACCTAAGATGTCTGGCTTACTGCCATGAGCCAGACATCTTAGCTACCCCTTGGAAGTGAATTCTACTAATTTGCCTGGGATCCAAGCTACACTCTGTATCCCATGTAATTCTGTGGTTCTTTTACTAAATTACACAGTTGCAGTAGGTTTTCACACATGTTCAGGGACTAATGTCTTTATATAAGGGCTACATATTAAGTCCTGTAGAAGATATGCTACATAAAAAAGCAATCTGCTGACATGTATAACTTTAAATTTTGTGGTGCAGCACTAAACAATATTAGGCTTCTTCTGTCACTCAGAAAAATATATAGTCAACCATACTTAAAATCGGATGCTATCATGACCTTGGAATGTTTAGTGTGTGTGATGTGAACTATTTCACTGTTGAGGATGGATTTCCATAGAATTGAAGTCCCTTACTAGAAAGGCCATTGGAGGCCAGGGCTAGTTTCTGTCAGTGGGTATGGCACCAGCTAACCTTCACTGTGTGCCTTGATAGTAGTGCTGCTGACTTTTCCTCAATTAGTCAAATTAGCTAGAATGAACTAGTTTCCAGTTGAAATTTGAGCCAACATGAGTTTTATATTTATTGGTTTGGTGTCTTATTATTGCATGCTCAGTAATATTATTATATATTTTCTTTTTTAGATTGAAGGAAATTCAGATGAGTGAATATGATGCTTCAACATATGAGCGTTTCTCAGGGGCGGTACGCAGACAAGTACAGTCTCTTCGAGTCATTTTGGATAGTTTGCAGGTAAACTACTTTAACTGAGTTAAATAATGTTACATTTTGGATAGTCGTAGTTGGATGTAATTTTGGGTAGTTTGCAGGTAAACTACTTTAACTGAGTTTAATAATGTAGAGAAAATGTAGGTATACTGTATATTACTAAAACAACATGTTTCTAAATAGTTAAAACATTAAACATATTAATGCATACAGTTGCTGCAAAATGGCTGCGAACCCTTTGAAATGACCTAGGCCTCTGCATGATTGGTTTCTAAATACGATATGACATTTTTGTCATAGTAATTATTACAGTAGTGTGGTAATAAGGGCAATATTTTTTTTAGCATATCACATCGCTAAATTAATTAATTATTACATTAGCCCTGCAGCTCAGGGATCTGAGATTAAATCCCATCTACATGGAATTTGTATATTTTTCCCTTGTTTGTTAGGGTTCTCCCTGGGAGCTCCTCCCTCTTCTGACAATTCAAAAACAAGGGGCGTTCAAGTCAAACCAGGACTTTTAATTTAACCTGTATAAAAAGGGATGCTAGCTTTGCAGTACTACATGCAAGTGGCAAGTTTGTCCTATTACGGATAGGCGTTGCACATGTCGCGGGCCAGTCCGGAGACCGTTAAGATGGCAGACAACAGTGTTAGTGCGTGCATGGAACGGTGTGTGGTGATGGTGTTTCTTGTGAACAAAGGCATAAAATCTGCAGATATCTACAGGACACTTCAAGCACAGTAGGGTGACAAGACAGTCAGCTGCAGTAAAACATTTGAATGGTGTAAACGTTTCAAACATGGCCGTATGTTTGTCCGTGACGATCCCAGCCGTGGTGTTTCCCAGTGCACAACAATCATTCCTGTAAACATTCAGAGCTTGGAATGCCTGATCCTGGATAATTGATGCATAACCTGTTGTGAAATTGCACAAGAGACAAATCTTTCTGTTATGTACTGAAGTGAAGCAGGCTGTCCTAGGATGGTTCAATCATACTGACAAATATTTCTATGCTGAAGCTTTCCAGGCATTAGTTAATCGCTGAGTGTATAAATGTAGCAGGGGAGTATGTTGAAAAATAAATGCAGTTTTCACTCCTTGAAATTTGTTCTTTTTATTTGAAGATTGAACTAGATTATGGGAGCCGTTTATTCAAACAGTCAGGTACTTTCAAACTGTTCACCAAATAAAATAATAAACTTTGACATAACTATAATTAAATCTGACATGTACATAGTTTATTTGAAAAGCAATAGTTTTTTAAGTTTAAATTAAACTGTCTACAGAAACATTTAACTTGCATAATTATACTTTATTGTTTATTCATACTTCAAACATTCCAGAATACAATAAATTGGGGTGTAAAAATATTCAAATATTAATTTTGTAATCGGAGATCTATTTTTATTGTTCTCTTTAGAAAACAGTATATTATTTCTAGTTGCAGATGTCTTTACCATGTGTCAATTCTCCTCCTTTTTCAGTTAAAAAATGTAGGTCTTATATACTAACGACACCAAATAAATCACCATTCTTGCTGATCACAGTTATCAATTAAATTCTCTCTTTCATATCTCTACTCTAGTATGGAGTAAAGAAAAGGAGAAGTTGACAGGTTGCCAGTAGTAACAAGAACAGCTCTTTATTTCAGCAATGTTTACTGATAAATCTTTTATGAGGTCTAACATTAAACAACAGTGTCATAACAGCAACAGTCACAGCCTAGCCTGCAGTTCTCTATTGGTGAAATTCTTACATCCTTGCTGCAGTGGTTTTGCTAGATCTGGGATTCCATGCCCATGTGCTGCTGGCTTCTGTGTTTACCTATGGGCATTGCCTGCTCTACTGTGGATTTATATCCCTTTCCCTTCTATCACTTCCAGCCCAACTCCCAGTTTGCTTCCCTATATATAGACATGCTCAGTGCAGCCGGGGTGGCCTGAGCAATTTACTAGTTTCTCTGTGCTCCTAGCTTGCCTTGTATTACTTGTATTCTGTTTCTAAATACCTGTGTACCAACCCCGGCTGCGTGTCCTGTTTTTGCTTGTCTGCCCATCGCCCTGACTCCAACTCATTACCTGGACTCTCTTCTGACTCCTGCCATCTGTACTTGGCACATGATAGTGGTCTCTGCGTTATCAGCCGAGCCTACCTGAGGGCCGATCTGGTTCCAGTTTGCTGCAACTTCAACCCTTCCATCAGGGGCCTTGCTGAAGAAGCAGGCTGGAGCTTAGACTCTGCCCCCTGGGGAAGCCTGAGTTGGCTTTCTACAAGGGCTCACTGCCATACCTGACAAACCGCATGTTATTTTTCTAGAAAACCAGAGGCTCCTATATAAAGAGAGGCTTTGTTCTAAAGTAAGAAGCATTTTAAATATTTTCAATGTGTATATAGAACTTGTAGACATTGTAACCTTTGAAACAATAAAGCTATTGGCTGTCACTTTTATCTGACATTTTTGTCAAGAGATTTATTTAAATATTGCTCAGCCAGGAATTATATTTTAATATAATATATGTTTGTATATATGTGTGTGTGTGTGTATGTATGTGTGTATATATATATATATATATATATATATATATATATATATATATATATATATATATATATATATATAAAAACATCATTACATATGTGTGCAGATCAACCCTTACATCAGGGTCTCCAGAGAGCCTCCCCCTTACATCAGGGTCCCCAGAGGGCCTCCCCCTTACATCTGGGTCCCCAGAGAGCCCCCCTTACATCAGAGTCCTCTGAGAAACCCCACTTACATCAGGGTCCCCAGAGAACCCCCTGTATGCAGCAATTATACAAAAAAAAACTGCTCAGCTGGGTGGCCAGGGGAAGCAACAGGACTGTTTAACCCCTCAAGCTCAAGTGCTTACCGCTTGTGGTGATTCAGACCAGATTGGGCTCTGGGAACTGGGCTCCATCTGCTCAGCTGGTGGCTGGGGAGGAATATGACTAATTGATGTTATCAGGCACAAGTTCTTAACTATATTCAGCAGTTTCGACAATTGAATCATTGTCCCGACATCCACTTCTATACCAATCTGCCGGGCAATGTATTTGTTGGGAACCGCAGCACAGGGATTACTCCGCCTGTGCCCAAAAATCATCAAATAGTCCCGGCGGAGTAATCCTTGTGCTGTGGTTCCCGACAATTACATTGCCCGGTAGATTGGTATAGAAGTGGACATCGGGACAATGATTAAATTGTCAGAACTGCTGAATATACGGTAGATAAGTGCCTGATAACATTAACTAGTCCTGTTCCTCCCCCAGCCACCAGCTGAGCAGATGGAGCCCAGAGCCAACCCTAGGTAAAAGACTTGATGGCTATGGGCCCCAGATTTGGGGCTATAGCCCCAGTAGCCACCTCCTAGCGATGCCACTGCTGATGGTTCTGTGATATGGTCATTTATGGATATGAGGATTTGTAGCCACCTTTCCTGGAAGGCCACGGAGAAGAATGTGTTAATTTAGGAGCCCAGTTACGCCTTTTTTCTAAGTAGCATGCAGCAGAGCATGACTAGAAGATAATGCTTCAGAGTTTCTTTGGCTCTTCCACCTTCCATTTTAAAAGCTGCACAAAGCGTATCTGCTTTGCTTATCAGTATTATGTTACTGCTCCTGGAATACCATTGTCAACAGTTCTTGATCTCCAGAGATAATCCCAGCTTTAGAACATTTGCCTGTTGAACATTTTCTCCCTGGAAATCCCCCAGGTTTACAGTCCTGAATAACTGTATTTTGAAAATTCATCTTTTCTGCATATGAAAGTTATTTTTATATTTATTAAAGACCAACAAGTTTGGCTGGGCAGACCAAACGGCTACTTGTGTACAACTCAATTTCCCAAAAAGTTGGGACACAGTGTAAAATAGACATAAACACAGAATGCAATGATTTGCAAATCTCATAAACCCATATTTTATTCACAATAGGAAATAGAAAACATATCAAATGTTTAAACTGAGAAAATATACCATTTCAAGAAAAAATAGGGTAGTTTTGAAATTAATAGTAGCAACATGTCTCAATAAAGTTAGGATAAGGCAACAAAAAGCTAGCAAAGTAAGTGATGCTAACAGGGAAGAACATTTTGAAAATAATTAGGTTAATTGGCAACAGGTCAGTGACATGATTGAGTATACAAAGGGCATCTTATAGAGTCTAGAAAACTGTTCTCTGGTCAGACAAATCAAAATTGTCTTACTCTTTTTGCAACCATTGGTGCAGCGTCTGCCTGACTAAAGAGGAGAGAGACCTTCTGGCTTGATATTAATTTTTGGAATTGGGGTTGTATTTTGAAAGTGTTGGTTGGGATATTTCTCTGCAGTAGTTTGTGTTTTTGCTACTTCCCACAGTGCCATAACAATTCTCCCGTTAATTGAATCCATCAGATGAGCATGACACCCTAATGGCATAGAGGCATAGAGAGGTGGGGGAAGTGGGTTTTACTGGTGGAGATGCAGTGTATCTTTCCTTTGGAGTGTCCAAAGGTTGTAAGAGATGGATGTATTTTGCTTGCAGGACTACTGTTTAGAAGTAAATCTTTTTATTTATTTATTCCAAGTGCTTATATAGTGCTGTCAATTTACGCATCACTTTACATATACATTGTACATTCCCATCAGTCCCTGCCCTCAATGAGCTTACAATCTAAGGTCCCTAACGCACAGTCATACATACACATACTAAAGACAATTTAGACAAGATCCAAGTAACCTGCCAGCATGTCTTTGGAGTGTGGGAGGAAACCGGAGTACCCGGAAGAATCCCATGCATTCACAGGAAGAACATGCAAACTCCAGGCAGGTAGTGTCAGGATCTTTTATTGGAAATCATCACTTACACTGCAAAAATATTTACAATATACAATTTGCTGCACAGACTCTGTTAGATGATATTGTGAAAATGTGACATTCACCAATGTGGCAGTAAAATCTTCACAGGAACTTATTTGAAAAGGTTATCAACTTTTTCTTAAGCTTTGTACAAATGACAAAACAATACAGAGATGGCTAGATAATTAGCTGGAAAGGTAGCATGTGGGTGATCAGCAAATTGATGCTGGAAGGTTGGTGAAAGCAATGAAAACTGCAATGTAATGTTTCTAAATGTAAAATATTGCAGGGCAGTTGGAAAAGCAAATGGAATTCTAGGATGCATCACCAGAGGGGTCACTAGCAGGAGGAAGGTGATCCTTATTCCCCTTTATACTGTAGATCTTTAGTGAGATCTCATTTAGAATGATGTTTAGTTGTGGAGACTTAAATAGAACGATTGTAGAAATGGGTAACAAAAATGGTGAAAGGTCTGAGTGTTAAAACATATCAGGAGAGATTTCCGAAACTTCATATTGTAAGATTGGGGTTATTAGACTCCATCAATAGATGCGTTTTCCAGTGAGTACGCCAATCCAAAACTGAGTTTTTAAGGGCCTGGTAGCCCACTTTTATTTAAAAGCACGAAAGTTCACAAATACAATAGCAGCCCTCGCAGGGGGTTCCACCATTCCTGTATCTTGCCAAATCAACAGTTTAGCCTCCTGGCTTTCACCCTTGCTATCCGGCTGTTTCAGGCCTTTAGCCTAGGCCCCAGTTCTATTGCTCAGAACACACAGTTTCCCAGAGTTAAGAACAAACCTAGCTTTCTCCCATTAAGGACATCTGCCTCCTGCAGACATCCATGCACTAGCTGTCTCCAAACAGCATCTCTGACTCCACTCAGAGGGATTTGGGAATCCACCTGATTCCCGGGACAGACTTCCTGTCTGTGGGTGGGGCCCTGAGCTATAGTCAGGTCACAACGAAATAGCTGAACACACAGCTGTGCAATTAGTGTGTCTTTCTCTCCAACATATGGCGTAAACCAGCAATCTTTCCCATAGCACAGAGTCCCACCCTCACAATATGTACATACAGTCTGGCGGAAGGAAGGGAAGGGAAGGGGGAGGCATGACCTTCCAATACATCAAGGGGGTGAATAAGGTTCAAAAGTGGCAGTATTTTCAATATGAAACCAAGATCAAGAACACAGGGACATGACCTCAAACTAACTTGGAGGAAAGCTCAAAAAGATTCTTAGACAGTATTATTTTACTGAAAGGGTAGTTGATGCTTGGAATAGACTTCCAGCAAAGGTAGTGAGTCAGTCAACAGTAAGGCCCCATACACACGGGAGGATTTATCCGCGGATACGGTCCAGCGGACCGTTTCCGCGGATAAATCCTCTCAGGGATTTCAGCAGATTTTAATGCGATGGAGTGTACTCACCATCGCATTGAAATCTGCGCCGAAATCCTCTGGCGATGACGTGTCGCGCCGTCGCCGCGATTATGACGCGGCGACGTGCGCGACGCTGTCATATAAGGAATTCCACGCATGCGTCGAATCATTACGACGCATGCGGGGGATCCCTTCGGACGGATGGATCCGGTGAGTCTATACAGACCAGCGGATCCATCCGTTGGGATGGATTCCAGCAGATGGATTTGCTTGGCATGTCAGCAAATATTCGATCTGCTGGAATCCATCCCAGGGGAGAAATATCCGGGGAAACAGATCCGCTGGAGTGTACACACCATAGGATCTATCCGCTAAAACCCATTTGCTGGGATTTTTCAGCGGATGGATTCTATGGTGTGTACGGGGCCTAAGTGGTGTCAAACATGCACGGGACAAACATAGATCTATGTCTATGTTCTATCTATAGCTCAGACGGAAAATAAATACAAATCATGAATAAAAAAAACTCGATGGACCACTTCCACTGCTGTCACTTTTCTATATTTTTATGATATGTGTAAATGTACTGTCAAGAATAACTTCATCTAAAATTGAAAACACTATGTTGAGTGAAGGTTTAAAGAAAATATGTACCCCAGTATTTATGTATTATGTGTTATTATTTTGAAGAGAATGGGGGAGAGGTACAATCTCTTATCAGATTTTTATCACCAGGAGTGGTCATTACCAGGACAGAAAGGCACAGACAGCAATAACAAAATATGTCAGTTCTCACCCTTTTATGCTCTATTAAATGTGTGTTTTTGTCTGTGTCCCAATTGAGGGACTTTCCATCACTTCCTGTCCTTTCAGAAAGTGAGACAAAATCTTGCCAATCAACCATAAACAATATCCTTAGCATATCTGCATTGGACGCCAATGTATGCTATGTATAATATATTCATACTCAGTCAGCAGTGAGGCCTTGTGGCTTGATTTGTCCATCACTAATTGTGTGTACAGCTATTCAGGATTGCAGTTTCCTTCATACAAAATGGTGGGAAAGTGGTCTACAGTAATTCCTTCAAGCAATTTAATGGGCTATTCATTCCAGCCATTTTATTTTCTTTAGCAATAAATAAGCTAAATGGAGTTGATCGGACTTGAATAAGTCTTTATATTTGCATGAGTTTAAGAATGAATTTCCACTTCCTTCTTAAGTTTCTTGTATTTTTAACATGCTTTAATGAGAACCTCCATTTACTTAGTAGGAGATCAATTTACAAGGCGATCTTGTCTCTTTTCATTACTCCTTAGTGCCATAGTTCAAAGGGCTTCAGCACCTCTTTGTAAGTGGGGCACATGAGCAGCTCATATCCAGTGTAGCATGATGTCACTTCCAAGACATGCTTTTCAAGTAATAATTTGTTCAACTCAGAGCCAGCGAGCAGCACGAAGATGCTAACTGCAGCAAGATTGTATCATGTCTGTGAAAAGGCAACCAGCCAGCTCTCCATGAATGCAGCTCTCATTCTGTGGAGGCTAGAACACCAGCTGATAAGCAAGAAACCAAACAAAGAGCCTGTACCTTCTATAGGAAGTACATGTATTCATTCATTTGTAAAGCTCTTCGGAAATTTAGCAAGGCATTGTGAAATGTAAACTCAAATAAGGGGCACAAAGTTTACCAGCGAGAAACATTAAAATAAATATTATCGGTTCCGATTTTTACACAGATATCTGAGCCAGATTGACTGACAATACTGAAATTGGTCAAACAGCAAAACTGTTTACTGATCTTTGTGGAAGTTTTTTCATTCTACTGAATAGAGAATTTTCCCAGTATTACAGAATACTTTACACTGAATACTGTAAGCAAAATGCAATCAGGACTTGATCATGTTACTGTATCACTCTTTATCTAACATTTCCATATATGTGGGGAAATACGTAATGGCCTAACTATATGTCTTAAACTAATTAGAAAAGGGAATTTAGAATGATTGCCTTCATTTCGTATACTGTATTGGTTAAAACCAAAGTAGGATCGTTTTTTGTGAGCTCTGATGCCGCATACACAAACGAGCGGAAATTCAGACAAGAAAACCGTGGATTTCCGACAGAATTTTGGCTCAAACTTGTGTTGCATACACACGGTCACACCAAATTCCGATCGTCAAGAACGCAGTGACGTACAACACTACTACGAGCCGAGAAAAATTATGTTCAATGATTCCGAGCATGCGTCGAATTGATTCAGCGCATGCATGGTTTTTGGTGCATCGGAATTGCATACAGACGATTGTAATTTCCGACAAGAACTTTTCCTGTCGGAAAATTTGAGAACCAGCGCTCAAATTTTTCTTGTCGGAAAAAGTCAGATGGAGCCTACACACGGTTGGAAGACAAGCAAACAAGGGTGAGATCAGTAGGTTCAGCTCTGGGTTTGCCCTGACCGCTATATATCGCATGCACCGCTGCTAGTCTTATGCTTCTGAAAAAGGATTTTGTTTGAAGTGTCTTGTTTTTCTTGGAAGGATGTGAGTGCAATATTTGGAGATTTTGTGTGTGTCGTTTTAATAAATGGTTTTACAGTACTTCACTATTGCAAGCTCTTACATGTGGAGAACATTGGTTTACTGAACACTGTTGGAATTTCCTAGGAGACCTTGGAGGGTTTTACTAAACTTTAATGCCGAGCATGAGAATGCAAGGCATATTCTTGTGGTGAGTGCAAATCCTTAAGGGGGCGGAGTCACAGAAACACAAGTGGCGTGGTGGAATTATATCAAGTTGTTTTGAGAAGATTGCATGTTTGTTTAAGTTTTAAACACTTGGAAAAACACTACAATTTATGGACTTGATTTTTTTGATTCTTTCCACACTTTTGGTGTGGGTTTTGGATGACCACTTATGAACACTTGTTTAGAGATAATATATAATTTGCAGTATATGTTTTCTACATTTTCTTTTTATTTTCATGTTTAATAATTTTTTGACACTTTTTCACGTGGTGATTTAGTTTATATTATTTACATGTTTTAGATATTTTTAAATGAACACAGCGCTACAAATTTTTCATGAAAATGTTTGCATGTATATTATACCTTTCAAGTAGCAGCTTTAGGCATATATATATTTTGAGTATATATATTTGCATTTATTTTTCCTGTGCGCAGTGGTGGTTTGAGAAGGTAAAGGGGCGCGTATACTATCTTTAACCAGAGTTTCATTGTTTTTACAATGCTGATGTTATAAAAATGAAATTGCTTGCTAGTTGTCCTTTAACAACAACTCTATGACTAATTTACCCACCTAAATAAGTATTGCTTTGTTTTAATTTGGTACACTGTTGCTTAAAAGGTGAAATTTTTGCTCAAAGAGTTTTATTGAAATGCAGGTGTGTAAAATGAATAGAAAAAATATTTTAATGTAGTTGTTTTTTAAACACAATTTGTAAAAACTATACCAGTGTTAGGTTTTGCAGGCACACCCAGAATTAGTGGGGCTCATGTCATGTGATATGTGAAGTCAGAAATCTCTCCGCTCCTCAAGTTTGGTTGCAGCACACATTTCTGTGGACCTTGACTCACATGACTTTTGTGAAAAAGTAAACCAGGTAGACATTTTTCTCAATGCAGTCTTAATCTGCTTACACTTGGTCTGTTGAGAATACACTTCACCATGCAAAATGCTATACACTAATCAGACAAAACTTTTTGACTACCAACCTAATATTGTGTTAGGTCCCTTTTAGATGCTAAAACAGACCTGTCCCGTCGAGGCACAGACACCACTAGACCCCTGAAGGTATGCTGTGGTATATGACACCAAGCCATCAGTAGCAGATCCTTTAAGTCCTGTAAGTTGCGAGGTGAGGCCTCCATGGATCAGAGGAGTTTTTTCAAGCACATCCCACACATGCTTGATGGGATTGAGATATGGATAATTTGGAGGTCAACACTTCAAACTTGTGTTCCTCAAACCATTCTTGAATTCATCAGACCAGACCACCTTTTTCCATTGCTCCGTGGTCCAGTTCTGATGCTCACGTACCCATTGTACACAAAAACATGCGCTGCATTCACAGTGCTATTCATTGTTAATGGCACCCCAAACACAACAAGCAGACATGTATAATAACACGCGGTTTAAATCATGCAAGGCTCAATGTCAAAAAATATGCATAAGCTTTTTTGACGCACATAGGGCAACTCAGTCAAATAAATAGGCTGTCCTATGCATGTAGTGCAGAAACTTGCACCAAAAAAAGGCGCTCAAAAACATGGGTTCACATGGCCTTCGGATGTTAATACACCCTAAAAAGGTCTGTCCACAAACAGATAGATCTTAACAATGCAGTCCCTAACAGGAATAAGAGCACAGTGGGTGACTTGCCCATGATGTTTTATCAGTTAATGATATATCACTTTTTGATAGACTAACCCTTTGCATTAAAATTTATTTCACAGTTGTTTTAGTACAAGGTCTATTTTAAGAAAGATTTGTTATGTATTTATCTGTTTTAAACCTTATCATTCATTATACCATTATATTGTGTAGGCAAGAAGACAGTTTATGTTGCTAGTCAGTAGCCATTTAAAAAACTGTTGAGTTTAAAATTTTCCTGTGCAGGAACGCCAACTCCCTTGCATGTGATCAGCGTATGACCACTTGTATAACCTCACACCCAAGATAAACATCTTTATCTTTCAGATTTCGATTTTTGTTAAAAATCCAAAATAGAAATTTGACAGATTTCCTTTTATTCTGAGTACTAGTAGCAACTTACTGTTTTCTAGAACATTATATCATTATGTTATTTTATTGTATTGTTTTTCCTAAATAACTTGATATGCTTTTTCTGTTTTATTTTTTATATTCTATTTATCTTACCTTTTATCATAGTTATACATAATTTCTTGATTTTGTATTTGTTTTAAAGGCAAAGGGCAAGGAAAGACAGTGGCTAAAACACCAAGCAATTGGGGAGCTGGATGATACCAAAATCATTGATGGACTGACGGGAGAGAAAGCTATTTACAAAAGGCGCGGAGAGCTTGAGCCAGAAGTAGGTAGCCTGCCAATGTATGTTTCACCAATGTTATTTTTTGGGACCAAAATTTGGAGGCATGTCTGACTTTCCAGGCTCCAGGAATATATTACTAGGCATGTTGGGCAAACTATAGATGAAGATCAGTAATGAAAATGAGGAAACTATAATGTTGTTTTCCTTTGTTCATGTATTGTACTAATTTGCAATCTATTAAAACATCACCATTTCAAATTTTTAGACCAGCAATGGTCAACTTAAAAATAATAGGGGGCCTCAAGTGCAGCCCCTGATGCATCCCAGGAACTGCACAGTCGTGGTGCAGTGAGGTACCTTGCATCGAATTAGGCAGCCTATTCAAAAATGAATGAGCTGTAATGCCTGAAAACTTTGGTTTTTCTGCATCTTTGTAATATACTGCAGTGTACTGCACACTGAAGAAAAAGCTGAAGCCATTGGTGTCAGTGACCACGATAAAAACCCACATCATTGGTGGCAGTGATATTACTCCTCAACCTTGGTGCTCAATAGCCATGCTATTTAAGCCCCTGTCCACCACTAATGGTTTGTGGGAGAGTTTTCTTAATAGACACAACCCTTCCCTACCACCCCCACTACTGTCTTAATGCAGGTCAATAAAGTGTTTTTTGTTTCGTTTTTTTTTATTTGTATTTTGAGTGCAAGAGGCATATTGCAAAGATGAACATGAAACAATGAACTTGCAATCACTGGTACATGCATAATGAAGCTTCAAAATGGGCATTCAAAGGTGATGATAAACTGTAATATCAGTCTTCAGCAAGATACAATAGAGTCAGATGAATGTTATAAAATACCATCCTTAGCAACAAGCCCTAATTACAGTTTTTCTCAGTATTTTTCCTGATATCTAGAACTTAACAGAGGGGGGATCTATAAAAAAAAGGGGAAGGAAATAAAGAGGTTAAAAGGTACCTGGTATGTATCTTATAGGCTGATTCAAGAGTTGTAACATTACAAGTTGCAATAGCAGAACACGTATCTTGTCAGTCTTTTTCAGATTTTTGGGCCCTCAAGTCCTCTTACCTGGTCTGGTTACATAAGTATGTGTGAACAGGAAGGGTGGACGGTTGAGTTGGGAATAAACTAACACAATTTGTTTGGGTGCCAGGGGGTGTAGCACCAGATGTGTTCAAAATTGGTCAGTGTAGTTAAGGGATCTTTGTTTTGGAGGAATGATGTAATCCAATACCCAAGTTGGCCATACCAAAATTGTTGTGAAGGGAGAGCTTTAAATCTGCTTTGGAGGGTCGCCCAGCATAAGACAAACCCCTTCTCCATTAAGAAAGCACACCATGGTAAATGTATGTGAAGTCCACTAAGAAAAGGAAGTTGGGGATTCGAGTCCCAGTAAAAAAAAGGGGGGGGGGATTTCCTGTAATGGGGAGTAAGGGAAGTTGTGGAAAAAGCATTTTGCTGAAAAATTTTGTAGAATTCCAGATATTCACGGTGTGTTTTAGTGGGGAGCTAAAGTAGAGGAGACAAGAATCAGGAGGGATCCAGGGGAGGGATTTTCTATTTATAGGAGTAATGTTTAATTGTTTCCAGTTCCACGTACTAGGGGGCATCACAACCCACATATAAAAACTACTAGCAGTGTGATTTTGGCAGCTTGATAATATTTCACAAGATTGGGAACACCAAGGCCCCTTTGTTCCAAATAAAAAACATTATATGATTTTGGAGAGATTTGTTTGGTAAAAGAGGACACTGGAATCAATGGAGTGTGGAATAGATATAATAATTTGGCCCTGCTGGTGGTCAGTGGCAGTGTTTTTATGCCCCCCACTGTTGGTGAGTGGAAGTGTTTTTTTAGGCCTCCCTTTCCCCCAGTAGTGGTCAGTGGCAGAGATTTTTTAGGCTTTCTCTCCCCCCCCCCCCACACCATAGTGGTCAGTGGCAGTGTTTTATCCCCCACTGGTAGTGAGTGGCATTGTCCTTTAAGCCCCACCCACTGGCTGGCGGTTTGTGGTAATGTTTTTTTAGCCCCCCCTCCCACTGGTGCATAGCATTTCAGTGCCCAGGACCCTGCTGCATCTCTTGGTGGCGGATTTATCCAAGGACATGGCAGGCCACACACAGGAAGCTGGGGGGCCACATGCGGTCTGCAAATTGGGCACCAGGTATTTAATGATTGTATACTTTGATTGCAATCTGGCATTGTTGTTCCAAGCAATCATCTGTACCTTTGTTCTTAATCTAGCAATTGTTTTATGGAAATAGCTGTCCTGCTAGTTTGCCCCCTTTAAATAATGGTATACTGCTTGTCGGCACTGCCTTGAATTTAAAATGTGAAAATGTAGGCCAATGTGGACACTACTTCTAACACTTCCCTCTCTCACATCAACACATTGGAACATAAAAGGAAGATTGAACAAAATCATGTGGCAGGAGACCCACTCAGAACTTTATCAGAAGTTTATCGCAAGGTATGACCTTACCACAGCCATATTGTTGTTTTAAATAAAAACAACTGCACAATTTGTAAAGCCATGTTCTTTACAAGTGTGCATTGCTCCCTGTTGGCTTCAATAGTCTGAAGCTGGCAGAGCCCAATATAAAAAAAAATTAGAGGAAGAAAGTAAAATGCCCAGAGGAGAGCCCAGTAATGTGATCTGACAAAGTCACATAACAGGTTCTCCTCCAGTCACAGAATACAACATAGAGAACTTTGTGAAGTACCACAGGCCCAGTACCACAACCTGCAACTTAATTTTCACTCTCCGTTATATAAAAGCAACCCATAGATTACACACAGTGAAAAAAGTTTTTTTCACATCCCCAATCATATTGAAACAAACCTACAGTGTACAATGGAAGAAGGCTGCTATGATCATATAAATCTGTAGTATTTAGTAGTAGATGAAAAACTTTAAGTTTTTTTTTTTTTTCATATGCTCTGTCTCCTTTAACAGGTTGGAAGTCCTCAGCAGAAGCCAAAAAGGCTTCGTCTTCTAGTAGATGTGTCTGGCAGCATGTATCGATTTAATGGGGTGGATGGAAGGCTGGAGCGCTCCATGGAAGCCACGTGCATGCTAATGGAAGCATTTGAAAATTATGAGCATAAGTTCAAGGTAATTACAAAGAGAAATAACAGAGTCATGATTATCCACCATACTCATCTTGGAAAATCTGATGTTTTCAAGGAGCATTATTCATAAACAGGAATGTGATTCAGTTTGTCTGTCGTTAGGATACAAAAAAAGAAAAAACACAGCCTATAATCTATGGTTATACATGATATTTTCTTTAACTCCTTTGTCTGAAGAGGGTTTGGCAGGAGAGACAAGGTCATTTTTATAAATGTGTAACTATATACTCTTAATATGTTTTTAAATAATAAAGCACATATTTTTTCAGGACAAAAAATTGTGCATTTCTTTTTCTTTTTCTTAAGCCCTGTACCCTGTACACACGGCCGGTAATCCCATCAGGAAAAAAACGTTGGTTTTCCTGACAGGATTCCTGGCAAGCTTGCCTTGCAAAGCCGTGCATACAGTCGGCCACTCAAAAGAACCGCCGTTCTTTTGAATGGCAAGAACGCGGTGACGTCATTGACTTTGACGGGTGGGCGCTCGTCACATTCGATGCCGTCGCCACCATCTTGCTACACCCCACACTAACCTTGTATGCTACCGCGCAACGGGTAAGCAGGTTCTCTATTTTTCCCGGGCAGTTTTCCTGTCGGGGAAAACTGCTAGGGTGCATACACACGGCCGGGATTCCCGACCAAATGTTCTCCAGTTTTCCTGAAGTTACTGAAACACAGTAAGAATCAATGACTTACGAGGGCTCTCACCAGCACCTTCGCATTTTGGAAAAAAAAGATGTCTGTCACATTGGCAGACAGTAGTTGTAATTTATTCATTCACACATTGCTAAGAATGAATGATGTGGCTGTGTGGGTGGAGCCTGCACAACCACGCTGTTTTTAAATTGTGACAGCAGGTGCAGGGAGTGGATCCCTCACCGGCTGTCACTGAGTGGGAGGATCGTTACTTGTCACACCTTAAATATGGGCCTAACTTGTAACATTATTATTTAAGGTGAACTTATCCTTCAGGTATGTATTTTTTACCCAAAAATGACCTTTTATTGCTCTCAGCCTTCTCCAAATTTCCAAACCCTTTTTTTTTTAGATGTTGTGATCTGACTTCCTAGTAGTGGGGGGCTATGTTGGTTCTACACGGTCCCACTTTATGTAGAAATATAAACACTCTTACTTACTCGCTCCTGCGATGATCTAGGAATTTTGAACTATATGATGTGTAGTGTGCATGACCACAAATAATGTGCACCTCTTGCTCCAAACAAATGGGGGGGGGGGGGGGAGGTTTGGTAGCTCGGGGAAGGACATTACAAGGAGGCTGAAAAACACAGTAGGAAATTATTGTATGAAAATTGATTACAGGGCCATTGAGTAGTACACATTGTAGATGTGTATGGATGATTTTGTTTGTATGGAGGATATCCTTTAGTGACACCTTAAGGTGGGTGAACACAGACATATGCAATGATATCAACCACAACAACTTTGAAGGGGTTATAAAAGCACAACGTTTTTATCTTCATGCAGTTTCTTGATTGGCTAAGACACAGTAGCAGCGCCATTGGCTCCCACTACTGACTATCAAAGTCAGCTAGCCAATCAGGAGAGAGAGAGGGGCTGGGGCTCTGTGTCTAAATGAATACACAGAGCTGTGACTCATCTCAGGTCCCCCCATAGCAAGCTGCATGCTGTGGGGGCAGTCAACAGGAGGGAGGGGCTAGTAGCACAGAAGAGAATCCAGGCGGCTTTGTTCAAAGCCACTGCAACAGAGGAGGTAAATATAACATGTTTGTTATTTTTATAGAAAAAAAAAACTAGAATGTACAAACACTTTAACAATCGGTGATATTTCTGAAGATACCGTGAGGCACCCATAACATTTCCCTAAAAGATCATTCTGGGGAGTGAAATTTTGTATTCTAGAACTTTGGAGAATAGCAAGCAGTAAGAATTAATGTCATTGACCATAACCACATTCTTTTTTTTTTATATCAATAATTTTTATTGAATATTTTCAATTTTACAAGAAAAGTAAAATACAGAAACAGTAAATAAACTGATATACACAGCATCAGATGTACATCTTTTCAATAAGTCATAGGTGTTTGGGCCATATAGACCAACATTCATCAAACTTTTTGCAGGTTAGTGAGTTGATAGCTATTAGTCGTTCAAACGTGTAGTTCCTATGAACTGCCTTTGTGACATCAGATATGTTTATGGCTTTGTTGCCTTTCCAGTTGCGTAGTATCATTGAGCGCGTTTCCAAGAGTATATGGGATATGACCGGTCTGAAGTCATGGTGGAATTTGTCTATGTTTAAATGGAGGAGTGCTAGCGCAGGGTCTGGTGTGGTGAGTATGCCCGTCAGTGAGGAGATTAGTCGGAAAACCTGGTTCCATAAACTTTTGATATTTGGGCATTGCCAAAACATGTGTAGTAAGTACCCTACTTGTCCACAGTTTCTCCAATAATTAGATGATGCCCCAGGGAAGTATGCCGCTATTCTAAATGGGGTATAATGCCATCTGTTTGCTACCTTAATCCCCAACTCCCAGTGTTTAGCTCCATGTAATGACCATAACCACATTCTGAGCGACAATTGTCCATATTGGATAAAGCATTTGAGTGCATTACTAATTGTTTACTTTGAAACAATTGTACCTGCTAATTCCAGGTCTTTCTGAAGCTGTCCACAAGTGGTCCTTGGCTCTTGGACAACTCTTCTGATAATTATTTTCACTTCTCTGTCAGAATTCTTGCGAGGAGCACCTGGTTGTGGTCGGTTTATGGTGAAATTATGTCCTTTCTGTTTCCAGATTATGGCCCCAACAGTGCTTACTGGAACATTTAGAGGTTTAGAAATCCTTTTGTAACCAATGCTATCAGTATGTTTTGCAACATTAAGGTTGCAAAGGTTATGAAATCGCTCTTTGCTTTTACCCATCGTGAGATGACATATTTTTATAGGCCATCAGTTGAGACTGAACCAGCTGATATTAATTTGCATTGACATGGGGCAGGATTGCTTTCTAATTACTGATTGATTGCAGCTGTTGTCTTGGCTTTCCATGCCTTTTTACACCTCCCTTTCTTCATGTGTTCAATACTTTTTCCCTGTATTTCCCTGCATTTTATTACACATAGCTTAATTTCTGAATGTATTTGTTATAGTTTCTTTGTATGTGTGGCTTGCATTTGTTGTTACCCACATGTAGTGAAAAATCCATGTCAATAGCACATTTAGAAATGTATTTACCTAGAAAAATGGTGATGTGTTCAATACTTATTTTACCCGCTGTATGTCACGTGAGTGTTCATGGCTGTGGAGAAGGTTTTGGTCACTAGCGAGGACCACCACCTGGGCTGTAATTGTTTTTTAGTGCACCGAGTGTCCAACTCCTTCAGGTGGCAATATACCCAGTTGTAAATGATCTAAAGCAGAGCTGTGCCATCCAGTGAACATAGACAAAAAAAATGTGGTTGGGTACAAAAAATTATGTTTTACATTTTTTTCTGCTGAAGCCTAGATTTATAAAATGAAAAAGCAATAAAAAAGAACTCAAAAATATAACAATAGCCAACCATATATGGCCTTGATTTATACGTTCTAGTATTTAGTGTGTTACATCTATTTTTAACAAGTTGAGCGTTCTGACGTGTGAAACCCTAATGGCCCGAAGCAATGTTTATATTATTACTACGGACCTGTTGATTCTGCAATAATATTGTCATTGCCTATGATGCTGCTGTAATACAAAAAAGTTTGGGCTTTAGATCTACTTTAAAGGGGAGGTTCACCCTAAAAACGACTTTCCCTTATTACACTGTCCCCCCACATTACAATACGATTATGCCTATTCGTTTTTTTTTTATGCTGTACATACCTTCATACAGCTATTCACCCGTGGCTTCCGGGATGCGAGTCCCGCGGGAGTGGGCGTTCCTAACATGGTGGTGATTGACGTTTTGACAAAAAACGAGCTCCCCCCGTCGCGTAAGCCGCGTCACGATTGGCGAAAGGAGCCGAATGGCGAGTAGGCGCTATACTGCGCCTGCGCATTGCCGTTCGGCTCCTTTCGCCAATCGTGACGCGGCTTACGCGATGGGGGGGAGCTAGTTTTTTGTCAAAACGTCAATCACCACCATGTTAGGAACGCCCACTCCCGCGGGACTCGCATCCCGGAAGCCACGGGTGAATAGCTGTATGAAGGTATGTACAGCATAAAAAAAATAATAATAGGCATAATCGTATTGTAATGTGGGGGGCCAGTGTAATAAGGGAAAGTCGTTTTTAGGGTGAACCTCCCCTTTAACAGGAGAATGGGAGAAAGGAATTAGGGCTAATTAAGACATTTGATTGTTAAATAGGAACAGCTAATACTGTTTGCAGTCATCATATACACAGACCAGTATTTGACTGTGAAAATGACAACTGGTTGCTGATTATACTGGCAGAAGGACCTCACTGGGGGAGGAATAACAAGGTATAAGAGATTCAGCTTAGGAGTTAACATGAAATAGGACATATTAATACACTCAGGGTCCTTAATCGGTTAATGAAAATATGCATTCAGATTCTACCTACCTCCCCATTATGCAGCAGCTTTGGTATATATGACTGATTACCTGAGGCTGTTAACCAAGCTAAATGGATGTTCACTAAAAAGTGAAAGTACCATTCATTTCCCCCACCTGCACTCTTAACACATTTGAGTTTCTTTTTTTTTTTCGGGAGTGGGTGAAAGGTACCTGTTCCCACCTCTTTAATTCTTGCATAGGATAGAATAATGTCACTCGTCCTGCCACCCCCTACCCACCCACTCGCATTCCTTCTAAGACACAACATATGTCCCAGAAGACTGAAGGATCATACTCATTGCACCAAACAATCTTGTGGATGCTCAATGGGGAGTGGGCTTTGATTCCCAAGGAAGTCACAGCAAGCTCCCAAATCCAAGATGGCGTAGCTTTTTAAATGTCAGCAGCTACAGTATTGTAGCTGCTGACTTTTAATTAAAAAAAAAATGGATGAAGTTCTTTTTAAGCCTGTGATTGTTTATTTACACTGATAAAGTCTGGGGCAGTGTTTCAGTTGTTATTGTCAATGTACCAGATGTGACCCAAAATTATTTATGCATAGAAATAAATAGCACTTACTATTAAACTAACATGGAAAAACTGTTTGGTATTACATAAAATTTCCAAACTGAAAGACTTTCTTGCATCAGAGGAACCTACAGATGATCTACTTAAGATGTTTGTGACCCTAATGCCGCGTACACATGATCAGTCATTCGATTAGCACGGACCGATGGACCGTTTTCATCGGTTAACCGATGAAGCTGACTGATGGTCCGTCGCGCCTACACACCATCGGTTAAAAAAACGATCGTGTCAGAACGCGGTGACGTAAAACACACGACGTGCTGAAAAAAACGAAGTTCAATGCTTCCAAGCATGCGTCGACTTGATTCTGAGCATGCGTGGATTTTTAACCGATGGTTGTGCCTACTAACGATCGGTTTTGTTCTATCGGTTCGGAATCCATCAATTAAATTTAAAACAAGTTGGCTTTTTTTTAATCGATGGTTAAATAACCGATGTCGCCCACACACGATCAGTTTTGACCGATGAAAACGGTCCATCAGACCATTCTCATCGGTTTAACTGATCGTGTGTATGCGGCATTAGACAGGTCATAGATGGCCTCCAATCTACAAGTTTGAGGTGGATGGCGGAATCCTCTGGCTGAGCTATTGTATTCTGACAGCGAGGTGACTTCCCCGCCATCAGAATACACTGATCAGCGATTCTGGCTGTACAGACATCGACCGGTAGGTTGATTTCTGTACAACCAAACTGCCCATACATGGATCAAAATTCGGCCAGTCCCTGCTGAAAAGTCCAAATTGCGATCCATGTATGGCCATCTTTAGACAGCCTATCGTGTGAATATTACAGAACATCTAATGTGTGCAGTAAAAAACGGACAAGGAATTATAATTATTTTCTACCCAGCAATTCCTTTAGAGTCAAGCTGGCGGGAGTCCATAAGAGTGAAATAATACAGAGCATATAGTCATCAAATGTTTATATTTCAAAATCCACGAATATATAGCTGTATACAGACTATATAAGATAGGTAGAGAATGTATTGCAATAACATAGCATGACATGCAGAAAATGTGTGTTGCATAACTACTAAGGTTGTTAATGTTTTAAAAAAGTGTAGATTTCTACAGAATATGTTACTTAATCTGCTTCTGGTATGCCTTTTGCGTACATCAGGCTCTGAACTCCAGTGGAATTACATCTGTACACTTTATTTAATTGACTTGTGTTTACCTGTGCTCTGCTGAATATTCACATATTTTTTCCATACTAGTATGATGTTTCGGGACATTCGGGGGATAGTTACAACATTGAATTCATGAGAAGTGAGAAGATTCCAAGGAACAATAAACAGCGACTGGATATTCTAAAGGTGAAAAGTCATATTGTTTTAGTACTGTAAATTAACTAGGAGTCCAGTCACTGCTTTTGTCAGCCAATGTGTCGAGATGTCTACTTGAAGAAATGTTTTTCATCCAGTGCACAAGAAACCATTTATGGCGCTTGGTGCTCTGGTCCTTTACAGTTCCCATGGTACATTCCCATTATGTTTGAGTACAATTCACCTCTCAGTAAATTGTGTTGAAGCATCAGTGCACTTAGGGTTCAGTGAGTAATAAACAGACCTAAGAACACCTGTGTAACTATAATTTTACCAATGAAAATGTAAATAATTTTTGAAAGATGCATATTATAGTAGAGTTTGTTGCATACAGTAGGTATGTGTGACCAAATTGTTTTGGGAAATATTACATCAACCAATTGCCATAATTCTTCAGGCTTGATGCGTACTGTGAGAACTATACCGAGCAGTCCAATTTACCTGGGCCATGAGTCATGAAGCTTCTTTTGAGATCTTCTTTTTAATGTTCTTTTGAAATGCAACATAAGTGTGTAGTAATTCAGCTCAATCTACCTAAAATGTTAAAATGGTGGTGTTGTATGCTTTGTTTTTGTTTTTTAGACTATGCATGCTCACTCTCAGTTTTGTATGAGTGGAGATTACACTTTGGAGGCTACAGAACATGCAATTCGGGAAATAGCCAAGGAGGAGGCAGATGAATATTTTGTTATAGTCTTGAGCGATGCCAATTTAGAACGATATGGTATACCACCAGCAAGGTTTGCCCAGGCATTGACTATTAATCCTCAAGTTAATGCATTTGCTATTTTTATCGGGTCTTTGGGAGACCAAGCGGAAAGGTAAGTTGTTTTCTATCAGCTTTTTCTCTGTTGGTTCCTTTTTTCCATTCTATTTACTTATGGGTGCATGTCAATATAGCTCACCTGCTACAGACCCTTACAAAAGGTAGCAAGTATACTCACATAATGTATTTGTGTAGGAAGGTATTAGTGTTGCCCATAGCAAACCAAATGGATTACAGCTGTTTTGTATCTACTGTAGAACACGTTCGAAAATGGAAGAAAATATTTAGTTTGTCGTTTTGAATTTTTTTTTTTTTTTTTTTTTTTTTTTTTTTTTTTTTTACTTCTATCGTGTGTATTTTATCATGTTTTTAAACATTTTACCTTTAATTCTTGTCACTCTTATCCCTCCGTTTTCCACCTCCCCCCCACCCCATCCCCTGGGACTCCAGTTGCCTCTCTGACTTCTTTTTTTTTTTTTTTTTTAAGTCCGAAGATATTTTGTCGGGTAATATGGCCTATGCACCCATAAGCTCCGCGAATGTCATGGAATTTTTAAACTCCATCCACTTAGACCATATCTTTTCAAATTCCTCTAAACTATCTGAATCACTTAGCCTTAAAAATTCTAAGTTTTGAATATAATTCATTTTGTTGCACCATTCTTTAATGGGAGGACTTTCCCTTTCTTGCCAATGACTGGCTATCATATTTTTAGCTGCCGTTAACATGTGGGGTAAGAGACTTTTCTGGTATTGTTTCGTGGGTAATCTTATCCTCTGATGCAAACATCCCCAGGGGTCATCTGGAATCTCTATATTCGTAATTTCCGTAATTAATTGTCTAATTCTTCTCCAATACACTTTGATCTTTGGACACTGCCACCATATATGGGCCATGTTTCCGATCTGCCCACATCCGCGCCAGCACATCTCTGAGGCTTCTTTCTTATATTTGTGGGCCTTGTCTGGTGTGATGTACCATCGGATTAGGCATTTATAGTTTAACTCAGTTGTTTTACTATTTACTGATGTGGTGTGCACTCTTCTCCATATTTGTTTTAATTCTTGAATATTTAACGAATATCCCAATTCCTCCTCCCACTTTTTAATACATGGTGGAGTGTCCAAACAATCAACTTCTATGAAATTCTTATAGATCTTGGAGATAACTCCTTTCCCTGTTTGTCCTTGACTAATTCTCTCGAGTGGGCGTAAGTTTTCTGCTGATCTATGCGGCTGTGGGAGAGCCTCAAAAAAATGTTTTAACTGGGCATACCGCCATTCGTTTATCTCTATTATCTCTCCTTTTTCCTTCAATTCTTCATAGGTATTTAATTTGTCTCTCGTCATGACGTCCTTCAGCTGAGCATTCTTTTTTTTTATCCAATTACCGGATATCTTTTCTAACCCCGGTGTAAAATAATATGAATCTTTTATTGGCATTAGTGGAGAATTAAAATCCCATTTTTCCCTCTTGTGAACTTTATCCCATATTTTTATAGCATGACGAGTGATGCTATGTGATTGTCTACCTAACTCCCTATATTTATCTGGGATCCAGATGATGCTCCCTAAAAGGGCATTGCTCATCTGAAATTCCATGCTTACCCACCTTTTTTGTTTAGTGTCCCTAATCCAATCCATCACTCTTGTGAGAATTACTGCTTCATAGTAACCTCTTATATCTGGTGCTCCCCATCCCCCTTGTGTCTTATTTTTTTTCAGCGTTGCCCAACTAATACGAGCTTTTTTACCCTGCCAAACAAAATTTAATAAGATCGTTTGTAAAGTCTTAAAGTACTTCTGGGGTAGAGCGATCGGTAGCATCTGTATCTTATACATGATTTTGGGCAGGATCACCATCTTAAAAATATTCATTCTCCCACCCCAGGATATCTGTCCTGTAGTGAGTCTACTAAGTTCTGTTTTGATATCTTCCAACATAGAAACAAAATTTACTTTATATATCCTCTCTTTAGAGATTGCTATTTTTACCCCTAAATATTTTATTTCTTTTTTCCCCCACACAAAAGGGAACTCTTTTTGGTAAGCTATTTGGTCTTTCTTAACTATGTTAATACATAAGGTTTCGGACTTGAATGGATTCATTTTGTAGTTGGAGAGCTCTCCATATTGTTTCAATAGTTTTATTAAATTTGGTAACGTTGTTCTCGGGGATGTTAAGTAGAACAAGATATCATCCGCATATGCCGCAAGTTTATGTTCCTCCCGTCCGACTTCTATGCCCTTAATATCAGGATTCTTCCTTATTTTCCTTAACAATGGTTCTAATGCTAGGATAAATAATAATGGGGAAAGGGGGCAACCCTGTCTTGTACCGTTGTGTAGTTCAAAGTCTCCTGAAAGGGTCCCGTTAATTTTTACTCTTGCCCTGGGTTTATTATATAATACCTTAATCCAGGACATCATCTTTTGGCCTAATCCAATTCTTTCTAAAGTCTTATATATGAAGCTCCAGTCTACTCGATCAAACGCTTTTTCCGCATCTACTGATAAGAGTAGACCTGGAGCTCCACTATCGCTGATTTTCTGAATGGCTAGCAGTGTTCTGATCCCATTATCTCTCCCCTCCCGTCCTGGTACAAAACCAACCTGGTCGGGGTGGATCAGATCCTTCATCATTCCCTTCATCCGCTCTGCTATTATTTTAGAAAAAATCTTGGTATCGCAGTTCAAAAGAGAGATCGGTCTATAATTCGAGCAAAGTGTACTATCCTTCCCCTCTTTCAAAATTAAAGTAATGGTAGCTTCAATGGCTTCTTTACCCATGTTCCACTTCTCGCCTAGGCCATTCATATACGAGCACATTTTCGGGGCCAAAATATCTATAAACTTTTTATAATAAAGAACAGTTAGGCCATCCGGTCCTGGACTTTTACCGTTTGGGGCATTTTTGATTGTTTCTCTAATTTCATTTTCTGAGATCGGGGCTTCGAGCTTATTAAAATTCTCCTCTGATATTACCTCCCATTCTATTTCCTTTAAAAATGTGTATATATTTTTTTCCCTTAATCCTAGTTCTTCCATTGTCTCCTGATTCTTGATTGAATATAGTTTTTCATAATATTCTTTAAAACTCTCTAGTATTTCACTAGTTTTGTGAACTACTTCCCCTCGACTTGTTTGTATTTTCTCTATATAGTTTAGGCTTTTTTTTTTTTTTAATAAATTTGCTAAGTGTCTCCCTGGTTTATTGTCCCAGAGATACCTCTCTTTCTTCACTTGATTAAACGTACTTCTTGTTTCTTGTTCTATTTGCTCTCTTAACTCCTCTCTTTTGATATTTAAATTTAATAAAATTTCTTTAGTTCTTTCATGTTTATGTTGTTGTTCTAGCTTATGAATTTCTTTTATGAGTGTTGTTCTGATATCCTTATCCTTCCTTTTTTTTTCCGCCCCCATCTTGATTAATACTCCGCGCATAAACGCCTTGTGAGTCTCCCAGACTATGGCTTCCGAGACATCTCCTGTTGAGTTTATTTCGAAAAACTCCTCCAGTTCTGTTTTTAATCTAATTTCTATTTCTTTATCATGCAGGAGTTCTTCATTGAGCCTCCACTTCCTATTATTTTCCTGTCTCTCCCCTATTTTTAGTTGCAGTGAGACTGGCGCGTGGTCAGAGAAGGTTACTATTCCTATGCTAGAGTTATTTATTTTTTCTAAATACCTATGCTCCACTAAAAAAAAATCGATCCTTGAGTAGGTCTCGTGTACAGGGGAGCGGAATGTATAATCCCGCTGTTTGTTATGTTGTATCCTCCATACATCTACTAATTGAGACTGATGGAGTTTTTTTTTCAATTTGTTTCTCCAGGCCATTCCAGTCCCCTGTGCACGAGACGTACTATCCGTATCCGGATCCATATGGAAATTAAAGTCCCCTCCTATTATAGCTATTCCCCGTTTGAACTCCATAAAATCTGTTATCATTTTTATTACATAGCGGATGGGGTTCTTATTTGGGCAGTATATATTTGCAAATGAGATTTCCGTTCCATTCAATTTTCCTCTAAGGAACAAATATCTACCCTCTGGATCTACCTTTTTATCCTCTACTATAAACTTGATCTCTTTGGCAAAGCCTATAGCGACCCCTTTCGCTCGACTTATTGGAGAGTCCCCAAAATACCATAACGGGTGAAATTGCGTCATATTTTTGCGGTTTGTCTCTACGGTGAGATGAGTCTCCTGTAGCATAATCACATCACTCTTTAATAAGCTAAGCTCCTTCATTACATTTGCGCGCTTTATGGGTGCATTTAGGCCCCTGACATTATAAGATATTATGTTTATCATAGGCATTTTTTTATGAGTATCCTTCTAAATATATTAGCGGCCTTCTGGAGTCCCCCCTTCCTTTCTACTATTCCCTCCCCCTCCCTATCTTCTCTACCCCCCTCTATCTCCTTCCCACCCCCCCTACCCCCCCTCCCTTCCCTCTCCCCTATCCCTTGGAGGAAATACTGGCCTCTCTGAGGCCCTTGGCTGTGGCCCTCCTTTCCTTTTCCCGGCCCCCAGCTCATCCTCCTTGAGGTTGAGCTCTGATAGGATACAGAGATCGAGTGATCTGTCCACCCGTATTCACCCCATCCAGCTCTATCCCCCCCCGAATCTCCCCTCATGTCCGTCCCCCCACCTTTCTCATCACTAACCGTGTGCAATATTCTTTCATCCCCTCATTTTTTTTTTTTTTTTTTCTTTTTACAATTTCTTTGTCCCTTTCCTCCCTCTAGTTCATTTCTCTCTTTTACCAACCTCCCACTTCTCTTATATACCTCCCCCTCTTTCGGTCTCTCTACCATTTCTTTCTTCCCGGTGGTCTTTTCCAGACCGGTTGCCAAGCCTGAGCTTCTTCTGGACTATCTGTTTGCTCTAATCTCTCCCACCATCCTGGGATCTCGATTAGGTCTATGTCCAGTCTTCTACAGAAATTTGGGGTCTCCTCTGGGAATCTTAGTGTTGCTGCGCGGCCATCTTTGCGGCCTGTCAAACAAGCCGGGAAACCCCATGTGTACTGGATATTTTGTGATTTAAGTACGTCCAGTAGTGGTTTTAAAGTTCTTCTCCGAGATAACGTTTCCCCTGATAGATCTGGAAAGACCTGTAAACTAGTCTCTCTATATTTGGGCGGTTGGTTAGCTTTCATATATCTATTTATCAATTCCTTGTCTTGATAGTTATGAAATCTAGCTATAACGTCTCTTGGAACCTCTGCCCCTACTTCTGGTGGTTTTCTAATCCGGTGTATCCTTTTGTCGTTTTCATGCATACTACTCTGTGTTTTGGAATATCCTTTAACCCATTTTTTTTTTCTTAGCATTACATTACATTACATTTGTTCTATAACCTAAACTAGCTCCAGAAATAAGTCAAATCCAAGAGTCTTCAGGTGCCTGTTTGTACAATTGTTGTTTTAATGGGAAATCCCGAAATTGTTAATTATTGCATATTCTGGAGCTTATTGAATTTGGGGTCCTGGGAAGCTTGTGAAGCTAAACAGAGTTATCTGTAGTCAGGATTCCTGCTTTTGAATTATGAAGCCAATTTAAGTACTATGACAAGATATACATTAGTTAACCACTTGACCACTGGGCACGAAAACCCCCTTAATCACCAGACCAATTTTCAGCTTTCGGTGCTCTCACAATTTGAATGACAATTACTCAGTCATACAACATTGTACCCATCTGAAATTTTTGTCCTTTTTTTCCCACAAATAGAGCTTTCTTTTGGTGGTATTTGATCACCTCTGCGGTTTTTATTTTTTGCGCTATAAAAGAAAAAAGACTGAAAATTCTGTAAAAAAAAAAAAAAAAAATCTAGTTTCTGTCATATTAGCAGGTTATTTCTCACACACAGCATATGCATACTACAAATTACACCCCAAGACACATTCTGCTATTCCTCCCGAGTATAGCGATACCACATGTGTGCGACTTTTACACAGCGTGGCCACATAGAGAGGCCCAACATGCAGGGAGCACCATCAGGCGTTCTGGAGCACCCAGGCCAATTCTGACATTTCTCTCCTACATGTAAAAATCATCATTTATTTGCTAAAAAAATTACATAGAAACCCAAAACATTATATATGCTTTTTTTTCAAAGACCCTAGAGAATACAATGGCGGTTGTTGCAACTTTTTATCTTGCACGGTATTTTCGCAGCAATTTTTTGAACGCGTGTTTTTAAAAAAAAAACAGTTTTGTGCTTAAAAAAAAAAAAAAACAGTAAAGTTAGCCCAATGTTTTTGCATAATATGAAAGATGAAGTTACGCCGAGTAAATAGATACCCAACATGTCACCCTTCAAAATTGCACACGCTCGTGAAATTGCGCCAAACGTTGCTACTTAAAAATCCCCATAGGCGACGTATTGCAAGGTATTGGAGTATTGAGGGTATTGCGGAGTATTGGGGGGGTATTGCAGAGTATGGGGGGGTATTGCAGAGTATGGGGGGGGGTATTGCAGAGTATGGGGGGGGGTATTGCAGAGTATGGGGGGGGGTATTGCAGAGTATGGGGGGGTATTGCAGAGTATGGGGGGGGTATTGCAGAGTATGGGGGGGGGTATTGCAGAGTATGGGGGGGGGGTATTACAGAGTATGGGTGGGTATTGCAGAGTATGGGGGGGTGGGTATTGCAGAGTATGGGTGGGTGGGTATTGCAGAGTATGGGGGGGTGGGTATTGCAGAGTAAAATAAAAAAAAATGATGAGTGCAATACTCTGCAATACCCCACCCCATACTCTGCAATACCCCACCCCATACTCTGCAATACCCCACCCCATACTCTGCAATACCCCACCCCATACTCTGCAATACCCACCCCCCCAGGGTGGGTATTGCAGAGTATGGGGTGGGGTATTGCAGAGTATGGGGTGGGGTATTGCAGAGTATGGGGTGGGGTATTGCAGAGTATTGCACTCATCATTATTTTTATTTTGCAGAGTATTGCGCAGGGATGGCTGGATCTGTGACTGCAATTGTCACAGATCCAGCCCACAGTGCGGCGGCTGCTGCTGCTGCCGCCCGATCCCCCCCCCCCTCCCTCTCCTCTCACACTGTACCGAACGGTACAGAGAGGAGAGGGAGGAACCGGCGTCATTACATGACGCCGGTTTGTTTACAAGTGATCGCGCCGTCATTGGACGGCGCGATCACGTGGTAAGGAGCCGCTTCCATTGGCTCCTTACCGCGAGTGCTGTTGCTGCGGGTCCCGTAGACCCGGCGAGCACCGGCGATCGCGTGTGCGCGCCCGCTCGGGCGCGCACAACGCAGTCTCTGGGAGGACGTACATTGACGCCCTCCTAGAGTACAGGAACCGCTCTGTAGCCGTATTTTGGCTATAGGGCGGTTACCAACTGGTTAAATGGCTTTATGTTAGGTTTTAGTGAATTGTATTACATTTGTCCTCCAGTGCTCTTAGTTCAAAACTAGACATTCCCTTTAAAGAGCAACTGGAAGTTTGGGTACCAAAGTTTGCCCTTGTTATTGTGCCTCCTTCCTGGCACACCAACTTGTTCTAGTGCTTACTTCCCTGGTCTATTCAAGATGTTTTCTTTCACTGGACAAATGAATAACATCTATCTATTTAGCAGTATCAATGCACAAGTAAAATCCTTCCTCCTCTTTCTTTCCATGATAAAGATATTTGCAATGCTAATATCCTCATCCTTTTCCCTGTAACTCACAGACTCCAGAGAACTCTTCCAGCAGGCCGGTCTTTTGTTGCTATGGATACCAAACAGATTCCACAGATCCTACAGCAAATATTCACATCTACTTTGTTGTCAACTGCGTAAGGAAGTTGTGTCCATCTCCAAAACACAGGATGTCACATAAGGACAAAATAATACCATTTAAATAATTTCACCATGTGTCTATAGTGGAGGCTCGGTATTGGGTTCTCATTTCAAATTTTCTGTTTTCAGTGCAGAACATGTAACATTTACTGGATGGTGCAATTTTAGCTACTTATGGAGGAAATGTACGTTAGATGAGAAAAAAGTTGCATTGAATAGTGATATAGTAGTAGCATTGTGCCTGATGTCCAGTCATATTTTTTCTTTTAAAGAAAACCTTTCACAACCATTGTGCTAGAACATTTAATCTTTAACATCCAGCTTTGTTAAAAGAAAAAACATGTCCAGGTCTTTTATACTATATAGCTGGATTTTTGCCAATTCTACAGCAGAATTATATAAGGTTCTCTTCTGAAATACCACTGTAATTTTGGACTTTTACATAAAACTTTTACAATAAACATAAAATGTTAGGGCCAGATTCACGTAGAAGTGCGGCGGCGTAACGTATCGTAGATACGTTACACCGCCGCAAGTTTTCATCGCAAGTGCCTAATTCACAAAGCACTTGCAATGAAAACCTACGCCCGTGTAATTCAAAGGGGCGTGTGCCATTTAAATTAGGCGAGCTCCCGCGCCGGACCTACTGCGCATGCTCCGTTTCGAAATACCCGCCGTGCTTTGCGTTAAGTGACGTAATTTTTTCGAACGGCGACGTGCGTATCGTACTTCCGTATTCCTGGGCGTCTTACGCAAGAAAAAATTTTTTTGAATTTCGACGCGGGAACGACGGCCATACTTTAACATGGGCTGTGTAAAGTTAGGGCAGCTAAAACGACGACTAACTTTGCTGACGGGAAACTAGACTAGCAGCGACGTAGCGAACGCGAAAAACCGTCGTGGATCGCCGTAAGTACTAATTTGCATACCCGACGCTGGTTTACGACGCAAACTCCCCCCAGCGGCGGCCACGGTATTGCATCCTAAGATCCGACAGTGTAAAACAATTACACCTGTCGGATCTTAGGGCAAACTATGCGTAACTGATTCTATGAATCAGTGGCATAGTTAGGAAGCCCCTAAAACAGAGATACGACGGCGTATCAGGAGATACGCCGTCGTATCTCTTTTGTGAATCTGGCCCTTTGAGGGGGGTGGAGACAGTGAAGAGTGTAGAAGGCCACGAACATCTCTTTCCCCTACAGATTAATCATCTGTCTTGCAGTCGCAGAAAGAGGATACTAATCTACGCATGCAAGTTCTGTTATCAGACAGATTCCATTACAGCGATAAAGACCTTATAAAGATGTATTGCGACAACAGGAAATGTGACATAAGCTGGGTATACACGTTTTTAGTTTTTTTTATTCAATCAGCGTGTTGAACGAAAAAAAAAAAAAACTAACAGATCCCTGCATCAACACAAATTATATTGATGCAGGGATCTCTCCCACTGCTGTATTGTATTATGACAGGGGGACTACCCCACTAAGCCAACCCCCACCCCCATCCTCTTCACAATACACAGATCTGCTCTGCAGCCATTGGCTGCAAGTGCTGATCAAATGCTAGTTTTTCAGCATGACCATTTGACAGAAGCTGGTCGTTAGACTGGCTTCTGTTGAACAGGCAGTGGTATACATGTATCAAAAGTCTGCTGGTACCTGCCGAACCGGCTGACTTTCTGTACGTGTATACTCAGTTTATATAATCTATTAATAACACTCCAAAAATGTTAAGGGGTATATTTATAAAACAGTAATTCCAACATTGACTGCTAGTGATATTTCCTTATTTTAAATTACTTTGAAACCAATAGATGGCCAAGTCCTGAATAGATGGCCAAAAACATTTGGAGAATTTTTTGCAAAATGTTATCCAAACAGGAGACCCCTACATATCCAGAACCTTTTAACTATTAGCCCAGCTTACAGTTTTCTGGCACTCCGTACTTTACAAAAAAATCAGTAATTTGTCTGAAAGCATCTCAATGTCCAGTGGTCCTGTGGGGACAAGTGAATTGTCATACATAATACAGTGCACCCTTATTCTGCTGTCTAGTAATGGCTGTAATAGGTTTTAAGAAAAAATACAGAAAAATTGCAATGAATGGCATTAATTTATAATCTGTAAACTAATATTTATCACTGTCACCATGATTTTGGTCAGCTCTTACTGAGTAACGTTAATATATTTGATTCAGAATGGTTTCAGATAAATATGAAATGATGCATATTTTTATGAATATTATCTACAAATTGTTGTTTTATTCTGCTGCTCAATCTTATATTAAAAAAATAGAAAGTGAAGTTTTGTCTTAGTGATTGATGGATGCAGTGTGCCGCTTTACATTTAGCAAGCTATTTGTGTGTTTGATGTGGTGTCTGGCTCCTAAGTGACCTGAGTGAGAGAGTACATCCTGTGCTGGAATGTCAACGCTTTGCCGCTGACCCCTTGAATACCACAGGGCAGTGCAAGGACTGATATTCATAGCTTCGGTCACCATAGTTCATGTTCAGGGAGATAACAATATTTTAGACACTTTGACCTCTAATTAAAGGCAAGCACATTATTGGTGATAACATTATTGGTGTTAACATGTAACAGATGGCGGAAGTAATCAAAAGATAGACAGTATTTTAAAAAAAAATCTGTTTTATTTAAATCTCTTTTTTTTTATTATTATTTTATATAATTTCTATATTTTGTTGCCATATTTATTATATTCCAAAAAAAAATGCAATGCTTTTTTTTGAGGGGGGGGGGTGGATGGTGTCAGTTTTTTTTTAAATTATTTTTAAAATTGTACTTTTAAACATTTATTTATTACAATGTTTTTTCTTTTTCTTTATTTTATCAACCCTGTTGGGGGGGGGGGGGGGCTTTGGTGAGATGTCAGGGGTCTAAAGACAGTTTACAATGCTCAGTTATGAAAGGACAGAGTCACCGAGTCATTTCTAAGCAGAATAAAAATATAGCGTCAGTTTTTGTTCCATTTTATTTTCACCATCCTTACTCATCTCATGCCACATCCAGCAACTATACCCATAAATGCACAACATGTTCTACCTCACTCCTAGCACTCCTCCAGCATACCTACCCATAAACACAAAACAATTCCAGCCTCCCCAGGCCTCACTCATTACATAAACCCGCTCACACCTAGCCACCGCCCCTTACAAACACACGTTTGACAAATCCCCCCACTTCTAGTCCATACCCCTGTACCCCTACACACATCTATGTCATCTCCCTATACATACAGTACACCCATCCCATGCACTCCCCCACATTCCATACCATATACATACCTACAGTGTATACCATGAACCACTGCACACAGCCACCTCCAGTATAAGTTACTCCTCATAACAGGATATATATTAATATAATTTTTTTTTTTATCATACATTACAAGACACAGTATTTTACTCTGGAACCAATGGGTTATAGTGCCACCTCCAGGAGAATTGGACACTTGCAAGCAAAGTTCTAAGGACTAGTGTAACCCTTTTGCCTCCCAGCATGCATCAGTTGTTTTCTATTATTCTTAGAATGCTTTGTGCTCTGAGAGAGGCAAAATCTATTTCACTTCTTATCAAGACAATTTTTTCGTTTATCAAGATCCTTCAGTTTCTGTGCTGCTACTGGGAATCCTGTTTGCAGCTTCTACTACTGTGCCCTGGGAGACCATACCAGACCCTGTCTGTTGCCCTTTAAATAGGAGAACAGTGTGCTGCTACAGTCCCCTAAGGGTTTGTCAGTGGAGCGTCAGCTGCAACGCATTCAGTCATAGGCAGGATAGAATCACTTATGTTTTATATTTGGTGCCATTTTTGTTGGATCCTGGACTACGAACATGATGCCTCACTGACCCTGTGCAGCTTCCTTCTTAGTTAGACTTACTGTGCATGCGCAAGCCATCTTGGGACACACCTGCAAACCTGGCTCAGCCTCCTTTGCCTTCTCCACCACCCACACCTGGATCCCATCAGGTGTACCTTGCTGCCCAAGATCAGATGCGTTGTGAATCCCTACTGCCCTGTCGAGTATTGTGAACACCCCAAGGGTAATTCTCTGTGACCATTGTGGGTCATAGGCACTAGCTTATGTTCAGCTAACAATGTAGGGGGTGCCTGCAGTGCCCACCCTGAGGATCCTGAGGATGTTGATCCAGACCGCTGCTATTACCCACCTCAGGGGCCTTCTTAACCTTTTGTGGGGTCATCCACTCCTCTTGCTTATTGGAGGAAAGATTTTCTAACACCATTTCAAAAGGTATAGGTCAGATTTCAGTTCTTGTTAGTGCCTATGGCCCACAGGGGCCACAAGCAAGCCCCCTCTACCTTTCCTTCAAAATCTGTGTTTGATCTTCATCTAACAGCATCTGCTGTCTCCCATTTAGATGTAATGAATGAATATGATGCCTTGTTATGCTCTGCAAAATGCTGACATATCTCAAAAGATTAGAACAGTATTTTGGTCCTTATCATAGCTGTCGCTACTTAGAGCTTCCTGCACTGACCTTGCAAAGGAGAATAAGGGGGGATATGATCAACATGTACAAATATATAAGGGGTCCATATAGTGAACTTGGCGTTGAGTTATTCACTTTACGGTCAACCCTGAGGACAAGGGGGCACTCTTTACGTCTAGAGGAAAAGAGATTTCATCTCCAAATACGGAAAGATTTTTTCACAGTAAGAGCTGTGAAAATGTGGAACAGACTCCCTCCAGACGTGGTTCTGGCCAGCTCAGTAGACTGCTTTAAGAAAGGCCTGGATTCTTTCCTAAATGTACAGAATATAACTGAGTACTAACATTTATAGGTATAGTTGATCCAGGGTAAATCCGATTGCCTCTCGGGGGATCAGGAAGGAATTTTTTCCCCTGCTGCAGCAAATTGGATCATGCTCTGATAGGGTTTTTTGCCTTCCTCTGGATCAACTGTGGGTATGGAGTTGGGTGTATGGGATTGCATTGTGTTTTTTATTTTGTTTGTTTATTTATTTATTTATTTTATTTTTTTTGTGGTTGAACTGGATGGACTTGTGTCTTTTTTCAACCTGACTAACTGTGTAAAGGTAACTAGCCTAGCTCTCTCAAAATTCCCTGCTAAAACCTTCAAACCTACAACCATGTACAATTACTGTTGCTGTCTATACTGTGGCGGTCCTGAAACAGAGAAGGTTCTGACTCTTCCCAAGCATTTTACTCAGCAATATCCAATTGAAGATATTTTTCCAAAAAAACAGGCTATCCCTGTTGTAGACCCAACCGACTCCTGTTTTAACATTGGGATATCCTCAACTGGGACAGATATTGTCTGTGTTCAAGGACCTCAATGATAAATGTTTAGGAGCCCTTTCCCCAAACCTTCTTTTGCGATCATATCCATCTGCCAAACTCTGGTCATCTGTTCAAAGACTAATAGCCAGATTCAGAAAGACTTACGCCGGCGTATCTGTATAGATACGCCGGCGTATTTATGCGCCGTACCCACAGAACGAAATACGCCTGAAAATAGGCTTCCTCCGACTGACTACACTTTCCTACGCCGGAGTCTCGTGGGCGCATATTTACGCTCGACGCATCTTGCGCTCACATTAATTTCCTATTCAAATATGCAAATGAGGGAGATACGCCTGACGCAGGCTACGCGCAGTGCGCGTAAGTCGTACTTCAGACCTAAAGTTATTCCATCAAAAAGCTAGTTTATCTTTGCACCAGACGTGCACAGGTCAGCTGGAGAGCAGCTACAGCAGCACCGTTACGGATGAGCTGAGCAACCCCACTTGCAGGACAACACATCTGTGTGCCAACATGCCAGGGGCAGCCGTGGTCCTAGCACTGCTAATGGGTCCACCGTTTTGTAGGAGGGCACGGGAGAGGATATACCGCACGCGCATGGACGTCTTTGGCATGGGTGATTCAGAGGTGTATCGCATCTTCAGATTCAGCCCTGATGCCATCCTAGAATTAGCCACAACCCTGCATGATGACATCACCAGCAAGACACATCGTGCACATGCAGTGCAGCCACTGGTCAAGGTACTGGCAACACTGCATTTCCTTGCAAGTGGATCTTTTCAGCGTACAAGTGGAGTTGGCTGGGATGTCACAATTCACCATGAGCAGATGCGTGCACCAGGTTGTCCCCGCAATCCTCAGATGCATGTCCCACCACTTCATCAGACCCACTCATGAGCATCTGCGGCAGAAGGCAATGCAGGATTTTCTTCATGATTGCAGGATTCCCACGCACCATAGGGGCCATTGATTGCACACATGTGGCACTACGCCCCCCCCCCCCGTGCCACAGAGCACATATACCGCAATCGGAAGCACTGGCATTCCATCAACCTACAGGTGATAGCCGATGCCCAATGCCTCATATGGCACGTCCGTGCCAAACACCCAGGGTCCAGCCACGACAGCTACATATACCGTCAAAGCAACATCCCAACAGATTTTGAACGTGTACGGGGACAGCTGGCTGGTTGGTGAGTGACATGGGAGTAACGCATTACTGTCCGACCCCATGATGCAGACATCACGAGGGGCACATGCACGACTAAGCACTAGTTTCAGTGTGAAACGCGTCAGTGGTCAGGTTTTAGTTTATTTTGCTGTGACTTGTAGTGCTGTCCTCCTTTTAATAAAGGCTACAATTTGTTTAGAGTGCGGCTGTCCAGAGACAATCTTTGTTCCTGCCTCGATATTTCAGATGCTTGGGTTTGAAACATTATCTTTGGGGGGTACAAACTAGAATTTCCATCTCACCTCCAACCTGTTTCATGCTCTCAAACTTGCCAACGTGTATTCAAAGATTAGTGGGCCTTCATGCTGTTCAGAAGCAGTTCCTCTCCCATGGAGTCTTAACCATGGCGCTGGAGGGATATGTGTTTTAGAGTGTCTATTCTAATCTGTTCACAGTTCCCAAAGTAAAGGGAGGCATACGCCCCATACTGTATTTAAAGATTCTCAACAGTTGTCTACAGGTTTAAAATTTCTGTATGCCACCTGTCCAGTTAGTCATTGCTTCCAACCACTGTGAACATCAAGGATGTGTACTTACACATCCTTATTTTCCCGGCATATCAACTCTACCTGCACTACTGTACTAAGAGCACAATACATTACCAATTTTCAGCCCTTCCCTGTGGCCTGTCTACTTTACCTCCTGTCTTCACCATCCTTTTGTTTGAAGTACCCATCCAAGGTCTGACTCCCAAAACCAGGCCTTGGCCTGGCCTGGTGCATAATAGGTCCAGCAATAGAAGTGAGGGCACTATTTAGGTGCAAGGGACTTGATCACCAGGGGAAGACAGTCTCCCAGTCAGTGGAGCTGAGAGTGATTTGGTTGTTCTTTCAATGCTGGATATCTTACCTGCGAGGTTATCTAACCAAGGTTCAGTCTGACAACACCATGATGGTTCCTTACATCAACCATCAGAGAAGAACTTGAAGTCTCACAACTCACAGAGAAGCAGATTTGACCTTGCCTGGGTGGAAATTCATGTTCCAACCTTGGCAGGTGGACTTCCTCAGCTGTCAACATCTAGACTCCAAAGAGTAATCTCTTTGCTCCAAGTCTGTGGATAATTGGGGCTGCCAGAGGTGAACCTTCTGGCTTTCAGGTTCTGGACAGGAATCCCATTTATTCTCATCACACCAAACTGGCTTAGGCAGACATTGTACTAGAACCTCATTAGGCTCCTGTCTCACTTGTTGTGAGCCCTCCCAGATTGTCCAGATTTTCTGTCCATAGGATGGGTTTACCACCTGATTCTCAGTCTAGGCTTTAATGGCTTGGCTGTTGAAGTCCAGGTCCCGAGAGATAGGATTTTTTCTGATTCTATTACCCCAACACTTTTAAAGTTTACTGCCATTAAGTTCCATTGAGGGTCAAGTTTTAGTCTTGGTGATTCTCCTCCAGAGACAGCTCGCTTCTGACTCCTATGTGAAACTCTCTATGCATGGTGTCACTTACATTGTGCCACCCTATTGACTCCATGGGATCTAAAACTGGTTCTGCCAGCTTTTTAAAAACTGCCCTTTGAAGCTATTATGAATATTGCTCTATCTATGCTTACTTGCCTTTCTAATCCCCATTACTTCTACAAGGTGAGGTGAGTTTCTGAGTTAGTGACCTTAACCTGTAAAGAACACTTTCTTGTGCTACACAAGGAAGAGGTTGTTTTAAAGCTCAGGACCTCTTTCCTTTTCAAGCGTTTCTTTCTTTCATTTTAACCAGGACATTTTTAAATTTTTTCTGTCCTGCTCCTAAACATCCCAAGGAGATTTCCCTCCATTGCCCAGATGTAGTGTGCGCTGTTCAAGTTATCTTCTTGCTATAGCTTACTTCATCAGTCTGACTCCCTTTGTCAGTCCTAAAGGTCCCCATAGGGCAGTGGTCTCAAAGTACCGGCCCACGGACCAGTTATAAATGGCCCGCAGGCAGGGTGGAAGTGAGGGCCATTTATAATTTTTTTTAGCTGGCGCCATCTGGTGGTGAGCCGTTGGTATTACAAGTTATTACCACCAGATGTGAGCTGGCGCCATCTGGTGGTGGCCGTTGGTATTACAAGTTAAGCATTACAAGTTAAACAGCAATTCTAATGTCATTTTACACTATTTTCACTGCCATATTCTTCCCTCTAATTAGAACCCCCAAACATTATATATATTTTTTATCCTACCACCCTAGAGAATAAAATAGAGATCATTGCAATACTTTCTGTTACGCCGTATTTGCGCAGCGGTCTTACAAGCGCACTTTTTTGGGAAAAAATTACACTTTTTTTAATAAAAAAATAAGACAACAGTAAAGTTATCCCCATTTTTTTTAATATTATGAAAGATAATGTTCCGCCGAGTAAATTCATACCCAACATGTCACGCTTCAAAATTGTGTCCGCTTGTGGAATGCCGACAAACTTTTTTACCCTTTAAAATCTTCATAGGCGACGTTTAAAAAAAATCTACAGGTTGCATGTTTTAAGTTACAGAGGAGCTAGAATTATTGCTCTCACTCTACCAATCGCGGCGATACCTCACATGTGTGGTTTGAACACCGTTTACATATGCGGGCGCTGCTCGCGTATGTGTTCGCTTCTGCGCGCAAGCTCGTCGGGACGGGGTGCGTTTTCTGGCTCCTAACTTCTTTAGCTGGCTCCTAGATTCCAAGCAAATTTGTCAAACCCTGACTTACACCAGTGCTGGTGGTAATAATGCGCTCACTGACACCAGTGCTGGTGGTTAATAATGTGTTCGCTGACACCAGTACTGTTGTTTTTGAAGTTTGAAAGTTTGCATGCGGCCCCCCATGGCATATGAAAACTTGTCTTGTGGCCCTCAGGTAATTTGAGTTTGAGACCCCTGCCATAGGGTATAGCCCTCTTCTCATTCTACTATCGCTATGTTGATTCATCAGCTCATCATTCAGGCTTATGATCTCAGGGGCAAGGTTCCTGGTCAAAGCACAGTCCACTAGATCACCAAGTGCTTTATGGGCTTTTCAGCATCAAGCATCTGTTGCACAGATATGTAAGGCTGCCGTCACTTGTTCATTAGTCTCAGGCCTTAGCTGATGCTGGCTTTGGTCATAAGGTTTTTGTTGCAGCACTGCAGGCTCCCTTGAGCTGCCATTGTTAACTTTGGTCCTGTTAAGGCCCATACACACAATCAAATTTTCCGACAAAATGGACGTGTTTTATCGGACAATCCGACCGTCTGTATGCTCCATCAGACAATTGTTGTCGGAATCTCCGACAACAGATGTTGGCTGTGCATGCTCGCAAATTTTCCGACAAAACATTTTTTCCATCGGGTCATCCGATCATGTGTACACAAATCCATCGGACTAAAATCCTAAAAAGTACAAACACGCATGCTCCAAATCAATGCTAAACATCAGCCAACAATAGCAGAAGTTGCCCAAAGGGTGGCAGTAAAGAACTGAAAAACCATGTGGTTTGGTGAATGTTGGCTGAAAACGTTCTGCCATGTGTATGCATACCAAGTACACGGGCAACGCCCCTTCGGACAAAAATCCACGGAAAAGTCAGATGGAAGTCTGATCGTTTGTACGAGGCTTTCTCCTTTCATTTGTTGTTGCCCACACCTCTGTTTAATCATACCTCCCAACTGTCCCTGATTTTGAGGGACTATCAGTGATTTTAGGGACTGTCTGTGATTTGGAACAATGTCCCTCTGTCCCCTTTCCTCCTCATATGCACTATTTATCTTTCAAAACGTTTCACAGTGCTAAACCTTTCATCCAATTTTTAAATTGCTGCATTTGTAAATTTCAGAAGTCAGTATAAAGAAATAGTGGTGGTAAAAAAAAAAATATTTGTGGGTTTAACTAATCATTTTTTTTTGTAGAACTCTCCTTTAACCACTTAACCCCCGGACCATATTGCTGCCCAAAGAACAGAGTACTTTTTGCGATTCGGGACTGTGTCGCTTTAACAGACAATTGCGCGGTCGTGCGACGTGGCTCCCAAACAAAATTGGCGTCCTTTTTTTCCCACAAATAGAGCTTTCTTTTGGTGGTATTTGATCACCTCTGCGTTTTTTATTTTTTGCGCTATAAACAAAAATAGAGCGACAATTTTGAAAAAAATGAATATTTTTTACTTTTTGCTGTAATAAATATCCCCCAAAAATATATAAAAAAACATTTTTAATCCTCAGTTTAGGCCGATACGTATTCTTCTACATATTTTTCGTAAAAAAATCGCAATAAGCGTTTATTGATTGGTTTGCGCAAAAGTTATAGCGTTTACAAAATAGGGGGTATTTTTATGTCATTTTTATTAATATATTTTTTTTACTAGTAATGGCGGCGATCAGCGTTTTTTTTTCGGTATTGCAACATTATGGCGGACACTTCGGACACTTTTGACACATTTTTGGGACCATTGGCATTTTTATAGCGATCAGTGCTATAAAAATGCATTGGATTACTATAAAAATGCCACTGGCAGTGAAGGGGTTAACACTAGGGGGCGGGGAAGGGGTTAAGTATGTCCCTGGGTGTGTTCTTACTGTGGGGGGGGGGTGGCCTCACTAGGGGGAAACACTGATCCGCTGTTCATACATTGTATGAACAGAGGATCAGCATTTCCCCCGCTGACAGGACCGAGAGCTGTGTGTTTACACACACAGCTCCCGGTCCCCGCTCTGTACCGAGCGATCGCGTGTGCCCGGCGGCGATCGCGCCCGCCGGGCACACGCACGGGAGTTGGGGGCGAGCGGGGGGCGCGTGCGCCCCTAGTGGCGGCTGAGAGAGAGGACGTTCTACTACGTGCTCTCGCCCAGCCGAGCCGACCTGCGGACGTAGAACGGCGGTGCGCGGTCGGCTAGTGGTTAAGGGGCTTGGAAGGGGGGGGTGTCTTATGCCTACATACTTTTTCTTATAGGTGTCCCTCGTTCCCATCTCAAAAAGTTTAAGGCATAGTTTATTTGCTTTTGGAGGTTCCATTGGTTCCAAAATACCATCCTGTGTACTGTAATGTACAATTAAGAAAATTTGAGTACATTAGAGGACAGAGACCTTGATACTAAACTGAGGAATGCTAGGAGCAGGAAAGGTTATAGTTGGCTATCCTTACAGCTTTGCTTGCCGTTGTCCATCTCTCCTGAAGGTGGCAGTTTAACCCATTGGTTCCGGAATACCATCTTGTGTTCTGTAATGTACTCAAAGAAAAGGATTTTACAGCTAAGAACAAAACGGTTAGTATCTCATTCACTATTTATTAAATTATTTACACAAGTTTAGTTTGTTATTTTTTATAAATAACTCTAAAGTGTGAAGGTTTACTTTTGTGTTTGGAACTTTTTATCAGTTGAATAGTTGCTGTGTCTATAGAGTCGATGACAGCTGAGTGTTTTGCTTTGGGCAAACATGAGGCCAGACACTTGCCTCCCAAGTAATCAGTGTCTGCTCAGTCACACATGGCAGACAGGCTTACCTGGAGGCCAGCTACAAAGTGCACAGGAAATTTACACAGCACAGTGTGTTTTTAGCTAGAAGTGAAAATGATTCACAATATAGGCTACATGTATACTGTTTTCATTCTAACAGAAACATGTTCTATGATATGGCTTTATGCACACAGGGAAATTGACAAGCTCTACTAGATGCCTTTCTACCTGGCGGTGGTGTTTTGGCAGAAAATATTCATGACCCTTTTAAACATATGTAACATGTTTAGCAGGGTCAAACACTTGGGCATTCATTTATTTTATTGGCCAGAATAATAACTTATTCTGGTCATTGAAATTAATTATCACTCAAGCGCTAAACGCACCTATCATTAATGTGTGTTTATACACATGTGCATGGACACACAGGCTAACATGCAGGGGTGTTTAGAGGCAAATAAAGCCAGATGCCCCTGGGACCCCACACATCCAGTTTGTGTGGGGTCACATTTACAGTGGTGCGAAGTACTGAAAACCCACCCCAACCCCCTCACCCACTTCCCACCACTGACACCCACTCTGGATTCTGAGTTCTCCCATTCTCCCTGGGAGAACGGTAAATGCCAGAATTAATAAGAGAGCAGGAGGTGATCAGGGTACATCTGTTCCCGGATTCCCCCTGCCACTAAGCCTGGATGCAACCTATATTATGTCACTTCCTAATTCACAGCTGTCATTCCTTGGCTACTATAGCCGAGGATGTAGCTAATATAGCATGGAGGACAGACATGGGGTGGTCTAATAGACCCCTGATGTCTCAGTAAAGAGAACCCTTCACTTGCCCATGCTATCATATTGGGGCCTTGTTAACCCCTTGTGATAGCAATGAAGTTAAAAAAAAAAAAAGCTGCTTTCCAGGGGGTGAGATCCAGAATGATGGCTATGATGATTGATGAGCAGATGTCCAGTATATTGAAGGATTCACATGCAAAATTTTTGAAAGTATGGAAACCATCGATAAGTTATTCCTTTCCATCCCTGCCCCCGACAAGTTATGGTCAGCTTTAAGAAATCTTGCTTCGGCAGGTCCCGTGTCTGTGATACTTGCCCTCTTCTGGGGCTCCTCTTTTTCTCTACTCTTTTTCTTACTCTTTCTCTTTTTTCCCTGTTTGCTTTTCCTGTCATTGCTTTTCGATATAAAGGCCAACAATGTAAGCTGCTGTTCTCCTGGGTACGGAAGGACATTTGTGTCTATGACACAGGCCTAATTTTCAACCTGGTCCTCCATGGCCTGGGTTATAATTTGTCTTGGTGTTTATTATGTGTTCATTCGCTATTTCTTTTTTTTTTTTTCTGTTCTATGTCGCCCCTGCAAACCATGGCTTGTTATAATTTTTGAAAATTCAATAAAATATTGAAAAGAAAAACTATTTTACAAAGTGACCCTGGCCCCCCTGGCACATGCTTTCAAATGCATACGCGCGCATGGGTATTTGTAAACATTTATTGTTCCACACATGTGAGTATTTGCTGCAAACATTGAAGTGACATCAATAATTCGAGGACAAAAGTACAGTACATGGTTAACTTGTAAAGGCTTTTAAAGTATCACATATTAAACATGTAGGTTGTTTTTCTCCAGTCTTGACATGTGTGGTATATCTACTTGATGCAACCCTATATTATTTTACTTTACCAAACATTTGGGTATGTGTTTGGTAAAGAGCTACGCAAATATCACGCAACATAAAAACTGCCACCATTTTCTTCTACAGAGTCTTGGTTTCAGAATAAAAGTTTTGGGTGTTCTAAATAATTGTCTTGCAAAAAAATGCTAATTTTAATGTGTTTGAAAAATTGCCCCAGATAGAGAGTGGTTAAACTGAAGACGTAATCACGAAACGTACATCGAGGCGGTACCTGGTCACGCTATTCACGCAGTTTCCGGCCCTGCTGGTTGCTGCTGGTGGAACGCACGCCATCCACAGAGGTGGACGCGAGCTCTGCGGTCTCGGCACATCTTGATAGACAAGCCAGCAGCCTCAGTGCCGGGTAGGCACTTTTAAATGTAGGTAGCCATTTGGCTATATTTTTGAATTGCTCTTTTTAATAAACTATATCACGCTATGGATGTCCTCCATTCTTATTGCATATCAGGCCGGTACTTATGAGGAGGAAGGTGTTTTATCACAGTCTGGTGGAGGATCACATATCAACAATTTGAAGATAATATCACAGTAGCACGAAATTCGTTCGATTTTCTATGGACTTTGACTATCATATTTGTGATATTCTATTATTGGGACTTTATATCTACAATTTTTTGTTTCACAGTGCTGCACAGGTGTAATAGCAATCATACGCTTATTCACATCACCTTGAAGGTTTATAAGCCAAAGGAATTTTTTTAGTGTTAGTTTGTATGTTATTTTGTATGTTCTAAACACTATCTATAGCGCCCCCTATTTTTCCATTTATAAAGATCAATTGTGCTTTAAGACAGAGAATATAGATTTTTGTCTAAGCCCAGTTGTGAATTTCGTTATGGTGTTTATGCAAATTTCCCATTAATGGGTCATGAAAGAACTCTGAAACAAGATTTTTTTAAAGTGCCTATTATGCAAAAACAAGTGTAAGGGTGTGCATTCTTAAGTACCGTATTTTCCGGCGTATAAGACGACTAGGCGTATAAGACGACCCCCCTAATTTTCCAGGAAAAATGTTGGTTTTGGGATATACTCACTGTATAAGACTACCCCCTTCTTACTAGTCTTTCTGGAAGCTGAGGGGTAGCCAGAACCGCTGACAGAAACCGGCTTTTTCAAATCTCACTGTGCCATTGCATTACATTCCTCACTGTGCCATTACATTACATGCCCCGACTGTGCCATCACTTGCCCCCTCTCTGTGCCATCACTTGCCCCCTCTCTGTGCCTGAGCTTGCCCCCACTGTGCCTAAACTTGCCCCCCAGTGCCATCACTCACTTTTTTTTCAGGCAGTGCGGTGCGGTGAGAGTCTCCGTGCTGCGCGCGTCAATGATTTAAAAGACGCGCCTTCTCCTCAGACTGTCCTGAGTTAGGCGGAACACAAATCTTCCCAGCAGCGCCTCTGTTCTGTGTTCCACTTATCAGGGACGTCTTCTCATCTCGTCCGAGGATGAGAAGGCATCTGTGATAGGAGGAACACAGAACAGAGGCGCTGCTGGGAAGATTTGTGTTCCACCTATCACAGAACACGCTGAGAAGGAGCGTCTTTTAAATCATTGACGCTCGCGGCACGGAGACTGTCACCGCACCGCCTATTTAGGAAAAAAGTGAGTGATGGCAGAGAACGTACCCGGCGTATAAGACGACCCCCGACTTTTTTGCATCCAGAAAGTCGTCTTATACGCCGGAAAATACGGTAGATTATCTGCAGAACTGGGTAGGTATTTAGATATTTTGGATATGCTAAGAATGTAATTGTTGAGAGAAAGAGGGTGATCTCAGAAACCCCTTAAACCTGCGCACCCTGGACTGTAAACAAATTAGTATACAGTTCAATAACAAAATATAAAAATATTGATAAAAGTGTATAAACAAAGGCTCAAAGCCTCAACATGTAAAGAAAAACTGTAATTTCATAAAAAAAAAAAAAAAAAAGGAAATGTGTAATTAAATGACTATCAAGTGAATGTAATATAAACAAAAAAGTCCAATGATCCACCACCGGTTAGTTAAACCCACATACAGTGCTGGTAATTCTTCTATACATCAAACATGACGGTGTGGAAATTTGATTACACATTTCCTTTTTTTTTATGTTTCAGTGCGGTATGAAATCACAGTTGTTTTTCTTTACACACCAATGTAATTGTGATTGCTCACATTTGTTATTGGTGGCTTGTGTATGTTGCTCTTAAACTTGTAAAGTCATCATTTTGATGCCCCCCAAAATGATATGGATGGTCTGTACCTCTTCTGACTACTCATTTTATTGCAGATTTAATCATCACCAATAGACAGCCAAACTAACTTTAACTTTCTTATACGAAAGCAGTATTTTCAGGCAAGGCAGTGAATTAGCCAGCTCTGTAGATATGCATAACCTTTTCTGTTTCTTTATGCCTGCACAGATTATTGAAGTAACCAACGGCCACTAAAAAATGTTGTTTGTGCATGGCTCCATTGCAGAACTGTAGTGACTTTAAAATACTCTTCTAACATGTCTCAGTGCACATACAGTCAGAATGCTGTCTGACTGCAAGATTATTAGGTACAAATACACTATATCACCCAGAGCAGGGCTTTTTTTTTCTCAAACAATAGGTGCTGGAACTCAACCATGACCCCTCAAAACCCCTCCAAATCACATCAAATAGTGGGCGTGGTCAGTCAAATTTCCCAAACAGTAGGGGGTCTTAAAGGGGCATTAAATACCAGGGTTGCATTACATACAGAGTGCAGGGGGGGTTACAAATAGAATGCAGAGCTTTCACTTGTAAACACAGAAACCAGACTTCTGTGTTTACAAGTGATTGTAGTGAGCATGCCCCCTCAAGGGTCTGAGCCAGAGGTGGTGGAACTGAGTTCCACCAAGTCCCCCCTGAAAAAAAGCCCTGACCCAGAGTATGTGGATATCCCTCCAAAAATTAAGTTCAGGTGCATAAAGTAAGGTTTGGTGTGGAGGAACTGTGAGGCCTTGTACACATGGTCGGACCAAACCGATGAAAACGGATTGAAGTTCAGTTTCATCGGTCCAAACCGACCGTGTGTGGTACCCATCGGTCCGTTATCCTTCGGTCTCAAAATGTAGAACTTGCTTTAAAATTTAACCGATGGACGCCTAACCGATCGGTCAAAACCGATGGTTAGTACGCAAAAACATCAGTTCCAAACCCGCGCATGCTCAGAATCAAGTCGACGCATGCTTGGAAGCATTGAACTTCATTTTACTCTGCACGTCGTTGTGTTTTACGTCACCGCGTTGGACTCCATCAGTTTTTGAACTGATGGTGTGTAGGCACATCAGACCATCAGTCTGCTTCATCGGTGAACCGATGAAAACGGTCCTTTGGACCGTTCTCATCGGATGGACTGATCGTGTGTACAGGGCCTGAGTGTGCTGCCCAATTGAACACCACATGAATGTTGGCTGCTAGCCAGGTCTTCTTATCCGACCTCACAAATGCTCTTTTAGTTGAAAGATACCTCAAAACCTCCTGGAGATTCCTCTCAATAAAAAGGAGGCTGTTATGGTCACAAAGTTAGGACCAACTCTGCCCTTGGTTTTGGAAGGGAATGTCCAACAAGCTCATATATGTGTTATGGTCAGGTGTATACAAACCTTTGGCCATATAGTGTGAAATACATACAATGACTAAAAAGTACCCCTAAACGATGTGCCTGTAAAGCAGAAAGTATATACTTACCTTACCTGCCACATGTGCTGCTGGACACTGCTCCATTGATAAGAATTTGCAATTTAAAGTTTATCTTTAAACTGACCTTTTCAGGAACATCAATCTCTTTGCTCTGCTGTAGCGCTTACTGGTTCCTCCCAATAACACACTACTGTATTATGCACAATATACAGGAATAGCTTTATGCCATAGGGAGAAATGCTATATATGAGCCAATGATGTTACTAATATAGTTGAGAGCCATGCTTTATAAAGTCCTTGTCATGGCAGGTTGCTGGGGGAATTGGGAATTCTTCATTCTGCATTTCAAATGATCCATACGGTTGTGTACCTAGCTCCTGTTACATTAGATAGCTTGCTATGTTTAAGGCTCTCTCAGACAGACAATACAAAGCATTTTTATATGTTTATATTTTTCTCTGGTAGCTTAGTATTTGATCAATGGATCCACTAAATTTCATTTTTGTTATAAAGACAGATTTGTGTTATAATAGGAATATATCTGGTACATTTTAGATTGTAAGCGCCAACAAGCAGGGCCCTCTGATGCCTCCTGTACAGTATTGTAACTGTACTGTCTGCCCCATGTTGTAAAGCACTGCACAAACTGTTGGCGCTTTATAAATCCTGTATAATAATAATAATCTGTCAAGTGTAGGTAATGGAGCATCTGATAGTAAGTGTAAGATGTAAATTATACTTACCTTCATGTTCCAAAGACTTTGATCTATTGCATGGGTGCAGAACTACAAGTCCTATGAGGCAATTCGAGCCACTGGCAGTTACAAGTGTGACTCCCAAAGGCAGAGGCATGATGGGACTTGTAGTTCTGCAACAGCTGGAGGGCCACAGGTTGAGCACCCATGATCTATTGCCTAATTTTCCCAGTCCAAGTGTTGTCCTGGACTTGCGGAGTGTACTTCAATCTCTGCTAAAGTCAGAGATTTCTCTGAGATGCTTACTGAGTGAACAGATGAAAGTAGGTGACTAGTCAGCAATGAGCAGAAGTGGCAATTTACCATTTAAGACAGAGAGAAACAAGCATTTCCAAAAATAAAATAAAGATAATGTGAGCTTTAAAAAAAAAAAAAACATCTCTTAGGTAAACCGCTGTATTGACCCCGAGATATTTTTGAACAAGTTCATAATTAATGTTTTAATATAGCACATTTTAGGATGGAAGAAATGTACCAATGGTTTACTGGACTTGTTGATCAAAGACAGATTGACAAAAGCAAATGATAAGGAATTTAAAAAATGCTTTGTATTAAGCCTGTCCTCAGAATAAACCAGTCTTTGCCAAATGGACCAAGTGGTTCATCTGTCAGCATTACATGTTTTCAGTTGATGGGCTTTGACAGGCTGGTATAAGTATAAAAAAAAAAAAGGGGGGGGGGGGGTAATTAAGAAGTACCATAGGTGCTTGTAGGAATTTGGCCTTAAAGGACAGCTATACCTTTCTTATGTTGATCATTGACTGGATATTCTTAGTATACTATCCCCTTTGAGTTAGTAGAAACTGTGTACTTGCACAGCTAGCACTGCTGAGATTTTTGTTCATCTTCAAGTGTTTTGGGATTATGAAAATACACAATTTCCCCTGCACTTTAATTCACAAAGCTCAGGCACAATTATTTGGGAAACACATAATAAATTTACATACATTATTCATACCCCTTGAAACTTCCACATCTTGTCATGTTACAGCCAAAAACGTAAATGTATTTATTGGGATTTTATGTGATAGACCAACACAAAGTAACACATAATTTAACCCATTCATGCTCTGTATTTTACTGAACATCTGTGCTGTGTACTTAATACTAGAATCAGACATGTGACAGTAGAACCAGTAGCACATTCTGTGGGAAGGAAATGAAAATACTGTAAATCCACGTGTGCTTAGGAGCCAGATTTACCATTATGCCTGGATTACCTAGGCCTAAGGGCTAGAGAGGCTTTTTTTCCTTTTTGCTTTATCCTTGTGTCAGAAGTGTGTTATCTATTTCTTTATCCTTTGAGAAAGGTAAACTAGGGATAAAGAAATGGAATGTGTTCAATGCGGAATGTATAGTTATTTAAGTAAACAATTACTATAAAATTGACAAAATGTTTTACATACAAATATACTGTAAGTGCTGAAATATTTAATGTGATTTAATCATGTGTTTTTTCTCATTCACTTCACATTTAGTAAAAGCCACATTATTGGATCAGTTTTCTGCTAATGTCTATTCAGTTATGCCTAAGTCCCCATTCACACCTGTGCGTTTTGTAGCCCAAAGCTCCAAAATGCTCAACAGGCCAGTTTCTGTTCACATTGGAGTATTCAGGCTCCTGCTGCTCAATGCCTGAAGCTCAAAAAAGTACATAATCTACTTCTGACGCTGAATGGGGCATTTTTGGCCCCACTGACTTCAATGTGAATCTGTGTAAAAATGTGTTTTATGCATGTTCCCATAATTGAGTTTTGAGGCAAAAAGTACACAGTCCTGCTTAAAAAATGCTCCTATATGGCACTTCACTCTTAAAAATTAGCAAACAAAGCCTCAAAATGTCTCAGCTCTTCTGAACTTGCAGATGCTTGACATTCAAAATATGTGTTTTGCTGTATGGCCCTTTTGGTAAATTTACCAGTTGGCATGAATTAGTACTTGACACATCATAGTATGCAGCTAGCATTCCAAAAATGCTGTAATGCTCCTTAAGAAAGTAGCCTTTGGTCTATCTAGGCTGAGATTAGATTATCAGTCTGCCTTTTACAAGCTGGTGCTTCTTAATACCTTGGCATTTTGGTGCGTGGTGTTAGTGCATTACGAGTGCATTGCATTAAGGCAGCCCATTCAAATTATTAAGCTGAGAACAGACCGAAATGTCTAAAGAGGCATGCCATTTCTGGCAACACACAGAGAGTATGTTACCATGTGTTGTGGTGCACTGCAATGCAATGAACCTGAACTACAGTGCTGGATCACCAGTCTCCACTAAATGAAGAGACACTGCAGATGACAACGTGACACCAGATTCAAGTGAGTAACTTGGGTAACTTGGCACTGTAGTAAACGCAAAAAGTAGTTCAGTCCCAAGGGTGTACATACAGGGGTCACCATTGCGCCCCTGTTCCATGTAACCACTAAATACCCACTTCTCCTCCTTCCCCTCCCCCCCACAGACATTCAGCGGCTGCAGGAGGGAAATGGAAGGAATGGGTTCCTCTATATGCTGCTCCTCCCTCCTCCCTATCCCTGTCCTGCTGCCCCGGGCCCCTGTGAACTTCCCTGGCCCCCCTCACCCCCGCAGCACTGCCGAGTTTTCCCCCTTCAACCCCCCCCACCAGCTGCTGTGGGGGATCTGTCAGGATTGAGAGCGGGGAAGGGAACTGGTAAATGTATAATTTACAGACCCCTTCCTTGTCTTAATGATTAGAGTCAGTGATCGGTACCCAACTTTGTTTACTTTGCTTCAGTTTATAAATGAACTGAAGCTCTATACAGAGCTTTTCCAGTTCATTCATTCTGTGCAGCTGAGGCTGCAGAGCAAGGGACTGATGAATCTGTCTTCTGTCTCAAAAGTGAGACATCAAGGTTCTTTTTCACCAAAGCCCCCCAACAGGGTCCTAAAAAATATGTGAAAAATAACAAAATAAAATTGTGGAAAAAAAATGGTAAAATAATAATAAAAAATATTGAAACCAGGGGTGGACCTACCAGGGTCACAAAGATTGCACTTCTGCCCCAAGACGGTAGGAAGGTGGCATGCTGCTAGACCATAATAAAGGGTCCCACGATGGGAGTAAAGGGCCCCAGGATCAGTGGGAAAGCTCAGTTTCTTGCATCGGGGCACTGAAGGTCCTAGTTATGCCTCTGGTCATTACGGGTATTGGTAAGACTCTAAAAAGAAAGAATATTTGGTAACAACGTGATTGTCATCTCGGAGATCCTGCCTAACCAGGATAGGTGTAAAGGGGACCACTGACATAAAAGTTCTCAAATGGGACTGCGCTATAGAGGGCATTAGGATGGTTAGTGACCTGTATACCCAAGTGTTTCAAACAGCAGTCAAACCAAAGAAAGGGGATCAAGGAGTGCAGTGCTTGGAGCTCCATGGGCATAAGTGTTACATTTAGGGTCCATGTACACTGGCATAAAAAAACGCTGCTTCTACAGGAGTTTTTTGTTTTGCCTGTTGAAGCAGCTCAATCGTCTTGCACATTAGGATGATTAGAGGAATATTTTAAGGCTCAATTTTTAGAGGCAGGAAAAAAACCTGGTTTGCGTTTTTGAGATTTTTGAGAAAAAACACTAAACGCGCTAAACATTTGTACAAAAATGCTCCATGTGAGCGTTTTTTTTTCTGCCAAGGGAACTGCCATTTTTTGAAACCAGTGTGCATGGAGCCTTTAACCTTTGGATTAATTGTGGTTAACCTCCAGTCCAGAGATCCAAGCCAAACTATCTAGTATGTTAAAAAGATTGGGGGTGTAAACAAATGGAGAGGTGATAAACAGCATGATGTCATCCGCATACATGCAGAGCCTATGCTGAATGCCTGCCACCTCTAACACTCGAGTTCTTGCGACAGAGCTTAGTATATGAGGAGAAGCTCTGCTGACTTCCATCATCCAATTTTGTGTAAGCAAAAATGCTGTTTTTTACTGTTCCTTGCATGTGATTGGGTATTCTTTGTAAAGTGAAATTTTACCTCATTTATCAAGCTCTGGAGCCACTGCACTTACCTTTAGTAAATCAACATCAAGGTGTGAAAGAGTTCTATCGCCAGTGCAAAAAGTGGTGTAGAGAGAGGGCATATCTGCTTAGGCTCTTTAGCTATGGAGAAAATGTTTGACTTTGAGACCCCGTATCATACATACGTCCTCGGGTTCTCACATATTGAAAACATCCAAAGCAAACAAATTTGGTCCAAAGCCCCACTGACCTGCAAATAAACTAGAAGACTGTATTAAATGCTTTGTGGATGTACGCAGGAACACAGCAAGAGTGCATAGCGTGCAATAATAACGTTGCTCTATGAATGTTATCCTGCGCCTGCATTTGGGGATTGAAGTTGACCTAATCTTTATGCACGAAGGACCCTATAATTGGACAGAACTTAAAGGTGAGTATCTTTGAAGTTGCTTGCTGTCTTAGTTGAGTTGTGATATGGGACGATAATTGGACCACAAGAAGTCGTCAGTATCTGGTTTCAGGATCATGTATATGATAACTGTTAGGGTCTCCGGCTGAAAGGAGTGTGCTTTAAGCAGAGAATTGAAAGAGTTGGCAAGAAGGGCTGCCAGAGGTTCTGCAAAATTCTTACAGTAGGCTGCTGGCAATTCATCATTTGTTGGGACTCATTGCCTTGATTGCCCGGAGGACTTCATCAACCATTATGGAGCTGTCTAAATGTGCTTTCTGAACGGTGGTCGTAGCAAATGGAGTCACTTCCACTACCATGTAATAAGCTTGTGCTGGAGAGAAGTCACCCTTTAGATGCATAAAGAGTAGACAAATGCAGTTTAAACTCATATAGCACTTTAAGATGGTTACAAAAATAAACATCCTTCATCAGTTAAGTCTTATCTGCTTCCTGTCTTGGTCAAGCCTTCAAAGCAAAAAGGGCCAACAATGTATCCGGTTTAGCATTAATATAGAACAAGTGCCAAGACCTATGGATTACCCTTTCAGTCAATTAACCATAGTCAGATTGTTTTAAAAATTGGTAGGATAGGCCTAAAAATCCCTTTTAAGCTGCTGAAGGCGAGCATGTTTATCACACTTATGCTGGGTCGTTCTATGAATACAAGTGCCCCATATCACCAGTTTCTGGGCCTCCAAAAGTATAAGAGGAATTTATCAGGAGTATTGTTATATTGGAGGTATTGCTTTAAGGTAATCTGTATGTCTTGAGAGAATGCCATGCTAGACAAATGTGATGCATTCATGCACCAGATGGAGTCTGTAGATCTGGTCTGGGAATGGTGGTGACCACCGCACAATGACGAGATCGCAGAATTAGATGGATCGCTGGATGGAGCAGCAAAGGGGAGCATGCTGAGATATGAATACATGATCCATTCTGGAAAAACAGTTGAGTACTGTCTATGATACCTTTTTATTTGCACTAATATCCTATTTTCAGGACAAGTTTTCAGGGTGTACACCCTTCTTCAATGTCCAAGCAGTTCTAATTCTTGTAGACAAAGAAGGTACAACCCAAAAGCTTGTCCTGAAACTTTGAATGTTTAAATGAAAAGCTTATCATGATTCATGAACAGTCCTTACTTGTTTTTGTTGCAAGTGCACTAATATGGCTACAATTACCTCAAGCTTTGATTCTGGCAAAAGATTGGTGTGGGTAGGAGTAAAACAAATATTTATGTCGTGCAGGCTTACATTTCTGTCCAATATCCACATGTGAGCAACATTGTAAAAAAAAAAAGCCCAAAGTGTGGGGGAGGTATCTCACGTCTGCTGCTGATATAGAGATGTATCTATATATGGATATAATACCTGGTTATTGTCACGTCATATTATTATAGTGGACAACAGTAGCAGAAATAGTCGGACGGAGGATTTCACAATCAGTACTGCTAGGTCTACAGCTCAGGATAGGCTCAATGTCATTCCAGGAGATGAGTTAATCACCACGGTTACCCCTGTAGCTTGAGGCATAATCAGGCGCCTGTTCCCAGTAATAGCAAAGGGTACTCTTGATGCCTCCTGAGGTACAGAGTGGGGGAGCACGAAGGAAAGGCAATAAACTTAAGAGTTCTCTCAAATAACCCTATTCCCACTAATGGCAGTTACTGCCGTGACATGGTGCACAATCGTAATGGCAAGCAAAATACACAACTCAACAAACAAGGAAATAGGCTTGTACAATTTTTCCAAGCAACTTAAAACTTATCAGACTCCAGTCACGGTGTATGGTGGATGCCCATTTGATGTTCACTCATTAGGGGCACCCGAAAGGGCCAATTCTGATGATTCTCACCAGGCACCTTGGTTGTGTTTAGAACAGGTTGACATTTCTTTTCGATTCTGAAGGAGGATGGCTGTGTAGGGCTGCGACTGATTCTGTCTGTTAGAGTGTGTGGATGATTGCCTAGCTGAGTCATTGTGGAAAGTTGTAGATCTTCCAGGACCCCTGCAAGTCTTCCAGACTTGTATATGCATACTATCTCCCATTATAAGAGAAATTGTGTGGAAAGGGGAAACCAATGTGGTATTTCACCTGGTGGTGGTGGAGAACCTGTAGCTGCAGGTTTTTTGCCCTGTGCTTTTAGATAGTGAGCAGGGCCAAGTCTATAAAAAGCTAGTAGGTGTAGCCTTGAAAGGACGAGAGGAATTTCTCATGTGCAACAGAGAGGAGTTCTTTCATGTGAAAATAGTGTAACTTGGCAATTCTATTGCATGATGGGCCATCGGGCTGACAACGCATCAGAGCCCAATGAACTTGGTCCATTTTCAGGCTTTAGAGCAACAACTGCTGAAAGAGTGCAGTAACAGTAGTTGGCAAGTCCACAACTGTCCCAGAGAATCCTCTGATGTGAAGGTTCGAGTGCATGGAGCTATTCACTGCATCTTCTAAGTGAGTTAGGGGGGTTTTATTCTGCTTCCGGTGTGCTTCCCGGTCCCGATCATGGCCCCTAAAATCCAGCTCCAGGTCATCCACCCACATCTCCAGATCTGATGTGTGTTGTCCCTGCTCTCTAATTTCTCAGGCCAGGCAGTCTGTATCTGATCTGAGGTATTTTTCAGTGCCTTCCTGAACATAGCTTTGTTCTGTTTCACTAGGGTTAAATTCTGCTTCCTAGTGCCCTCCGCTGTGGTGGCTGCCCAGAGGCTGGGTATGCTACGGTGTAATGGCAGCTGACCGTTTAATCACCTTCATGGAAGAGGCCCAGGCTAAGGCCTCCCAGATTGTCTTCAGGATAAGGTAAAAATGGAGAGCTAGGTAGTCAACTAGTGACTAGTTTCAACAATCCGTGGTATCTCTTAAGGAACAAAAGTCCATATACTACTGAAGCCAGATCTGTAAAGAATTCTGACCAGTGCCAGCAGCCAGCTGTATAGAATAGAAGACAACTCTGTATGCAAGTGAGAAAGGGAGAGAGAGCGGTGTCACTCTGAGTGTAGTATTTAGGTTCAAATCATCAAGATTAATAAATTACATTCAACTCATGTTAGAGTAGAAGTGTACGGGCATGTGTGTGTTGTAATCAATCCATAGGATAGGAGTAATCGTCATTCCCTGCCTCTCCGGTGGTCTCTGAGGCTGGATGTGATCAGCTCAACAAGCATGTCCGCTTCATCCTGATGAAGGAGCATGCATGCTCTGAATGCAAGCTCTACCACACACACTGTCCATCACGGCTGACGTTATTGTTGCGCTGATCACATTCAGCCTCTGAGACCACCAGAGTGGCCGGGACTGAAGATCACCCCTGCCCAGCTGAACGGAAGGTAATCCTATAGATTGATTACAATACACATATGCCTGTATACTTCTACTCTAATGTGAGTTGAAAGTAATTCATTAAACTAGATGATTTTAACCTAAATACTACACTCGGAGTGGTGCCGCTCTCTCCCTCTCCCAGATTGTCTTCAGCTTCTGTTAGTTCCAGGTGCCGGTGGGAACCATCATGGGCAGAACCTCTGTGTATAACCAGGCTGCGCAACTATAAGTAGGCTGGGAACTGTAACTGGTCCCGGGTGAGCTTATAAAGCCCCAAGATTCTCCCGCTGAGAGCAGGGCAGTTGGCCTTAACGCGTATAGGGGCGGAGCATTCTGATTACATTATCACGCTGTTACTACTGTTGAGATCTCTATGTGGTGATTGGCTCCTCTGTTTGTATCTGCTGGATGTGGTTTTACCAGAGGTAGTTTTTGTGATTATGCTTTTATATGCAGTATCTACTGTGCTTATAATCCCTAAGTGCATTTAATAAAAATTATTCAGTGAGCACTATGAAGCTTCTCTTATTTATGTATCTTTTTACATTGTGATTTAAGCTGAGTTGGCCATTCTTATATGGGTGACTAAGAGAGAAGACCAGGCTCGCATTAACCCCTATAGGGGGGACAAGCTGTATTGACCTCATATCAGATTAGAAGTCATAGCACTAAGGTGACCAGATTGGAGTGAAGAGCAGGGCTGGACTGGGACAAAAATTTGGCCCTGGACTTCATCCAGACTGGCCCACTTTGTCAGGTCTCTCCCATGGCGGCCGGACAACTACCGCACCCCCCTGGCCACTCAAGCCCCCACTCCCCCTTTACTAGCCGTTCTACTTTATTAGAGTAGAACGACTGGTACTCTTATAGGCATTACCAGTGGGGAAGCTAGACATTATTTCACCCGGGGCAAAGAATCAGTTTGGTGCCCCCCTTATGGGACAAGATTAGGCAGAAATTAGAAATTCCCAGGCCATAGCTGTTGAGTGAGCTGTCTATCCCCTCCCCCCATGCTCCTCTGTCGTCCCCCCTGCTCCTCTGTTCCTCCCCCTGCTTTTTGTTCCCCCCAGGTGAGCACTGTGGGCAGGGAGAGGAGGTGAGCGCTGCAGGAAGGGAGAGAGAGGAGCGGAGGGGGGCGGCGGTCGGCTGTCACTGAAGCCAGCCCACTGAGCCATCGGCCCACCGGGAAACTCCCTGTAGTCCCAATGGCCAGTCCATCCCTGTCTAGAAGGCTTTGATAACCCAGGTGGCAGGGCTAGATTTTACTTGAGCGATGTACAGGCACAGTGCTCAGAACCAACAAAGGGGAGAAACAATTATGTGGACTGATGCATAGGTCTGACTCACTGTTTCACTCTAGGTGTTTGTACTGTGGTAGTAATTGAAGATTGAACCATTTAACTTTACTGCACCCTCTGGCTGTGCCGTCGCTGTTTCAAAGAAAGCGGACTTTCTAGAGATGGTAAGGGCATGGAGTGCACAGAGACGGGTGTAGAATCCTGACCTTGTCTGAACTTTTTAGGGCCAGCTCACACTAAAACGCAGTGCAGGAAACCCATATTCTGTGCATGTTTCCCGCACCACCTTCACGCACTGCACTTGTGATCTGCAGAGGGTTTCATTGTTCACCAACGACACCCTGAACACAATGAGTTTGCCTGCACCAGATCACATACTATGATACCATGCAATCCAGTTGCTGTTTGTTTTTGGTGTGGTCTAAGATTTCAGCCCATTCAAATGAATAGGCTGAAATTGCACTGCACCATGATCACGTGAATCTCAGGAAAACCGTGTGTTCCTGTGCGATTCATGGCATGAACCAGCCCTCAGGCTGCATTCACACAGTTTTTAAAATATGGACAAAAGAACTGCAATTCTGCCTGTGATTTTTAAAACACCCATGTGTAAATGACAAAGCGCACATTTTTCAAATGCTATTCATTTGAATGGCGCCTAAAACAGTGCGGTTCTGCCATGATTGTCGCACGTTAAATTGCAACAAACCACATCGCATGAAGCATGTCGCCTAGAAGTAGCTTCTTAACTTGTTTGGGCAGAAAGCTTTAAAAGATGCGGTTTGCCGCGATTGCAAACATGTGGCCTATCTATGGGACGAAATGTCACATTGACAGTTCAGTGAATGTACTTTCATCTGCATGTAAAACAACAATTGTGGGATTTAGGCCTCATGCACACTGGACGTTAAAATAACGTTATAAAAACGCCAGTAGCTTTACAGTGAGTTTTTCAACTTTTTCAACGTTTTTGAAAAATGGATCAAAAACATTAAACGCTGGTGAGCAACGTTTGAGCATTCAACGTTTATCAGCATTGGAGCATTTTTACAGCTGAAAAACGTCTCAGAACGCACTAGTTTTGTTTTTTAATTGCACAAAAATGCCACTGCCCAAAACTGCTGATAACAGCATGTGTGCATGGACACATAGGATAACATGGAGAGTTTAATGACTAGAAAAAAAATCTGACAAAAACAGCTGCTGTAAACATCCAGTGTGCATGAGGCCTTAAAGTGTTTGTAAACCCAAAAAAGCAAAGAAACCCTGTAAGATGCATACTAGCTCATTATGAAATACTTACCTTAGTTTGAAGCCGTTGCAGTGGTCCCCGCACACTGCTGTGACCAGCGGCATGTCTTCCAGTTATTTCCAGGTTCGCAGGCTCGGGCGCAGTAATTGGCCAGAGCTGCAATGTCACGCCTGCGTTTGTGTGCAGGAGTCGACCAGGCACCGCTCCTGAAGAAACGGCTCAAGCTGGCCATTTTCTCAGTGTGCATGCACCAATGACATCAGCGCAAGTGTATATGGTAAATAGCAACCATCCAGGTTGAGGAGATATTTCCAGTACCTACAGGTAAGCCTTGTTATAGGCATTTTTACCTACAGGTAAGCCAATAATTAGCACACAGAAATGCCCTCTGGACTTTTAAAGAGCACACCAAGTATAAATGATTTAGCTAACATTTAAAAACAGTTGATACAGAAAAGAAACCACATTAAACATCAACATATAAATCAATATTGCATTTTTGTCATAGATCGTTCCATGAGATCCAATTGTGTCATGCAGATGACTGTCAGTCTAGATGACTTTGGTCTGGACGCATAAAATAAAAAATGTACTCACAGATAGAAGACTCCTGGCCTGCTAGCTGGTATGAATGACTAAAAAACAAAAAGTATAAATGAGTATATAAACAAATGGGTATGTTAAAGGGTCACTAAAGGAATTATTTTTTTTAGCCAAATAGCTTCCTTTACCTTACTGCAGTCCTGGTTTCATGTCCTCATTGTTCGTTTTTGCTCTGATGTTGCTGTAATTCTGCTCTGTTATGGACACTTCCTGGTTGTCTGTTTCCTTTGGACCACAGTACTGGGAGCTTCTAGCTTCATTTTCAAATCCTCACTTCTCTATGGCTCTATACAGCACAGAGGCAGCATAACATGCAAAAACAAAACTGAAACTAAAGGGACATTATATGATTGTTTTTTTTTATCTTTTATCGTTTTTAAAAGGAATAAGTTAACTATTATGTCTCTATACCCTGTAAACAGTCATTTGAGCAAAAAAATGTTTTTCCTTTACAACTCCTTTAACCTATACTTTAAAATGTTTATTTTTTAACCACTTCCCGACCTCCTCATGTACATATACGTCAGCAGAATGGCACGGACAGGCACATGTACGTACCTGTACGTCCTCTGCTAGACGTGGGTGGGGGGTCCGATCGGGACCCCCCCCCCGGTACATGCGGAGGTCGGGTCCGCTCGGGGAGCGATCCGGGACGACGGCGCGGCTATTTGTTTTTAGCCGCTCCGTCGCGATCGCTCCCCAGAGCTGAAGAACGGGGAGAGCCGTGTGTAAACACGGCTTCCCCGTGCTTCACTGTGGCGGCGCATCGATCGGGTGATCCCTTTTATAGGGGAGATCCGATCAATTATGTCATTCCTACAGCCACACCCCCCTACACTAGTAAAGACACACACAAAGTGATCCCTAAATGTTACAGCGCCCCCTGTGTTTAACTCCCAAACTGCAACTGTCATTTTCATAATAAAGAATGCAATTTAAATGCATTTTTTGCTGTGAAAATGACAATGGTCCCAAAAATGTGTCAAAATTGACCCAAGTGTCTGCCATAATGTCGCAGTCGCCGCCATTAGTAGTAGTAAAAAAAAAAAAAAAAAAAAAACTATCCCCTATTTTGTAAACGCTATAAATTTTGCGCAAACCAACCGATAAACGATTATTGCGGTTTTTTTTTTTACCAAAAATAGGTAGAAGAATACGTATCGGCCTAAACTGAGGAAAAAAATGTATATATGTTTTTGGGGGATATTTATTACAGCAAAAAGTAAAAAATATTGAATTTTTTTCAAAATTGTCGCTTTATTTTTGTATATAGCGCAAAAAATTAAAACCGCAGAGGTGATCAAATACCACCAAAAGAAAGCTCTATTTGTGGGGAAAAAAGGACGCCAATTTTGTTTGGGAGCCACGTCGCACGACCGCGCAATTGTCTGTTAAAGCGACGCAGTCCCGAACTGTAAAAACCCCTTGGGTCTTTAGGCAGCAATATGGTCCGGGGCTTAAGTGGTTAAACAAACTATCCGTTAGAATGAATGATACACTGCCAACCATGCCACAAAGCTGATCTCACCCCCGGGATCTGTGGAAGGGCAGCGAGATGGAACCAGTAGGAAACCGCAAAACCCGGAAACCGGAGCAGAAGACGCATGTCCTAAACTGGCAAGGCCCACACCTATCCAAGAAAAAAAAAACCATTAAGTGAAAATCTGGCGTAATGAAAGTCAATTCAATGGTGAAAAATACTTAACTGCTGTGTGAAAAATGCCAGTATGCTCACACAGAGGCGAATGTGATTGCTAGTTTAGTAAATCAATCTAATCCCAAAAACAAGGAAACACGAATAAATGTGTGTGAAGAAAAATACTTAAGGGGTTGTAAAGGTTAAGCTTTTATTTTCTAAATAGGTTCCTTTAAGCTAGTGCATTGTTGGTTCACTTTTTTCCTTCAATTTCCCTTCTAAATGTTTTTTTTTTTTTAATTTCTCACTTACTATTTTGCCTCAGTAAGCTTTCCACCATCATCCAAGTGGTGGAAAGTCATTTAGAACAGCTTATTGGAGGACCAGGAAGTGAGAAATTCAGACAAAAAAACAAAGAAAAAAAAACATTTAGAAGGGAAATGGAAGGAAAAGGTAAGTGAACAAACAATGCACTAGCTTAAAGTAACCTATTTAGAAAATAAAAAATTAACCTTTACAACCCCTTTAATGCATATTAACACAAAAATTTAATATACTATATTAAAAAACACCTATGTATGGTTGTGAGAAAATTATATATTATACACTGTATAAATGTGTAGTGGGCAAATAACCACATACTATATAAATGTGAAAAAACAATGTCCTGCAAAACAAACAATCCAAATTAGGAACCATTCAAATAAATTGCAAAACATTAAAGTAAAACCAAACATCAAAAGGAGACTAAACATCTCCCCCAAAGGAAAAATCTCCAGACTGGGATCAAAAACTTTATAGGCTATAGAACAACTTACCCTGTGCAGGAGCAGCACCAAGCACATGGCAGGCAGCAATGAAATAATGCAGCATGATCTGGGCTATATAGGCCATAAAATGTTGTAAACCCCGCCCCACCAGCGTCCTCATGGTGTGAATACACCAATCAGCTTTCAAGCAGATGGAAAGGGGATAGTCTTTGGCTAATCCCTATGGGTGCAGCCAGCTGACACTGATATCCCCTTAATTGGTAGAGCATACCCAAGCAGCAGCAGGGGGTGGGGAGGAGGGAGGGGCTGTAAACTTTTTTTTTTTTTTTCCTCACTTGGGTATGCTCTACCAATTAAGGGTATATCAGTGTCAGCTGGCCGCACACATGGGGATTAGCCAAAGACTATCCCCTTTCCATCTGCTTGCGAGCTGATTGGTGTGTTCACACCATGAGGACGCTAGTGGGGCGGGGTTTACAACATTTTCTGGCCTATATAGCCCAGATCATGCTGCATGGTTTCATTGCTGCCTGCAAAGTCCTCACTGCTGTTCCTGCACAGGGTAATTTCTTCCATAGCCTATAAAGGTTTTGATCCCAGTCTGGATTTTTTCTTTGGGGGAGATGTTTCGTCTCCTTTTGTTTGATTTTATGTTAAATGTTTTGCAGTTTATTTGTATGGTTCCTAATTTGGCTCTGTTGGGTGCTGTTTTTTTTTTTTTTAAGTGGGGTGTGGGTCACACAGGATTTTAGTTTTTCACATTTATATAGTATGTGAGTATTTGCCCACTATACGTTTATGGTGGGTGTATACCTATACCATCACTGTGGTGTAGGTGTTTTTTAATGTAGTATATTACATTGTCATGATGGATTGATCATCATCTTCACCTATCTTGGCCTAGCTTGACTTCAACTGTAAGCCTATAATTCGAGATTTTCCTAGCTTGTGACGGAAAATATTGATTATATGAAGACAGGAGGCGAGTATCTATGCATTAATCCTTCTTTATTAATGCTCACAGCAGAAAAGTAAAAACATCTTACTGTAATATTTAAAGAAAAAAACTGTAAGAACTACGTATCCCAGCAGCCCCTTGGCCTTAGCCACTCCCATCTTAGTGCCTATAAATGGGGCTGCCTTCTCCTGATTCTTCCTCTTTCTTCTGTGAACTTAGAGGTGTCTTTATCAGGGTCTTTGCGTGAGTCGTGTCTTCAACCGTCGATCCTTCGGCCAGCCGGCCCATGACCACTTAACTGAAGACTGTTTGTAGTAATATCAACAGGTCCCAACGAGGTCGACCAACCGCACGACTTTGACCCACTGGTCATCCAGAAACCGGGGAACATCACCCGAACGATAGATCGCACTTGTATCCCAAACAGGGACGTGGTCAATAACCTGAAATAGAATCCAAAACCGTGAGAGGGTTGGGAAGGGAGGGAAGATACTCGCCTCCTGTCTTCATATAATCAATATTTTCCGTCACAAGCTAGGAAAATCTCGAATTATACATCAGACAGGAGGCTCGTATCTATGCAAGTTTAAAGCTTAACATGACATTCAAATCATCATTAATACAAAAATGACATCATAAAATCATAACACAGACATGGTGACATGTTCCTCCGGTCTGAAGTAAAAAAGGCGAAAAACGGTCTCAGAAGACCAGTCGGCCGCCAGCAATAGGTCAGAAAGAGAACCCCCGGTCACAACCACCTTGGTAGCCATGGCTCCCCTGGATGAGTGTGCTCCAAACAGGGTCACATCTATACCCGCCATTGCCATGATTGATCTAACCCAACGTGCTAAGGTAGCCGGGGTGACCGGCTGATGAGGTCTTATATAGGATATTAGGAGTTGGGAAGAACCCGGGGTACGCAGGCCATGTGTACACGTTTCGTAAGCCTGAAGACACCTAACCACGCATAACCGTGGATGTGCGGGAAAATAGGGGTAGAACACCGAACGTAGGCCTGTTTTGGTTCTGCGGATTACCGTGAACCTTACTCCTTGAGGGGAAAACTGCCGTCTGGAGATGTCTAATGCCCTAACGTCTGAGACACGTTTGATGGAAATCAGGCATAGCAGAACTGTCAGTTTAAACGACAGTAACTTAAGCGACAGGGAATCATTGTCCTCCCAGCTTGAGAACATGTCAAGGACTCTGGAGACATCCCAGGTGGATTGGTATTTTGGCCGAGGGGGTCGTTCGAACCTGATGCCTCGTAGCAGCCTGCAGATCAAGGGGTGTTTGCCGATTGGCAGAGAATCCACCGGATAGTGGTAGGCCGAAATGGCTGATCTGTGAACATTGATAGAGCTGTAAGACCTGCCGGAGTTGAAGGAATCCGCCAGGTAATTCACTATGACAGTGACAGGGGCACGCACTGGATCAGCCTGCCGTTGGTCACACCAACGCACCCAGAGTTTCCAGGCTGATCTGTACGCTGCTCGAGTCCCGGGGGCCCAGGCCACGGCGAGGAGATCTCTAGCCGAGTTTGAAAGGCCGTCGTGAGTGTCCGGCACCCCGAGACCAACCATGCCAGGAGTGTCAGTGTGCCCTCCTCCACCAGGGGATGGACGCCCTTGGTTGGGTGGGAGAGGATGTGTGGGAGTTGGGGAAGCAGTCTGGGATGGTCGATGACCAATCCCAGTAGAAGGGGAAACCATGGTTGCGCAGGCCACCATGGCGTGATCAGAACTACGGTCGCTCCCTGGTTCGCAATCTGTAGCAGAACCTTGGGGATCATCGAGAATGGGGGGAACGCATAGTGTGTTCCCCCTGTCCAGGAGTGGCGGAAAGCGTCCACTGCCGATGCCCCGGGATCCGGTCTCCAACTGAAAAAGCGTGGCAGCTGATGATTGAGTCTGGAGGCAAAAAGGTCTATGCCCAATGGGCCCCAAAGTAGGTTCAGTTGGGCGAAGATTGGCCTGTCCAAACACCAATCGCTGGAGTCGATAAGATATCGGGAATTCCAGTCTGCGACAGTGTTGGACGTACCCGGAATGTACTCCGCCATAAGGATGATGTCTCGCGCCAGGCAGAAGTGCCATATCTCTGAAGTGATGTCTGCTAGTATCTTGGATCTGGTGCCCCCTAAGCGGTTGATGTATTGTACCGCTGCAATATTGTCCATGCGTAATAAGACGCAGCAGTTGGACCTTTCCGCTAGGAAACTCTGAATAGCGAAAAGTGCCGCTGAGAGTTCCAAAGCGTTGATGTGCAAGAGGGATTCTTCTCTGGACCAGGTCCCTCCCGTCGAGGTCTCCCCCAGTCGGGCTCCCCAGCCTCGGCGGCTCGCGTCCGATTCTACGACGACGTCCGGACGTGAGTTGAAGATTGTCCTGCCGTTCCATTCGGTGGCATGTTTGAGCCACCATCGTAGTTCGACCTGGGCTTCTGAAGAGAGGGGAATCTCGTCCGCGTAGCGGAGACCCTGTCGTAGGTGTAAAATTTTCAGCCTCTGGAGGGCCCTGTAATGCAAGGGGGCCGGAAATATGGCCTGAATGGATGCCGCAAGCAGGCCTACAATGCGGGCCAATGCGCGTAGGGATAAGAACCCTTTGCGAAGTATTGCCCTGATTTCTTTGCGGATCAGGGCCAGTTTCTCGCTGGGCAGACGAAGGACAGCCTGGTTGGTATCTATCGAGAAGCCCAGGAATTCTATTTCTTGGGTCGGTACGAGCACCGATTTTTCCTGATTGATCAGGAAGCCTAGATCCTGTAGAAGGTTGATCGTCCAGGACATGTGGCGATGTGCTTGGTTCTTGGAGTACGCAATTATGAGGATGTCGTCCAAGTAAATGATTAGACGTACTCCTCTGCTCCTCAGCGATGCTATGACCGGTTTCAATAGTTTCGTGAAGCACCATGGGGCGGATGACAATCCGAACGGGAGGCATGTAAACTGCCAAGTGCGTCCCCACCACCTGAAACGGAGAAGGTGTTGGGATTCTTGATGCATGGGGACGGTGAGGTATGCGTCCTTTAAATCTACCTTCACCAACCAATCTCCCGGCACGAGGAGGTCTCGGAGGCAATGAATGCCCTCCATTTTGAAGTGCCGATAGGCGACATGTTGGTTCAAGTCCCGAAGATTTATGACCGGGCGGTATCCCCCCCCTTTCTTTTTTACTAAAAAGAGATTGCTGAGGAAACCTGGGGAGGAGGGATCGACTTCGACCACTGCATGTTTGGCAATGAGATCCCTGAGTTCGTTGTCTATCAGGGTTACATTTTGCCCCGCAAATTGAATGGGAGGGGGAATTAATCCCAGAGTCGGTGTTGATAGGAGGTCTATCTGAAACCCTGCAACCGTATTCAGAATCCATGAATCTGCCGTAATCGCAGACCAGGCGTGGGTAAAAAACGTTAGACGGCCCCCCACAGGTGTGAGGGGTAAGGGTATGTGTGTGGTACTCACCGGTATACGGGCGGGAGCGAGGATATCCTCTCTGGCCGCGTCCCCTCCAGGGTCTGCCTCGTGGTGGGAAGAACGGTGCCGGTTGCACCGTGGTGGTGTACGGGGTGGGAGCCTGGTTATAGTGAGGTTGAGCAGCTGGTCTCTGGAAAGGTCTGCTGTTGTTATAGCGGCCGGCAGAACGGCCCCTACTTCTGCCGGCCCGGGGAAAAACTCTAGCGTTACCCGCTTTTTTGAGGGACGTTTGAGCTTTATCCAGGCTATTAAACATACCTACAAATTTATTGATGTCTTTGATTAAAGAATCACCAAATAACATGCCCTCTGCTGCGGGGCCTGGTTCGGATTCCGCTAGATGGGCCAGTTGCGGATCGAGCCGCATGAGGATAGAGCGTCTGCGCTCGACGGAGCAGGCTGTATTGGCGTTGCCCGTCAGACATATGGCCCTTTGGGCCCAGCCACGTAATTGAGTCAGGTCAACCTGTTGGCCAGTGGTCGCGGCTTGTTCTGCCAGATTTAGGATCTTGGTCAGAGGGCCGAATAGGTCCAGGATGCGGTCCTGTATGTTCTTAAAGGACCGATCTATGCCTTTTTTCGGGAGTTTTCCCGTCTTTAGCAGATATTTTGTTAGGATCGGGTCCACTTCGGGTGTACTTACAGCCTTCATAGGTATGTGGGGACGGGGGCATTCCGCTCTAAGCTTGTTGCGGTTTGACCTCTCCAGTGATTTGCGTGCCCACAGCTCGACGTACTCTGCTACGTGGGGAAGGGGGGACCAATCCCCAGAGCGTGGGTGGGATATAGCGTCAGGGTTGAACAGTGGCTCACCCATGGCATCCATAATATCTTTGCCCTGGTTGTCAGGGTTGGCATCCTGTAGGAGTGCCGGTGCCCCCGCATCCTCATCATTGTAGTCGGACCCCGAGACTTCGGAATCGGCCGACTCAGCGGACGACTCGTCGTCTGACTCTAACACATACGAGTCCGGTTTGGTCCTTTTTGCGGATCCATGCCTCTTACATGACTCCCTGAGGCCCAGGGGTTGAAGGGGGTCTGACGGATGCGTGGGGTGGCAGTCCGGGTAGGGATCTGCTCTGAGCATATTATTTACTTCCCCTGCCGGGGAGTCATAGGCTGCCACCGTATGCTTCCTCTTTTGAGAAGCTTTCCCCTTTTTTACGGTCGGTACCGTGGCCTGTGGCATGGGTTCAGGGGGGGTCAGAGTTGGCTTGGTTCTAGAAGCGGTGGCAGCTGCAGCTAACGCTGATTGTATAGACCTATTTATAATGTCTTGAAGTTGGGCAGCATTCAGCATCTGCGTGGGTTCTATCAGCAGTTCCTGCTCTGGGATGGGAAGGGAGCCCTCTTCTGTCATGCTGCTAATAATGTAGATCTTAATAAGGGTAATCGTTTTAATTAATTAAATAAGCTGTCAGGAATCAAATTCCCAGAAGATTTATGTGGGGTAAATCTGTTGGCCGTGGTCGGGGAATAGAATTCCCAAGGGTATGAGAAGGGTGACTCACTCGTCTGCAGGCTCAACCTCCGTACAGCAGCGCTGACAGTTTGCGGTGAGGAGAGCCTGCAGATCTCGTTGTAGGGCGAAGTCTCGCGAGACTACGGCCCCAGCGCTCCAATAGGTTGGAGAATGGTGCAGTTCCGCCCCCTCGAAGCCCCGCGCACGTCGCGATTGGACGGGGGAGCGGCACTGCGGATAGGTCGCAGGGAGGCGGAGGGTCCGCCCCCCTCTACGGCGCGAAAACCTTCCTGAGGGAAGGAAGGATGTAAGATGGCGCCGCGGGGAGTACGATCGAGGGAGAGGAGGGGTGGGTGCGGATGAAGGACGCTGCTTATCGCAGCGTCTCAGGACAAGTGTGCAGGCGCTGATGAGGGTTCGTGCCAGAAGGGCACAGGGGAAGAATGTGTAGCGCCGGGATCAGGATAGTTGTACCTATTACCTGACAGCCAGCACCCCTCAGGACAAAACAATAATACAGGAAAATACCATATAACATAAATCGAATAATGCTAATCGATTATATTCAAAATATTATCAATATCAATATCTATATATTCTAATCCATAAGGAAATTTCAATACAAATTATTATTCATTACTTATCTTTTGCCGTGAGCAGAAAGAAAGAGGAAGAATCAGGAGAAGGCAGCCCCATTTATAGGCACTAAGATGGGAGTGGCTAAGGCCAAGGGGCTGCTGGGATACGTAGTTCTTACAGTTTTTTTCTTTAAATATTACAGTAAGATGTTTTTACTTTTCTGCTGTGAGCATTAATAAAGAAGGATTAATGCATAGATACGAGCCTCCTGTCTGATGTATAATTAGGCTTACCTGTAGGTAAAATGAATCTCCCAAATCTCTATGGATTATTAGATTTTTTCACCCTGAATGCAGCTGCTGATGTTGGTGGCGCATGCACAGTGAAGGTCTGGTGTATCATGCCAGACCTTGCCGGAAAGGAGGACTCCAGCACACACGTGGGACTGACTTCATTGTGACTCTGGCCACTTGTAGTGCCAGAGCCAGCGACCCTGGAAGAAACGGTGAGGTAACATGTCAGCCCCCCTCAGCGCTGACCGGGTCGGGCTGCAGTAGCTTTGTTCTAAGGTATGCATTTCATAATGTGCTAGTATACGATGAATGTTTTGTTTTTTTTCTTCATCTGCGGTTTACTACCACTTTACCGTCAGTAAAAAAACTTCCTATTGAATGGAAATTGTTCTTAAACTCACCCACTATTTGTGGTTTTAGTGCATTTTTGAGTCGCATGTTCATTTTTCACAGGTGCAAAAATGCATGTGTGGTGTTTTGTTTTGTTTTTTGTTTTTTTTTTTTTTTTTTTTTCCCGTTTTCTTTTAGGCCTTTTTCACACTGCTTTGAAGAAAAATATCGAATTAGAAATTGAAGCAGGAACTATACTGGTGTTGACAACTTCTTAAAACATGGTAATACATTTAAAATTTGGCAAAGATTCATTGAATTAAATCGCCAATTTTCTAAGATTAAAGCTTTTTATTTTTTTTACATGCTGCTTTTGCAACATCAGGTGAAAACCTCCCAAAATAGAAGAATAAATGTACTTGAAAACAAATCAGAAATATAATGGTTTTTGTTTTAAAAAAAAAAAAAAAAAAAATGTTCACGATAGTCATCCTTTCACCTACTTTTTCTGTGACTGGTTATTTCACCATTTGGGACAATAAAATTGTATGAAGCAGAGTAACATCATATAAATGGTTGTCAAGGGACAGCTTATGATATTAGTGGCTGAATGAAGGAATTGCTCAATGTTTGTCAACGTTATGTTGGTTTAACGTCCAGTGTGCGTGAGGACTAAATATCAACCCTTTTTTCCCTAAATTTCCTTGTAACCAGTGCTTTAACTGGGCCGGAACGCAGCGGTACTCAGTACCGCCACTTCCAAAAATGGCCCTTCAGAGTACCAGCACCTCTCCGTGCGCCCAGTACGTGGGTTTCCCGTACCGGAACGCAGCCCCAGGATGACCAAGGTTTTTTTTTTTTTTTTTTTCTCGCCGCCGCCGAGTGTCTAGTGCGGGTATTGGCAAACCGCGGCTCCGGAGCCTGCATGCGGCTCTTTTGTACCTTTGCTGCGGCTTCGGGCCGCGGAGAATTAAAAAAAGAGCAAGCCGCGCTGTGATACATGTCCCGCCCTCCTCCTCCTAGAGAAGACTAGCTTGTGACGTGTGATAGAGCCAGTGCGCTGTCTGACACACTAGCTGGTCTAGAGGAGGGCGGGACATGTATCAGCGCGCCAGAACCCAGTGGGGGAGCATCGTGACAGATGACCGCCGTGAGCGTGAGTCACAGCTGAGTGAGGGGGACCTGATGTTTTTTTGATGATGGTGGGGGGGCTGGCTTGCGATGGTGCAGGAACCTGCTATTTTTTTAATGATGATGGTGGGGGGGGGGTCTGGCTTGCGATGGTGCAGGAACCTGCTATTTTTTTAATGATGATGGGGGGGGGGGGGGGGGGTCTGGCTTGCAATGGTGGGGGGACCTGCTATTTTTTTTTGATGGGGGGGGGGGGTGCTGGCTTGCAATGGTGAGGGGACCTGCTATTTTTTAATGATGGTGGGGGAGGGGGCGCACCGGCGCCTAATAGAGTACCGGCACCTCTTTTGGCCCACTTAAAGCACTGCTTGTAACCTTTGATATAGTTAAATATCTCTAACTCCCATGGAGCTGTCTTATATTCTTGTTATAATATGGCTCTACAGCATTCTACATTACTGCGTTATCTAGTTTAAAATCTACAGTAACTAAAGGCTTAACATTTTTTTTCTCCTCGCTTTGGATAGTGGTGATGGATCAGAACGGCTGTCAGTTTCTATTGCTGTATATGCCCTTGGGCAGGGCTGGACTGGGACAGAAATTTGGCCCTGGACTTCATCCAGACCGGCCCACTTTAATTTCTAGGTGTCCCCCTTGCATCAGGGTGTCCCCCTTGCATCAGGGTGTCCCCCTTGCATCAGGGTGTCCCCCTTGCATCAGGGTGTCCCCTCTTTCCTCCTCCTCCCACATGTACTCATTCACGGCTCTCCAGAAAGGCAGCATTGTTCCTCTCTCCAGTCACTTGATAAGTGATAAGGGGAGAGAGGAAGGAAAGTCTTCCGGCTGTCTATCTCCCCCTATAGGGGGGAAGGGAGCAGAAAGGCACTCCAGCAAGTGGTGGCGGCTGCTTCTCTTGACAGGCGTGAAATTGCGATTACTCACTGTCAGAGAGGAGTGGCTCGAGCACTGCACTTAACCGGCAAACTGAGCCATCGGCCCACCGGGAAACTCCCGGTAGTCCCAATGGCCAGTCCGTGCCTGTATAGGTCCATAATTAAAATTTCTTAAACACAAAAATTTGGTATATATACATTTGAATTGCTTCCCTTTTTTTTTTTTTTTTATTCCTTTCATGACCGGGGGTCATTACCCCTTGCAATCGCAGTGTCCCCCCCTCATGTACTCATTCACAGCTCTTCAGAAAGGCAGCATTGTTCCTCTCTCCAGTCATGTGACAAGTGATAAGGGGAGAGAGGAAGGAAAGTCTGCCGGCTGTCTATCTCCCCCTATAGGGCGGGAGGGAGCAGAAAGACTAATCACTCCAGCAAGTGACGGCTGCTGCTTCTCTTGACAAAAGTGAAATCGGGCATTACTCACTGTCAGAGAGGAGCAGCTCAAGGACTGCACCTGACCGGCCCACTGAGCCATCGGCCCACCGGGAAACTCCCGGTAGTCCCAATGGCCAGTCCGTGCCTGGTGAAGAGCATTGCACTACACAGTGTGATATTTGGAGAGAAGAGCATCAGCTGTATTGACTTGGGAATGGGACTTGAGCACTTGTGAACAGTGTTTCATAAGGCCCCTTTCACACGGGTGCTCTGTTTGTCAGCTTTTTAACTGTCTGTTGATGGATGAAAAACCGGCAGCAATGCATTCCTATGGGCAAATGGATACAAACGAACATCTTCCGTGTATATCAGTTTTTTGTCTGCTTCACTCAAAGGGGGAAGGTCTGCTTATTTGTATCTTCCTCCCCCTCCTCTTTAACATTTGCCACTTTTTGGGATGGGGTAAGCAGGTACCTGATTTTGACTTCACCTTGGCAATCCTAGCAAAAGTGCGGCTGCCCTTCCTTCTACCACAGCCTTTTGGGTCCCAGAAGACTGTGGTACTATTCAGAAGTGCAGAACGCCTCGACGACTGAAGAATCGGCACAGGTGAGGACAGTGCTAGATCCCTAGACAGGGTAAGTGTCCTTATATTAAAAGTCAGCAACTGACTTTTAATTTTGGGTTAGGGAAGACTGGAGAATCGCTGTAGAGTCTGAACAAGTCTATTTTTGTGCCATATAAAATATGGAAGCGGACGAAAAACTGAACAAAACTAAACAGAAGATGGATGTTAACTGATGTAAACTGAATCAGTTTTTCTTAGCAAAAACATGACAGAACGGATGACACCTGTGTGAAATGAGTCTTACTCTGTTCCCATTATTTGTTTGTTTTCACCACATTGGGTTTATAATATTGGATTTTAGCACATTATTTTACAGATTTTTCCCCACAATTAGGTAGATTCAGTAAGAGTTAGGCCGACTTATCAGTAGATAAGCCGGCCTAACTCAGAATCTACGCCGACCTATGTTTAAGCGTATGCTCAAACAGAGATACGCTTAAACATATCTAAGATACGACGGCTTGCGCCGTCCTATCTTAGATTGCAATTTTTCGGATGGCCGCTAGGTGGCGCTTCCATTGCGGTCGGTGTAGAATATGTAAATGAGGAGATGCGCCGATTCACGAACGTACACCTGGCCGACGCAGTACTTTTACGTCGTTTGCGTAAGAGATAGGCCGCGTAAAGTTAGAGCTAGGCCCTAGTGGAATAGTAATGTTAAGTATGGCCGCTGTTCCCGCCGCGAAATTCAAAATTTTTATGTCGTTTGCGTAAGTCGTCCGCGAATCGGGAGTTACGTCGTTTACGTCCACGTCGAAATCAATAGGCCCGTACGGCGTACTTGGCCGCAATGCGCACTGGGAATTGTAGGCGCCCGGCGCATGCGCAGTAGCCAAAAAACGTCAAAAACGTGAGGTCAAGCCTCATTACCATTAAACACGCCCCCCTCCAACCCATTTGAATTAGGCGCCCTTACGCCCGCCGCGTTTACACTACGCCGCCCTAAGTAAGGAGGCAAGTGCTTTGAGAATCATGTATTTTCCTCTCTTACTTAAGGCTGCGTAGTGTAAACACGCTAGGCTACGCCGCCGCAAATTAGCGCGCCCCTACCTGAATCTACCTAAATGTGTTTAGTGGTTACCAGCTTGCTCCCTATAATTATTATATCTGATTGTGAAAATTGTTTTTGTTAAAAGTATGTTTTCCACATTTTAAGCATGTCGATTTTTTATTTACTTTCCCATATAACATCTCAATAGAACTTTTTAAACACAACATTTCAAACACTTGTATTTGAACCACAGAGATTTCTAAATGGAGGGAACACAATTCTATGAAAAGGTGTAAAATGTAAAACCCAGGACTGTATGAGTGGAGTGTGGTCTCCTTGTAGACATAAATCTTTCTTGAGGTTTTTAGGACTTCTGGTTACATCATTTCATTGCAAGCTGGCTGTGATTTAGATGTACACAGTATATATTGGGGATTGTATGTGTAGTATATTTAAATTGAAACATTCATGTAAAAGCTGTCTTTGTCTGCTGTTGCCTTACACTACTGTGGCAAATCAGAATAGTTTGAATGCCGATCTGTGTTCTACTAATATTTTCAGAGCCTGAAACAAGGGATCAGTGTTGTCTATTACTTGCATGGTCTCTAGTCTGCATATTTTAGGTACTTGAACTAGCTAATTTGCCCTTTCTCTATACTGTATATGTATCTATATATTTATATTATGAACAAATACACCGGTAAAAGGCATGAATTATGCTGTTAACATGTGGATAGACCTTGCATGCCATGCAGTAAAAGATTATTTTTGTGTTCTCCTTTTATAGAACAATATCTCCTATCGTTATTCAACAAAGAGTTCTTATTCTGAAAGTGGTTCTAAAGTCAAAAAGTTTTTTACCTGAATACATTCCCTGTATTCAGGTAAAAAAAAGTCCCACCATCTGTTCTACCTCCCCTGTCCCTAAACACTTACCTGGCTCCTCTCACGACTCCAGCAGCGCATCTCACTTCCTGTTCTCACAGGAGAACACTGGGCCAGATTCATGTAGATCAGCGGATCTTTAGATCCGCTCGATCTACGTGTTTTACGATCCGCCGGTGCAATTTCGCGAGGCTAGTGCAGTATTCATCAAGCACTTACCTCGAAAATTGCACCGTTGGATCGTAACTCCCCCGGCGGAATGCAAATTCCGCGGCTAGGGGGAGTGTACAATTTAAATCAAAAGCGTTCCCGTGCCGATTTAACTGCGCATGCGCCACCGGCGAAATTTCCCAGTGCGCATGCTCCAAATGATGTCGCTAGGACGTCATTGTTTGCGGCGGCTAAGTCAATTGCGGCCATCCGTATTCCCCGATCGACTTACGCAAACGACGTAAAAATTTGAATCTCGGCGCGGGAACGACGGCCATACTTAACACTAGCTACCCCTCATATAGCAGGGGTAGCTATCCGCCGGAAAAAGCCGAACGCAAACGACGTTAAAAAAAGCGACGGGCGGGCGTACGGACTTGAATCGGCGGTTCTCCTCATTTGCATATCCGACGCGTAAAAAAAAGCGACGACACCTAGCGGCCGGCGGTAGATTGCAGCCTAAGATTCGACTGGTGTAAGTCACTTACACCAGTCGGATCTATGTGGAATCTGATTCTATGAATCAGCCGCATAGATCCGACCGGCTGGACTCAGAGGTACGACGGCGGATCAGGAGATCCCCCGTCGTATCTCTTTGATGAATCTGCCCCACTGAGATCAGCAGCAGCCATAGACACCTGCTGCTGTCAGTCAAACATCTGTAACGGGGGAGTGGCTTACTGGTTCTGTGTGTATTCATGGACGCACGTAGCCTGGATCAGAAGCTCATGCACATGGGTGCCCCTTAGCACCCAGCTTGCTACAGGGGCACCCAGAGGAGGAATTAAGGGACAGTACAATTGAGGGAGTGCCAAAAAGCAGGGATGGGGCTGCTCTGTATAACATTTTTTATTTTAACACAAAGTATGCCATACAACCAATCAGAATTAACACAGCTGAACTCAGACTACATTTCAAGTGCTTGTTCAGGCACGTCCTGTTAAAAGGTGAAAACATTCTGTTCCTGTCTCCTGTTGTACACCTGCGTTGTCACCGTTTTACACAGGCTTCTGATGGAGAGTAAAAGTGACAATTTCAGCACACTTTATGCATACATGGTCCACTATTGTAACTCTCAGGAAATCTGTCCTGAGTAATGATGCAGGAGATAAAAGCAGGAAAGAATGAAAAAACAAGTATTGAATTAAAAAAATGGCAATGGCTTGCGATACGCGGTGCTTTAGCTAACGTAATGTAATTAAGTACTTACATAACCACTTGACCTCTGGTATATTTACCCCCGTTCATGACCAAGCCATTTAGAGATATGGTACTGTGTTACTTTACTTTAGTGACAATTGCGCCATCATGCGACACTGTACCCAAATTAAATTTGTCTTATTTTATTTCCCACAAATAGAGCTTTCCTTTGGTATTTGATTACTGACAGTTTTGGAAAAAAATATATATATTTTTTACTTTCTGCTATATAACATATCTAATTAAAAAAAAATGCACAAATCGAATTTCCTCATAAACGTAGGCCAATATGTATTCTGCTACGTTTGTGGTAAAAAAAAATCCCAATAGGTGTCACACCTCTCTATATTAGGTCCCACATTTAAAAGCGCATGTCAGAGCAAAAACCAAGCTTTAAATTGGCATCCAAAGAATTGTCTGTAGACCCCAGAGACAGGATTGTATCCAGACACAGATCTGGAGAAGGGTACAGAAAAATGTATGCAGCATTGAAGGTCCCAATGAGCACAGTGGCCTCCCTCATCTGTAAATGAAAGAAGTTTGGAATCACCAGAACTCTTCCTAGAGCTGTTTGCCCCACCAAACTGAGCGATCGGGTGAGAAGGGCCTAAGTCAGGGAGGTGTCGTTATGGGGTATTGTTTGCAGAATTTTGAAGAAAATAATAAATTGAATCTATTTTGGAATAAGGCTGTAACATAACAAAATGTGGAAAAAGTTAAGTGCTGTGAATACTTTGCAAATGCACTGTAGTCATATCTCGGTTCTCTGTGTATTATAAACGATTGGCGGGTGCTGGAGAACATTTAGTGCCCGGCATCCGCAGGCGGAAGTGCAGAATCACGTGTATATACGTGATTCTGCACAGGAAGGCCTCCCTGTAGCAGTAATACTGCTATGGGGCGGACAGCAAGTGGTTACGAATGTCACCCATTATGTAATCAAGTCCATTCCAATTCCTATATATTAACCTGTTGGTTTTATATATTCCTATAATTAGGCGGTGGTCTCAGCGAGGAGCATCAGTAGTTTCAAGAAACTATTAGATAAGCACCTAAATGACCACAACATACAGGGATATGCAATGTAATGCTGATATATAATCACACACATAGGTTGGGCTTGATGGACTGTCTTTTTTCAACCTCACCTACTATGTATGCAACCAATTTCACTTAAAATAATCATGAATATTTCACTTACATTTGGTCTCCTATCTAGGAAAAACATACTTTCACAAGGCCAGCAATGTATTTTTTCTTCTTAAAGGTGTATTTTTAATGTTGTGGAGGTTTTTTTTTTTTTTTTTTTTTTAACAGTTGTGTTTATTAAATGTGTTCAGCAGTATGAACACGTAAAGGTACACATAGACCAAATCAAGCAATCAATAAACATAGGAACTATTTATTGATTACATCTGCATGTGTACTAATAACTAAGAGAGAACATAAAGGGGCATCTTTGATCAGCAATGGCATTGTCTTCAGTAACTGCCAGTTAGTATTATTTAGTTATTTCTACTTGTTTCCTAGGCACTGTGTATTGCTGTGTGATGCACATCTCCAATAAATAATTGTATAACTGCTGTGTTATTTTTTCTATTTAAACAGTGCTTAATCTTCCAGATGTCCAAAGCTGAGGGGAGGATTATAATTCAGTCACAATTGGAGCACCATAATTTAATTATCTCTTGTCCATTGTGTCTGCAGTCTGCTGCTGTTGTAATGGAGTCCACCTAGATTCATGTTTTTCTTCTGCAGCTATTTTGTTTATTAGCACAATCCCATTGAGTTTTATATATGAGCTGATATAAAAATTCAATTGGACTGTGCCAACTACTTTAAATTAGTTTTTATTTTAATTAAAATGATACGTGAGCCTAAGGGTCAGCAGACTGTGATCCCTGACCCCCTGTTTGAACTGATGGAAGCATATGCTTCGCCTTATGGCACAGCCAGGAAGCATTAGGCCAAAATCTCTCTGGTTATTTCTGGGTGCATTCTAGTGTAAAACAGGTAATGAACTGCTGCCACTTAGTTGATCTAACCACTGTCTAATTCAAAGGAGCAAGATAATGTGTGAGGAGGCTAAGTATGCACTATGGAATTGTTTGTGATTTGATAGCTTTAAGCAGTCTTTGTGATACTTAAAGTGGAGTTCCACCCATAAATATAACATTACATCAGTAGTTTTAAAAAAAAAATCATTAGTCCTTTGTTGCTAGGCAGAATAGTTAATCTTCCCACTTCCTGCACCTAACCTACACCGCACAGACTCCTGGGAATGTAGTGGGTGTAACTTTCCAGGAGTCTGTGCACTCCCCAGTCTCAAAGAATCATGTGACTTGGACAGCACAGGTGCTGAAACCTGATCTGACACTGCTTGTGCAGCACTGAGCATGTGCGAGATTTGCAAGGCTGAAATCCAGGAAGTCATACAGTCTGGCTTCATGATGCCCACACTTAAGATGGCCCCAGTCAATTTCTATTTTATAAAGTGTCTAAATGCTGTAACAACCTAACAAAACGGACCTTAGTTTACAGACTAACTTTACTAGAATACATTAAGCTTGTGTATTACAGGGGTATTTATATTTAAAAAGTGAAATTGTGGCCGGAACTCCGCTTTAAGCCGTATATGGCTAAAAATTAACAGTATAAAGGTGACCATTATAGGAAGTGTTGGTGTGGACCATAGAAGCATGCACGCTGCAGGATCACCATATTACCAGAGCCTGGATAAAAAATAAATACATAAAAAAATATCTACTATGCCAGTAGGATATGATCCCTGTGTGGATCCCAGGTCTTCAATTTTTTTTCTGGCTGAAGAATACCATTATCTGTGACCTAAAATGATTGCCCTAAAGCTGAACTCTAGGCAGATATAAAAGCTACACATTAATGCAGCTCTGATTAACACAGCGTTAATGCATTTTGTATATGCAATCAGTGTAAGTACTTAAAAGGTATCAACCTCTGGCAATTACCTCAGGCAACAACACAAGGAGTCATTTGTGCAACAATGTTCATGTGCTAACAAGGAACATGCAAATAGGCGGAGAGAGCAGAATGACAGACATTGGCTTCTCAGTGTGCTTTTGGTCCTTTCACTGTTCAGTCACAGACTGGGGGATGGACAAGACCTGTAAGTGTTACTTACAGTGGTAGTAAACTCAGAATTGTTCAAATCCGCTGACAGACAGGCTTTTTATACTCTAAAGGTCTCTTCTGGGCCTTCCCCTAAATTTGATTGGACGCATTAACATCATAAAGATAACTCTGGTAACAGGTAAGACAATCAAGGTACTGGGAATGCTATCCAAAATATATTGCTGTTGTGATAGAATCAGAAAACACTAATTTAGTTGCGCTAAAAAATACCTAGCCTGCATATGAATAAAACTTAGGAGATGGTGTTACCAAAATTCTAGGGATGGGTAGATTTCCACAGCAGCTTACCCATGTGCTCTTTGCCTGAAAGGTAAACTCTAAGCAAGTCTACATATTGCAGCACTTGACTTTCAGCTGTAAATAAAGTATACTGCTAAGTACGGATGAGCTCCGGTATGTTTGCACAGTCCATGTGCAGAGCCCGCCAGGAAGTCGGCACCACGCTGCGCTAATCACAGGCAGGGAGACATTTCCCGATCTCTGCAGCCGAGCATCGGCTCATCCTTACTTATAAGGCGCTCCTAGACATTCACAGAATTTTGATACATTTTAACAATAATTTACAGGAACAATTGATGCATAAATATGCACATCAGCTTTTTTTTTTGACTATAGAACTAATGTTTTGGACCAGGATGGTGCTGTGGCCTATCTTGATTTCAGCAAAGCATTCCATACAGTTCCATATAATGATCTAATAAAAAGTCGTACAAGCTAGGACTTTACCTGGCCATAGTTGGATTGAAATTCATCAAGGATCAACTTCTCTTAAACGGGCTTGTTGTAAAATTTTGCTTTGCATGCAGCACTGACCAGTGTATTCTGACAGTAGGGGCATCCCACTGTCAGTGGCACAGCAGGGAGGATTCCTGCATCCATCTTGATGTGTGGATGGGGGAATCCACAATTTTTTTTTTTCACTTGTCACAACGGAAAAAACTGTGACATGAATGGCCAGCTTAAACCTTTGGGTAGTTCAGTGGATATCCAGTTGGGTAAAGGATGGATACCAGAGTGTGGTTGAAAAGGGGGTTCATTCAGAACAGACCAGTCACTCTGTATTAGATTCTGTTCTATTTGAAATGTATATACCTAAAGGGTTGGTGGGTAAGGTATGTATATTTGCTGATGAACCAAGGGTGTGCAATAGGGTTGGTATCCCTGGAGTTTGTAAGGCCCCCGTACACACGACTGAGTTTCTCGGCAGAATTCAGCCAGAAAGTCGATCGGAGCTGAATTCTGCCGAGAAACCCGGCGTGTGTACACTTTCGGCCGAGGAAGCCGACGAGTTCCTCGTCGAGCCAAATGGAGAACATGTTCTCTATTTCCTCGTTGTTCAATGAGGAAAGTTGGCTTGCCGAGAACCTCGGCGGCTTCACACAGAACTCGACGAGCAAAACGATGAGTTTTGCCCGTCGAGTTCCTCGGACGTGTGTACGGGGCCTTACATGGATCGTTATCATTGCTGAGAAGTCAGTCAGTCTGGCCGTTTATACAAAAACTAATGTGGAGTACAAGAAAAAAAAGGCTCTTAAGAACGCTAAAAACAAATACAAATATTGACCCGTTGATGTGTTCTTTCAGTAAATAGAGACAGGCATTCTTTAAATATTCTTGAAACAGGAGCTGACTGAATATGATCACTGAAGCATCTTTGAAATGAATCCCAGCAATCATCGCTATTTCCAAGTCATCATGGGCTCACTTATCACATTCTAGTCATCAGTGCCGATAAGTAATGTTCTTATACATATTAATACAGCTGTCAAAACAGACACTTAAATCCGACATAAAAACGTATGGTGCAAGGGCACTGCGCTAATTCAAACGTGTCTACTACATACAGCTGTGATATTCTCAGATAAGAGCCATGTTCCTATCAATTTGGAGTTCTACTCAACAAGAAAACAAGAATATAAATAAGTGGTTAAGTTGGAAGTGTAGTGCAAGACTAGCATTTGTGACTAGCGCAAGAAATTTCACACTAGCCATGTCTGATTTCATGCAGCCCTTCTCTCTGCGCCATTGGAAGCGCCCAGGAACTCCTAGCCTGTTAGAAAGTACATTTAGGTGTTTTCATTGTTGATTCTTTTTTTAATTATTGTTGTAATTTTTTTTACTATTATTTACTTGTTAAATTGATACTAAAGGTAATTACAAAAAAAAACATGTCATACTTACCGTATTTATCGCGGTATAACGCACTCTGGCGTATACCGCGCACCCCCAAAGTGGCCCCCAATCCTGTGGGAAAAAAAAGATTTTTTGTACTTACAGTTTTGGTGTCTTGCGCGGCGTCCATCTGCGGCCTCGTCAGGTCCGGCGTCCTTCTGCGGCTTCGGGCGTCCGTCTTCGGCGGGTCGGGCGTCCGTCTTCGGCGGGTCGGGCGTCCATCTTCGGCGGGTCGGGCGTCCGTCTTCGGCGGGTCGGGCGTCCATCTTCGGCGGGTCCGGTGTCCTTCTGCGGCGTCCTCCCGCTCGTTTCCCGCCACGACTTTGAATACTGCGCCCGCATATAGCGAGCACAGTACACTCGTGAATCTTCGGGCAGGCTCGGGCGCCTCTCGCACTGACGTCCTGTACGCTCAGGACGTCAGTACGAGAGGCGCCGAGACTGCCCGAAGATTCACGAGTGTACTGCGCTCGCTATATGCGGGCGCAGTATTCAAACTCGTGGCGGGAAAGCGGGTATCGGCGTATATCGCGCACCCACGATTTTGCCCTGATTTTCAGGGCAAAATAGTGCGCGGTATACGCCGATAAATACGGTAGTTGCTCTGTGGAATGGTTTTGCACAGAGCAGAATCGATCCTTCTCCTGTCGGGTCTCCCACTGGCTCCTCCCCCCACTTGCCATGGGGGCACTCCTGTGTGCTCGCTCCTGAGCCCTGCTCTGTGTGTCTATTATACCTACCCCCCTGCTCCCTCCTCACTGGCTATGACTGACAGCAGCAGGAGCCAATGGCTCCCATTGATGTGCCAATGAGGAGAGAGAGATCCGGGAGAGCCACTACTTTAGTGCATATTGCTGGATCAGGCTCAGGTAAATATAGGGGGGAACTGGGGAGTGGGGGGCTGCACAAATAGAATGCAGGAAGGTAAAAAACCTTCAGCCTTTAGAACTACTTAGTTTCCTAAATAACCAGCCAGTTGCTAAACATGGCCAATCACAGCAAAACACACATTAGTATGTAGGCCAAACATAATGCACAACCACCAAAAACGTAAATGCATTTTATTGGGATTTTATGTAATAGACCAACACAAAGTGGCACATAATTGTGAAGTGGAAGAAAAATGATAAATGGTTTTCAACATTTTTTACAAATAAATATCTGAAAAGTGTGGCGTGCATTTGTATTCAGCCCCCTTTACTCTGATACCCCTAACTAAAATCAAGTGGAACCAATTGCCTTCAGAAGTCGTATCAGTGGCGGTGCGTCCAAAAGCGTGCACGGGCGCCACCCCCTCTCTCCAGCCATCCCCTCTATGACCAATGGATAGATTCATGCAGGTGTAATTCCTGATCCACAATCTGTCCAGGGTGACAGCAAAGCTTTATTTGATCTTTTTTTAGTTAAAAAGGTCAACTACATGCGGTAAGGGGCCATCCTTTATGCACGTTTGGGTGATAGGATTGGTGAAGGTGTAATTCCTGTTCCTCTGCAACTTACCACACAAGTAGTAAAGATTAAGGAATTTATGGACATTTACAACTTATGACTATGGACTTTTCTTTGTGATTCTTCACTGGTTTACAGTTTGCGAAACTTTCACATTTAAAAATATTCCTTTGGTTTTTTGTTTTTTACGCAATTTTTCCCTTTTTTGGGCACTATATTTACTGTATAGTGCACACATGTTCAGGTTTTCTGTGATTTACATATAAGGTTTATGCACTTATTTCTCCTGTTTATATAAATTGCACATGCACTTTATTTACTTGCTGTTTGGCACACATATGACAAGTATTATGATCCTCATTAGGAACTTTACTAATTGATATTTCACGGTTTCACAAATTTTTTACATTTTTTGCATTGTTTGCACAGGCATTTTATTGCTACTTCCTATTGGATTTTTTATTATCAGCGCCCCCTACCCACCAATTTTCCTTCACATGTCCATTCTTATTTGAATTTATTCTTATTTGAATTGTTTGGGGAGCAGCTATTCTATATATACATTTTTTGTTTTAGTTTTATATTTTTGGCGCGAGATCTTTATTCCAGATTCATGCATAGCATCAATCTATCCATGGCCGCCGCTGACACTCCCTATTCAGGCACCTGGACCCTTTTGGTCACTGGGCGAGCACCCGATTGGCAGAGAGGCGGTTCAGTGTTAGAACAGGGACAGCACTGAGATCGCCTTAGGCCTTACTGGGACAAAACAGATTGTTGTCCCTGATCACTAAAAACAGCAGATCTCAGTCCTGTCACTGTTCTAACACTGAACCGCCTCGCTGCCAATCAGGTGCTCACCCAGTGCCCGAAAAGGGTCCAGATGCCTGAATAGGGGGTGTCAGCGGCGGCCATGGTCATAGAGGAGGTGGCTGGAGAGAGGGGGTGGCGTCCATGCACCCTTATGGACACACCGCCACTGATATGATTTCTGAAGGCAATTGGTTCCACTAGATTTTAGTTAGGGCTATCAGGGTAAAGGGGGCTGAATACAAATGCACGCCACACTTTTCAGATATTTATTTATAAAAAATGTTAAAAACCATTTATCATTTTTCTTCCACTTCACAATTATGTGCCACTTTGTGTTGGTCTACCACATAAAATCCCAATAAAAGAAATTTACGTTTTTGGTTGTAACATGACAAAATGTGGAAAATTTCAAGGGGTATGAATACTTTTTCAAGGCACTGTAGTGGAGACAGCAGTGGGCACCATTGTGTCAGGAAAGATTCCACCTGCTGGTAATACTATCTGATATTTGGCGTTCAGTACTGATGTCCACCAGTTTGCAACTGTCAGGAGAGATTTTCCCTGCTGGAGTTATGTGATCTTTGGGCCGCAGTACTGGTGTCCACCAGCGGGTGGATCCTGGCAGTATGGAGCAGATATCTCCTCCTGCAGTTAATGATATAAAAACCTGACAAGTTCACATATACCTTGCCTTGGCTTTGTCTTGTACCCTGATCTGTTACCTTGATCCTGAACATGTTACCTGAACCTGACTCTGATCCCAAACCTATTTTGTACCTGTTCCTGTCAGTCCTGTATCCCTGGATCCCTGTTCTGCTGTCTGATCCTTCCACCCTCTCCCTGTCTGTTGCTCCTTGTCCCCCATTTGCTGATCTCCTGTTATGACCCAGACTTAGCTGAAACTACGATTCCGGTATTCCCTTTTGGCTATATATATATATGTGTCTGATTGTTATTTTGGGGTCTTGTCTTATATTGATTTGTTGTGCACTGTGTGATATTGGAGGTGGTTGTGTTTACATATTATTCACATTTCTTAAAAAAGTATTACTTTCTTCACCTATATAAATCTGGTTCACTTGTACGGTACACACAGTTCTGATCACATCTGATTCATGACACATTGGCTCCCGCTGTCAATCAAAGTCAGTAAGACCAATAAGGAGAGAGAGGGGGCGGAGCTGAGCCATGGCTCCATGTCGGAATGGACACCCAGAGCAGTGGCTCGGCTCCGGTGCCCCCATAGCAAGCTGCTTGCTTCAGAGGCACTCGGCAGGAGGGAGGGGTCAGGAGCGGTGGCAGGGGACCCGAGAAGCAGAGTACCCGGGCTACTCTGTGTAAAATCACTGCACAGAGCAGGTACGTGTAACATGTTTGTTTAATAATTAACTCTAGGAATTATCTTTTTTTAAACTTACATTGTAATTCTTCATAGTATACATTCTGAGGGCTGCTGGGGAAGCAGAAATTCACTGTAGTAGCTTGCACTACATACAGTCATTTCTGGCCTCCTAGGGGTGAGGCCATAGGCGTGCGCACAGGGTGTGCCAGGTGTGCCCAGGCACACCCTAATCACCCTGTTCAGCACAGATTCCCTCTACTGCCCTGGCTCCCATCTTCCCCCCTGCAGCGCTGCCAGCTTCCCTCCTCTCCTATTGGCTGTTGCTGCTGGGATGTTTTAGGAGTGGGGAAGGGGCCAGTAAATATGTAATTTACCTGTCCTTCCCTTTCTGAATGAACACCGTGAGCGATCGGTAGTGTGTGCTTGGGCTTTGGGGTGCACACCCTAATGCAATAGGCTGCGCACACCTATGGGTGAGGCTAAAGTGACTTCTGTATACTAAACATAGGGGGTTGCATGCTCTGCACCTCTGCCATTCAGAGAACACCTTGTATATTTTTTAATGAATACAAGGTTTTTTCAGATTGGATGAGATTGTGACACCATTCACCTTGTGCAATCAAAGAATTCTGCTGAAGAAACAAATCATTCTGCATTTTTTCTGATGCATCAAAAATATTCTCACCTGCCAGCTCCAGTGGATGCAGTTACCTTGTATACTTCAGAACTCCAGGGATCGTGAAGGAAAGCTGTAAACTGGATATAGTAATGAGCGATTCTGTTTTTTCCTATGTTCCGATAGAAAAAAAATGCATTACATTTGTGCACATTCGTTAACGTAACACATTGAATATCCAACGTCAAAGTGTGGAAACTTGACCTGCAAATGTTATCTGAAAAAACACAGAAGTTATGGCTCTACTGGAAAGTTACCACCTTGTGTTAGAATGTATTTGATTCTGATATAACACGTAAGAGGTAGGAGGACAGTTACACGGCAATAAATGCTTGAACTTGTCTCAGAATAAATATATCTGGAGGGTACCTCTCTGTAAGTACACCAAAACAGACTTCCATTCATAAGCTGTGTTGTGTCAAGGTTAAGTGGCAGGCCACTTGGAAGATGATGAAGGGAAATATTTCATGAGGCCTCTGCCATAATAAGCAACACATTAGAGAGACTGTTATTGCACAGTTGGTGTACTAACACTGCAGGTTTATATTTAAAGGTGTAAACAAGGGTGGCTCAGGATCCAAATGAGAAACAGAACTTCTAACTTACCCAAACAGCAGTGTGTTCACGTCTGTTGATCAGAAGAAGTCAGCGCTGATTCAGCACTAAGCGTGCTTTACATTAACTATAATGAATGGTAGAACTAGATGTAGCACTACCCCCGACGGAGCTGCTGATTTGTTTTGTGTGGCACGTTACCTCATGGCTCCTTCACCGTCTAAGGGTGTATGGTGCATATAGCAGTAGTAACGGAATGTCCACGACAGGTGTCTTTTGCTGTGCTCTTTATTACCCAGCTGGGTAAAAACAATAAAACTTGTGGTGAAGAAGGTAGAGAGTTAAAAAGGAGAAGAATAGCAAATTCAGGCGTAGCAATAGGGAAACAGTCCTGCTCCTACGTGTAACAGTTCTTGCGACACTCCTGCTTTAGTGGGAATAGCGTACCTGGACAGGCCTCTCTCACTGACCTGGCAGCCAGAGTATCGCTTGAACTTTTGAGGAAAAGTCTCTGCCACAGACCCTCCTGGAATGAACTGGAACCTTTTTAGGAAAAGTCTCTGCCACAGACCCTCCTGGAATTAACTGGAACCTTTTTACGAAAAGTCTCTTCCACAGACCCTCCTGGAATGGCTTCAGAGAGAAACCTCTGCCACAGGCCCTCCTGATTGTGGTTATGGAGATGAACCTCCTTAGTAGAATTACGCCTGGATTTCCTTCAAGTTACTTTCAGGTACCGACTGGCAGGTGACCAGCCTCCCAGTGTCCGGATACCTCGATCCCCGGTTGTTTGTCAAGACCCTATTGGATCGCCAGCCTCTCATTGGCTCCCCTCAGATGGACTCCCCATCGAACAGCTATACCGCTTGGGATCTTCAGAACTGGGAACCCAGTTGACCACTGGGCTCCCTGCCACAGCTCAATTTTTCCGGACCAATATGGTCCCAGACCCAGGAACTTCGCGTGGCACGTCGGGGCGCTGTGGTGCAGACACCCTAAAGATGGATGCCGCACTCAAAGAAGACGACCCAGAACTAATGGCAACTGCCCCATAAATACCCTCCCCCAGCATGCACAGCGAGGCCCAACCCTCCTGATTGGCTGCTGGGGAAGAGCACCCAAGCCTTGACTCCACTGCTGCCACCTACTGTCCTGAGGTGGGAAGAGCACCCCAGCAACAACAGAATGAGCCCACAGCACAGCCAAGCTGAGACAGAGACCCAAGTTTGAACACATTAACCAGATCAGAGTTTAATTAACACTCTGATCTCCCTCTAAATTTAAATAGCACCGGTACTTTAAAGTAACCTGGCGCTACACAGAAAAAATAATATTTGTACATCTCAGGTGCTTGGTAGTAGACTGGGTCAGCACAGACTAATCATAACACAATAATCGTGGATCGTCCATCTGTTTTCTCTTGGAGTTACAATTACAGTTCTTCTTGTACAATTGCAAATGAATAACAATGATTCTCCAACATGGAGGATCAACAAGGCAAAGACCTTGAGGGAAACCTATTATAGGAGAAACACATGTTGACTCCCTGCAGGATTCTCCTCCTAACAATGCTTGTTGCCAGGATGTCGTCATGCTGGTCCAGTGGCTTCAATAATTTCTGAATCTCTAACCAAGAATAATTATGAAGGTATATAGGTTATACGTTTTTAAGTTGCATCGCGTTTCTAGTTCAGCAACCAGGAAACTATTGAAGCCATAGACAGACAGGCAACTAGTATTTCCAAAAACAAATCAGCAATGGCAGACTGCATATTTCCTTTATGTCAGAGTAGCAAATAAAACAAATGCCCAGCTACTGGTCTTATCACTCCTATTTACTAACAATGGTGGTTAACGAAGGGTGTTTCTATAGTCTATATCAGGGGTGTTAAACTTAAGTTCATGGTGGGCCGCATTAGCATTATGATTGCCCTCAATAGGGCCGGTTGTATCTGTAATATTGGATGTCCAGTGCTTCCCCTCCCCTTACATTAGATGTCAAGAGCCACCCCACCATCAGAAGTTGAGTCCTCCCCCCTCCCTTACATCACAGTGCACCCTACTTACCTTATGCTGCTGCTGGGAAGAAGTTGGATGCATTGCTTGAAAGCAGAAAGTAAGGACCAGAGGAGAGCTGGAGCTCTCCTGCAGTTGCAGGAGAGTTGCGAGGGCCACTTGAAATGGCCGGGAGGGCCGGATTCGGCCCACGGGCCTTGTGTTTGACACCTGTGGTCTATATCATTGCATTCTTGGAGGTACAGTATGTGAATACAGTAATACCTTGGATTGCAAGCATACATGCTTGTAATCCAAAGTGAATTTCCCCATAAGAAATAATGGAAGCTCAAATGATTCATTCCACAACCAGGGGCGGACTGACAACTCACGAGGCCCCCGGGCAATAGGAGATTATGGGGCCCCCGGGCAATAGAAGATTATGGGGCCACACAGTATACACACATACAGTATACACACACAGTACACATACACACACTGAAAAGGTACTGGAGAGGCAGCTATAATCTTGTTTTTTTTTTTTTAAAACACAGATTTTTACATACTGTCCCTGGTTTTACTGAGGCTGGCAACCCTGATGGGGCCCCCTAGTGGCATGGGGCCCTCGGGCAGTGCCCGAATGGTCAGTCCGCCCCTGTCCACAACCATTTATTTACAAGGCCTTCGGTTTATAGTCCATATAAAAAATTATAGAAATGTGATGGGTTGTGTAACCATAAAATTTCCATCCACAAGGGGATTAGAAGCAAAATTCAGCAGGAGCTACAGTATATAAAAGAGAAGAGAGGCGCCTCTAAGTGTAGCAATATGGTTACATTTAATGAAGGTGTAACATTTAGCAACTTACATGGTTGATGATTAAAAGAGGCCCATCTAAGTATGTAGGCATCCGGAGTAAAGCTGTCCACATAGACCATCCCCCGCACCACTTGCTCTCACCGCTGTCAGTCTGCAATCATGACAGGGAAGACTACCCTGCAGTAGAAGACCAGAGAAAAGACTGGACAGCCGCACTTCCACGAAATTCTTAAAAAGTTGCTTTTAATGGTAAAAATGGAAACAGCACTACAAATCACAGCAGACAGTGGGGTGGATAGCTATCCATCCCACTGTCTGCTGTGATTTGTAGTGCTGTTTCCATTTTTTACCATTAAAAGCAACTTTTTAAGAATTTAGTGGAAGTGCGGCTGTCCAGTCTTTTTCTCCAGTCTTCGCTCCGTGCATTGCCAGCACCCACGCTTCTGACAGGACACTGATTGCTGAGTGCACTCACCTAGAGCGGCAGTTTCCCTTTTCTCTACCCTACAGTAGAGTGACCTGAAAGCGAGGCTTGAAGCGCTCGTGGAGCACAGTGTGGAAGGGATGACATAGATGGCGGTGTGGAGCATGCTTTCCCCTGGATCCTGGCATACTTGGATGTGCCTGTTTTAATCATCAACCATGTGAGTTGCTAAATGTTACACCTTCATTAAATGTAACCATATTGCTACACTTAGAGGCGCCTCTCTTTTATACTCAGTTGTGACATGATACTACTTGTATATCAAGACATCGCTTGCATATGAAGTAAAAATTTTGCTTGTCTTGCAAAACGCTCTCAAATCAAGTTACTCTCAAACCAAGGTTTTACTGATAGATAGAATGTCACTGACACATTGTTCTACTCACACCACACAAGAGATCTTCTGATTTGACCTCCATGTGCATTGGAGCTCCTTGTTTAAGGCCTGGACAGTACCAATCTTCCCAACACTGTCTCAGCACCATTTCAACGCCCTGGACCGTTGTCCAGCAGGAAAAGTTGTCAGTACATTGCACAGGACCAAGGCAAGTAGTAAATGTGAGACCTTCACCCTCATCCAGCTAACATGGACCAGTATTTGGAATCTTTCAGGTCAGAGCTGCTGGTTGGAGGTGGCCTAATGGAAAAATTACACTTTAAAGGGGTTGTAAAGGTTTGTTTTGTATTCTCTAAATAGGTTCCTAGTGCATTGTTGGTTCACTTACCTTTTCCTTTGATTTCCCTTATGTTTTTTTTCTTTGTCTGAATTTCTCACTTCCAGTTTCTCCCCAGTAAGCTTGCCCCCATCATCCGAGCCGTTCTGGCTGGGGGTTAGTCAGTGTGCTCGTCCCCTCCCTTGGGACTACATCCCTGCGGGAAGATGCTGTGTTCACATTTAGAAGGGAAATGGAAGGAAAAGGTAAGTGAACCAACAATGCACTAGCTTAAAGAAACCTATTCAGAAAATAAAACACAAACTTTTACAACCCCTTTAAACCGAAGTTCCACCCATTTTTTACATTTGCAATGTATCTTATGGCCCTAGAGAAAACACTTACCAATGGCAATTTTTTTTTTTTTTTTTTTTAAGTAAATACTTCCTGTATTTTAAGCAGCACTTCCGGCTGCGGCCACCTTGGCGATGTCCGCACTAGGCAATTCACAAGGACTCCTGCGATAGCAACATCATGTGTACATGAACAGGAAGACCGGGATGTCCAGATTCACAGATTGCTATAGCAGCGGAGCGGAAACTTCCACTGACGCAGCCATTGCTATGGCAACCTGTCAGGAAGAGGGAGAGCCGCAAAGTGGCATAACTGCACAGGCAGGCGCATGCTGGAACTCCGCTTTAAAGTGTCACTAGATGGATTACAAGACTTGTCAGTTGTTATTGTTGTCTGTGCCCCTCTTAGAAAGATATCCACCACACTGGTGATATCCCTGGATTCCCTCACTTTGGCTATGGGACAGGAAGTGAAGGGAAATCTCTTTAATGGGACACAGAGGGCAAAAAAAAAAAACTGCCAAGGGTTATAACTCTCTCTTACACTATCCAAAATGAAAAAAGTTTTGTCTTTAACCACTTAAAGCGGGAGTTCACCCATTTGTAAAAAAACATTTTTTATCCCCTTAGCTTCCTGCTCGTTCGGTCTATTGTAATCGGCTATTTGTATTAAAATATGAGCAGTACTTACCCGTTTTCGAGCTGAATCTTCTTCCGTCGCTTCCGGGTATGGGTCTTCGGGAGCGGGCGTTCCTTCTTGAGTGACAGCCTTCCGAGAGGCTTCCGACGGTCGCATCCATCGCGTCACTCGTAGCCGAAAAAAGCCGAACGTCGGTGCGGCTCTATACTGCGCCTGCGCACCGACGTTCGGCTTCTTTCGGAAAATCGTGACACGATGGATGCGACCGTCGGAAGCCTCTCGGAAGACTGTCAATCAAGAAGGAACGCCCATTCCCGAAGCCCATACCCGGAAGCGACGGAGAGGATGCATCTCGTAAACGGGTAAGTACTGCACATATTTTAAAATAAATAGCCGATTCCCCTAGTAAAAACGAGCATCCATCTAAGGGGGAAAAGTGCCCTCTAAGGGTGAACCCCCGCTTTAAGGACTGCCTCCTGCACATTTACGTCGGCAGAATGGCACGGCTGGGCACAATCACGTACCTGTACGTCCCCTTTTAGTTCCCAGCCGTGGGTCGCGCGCGCCCGCGACCCGGTCGGAAGCTCCGTGACCGCGGCCGCAGACCCGATCGCCGCCGGTGTCCCGCGATCGGTCACAGTGGCAGTGTCACTGATCGTCTGTTCCCTGATATAGGGAAAGGCGATCAGTGACGTCACAAGTCCAACCCCGCCCCCTACAGTTAGAAACACATATGAGGTCACACTTAACCCCTACAGCGCCCCCTAGTGGTTAATTCCTAAACTGCAATTGTCATTTTTACAGTAATAAGTGCATTTTTATAGCATTTTTTGCTGTGAAAATGACAATGGTCCCAAAAATGTGTCAAGATTGTCTGATGTGTCTGCCATAATGTCGCAGTCACAAAAAAAAACGCTGATCGCCGCCATTAGTAGTAAACAAAAAAAATATTAATAAAAATGTCATAAAACTATCCCCTATTTTGTAAACGCTATAAATGTTGCGCAAACCAATCGTTAAACGCTTATTGCGAATTTTTTTACCAAAAATAGGTAGAAGAAGATGTATCAGCCTAAACTGAGAATTTTTTTTATTTATATATTTTTTGGGGGTATTTATTATAGCAAAAAGTAAAAAATATAGATTTTTTTTTCTAAATTGTCGCTCTATTTTTGTTTATAGCGTAAAAAATAAAAACCGCAGAGGTGATCAAATACCACCAAAAGAAAGCTCTATTTGTGGGAAAAAAAGGTCGCCAATTTTGTTTGGGAGCTATGTCGCATGACCGCGCAATTGTCAGTTAAAGCGACGCAGTGCCGAATCGCAAAAACTGCCCAGGTCCTTTACCTGCAAAATGGTCCGGGTCTTAAGTGGTTAATGGCCCCTTAACCAAACACCCCCCACAAAAAATACCATTAGAGAAGCACTGTGTACTTGATTTCGCAGAAAGCATTATTTATTTATTTTTTTAAATGGAAGTGGTGTGATGTACTTTTTCTGAAAAATTATATTGTCTGAACCTTTCTGATCTGTGGTCTGTTCTTCATTAACATCTCTTCAAACAACATGCAGCCAGCACTGACTTTTGTGTTCCCCGATCTGTCGCAGAATGGCCTCTTTGTGGCCTCCGGCTGCAGCAGCAATGGTCTCTATTTAGCAGCATGGACACGATGTATCATTTGCTGGAATTTCTGCTATTTCATGTAACATTTGACTGGTATAAAAGAGCTTCTTGTTTTTGTTTTTTATCAATGGAAACTTTGCATTAATCTCCTTGCTAAACACGGTCTTTCCAAATTTAACATGTGCAGTGCCAGGGAAAAACAAACTTTTACAGGCTGTATGTAAGTGAGAGGTCACTGCCTTTACTGGACCAGTTGGCATGTGTCTAAAGTCTAAAGAAGGCAAACAACAAAATACACGGTAAAATATATTTGTGTAAACTGTCTTGCATGCCAAAATATTTCTAATTCTGTGCAGTCAGTTTTGTAACCCAGATGACCCTAAAGGAAAATCTCAAAGGTTCTTACTTTTCTCAACTGCAGACACAGCATTACAGCTTAGTCACGTCTGCAATTGAATCATTTAGATGAAATGCCAGGTCCTGCAGGTAATTGCAGTTCTGCAGAAATGTGAAAAATCTGAATGCAGACCTCTGTAGTTCTGCCAGAGGGAAGTTTAGGGCTTTTTGGTTCATTACGGCATAATATTCTTTCCAGATTTCCAAAGTGTTTATTGAGCTTAGAAAAACTGAGATTATTTTTCACCATGTTATTCAAACATCTGTAATGAGCTGACACTCTGTATAGGTGATTTATTTTGGAACTACAAGACAGGATGAGATTTTCACAGTTCATTCAACCCAAAGGCGGTTAAACACTTGTTTTTCCAAAACCAGCAATTACTAATTTTAAAGTGGATGTAAACCCGAAATTTTGTATTTATTTTTTTGCTGTCACAAAGAGTATAAGATTTCCTATAATGCAGGGGTGCCTGACCTTTTGAAGGCAGAGGGCCACTTAAGCTAGTAACCAGTTGTGGGCCACAATGGGCATAGTGGGCAGATGATAGGTCTGTGTTCAGTCTGCATATGCAAAGCAGACAGACACAGCCCAATCTACTCTATGGGCCCTCTGATCCAATCAGATGGAAGGGGACAGATCCACTTCTGTTTTTTTTTTAGCAGATCAGATTGGAGGTAGGCGGGTGTACACGGACAAAAGTCTGTTTACATCTGCCGCTCCATAGAGGTGAATGGAGGGTCCGTTTGGGTCGGACCCATTGTGTGAAAGGGGCCTAAGGCTGCTTTTACACTGATGGTCTGCGGTCTACCCACACCGTGGGTGCGGTGCAGTTTTCCCGCCGGTTAGCTGCACTTTGCCATTGGCGTCTATTATCTCCTGCAGGTGTGGTGCACTTTCTGAAAAGCCACTTGCTGCTTCTACCGCCGGCTTCATTCACAACACTGAAGCTCTGGGATGGCAGGTCGGCAACATGCAATCTGGGCTTGGCAACCAGCCATCCCAGAACAGGAGGTCGCGGGCCACATCAGAGGGCTCCGCGGGCCACTGGTTGGGCACCCCTGCTATAATCTGTGCCCAGTCTTGCCACAAAGAGTTAATCCAGCTCTGAGCAATCCTCTTTTATTGTTCAGTGAGATAAACTTTGGCAAACAGGAGAAAACCTTTGTCAAATCCTCCCCCTTGGTGTGAGTGACAGGTTTTTTTACATATCTCATGCACTAGCCTGAGACGGGCATTATTTTTTAATTCCCACCCCACTCCTTTTCTGAAGTCATGTGGTTACTTTTCTGGATTTTGACTGGATGTTAGTGATCATAGCAGAATTTAGTGTAAGGAATACACAGGAAAAAATGTATGTTGACGAGGTGTAGAGGTGGGCGGGGAGCCTACTGACATCACAACTCCACCCACCGAGCTCCAGACAACAGATCCACCCACAGAATCTGCAGTTTTTCAGTTCTTATAACAGACAGAGGGGAGACATTTGACAGGTAAGGATGCATGCAGGAGGCATGTATATCCTTATAGATCAGCACTATGGCAGTAGTTTAGAAAGGATGAGAGTGGGTTTACATCCACTTTAATAATGATGGTATATAAAAAGATTTTTTCAAATCATTTTTTAACATTTCATAATATCACATGAGCACATAAAATTATCTCCTGCCAATCAGAATAAAATATTTACATTTTGTTGTATTTAAAGCAGAGCTAAACTTTCTTTTTCTTTCAATGGTCCCTGTCCCCTGCCAGCATCTTATATGTGCTGGTCTTCAGCCATCTTCATGCACATGCACAGGAGTCAGTGCCAGCAATGTAGGCTGAGCTGCACGTGCCCAGCTCAGTCTACATGCTGGAGAACGCTATGAGCAGGTAGGCGCATTGTATTGCAGAAAAGATATTTCATGTCTCTTCTACAATAAAGAGCTTGCCTGCTCACAGTTTGTCACAGCGCAATTTTAGTTCTGCTTTATCTGCCTCCGGCCACTGTAGATATATATGGCCGGGAAGGACAAGTGTTGTTCTTGGGGGTCATACCGGTAAGTCTTTCCAGTCTAGCCGCTCGTGCATGCCCTGGGGGGGCACGCAGCAATGCAATCTGTCAGTTTTACCAATCTGGGTAGAGGGCTTCTCTGACTGTACGGTGTGCTGTCCATGTTCCTGCCTTCTGCTTGGACCACATCTTTGCCTGTTTGCCGAACACATATCTACCTGGCACCAGTGTTGACCCATCTGCACGTCCCACTGGCTACGTTCCTGCAAGACACCAGTCCTACTAATAATCTGCGGACACTTGCACCTCTCAAACATGAATACTCTTTTTTTTTTTTTTTTTCTTTTTACAGCCTCCTGTACTTTCTGTCCAGTGAACATAGCATTGGGCTATAGGGGCAGCCATGGGCGTCCGCTCCATAGGGCAAGGGGGGTCAATTGCCCCCCCCCCCCTGGAAGTCAGAGTGGACTGTACTTTTCAGGCTCCACATGGATGCATTCCACACACACACACCATTTCTTATTAAAAATTATTATTTTTAATAATGTGGAATACTTTCTATGTAGAACCTGAAAAGTCCCAGTATATTCCTGACATTGTCATGAGTATAAAGAGACATACAGAATACAGCCCACCTCCAGAAAAGGGAAAATTCCACCCTTGCACTGTTGGGGAGAAATTACTACTTGTACTTCTATGTTTCCATGTTCCAGCCAGCCGCACTGCTCTCCTCCTCAACCCAAAGCCTCAGCATCATTGCATACCATACAGGAACATTAACCCTGTATGGTACAATGAGGATGATGGAGTGCCACCACAGCCTGTCACAACTTTCACAGAAGCTGCAGGGGACCAGTCACAGAGATTGAGGGAATCAGCAAAAGTTTGGTACACAGAGTATATTTGTTCCAATTTACTATGTTTATTATGCCTCAGAGAAAGGAACTGTAGAATTCACACTCAGTCCCTTTCTATTTTTTGAAAGTGAGCTATCAGGGGTCTGTTTAGTCCCCTGATATTTCACCAAAGCCCCCCAACAAGACTGTTAAAAAATGTAAAAATAAATACATTTGTAAAAAAAAAAACACGACTGACACCGTTCACTGCCCTTCTAACATCGTCCACTGCCCTACTGACACCATCCATCCTATTCGGCTGCTGGGGGGGGGTTTAAACCCCAGCTAGTGGTCGAAGACAGGGTTAAATGTGACTATGTATTGCCGCTGCCGAAGCGCCCCCCCTTGAAAAAATTTCAGCGGACGCCCATGCGTGAGCCCACTGTTTAATCATTTGGAAGCCGATTAGAGCCCACAGGCTCTAATCAGGAAGCCTATTAGAGCCTATGGCTCTAATTAGGCACTTCCAAAACACACCCACCACTGTAATTCAGATTGCTGGTGATCAACAGGGGGCCGGACACCTGAATAGTGGGTGGCAGTAGCGACAATAGATAGATTCATGCAATGCATGAATCTATCTATTGTTGAGTGATGGGTACAGGAGAGAGGGGGCGGCGCTCCTGCGCCCACTATGAAGGCACCGCCACTGCACTTTAGTTGAAATAGTAAAAGTTTTCGCTTCGGATCCATCCACATTAGCCGGGCCAATAGTCAAAATCGTTGGTAAAGTTGGGTCCACCAATGGCATGATTGTCGAACAATCTTTCCGAAAACAACCCGTTTCGGACAAAATTCTGTGCGTGTATGGCCAGAATAAGTTCTACCATCAGGAGGATAACAAAAGTCTTATAATAAATCTAATTCAGGTATGTACACCTAACTTATTTTAGTAAATGTAATGAATACATGACTGTCTTAACTGATGTTATTTTATTGTAGACAGGTAAAATGTATGTATTTATTGGTAGCTAAAATAGAAAGCTGTAAGTAATACAATAGTCTCATCATTCATTAGTCAAACATCAAACCTAAGAAAACGTAAATGCTGTAATTGCAGGCCTTCCTAAATGTTAGAATACACCAGTAATTAAGGGAAAATGTGTTAAAAACACAAGAGATTAGTAGTCTTTTAGCAGCAACAGAGTGCCATGAATAAGAGAGTGAATAATCAGCGGCATGTCACAAATTCTCAGGTGCGTGTACTTGACGAGTGATGGGACTGACATTAAGGAGTAAATGTTTCACTTATTGGTTGTAGAGAATTGTTTTCATTCTCAAACAATGTCTTCGTTATACACTTCTAAAGACAGAAAAAACACATTCTGTGAGTTGTTTGACACGGGTGCTTTATTAATGACAAAACATAAAATAAAATGTTTCTATTCAAATAAATAAATCGGTTTATAATTGTATACATTGTTTCAAAGATTTAATTACAAAGGGGATTGAGAGTGGATACCAATAAACAGCTCTATACATATTTTGACTGTCTGTTGGAATGTGAAAATATGTCAGTTTCTAATATGAAAATATGTCAGTTTCTAATGTGAAAATATGGCAGTTTTTAATGTGAAAATATGGCAGTTTTTAATGTGAAAATATGGCCAAACTACCTCAGGACACATTGTCCAATGCCTGAATTATATATATATATATATATATATATATATATATATATATATATATATAAGGGATCTCCAAACTTTTGAAACAAGTCCTTCAGACTTTAAGGGGGCCAGACTGTGGCCAGTGAGAGTAGAAAATGCCCTGGCATCAACGAGAGTAAACAATGTCCTATCATTGGTATTCTCGGGATGAATATTGCCCATTGTTGGTATCGGGAAGGAATAGTGCCCCTTCATTGGTGTCAATGGGAGGAATATTGTCCTGCCGTTAGTGTCAGTGGGAGAAACAATGTCCTGTTGTTGGTTTCAGTGACAGGAACTATGCCCTGTTTGTGTCAGATGGGAGAAAAAGTACCTCAAGGGCTGGATACAGGCAAACAAAGGGCCATATCTGGTCTCCAGGCCGGAGTTGGGAGACCACTGGTATTACTGGTGTTACTATCTTGCTGTCTATGCACATGTGTGTACGTTGTAAAACTCCAAAGCAAATCAAATGCGGTATGCTTCTTTGTTGCTTTAACTTGCTTACATTGATCTGTAAGCAGTTGATATGCAAAGAAATATCTGAATATGAATCCTTCAAAAACTGTACGTTGTCATTTCATTTGCACACATGCAGGGATGTTTACCATTAGGCCTTAGGCACACTAGTTAAGATGATAAAGTTTGCATAAAAAGTAAAAAATGTCTTATAACTTTAACGTAACCATGTGAAAAGATTGTTATTAAAACACATTAATTACTGCAGTGGCTAATGAGAGAAATAACCTTTTATGGTGATTGAGACACTTTAAACAAGCAGCATATTTTTATTACAGATTGCATATGATTACTACTACATATTTATCTGTCTGAATAACTTATCACTACTTGTAGTATTGATTGCCTGCCGAATCCTGCTAGCAGCATGTTTAAAGTGGCAATCAGCTCTCCTTAGATCTGTCTTTGACATCTACAAACTGGAACTCAAGGTTGCTTTAGTAGTTTAGAAAATTGCTCCAACATTTCCTGAAACATTTGTAAAAGTATTGTAAGCACTATTCTAAAGCCTCATACAGACGATCGGATTTTCCAAAGAAAATTGTGTGATGACAGGCCGTTGGCTGAAAATCAGGCCGTTTGTACTCTCCATCGGACAATTGTCGGATTTTCCTGTGTGGCAGGACGCTCTCTACGTGTTAGAGACTTAAAGGAGGTGTGAATTACTGGGCGTGCCGCAAGTCATACTAAATGTAGTTCTTACGAGCGCCGCAAACCAGGAAGTGAATGAGAGAACAGAAACTAGAATGCCGGAGGTGATATAGATGAAGGAATTTAATAGGTATTTACTCGTTTTTTAACAGAATCATTACACTATTTTGTCTGTCTACCTTGCAGACATTAATTTTAGGCAGAAATGTTTTTTTCCTTTACAACTCCTTTAAGCATATATTCTGGGACTGTGAGCATCTCTCCCGGGTGTGCAGCTAGATTTCCGATTATAGCCGCTGCAATTTCGGTTACTCCGCCGACCCTAACAAAGCCTTTGTGCCTCCGAGATGACTCAATTCCAGGAATATTGCATAGAGAGGAAATGTTGATCCACACTATTTGTGCAGCAACATTTTGTGCAGCAACATTATGGGCTATTGCCCTGCAATGGAAATCTTCAGTGGTCCCCTTGTCTTCCAATGGCAGCAGCATGTTGGAATTATATGGAAGACACAGAACCTATTTGTTCCTATGACCCTTTTGACAAGTATGGACTGGAAGCCCCTACTGCCATTGGAATGCAGAAGTTTTGGTTACCATTTTGACTTATTGGCCATTAATTAATGATGCTGAACCACTCCTATATGGTTTGAATCTGGGCACCGTTGGGAAGATTGTGACCATTAGATCGTCTGCTGAACCTTTGGCTATATGCATGTGTTTTTACCTGATAGACAGTGGCTTTCAGTTTGGTGTATCAAGATATATGAGAAATGCTTACATGATGTGAATTTCAGCAGATTGCATTGTTTTTTCTATTTTCTTTAAAGACAAATGGTGGGTTCCAGTGTATTGATCCTTTCACATGTCTCCTGAGCCTAGGTTCACACTGCTGCGAATTCAAAATCGCGGTAAAATGCGCGATTTTACCGCGATTTCGCGGCCGCGATTTTGCCGCGATTTCGGCCGCAATTTAATGTAAATTGCGGCCCAAAATCGCAAAAAGTATTACAGGAACTACTTTTTGAAATCGCAGATGCGGCGTCGCACTGATTAGGACGGTGCCATTGCCGACAATTGCCGCCGATTTGAGATGCGATTTGACATGTCAAATTGCATCTCAAATCGTTCCAAATCGTACCCAGTCTGAACCAGGGCTAAAGAAGATCTCTTGAACATATCAAACCTACATGTGAATTATGTTGGAATCTACGCATGATATGAACCTCTAAGCAGAGAGCATTTTAACATGTGTTGTATTGTGTTTGTATTGTTTTAATGAGATTTAAATAAGAACTGTTTTTAAGATACTCGGTTGGTTTCTATATGGTCCACATAAAGTCTAAGGCCGCGTACACACGATCAGTCATAACCGATGAAAACGGACTGAGCCCTGGTTCACACTGGGTACGATTTGTAACGATTTGAGATGCGATTTGACATGTCAAATCGCATCTCAAATCGGCGGCAATTGTCGGCAATGGCACTGTCCTAATCAGTGCGACGCCGCATCTGCGATTTCAAAAAGTAGTTCCTGTACTACTTTTTGCGATTTCGGGCCGCGATTTACATTAAATTGCGGCCGAAATCGCGGCCGCGAAATCGCGGTAAAATCGCGCATTTTACCGCGATTTTGAATTCGCAGCAGTGTGAACCTAGGCTGAAGGACCGTTTCATCGGTTAACCGATGAAGCTGTCTGATGTGCCTACACACCATTGGTTAAAAAATGATCGTGTCAGAACGCAGTGACGTAAAACACACGACGTGCTGAAAAAAACAGTTCAATGCTTCCAAGCATGCGTCGACTTGATTCTGAGCATGCCTTTTGACCGATGCTTTTGCATACTAACGATCGGTTTTGACCTATCGGTTAGGCGTCCATCGGTTCAAAGTTCTCTTTTTTTTGACCGAAGAATGACTGACCGATGGGGCCCACACACGATCGGTTTGGACCAATGAAACGGTCCTTCAGTCCGTTTTCATCGGTTTTGACCGATTGTGTGTACGCGGCCTTAGACTACCAAACAGAATCTTGTTTAAGGAATGATTCCTTCCGAGACAGATAGGTGTCCACAATCTTCTTTCTGGGGTCGTTAGTAAGCTCTTTTGATCATAATGATACCAAACATGTCAAAAGCAATAAGAGGGCCAGACCATAGATATCTGAGGTTTAAATAGGACAGGTTCCACCTACATACTACTTAAGCAGGTTCTAACAATTGGCACCCAATCTGGAACAACTAATTCTAATTTCATAGATTTGAAGTGTTGGTAAATATAGGGGTGTACTTATTTTCCAGGAAACAAATCTGAATTTTTGTTAGTTTGGATTATGAGAATGAATACACAATGTCAGTTGTATGTGTCATTTTTCAAATGTATTACCTTTATATGTAGACAGATATTTTAATGATCACTCAGATATGTTGTCAGCAGTTTCCTTGGGTTGTAATTACTCCTTCACATAACAGTATCTGTCCTAATCCAACTAAGCAAACAGTGGAGTGGTCTTATTCACATTGTTTTACAGAATATTTTTGTATTCCTAGGGGAACAAAGAGAGAAGAACTCTGGTTGGAAGTTGAGAAAGCGTTAGGCTACATTTATGTATATATAATGAGTATTATGTGTTGTTATGACTATAATATGTAACAACGAGAGCTGAAAATTTTTATTTTTTCGAAATGACTGCTGGATCCTACAGATACTTCTCGATATCTATATGTACTCTAGAGTATGTTAGATAAAAGCAACCATAACTGTCTGCTAGTACCACCCCCTCCTTTTCTGAATAGGATAATCACTAAAGCAATGAACTAAGCAATACACACTGGATCAACAATTTTTATAACATTGTGCCATCATGGCACACTAAGGTTTCTTCAATATACAGAATATTCCAAGAACAACCCTGGATTAAATCTGGATAGTGTTTTACAATTAGGGTGTTGATAAAATCATTAGATGCTTCCAACAACCTAATTTTCTACTACAATTGAAATCAATACTCAACACCCAGTTTGTGTGGGTGTATATATTTGAGCAAATGTATTCATGTGTGTTATTGAAATGCCTCTTAGGCCTTGTACACACGATGGGACATGTCCGCTGAAAACGGTCCGCGGACGTGCGCGACCCTGGAAGGTCAATGCTTCCACGCATGCGTCGAATCACTTCGACGCATGCGAGGGCTTTCGGCCGAGCAGACATGTCCGGTGAGTCGTACAGACGACCGAACATGTCCGATGGACAGGCTTCCAGCGGACATGTTTCTTAGCATGCTGGAAACCTGTCCGATCCGCCGGAAAATTTTCCGGTCGGCCGTACAGACGACCGAACATGTCCGCGGAAACTGGTCCGCAGACCAGTTTCAGCGAACATGTTCGGTCGTGTGTACGAGGCCTAAGGGGGTATTGCTGTTCTATGTGAATAAAGATAGGGGTCATTGTGCACCAGGTTGTGTGTATACTCCCAACCTCTGCTCTATGTTCGCTGGGCTATATGTTACTTTTACTCCTGACCCCTGTGCTCTCTCCTTTGTTCTTACTCTTGATTTCTGTACATTATTTATACTTCTGTTCTCTGTACTTGATACATTACTTTTACTTCTGGCCCCTAGACTCTATACAATTCTATTGACCTTTGAACTCTGCATTACTTTTACTAATGTAGTTGATACACTGTACATTACTTTTACTATTGACCTCAGCACTGTGTAAATTACTTTTACTTCTTACAGCTGCATTTTGTACATTACTCTTACTACTGACCTCAGCACTGTGTACATTACTTTTACTTCTTGTGTAGTGCCTGGTTACTTCTAAGAACCGGTGCTAATTTGAATTTAGAGGGGGTAAGAGAGTAAGTTGGCTCTGACCAGGCCGATTTGTTTAAATTTAGGTCTCTGTCTCAGCTTGGCTGTGCTGTGGGCTCATTCTGTCGCTTCTGGGGTGCTGATAAAACCCCAGGACGTCAGGTGGCAGCAGTGGAGTAGAGGTTTGGATGCTTTTCCCCCGGCAGCCTCTCAGGAGGGGTTTTCCTCGCTGTGTATGCTGGGGGAGGGTATTGTAATCTCTCATGGCTCCTGGAGGGGACTCTTTCTACCAGAGACTCTCCAATGGTCACAGAGAGGGCCTCTGTTAGATCTACCCACCTCCAGGATCCATTAGACCCCATTGTAGTCTCTAATGGGGCCTGGGCTCTTTCTAACAGTGGCCCTCTCTGTGTCCATCAGAGAGACCCCCATTCCTGTATTTGCTTATTGTTAAGAGATTGTTGGAGGATCCCAGGGTAACAAAGACTCCCTAGGGGAGGAGTTAGTAAGATGACCATGCTCATGTGGGGGCGCCAGAAATATTTCTGCACCCAGGCGCCCGTGACTCTAGGATCGGCCCTGGATCCAGGTGTAAAGTCTATTAAGGACGATTATCTCCGCTATCTCAATTCTAAAGAGGGTTTGTGGCAGAGACTTTTCCCTACATTCCGAATGATACTCTGGCTGCCAGGTCAGTGAGAGAGGCCTGTCCAGGTACACTACACCGGCGCGGCTCTGTGGCTCACGCATGCGTTTGCAAATGCGTGCGGACTGAACCCCTGTTTTTAACGCATACTGTAGACAGGTTAATTGGTTTTCTGCAAGCTGGTCGGTAAGTAGGCTTGGTTTTTCCCTGGGCATTCCCCAGGTTTTTGTTACACTACACCCACTCTGGCTAGAGTGGCGAAGAAGAAAGTGTTGTTGGGAGCAGGACTGTTTCCCTATTGGTACGCCTGAATCTGCGATTTCTCCTTCTGCTGAATCTCTACTTTTCACCACAAGTTTTATTGTTTTTGCCCAGCTGGGTAATAAAGAGCACAGAAAGACATCTGTCGTGGACATTCCGTTATTACTTTCACCATACACTCCTAGACGGCGGAGGAGCCACGAGGTAACATGACACACAAAACAAACCAGCAGCTCCTTCGGGGGTAGTGCTACACTTACATCTGCATTTTGTACATTACTCTTACTACTGACCTCAGCACTGTATACTGTACTTTTTACGTCTGCATTTTATACATTACTCTTACTACTGACCTCAGCACTGTGTACATTACTTTTACTTCTTAGATCTGCATTTTGTATATTACTTTTACAAATAACTCTTATGGTCTGTAAATTACTTTATTACTGACCTCTGCACGATGGACATTACTCCTAACCCCTGCACCCTGTAAGTTACACACTTCTGACAACTGTGTGTGTGTGAGTATGACAATTGAGCATGCACATCAGATTCACAAATCACAGAGGAGGGGGCTGCAGTTTGGCATTTTCGCCCTGGGTACTGAATTGTTATTATTATTATACAGGATTTATAGAGCGCCAACAGTTTGCGCAGCGCTTTACAACATGAGGGCAGAAAGTACAACTACAGTACAATTCAATTCAGGAGGAATCAGAGGGTCCTGCTCATTAGAGCTTACAATCTAGAATGACTTTGCCCTGGTACTGCCTGACATACCTAATGTTCACAACATCATGCTTAATAACAGTACATGAAAAGCTCCAGCTGTATACTATGGGTTAAGCTTTTTTTTCCTCCTCTGTTTCAGGCTTTTTAGCCAATTATTGTAAACTGCATGGATTCTGCCAAAGACATAGGAAAGCAAAAAAAAAGTAGTTTGTCACATAAAGAGTTCTGCTTTTTTTTCACAAATTTTATTATCGATTCACTGCTTAGTAAGGGTTGGCCTGTTTGCCTTTTTTGTCTTCTGCTGTTTTTTTTTCCGGGTCTCCAGAATAAATGTGTTTGTTTTGGTTCATAATCTACAAGCATACTGTCATAGCTATTAGCAGAATGAGTTCTGTGAACCTCACCAATTCGTACTGATGGTTCATTGGTTATGTGCTATGCCAGGTATGTCAGACATGCTGCCTATCACACAAGCTGGCAATTAGATTTAAGCTTTATCTCATCTTAATTAAACAACACAGTATAACATAATGATACAAAATTGAGACAGATTTCCAGCACTCAATTGCCACAATTTGTGCCAGCTCAACAAATCAAAATTCCCTTTGAATTGTAGACTACAACATTTTATTACTTATCAAAAACGAAATAAAAAAGATTACAATATCTGTATACATATTGCTGACATGCAAGTACAGTCAAGTAATATATTATAGCATAAAGTCCAAGAGTAGTGCTCAAACATTATATCCCAATCAAACAGCCTTAGGCAATTAATACATGTTATGACCTTTTTATATTATTATTATACAGGATTTATATAGCGCTGACTGTTTATGCAGCGCTTTAGAACATTAGGGCAGACAGTACAATTTATACAGGAGGAATCAGAGAACCCTTCGAAACCCTTATACCTTGTACACACGATCGGAATTTCCGATGGAAAAAGTCAGACGGAATTTTTCCATCGGAAATTCCAATGGACTTAGGAAGAGAACTACCGTTCGTCTGTATGGAACTCCAACGAAGAAAAAAACATGCATGCTCAGAATCAGGTTGACGCATGCTCAGAAGCATCGAACTTCCTTTTTCTCGGCTCGTCGTAGTGTTGTACGTCACTGCGTTTTGGGCGGTCGGAATTTGGGGTGACAGTGTGTATGCATGACGGCTTGAATGGAATTCCGTCAGAAAAATCAGTCGGAGTTTATCCCAACAGAAATTCCGATCGTGTGTACGGGGCATTAGTCATGTGGACTATCTATTACTAATATAAAATATACAAGGGTTCTTCAAAAAGTTTCCGCACTTTTTTTTTTTACTTTATGAAACATAAAAAAGTGCGGAAACTTTTTGAAGATCCCTCATATTATACAGACATACTTGATGAACCTGTGTATTTTGTTATCATCTCGCTTCTGTTGGATTTCCAAGCCTATGGTCATCACACAACTTACCCAAACTACCCTTTTCAAGGGTAAATACGCCACAAATTCACCCTCTGCTGCTACTTTATCTAATCATATAATCTTGTACAGGAGATGATTCTATCCTCTGGTGTTCCAGTCTGCTTTGGCACATGAATTGGGAGATGCTATAGCTAATAATGGATATTGTAATAATAGAACTTTGAGCTATCTCTGACTTTTAGTTACAGGGAATCAGAATTTGTAGAGTGCAGATGAAGGTTTGCTTATCCTTTTAAAAGTCAGTTGACAACTTTTCCTAACCACAAAAAAAATATATAGCGTCATCATAATCATTTTGATGCTTGATGAAAATAGAACAAAGTACAATGTGGTAGCTTTAAAAAAAAAAATGAAATCTGATTGGTTGCCATGGGCTACTCTAATTTATTGCACTGCCATAAAAAATTGCTACGCAGAAGAAAAAAAATGCAGCATTCCTGGATGGCGTCCATTCCCCTGCCAAAACTCTTGGCTCCCTCTTTTCTGTGTGCTACCATAGCAAGCCATAAATACTTACCTGAGTCCTATCTCATTCCAGCACCCGAAAAAACATATAACCATTCATGTATAGCACTGATATTATTACATACAGTATTTATCTAGTTGCTGTGGTCTGCTCTAGTAACCTGACATTTCTATGGTTCACTGCCATGTCAGACTCTCTTGTCCTTGTGTTGCATAGGTTCCTACCCCATATCAGTCACATAGATCAGAGTTCAGAAGAATAGACTTGAGAGCCGGATGGGAAGTTGATCAGTAGACTGACACACTCACCTGAACAACTAGGAAGGAGAGACAAAAGATCATTGTCTGTTCAGGAAAGGTAGCATAGCTGTGACCATAAGGCATCCGGTTATGTATTGTTGTGATGTTATTTAAGAGGTGACTCTACTATGCTTCTTTATAGTTTTCTTTAAGCTAAGAAACATTTTTTTCCATGTGCATCTAGTAGTAGTTAGTCCTATTCAGCTGGTCTTGTTCTGTATTGTTGAAGATGTTTTGTAGCTTGTTTAAAGGGGAGGTTCACCCTTTGACTTTGGCTCAAGTAAACTAGCAGGCATAGACAATAACTAATCCGTTGTTTGTTTGTTTTTAATCGCGATCCTTACCTTAGTACTGCAGCAGTTTCTCTCCTGTCAATCACTATTCCCCGCGGGAGTGGGCGTTCCTAATCACAGGCTGTGATTGACGTGCTTCCGACCGGCGCATACTGCGCGTCACGTTTTGCCGAAAGAAGCCGAACGTTGGTGCGGCTCTATACGGATTATTTCGGCAACTCGTGACGCGCAGTATGCGCCGGTCGGAAGCACGTCAATCACAGCCTGTGATTAGGAACGCCCACTCCCGCGGGAAAGCCGGGGGTGAAAATAGCCCTATAATGGTATGTACGCAAAGAAAAACAACAGCATACTGTCGGTCTCATAGGTCGGCTCCATGTAATGTTAGAATTTTTTTTAGGGTGAACCCCCGCTTTAAGCCCCATCTTCGGTTATTCAAAACTTAGATAGTGGTATGGACGAGCTATGAAACTTCCACATTACAAAACAGGTCCAGTTGAATAGGACTAACTACTACTACATATATTATGAGTTGGTTAAATGAGAACTTTCACAGACACCCTTGCATGTGTGTTTTTATGTGTTTTTATACTCTCAACAATCCTGCATTTTCACGAATTGTCATTATCATCAATATCCTATATAACATATAAAAAGGGCAACACACACCAAACCATCACACAGATGTGAACTAGTATCATGTAGCGCAATGGCTAACCCATTTACATACATTCATGTGTGTCAAAGCTCATTTCGATTTCCCTGAAATTATCTCATTAAAAAGTTGGTGTAGCATTTATAATTTTTACACAAGCCATTTGTAATTTATTAACATTCAAAGTTACCTTCCTTGTTCAATCTTCAGCCAACCATGTTTTTTTAAAATTCCCAAAAAGTTTGAAATTTGCCTTCTTACAACCATAACAATACTTTTCTGTAGACATCATTTCAAGGAAAGCTAGTTATAGATGATCCACGTCGATCAACTTCTGTTGAACTGGGGCGACCACACACACATTGAAATTCAGCTGGTCCTTGCCAAAATGGCCAAATTTTGATCCACCTATGGCCAGCTGAAGCAACAACAGTTTGTGTAGGAAACACCCCCATTTCATTTCCTTTGAATAGGATTGGTTTACTTATTTTCCCAGAAATTGGCACAGAGCTTGATGTAAAATTTCAGGTATCCTCTTCACCATCCATATAATTACTGCAGTGGACTTTTGGTCATTGGAAATTATTTGGTCATGCATCTACAGGGGTGCTGGAAATGCAGAATTACAGGACTGGTATTGACTATGTACTTACCCCGTCAGCAGTGAGTTTGAGAAAGTTACTAGAGTGTCTCTGGCCCAGGTTCAGAAAGGAGTTACGACGGCGTATCTCCAGATACGCCGTCGTAACTCTGAGTGTGAGGCGTCGCATCTCTGCGCCTGATTCATAGAATCAGATACGCCTCACTGTTGCCTAGATACGAGCGGCGTAAGTCTCCTACGCCGTCGTATCTTGGGGTGCATATTTACGCTGGCCGCTAGGGGCACTTCCGTAGGTTTATGCGTAGAATATGAAAATGAGCTAGATACGCCGATTCAGAAACGTACGTGCGCCCGGCGCATTGATTTATGTAAGGCTTTTTTCGGCGTAAAGTTACCCCTGCTATATGAGGCGTAGCCAATGTTAAGTATGGAGGTCGGGACAGCGTAGAATTTTGCGTCGTTTGCGTAAGTCATACACGAATAGGGTTGTGCGTAAGTTACGTTCACGTCTAAAGCATTGACTATTTGCGGCGTAATTTGGAGCATGCACACTGGGATAATTTCACGGACGGCGCATGCGCCATTCGTAAGGAGCGTCAATTATGTGGGGTCACGATTAATTACCATACAACACGCCCCCTACCAGCCTATTTTGAATTAGGCGGGATTACGCCGGCCCATATACGCTACCCCGCCGTAACTTCGGGCGCAAGTTCTTTCTGAATACGGGACTTGCCTCTCAAAGTTACGGCGGCGTAGCGTATATGAGATACGCTACGCCCTCCTAAAGATAGGCATTTCTTTCTGAATCCGGGCCTCTGTGTCTTCTGAACCAAAGCAAGTAGGAATCTGCAGTGAAGTTTATTAAAATGTATATAAGGCCCATTTCACACTGACACGTTTTTCAGGCGGTTTAGCACTAAAAATAGCGCCTAAATACCGCCTGAAAAAATACGCTCTAAAAGTCCTGCTAGCCACATCTTTGGAGAGGTGAAGGAGCAGCTCCTCCGCCGCTCCTTCCCATTGAAAGCAATGGGAAACCGCGGTAATGCCGCCGGCAATGCGCCTCTGTAGAGGCGCATTGCCGGCGGTATTAACCCTTTTTTGGCCACTAGAGGGGGTTAAAACTGCACCGCTAGCGGCCGAATATCGCGGTAAAAAACGACGATATAGCGGCACTAAAAATAGCGCAGCTATACCGCCAGCGCACCTCCCGCACCCAGTGTGAAAGGGGCCTAAGTATAAAATTGTAATACATATAGGGGGGTTGATTTACCAAAGCTAGAGTGTGCAAAACCTGGTGTAGCTCTGCATAGAAACCAATCAGCTCCCAGTTTTTTTTGTCCAAATTTAATTGAAAATCAGCAAGTTAGAAGCTGATTGGCATCCCCGCGCCGAACGAACTGCGCATGCACCGTCCGTAAACGTTCCCAGCGTGCATTGCTCCAAATGACGTCGCAAGGACGTCATTGGTTTCGACGTGAGCGTAACTTACGTCCAGCTCTTTTCTAAAACGACTTACGCAAACGACGTTAAATTTCAAAACTCGGCGCGGGAACGACGGCCATACTTAACATAGGATAACCCTCACATAGCAGGGGTAACTATACGCCGGAAAAAGCCGAAGGCAAACAACGTAAAAAAAATGCGCCGGGCAGTCGTTCGTTTCTGAATCGGCGTAAATCCTCATTTGCATATATGTCGCGTAAAAAAAAAGAAATCAGGAGATACGCCGTCGTATCTCTTTCTGAATCTGGCCCACTGTTTATTAATATAAGTAATCCGGTCCTCCATATTTCCTTTTCCATCAAACATTTCCATCTACTATGGCTTAATGGTGACATAGCAACATTTCTCATATGGAATTTATTAAGCCTTCCTAAAATTACTTTCACACATAAAATGGTGTAAACAAGTAGATAGAAGTGGGGTGACTTTGCTGAGTCTGCATTTCTGACCATAGCTGGATAATATTACAAGAGCTCCCATATTTCATGGGATGCCGTCAGCGGACACGCATGCAACCTTGCGGTTTTTTATGTTGTTCTGGCCAGAGTCTATTGAGAAAATCTTTGCTGCCAACCCCTCATGCTGCATTCCTCTGACATGAGAACAGTTATGAAATAGGAGCCTTTCTGCTTACTTGTGTGAGGGGAACCAGTGTTTCCAGCATCCAAAATCTAACTCATTTATCAGATACTTCTGGATCACCATTCCATTATTTTATTTGTTTACCTCCTACACTAATAATTAGAATATGTGAGAAATATACTGTGCTGTAGACACAGGTTGTCTGTACATTCAGCTCCCGTTCACACCAATGCGACTTTTCATGCAATTTGACAGTTCCAAATCGCATGACAAGTCCCATCCTATTGCCAGCAATGGAACCGTTCATATTGCCTCAGCTCATGATGCCGAGATTACGAAAAAGTTTCAAATTGTTACAGATTTCATTGCAACTTGCATAGACTTCTGTTAAATAAAGTTACAAGCTGTAATTAAATCGCCGGTGCAAATCGCACTGATGTGTGTCTTTGAACCAGAGCTTATGCTAGAAGAACCATGTCATCATTTATGTGGGTTCTTACTACTTATGGTGGGTGCCATACGTAACCAGACTGGGGGGGTGTGGACTGTTTGCCGCCACCCCAAAAAAAGAAGAACCACCAGCCGCCACTGACCTGCAGCATTACTTCACACAAACTCAGCATTTGCAAAGATACATACAATCTAATGAGTGCCAAATAAACATCCAATGATCCAAAGTTAGTTTAATGATAAAATTGGTTCATAGCAGAATTTTATCAATATAAACTTCAACTCTTGGATATATGTTTGATTGTCGCTCTCATTTGACTTTCAACTCTGCACGTTCTTCCCATTTTAAGGGGTGTCATTGTTTTGTGGAGTGCTGCCAAACGGAGCTAATGTGCCAGTGATAATTCGACTGACCCATTGAAAATCTGTATTTTTACTTTTTAGTTGTTTTAACATTTGCAAAGCATCTTTCCTGGACTCCTTCAGCTCTTACAGGTGGTTTACAGAATAGCTGCAAGTAAAACAAACTTGCATGGCCAACCCCAAAAAATAAGAAACTGGTATTTAGGTATTGTGCCCTGAAAGCGCTACTTGTGCTGTAGTACAGTTGTGGCCAAAAGTTTTGAGAATGACACAAATATTAGTTTTCACAAAGTTTGCTGCTAAACTGCTTTTAGATCTTTGTTTCAGTTGTTTCTGTTATGTAGTGAAATATAATTACACACACTTCATACGTTTCAAAGGCTTTTATCGACAATTACATGACATTTATGCAAAGAGTCAGTATTTGCAGTGTTGGCCCTTCTTTTTCAGGACCTCTGCAATTCGACTGGGCATGCTCTCAATCAACTTCTGGGCCAATTCCTGACTGATGGCAACCCATTCTTTCATAATCACTTCTTGGAGTTTGTCAGAATTAGTGGGTTTTTGTTTGTCCACCTGCCTCTTGAGGATTGACCACAAGTTCTCAATGGGATTAAGATCTGGGGAGTTTCCAGGCCATGGACCCAAATGTTAAGGTTTTGGTCCCCGAGCCACTTAGTTATCACTTTTGCCTTATGGCACGGTGCTCCATCGTGCTGGAAAATGCATTGTTCTTCACCAAACTGTTGTTGGATTGTTGGAAGAGGTTGCTGTTGGAGGGTGTTTTGGTACCATTCTTTATTCATGGCTGTGTTTTTGGCCAAAATTGTGAGTGAGCCCACTCCCTTGGATGAGAAGCAACCCCACACATGAATGGTCTCAGGATGCTTTACTGTTGGCATGACACAGGACTGATGGTAGCGCTCACCTTTTCTTCTCCGGACAAGCCTTTTTCCTGATGCCCCAAACAATCGGAAAGAGGCTTCATCGGAGAATATGACTTTGCCCCAGTCCTCAGCAGTCCATTCACCATATTTTCTGCAGAAGATCAATCTGTCCCGAATGTTTTTTTTGGAGAGAAGTGTCTTTATTGCTGCCCTTCTTGAGACCAGGCCATCTTCCAAAAGTCTTCGCCTCACTGTGCGTGCAGATGCGCTCACACCTGCCTGCTGCCATTCCTGAGTAAGCTCTGCACTGGTGGCACTCCGATCCCACAGCTGAATCCTCTTTAGGAGACGGTCCTTGCGCTTGCTGGATTTTCTTGGGCACCCTGAAGCCTTCTTCACAAATGCAGTAGAATTTTTTTTATGGGATTAAGTTAATTTTCATGGCAAAGAGGAACTTTGCAATTAATTGCAATTCGTCTGATCACTCTTCATAACATTCTGGAGTATATGCAATTTCCCATCTCAAAAACTGAGGCAGCAGACTTTGTGAAAATTAGTATTTGTGTCATTCTCAAAACTTTTGGCCACGGCTGTAGAAGGGAACATTGCATTTGTTTTGGGAGCTGCTCAGTAAACTGCCGAAAGGCACTGTGTGCTTCGTTACCTTAGAGGACCTGAGCCCTGAACTCAAAAACACTTCTTTATAATGCCTACTGACACAGCATTTTAGCTCTCCAAATGTAATTTATTCATAATTCATATTTTGTTTTTTTATCTGCGAGGGCTACTAATTAGCAAAATAGCTACTGCAATCTCCTAACTGAACACGCAAAATAAATTGTTATTTTGCATGATGCCAGAAGCTAAGAATTTTTGCAGCACAAGGCAATATAAATACAAGGTAAAGCCTAATGTCTTAGGCCCCATACACACGAGAGAATTTATCCGCGAATACGGTCCAGCGGACCGTTTCCGCGGATAAATCCTCTCGAGGATTTCGGCGGATTTTCATGCGCTGGAGTGTACACACCATCGCATTGAAATCCGCGCTGAAATCCTCTGGCGATGACGTGTCGCGCCGTCGCCGCGATTATGACGCGGCGACGTGTGCGACGCTGTCATATAAGGAATTCCACGCATGCGTCGAATCATTACGACGCATGCGGGGGATCCCTTCGGACGGATGGATCCGGTGAGTCTATACAGACCAGCGGATCCATCCGTTGGGATGGATTCCAGCAGATGGATATGCTTGGCATGTCAGCAAATATTCGATCTGCTGGAATCCATCCCAGGGGAGAAATATCTGCGGAAACAGATCCGCTGGCGTGTACACACCATAGGATCTATCCGCTGAAACCCATGTGCTGGGATTTTTCAGCGGATGGATTCTATGGTGTGTACGGGGCCTTAAGAGTAAGGCCTCGTACACACGAGAGGATCTATCCGCTGGTATTTATCCGCGGATCAGTTCCAGCGGATAGATCCTGTGGTGTGTACGGCCCAGAGGATATTTTTCGGGCCGATGCATTTCCAGCGGATAAAAATTTCTTAGCATGCTAAGAAATCTATCCGCTGGAATCCTGTCCAGCGGATTGATCCGGTGGTCTGTACAGATTCACCAGATCAATCCATCCGATCCCCTCCCTCGCATGCGTCGTAATGATTCTACGCATGCATGAGAAGTCTTTACCTTCCAGCGTCGCGCACGTCACCGCGTCATCATCGCGGAGACGGCACGACACGTCACCGCGGATGAATTCCGCGCAGATTTCGATCTGATGGTTAGTACAACCATCAGATCAAAATCCGCCAGAGGATTTATCCGCTTCCAGCGGATAATCCTCTCGTGTGTACAAGGCCAAAGAGTTTCCTGGCATATGACCATTCAACATGAACGGAGGAAGAATAAACCATTTTGAGGAAATTAAAAGCTTTAGGGCCCTATGCGTTGCAGTCAGGCCTCGTACACACGACCGAGGAACTCGACGGGCGAAACACATCGTTTTCCTGGTCGAGTTCCTTGTTAGGCTGTCGAGGAACTCGACAAGGTAAGTTTCTCCATTCCCGTCGGGGAAAAATAAGACATGCTCTCTTTTTGGCTCGACGGGATCCTCGACAGTTTCCTCGTCGAAAAATGTACACACGACCGGTTTCCTCAGCCCAAAAAAAATCCCAGCAAGTTTCTTGCTGGTTTTTGCTGAGAAACTTGGTCGTGTGTACGAGGCCTAACACATGATTGCAAGCATGTTGCCATGCCATTCTTTTTCACACCAAAGAACTAAGGCAGCACACTTGCGTTGTATTGTACTTTGACGCATGGTAACACATTACCCCATACATGTTAAAAAAAAAGAAAAGGTCAGGTGTGATTTTTTTTTTGTTCTGGTGTATTGTCAGCCAATTCAAATGAATAGACTGTCTTAACACAATGAATGCTAATGTGTATGCGTTAACACAATGCACCAGAATGGAAAGGTTTGAAGGCCTCTAAAACACCATTCTGATCTTATCTTCAAATGTAAAAGGAGAGCTGTTTCCTGCTATGGATTTGAGGGAAAGAAAGGGACATTTGCTCTATCTATAAGCAAATTAAACCACACCAACCCCCCCCCCCCACCCAGACATACCTATTTACTAAAACACCTAACACCTATTCTTATTTACCAGAGTCTACTGTCACATGACCCTCCACATTGCCTCTTTCATTAGTGAATACCTCTGATTCAGCACTGCACTCCAGGCCTGCAGCCAACCTCTTGTCATCACCCCTCTTTGTAATGTTATCACACTGCTGGTGTCTTTTGCACTCTTTAAGGACTCCACCACTTTCAGTGCTTTCGCCGATTTTGATTGAATTGTTTGTTACAGAACTGTGCTGAAACAAATTCCCCCAAAGTACAAAAGAAGTGAATAATGCAAAGAGCTGTCCTTGGATAAGAAAAACAATTTATATTACAAAAACCCATTAGGAAAGGACCGAAGGCCTCAGCACTGACAGTTTTGCAGAAGATATTGTCCGAGATTAAGTGTAAAGTGTCCCTATACCAAAAACATCCTCTAACATCTAAAGCCCAACTCCTGGTCTTTGAAAATTATGCAGCAATAGTTATATTCTCTTGGTCACTCTTTACCGTGCTTGTCCTCTTCTGGGTTCTATAGTGCCGAGACCATCATAGACTCCTGCAGGGGAGTCATCAAACTGGTTGGGCTCACAATGTACTGCTCACAATCTGGTCACAGCAGTATAAACCACTCACCATCGATTGTAAACAAGAAGAAGAAGGACTGCTAATCATGTCAGGGGCTGGTATGCAGGGCCAGCCTTAGGTGTTCAGGCGCCCTGTGCGAGCTAATCCTGTGGTGCCCCCCATCTTCGCCCCTCGCCCCCTGGTCACCTAAACATACACAAAGAGATCACAGGGGTGGGGAGCGGGCATGATCTCCTGTGTATCATCACTGAGCTGGCTGGCCTGCCTGGGTCTGTGTTTGGCGGTGACGCTGTAACACGGTCCCGCCCCCCTAGACCGGCTCGTGTGATAGGCTGAATGCTGATTCTATCTACTTCCACATGAGTCGGTCTAGGGGGGTGGGACCTTGTTACAGCGTCACCGCCGAACACAGACCCAGGCAGCCAGCTCCGTGATGATACACAGGAGCAGGAGAGAGGGGACAGGGAGCACTGCAGCCCGCAGCTGAAACCGGTCACAGGACAGGCAGCCTACCGGGAAATCTCCCGATATCCTGGTAGGCCAGTCTGGCCCTGCTGACTGCGACTCACATTCTGTGAGCTGTGATGGCGGCATGGCACCCTTGATGCCCATGGCGCCCTGTGCGGCCGCACAGCTCGCACACCCCAAAGGCCAGCCCTGCTGGTATGTATACTACCAATATATGGTATTTGAATATATTATTTTTGACACGGAAGGGGTAAAAATACAAAACATTGAGTTGGGTACCTGTAAAGCAAACCCTAATCAGAAGCACCCTGTAAAATAACATGTTTAAGGGTCTATTCACACCGGTGCATTGTGTTAACACACACATGTTAATCTGTGTTGTGTTTAGACAGCCCATTGGGCTGGCAACACATAGAAAACTGAATTGTGACATCTGTTATGTAGCGCACCACAATGCATAGTATCGCGTTACAATGTGTTGCAGTGTGTTGGGATGCATGGACATCAACGTACACACCTAAAAAAAGACAAATGTATTCAGGTTTAACAAAATACCTCTAGAAAATTACATATGGTATTAAAACAACAGAAGAAAAATCTGATATAATATGTGTAGCGCTTGGTTGCTACTAGTAACTAACATCCACCATATCACCCTGCTGCCAGACCTCCATCTATCACCTCAGAGACAATGAACAGTCATTTGCGTTGTTTTGTTTTTGTTTATTTGTTTAGTACCTCTCCCCGGCTGCCTAGTAATTTAGTAGCACATGCTGGTTGGTGGACTACTGGTCCCAGCTAGCCCGACTTGCAAATCCTGTGCCCTCAGGCAACATCGGTTTGACACACTTCCCCACAGTCTCTCCTCTGTTCCAGGACTCCTCATCAATGACCGTGTAAAGATGAGGACTTCATCCATGACCGTGTAAGGATGAAGTTCCCTCCCAGACTTCCTGGCATGCCACCTCACCCAGCACTTCACTGTGGTACACTCACCGACCTTCTCCTTCCCCGAGTCCATGATGGAGAACTTTATCTGGACATATGTTCCAACAGCCTCTCCAGCCCCTCTGATCCAGGAATGCCTAATCTTTGACCGTGTAAAAATGAGGACTTCACCCATGACCGTGTTAGGGTGAAGTTCCCTCACAGCTCTCCCGCGCTCCTCCTTGCTCGGCGCACCCCCCCAGATGGGGGCCGCCTCCTGCCACTGTCTAGTACTCTATTATCCACTTCTCCCGGCCGACAACTCCTCACCAGTGGCATGTGACCTCAGCTTATATGGGAGGCCTGCCCCCTGCCAATACCAAGTGGGGATTGGTCAGGGCTCCTCACATGAGCAGCCTGCCACTCCAGTCCCAGGCCCTGCCTCTCTTCTAGAACAATCTCCCTGGAAGCAGGGGAGACGCCTCAGAACTAGAGCACAGGTGGTCACACCCACTGCTAGCCTGAAGCTAAGGCCTTCCTAAATTTACCTGCGCTGACAGTTTCCCTAGAAAAAATCCTATGCTAGCACCTACCTACATATGTAAAATAATGAATATAGAAAATATACAAAAATCTTTAACCCCTGTTAGGGGAAAAGAACATTTCCCCTACCAGCATTAGGCCTGAATTGTATGCTACAAATTATGCAGCAAAGGACACAAAGTAGATAACATGCAATGAGTAAAACAGCATAAAAAATCAATACTAAAAAATAAACCAGTTACTCCATGTGTTTAATAAGGTGAACCACAGTTTTTTTGTTATAAATGTACATATAAATTATGTTATAAAAACCACCAATAAATATGGTATATAACTTTAATGTTGGGAGAGGAAAAAAGTACAATGCAATGAACGAAAAACATATAAGCTGACTCGTAAGAAAACAGGAATGTACTGGCAATCACATCACACAGAAAGTCAAAAGAAGGGTAAATTAATAATACACTGTATATATTATTTTTCATAAAGAAGTGACTGCTACCTATGGGTTGGGTCTGGGCACAATAACGCACTTCCCCACAACGATGCAGCTAAATAACTGACTCCATAAGAACTGAATTATGAATATAAAAACTCCATGAGTTTGTTTCAACAAAATTTGAAATGTCTGCTAAAGCCTATAATCGTAGCGGGACAAAATCCAGTCCTTACCCACAGCCAAAAGGACAGCTTGAGAGGACTGCACAAACTGTCAAACATTTACTTTTCCATGCTAAAGTACAGTTATACACTAACAAATGGTATAAGATCACCAGCTTAAGTGCTCATAAGCCTATTATTGTCCTTTATTCTGCCTGTGACATTTAACCAATTGCAACCAAATGAAAATTAAATACAATAAAATGATGCAATGCAATATAAATACTACAACAGCTAAAAGCAACACTCGTAAACTAAAACAGCAGGAAAAAAACAACACATACAAACTAAAAAACAGAATACAAATAAGCAAAGAAGCCACTATCATATCTAAAAGTAACAAATGTATGTACTTAATACACAGTATAGCTACGGTGCCTTGAAAAAGTATTCATACCCCTTAACATTTTTCACATTTTGTCATGTTACAACCAAAAACGTAAATGTATTTTATTGTGATAGACCAACACAAAGTGGCACATAATTGTGAAGTAGAAGGAAAATGATAAATGTTTTTCTTTTTTTTTTTTTACAAATAAATATGTGAAAAGTGTGGCGTGCATTTGTATTCACCCCCCTCTGCTCTGATACCCCTAACTAAAATCTGGTGGAACCAATTGCCTTCAGAAGTCACCAAATTAGTAAATAGAGTCCAACTGTGTATAATTTAAGCTCAGTATAAAAAAGCTATTCTGTGAAGCCCTCAGAGGCTTGTTAGAGAATCTTAGTGAACAAACAGCATCATTAAAGCGGAGTTCCACCCAAATTTGGAACTTCCGCTTATCCCACTCCTCACCCCCTTACATGCCACATTTGGCATGTAATTTTTTTGGGGGGGGGAGTGGGGGCTTCAGGAGGAGTGGGACTTCCTGTCCCACTTCCTCCTTCCGGGCAGACGATTAAGCCTAGGCGATTAAGCTTAATCACCTACAGGAAGGGGCTGCTGTAGGAGATCGCCCAGGACACGTGACAGGTCCTCGGCGATCGCCTGTCCAATCAGACGGCGCCTCGCCGGGCCGCGCCGCTCGCGCATGCGCAGTGCCGCTCGCGCATGCGCAGTGGGTGCCCGGCCGTGAAGCCGAAAGCTGTCACGGCCGGGTGCCCACACTGAGCATGAAGACGCCGGCCCGGCGAGGGGGGGCGAGGAGCGGAGCCCTGTCCGGCGCGTCGCTGGAGCCGTGGAGCAGGTAAGTGTCGGTTTATTAAAAGCCAGCAGCTACACTTTTTGTAGCTGCTGACTTTTATTAAACTTACAAAATGGGTGGAAAACCCCTTTAAGGCCAACACACTAGACAGGTCAGGGAAAGTTGTGGAGAAGTTTGAATCAGGGTTAAGTTATAAACAAAAAATATCCCAAGCTTTGAACATCTCACAAAGCACTGTTCAAAACATCATCCAAAAATGCAAAGAGTATGGCACAACTACAAACCTACCAAGACATGGCCGTCCACCTAAACTGACAGGCCGGACAAGGAGAGCAATAATCAGAGAAGAAGTCAAGAGGCCCATGGTAACTCTAGAAGAGCTGCAGAGATCCACATCTCAGGTGGATGAATCTGTCCACAGGACAACTTTTAGTCGTACACTCCACAAATCTGGCCTTTATGGAAGAGTGGCAAGAAGTCCCATTTACAGTTTGCAAGAAGCCGTGAGGGGGACACAGCAAACATGTGGAAGAAGGTGCTCTAGTCAGATGAGACCAAAATTGAACTTTTTGGCCTAATAGCAACCCTAAACATACCATCCCCACCGTGAAACATGGCGATGACAGCATTATGTTGTGGGGATGCTTTTCTTCAGCATGGACAGGGAAGCTGGTCAGAGTTGATGGGAAGATGGATGAAGCCAAATACAGGGCAATCTTAGATGAAAACCTGTTAGAGTCTGCAAAAGACTTGAGACTGGGTCAAGGGTTTGTCTTTCAGAGCTACAATAGAATGGTTTATATCAAAGCATATTCATGTGTTAGAATGGCCCAGTCAAAGTCCAGACCTAAATCCAATTGAGAATCTGTGCCAAGACTTAAAAATTGCTGTTCACAGATGCTCTCCATCTAATCTGACAGAGCTTAAGCTATTTTGCAAAGAGGAATGGGCAAAAATTTCATTCTCTAGATGTGCAAAGCTGGTAGAGACATCCCCAAAAAGACTTGCAGCTGTAATTGCAGTGGAAGGTGGTTCTACAAACTATTGACTCAGGGGGGCTGAATACAAATACACACCACACTTTGCAGATATTTATGTGTAAAAAAAAATTGAAAACCATTTATAATTTTCCTTCCACTTTACAATTATGTGCCACATTTACGATTTTGGTTGTAACATGCAAAATTTGGAAAATTTCAAGGGGTATGAATTATTTTTAAGGCACTGTATTTAGTAGTTTTATTCAACACAGTCACTACCTGTTCTAAAGCAGATAGATCTATTTGTTGATCATTTGTTAAAATAAAGGCCTACAGAATCAGAAGCCAAGACATGTACCTTTCAAATTCTACCCGTGTATAGAAGAAATAGAAGACAGCTGATGAAACACATCACATCAGATGAGGTAAATGAATATTTGAGCCTAATGCCCTGTACACATGATCCGAAAATCGGACAACAGATCGCTTTTTTCGCTGACTAGTCGCAAGTAGAAATTGAATTGGTTACTAAAGTCACGAAAATTCTCGTACGACGGAAAACAAAATCGGAAGTGATGTCATGTGTTTGTAATGTATTTGTATTGTATTTTCGAAGGACAACTATACTGATTAAAAACGAAAATCGTACGACCTGGCAATAAATTTCATGCATGTCCGATAAAATAATATCGGATGAACGGTCATGATCGGCTCTCAAAAGCGCTGTACTAACAATCCGATTATCAGACGATTGCGTAGAAAGTGGTATTTTTCATCCGGTTTTCAGATTGTGTGTACGGGGCATAAGGGAAGACAGTCCAGTAGATACACCATATTCACAATTCTAAGAAGCAAAAGGTTTAGGCAGGTGTGAAGAAAAGCTGTAGAGTAAAATAATGCCGCGTACACACGATCGGACATTCCGACAACAAAACCGTGGATTTTTTTCCGACAGATTGTTCGCTCAAACTTGTCTTGCATACACACGGTCACACAAATGTTGTCGGAAATTCCAAACATCAAGAACGGAGTGACGTACAACACTACGACGACCGGAGAAAAATTAAGTTCAATGATTCCGAGCATGCGTCAAATTGATTCCGAGCATGCGTAGGATTTTTGTGCGTCGGAATTGCATACAGATGATCGGAATTTCCGACAAGAACTTTTGTTGTCAGAAAAATTGAGAACCAGCTCTCAAGCATTTGTTGTTGGAAATTCTGACAGCAAATGTCCGATGGAGCATACACACGGTCGGATTATCTGACCAAAAGCTCACATCGAACATTTATTGACAGAAATTCCGACCCGTGTGTACGTGGGATAAGAATGACTTATACAGTGAGGAAAATAAGTATTTGAACACCCTGCTATTTTGCAAGTTCTCCCACTTGGAAATCATGGAGGGGTCTGAAATTGTCATTGTAGGTGCATGTCCACTGTGAGAGACATAATCAAAAAAAAAAATTCCAGAAATCACAATTTATGATTTTTTAACTATTTATTTGTATGATACAGCTGCAAATAAGTATTTGAACACCTGTCTATCAGCTAGAATTCTGACCCTCAAAGACCTGTTAGTCTGCCTTTAAAATGTCCACCTCCACTCCATTTATTATCCTAAATTAGATGCACCTGTTTGAGGTCATTAGCTGCATAAAGACACCTGTCCACCCCATACAATCAGTAAGAATCCAACTACTAACATGGCCAAGACCAAAGAGCTGTCCAAAGACACTAGAGACAAAATTGTACACCTCCACAAGGCTGGAAAGGGCTACAGGGAAATTGCCAAGCAGCTTGGTGAAAAAAGGTCCACTGTTGGAGCAATCATTAGAAAATGGAAGAAGCTAAACATGACTGTCAATCTCCCTCGGACTGGGGCTCCATGCAAAATCTCACCTCGTGGGGTCTCCATGATCCTAAGAAAGGTGAGAAATCAGCCCAGGACTACACGGGAGGAGCTGGTCAATGACCTGAAAAGAGCTGGGACCACCGTTTCCAAGGTTACTGTTGGTAATACACTAAGACGTCATGGTTTGAAATCATGCATAGCACGGAAGGTTCCCCTGCTTAAACCAGCACATGTCAAGGCCCGTCTTAAGTTTGCCAATGACCATTTGGATGATCCAGAGGAGTCATGGGAGAAAGTCATGTGGTCAGATGAGACCAAAATAGAACTTTTTGGTCATAATTCCACTAACCGTGTTTGGAGGAAGAAGAATGATGAGTACCATCCCAAGAACACCATCCCTGCTGTGAAGCATGGGGGTGGTAGCATCATGCTTTGGGTTTTTTTTTCTGCACATGGGACAGGGCGACTGCACTGTATTAAGGAGAGGATGACCGGGGGCCATGTATTGCGAGATTTTGGGCAACAACCTCCTTCCCTCAGTTAAAGCTTTGAAGATGGGTCGAGGCTGGGTCTTCCAACATGACAATGATCCGAAGCACACAGCCAGGATAACCAAGGAGTGGCTCTGTAAGAAGCATATCAAGGTTCTGGCGTGGCCTAGCCAGTCTCCAGACCTAAACCCAATAGAGAATCTTTGGAGGGAGCTCAAACTCCGTGTTTCTCAGCGACAGCCCAGAAACCTGACTGATCTAGAGAAGATCTGTGTGGAGGAGTGGGCCAAAATCCCTCCTCCAGTGTGTGCAAACCTGGTGAAAAACTACAAGAAACGTTTGACCTCTGTAATTGCAAACAAAGGCTACTGTACCAAATATTAACATTGATTTTCTCAGGTGTTCAAATACTTATTTGCAGCTGTATCATACAAATAAATAGTTAAAAAAATCATACATTGTGATTTCTGGATTTTTTTTTTTTTGATTATGTCTCTCACAGTGGACATGCACCTACGATAACAATTTCAGACCCCTCCATGATTTCCAAGTGGGAGAACTTGCAAAATAGCAGGGTGTTCAAATACTTATTTTCCTCACTGTATATATATAATATATATATTTTAAGAGTTAATTTTTATCAATTTACAAAATGCAAAGTGAGCAAAGAGAAGAAAAATCAAAATCAAATCAATATTTGGTGTGACTGCCCTTTGGCTTCAACCCAGCATTAATTCTTACACTTGCACACTTTGTACACTTGTACAAAGTCAGCCAGGAGTTTTGTAGGATTAGAGTTAGGTGTATGATTAACCAATTATACCAAGCAGGTGCTGATGATCATCAATTTTTATATGTAGGATGAGGCTGGGTTCACACTGGTCCGACAAACGCTCCATTGTGGCGCCGTGATCGATCATGTGTTCCCTTTTATAGGGAAACACAATCGATGACGTCACACCTACAGCCACACCCCCCTACAGTTAGAAACAGACATGAGGTCACACATAACCCCTTCAGCGCCCCCTTGTGGTTTACGCCCAAACTGCAATTGCCATTTTCACAGTAAACAATGCATTTTTAATGCATTTTTTTGCTGTGAAAATGACAATGGTCCCAAAAATGTGTCAAAATAGTCCGAAGTGTCCGCCATAATGCATTAGCAAGGTCTCTCCCAGACAAAGATTTTAAAGTAGACTGAGGTTTTATTATGTGCTGTTCAAGCTCTTTTGAAGAAGCACAAAGCAACGGGCAACATTGGGGACTGTAGACTCAGTGGTTGGCCAAGGAGACTTAATGCAGCAGATGAAAGATGCATCATACCTACTTCACTTTCGACATCGGAAGATGTCCAGCACTGCCATCAGCACAAAACTGGGGGAAACCAGTGGGACCCAGGTATACCCATTTACTATGAAGAGAAGTTTGACCAGAAGTGGTCTTTATGGAAAAAAATTGCAGCAAAAAAAGCCATACCTCTAATGTGTAAACAAAGCTAAGTGACTGAACTATGCACAAAAACATAGGAACTGGAGTGCAGAAAAATGGCAGCAGGTGCTGCACTGATGAGTCAAAATTTGAAATATTTGACGGGAACCAGTTTGTTCACTGAAGGGCTGGAGAGCGGTACAGTGAAGCATGGTGGAGGTTCCTTGCAGGTTTGGGGCTGCATTTCTGCAAATGGAGTTGGATATTTGGTCAGGATCATTGGTGTCTTCAATGCTGAAAAATACACAGGCAGATACTTATCCATCATGCATACTATCAGGGAGGCGTGTGCAGGGCCGCTGCTAGAAATCATGAGGCCCCCTACAGCCTTCCTGACAGGGCCCCCCCAACCGTGCCTACACCCAACCCTGGGGTGCAGTGGAACAACAGCACTACTTACACCCCACAAATAAAAAAAGTCCCTCTTTTTCTCCCACCTCTGTTGACCTGATGGGGTCTAGGGAAATGTAATCTAAGCTCTGGTAAGCCAGTAGGAGTGGGGGTATAGTCTAGTAAAATCCATTTATTAATTTAGGCTGAAATGAAAAATAAAGCTGCCCTGAGCCCAGTACAACAGGACCGGTTGTACTGCCTTATCAGCGACCCTGGGCATGTGATTGGCCTTAAATGTATTCTGCAGCGGGACAACAACTTCAAACATACAGGCAATGTTATTAAAAACTATCTTCTGCGTAAAAAAGATCAAGGAGCCCTGGAAGTGATGGTTTGGCCCCCACAGAGCCCTTATATCAACATCATTGAGTCTGTCTGGGAATACATGAAGAAACAGAAGGATTTGAGGCAGTCTACACCACCAGACGATCTGTGGTTAGTTCTCTAAGGTGTTTGGAACAACCTACCTGCTGAGTTCCTTCAAAAACTGTGTGCAAGTGTACCTAGAAGAATTTATGCAGTTTTGAAGGTAAAGGTTAGTCATATCAAATAGTGATGTGATTTGAATTTCTCTTCTGTTCATTTACTTTCCATTTTGTTAATTAATTAAAATAATTTATTAACACTTCTATCTCCGAAAGCACTCTTAACTGCCTCAGCCCCGGAAGATTTTACCCCCCTCCTGACCAGAGCACTTTTTACAATACGGCACTGTGTCGCTTTAACTGACAATTGCGCGGTCGTGCGACGTTGTACCCAAACAAAATTTAGAGCTTTCTTTTGGTGGTATTTGATCACCTCTGCAAATTAAATTTTTTTGTCCTATAAACAAAAGAACAGCGACAATTAAAAAAAAAAAAAACACAATATCTTTTGCTTTTTGCTATAATAAATATTCCCATTTTTTTTTTCAAAAAAACGAATTTTTTCCTCAGTAAAGGCCGATATGTATTCTTCTACATATTTTTGGAAAAAAATCACGATAAGCGTATATTGATTGGTTTACACAAACGTTATAGCGTCTACAAAATAGGGGATAGAATTATGGCTTTTTTTTTTTTTTTTACAAGTAATGGCGGCGATCTGCGATTTTTACTGGGACTGCAACATTATGGCGGACAGAACAGACACTTTTGACACATGTTTGGGACCATTGCCATTTTTACAGTGATCAGTGTTATAAAAATGCACTGATTACTGTAAAAATGTCACTGGCAGTGAATGGGTTAACACTAGGACGAACAAGCGGTTAATAATGTTCCCTATAGTGTGTTCTAACTGAAGGGGGATGGGACTGACTAGGGGAAACGACAGATCGCTGTTCATACTTTATATGAACATACGATCAGACATTTCTTCTCACCCTGAAAGAACCTGGAGCTGTGTGCGCCCTTGGAAGCCACAGGGCGAAGCAATGTAACATAACGTAGTTTCGCCCAGCCGAGCCATGCTGCCGCAGTAAAACTGTGGCGGCTGGTCGGCAAGTGGCTAATTTATAGCATTTTCCACGCTCGCCTAAAACTTTTGCATAGCAGTGTATGTATGAGGCCCCGTACACACGTCCGAGGAACTCGACGTGCCAAACACATTGAGTTCCTCGTCGAGTTCTGTGTTGAAGCCGCCGAGGATCTCGGCGGGCCAACTTTCCTCATTGAACAACGAGGAAATAGAGAACATGTTCTCTATTTGGCCCGACGAGTTCCTCGTCGGCTTCCTCGGTGAAAAGTGTACACACGACCGAGTTTCTCGGCAGAATACGGCTCCGATCGAGTTTCTGGCTGAATTCTGCCGAGAAACTCGGTCATGTGTACGGGGCCTAATAATGTTGGGACTGTTTTCCTGAGTGTAGGACAGGAGCTAATCTAATTTTGTATTGAATGTTGAATACGGGGCTTCATGCATGTCTTTAGTGTCTCCGGTTGTCCAGCACTGGGCCGGTGCTACCACTAGGCAAACTAGGCAGCCGCCTAGGGCGCCCTGCTGTCTAGGGCGCCCGGTCACTGGTGTTACCACTCTCTTCTCTCTGCGGCAAGCAACTAAGTCTCAGCATCGGCAGGCGGAGGACTGTGTCTATGTCCTGACTCCTGAATGAATGAAAGCAAGCAAACATTCATTGATGGGCACTGGTAGGCTGCATTGATGGTCACTGGTAGGCTGCATTGATGGGCACTGGTAGGCTGCATTTGATGGGCACTGGTAAGGCTGCATTTCATGGGCACTTCATTAAAAAGGTGCTGTTTACATGGGCAGGGAAAAGGGGGTGGGGCTGAGGATGGAGCCAGGGGGCAGCAAAATGAGGTTTTGCATAGGGTGTCAAAAATCCTTGCACCAGCCCTGGTCCAGCATATATACAATATTATGTATATGTATTCAGATATGTACACAGTATAATAGTTTTAGTGAACTGCACCAGTAGTAATGGTTGCTTAGTATTAGTATTTTCCAAAGTGCTGAATAGTCCCGTGTTTCCAGCACATCCAACAAGGGCTTGGCACTGAAATAAGTGTTCCAAGTCTAATAGGAAACATTGAAGCCTTGTAGGTCAGCTGTTTCCCATAACCGATAGGAATGAAACACAGAAGATGAAGTATTGTCATTTGTATTCTATTTGGGGGGGGGGGGGGGGCTTATTAAATAACTAGTAGCCTGTTCTCTCTACTATATGGCAGCCTCTTTAGAATGGAAGGGGTTACTTTACATATTTGTAGGTCTGCCCGACTGATCCTTTAGGGATCCTGGTCTACAAATTATTCAATGTCTGGAAATAGTGTTTCAGTGTAAATGGATTCCAGAATGTCGCATTACTTTCTCTGCCAAATTTATTCTGAGTTTGGAACTTGCATCTGGAAGATTTTTCATTTACCTATAGAGGACATAAGCAGGGAGATGAGTACAAATGAGCAACGCAAGGCAAATTCGTCCCATCAGTCCAGCGAGCATTGCAGGCATCCATGATCAATCTATACAATAACATGCAGTGCTGGGTGCTTGGCCGCACTGTCTCTATCTAATGGCTTAGCTTTATCATGCACAATGCTTTCCTATGATTATAAAGTTAATGTCATTTCTCACAAACTCTAGTTGCAGTCTGTTTCTTTTCCTATGAGATTCCAGTAAAGAACTGTAATTTTATAAATGATCATTTAAGAGATGAGCTTTTCAATGGAAATATTAAGATGGCCATTCTAAATGAATTTGTAAAAAAGGTCACAGGGTCAGGACATATGGAGCCACATCTCATAGCTGAACAAAGAGCCGCTTCTCTGTGAAAGACCATGGCACAAATATCTGGATTGTTCTATCAGCCTGGGAAATGGCAGCAAACTATGTGCAAATTTAGACCCCATCAGCCATGACAATCTTAGAACAGCCCAAACAAATGTTTTAGGAGGAGCGTGAATGGCACTTTAAAGCCTAGTGGTAGTATCAGATCTATTTTTTCATAAGTGCATGCATGCTAATAATGTATCGAAGATATTAAAGGGTCACTAATTTTTTTTGTTGCTGAAATGACTGTTTACAGGTTATAGAGACATAAAAGTTAACTGATTCCTTTTAAAAATTATTAAAAATTGAATTTAATCTATCATATAATGTGCCTCTAATTTCACGTTCGGTTTTAAAGGTACATACATGAAGTTCCGGGTGAGAGGTGAGTCGGGAAGACTCACAGAACAAAAACAACAAATCCAGGGCAGTGTTTTGTTTTTAAAATGAATCTGGTTCTGAGGAGTTTTAGACACACAGTAATGACAGCTTAGACCACCGTGAAAAGCTCCCAGTACAATGGTTATAAGGAAACAGGCAACCAGGAAGTGTGGAGATCACAGCAGAATTACAGCTACTTCAAAGCAAAAATGAACAATGAGGACATGAAACCAGTACTGCAGTAAGGTAAAGGAAGCTATTTAGCTAAAAAAAAAATTCCTTTAGTGACCCTTTAAGCACCTCTCAAACAGATCACAGTACTACATATGACAATGCATTCATCAAATGTATTACCCAAAAGCCAGCGCCATCTTTGTCCAGACTTCATCCAGAGTCAACTATATATGTGCTATTATGTCACACAAGACACCCAGCTGCTTCTCACCTTATGCTTCTCCTAAGACCGGATTCACACTGCCCGCAACTTTTGCACAATTTGCATGCGACTTCTTTAACCAAAGTCAATGTGAAGCCTCGTACACACGACCGAGGAACTTGACGGGCGAAACACATCGTTTTCCTCGTCGAGTTCCTTGTTAGGCTGTCGAGGAACTCTACAAGGCAAGTTTCTCCATTCCCGTCGAGGAAATAGAGAACTTGCTCTCTTTTTGGCTCGTCGAGTTTCTCGACAGTTTCCTCGACGAAAATGTACACACGACCGGTTTCCTCGGCAAAAAAAATATCTCCCAGCAAGTTTCTTGCTGGTTTTTGCCGAGAAACTCGGTCGTGTGTACGAGGCCTGAGTCGTACCAAAAGTAGTGGGGGTCTGACTTCTGATGCGTCAAGTGCTCCAAAGTCCGAGCGATTGTCGCATGAGTGTGAACCAGGCCTGAACTTTCCAATCTTAAGCCTGGTACACACTAATTGTTTCTTTTCGTTCAACCCGGCGGGTTAAACTGTAAAAAAATGGCAACTGACGATCAGTATTCTCCCCTGCTGAGCTGTTGTGTTCCGCCAGGGGGGTGCCATGCTCCTCATTCCCCCCCCCCCCTGCGCCAAAACACTCCGGTAAGTGCTCTCAGCTTCTGTTGGACTGAATGACACACAGGGACCGAATGTCGGACATATTTTATTGAACCGGCTGATGATTCCCGACATACGGTCCGTATGTTCTAAGCATTATAGTCTAAATGATCCCTGGTGGAGGGGGACGGTTCCTTCTGTCTGCAGTAGAATTACTTAATTTCAAATTGTATCTTTCAGCCCGGACACAATAACTTCACTGGAGCTTAAGAGCCGGTTCACACAGCGGCGACTCAGCCGCCTGACAAGTCGCGTCCCGTTCTGTACAATGGAACCGTTCTAATAGGAGCGACTCAAGTCGCTTTGACTTAGAAAAGGGTTCCTGTACTACTTTGGGTGTGACTACCATTGACTTCAATACAGAAGTCATTTTGCAAGTCGCCTCTAAAGTCGTCTGCAGATCGCCTTGCCAAGTCACACTAGTGTGAACCGGCACTCAGTGTTTCTTAAGAAAAATAAATACTGTTTCAATATGCTGAATTGGCAGGAGTTTTCTTTCTGTAAAATGTACTGCTCTGTCCAATGTATGGCCCCCTACACACGTCCGAGAAACTCGACGGGCAAAACAAGTTCCTTGTGAAGCCGCCGAGGATCTCGGCGAGCCAACTTTTCCCATTGACTAACGAGGAAATAGAGAACATGTTCTCTTTTTGGCCCAACGAGATCCTCGTCGGTTTCCCCGGCGAAAAGTGTACACACGACCGGTTTTCTTGGCAGAATACGTCTCCCACCGAGTTTCTGGCTGAATTCTGCTGAGAAACTCGGTCGTGTGTACGGGGCCTATCTCATGGAAAGCAGGGGATCTCCAAACTTTTAAAACAAAGGGCCAGTTTACTGCCCTTCAAACTGTAGGGGGGCCAGACTGTGGCCAGTGGAAGTAGTAAATGTCCTGGCATTGATAGAAATTAACAATGCCATAGGCTTGGTGCTTAGTGGGAGTTTAAAAATTACATCTGTGGTATCAGTGGGATTGATAGTGCCCTATCACTGGTGTCAGTGAGAGGAATAGTACCCCATTGTCGGTGCCAGTGGGAGGAATAGTGCCCCATCTTTGGTTTTAGAGAAAGGATTAGTGCCTCATATCGGAGAAAAGAATAGTTCCCCAAGGGCAGGATAAAGGCAAGCAAAAGGCCACATCTGGCCTATGGACTGCAGTCTGGAGACCCCTGATGGAAAGCATACCGGGTTTGATTTACTAAAACCGGAGAGTTCTAAATCAGGTACAGCTGTGCATACTACCTATTAGATTTCTAACTTCAGCTTGTCCAATTAAGCTTTGACAAAAAATAAAAATATGGAAGCCGATTGGTTTCAATGCAGAGCTGCATCAGATTTTGCACTCTCCAATTTTAGTAAATCAACCCCACAGTTCTCTATTTTGTGTGAGACAAAAGCTTAACCACTATTTATTGTGAAATCTTTCACTTTTCTTGCAAATAACCCTTTGGATTTGTATCTTGCTTTAAAGTGGATGTAAACCCACTCTAATCATTTCTAAACTTCTGCCATAGTGCTGATCTATAAGGATATAGATGCCTCCCGCATGTATCCTTACCTGTCAAATGTTTCCCCTCTGTCTGTTATAAGAACTGAAAAACTGCAGATTCTGTGGGTGGATCTGTTGTCTGGAGCTCTGTGGGTGGAGTCGTGATGTCAGTAGACTCCCCGCCCTCCTGTACACTCCCCTTACACTAAATTCTGCTATGATCACTAACATCCAGTCAAAATCCAGAAAAGGAGTGGGGGTGGGAATTAAAAAAATAATGCCTGTCTTCAGGCTAATGCATGAGATATGTAAATAACCTGTCACTCACAGCAAGGGGGCGGAACGGACTAAGGTTTTTCTCTGTAAGTCTGTTTTATTTCACTGAACAATAAAAGAGGATTGCTCAGAGCTGGATTAACTCTGCATGGCAAGACTGGGCACAGATGATAGGAAATCTTATACTGTACATTGTGACATAAAAAAAAAAATATTCGGGTTTACATCCACTTTAAAGTTATGAACAGAAAGACATCCATCTGAACTATATTCTTTAATACAGCAGGTATCTCTGGGATTATAGACAAAATTGCATGTTGAAGGAAAGACTGAATAGCAAATGATTTGAACCATCAGATCTGTTATCAGGAATACTGGTCACGTCATTTGTTCCTCAGAAGGTAATGAAGTAGAAGGGGGTATTTTCTAAAACATAGCTAACTACCTAAGGACTTTTTGCTTTTGGATAAAATAAGAGAGGGTCATTTTTTTTTTTTTACCTCCGTCCCAATGGGGAGATTTCCCTTCACTTCCTGTCCCATAGCCAAAACAGGAAGGGAGAGGAAATCTTTTCAAAGTGACAGAATCCTTTGAGGTCACGAGAACCAGTGTCTTTATTGGAAGATTTCCTCTCCATTTCCGTTTTTGTGGCAGCCAAAACTTTTCACATTTGGTGAGAACAGTTAAACAGGACACACAAAAAGGGTGTATGCCCCCCAACAAGGGCACAGACAGAAGAAAAAAACTGATGAGTGTTCTAATCCCTCACCGTTCTATTCAAAAGTAAAACAAAGTTTTGCCTTTAGTTATACTAGAACTCGTTGGTTGTACAATACTGTCAGAGGTTGCAAATTATGTAGAGGTGGGAAAAATTTAACATACTGTACGTAGTTGTAATAATTAGTAGTTTTTCTACATATTGCAAATGGATTGTCTTTCCTCTGGGTACAGGGCCTTTAAAAAGGACCAACAAAATAATAACGTACACATATGTACACAAAGGCCCAGATTCTCAAAGGACTTACGACGGCGCAGCGCCATGTACGCCGTCGTAAGTCCTAATCTGGCCCGTCGTATCTATGCGACTGATTCTTAGAATCAGTTACGCATAGATATCCCTTAGATCCGACAGGCGTAAGTCTCTTACGCCGTCGGATCGTAACTGAAATTTTTTGCCCACTAGGTGGCGGTTCCGTCGATTTCCGCGTCGAGTATGCAAACTAGCTAGATACGCGAATTCACGAACGTACGCAGTAAAGTTACGACGTTTACGTTAGGCTTTTCCCGGCGTAAAGTTGCCCCTGCTATATGAGGCGCAGCCAATGTTAAGTATGGCCGTTGTTCCCGCGTCTAAATTTGAAAAAGTTACGTCGTTTGCGTAAGTCGTCCGTGAATGGGGCTGGACGTCATTTACGTTCACGTAGAAACCAATGACGTCCTTGCGACGTCATTTGGAGCAATGCACACTGGGATATTTTACGGATGGCGCATGTGCAGTTTGTTCGGCGCGGGGACAAGCTTCATTTAAATGATACACGCCCCCTACCCGCCGAATTTGAATTCCGCTGCGTGATTTACGTTACGCCGCCACAGTTTTACAGGCAAGTGCTTTGTGAATAAAGCACTTGCCTGAAAAACTTGCGGCGGCGTAACGTAAATCGGATACGTTACGCCGCCGCATAGATACGCCATTCTACGAGAATCTGGCCCAAACTCTTTTTCCATGTCGAAGCTATGAAAAAAAAAAAAAAAGCAAGCCATATATAATACAATTTTGTTTCCTTCAACCACGGCTGAAGGAAAGAAAATTGCTTGATTCCCCTGCTTTGCTATTGTCAGTCTGTGTTGATGGAAGAATCCCTTCTGCTTTGCTGTTGTATTCTGACATTGGGATGTTCTCCAGCGAAAAAAATAAATAAGGATACAGAATCGGTCAAATTTCAATCAGTCTATAGCCGGCTTATATCACTTCTGTGCTAGGTAAGTACACAATCTGAAACCACATTTTCATTTTTTTAACCTCTGTATCTTCCGATTTATCTTTGAAATGTGCAGGGGACATGCGATTCCTCCCATATGAACCCACCAACCATCCAAGTTACGTTACAAAAAAAAAACATACCATGTGTTACATGTGACATCAGCATGTCAGGGAGTTGACCTCAGTTTGTGAAACCTTGTCATCTCCATTTCATTTAAAAGGAGAAAGCAATTTCTTCACCCGTCTCATTACAGCCAACACCAAATATAGAGTGTTAGGCCTCATGCACACTGGACATTTTCACCGCTGCCGTTTTTGGCTTCAGACATTTTTTTTCTACAGTCAATAAACTCTCCAGCATGTTAACAGCTTGTGTGTCCATGTACACACAGGGTATCAACTGTTTTTGGCTGTAAAAAAAACTCCAAATTAGAGGGTTCTGTAAAAACGCTCCAACGTCAAAAAATGCTCAAAAACACAGCTAAGCGCTCAATAACGCAGCTCATCAGCGGTTAATGTTTTTTTGGTAAAAAATATAGAATTAAAAAAAAAAACTTTATTGCAAAACGTTGGAAAACTCCCTGCAAAGATACTGGTGTTTTTATAACGTTATACTAATGTCCAGTGTGCATGAGGCCTAAGGCCCCTATCACACTGGGGCGGGAGGTGCGGTGGCGGTAAAGTGCCGCTATTTTTTAGCTGCACTTTACCGCTGATTTTGCAGCGCTATTGAGCCCCTAGTGGGGCGGTTTTACCCCCGCTAGCGGCCGAGAAAGGGTTAAAACCGCCCGCAATCAGGGCCAGATTAAGAACATCATGGGCCTGGTGCTGAGGATTTTGGTGGGGCCTTTTAGGCTGCATTCACACCTCCGCGACAAGTAACGCCGCGTACGCGGCGTATTTTGCCGCGAATAGTGTAACTTTTTTTTTACAAATCCTTCCTATTGCTTTGTATGGCCGAACGCCAATGCCGCCTGAAAAAAAGGGTCCGGGTCTTTTTTTCATGCCGCAGGTGTATGGCGTCTATGAGATGTGAACCATCTCATAGACAGCAATGGGAATTCTCCCCTCCAGTGGCACGAGCGGCCGGCGTCGGGCGTTTTGTCGCGGAGGTGTGAATGGGGTGTAATAAATAATAAATAAATGCGTGGGAATGACATGAACGCAGCCCAGCCAAGGCAAGTGACCAAAGGCACAGAACCCAGAAGGAAGACCGGGTGAAGATGGAAGTGTCCAGGCCCCGCCTGATTCATCGCAGCACTGGAGGGCTCAGTCTGAAAATTGAAGTGTACACTAATGTTCTAATATGCTGTGCATACTTGTACGTTGTGGCATAACCTACCCCAGGGCCTCTAAAAAGTAGTAATGTCGGGAAAGTTTACTACCGCTTTATTATCACAGGATCCCAGGAGCCTCTCATGGGGCCCCCTACTGACCCGGTGGACGGTGGCCCTTGGGCAGTGCCTAAGTGCACAGTTGCCAACATTTTAAAAATATTTTCAGGGCCACTTTTTTATATAAGTGCTATATTTAGAGTAGCTGAGATCCCCGATGTTCCTCTATACATCATAGTAGTAATCACAAAATTAAATGAGTACTAATAATGGGGCAGAACAAATATGAGAACTGATATTTCCTTTAGTTGAACTAACAAAAGTGTGTCCATTCTAGAGCTGGTAACATTGAGGATATTCAGTATAATTTTAAAGAACTGTTTTTGTGGGTAAGCGACATAGGGGAGGAGTATGGACGGTATATAAGTGGGAAGTATGTGCAGGTGAGGGAGAGGAATGTGGAGGGTCTAACAGTGGGCACTATGTACAGGAGAGGAGTACAAAGGGTACGGAAAAAAGCACTATGTACAGGAGAGGAGTGTGAAGGGTATGACAATGGGCAGTATGTACAGGAAGAGTGAGGGGGTATGACAGAGGGTAGTACGTACCAGAGAGAAGTGTGGAGGGTATGATGGGGCAGTATGTACAGGAGAGGAGTGTGGAGGGTATGACAGTGGGCAGTATGTACAGGAGAGGAATGTAGATGTATGATAGTGGGCTCTATGTATAGGAGAGGAGTGTGGAGGGTATGACAGTGAACACTATGTATAGGAGAGGAGTGTGGAGGGTATGACAGTGGTTACTATGTATAGGAGAGGAGTGTGGAGGGTATGACAGTGAGCAGTATGTACAGGAGGGGAGTGTGGAGGGTGCGACAGTGGGCACTAAGTACAGGAGAGAAGTGTATGACAGCAGCCACTATGTACAGGAGAGGAGGGTGAAGGGTATGACAGTGGGCGCTATGTATAGGAGAGGAGTGTGGAGGGTATGACAGTGGGCACTATGTACAGGAGAGGAGTGTGTAGGGTATGACAGTGGGTACTATGTATAGGAGAGAAGTGTGGAGAGTATGACAGTGGGCACTATGTACAGGAGAGGAGTGTGGAGAGTATGACAATGAGCATTATGTACAGGAGAGGAGTGTGGAGGGTGCGACAGTGGGCACTATGTACAGGAGAGAAGTGTATGACAGCAGGCACTGTGTACAGGAGAGGAGTGTGAAGGGTATGACAGTGGGCGCTCTGTAAAGGAGAGGAGTGTGGAGGGTATGACAGTGGGCACTATGTACAGGAGAGGAGTGTGTAGGGTATGACAGTGGGCACTATGCATAGGAGAGAAGTGTGGAGAGTATGACAGTGAGCACTATGTACAGGAGTGGAAGGATATTTAGGGACTGAGTAGTGGTTAAGCGGGTCATACATGGATTGAAATTACGCCAATTATGCAGAGACCAGCCATAGTCAATCTATGTATGGGCTAGCTGGTTTTACACAAGTCAATCTATTAATCAACTTGAGTACAACCAGCCTGTTTTTTTTCTTAAAACAATCAGTGCTGCCAGCTAAAGTTAGCAACAGTAATCATTGTACGCACTGGCAGAACACAATAACACTGCAGGAGTGATTCCCCCATCCACAGGTCAGCAGGTGAGAGGGTGTGTGGGGACAGGCTGGGGAGAGATACTAGTCAGTGGCTGGGTAGGCACTGGTAGTATCAGAGCCAGATACACACAGGTTACATACGCCACAATCGTTAGAGCGAGAACAATAATTCTAGTACTAGACCTCCTCTGTAACTCTAAACATGTAACCTAAAAAAATGTAAAGCATCGCTTAGGATACCAAAAAAAATTGTGCTAACTTAACTAACTAACTGTTTTTTTAAGGAATGAAACATTTTTTCCAAAAAAACATGTTTGAAAAATTGCTGCGCAAATACCGTGCTAGAGCTGCACAATTAATCGTTAAAAAAATCGTGATCTCGATTCAACCCCCCTGACGATCTTCAATGCAGAGTTTGCTGATTCTTTCATATACAGTGAGGAAAATAAGTATTTGAACACCCTGCTATTTTGCAAGTTCTCCCACTTGGAAATCATGGAGGGGTCTGAAATTGTCATCGTAGGTGCATGTCCACTGTGAGAGACATAATCAAAAAAAAATTCCAGAAATCACAATTTATGATTTGTTAACTATTTATTTGTATGATACAGCTGCAAATAAGTAGTTGAACACCTGTCTATCAGCTAGAATTCTGACCCTCAAAGACCTGTTAGTCTGCCTTTAAAATGTCCACCTCCACTCCATTTATTATCCTAAATTAGATGCACCTGTTTGAGGTCATTAGCTGCATAAAGACACCTGTCCACCCCATAAAATCAGTAAGAATCCAACTACTAACATGGCCAAGACCAAAGAGCTGTCCAAAGACACTAGAGACAAAATTGTACACCTCCACAAGGCTGGAAAGGGCTACGGGGAAATTGCCAAGCAGCTTGGTGAAAAAAGGTCCACTGTTGGAGCAATCATTAGAAAATGGAAGAAGCTAAACATGACTGTCAATCTCCCTCAGGCTGGGGCTCCATGCAAAATCTCACCTCGTGGGGTCTCAATGATCCTAAGAAAGGTGAGAAATCAGCCCAGGACTACACGGGAGGAGCTGGTCAATGACCTGAAAAGAGCTGGGACCACCGTTTCCAAGGTTACTGTTGGTAATACACTAAGACGTCATGGTTTGAAATCATGCATGGCACGGAAGGTTCCCCTGCTTAAACCAGCACATGTCAAGCCCCGTCTTAAGTTTGCCAATGACCATTTGGATGATCCAGAGGAGTCATGGGAGAAAGTCATGTGGTCAGATGAGACCAAAATAGAACTTTTTGGTCATAATTCCACTAACCGTGTTTGGAGGAAGAAGAATGATGAGTACCATCCCAAGAACACCATCCCTACTGTGAAGCATGGGGGTGGTAGCATCATGCTTTGGGGGTGTTTTTCTGCACATGGGACAGGGCGACTGCACTGTATTAAGGAGAGGATGACCGGGGCCATGTATTGCGAGATTTTGGGCAACAACCTCCTTCCCTCAGTTAGAGCTTTGAAGATGGGTCGAGGCTGGGTCTTCCAACATGACAATGACCCGAAGCACACAGCCAGGATAACCAAGGAGTGGCTCTGTAAGAAGCATATCAAGGTTCTGGCGTGGCCTAGCCAGTCTCCAGACCTAAACCCAATAGAGAATCTTTGGAGGGAGCTCAAACTCCGTGTTTCTCAGCGACAGCCCAGAAACCTGACTGATCTAGAGAAGATCTGTGTGGAGGAGTGGGCCAAAATCCCTCCTCCAGTGTGTGCAAACCTGCAAAACTACAAGAAACGTTTGACCTCTGTAATTGCAAACAAAGGCTACCAAATATTAACATTGATTTGCTCAGGTGTTCAAATACTTATTTGCAGCTGTATCATACAAATAAATAGTTAAAAAAATCATACATTGTGATTTCTGGATTTTTTTTTTTTTGATTATGTCTCTCACAGTGGACATGCACCTACGATAACAATTTCAGACCCCTCCATGATTTCCAAGTGGGAGAACTTGCAAAATAGCAGGGTGTTCAAATACTTATTTTCATCACTGTAACAAGTGGAGAGACTTTCAGCTGTCAAAAGAAAATATCCGGGCAGTCTGCCAAGTTTTTAACAGGAAACATTGTAACTGACACTTCCTTCTTAGATCAAAGGGATACATGTCTGTGTGTAAAGAACAAATCTGGGCAGTCTGCGAAGTTTGTAAACAAAATGAAACATTGTAACTAACTAACATTGTAACTAAATTTAACCACTTAAAGTCCAACACTTGTTTCTTAAGTTAGAAAGCAATATTATTTGCTAGAAAATTACTTGGAACTGCCAAACATTATCTATATTTTAGCAGAGACTCTAGGGAATACAATGGCTATTGCTGCAATATGTTATGTCACACTGCATTTTCCCACTTCAATGAATAATAAAAACCATAAAAACAAAACAGTGAAGTTAGCCCATTTTTTTATTATTTTTTTTTTTTTATGTGAAAGATGATGTTACGCCGCAACAATCGTGGGAGAATCGTGATCTATCTTCTAAGCAAAAAAATTGCAATTCTCATTTTAGCCAGAATCGTGCAGCTCTGTACCCTGCAACATAAAAAGTGCAAAGACCGCCATAGAGTAATTTTCTAGCAAAAAACAAATGATGTTTTTTACATGTAGTAGAGAAGTGTCAGAATTGGCCTGGGTGGCAAGGGGTTAATTACCATGAGTAATATACAAATAATTATTATAAGCACTGTGATCCTATCAGTCTGCTGCAGTGTGTCAGCTTGTATTTATATTGGCCGCTCTGAATGTAGCTTCTGACAGGCTGTGCAAGCAGGCTCGTATCTCCGGAACCATAAATGATAGCCGTCACATATTTTCACCAGTTGTGGGGTAGCTCTTCCCATGCCTACCCCCAAATGTAGGGTTTCTGTGACCTCTGGTCATCGAGCTACAACCCCCCAAATTCGATCTTAGAAAAAAAAAAATCTTAAAAAAAAAAAAAAAAAATTTTTTTTTTTTTTTTTTTTTTTGGGCAAATGGGCCTATCTTGAGAAAGGGGCCTGGAGCTGCAGCTCCATCAGCCCCATTGTTAATCCGGCCCTGCCCGCAATGCGCCTCTGCAGAGACGCATTGCTGGCGGTATAGCCAAGCTGTCCTACTGATTTCAATGGGCGGGAGTGGTGAAGGAGCAGTATACACACTGCTCCTTCACCGCTCCAAAGATGCCGCTAGCAGGACTTTTTTTCCTCCCTGCTAGCGCACCGCTCCAGTGTGAAAGCCCTCGAGAAACAGCAGCAGCTGTTTAGGGTCGGTTTGCAGGCGCTATTTATTAGCACAATAGCGCCTACAAACCGCTCCAGTGTGAAAGGGGTCTTATAGTCAAAGGGGTAGATCCACAAAGAAATTACGCCGGGGTATCTATTGATACGCCGGCGTAATTTCAAAATTCCTGCGTCGTATCTTTGTTTTGAATCCTCAAAACAAGATACGACGGCATCTCGGCTAGATCCGACAGGCGTATGTCTTCGTACGCCGTCGGATCTAAGATGCAATTTTTCGGCGGTCGCTAGGTGGCGTTTCCGTCGTAATCCGCGTCGAGTATGCAAATGAGCTATTTCCGACGATCCACAAACGTACGACCGGCCGTCGCATTTTTTTACGTCGTTTCCGTTCTGCTTTTTCCGGCGTATAGTTAAAGCTGCTATATGGTGGCGTACTCAATGTTAAGTATGGCCGTCGTTCCTGCGTATAATTTTGAAAATTTTACGTCGTTTGCGTAAGTCGTCCGTGAATGGGGCTGGACGCCATTTACGTTCACGACAAAAACAATGACGTCCTTGCGACGTCATTTGGAGCAATGCACCCTGGGAGTTTTTACGGACGGCGCATGCGCAGTTCTTTCGGCGCGGGGACGCGCTTCATTTAAATGAAACGCGCCCCCTACCTGCCGAATTTGAATTCCGCGCCCTTACGCTGCGAGAGATACGCTACGCCGCCGTAACTTATGGTGCGGATTCGTTGAGGATTCAAACCAACTAAAAGTAAGTTACATCGGCGTAGCGTATATCCTAGATACGCTGCGCCCAGCGCAGATGTATGTGGATCTGCCCCGAAGTCTATTGACGGTTTCTGGAACCAATGTGCAAACATGTGAAGCAATAATAAAAAATTAAAAACTGGACACATTTTATTTTGTATACAAAAATATATTATATTGGAAAAAAAAACTTAATTACATTTGTTTCAACTATAACATTACAAATTTCCATAAAAGCATTTTAAATTACAATTAAGCATCATGTAAAAAAATACAGTCAACTGTATCTTTAAAAGTATTAAACAAATATATATAGATATCTCTTTCTAATACATGCAGCAGGTGGAGGCAAAGATCAAACAGAGCAGTATGTAGGTGTGATCTTGTGGAAACGCCTGCATTATGTAACTCTACTTCATGACGATTTACAGCCTTCTGTGTTCTTGCACTGTATACAGTGATTTACATGCCTACAAGGGACAAGAAATACATTGGTCAGCCAAGTACAAGTCATAACCCAATATGGTACACTAAATAGCAATATATGGGGAACTCAAAAGGTTCTTCTAGTAAGTAAGTGGCATTTGAGAATAAAAAATAAAAAAAAGTGCAAAGTATTCATGCTTCAACCTCTCGCTGCCTGCATGCTTGTTCTAGATCAGTGACTTATTAAGAAATGAATTAAGGATGTCCGCCACAGAACACGCATTTTCAAATTTTCAGCAATTACAGCTTACATATTTCCACACAAAAGGTTTCCTTCAAGCCCCATACACACTAAGGTCCCGTACACACGTCCGAGAAACTCGACGGGCAAAACACATCGTTTTGCTCGTCGAGTTCCTTGTGAAGCCGCCGAGGATCTCGGCGAGCCAAGTTTCCTCATTGACTAACGAGGAAATAGAGAACATGTTCTCTATTTGGCCCAACGAGATCCTCGTCTGTTTCCTCGGCCGAAAGTGTACAGAGGACCGGGTTTCTCGGCAGAATACGGCTCCGATCGAGTTTCTGGCTGAATTCTGCCGAGAAACTCGGTCGTGTGTATCAGTTTTCCTGCAGGTTTTTCTCTTCGGGTTTACCAAAACCATGTAGTTAGTGCAAGGGCCTGCCTGATTGTATACAAATTGAAACTCTTGAGGTTTTACCTCATATTAGATGGTTTTGGTAAACCTGAAGACAAAAACCTGCAGGAAAACAGATAGTGTGTATGGTGGAGGTGCATACAAAGCCGCTAAATCCTGCATGTTCTTTGCTCAGGAGAGAGCCAAGAAAGGTGTAACTCATTAAGTGGGGCCCAAAATTCAGTTCTGCCTATACCTTATCCAGAACAGTAAAGACTGCTTAAAGCGCAACTTATGTCAAACATTCTTTAGTTTTGAGTTGGGAAGTATACCCCTGTTATTGCTGCCCATCACTCTGCTGAGTAGGTTCAGCTAAATTCTCATTAGATAACCCTTCTGCAATGCAAGAATATATTATAATGTATTTTGGGCATACAGCAATTATTTAAAATGGCTCAGTAATCAGAAAATACACCCTAGTATAGCTTAGAGCAGGGGTGTCAAACTCCATTTCATCACGGACCGCATCAGCAGTATGGTGCCCTCAAAGGGCCAGTTTCAGGAGTGCGCTACGTACAGGGTCCAGGGGTGCATTATGTACAGAGGGCAGCGTTCAGGAGTGCGCTACGTACAGGGTCCAGGAGTGCATTATGTACAGAGTGCAGCGTTCAGGAGTGCGCTACGTACAGGGTCCAGGGGTGCATTATGTACAGAGTGCAGCGTTCAGGAGTATGCTATGTACAGGGTCCAGGGGTGCATTATGTACAGAGTGCAGCGTTCAGGAGTATGCTATGTACAGGGTCCAGGAGTGCATTATGTACAGAGTGCATTATGTACAGAGTGCAGCGTTCAGGGGCGTGCTGTGTAGGAAGTGCAGGGTTTAGGGGTGCACTGTTTGTAACTCCAACCTCCCCATAAAGCTTCCTCGCATCTTTCACCAAACTGGCCCAGCTCTAGTGCCTCCCTGTGTGGGCTTCTGTGTTTACAAGTGACAGCAGTGGAGAGCGAGAGCCGGAGGTGACAGAATGGAGTTCCAGCTGCAAAACTAGATGTGAAGACCACATGACAAGGCCTGGAGGGCCACATTTGGTTTGTGGGCCTTGTGTTTGACATATGTGGCGTAGAGGGTTACATTTAACCTGATGTAGACATCTAGGCTGCAAACGGCAGGAAACAAAGTAAGAACTGCAGGAGGAAGCAGACATTCTTTACCCAAACAGTGCACCCTGGTTATTCAGCTGCAGCACCATAAATGAACTGAACCTGTGACCACTTAAATTAAGTCATTAGAATGGGTATTTAGATTTAAAAAAAAAAGGACCTTATACTGCATATGATAGGACAATTGAAAACTCAAAGACGTCATGTGTTACTTTTGTAAATCAGGTTCATTCTGTCCTAATTTTTCATATCCAAGTGCATAGGTAAAGTCTCTGAGTTATTAGGCAATACAAGTCCCAGAATGCATGTTTCCATAAGTTTATTCTCATACATGTGGTTTCCTATTGACAAATTTTCTTTAATTGATAACTTAATGCAGCCTAGCAGTACTGGGTCACACTTAGCCTATCAGCTCTCCTGGGATGCATACCCATTTGTGTGGCTACAAAGCAGATCACTTACCAGTTATTGAACCCCCCACCCCTCCCCCCAAGCACACAATACTGAATATTATACAAACAAGTACAGTAAGACCCGGTTCACACAGGGGCGGCAACGGCTTTGGGGGCGACTTGGCAAGGCAAACTCAAGACGACTTCAGAGGCGACTTTCAAAATGGCTTCTGTATTGAAGTCCATGCAAGTCGCCCCCAAAGTCGTACAAGAACCTTTTTCTAAGTCGGAGCGACTTGAGTCGCTCCTATTAGAACGGTTCCATTGAACAGTCGCGGAGTGCGACTTGTCAGGCGGCTGAGTCGCCTGAGGTGTCGCCCCTGTGTGACCCGACTCTTAATGCATGAACCAAAGTAACAGAAAACAGTCATTTACAAATATACTCACTTTCTAGTGTTCGGTCAAGGTCAGCAATAAAATCTTCCAACTCTTTTGTATCTCCAAGTTTAGCTGTGCCAAAAAAAAAAAAAATTGAATAATAATGAATACTAAATAGTTACACTATCACCACTTAAAAAATTGTTGCCATTAGTACAAGATTTAAGCAAGGCATGAAAAAAGCCAACATAATGCAAGAGATCACAAAATACAAAGATTTTCAATGCAATCATGTGATATTTCCTTGGATGGAGAGCAAACTGTTGTATGAGTGGAAGCACACCGGGTCCCCGGGGATTAGGATGGCTGAACTTTCATTCGATTCTCCGGCTTCCCAGCACCATTTACTTCCCAACATCATGGAATAAAAACAGACTTATCTGAGGTCTGTTTATTTCAGGTAAAGTCAGGGGCGGACTGACAACTCATGGGGCCCCCAGGCAATAGATTATAGGTCCCCCGGGCAATAGGAGATTATGGGGCCCCCCGGGCAATAGGAGATTATGGGGCCCCCCGGCAATGGATTATGGGGCCTCCCGGCAATAGGAGATTATGGGGCCCCCCGGCAATAGGAGATTATGGGGCCCCCCGGCAATAGGAGATTATGGGGCCCCCCGGCAATAGGAGATTATGGGGCCCCCCGGCAATAGGAGATTATGGGGCCCCCCGGCAATAGGAGATTATGGGGCCACATAGTATACACACACACACACACATACAGTATACATACACAGTATACACACACAGACACACAATATACACACACAGTATACACATACACACACTGAAAAGGTACTGGCATCTATAATTTTGGGATCTTTTAAAAAAAAACACAGATTTTGACATAATGTCCCTGGTTTTACTGAGGCTGGCAACCCTGATGGGGCCCCCTAGTGGCATGGGGCCCTCGGGCAGTGCCCGAGAGCCCGAATGGTTAGTTCGCCCCTGGGTAAAGCCACACCACCTAAAGTTATTTTAGTTTTAGTCAAGCTTTTGCTCAACCAATTTACATTATAGCTTGAATATTTTAATCTCTAATGCCAAGTGAGGCCATACTGTACCTTTTCGTGGTGTTTCTGCTGGAGAGGACAGTGATGGAGAAGACAAAGTCGGGGAGTTTAGTTTTTCATCGCTGAAACTAAAACTGTTTCTACAAAGTGAATCTGCACCTGAAAAACAAAAAGAGAAGGCTACTGTAAGTCTATATATAAGGGGTTGAGAATGCAAATTATTATACAGGATTTATCTAGCGCCAACAGTTTGCGCAGCGCTTTACAACTTCAGGGAAGACAGTACAATTACAATACAATACAGGAGGAATCAGAGGACCCTGCTCCTGATGCCGCGTACACACGGTCGTTTTTCGGCATGAAAAAAAACGACGTTATTAAAAAAAATCATCGTGTGTGGGCTTCACATCGTTTTATGCTGCATTTTTTTTTTTACAGTAAATCATGCTGCATTTTTTAACGTCATTTTTTAAAAAGGTCGTTTTTTGTGTTGTAAAAAATGATCGTGTGTGGCCTAAAACAACGTTTTAAACCCGCGCATGCCCAGAAGCGAGTTATGAGACGGGAGCGCTCGTTCTGGTAAAACTACCATTCATAATGGAGTAAGCACATTCATCACGCTGTAACAGACAAAAAAAAAGCGCGAATCGTCTTTTACTAACAAGGAATCAGCTAAAAGCAACCCAAAGGCGAATAGAACTTCCCCTTCAGAGTGCCGTAGTGACAAAAATGCACTGACACTGTATTAATGACACTGGCAGGGAAGGGATAACATCAGGGACAATCAAAGGGTTAACTGTGTTCCCTATGAGTGTTTACTGTGTGGGGAACCTCGAGGAATAGAGACATCTGTGTTTCTGATTAGCAGGAATCACAGATGTCTCTCTTCCTGTCTGACAGAAAGACGATCTGCCTTGTTTACATAGGCAGACTATCCTGTCTCTCCAGCGAGTGATCGAAGGTGGGAAGGTGGCCGGTGGCTGTGGGACCTGCCGATTGGCTCCGGCGGCACGTGCCCCAGAACTGTGCAACAGAATCACGTACAGGTACGCGATTTTCTGCTTAGGGCCACCCTGCCACAGTAAATGTACGTGGGGCGGTCCTTAAGTGATTAATAAGAGGAAATGTATCTGTCCAGGGTTCCAGCACTCTCATCACCCAAGCCGGTTCCTTGAAGGTCTTTGGGTCACCGGTGCCAGTGCAATGTTTATTGTGGGAAGCTGGCTGGTACGCCTTGTGACTTCAGTGCCAGCTTTGTGTTGTGTGAATGGTCCGGCAGCCTCCTGGGACCTGGGACGTGTCCCAGGAGGGATGGGGGAAAGCGGAAGTGGAAGCAGGTACTTGACAAAACTAGGTACCCATGAAAAAAAAATCTAAAATAAAAAAAAAGTGGTAGAGGCGGGGGGACATAAATAAGAAACTTCCCTTTTAGGGTGAAGTTCTACTTCAAGTAATTGTCTATCGCATCAGTTTCTTTTCTATGCATCAATTTCCTGTTTTAACACTTTTTTTATGAAATAAGCTATAATTTGGCATATAGAGTGTATATATAGAGTACATAGTAATAAATAAATGGGTGTATAACCCTCCAAAAAAAAATAAAAAAAAAGTGTTCAGCCGTCCAAATAAATGAAAAGCAGAATTAGGCTCCATGCACACTGCTCTTAAAAAAATAAAAAAAATGTCTCTTCTCTTGCCAGTAAAAAAACGCTCATATAGAGCATTGTCTGCACAAAGTTTATACGAGTTTAGGAGAATTTTACATTTTTCTGCCAGTAAGCTCCAAGCAAAAATGTGAACCAGAAGGTTTTTTTTCCTGCCTCTGAACGGAAAAAAAATGGCTCAAATATGCCTGTAATCATCCTAATGTACATGGACACATAGGATAACATTGAGCTGCTTCTACAGGCAGAACACACAACTCCTGTAGAACCTTAAAATGTTTTTCAGCTAGAAGAGTATAAAGGTTAATGGAGGATGGCAGCACTGTAGTGTTTGTACATGTGTATTGACTTTCCAGTCTCTGCCCTTGTTTCTCCAGCGTGTCTGCATCTATTGCAATTGAGTGTCTATCTCTCTGTAGGTCAAAATAAAAGATATTGCTACTCTAATCAGTATTAGCTTAAATCAGATCCGAGCCAAGGCCCTACCCTCAATTTTCATAGTCAATTTTTTTTTAACGTTATTGTTAATGGAAAATGTCAAGCTAACGTTTGTAAGATCACATTCTCTAAACTTATGTTTAGGCTACTTCTGTATTGCAGAAGCATCAGGCTGTTGTCGGGTATAATTGACCAATTATGACATCCATAAATGTGGACCATATCACATCTAAACTAACACTCAATTATACAACGCAGTTGATTTACAAAAGGCAAATAGACTATTCACTTGTGAGGGAAATTGCACATTACAACGGCATTTTCCACACAGCCTAGTAAGGCAAGCGACTATGGCCCAGATTCACATACCTGGGCGCATAGTTATGCCGGCGTAGCGTATGGAATATATATGCTACGCCAACGTATTCTCAAAATACTTGCTCCCAACGTTGCGCCGGCGTAACTTAAATCCGTCGGCGTAAGCCCGCCTAATTCAAAGTAGGTGGAGTGTGGGCGTGATGCATTTAAATGAAGCGTGACTCCATGCAAATGAAGGGCCGAACAAACGGCGCATACGCGCGCATTCTCAGAATCACGTCGAACATACTCCCTAAGATACGACGGCTCAATACCTACGACGTGAACGTAACCTACGCCCAGCCCCATTCACGTACTACTACGTAAACGACGTAAAATACGACGGCTGTTCCGTCGTCCATACCTTTGCATGGGATGCGCCTCCTATAGGTGGAATAACTTTACGCCGGACGTACGCCTTACGTAAACAGCGTATATTACTGCGACGGGCGCAAGTACGTTCGTGAATCGGCGTATCTCGGTCATTTGCATATTCGCCGCGTAAATCAATGGAAGCGCCCCTTGCGGCCAGCGTAAATATGTGCCCAGGCTCCGACGACGTAGGAAACTTACGTCGGTCGGATGATGCCACATTTCAGGCGTATCTTGCATTAAGAATCAGGCGCATAGATACGACGGCGCATCTGTGCACTTACGCAGCGTATCTAAAGATACGTCAGCGTAAGTGTTACCTGAATCCGGGCCTGGATATTTTTTTTGCAAAACAGACATTTAACCTTATTTACTAGGCTCTGGGGAAAATTCTCTTGCAAAGTGCAACTTCCCCTGCAAGCTGAACAGTCTATTTGCCGTAAGTAGAGAAACGTATGTATGCTAAAGCTTCCATCTGCATCACGGAATTAGAGCTCCATTGCACATTTTGTGTGGTTATATGCATAGTTAGAAACTGGCCTGGCAAAACCAAGCAGGAACAGCTAAATATAAGGAACCCACAGAGGCAAGGTTATAGTTACAAAGATGTACCCAAACATTAAAATAAATATAATTACAACTGTAAAATATTTCCTGTGACTGTACAAAAGTGAGCTTGTTATGGAAGAACAGTATTAGAACGGAAAATGGAAAGTTTAAGCAGTTACAGAATTCCATCAAAGCATTCAAGGGGCTTCATGATTTTAGTTTACTGTTTTATAAATGGAGTTTTATGGTGGATTTATGTAACTGAGCACAATTTCAAAAGATTAAATGCAATGGCAACAAGGAAAAACAAAAGAAGAAGCTTCTGCTGGCAGAAACTAGGGGTGCAACGGATCAAAAAACTCACGGATCGGATCGATCCTCGGATCAGGAGTCACGGATCGGATCATTTTCGGATCAGTAAAAAAAAAAAAAAAACACAAGACAAACAAAAGTTTTGTCTTTTACATTTTTATTAATATTTTTTTTTTTTACTACTAATGGCGGCGATCAGCGATTTTTTTTGTGACCGCGACATTATGGCGGACACATCAGACATTTTTGGGACCATTACAGTGGGATAAATGGCAATTACAGTGTTACTGTTTTACTAGTGTGGGGGAAATGTTGGCTATGGCTATTATTAATAGCCATAGCCAAAATTGCCCCCACACTAGTAAAACAGTAACACTGTAATTGCCATTTTTGCCACTGTAATATAAAGCCCTGTACACACGGTCACACTTTTGGCCAACCAACTTCAAAATCTGCAACTTTTCAAATTTGTCCGACCGTGTGTACGCTCCATCGGACCAACTTTTTCTGGTTTCATCCGACAAAAAGTTGGGTCTGCGAACGGACCAACTTTTCGGCAACAAAAGTCCGATGGTGCTTTGTGTGACCGTGTGTACAGCAATCCAACCAACTTTTGGACAAAGTGCAAATACGAATGCTCAGAACCAATGTTAAAAGCAACAAACAATAGCAGAAGTTAACCAAAGGGTGGCGGTAAAGAGCAGAAAAGAGCAAAAAAAAAACACGTGATGTTAGGAAACTTTTAGAAAAGTTTGCAGAAAAGTCTGACTGTGTGTATGCTATGGGTGTGGCAGGACAAATCAATTAGGACAAAAATCCAAGGGAAATTTTGTTGGATGTCTGACCGTGTGTATGAGCCTTTAGTCATAGCCAACATTGCCCCCACACTAGTAAACAGTAACACTGTGTGTATAGACATTTTTCCCACTGATTACAGTGGGAAAAATGGCTATACACACAGTGTTACTGTTTACTAGTGTGGGGGCAATGTTGGCTATGACTATAATTACAGTGGCAAAAATGGTAATTACAGTGTTACTGTTTTACTAGACCGAGTACATCAGTACAGTGAGTTGGCTAATGGCTATTAAGCCATTAGCCAACTCACTGTACTGATGTACTCGGTCCGTCTCACTGTACTCAGGTTGCATGCAGAGTCAGTGGCGCAGCGCGCTCTTGCAAAATAGAAAAAATCCACGAGCAGAGGGAGGGGTGATGACGTCAGCGCGCACCGCCGCCGAGTGTACCAAGATGGCCGACCGCTCCGGAGCTAGGCCGAAGCCGCGGTCTTTCCTAAGGCCGCGGCGGCGGTGCGTTCCGCGGATCGCATTCTGTGCCGATCCGAACAGGTCGAACCGTTCGGATCGCGGATCGGGCACGATCCGTTGCACCCCTACTAGAAACCAGTCATATCCCAGCCATTTTCTAGTGCAGGGTAGAAAATAAAATATAATTTGTGAGTCCCTATGGGTAACTCCCTCCAGCTTTCACACAGGACACCCAATATTTTCAATGAATGTAACCTGCTATCCAGCAGTACTTTGTGTATTGGGGCACTGGCTGGGAAATCCAATGGCCTACATACTATAGAATTCATCCATTAGGATTAGGATTATTGCAGTGGTCATCCACCCTGTCCTCAGGGCCCACTAACAGGCCAGGTTTGCAAGATAACTGAAATACATCACAGGAAATATCATTTGCTGCTCCATGATTGCAGTATTCTAGTCTGCATCTCCAAGGTAATACATAAAACCTGGCCTGTTAGTGGGCCATGAGGACAGGGTTGATGACCAATGGATTATTGCATTATCACCTATGCCAACAAAGTCAAAGGACACCCTTTATTTACATTACTGGGTAGTAGAATCAGATAAATACAATTAGTAAAAATGGAATACAGGAACCATAGAAACTACAACAAAAAGAGAAGTACAAACAGATTCTGCGATCATCATCGATTTCTATAGTAACATAGCCATGGAAGAAATACACAAGAAACACACAAACAAAAAACGGCAACAACAACCAACTTCACTGATCTCAGTGTCACATAGAATACACTGTTCAGATATGATTGGTTAGCAGTATCTGCTTTCCATATGTACTATATGTACTATATAAATGTGGACGCTGTGGCTTCTTGTTGACAGAAGATGCCCTTAGGCCCTGTTAACACATATGTTCATGTAATCTGTGAATTCCCTTTTTGTAATAAAATTATTTTGACATTTCTGTGGTTTAGTGTTAAATATGAGCAAAACTGGATGATAAATATGGACCCGATGATATAGTACATTAGTGCAGTAAAACTGCAGCATGTTTCCTCTCATTGGTGAGAACTACTTCCACTGACCTCAGTCTGTGGTTTACCCGCAGTGGTAGCAATCATTAAGCTGCAGGAAACAAGCAAAGCAAACTGGCTCTTACTAACTAGGTGCGAATAGATACGACCATACAAGAATGAGACACAATTCTTCCCTTAGGTTACACCAGGCATGTCCAAAGTCCGGCCTGGGGGCCAATTGCGGCCCCCCTGGTGATTCAATTTGGCCCCCCTGGGGATTTGGATAGATATATATATATATATATATATATATATATATATATAGCCATTGCAGCCTCACTCGTGCCCTGTGGGCCACAAAATATATATACCGTATTTATCGGCGCTGCCTCGGAGGGGACAGGACGTGCACCATCATATTACATAAAGAGAATCTCCTGTTTACTCGGCGGCATCTGTAATAGGAAGTCCCTATGGTTTAATGGTTCAGAGAATGTCAGGCAAAATGGTCGGCCCCCGGGCATGTTCTCTTCATCAAATGTGGCCCTCTTTGAAAAAAGTTTGGACACCCCTGGGTTAAACGCTTGTTACATCACAAAACTGCTTAGAAACATGACCAGATATACCAAAGTGTCAGTCCACTCAAAAGCAATATTTATTGTTGGTGGAGCCTGGCAGGCTGACAAGGTACTTGGCATCTAATAAGCAGTGGTCTCAAAAATGCTGCCCGCAGGCTGGATTCAGCCCTTTGCTTGCTTATATCTGGCCCATGGGGCACAATTTCGTCAACTGACACCAATGATGGGGCAACATTCCCCCAACTGACACCAATGATGAGGCAACATTCCCCCAACTGACACCAATGATGGGGCAACATTCCCCCAACTGACACCAAAGACAGGGCACCATTCCCCCAACTGACACCAATATGTTGCACTTTTCCTCTTATTAATACCAATAATGGGTGCACTGATTCAGGGCCATTTTTCACTCCCATTGGCCACAGTCTACCCCCGCCCCCAAGCCTGCTGGGCAAACTGTCCCTTTGCTTAGAAAGTTTGGAGACCCCTGTAATATGTCTTAGTTGGCTTAACAGGAGCACTGACTGACAATCTGATAGTTTTAGTAAAAAAAACATTAACCCTATCCACCTGGGAGTTTTGGGTGTTTCCACCTACCTTAGAGTGTTCCAACCCCACCCATTTAACTTTCCATAATAAGAGACTAGTAAAGATCAAATCCATCTCCCATCTTATTGGCCACAGAGGCTGTACAGACCTAGAGGGGTTCATTTACTAAAGGGAAAAAGGCTGCCCGCTTGCAAGGGCAGTTGCACTTTAAGGGAATTTTCCCAAGTGAATGTGGTGCAAATTTCACTTTGCAAAGAATACCCAATCATGTGCAAGGGGAAAAAAAAAACAACAGATGCTTGCAAAGTAAATAGCATATGCAGTCATATGCCGTTGTCCTTTAGTAAATGATCCCCATTAAGTATGAGACATGCAAGAAAGTCAGGTGGTTTCCAGCATCTACCAAAAACAATTACCGTATTTATCGGCGTATAACACGCACCCTAACTTTAAGAGGGAAGTTTCAGGGAAAAAAACTTTCCATAGCCCCCTGCGTATAATACACAGGCACAGTTTGCCCTCTATTTTCAGGGTAAAAAAGTGAGTGTTACAAGCCAATAAATACAGTGGGGTAGATTCAAGAAGCAATTGCGCCTGTGTAACCATAGGTTACACAGCGCAATTGCTTACTTGCCCCGGCGTAACGAGTGCTCCTGATTCAGGAACCTTGTTACGCCGACTGCAGCCTAAGATCTGCGCGGCATAAGGCTCTTATGCCCGCATATCTTAGGCTGCATTCTTGCGGTGGCCGCTAGGTGGCGTTCACGTTGTGCTCAGTGTATAGTATGCAAATTGCATACTAACACCAATTCACAACGTTGCGCGAGCCCTGCGTACGCAATTTACGTAGTTTACGTACGGCGGTTTTAGCAGGGGCAGCCCATGTTACGTATACCCGTCGTTCCCGTGTCGCGAAATTAGAATTTTACGCACTTTGCGTAAGTGAATCGTGAATGGCGTTGGACGCCATTCACGTTCACTTTGAAGCAAATGACGTCCTTGCGACGTCATTTGCCGCAATGCACGTCGGGAAAGTTTCCCCGATGGAGCATGCGCGCTACGATCGGCGTGGGAACGCGCCTAATTTAAATGATTCCCGCCCCCTACGGGATCATTTAAATTGCGTGCTCTAGCGCCGGGCATTTTGCCGGCGCGCCCGCGCAATTCACGGAGCTTCTGCTCCATGAATCAAGGGCAGCGGAGCAAATTTGCGGGGGCGCAGGGCAAAAACGTTGCCCTGCGCCTCCGTAAATAATGGGCAATTCTACCTGAATCCGGCCCAGTATCTGTTTTGGGTAGACTGAGGCCGCATACACACAAAACTGATGAAAACGGACTGAAGGACCGTTTCATCGGTTAACCGATGAATCTGACTGATGGTCTGATGTGCCTACACACCATTGGTTAAAAAAACAATCGTGTCAAAACGCGGTAACGTAAAACACACGACGTGCTGAAAAAAACGAAGTTCAATGCTTCCAAGCATGCGTCGACTTGATTCTGAGCATGCGCGGCTTTTTGACCGATGCTTTTGCATACTAACGATCGGTTTTGACCGGTTAGGCGTCCATCGGTTCAAATTTAAAGCAAGTTCTCTTTTTTTGGACCGAAGGATAACTGACCGATGGGGCCCACACACGATCGGTTTGGACCGTTTTCATCGGTTTTGACCAATCGTGTGTACGCGGCTTCACTGATCCAAAGCTTCTAAAAACAGTTTTGACAAAGGCACTACTTTCAGAGTTACATACTTCGCACTTACAAACAGAAGATGCCAACAGAAAAGGTACACTGCCCTTTACCGATTGGATATTGCAGTATATCATAACAGATGAAAGAAATGACCTATGAATAATAGTTCATTAAAATAAGCAGTTTTACAACAAACAAATTGATGTCCAGCGTTTCAAGATTCTAAAGAACAATAGATGAAGCTGACGTTATAATACACAAATCAAGAGAAACATGGTGTTCTCTTAGCAACCAGAACTAAACACTCTAGTAACACAAAAAGCCACAGTCTTCCTGTTTTTACAGACTATGCATTACAGATAAAAGTAATATGTAAAAAAAAAAAAAAAACCCTTTGTGTAATGAAACACAACTAGTAAAGTCACAAGGATACACAACCTTAAAAAAAAAGTGTTTACGAACACCTGCAAAGTGCATTGATATAGAAGAGCCTCGGGGGAACAACCCGTCTTTATTCATTCCTGACTCATCATGCTCATTTTTGTCCCTGGAGATACTTCAAACCCAACGGTTCACAATCCAATAACTCATAACTCATGCCCCAGACAGTGGAAGTGGCAAAGACCAGGGAAATCTTTACCGATCGCCCTGCAGGTACTAATGACACTAGAACATGAGAGAAGACAAAGAACATTGTATTCGTGATCAAAGAGAATACAGGATGTCTTCCTGATTAATAGATGAGATCACACAGTGTAGGAATGGTGATGCTGCTGCACAGGTATGACATAATGGTCAAACAAGAACTGGCAGGATTTGTTTTTTTTGAGCTAGGGGTAGTCACACATCAGAGACGGCACTAATGAACTACAATGTCAGGAATGCATTTTAATCCAGGGGGTAGAGGACCTGCTATGAATTATGTTGAGCAGGCTGTCTGCAGGCAAATGAAAAGCGTTCAGCTTGACTTAGAAGACATATGTACAGGGTTTCCTCCTACTTCTTAGGCAGCCAGCCAACAATTTTGAGAACTGTCAATGTTACCGAGTGTCCCAACTCTCTGGATCGGAGACAGTATGTCCCTTCAGCACTGGATATCCTCCAGTCATCAGCATTCAACCTACACAGTGGCAGTTTGTCCATACAGTAGAGGGCGCTGGAGCGCCGCCCCCTCTGGCTCTCACACCGCCACTGAGTCTAATAACATCGATTCATGCATTGCATGAATCAATGTTATTGTCGCCGCTGCCGCTGGTCTATTCAGATGGCCGGACCTTGAGCGCCGGCCACCTGAATAACGGCAGCTGGTTGGCTGTACGGAAGTGACTATCAGAGCCAGCGCCCCTCAGCATCCGGAAGCTTATCCAGGGAACGTACAGGGGTGCGTTCCTTGGATAAGACTGACGGGCGTTTCAGCCAATCAGCTTGACCGGTTCTGGCTACCGGTAACCTGATTGGCTGAAGCGTCATCGAGGGCGGGAGAAGACATCGAGGGATGTGGGTGGCTGACTCCAGTAAAGGTAAGTGCCGGTCGGGGGGGGGGGGGGGAAGGGGCATTTTACAGGGCACAGCGGCGACGAAGGGCACAGTGACATCAATGGGCACAGTGGGGACAATAGGCACAGCGGCATGAATGGGCACAGTGGCGACAATTAAAGGGCACAGTGACATCAATGGGCACAGTGGCATGGAACAGTGGTGACAATTGATGGCACAGTGGCTGCGTTTGATGGCATGGCATAGTGACTGCATTTGATGGCATGGCACAGTGGTGCAAATTGATGGCACAGTGGCTGCGTTTGATGGCATGGAACAGTGGTGACAATTGATGGCACAGTGGCTGCGTTTGATGGCATGGCACAGTGACTGCATTTGATGGCATGGCACAGTGGTGCGAATTGATGGCACAGTGACTGCGTTTGATGGCATGGAACAGTGGTGACAATTGATGGCACAGTGGCTGCGTTTGATGGCATGGCACAGTGGTGACAATTGATGGCACAGTGGCTGCATTTGATGGGCACAGTGAGGCTGCAATTTTTTTTTTCGTTTGCGCCCCCCCCAAAAATTTTGGGCACAAACCGCCACTGCCTACACATAAACCGCTATTAGAAGCTCAATTACATTGAACTATATAAACAAATTGAAGAAACCTATCATTTCAAATATGTAGGCAGCCACTGCTGACTTGTTTTGGAAGTGCTACCTGGCTAGCTGACAGAGTGGCATTTTCTGAGTCACGGACCCAAAACAAGATACGCAGTCAATGAGATCAGAACTTTTTATAATACAGTGACCTAAAAGAGAAGTTCAGGATTTTTTTTTTAAATCATAATTACCTAGGTGGATGCAGCATTGGTACGATGTGGCATCTGTCCACCCGCCGGCTCTGAGACTAAGAACCAAGCGATCAAACACCACTGATTGCTCGGTTCTCAGAGCTTTGTGAGCAGAGAGGTGTCAGTCACCGGCTTTCTGCGGAACAACCCCCCCACACTCACTGGAGCGCTAAAGTGGAGGGAGCTGGAGCGCCTGGCAGAGGCTCTCAGTAGCTATTCTGATTTTACCTGGTTGCCGATGAACCAAAACGAAATGCGCTACAAGGGTGGCTCTGTTGGTTCCCTCCAGGCCAAATCAGTCAATTGAAATACAGAAAGAGCCAGATGGAAAAGTTTGGCTCAATGGTGGCTGTAGCCACTCAGATCAGTCTCTGATTGAATATTCTGAAAGCCACCTGAGGAGGTTGTCAGAATACAGTGGGCACAGCATGATTTGTCCATCCATACTGTATAGCATGGACAGAGGATTCTGTTTTGTTTTTTCACATCTAACAGTATTTAACCCCATCCATTCGTGAGCTTTAGATGGTTTATAATGGATTCAAATAGATTCAAACAGAAGGTATTCAAGGGGACAATTTTAGGAGAGGTTTAAATGAGACACGCAGGAACCAAATCCAGTTTCAGATTTCATGGTGTTCCTATAATGTCACCTTAAAGTGGAACTTCACTCTCCCAAATAAATATTTGTAATCCTTATGTTGCTGGAATTAGCAAATAGGTATGCGAGTACATCACATTTACTTTTTTTTACATTTCTTCAGTTACTTCCTGGTTTCTTTCCTAGGCAAATGATATCATACATCCCAGGCGTCTTCAGGAGGGGAGGAGGGGTTTTCCCAGCTAAGCACATTCTCCTGCATGCATACTTGAGCAAAGGGCAGATGGATTCCAGGAAGTAAATTCTACAGGAATCATTTGCCCTTACTCAAAATGGCCACGGCCAGAAATGCTGGGGGGGTTGTTTTTCAAAGTGATCTCTCAACAAAATAAAGCATGGAGACATGGATGGATGGGGGGGAGTTTGCTTTGAATATTAAAAATGAATTAAATAGAGTTTTTGGTTTGCGGTGCTCAGATGTAGTGAAGATCCGCTTTAATCGTTTCTTACTTTCTGAGTCGCTGATTCCGCTGTCACTGATACTGGCACTGCTCCTCCTCTTCATGGTCTTCAGGTGTTCATCGTAACAGAAACGTCTCTTGTTAAACGGCGAGGAGAAATCTTCCAACACGGCATCAAATTCACACAGCACTTCATTCAAATCGTCATCATATTCAATAAAGGCAGCTGTAAGGAATAAGAAGAGAAAAGGTTCATGTTCTGTGTTTTAGGACATTAGAGATTGCTGCACCTTTTATGGTCTCCAGCGCCAAATAGTAACCCACATAAACGCGTTGGAAGTTTCTTTATATCTAACGCTTTGTTGGTTTTAGGTTACGTGAATAGTTTTTAGCGTGGATGCCAATTAGCACAGTTATTTCAAAAAGCCAGAGTGATCTCATCTCATTACCATTCATAGCAACTATACAAACATTACAATCATACCTCCCAACTTTTTGAAATGGGAATGAGGCACACCTATTATCAAATGTATAAAGCATAGGACACGCCCCCATGCCACGCCCCCCTTAAAGGAGAATTGTACAAGAAAACAAGATTGGTTGAACCTACAAGTGCTTTTTTACCATTACTACTCCTTTGTATTGGCTTTTGGAGTTTAAAAATGCAGCGATTTAAGCCTCGTACACACGACCGAGGAACTCGACGGGCGAAACACATCGTTTTCCTCGTCAAGTTCCTTGTCAGGCTGTCGAGGAACTCGACAAGGCAAGTTTCTCCATTCCCGTCGAGGAAATAGAAAACTCTCTTTTTGGCTCGTCGAGTTTCTCGACAGTTTCCTCGACGAAAATGTACACACAACTCGGTCGTGTGTACGAGGCCTGAGAGATCAGATGAAAGGTTTTAGCGCTGGAAAACACTTTTTTGATAGATAAAAAGTGCATTTTATATACATCTATATAGAGCAGACCAAAATGAGGGACAAATGAGGAGGAAATGGGGACAGAGGGACATTGCTTCAAATCAGAGACAGTCCCTCGAAATCAGAGACAGTCCCTCGAAATGAGAGACAGTCCCTCGAAATGAGAGACAGTCCCTCGAAATCAGAGACAGTCCCTCGAAATCAGAGACAGTCCCCTCGAAATCAGAGACAGTCCCCTCGAAATCAGAGAAAGTCCCTTCGAAGTCAGAGACAGTCCCTCGAAATCAGAGAGACAGTCCCTCGAAATCAGAGAGACAGTCCCTCGAAATCAGAGACAGTCCCTTCGAAAACAGAGACAGTCCCTTCGAAATCAGAGAAAGTCCCGTCGAAATCAGAGAAAGTCCCGTCGAAATCAGAGAAAGTCCCGTCGAAATCAGAGAAAGTCCCGTCGAAATCAGAGAAAGTCCCTTCGAAATCAGAGACAGTCCCTTCAAAATCAGAGACAGTCCCTTCAAAATCAGAGACAGTCCCTTCAAAATCAGAGACAGTCTCTTTGAAATCAAAGACAGTTGGGAGCTATGTTACAATACATAGGTACAAGCACGAGAATAACAAAACTTCATGGTTGGTGCTACTACTATGATTTACTATCACAGTACTACTATCATCATGGTCATTGGCGTGCGCAGCCTTTGGCATTAGGGTGTGCACCCCAAAGCTCAAACACACTCTACTGATCACTCACGATTTTCATTTAGAAAGGGAAGGGGCCAGTAAATGGCATATTTACTAGCCCCTTCCCCCCTCAGCCTAAAACATCCACAGTAACAACCGGTGGGAGAGGAGGGAAGCTGGCAGTGCTGTGGGGGGAGGGTGGGAGAGCCAGGTCAGTAGGGGGATCTGTTCTGCACAGGGTGATTAGGGTGTGCCTGGGCACACCTGGCACACCCTGTGCGCACGCCTATGATCATGGTAATTCACAAATAAAAAGATGTGCCTATAATGTAGTCAAGATCGGAACGCTGAGACAGCTGCAATCCAAAGCCCTTGTGGTCATTCAAAGATGACTCAATGCTGTCGGTAATGGCTCTACTTTTTCCTAGATATCATGTTTTTTCTTCCTCAGTACTGTTACAGGGCCGATCCGCCCTATACGCACTGTACGCAAGATGCGTACTGTATATCATATTCAGATTAAATATCAATAGGGGGAGAATCTTGGACCTGGAGAACACTAGCCTTTGACTCTAGAAAGTAAGTTAACTCAAATAACATGTCCTTGTATGAAATGAATAAAGGAAAATCATTTATAGACGATATCACAAACAAGGCATGGCAAACCAATCTGTACGAAGAAAAATAGACGAGGTTAAGTGAGCCTAAAACCACAAAATGAGTCATTGTCTATTACAGGACTTGGTAATCCCATAAAGATGTACTCATGTCATTTTGAGAGAGTGATTGGTTTTCAAGATTTTCCCCTGGCTGCCCCCTCCAGCAATCATCAGGCTGACACATTTCTAGAACTAGGTGGGCCGAGTCTGTAGGCAGCTGTATTGGCAGCACTGCAGAACTCTTCCACTGTGGATACTCCTCATAATAGAGCATTAGCAGGAGGCTGGGAACAAAGGGCACAGAAAGCCTCTTTGGCAAAACACTACTCCCTACTTTATGGGAAGCCTTTGATTCAATCGTCCAAAGCACATTGAATAGCGACATCTGCCATGACAGAGGCCTGCAGAGCAGTGCACAGGTTAAAGGCGTCACAAGTCTTCAAAGCCGGTTTTATCATCAGAGCAAAGTTTCCCATCTCCGTCTACAGAAGAGCGATGAAAGTAGATGAAACGCGCTCACAGGCAGATTTCAGGTTTGATAGGCTGTGCAGACCACAGAGGACTCATACTATAACATACTATACACAAACCTCAGCATATTAAAGGGAAGGCATGGCGAGGGAAATTCAGACAGCAAAATCTGGTGCAGCTCTGCAGAGAAACCAATCAGCTTTCAGCTTTTATTTTCAAAGCCTAATTGAACAAGCTGAAGTTAAAAGCTGATTGGCTCATATGCACAGCTGTACCAAGTTCTGTGTGCTCCAGTTTTAGTAAATCTCCCCCAATGTGTTTAGTGAACACATCACATTATTTAGAGAAAGAAAATCCTGTGTTCTGAGTTGTCACCAGACCAGGAATACAGGGGGAATCTTCTAATGAGGACATTTGTTCGAGTGACTCTGGGAGTCCCCCACTTTTGAGGTAGTCAGAGGGAAGTACACACACACTTTGCAGTGGTGGTAAGTGGGAAGAATATGCCCGCCTACATTGGCAAGCAGCAAAAGAAGCACCTCTCCCCAACATTGGTAGTTAGTGCAAAGAATAACACTCCCCCTTATGCTGGTGGTCAGTGGGAAGAATGCCCCCCTTACACTAGTTGTTAGTGGGAAGAACATCCCCCCTCCATCCTACACTGGTGGTCTGTGGAATAAACACCCCTCCATCCTACACTGGTGGTCTGTGGAATAAACACCCCTCCATCTTACACTGGTAGTCAGTGGGAAGAATGCTCTCTTTACACCAGCTCTCAGTGGAAAGAACATCCCCCTTTACATTGGTGGTCAGTGGGAAGAACATTTCCCCCTTACATTGGTGGTCATTGAAAAGAACCCTCCCCCTTACATTGGTGGGAAGAACACCCGCCCCCCCCTTACATTGGTGGTCCTTGGGAAGAACATCCTCCTTACATTGGTGGTCAGTGGGAAGAACATCCCCCTTACATTGGTGGGAAGAACACCCCCCCCCCTTACATTGGTGGTCCTTGGGAAGAACATCCTCCTTACATTGGTGGTCAGTGGGAAGAACATCCCCCTTACATTGGTGGTCAGTGGGAAGAACACCACCACTTACATTGGTGGTCAGTGGGAAGAACACAGCCCCCCTTACATTGGTGGTCAGTGGGAAGAACACAGCCCCCCCTTACATTGGTGGTCAGTGGGAAGAACATCCCCCTTACATTGGTGGTCAGTGGGAAGAACACCACCGCTTACATTGGTGGTCAGTGGGAAGTACACCACCGCTTACATTGGTGGTCAGTGGGAAGAACACCCCCCCTTACATTGGTGGTCAGTGGGAAGAACACTGCCCCCCCTTACATTGGTGGTCAGTGGGAAGAACACTGCCCCCCCTTACATTGGTGGTCAGTGGGAAGAACACTGCCCCCCCTTACATTGGTGGTCAGTGGGAAGAACACCGCCCCCCCTTACATTGGTGGTCAGTGGGAAGAACACCGCCCCCCCTTACATTGGTGGTCAGTGGGAAGAACACCGCCCCCCCTTACATTGGTGGTCAGTGGGAAGAACACAGCCCCCCCTTACATTGGTGGTCAGTGGGAAGAACACAGCCCCCCCTTACATTGGTGGTCAGTGGGAAGAACACCGCCCCCCCCTTACATTGGTGGTCAGTGGGAAGAACACCGCCCCCCCTTACATTGGTGGTCAGTGGGAAGAACACAGCCCCCCCTTACATTGGTGGTCAGTGGGAAGAACACAGCCCCCCCTTACATTGGTGGTCAGTGGGAAGAACACAGCCCCCCCTTACATTGGTGGTCAGTGGGAAGAACATCCCCCTTACATTGCTACGACTAAGGCTATTGCCGAAACGCGTCAGGCTCTCACTCTGATAAACCAATAAACGACACCTCAAGATTTACAGTTTTGCCGGCTCTTCTTACTACTTGTCCCCCCCTTACATTGGTGGTCAGTGGGAAGAACATCCCCCCTCCCTTTACATTGGGGGGTCAGTGGAAAGAACACTCCCACCTCCATTAAGGTGGCAATACATGGAATCGAAATTTGTCCAGCTGAGCATGGACCAGACAAATTTCAATACATGCATGAACAGACTGGTTGTACAGAAGTCAATCCATGTATGGCCAGGCAAGACTGACTTCTGTGCAACCAGCCGGTCAGGTTTTTCCCAAATGATCGGTGCCGCCTGCTATACCTGGCAACACCTGACCAATGTGCTCTGACGCCAGGGAGAGCTCTCTGCTGTTGGAACACTGTAATACAGAGGAAGTGTTTCCCCTTCCACATCAAATGTGTGTATGGGGGAAAAGGATTGAACGGTAATTAAAGATGAATGTGTAACTTAACTGACATTGGTGGATGGCACCACACTCCTCTTTCATTGGTGGTCAGCACCCTACCCATCACCCCCACCCCTTAGGCTACATGTATATTGGCAGCTCCTAAACTTGAGTTTGAGCTTTTTTTTGCCAAAGCTCCTAAACGCAACTCTATTAAAGCCTGTGTGTCAATGTACACATGGGATTTTAGCAGCGTTGAAACGTAAAAGGATAGAAACATTTTGACAGCCGGCCGTGAGAATATTTCTGCTGTTTTTGTTGCGTTTTCCCACCGCCGCGGTCAGGGTAGGCTAGTGTGCATGCAGCCTTACATTGGTGGTTTGTGGAAAGAACGCACCCTCCTGCCTTGGTGGTCAGTGAGAAGAATGCCCTCCTTATACTGGTGATAAGTGGGAACAATGCTCCTCCCTCCTTACACATGTGGTCACAGTGCCACCCTTCCCTACAGCAAAGATCACCAATAATTCTGCCATGTAGCATTGCCACCTAAACTATTCAAGTGCCATCAGATTCGGGGGGGGGGGGGGGGTCAATCAGCCACAGCTCAGGGAAAATCACGGATACTTCTGGAGTAACGCTGGGTGAGAATTTCTCCACTACAATAAAGATACAATTCTACTATGCTTATTAAATGATACTATACTTACTAATTCATATTACCGTATATGTATTAAGTTATACTATACTTATTAAATTATACTTTAAGAATTACATGTATACTATATTTGTTCAATTATACCATATGTATTAAATTATATTATACTAATTACATTTATAATATCCATAGTAAAAAATAATACATGTATTAAATGGTATTATGGTAAATAAATGGTAAATGATAACTATATGTATTAAATAATATTATACTTATTACGTTTATAATATCCTTAGTAAATAATCCTTTATGTATTAAATGTTATCCTTAGTAAATGATACAATATGTATCAAATTATACTTAGTAAATTATAACTATATGTATCAAATAATATTATATGTATTAAATGATATTGTCCTTAGTAAATGATAACTATATGTATTAAATATTATACTTATTAAATGTATATTATCCTTAGTAAATGCTACTATATGTATTAAATGATACTATACTTATTACATTTATACCATACTTATTATAAGTAAAAGCAATGGTATAAATGACAAAGGTAGCCCAGTATGTAGCAAGATGAAAGAAGAGCTTTATGAAGGTAGGTGAGGTTACACTCCTAATGAAGCTCTATAAAGGTAGGTGAGGTTACACTCCTAATGAAGCTCTATGAAGGTAGGTGAGATCACCCTCCTAATGAAGCTCTATGAAGGTAGGTGAGGTCACCCTCCTGATGAAGCTCTATGAAGGTAGGTGAGGTCACCCTCCTAATGAAGCTCTATGAAGGTAGGTGAGGTCACCCTCCTAATGAAGCTCTATGAAGGTAGGTGAGGTCACCCTCCTAATGAAGCTCTATGAAGGTAGGTGAGGTCACCCTCCTAATGAAGCTCCCTATGAAGGTAGGTGAGGTCACCCTCCTAATGAAGCTTTATGAAGGTAGGTGAGGTCACCCTCCTAATGAAGCCCTATGAAGGTAGGTGAGGTCACCTTCCTAATGAAGCTCTATGAAGGTAGGTGAGGTCACCCTCCTAATGAAGCCCTATGAAGGTAGGTGAGGTCACCCTCCTAATGAAGCTCTATGAAGGTAGGTGAGGTCACCCTCCTGATGAAGCTCTATGAAGGTAGGTGAGGTCACCCTTCTGATGAAGCTCTATAAAGGTAGGTGAGGTCACCCTCCTGATGAAGCTCTATGATGGTAGGTGAGGTCACCGTCCCAATGGTCTCCAGACAGAGGTGACAAGTGCCATGTACTGATGGTGGGAGTCCAGCCTGGGGCGATCTATAGAGCTCAGTAGATGGAAAGTCTGTAGAGGTGACCAGCTGAGAAGCTCTTCTTACCTCTCCGGGATGACTTCACTTTAGGGGACTTCATAGTTCCAACCAACACAGAGCAGTGACTGATGAGTAGGGCTGAGAAGGTCTGTGTAGGGATGAGAAGGGGTGAGTAGGTAGATGCTCCCAGGTATCTCCTTCCACTCGCACAGATCTGATGTATGATTCCCTCGGTGCACGGCTCCTTTTATGTGCGGGCTGCCTGGGCGGTGACGTCACCCGGTGGGCGGGCAGGCAGCGAAGTTCCATTCATTAGAGTCACGTTGGATTCCATGTACTATCGGCGAGCCGCTCTTATATCAGATTATCACTAGAGGGCGCCCATTTCCATTCACATTGTAAACCAAGTTAGGTCCAGCAAATGAATAACAATACAAAGGCAATGGGTGGTGAGGGCATCTAAGGCTGAATGATCAAATGTCCTGGTTTTCTGGAGACATTTAAGAAGTTTAAACTGATGTTAAAGTTCAATTTACACTGCAATGTGTGCTTTGAGCGCAGGTAAATGCACGTGCGTTAACATGCATTTGCAGGCTGCGCTGCATTTTAAAATTGGATGAAATACTTTTTTTTTTTTACTTGACTACATTTTCCTAATTGATGGATTGTTGCAGTGCGCTTACATGCATTTATGTGCGTTGCATCTTATTGCACTGCGTTTTTTTTCCAACTAAGGGCAACTACACTATTTAAATACCCTGGGGCAGATTCAGGTAGCTTTTACGGCGGCGTATCTCCAGATACGCCGCCGTAATTTGAAATCTGCGCCGGCGTATCGTTACGCCGATTCTCAAAGGCAGATACGCTAAAAAAATAGGCTTCCTTCACTGACGTAACTTGAATGCGGCGGCGTATAATTGTGTGCAATATTACGTTGGCCGCTAGGGACGCTTCCGTTGTTTTTGGCGTAGAATATGCAAATTACCTAGTTACGTCGATTCACGAACGTACGTGCGCCCGGCGGTAGTTTTTTACGTAGTTTGCGTGAGGCTTTTTCTGCGTAAGGTTGCTCCTGCTATTAGGAGGCGCAGCCAATGTTAAGTATGGACGTCGTTCCCGCTTCGAAATTTGAATTTTTTACATCGTTTGCGTAAGTCGTTCGCGAATAGGGCTGGACGTAATTTACGTTCACGTCGAAACCAATACGTTGTTGCGCCGTACTTGGGAGCAATGCACACTGGGATATGTACACGTCAGGTCATCATAGATTTACATAAAACACGCCCCCCCCCTTCCACATTTGAATTACGCGCGCTTACGCCGGCCCCATTTACGCTACGCCGCCACAACTTACGGAGCAAGTGCTTTGTGAATACTGCACTTGCTCCTGTAAGTTGTGTCGGCGTAGCGTAATTACAATACAATACGCTGCGCCGCCGTAACTATGCGCGCCCCTACCTGAATCTACCCCATTGCTTTTACACTGAATATCCACTAGTATGTATTGATCAACACATGCCAGCGCGTCTGGTATAAATGGACCCAGGAAAAAAATAAGTTTTAAGCCATTTTAATTATTATACAGGATTTATATAGCGCCAAAAGTTTGCTCAGCGCTTTACAACATGAGGACAGACAGTACAGTTACAATACAATTCAATACAGGAGGGATCAGAGGGTCCTGCTCGTTAGAGCATACAATCTCATGTACAAAAGCAACTGCATGTATATAGTGTGTGTGCTGTACGCGTGCCATATGTGCGCTGTACGCGTGCCATATGTGTGCTGCCAGCCAATCTGATGCCTCTTTTCATTTCCTAAGAAGCGCCAGAGAAAGGCAAAGGGATCCCAACTGGTTGCTATTGGACTCATTTACACCAGCAGCCAATCTGATCACGGCCGCTGGAAGGAATAGTGCTAATGCGCCAATTCCAGTGCATTACATTGTTTACCTTTTTTTATTAATTTTTTTAAACTTTATTAAAATGTCTTTTTTTTTTGGACTAACAGTTACATTTTTGAGGTGTATCCCACTTTATCAGTCCAATCATTGCTAACCAAAAGGTTGTCCTGCGAATATAAAGAAGTATCACAGACAATATCCAACTCTGTCAAATGTCGATGAAATCACTTTTGCTGGACATAGACGGCTAGAAAATAAAATAAAAAAAAAGGTTGGATTTATAAAGATCTGTCAAACATGCATACAATGATGGTGGTCAGTGGGAAGAACAATTGTCAAAATATTATCAATCAAAACAATAAATGGTACATTTTTCATCAAATTGTTTTTTGACCTATTTGAACCCCCCCACTCGCCAACTGTATTTAAAGAAAGATCTTTCTTTTCTTTGGTTGTACTTCTGAGGTTACATTTATTTATTTATTTTCTGGGGTTACGTTTTAACACGAGCATGCGCTGTAGCTTTTGTTCGTAATGTTTTCGATCAATTCAACTACTAATGTTTAGAAAATCAATAATTTTTCCTTAAAGTGGTTGTAAAGGAAACATTTTTTTCCCCTAAATAGCTTCCTTTACCTTAGTGCAGTCCTCCTTCACTTACCTCATCCTTCCATTTGGCTTTTAAATGTCCTTATTTCTTCTGAGAAATGCTCACTTCCTGTTCTTCTGTCTGTAACTCCACACCGTAATGCGAGGCTTTCTTCCTGGTGTGGAGAAAGCCTCTTGAGGGGGGAGGGGGCGAGCAGGATGTCCACTAACACACAGCTCTTTTCTCTATCTGCAAAGTAGAGAGCGTCCTGACTCTCCTGCTCGCCCCCTCAAGGGAGGGGGCGAGCACGACACTCCACACCAGGGAGAAAGCCTTGCATTACTGTGTGGAGTTACAGACAGAAGAACAGGAAGTGAGGATTTCTCAGAAGAAATAAGGACATTTAAAACAAAATCAAATGATGAGGTAAGTGAAGGAGGACTGCACTAAGGGCCCTTTCACACTGGGGCGTTTTTCATGCGGTACAGCGCTAAAAATAGCGCTGCTATACCGCATGAAAAATCATGCCCTGCAGTGTTCAATGTGAAAGCCCAAAGGCTTTCACATTGAAGCGGTGCACTAGCAGGAGCGCACCAAAAGTCCTGCTAGCCGCATCTTTACCGCGGTATAGGAGCGGTGTGTTCACCGCTCCTATACCGTGCCTTCCCATTAACCCTTTTTCGGCCGCTAGCGGGGGTTAAAACCTCACTGCTAGCGCCCGAATATCACGGTAAATACGACGGTATAGCCGCGCTACAAATAGCGCGACTATACCGTCACCGCGGCTCCACGCTGCAATGTGAAAGCAGCCTAAGGTAAAGGAAGCTATTTAGGGGGAAAAAAAATTACTTTACAACCCCTTTAAAAATCCAACATGGTTGTTTGTTTTTTGCGCAAAAAAAAATTGAATTTTTATAACCAAAATGAGCCCAAAAGTCGAACGAGCGAGCGTACCAAACGCTTTTTCAAAACGATTTTCTAACTGTGTATGGCCAGCAATAGAGTCCTTGCACATGGGCAGCTGAGCCTGTTCAATGTGGAGGTCTGTGTCGTTCTCCCTCCAGGGCAGCCCAGGTGCAGTGCACAGCTTTGCCTGGACATGAATGGCTGTGTACTGCTGTATTTGGGTATATGGCTATATACTATCAGAAAACACAAGTAAAGTGTCCGGAGATAAGAAAAAAAAATAGAAAACGATTTTTATCATACTCCCATATGCTTTACTCATGTATATGATAGTATTGATAGCATACAGAAACACACAGCCAAGTATATCTATGGGGAGCTGTATACTGTACCTGGGCTTCCCAGATGGTGGAAAGATGCTGCCATTTACGTTGAATGGGCTCAGCTACCCATGTGCAAGGACCCTTACAATGTATGCAGCTGACATTTTAATTGGCCTTTCTGAACTGTGTTAACACTGAAGAATCCTTAAAGTATAATTAAAGGCAAAACTTTTTTTTAGATTTGGACAGAGTGGAGAGGGATTAGAGCCCCTGTCAGTTTGTATTGCTGTCTGTGGCCTTGTTTATGAGATTTACCCGCTCTGTTTGTCCTGTTTACCATTATTATTTAAAGTGAAAGTAAAAAGAAAACCCCAATTTTTTTGTTTTTTTCCCCCCAGAAAAGTAGCAGATGGGAAATCTTCCAATGGGGACACTAGTTCTGGAGAGCTGGGGGTCCACAAAAAGATCCTTTAATTTACAAAGATATCCTCTCACTTCCTGTTTGGCTATGGAACAGGAAGTGAAGGCAAATCTCTGTAATGGGACAGAGATGACGAAAAAAATCGGACCGAGGTTGTTGCCCACCCTAAAGCCTCGTACACACGTCCGAGGAACTCGACGGGCGAAACACATCGTTTTGCTCGTCGAGTTCCTTGTGAAGCCGCCGAGAATAACGGCGAGCAAAATTTTCCCATTCCCGTTAAGGAAAAAGAAGACATGCTTTCTTTTTGGCCCGACGAGATCCTCGACGGTTTCCTCGTTGAAAAGTGTACACACGACCGGTTTACTCGGCAAAAAAAAAAAAAAAACAGCAAGGCTACACCCTATCCAAAATGAAAAAAATTGCTGATTGCTTGAGCTGATTGCTCTGACAACCTCTGGAGGAACCCTAGGTTTCCACCGAAGCCTAGTTGGCAAAGGCTGTTTTAAAGTTTCAGTTTCCTGCAAAATCAACTAGTCCTCTAAATGCTTGCTCTGAAATTCAGTGTTAGGGTGGCTCCTTTCCCTTGTAGGGTCCCATTAGCACCCTGCTGGAGCCACCCTTTCATGCACGCTCCCAGCCTCAAACAACAAACACATCTGGCCCCTCCTTGAAGTAGCTGACAGCACCCCCCAAGAAGTGTCTGCTCTGAGTTAACCTCCCTGGCGGTATGATTCTTTCAGATTTTTGATGCTGAAAGCGTTACAAACATTTTGCATGGAAATTTGGCGTTTTATATTGTAGGCCTGAAATTCTTAGGAATAACTCACTTAAATCTGTCCAAACAAGAGTCTAGTAGACATCCCGGGTATGAAAAAGTTTATAAAAAAATCATAAATTATAATCTAATAAATAACTATAAATAATTATAACAAATAATAATATAATAATAAAAATTATTCAATAATGTAATCAAATCAAAAACACTGAAATGTGCTCAGTTGCAGAATTGTCGCTGTCATTACTTTCAGTGTTTGATGACGAATTTCCCCACAAATCGCTATCGCTCAATCCTGCAAGTGATTCTAATTTAGTATCGCTGTTTTCTAGCTGCTCTAAAAGCACTTTTGACATAAAGGGACACTTTTTGGTTTCTATGGACAATCTCCAGTTTCCAGGCAGAAAAAAACAGTATTTATAATATAAAAGTGCATGTAGGACACTGGACAGACCACTAGGGACAAAGGGGTTATGTAATTATTTTATACAGTACTGTAATCTGTAAGATTACAGTATACTGTATGCGTACTGTGTTTTTACTTTTTTGAATTTGGCGCCGATCCCTGCCCCCGTGCGTCATAACTTCGCAGGGAATGGAGCTCGGCGGCACACGGGCACTGTGTGAATCAAGCGAGGAGACAGCTCGCTCACACAGCGGGGAGGCATCGCAGGATCCAGGGGACAAGGTAAGTAAACTCTGCCTGGATACTGCGATCCCGAGTCTGGCTGGGGATTACCGATATTAGTACTGAAATTCCACCCGAGCCAGACTCGGGAATACCGCCAGGGAGGTTAATAACATTGGCTGTATATTTAGGGTCATTGTCCTGCTGCAGAATAAATTTGGGGCCTCCAGTGATCCTGACTAAATCTCCAACTCCATTTGTAGAAATACAGCCCCAAACCTGCAAGGAACCTCCATCATGCTTCATTGCTGGAAGGGTTAGGGAAGGGTTAACACCCCTGTAACATTTGTTTTGATGTCTGTGCCCCTGTTCAGAAGATTTCCTCACACTTTCTTTCCCTGTAACAATTGGATTTTGAAAACTTTGGGTTGCCGTGGAAACAAGGATTGGTGATAAATTTTCAGTGGTGACACCATTTTACCATGATAACTCAGGACAGGAGAGAATTTCCCTTCCTAGGGGGAGATTTCCTCTTACTTCCTGTTGTATCCCTCCGTTTATAAGTATGAGTTTGATGTATGTAATTCGGATGTTTGTAACTGCCTGTACAGCCACCTGGACTACATATCCCATCATGCCTTCTGCCAGCTCACGTGCATGCATGGTCACAAAGAAAATTTTGCAGACTTGAGGACCCTGTCTGCACTGACTTGCACAGACAGCCTGAGGGAATAAGAACTATCTTAAGCTTAACCACTTCCATTATCCAAAAAAAAATGTAAAAAAAAAAAAAATCTTCGTAAATTTAGGCCAATATGTATACGGCTACATAATTTGGGTAAAAAAAATCCCAATAAGTGTATATATTGATTGGTTTGCGTAAAAGTTATAGGGCCAGATTCACGTAGATCAGCGGATCTATAGATCCGCTCGATCTACGTGATTTAAGATCCGCTCCCGCAAGTTTGAGAGGCAAGTGGCTAATTCACAAACCACTTACCTCCAAACTTGCGGCGGCGGTTCCTAAATACCCCGGCGGAATTCAAATTCCGCGGCTAGGGGGAGTGTGCTATTTAAATCAGGCGCGTTCCCACGCCAATTTAAATGCGCATGCGCCGTCCGGGTAATTTCCCGGCGTGCATTGCTCCCACTGACGTCACTAGGACGTCAGTGGTTTCGACGTGAGCGTGACTTGCGACGCGCGTGTTTGTGAATCGGCGTACGCAAACGACGTTAGAAAATTCAAATTCGACGCGGGAACGCCGGCTATACTTAACATTGGCTGCGCCTGATAAAAGCAGGGGTAAGTATACGACGGGAAAGCCGCTACGGAAACGTCGTAAGAAGACTGCGTCGGGTCCGCGTACGTTCGTGAATTTGCGTATCTCGCTGATTTACATATTATTCAAGGTAAATCAGCAGGAACGCCCCCGGCGCCATTTTTAAATTGAAAAAAAGATCCGACAGTGTAACACAGTTACACCTGTCAGATCTTAGCCCTATCTATGCGTATCTGATTCTTTGAATCAGGCGCATAAATAGGACCAGTGTAAGTCAGAGATACGATGGTGTATCTGTAGATACACCGTCGTATCTCTTTGTGAATCTGGCCCATAGTGTCTACAAACTATGGGATATATTTTTGGAATTGTAATTAATTTATTTATCTATTCTTTACTAGTAATGGCAGCGATAAGCAACTTATAGCGGGGCTACGATATTGTGGCGGACAAATCAGACACCTAACTGACACTTTTGACACTTTTTTGGGCACCAGTGATCAGTGCTAAAAATATACACTGTCACTGTACTAATGACACTGGCTGGGAAGGGGTTAACATTAAAGGGGAAAAATTGCCAAGTTGCTGTTTCAGTGTAGTGGGGGGGGGGGGGGGGGGGTTCTACTAGTGGAAGGCATGGATTGGTGTTGCTGCTTTACAGCAACACAGGATCCATGCCTTCTGTACTGACAGGACGACAATCTATCTTGTTTACATAGGCTAATCAGCTCCCGCTGTGAATCTACACTCACACTAATACTCAATACCTGGAAGTGCAGGATCATGTATGTATGTGTATATATATATATATATATATATATATATATATATATATACATACATACATACAGTGGCGGTGCGTCCATAGAGGGCGCAGGAGCACCGCCCCCTCTCTGAATCCATGTATTGTCTCTGCCGCCCACTATTCAGATGGCCGGCCCCCTGGTGAGCTCCGGCCAGAGGCAGCTCTAGGCTTTTTGAGGCCTTAGGCAAATCTGAGACATGAGGCCCCATTCACATCCATAATGGGAAAAATAATTCAAGCGATACAAATTAACTGTATAAATTGCATATATTACGAGTTTTAAATTCTATGAACTATGAATTCACTGTTTATAGAATTTTCTCTAACCAATTCCTTAGGCAATTTAGACGGCTGCGAGGCTCCTGGGGGGACGAGGCCTAAGGCGACCGCCTAATTAGAGAGCCGCCTCTGGCTCCGGCCATCTGAATAACGGCAACTGGTTGGCTTTGGAAGTGCCTATCAGAGCCAGCGGCTCTGATAGGCTTTCCAATTACAGCCCTCAGGCTGTAATCGGCTTCCAAATAGTTATCCAGGGGACGTATGGGGGGTGCGTTCCCTGGATAACACTGACAGGCGTCTCAGCCAATCAGGTTCACTGGTTCTGGTTTGATGGCATGACACATTGCCTGCTTTTGGCATGACACAGTGGTGACAATTGATGGGCACAGTGGTGACAATTAATGGGCACAGTGGTGACAATTGATGGGCACAGTGGCGATAAATGATGGCACAGTGGCTGCGTTTGATGGCATGGCACAGTGGCTGTATTTGATGGCATGGCACAGTGGCGACAATTGATGGCACAGTGGCGACAATTGATGGCATGGCACAGTGGTGACAATTAATGGCACAGTGGCTGCATTTTATGGGCACAGTGGCTGCGTTTGATGGGCACAGTGGCTGCGTTTGATGGGCACAGTGGCTGCGTTTGATGGGCACAGTGGCTGCGTTTGATGGGCACATTAGCTGCATATGATGGGCACAGTGAGGTTGCAATTGTTTGTTTTTTTTCGTTTGTTTGCGCCCACCAAAAATGTTGAGCACCAGCCGCCACTGTATATATATATGTGTGATCCTGCACAGCGTGGACGCCCTGTAGCAGTAAATGTGCGGTCGGCAAGAAGAACAAGGAGTCCTGGAAGTCATGCTTTGCCCCCACAGAGCCCTGTGGGGGCAAAATATACTGCATTGACAGGTATCAATGCAAAAAAGTTTTAAAAACTGTGTTTTTTTTATCCTTCAGAAATGACACTTTGTGCAGGGACAGTTCTAAGCACGGGAAACAAGCGCTACTTCACAGGCATACTATACACCCGCCCCCCCAGGTAGGAAATTTAAAGTAATATTTCACTTTTATTGTTTCACTTCAAGCATTATTAAAATATTAAAATCACTGTTTCCAAAAAATCGGCTGTTTTTTTAAAACTTTTTTTGCATTGATACATGTCCCTTGGAGCAGGACCCAGGTCCCCAAACACTTTTTATGACAACAACTTGCATATAAGCCATTAAAAATAGCACTTTAGATTTCTCCCATAGACTTTTCCAGGGTGTTCTGCGGCTTTTCGAATTTGCCGCGAACACCCCAAATAGTTTTTTGTTCGGCGAACAGGCAATGTTCGACTCGAACTCGAAGCTCATCCCTACTAATCACCCAACCTCAATATTTGTGTACATGTACTGATAACACACATCACACAACACCTACTGTATTTAAATGGTGATTTGGTGGTAATGAGTTGCAGAATTTGACTCCTTCCACCCATGCGATCCTTTGATGTCTGACACTCCCAGCACATAAAGAAGATCCTTCAGTTACAAAAGCCCACATGAAGTGACAAACATTTATTATTGTAAACACATGGGTAGGAAAGATAGGAATAAGCTTACATGTCACAAATAACTTAACCGGTTTGCTGGATATACACATGACACAAACACAATATGTAAAACCATCAACCACAGCGTGTAATAAACATACAAAGCAACCAGGATAGTTATTCAACCAAAACCACAAAGTAACAATTTTATAAAAACAAATAGACGTCAAACAACCATGTAACAATTACCCAACAATACAAGAAACTCCAACATACATCAGGCTGTGTTAATCTCTAATCATAAATGAGGAGCCTGTCCTAATATTTGTGGCCTCATTTTGGACGGTCAAAGACACTAACTCCTTTAGTAAATACAGCAGAACAATTTTTTAGACTGCACCTTTTAGGTTCTCGTTCCCAAATCAAAGTAGATTTCACATTACCATAATAGTTAGGGAAAGTACAAGAAACTTCCCATTTTTGAAACATACCAAACCACAAAAATCAACAAAATGATTGTTCGCAGTGTAGCGATACCTTTGAGGTAGTTCAAAGAATTTATCAGGCCAAGCCTAAAAGAAAAGAGGAATGACAAGTATACTTATACAGACAATCAATAAGATAATAATGGTACTCTGAGAGATATGGTTAAACATCTGAAGTATCCTAACAGTAATTAACAGAAATGAACTACACTTACCTAGCAACAGTATATAAAGACAGTCCTAACTTGCTATAACAGTCCCCATTTTATCTCACTGGCCAGTGACTGAAAAAAAGAACACATTGGCCAGCAAAGTTGGAGCTCTTAAAGTGGTTGTAAACCCAGATGAAAAAAAAAAAAAACTTGTAAGACAAAGGCATAATAAGCTAGTATGCATCATTATAAAATACTTACCTTAGAACAAAGCTGTTGCAGCAGTCCTGGCACACCGATGTGACCGGCTACATGTCGTCCCGGAGTTATTTTCGGGTTTGCGGGCTCCGGCCGGAGCCGCCATGACGTCACTCCCACACATGCGCGCGGGAGCCACCGGTAACAGCAGAGCAGCTGAAGAAATGGCATAAGGAAGCAGTTTCTTCAGTGCGCATGTGCTAATGATGTCAGTACATGCGAATACAGTGAATATCTCCTAAACCAGGGGTGCCCAACCTTTTGAAGAGCGAGGGCCACTTAAGCAACTTGGTAACCAGTCGCGGGCCTGAAAGACCGGCGCGGACGGATGACAGGTCACGGCTACTTTATAGGCCTTCCTATCCGCCCAGATGGAAGGGGACAAATGTCCTAAACTGTGTAAGTTTAGGAGAAATTCAGGGTAACTACAGGTAAGCCTTATTATAGGCTTACCTGTAGGTAAATGTTGCTATACAAGGTTTACAACCACTTTAAACAAAGAACAACAGTTCCAGCAGACAACAGATTAACTTGTACTTGTTCAATGGTTGTCCCCTTTCAGACTCAGGGCATCCTCCTCTGGGTCTCCAGAGTCCAGGCACATGCTCTGATTCAGTAATAGTCCCATTCAAGCCAGACAGATATAGAAGTTGCTGTGATCTCTATTTTTCAATCCTACTGAGGCAGTCCCTCTTTTCCTTCCTTACAAGTTGTGGGAATGCTCTCTAATACGGTCCAATCACACCAGTCATCCAAATCACATCCCATACTGTGTGATGAACAGTCTTTCCAGATTGTGGTCAGCTATGGCAGAGTTCTGTTCAGACAGTAGCAGCAGCCCAGTCTTTTCCCTACATACCTGCTTGCTTCCAGACAGTCCTCTCCCCTCTTCTCACTAGCCCATATACCCCTACTCCTTGCTCTGTTGCATCAGCTAGTCACCTCCAGGATTGAATCAGACCAAGCCAAGATGGCTGCCCCCTGTACTGGAGACACTCCAGTACCCCCTGCCCCCCCTAGTTTCAGCCCTGCTGAGAGATGTTGCTACGTTCACTGAGCCAAAGGAATGCATGGCGGCTTCTTATACAGTGAGATCTTTTTGGATTTTGAAAATAATTACCTCAGCTATTGTGAAGCAGGGTTTAACTTCTCTGACTGAAGTGCAAGCTCATTCTACTAGAGAGAGGTCTAGCTTCTAGGGCAACTTATACCAAGGTATCTGCGGACTACATCTACAAAACTATGAGTTGTATTTCATGTTCTATTGTTGTTGCAATGCAAGTTGGAAGTGGCATCAGTTAGCTCAGCTTGTTTTTCTCCTTTGTCAATTCTACAGCCTTGAAGGAGGATTAAAATGTTTTTCACTTGATCTTGTTTTATAAACTGCTCCGCTATATCTAGGTTTTGTATTTTCGCTTGGTTTTGTTTTCTTTCTTTTGTATGTTGAAAGCATTAGTAAAATTTCTATAAAATGTACCCTTTAAAAATGTGTTTTTCAGCCAGGGTCAGTTCTAGCTTGATTTGGGGGTGCAGGAAAAAAAAAAGTCAGGTCTGTCAATTGTCAACATCAGAGTTCCTTCTCACAATAACTGACCCCATCAGAGTGCCCCTTACATCAACTCTCGGCATCAGAGTGCCCCTTACATCAACTCTCGACATCAGAGTGCACCTTACATCAACTCTCGGCATCAGAGTGCACCTTACATCAACTGTTGGTGTTAGAGTTCTCTTTACATCAACTGTCCCTGTCAGAGAGATTCCTCTTACACCAAATGTCCATTTCAGCCTCTTACATCAAATGTTCCTTTCAGCCTCTTACATCAAATGTCCCTTTCAGCCTCTTACATCAAATGTCCCCTTCAGAGTCCCCCTTACAAGAAATGTTCCCCTTCGGAATGACCCCTATATCAATTGTCCTATCAGACTGGTTCACACATCAGTGGATGTACTCTAAGCCCCATACACACTATCAGTTTTCCTGCTGGTTTTCTCTTCAGGTTTACCAAAACCATGTAGTACAAGGGCCTGCCTGATTGCATTCAAATTGAAACGCTTAAGGTTTGACCTCATATTAGATGGTTTTGGTAAACCTGAAGAGAAAACCATCAGGAAAACTGATAGTGTGTATGGGGCTTATGAGACCTGGGAGGAGATGCTCAAATCTGGAGGGGCACAACCCACTCCAGCACCTCCATAGATTTGGGCCTGTTTTCAGCATTACTGTTTTTGTGTTTTTCCTGGGAATTAGGGATGAGCCAAGAATTGTTACACTATTCTTCCAGTAATTGTATTTTCCTGATTTATCCTCATATCAGCATATTTACCCTACATATTGTCCTGTTACTGTCTAGTCACGAAAAGCTTCTTCAGGGAGTAATGTGCTTGTTTATTTCTTTGAGAGAAGGTGGTCCTAAGGGGGTCAATGGGGTGCGCTGATCCCACTGTATGCTGACTTGAGAATAACCCAGTCAAGGAAAATTATAGTGAGTACTGTATAGCAGTGGCCATCAACCCTGTCCTAACAGTCCAGGTTTTATGTATTACCTTGGGGAGATGCAGACTAGAATGCTGCAATCACTGAGCAGCAAATTACATCACCTGTGATGTATTTCAGTTATCTTGCAAACCTGGCCTGTTAGTGGGCCCTGAGGACAGGGTTGATGACCACTGCTGTATAGGGTAACAATTTTTCGTAATTTTTACTTTTACTTTTCAGTGCATACAGTACAGTATACCTGCAGTACTCATCCACCTTACCAACCATTCAGTGTCCTCCACCCCTCTCTGCCAATCCCTCCACTGGCTCCCACTCACCTAACACTAATTTACAAAGCCATCCACAACTCGGCCCCCAGCGACATCACTAATCTAGTCCCAAAATACCAACCAAGCCGGTCTCTTCGGTCCTCCCAAGACCTCCTGCTCTTTAGCTCCCATGTCACCTCCCATGCTCGCCTTCAGGATTTCTCCAGAGCTTCTCCCATCCTTTGGAACCCCCTACCCCAATCTGTCCGACTGTTCCCTAATCTATCCATAGACGATCCCTGAAAACTCTTCTCTTTAACCCTTTCCCTACCGAGTCATTGTAAAATGACATCGGCGGGAACCCTCCGTGTGGACGTCATATGACATCCTTGCCTTCCCGGGCGGCTAGGGGGCGTGCGCGCGCCGCATTGTTCAGGACCTGGTGCGCATGCCCGGCGGCCGCGATGGCCGCCGGGCACCCGCGATTGCCCGCAATTACGGCAGGACCATGGATCTGTGTGTGTAAACACACAGATGCATGTCCTGTCAGTGGTGAGGAGACCGATGTGTGTTCCCAGTACAGAGGAACACACATCGGTCTCCTCCCCTTGTGAGTCCCCTCCCCCCTACAGTTAGAACACACTTTAGGAAACATATTAACCCCTTCAGCGCCCCCTAGTGTTAAGCCCTTCCCTGCCAGTCACATTTACACAGTAATCAGTGCAGTTTTATAGCACTAATCGCTGTATAAATGTAAATGGTCCCAAAAATTTGTCAAAAGTTTCCGATATGTCCGCCGCAATGTCACGGTCACAATAAAAATCGCAGATCGCCGCCATTACTAGTAACAAAATAAAAATAAATAAAAATGCCATAATTCTATTCCCTATTTAGTAGATACTAGAACTTTTACACAAACCGATCAAATACGCTTATTTCGATTTTTTTTACCAAAAATATGTAGAAGAATACGTATCGGCCTAAACTGAGGAAACATTTTTATTTTATTTTTTAAATTATGATATTTATTAAATGAAAAAGTAAAAGATATTGTGTTTTTTTAAAAAATTGACGCTCTTCTTTTGTTTATAGCGTGAACAATTTAAAAACGCAGAGGTGATCAAATACCACCTAAACGAAAGCACTATTTGTGGGAAAAGAAGGGCGTCAATTTTGTTTGGGAGCCACGTCTCACGACCGCGCAATTGTCATTCAAAGTGCGACAGCGCTGAAAACTAAAAATTGTTTTGGGCAGGAAGGGGGTGAAAATGCCCAGTATTGAAGTGGTTAAAGAAGCCTATCCTGCTTCTAACTAACACTGTTTTACTTCCTCCATAAGCTCATTCCCCACAGCTATTACCTTTTGTATCAATTGATCCTCCCTTTTAGATTGTAAGCTCTAATGAGCAGGGCCCTCTGATTCCTCTTGTACCAAATTGTAATGTAACTGTAATGTCTGCCTTTATTTTGTTAAGCGCTGCGCAAACTGTTGGCGCTATATAAATCCTGTATAATAATAATCTGCTCTGGTTTATGTTTTTTTCCTGTTCTGATATATATATACCTGTATTATGTTGGTGAGAAAATAAAATATATTGATAGGTTATAATGCTGAACAATATTCTCATTGTTCCATGAGCTGGCCAGGAAGTTTTCTCGGAAAACAAAGAGACACTTAACGTTTAACGAGATGTGCAAGATTTCCTGTGATGAAATTTGTGGTATTTATATTTTTCTAAGCATTTCTTACCAGTGATTTTCAATGCACTGGTACACAGGCTGCAGGATAAATCCACTGACACTCCTCCAAGTTTCTTAGTAAAAAATACATTCCTACAGTCTAAAAATAAAATAAAATAAAAAAATAATGTACTCCAAGCTCCAGGCTCCAAGGTTCTCCCCTAGTTTGGATGATTTCTATACCAATCACATTGACTATGCAGACCTTGCCTGTGTTAGGCCCCTTTCACACGGTCGGACCATTCAGGTCCACTTGTCAGTTTTGTCGGCGGACCTGAACGGCCGCTCCATGCAATTCTATGGAGCATCGGATGTCAGTGGAGACATGTCTGCTGACATCCGATTCGCCAAAATCAGACAAATGGCGATACGTCCCCATCCGTCCATGGCGGATAGGATCGGGTGAGATCTGATGAAAACGGACATGCTGTCCGTTTTTATCCGATCTCTCCATAGGAGACAGCGGCGCTGCACAAGCCCCTCCCCGCTCAGTGAGCAGAGAGGGACTTGTCATCCGCTGGCTCAGCGGAGAACCACAGAGAGATCTCCCGCTGAGCCGGCGGGAGCCCGCCTCGTGTGAAGGAAGCCTTAAGCTGGCCATACATTATACAAATTTTTTCTACAACTATCCTTTAGATTTAAAAAAAATATATAATATGAGGTCATACCTAAACAATTTGAATTTTGTATGCAATCAGGCAGGCCCTTCTACTACTGTACAAAGTTTAATGTAAATCTAAAGCAGGGGTCTCCAAACTTTCTAAACAAAGGGCCGGTTCACCGTCCTTCAGACTTTAGGAGGGCCGGATCGTGGCCAGTGGGAGTGGAAAATTTTCTGGCATCAGGTTAGGAGGAATGGTGCCCCAGATGACGTCATTTTATGACGAAACGCGCGTCGGGAAGGTAGCGTGCTGACGCAGGACGTGGTGTTCAGAGTGGACGGGCGTTTCTTCCGAGCCGGCCGGCTTCTCTCTCTGCTTTTATTGTCATTTAACCTTGTAAGTGCATATTTTTACTTATTAAACGTACAGTCTCAAACGTACTTTACTATGTGGGCCCCATTATTCTTTTTATGTACCTGCTGAATACGGAGGATCCCTAAGGATTGTTATCACATCCCAGGATTTTTAAAGGCCCAGGCTAGGGTTTTAGCCACATGCTGGTTATTTTCATACGCTCTGGTAAGCCTCCGATTTATAGGGTGTTGGTGGTGGTGGTTCCTAAGTCACTATATACCTTATATGTGTATTGATCCACGACATACTTCACTATTGAGTGTTTTCTTTTGTGACACGTTACAAAAATCGTGGATTCGTTTGGGGGTTTCAACATCCTTCTCCACACCGCCCCCCCCCCCCCGTGAGGATCGCCTAAAAGCCCTGGCTGGGGTTTGCAGCCGCAAGCATTTATTGCTTGCCATGTGGTAAGCCTCCATTCTTTATTGATTCGTGGTGGTGGCTGTCTCATTTGTTCTTCAACATTTGTTCACTTTTATATGAACTATATTTATTGTGGACACACTGGGACTATTTCTCATTTTCTTTTTACAGCTTCCCATTTAATTTGGACTTACTGGCTTCAATTTTTTACTTTTTATCCATCTGTGTTTAGATCTAATTAATTAACTAGCGCAACATCTCCTCTCTTTTTCCAGGTTAGGAGGAATAGTGGCCTATCTTTGCTATCATAGGGAGTATGTGTGCTCCATTATTGGTTTCAGTAGAATAAATGGTGCCCCATTGTTGGTGTTAGATGTCACAATAGTGTCTCATATCAGTGGGAGGATTAGTGCCCCAAGGGCCGGATAAAGGCCAGGAAAGGGCCGCATCCGCCCCCCGGGCCGCAGTTTGGAGACCCCTGCTCTATTGAATCAGCCTGGATTGGAGATTTGTATAGATTTTTCTGTCCCCAGATGTCACAATGTGATGGATCAGTGCATACTGTTTGTATCAGTGACAGTATGGCCCAGATTCTCAAAGGGCTTACGATGGCGCTGCACCATGTACGCCGTCGTAAGTCCTAATCCGAGGAGTCGTATCTATGCACCTGATTCTTAGAATCAGTTACGCATAGATATCCATTCGATCCGACAGGCGTAAGTCTCTTACACCGTCGGATCGTAACTGCAATTTTTTTTTCCACGCTAGGTGGCGCTTCCGTCGATTTCCCTGTCGAGTATGCAAATTAGCTAGATACGCGAATTCCCGAACGTACGCGCGGCCGACACAGTAAAGTTACGATGTTTATGTTAGGTTTTTCCCGGCGTAAAGTTGCCCCTGCTATATGAGGCGCAGCCAATGTTAAGTATGACGTCGTTCCCGCGTCGAAAATTTATAAAATTACGTTGTTTGCATAAGTCGTCCTTGAATGGTGCTGGACGTAATTTCCGTCCACGTCAAAACCAATGATGTCCTTGCGACATCATTTAGAGCAATGCACGCCGGGAAATTTTAGGGACGGCGCATGCGCAGTTCGTTCGGCGTGGGGACGCGCTTCATTTAAATGAAACACCCCCCCTACCCGCCGAATTTGAATTCCGCCGGGTGATTTACGCTACGCCGCCGCAACTTTACAGGCAAGTGCTTTGTGAATAAAGCACTTGCCTGAAAAACTTGCGGCGGCGTAACGTAAATCAGATACGTTACGCCCGTCCATTTTTACGCCAATCTACGAGAATCTGCCCCTATGTTCCCAGTCTACTCTGCTCACTTCTGACTCATTCTATTTCATATAATGTCCCTGAGTCACGTCTTACAGGAGCCCCTCACTCACTGTATAGTGATATTCCTTTACTTTCCTTGTATGGAGCTTACTGAGAAGCTTATTGTAATGGCAGTGACAGCCTTTTTACTTGTTAAATATCATAATTCTGTTTCACTTCTCCATTTCTTTGCACTAAAAATAAATACAATTCCTACTGATTTTTTTAGAAACTAAAGAATTTCACATATAAATACTTTAAGCGTTTCAACATACAGGAGTTGGGCAAATTAGGGAAATTTTGGGTGAGGATCGTATAGATTACGTTCTAAAGTGTTGTTTCATTTCTCAGCACTGAGGTAAATTAAAATAAAACTGAACTGTAACAAACAAAATAATGTCGGAGGTGAAGGTATTCAACATCTGACTATACAATACATGGGGGACAAAATCAATTAAATGGCACAATAGTGAACTTAGGGAGGGTGATTTACTAAAGGCAAATATACTGTGCACTGCAAGTGCATTTGCCCCTGGTCTGAGGGGAAGCTCTGCTGATATCCATCATCCAGGCATGTACAAACAAAAATGCATTTTTTTTATTTTCCTTGCATGTGATTGAGTATTCTTTGCAAAGTGACGTTTTACCTTATTTACTAAGCTCTGGAACAAGTGCGCTTGCAGTGCACAGTATATTTGCCGTTAGTAAATCAACCCCAAAGTGTATGTAAACCCTCACCTTTAAAAAAAAAAAAAAACATTGGGGTTTATTTACTTAAGGTAAATAGTCTGTGCACTGCAAGCAGGGATGCTGTTATAAATCACAAAGCCCCTACCTGACAGGAACCCCTGCCCCCTCCCTGGCCGAAAGTGACCGAGGACATAGATTTATCAGTCCCTTTCTCTACAGTCTCAGCTGCACAGATAAATAAACAGGAAATGCTCTGAGGAATCCTGCTTATTCACAAATTGAAGCATAATCAACACCGTTTACTATGCTTCCGTGATGCATGGACACAGGAGTGATTGGTGCTGATTGTTCACTGCGTTCATTCAGAAAAGGAAGGGGCCAGTAAATTACATAGTGCAATGCACTTCAACCCATATCAATGCACCACAGTGTATTTTAATTTTAAATAAAGTTAAAAAGAGTAAACGGTGGGAATTTTTATATGACAATGAATCGTACCACCCCTACACAACGCACACCAGTCTGAGTGTGTTATACAGTATGGCTAGTACTTCCGCCTAGCAGCACTAGGACTGTCTGTTTGAATCCCAACAATGGCACTACCTGCCTGGAGTTTGCAAGTTCTCCCTGTGCATGTGTGGGTTTCCTCCAGGAATTCTGGTTTCCTCCCCCACTCCAAAGACATGCTGGTAGGTTAATTGGCTCCTGTTTAAATAGGGCTTAGTATATGTATATATGAATGTGAGTTAGGGACCTTAGATTGTAAGCTACTTGAGGGCAGGGACTGATGTGAATGTATAATATATATGTAAAGTGCTGTGCAAATTGATGGCGCTATAACTCCTTTGCATCCATGCTATAGCCGAATGACTTCTACAGAGCAGACCTACTTTGCCGGGATGCTGTCATATGATGTGATGACAGTAGATCACGTGATGTAAACAGAAGATCGGAAAATGTTTCTGTTTTACCGGCTTCTGTGAAAGGGACATCGGTCCCAAAGAGGAAGAGGCGCAGCCACATCATCTGTGCCCACCAGTGCCGCCTGTCAATGCCACATCTAGTGCCCACCAGTGCATATCAGTGCCACCAATCAGTGCCCACCAGTGCATATCAGTGCCACCTATCAATGCCCACCATGCCACCTATTAATGCCCACCAGTGGTGCCAATCAGTGCCCATCAGTGCCTCATCATGAGTGCCACCTAGCCCGGGTCTGCCTACCAGTGTCACCTATCAGTGCCCTTCAGTACCGCCCATCAGTGCCCATCAGTGCCACTCATCAGTGCCATTTCTCAGTGCCACCTATCAGTGCCCACCAGTTCCACCTATCAGTGCCCACCAGTGCCGCCTCATCAATGTCCACCAGTGCCATCTATCAGTGTCCACCAGTGCCACCTTATCAGTGCAGCCTATCAGTGCCACCTCATTAGCGCACATCATTGAAGTAGAAAAATTACCCGTTTGCAAAATTTTATAACAAAATAGAAAACTGTTGTTTTGTTTTTTGTTTGAATTTTTTTGGCTTTTTTAATTTTTTTAACACAAAAAAAACACAAAACCCAGCAGTGATTAAATACCACCAAAAGAAAGCTCTATGTGTGGGACAAAAATTATAAAAATAAAATTTGGGTACAGTGTTGTATGACTGCGTAATTATCATTCAAAGTGTGACAGCACTGAAAGCAGAAACTTGGTCTGGGCAGGAAGGGGGTTGAAGTGCCCAGTAAGCAAGTGGTTAAGATTGTAAATTATAATTCACTGAAACCCACCATATAGTAGTTTTCTATAAACTGTCATTCTTAAATGCCACCAACATCATCGCTGATACATAGAGCAGGCCCCCGAAGTAAAATTGACAGTTGAGTGTTGAGGATCACAAGAGTATGGGGGAGGGCTTGGCTCTCCTGGTGTAAACTGCAAGGAGTAGTAGGTACGCATCCCTGGGTCCCCCCATTCTGATGAAAGTGTCTGGGTTATCTAGGGGGAGGAATAACAGAATAATTGACTATCATCTAATGTTTAGGAAATCATGATCCCTAAAAATATTGTTCATATTTTTCTACATATGTAGCAATATCCTTGTGAGGGCTACTGAGTATAGTAGTCCACCTATCACCCTGCCCAGCCAGGCACACAATTTCCAGTCACTCTTAGACAGAAAGCAGTCCATGTACGAGGGGAAAAAACTTGGATGGGGTAAGGAAATATTGGATGACCACTGAAATTTGCAGGATATTTACCTGGGACCAAAGCTCCCTGTGTATACACTCCAGTCTTCACTCCAGCAAAGTACTTGCTTGCAGGCTATTTCTCCTCAACACCTCCAGCACATGACTTGCTTGGACTTTCAGGACCAACTAGCACAGGTTTAGGGCTGACACTGATTTAGCCAGGCCGTGCAAGTTCCTTTTGCAGGTAGGGACATAGGATCAGGGCCATTTGAAGGATTTTGGGGGCCCCAAGCAAAATGGACAACGACAGGGCGGGGTTGAGAAGCTTGGGGATGTGCTGCTGTCGGAAATGACATCCGAGTCTTTTCAAGTTCAGAAGCGGGGGTGGGGGGTTTCGGCCGCTACCGAAAATGGCTTCTTAGTTCTTCCTCCTCCCTCATCCTCCTTCCTCCTCCCGTGCAGCGAGCGAGTTGCGAGGGAGGGGGGCCCAGCATGCCAGCTCGGGGCCCCAGGCTAGCTCTGGGGCCCCAAGCAATTGCTTGGCTTGCCTGTCCTGTCGCAACGGCCCTGCATAGGATCACTATGGTGTAGCAGAAAAATGACAGTCCTTGGTTCTAGTTGTCCTACATGTGGCTACTGCTCCCAACACCACCTCTTCAGGCCCTGCCAGCCCTCCTGGCTGCAGCTGCCTCTCTCTTCTACCCATACTTCTACAGTCCTCTTTTTTGGTTCTGTACCTATCCCAGACTGCTCTCTCCCAGTCCTCTCAGGTGTGCCTCTCCAGTCCTCCTGACTGTGCATCATTTACCAGCCCTCCCGGTTGCGACCTGTAGTTCCTCCCTGGAGACTTACCTGGCAGTGTTTTCTCCCGCTGTCCTCTCCTTGCTCCTCTTGGCAAGGACACCTCTGTGTGTTGTAGCAGGGACCCATTCGCACCCGAGCCCATGCCCAAGGTCATCACCCCCCAGACTGGGGCGATCCCTCCAAGGCCACCAACAGCTTCCTCACGAACCCCTCTCCCCCACCAGCTGGGCTAGGTATATAAGGAGGCCTGCCCCCTGCCAATCCAAGTTGGGGATTGGTCAGAGCTCCTTAGAATAGGGTGACCAGACATCCCCGGTTTCCGAGGACAGTCCCTGGATTGAGGACACTGTCCCTGGACCAAGTCTGTCCCCGGTTTTGTCCCCGGATTGGATTTGAACAGGGGCTGGGGAATTTCAAAGACAGTCAGTGCAGAATTAAAAAAAATATATGAATTGCACTCCCCGCTCCTACTAGCTTAGGGGGTGTATTTTTTCCATTATCTCTTCCCCCTTCTGATGATCATGTGCTGGTCGGAGCGGAGGGAATATTTCTTCAGTTTCGGGCACATGCCCATTAAGCTTTGCTCGCATGTTCTTCTGCCTTGGCTCTAGTCCTGGTCAGCCGCCTGCCTGCTTATCTCCTTGCCTTCCCTGGCAGAGTGATCTTCCTCCGTTCCCCACCCAGTAGTAGCCAGAGCCTGGAGAGTAAGGGCTCTTTCACACTGGCGACCCGTTCAGGTCCGCCTGCCAGTTTTTTTTGGTGGACCTGAGCGGGCGCTCCGTGCTCCTCTATGGAGCCGCGGATGTCAGCGGTGACATGCTCGCTGACATCCGACCCGCTCCGCCAAAGTGTGACGAAGGAAAAACCTACTTTTCCATCCGTCTGGCGGATCGAATCGGGTGAACACGGACATACGGTCCGTGTTCATCCGATCCCCCCATAGGGGTGAGCGGAGAAAAGACAGGGCTGTCCCTGCACAGTGTGCGGGGACCGCCCTGTCATCCGCCGGCTCAGCGGGGATCAACGGAGCTATCCCCGCTGAGCAAACGGAGGTGCACGGGGCGGATCATTACTGATCCGCCCCGTGTAAAAGAGGCCTAAGCCTTGACAGGCTGTGAGGCGGGCGGCGGCGGCGATGGGCAGAGAGTCATTGATTGCCGCCATTACTACTAAAAAAAATATGTTCTCGGATTTAATTTGAAAAATCTGGTCACCTTACCTTAGAATACCCAAAACAACTCCACCTTCCTCCTCTCACCTCCCCTTCCAGAAAGTACCAGAACATTCTGATGCTGCTTGTGAACCACCCAGCTCTACCCTGAGTCACTCCGAGACCCAGATCAAACCCCACCTAGACTTGGCTGGCAGCCAAACCTGGAAGTTTACCTTTTATGGCAAACAGAGTAGTACTACTCTCTTAGCACACTGCTCTGCACCCAAGCCCATCCTTTTTTGAAGCCAATTAGAGCCTCAGGCTCTAGAAAAAAAAATTGTATGTAATCCATGCTTCATTTGCCCTGCATGGAGATTAGTGGTCGGGTGCATGGATTAGGTGGGCGGCATCCCTGCACCCCATATGGATGGGCCACCACTGCATTACATATATTTATCAAAAGTGACATTGCCATGGGACAAACTATTACCTGCACATCCAATTCATAAGCTGTCACAGCAGCAACATTTATTTTTTTAATATCTAAACTATCTGTACAAGGAACACTTCATAGCCCTCTGGCATTGTTCTAGCTTGTCACAACCCCTTCAACTGTCATTTTTTTCAGAAAAAATTTGGAGAAAATTATAAATAATATGCAAAAAATTACAATCAGGAATTCATATAATGTTGTTTATAATAGCTGCACTTTACACATGTTCATTCTAGCAGACCTTACTCCATCTAACTGGAATGGATGGCATGCCGACTTAGACGGTGTGCCAATGACTGTCTTCTTAGTGTCATGAAAATGAAAACAGCAATCAGTCATAGGCTAATGATTTCAGTCCTTAGACTATGGACTAAACATAGTCATGAAGCTATGTAACCCAATGATTCTACTAACAAGAGTCACTAGACATTGACAGGGCCATGTGATGAGTAACTTCATATAAATAAGCCTAATGGGACTGCCGCCATCAGCTGACTCCAGTATATTATAGGCTTACAGTGTTAGATTACCTACATACATACCATCATGGTTTTACCTTTGCCTGGGTCAACTCATTCACTTAAAGGATAACTCCACTTGGAAAAAAATATAGCAAATAAAAAATATAGCTTAAAGCGGAGGTCCACCCTAAAAAAAAAAAAATATATTAACATTAAAAGACTCCTTTAAATTTTTTTATAAACATTTGAAAAAAAAAATGTTTACTTACCAGAAATGGCTGTTGCTAGGCAGTCTTCCTAATCTGCCACTTCCTTCTCGTGGAGCTCCTCGGTCTCGTCTTCGTCCTTGCATTGCCTCCTGGGAAATGGGGAGCGCTGTCTTCCGGGACCTGTGTGTGTCCCAGAAGACAGTCGCCCATTCACAAAGCGCTGCGCGACTCGCGCAATGCGCAGTAGGAAATGGAAAGTGAAGCCGCAAGGCTCCACTGCCTGTTTCCCTTTGTTAGGATGGCGGCGCCGGCACCCGATTTGATGGACGGATCGGCCTCAGGGGGGCGACATAACGGGCTCCCTGGACAGGTAAGTGTCCTTATTAAAAGTCAGCAGCTGCAGTGTTTGTAGCTGCTGACTTTTTAAAACAAAATCGCGTCTGGAACACCGCTTTAAGCAATTTTCACAAAAAACATACTCCTTTTTAATCTATGGGCGCTGTAATTTTCTGAAGAAATGTAATTTCCTTCTTGTGTGATTGTCTCGCTGCTTTCCCCAGGAGTCAGCAAACTACAAGTTTAATTTTAGGCATCCCCTGCAATAGGATGTCCAGTGAGATACTCCAAGGGTTGAATACTTTTAATGTTTCATTAAAACATAAAGGGCCAGATTCAGGTAGAGTTATGCCGGCGTATCAGTGATACGCCGGCATAACTCTGACTTTGCGCCGGCGTATCTGTTTTCTGTATTCAGAAAACAAGATACGCCGGTTTGCAGGAAAGATCCGACAGGCGTAATTGTATTACGCCGTCGTATCTTAACTGCATTTTTAAAATGGCCGCCAGGGGCGTTTTTGCTGATTTACGCCGAGAATATGTAAATCAGCGAGATACGCCAATTCCCGAACGTACGCCCGCTCGACGCAGTGACTTTACGCCGTTTCCGTAAGGGGTTTCCCGGCGTAAAGATAAAGCACCAAAAAGATGGCGCATCCTATGTTAAAGGGTCACTAAAGGAATTTTTTTTTTTAGCTAAATGGCTTCCTTTACCTCACTGCAGTCCTGGTTTCATGTCCTCATTGTTCGTTTTTGCTTTCATGTTGCTGTAAATCCTCTCTGTTCTGGACACTTCCTGGTTGCCTGTTTCCTGATAACCACAGTACTGGGAGATTTCTCACGGTGGTCACTAATCAAGGAGCTGTGTGTAAAACGAAACTGGATTGGTGCTGAGGAGTTTTAGACAAAGTATCACTGCTCTCTATTGGCTGACTGCCCTCTAGTGCAGGGGTCTCAAACTCAAATTACCTGAGGGCCACAAGACAAGTTTTCATATGCCATGGGGGGCCGCATGCAAACTTTCAAACTTCAAAAACAACAGTATTGGAACACATTATTAAATTATTAGTGTCAGCGAGCGCATTATTACCACCAGCACTGGTGTAAGTAAGGGTTTGACAAATTTGCTTGGAATCTAGGAGCCAGCTAAAAAAGTTAGGAGCCAGAAAACGCACCCCGTCCCGACGAGCTTGCGCGCAGAAGCGAACACATACGTGAGCAGCGCCCGTATATGTAAACGGTGTTCAAACCACACATGTGAGGTATCGCCGCGATTGGTAGAGTGAGAGCAATAATTCTAGCTCCTCTGTAACTTAAAATATGCAACCTGTAGATTTTTTTAAACGTCGCCTATGAAGATTTTAAAGGGTAAAAAAGTTTGTCGGCATTCCACAAGCGGACACAATTTTGAAGCGTGACATGTTGGGTATGAATTTACTCGGCGTAACATTATCTTTCATAATATTAAAAAAAATGGGGATAACTTTACTGTTGTCTTATTTTTTAATTAAAAAAAGTGTAATTTTTTCCCAAAAAAGTGCGCTTGTAAGACCGCTGTGCAAATACGGCGTAACAGAAAGTATTGCAACGATCACTATTTTATTCTCTAGGGTGTTAGGATAAAAAATATATATAATGTTTGGGGGTTCTAATTAGAGGGAAGAATATGGCAGTGAAAATAGTGTAAAATGACATTAGAATTTCTGTTTAACTTGTAATGCTTAACTTGTAATACCAACGGCCACCACCAGATGGCGCCAGCTTACATCTGGTGGTAATAACTTGTAATACCAACGGCTAACCACCAGATGGCACCAGCTCAAAAAAAAAAAAAAAAAAAAAAAAAAAAATTTTTTTTTTTTTTTTTGCTCCCCTCACTTCCACCCTGCCTGAGGGCCATTTATAACTGGTCCGCGGGCCGCAAATGGCCCGCGGGCCGGTACTTTGAGACCACTGCTCTAGTGGCTCTCTGTACATCAGAGAACCAGCAAACAACAGCAAAAACGAAACTACACTGCAGGCACATTATATGATTGTTTTTTTATCTATTTTTAATCATTTTTAAAAGGAATCAGTTAACTATTATGTCTCTATGTCCTGTAAACAGTCATTTCAGCTAAAAAAATTTTTTCCTTTAGTGACCCTTTAAGTATGGACGTCGTGACCGCGGGAAATTTGAAAATGTTTATGTCGTTTGCGTAACTCGTCCGTGAATGGGGATTTACGTCGATTACGTTCACGTCGAAAACACCGTCATAATTCGGAGCATGCGCACTGGGATTTTTCAATGGTCGACGAATGCGCAGTACGTTCGGCACGGGGACGCGCCTAATTTAAATACCATACTCCCCCTACCCGCCCAATTTGAATTAGGCTGCCCAATTTACGCTACGCCGCCGCAACTTTATACGCAAGTTCTATGTGAATACAGCACTTGCGCGTAAAGTTGCGGCGGCGTAACGTAAATAGGAAAAGTTACGCCGCCGCAAAGAACCGCTCGCCATCCTGAATCTGGCCCACAGGGTATACCAGCTGAGGATTATAATGAACCAGAATCTTCTATTCAAAAACCATCTGCAAAGGACATGGTGAAAGCAAACAGCTATTTCTTCAGAGCAGAAGCAGGTAGGAATCTGCTACAAATTTTGTTAAAATCAATGCAATGTACACTATATTACCAAAATAATTGGGACACCTGCCTTTACATGCACATGAACTTTAATAGCATCCCAGTCTTAGTCTGAAGGGTAAGGTTCAATATTGAGTTGGCTCGCCCTTTGCAGCTATAACAGCTTCAACTCTTCTGGGAAGGCTGTCCACAAGATTTAGAAGTGTGTCTATGGGAATGTTTAACCATTCTTCCAGAAGTCCATTTGTGAGGTCAGGCACTGACGAAGAAGAGAAGGCCTGGCTCGCAGTCTCCGCTATAATTCATCACAAAGGTGTTCTATCGAATTGAAGTCAGGACTCTGTGCAGGCCAGTCAAGTTCCTCAACCCAAAACTCGCTCATCCATGTCTTTATGGACCTTGTTTGAAGCTGCAAAGGGTGGGCCAACTCAATATTGAACCCTACAGACTAAGACTGGGATGTCATTAAAGTTCCTGTACGTGGCATCCCAATACTTTTGGTATTATAGTGTAGATCAACCACCCAGAGGAAATGTTATTGTTTTTTCTCAATAAAAGTGTAGGTACTCTTTAATGAAATAAGTGAAGTTACATGGTAGAGGAATTCTTTACACATGCAAATATCACATATATTAGTTATCATAAGCATGTGTAATATACCTTGGTAGGCACTTGAAATTTTGAGAAAACTAAAATATGCAGACATTTAAGAATCACAATTATTATTAGTATTATTATTAGAGTAGCTGGAAAGGCAGTGGTTGTATTATTAGGTCGTTGTAATAAAGCATTATGTATATGTCAGTGCTTAGGCATGCTTGGATTCTAAACTCATTTTGGACATTCTGGATAGCTTCTCCAGGTAGATGTTGTGCATTTTTCATTTTTCTTTTTTACCAGTCAGCATAAATTTGAATCTGATCTCCAGGCTGATATAATTTATAAAAGACACATTTTTGAAGCTCTATATTTAGGAACATGTTCTTTTTTTTTTTGTTTGGTTTTTATGTTAGCAGTATATTACCTAAACTTGACTTGGTTTTAGTCTCTTGCAGTTCTTGTATAGCAGAGCCCAGACTGGGGGAGAATGAAGCAGCACAAGGACCAAACAGTTGTGCTACAGTGGTAGGAAAGTGAAAGAAAAATTAGCTCACCAGTCTGCTGTTTCTCCTTTTACCGTTCAGTCATAGGGAGATGGTGGGAAGGAGACCTGTAAGTGAAAGAAAAACTGCAGCAGAAAATATTAGGTGTTCTGCCCTGCTAGAAGGGGCTGTCTTGTGTGGCAGAGCTGTGAAAATCTCCAGGTTGGATGAACAGAAAAACAAATGTACTGTATTGGCGGGTAAAACATTTTAGTAAGTGTATTTAAAGTGGTTCTAAAGGCTGAACATTTTTACTTTATTTTATTCTCTGCATTAAGGTAAATAGAAAACCTTAATGCAGGGTAAAACATTTTAGTAAGTGTATTTAAAGTGGTTCTAAAGGCTGAACATTTTTACTTTATTTTATTCTCTGCATTAAGGTAAATAGAAAACCTTCTGAGTGCAGCTCCTCCCTCTTATGACCTTATACTTACCTGAGCCCATGCCCAATCCAGCGTGGATACTTTAATGCATTCTCTGCATTAGGGTAAATAAAAAACCTTCTGATTGCAGCTCCTCCCCCTTATGCCCTTAGGCCCCGTACACACGACCGAGGAACTCGACGTGCCAAACACATCGAGTTCCTCGTCGAGTTCAGTGTGGAAGCCGCCGAGGAGCTCGGCGGGCCGACTTTCCTCATTGAACAACGAGGAAATAGAGAACATGTTCTCTTTTCGGCCCGACGAGTTCCTCGTCGGCTTCCTCGCTGAAAAGTGTACACACGACCGAGTTTCTCGGCAGAATCCAGCTCCGACCGAGTTTCTGGCTGAATTCTGTCGAGAAACTCGGTCGTGTGTATGGGGCCTCATACTTACCTGAGACTGGTCTCAATCCAGCTCTGTGCTGAGCAGTGGCTCTTTCCACTCTCTCCCTCCTCATAGGCTCAGAGACAGCTGTCAATCACAGCCATTGAGACAGGAGCAGGTCTGAGTGGTGCTCTGGACACACAGAGGGTGGCTTCGAGAGCGAGCCCACAAAAGTGCCCCCATCGCAAGGGGCTTACTATAGGGACACTCGGTGGGGGGGATAAGCCAGGAGAGCTAGCAGGGGACCTGAGAAGAGGATGATTGGGGGTGCTCTGGGCAAAACCAATGCACTGGAGCAGGAGAGACATGTTTGATATTAAAAAAAAATATGAAAAAATATGGGTTTACAATAACGTCAACTTTGTTTTTTAGTTTTGGATATAGTGAAGAAGGTTATTTTTAATCCTGTCATTGTCTCTCCTTCATTGGTAAAACTCACAAGCTGTATTTGCCCAGGGTGACTATTGTCACCAGGACAGAAAATTATGATAATTCCAAAATGTAACATTTGTCATTGGAACAGGAGGTGAGGGGATTTAGTTGAACACCTTTTCTGGTGACAACTTCATTTTGGAGAGATTTCTTCTGACTTCCTGTTGTGTCTCCAGGACAAGAAAAAAAGAGACATTTCTTTAACACTACATAGATAGCAATAATTAAAACTTTGTATGCAAAACTAAAAGCAAAACATTTTTGGCTTTAGATATATATAGACAATCTTTTAAAAAAATGTACAAGAAAAATCTTCTTTGCACATATACTTTTACAACAGAAAGTGACTAAATTGTGAAATGAGAGTGTATTATGTAAGAATTTAAGATTTATTTAAAAAAAGCAAAGTCTTCTGTGGAATTTTGCATTCGATTTACAATAGAGTCGTTATATGTATTAAGCCTGAAGCCTGATTAGTCCTTATGAAACAGGCTTAACTCTTGAAAGATCCGCACATTATTAGGCAGGAGACAGCACAGCACTGGCAGTGTTACGTAGATGGCTCGCTAATTTTCTTGTGACGCCTCACATTGCCAGAAGAATCCCTCATTATATATAATTCTAGAGTTCCAATATCTTAGTATTTATTCTATCTGCAGGAGCCCAACTAGGAAACAATCATAATTTTTATGCAGAATCTTTATTATTATTTTTTTTTAAATATGCAGTCTATTATTTGCAATAATTACTTCTGGTTTGTATCATAAAAAATACATTAAAGGAGTTATAAAGGAAAACATTTTTTTGGCTAAAATTAATGTCTGCAAGGTAGACAGACAGAATAGTGTAATGATTCTGTAAAAAAACGAGTAAATACCTATTAAATTCCTTCATCTATATCACCTCCGGCATTCTAGTTTCTGTTCTCTCATTCACTTCCTGGTTTGCGGCACTCGTTCATGTAAGAACTACATTTCCCAGTATGCATTGTGGCACGCCCAGTAATTCACACCTCCTTGAAGTCTCTAACACGTAGAGAGCGTCCTGCCACACAGATGTAGTTCCCAGGAGGGGGCGAGCACATCACTACCCACCGCAGTAAAGCCTCCCATCACGGTGGTGAGTTACAATCAGACAAGCAGGAAGTGAACATAACAGAGAAGAAATAGAGCAACTTCTGAGCAAAAACGAACAATAAGGAAGCAAAAAGAGGAATGTCTGCAGGTGAAGGATGCTTATTATAAAAAAAAATGTTTTTTCCTTTACAACCCTTTTAATTAAAACTGAAACCAGGCTGAAGAAAAATGCAGTGGGTTTCCCTCCACATAGTTGACTGCCAGTTTGGTTCAGGGAGATTTGAATAAGGTAAAATACTTATCTTCCTTGCTCCTGCAGGCCCCCTCTGCATTGTATGGTAGGCCCCCCTTAGTTGCTTCTTTTTACTGCCTGAAAGCTTCTTAATGTCACCATAGTGTACAGTAGTCCTGCACTGAAAGCAGGAGAGAGTGCTGGTTGCCAGGGGAGTTGGTGACAGTGCGGAATGAGGTAAGTAACTTACCTTGTTTGTCCTCTCCTAGACCAGTGGTTCTCAATTTTGAGGTCAAGGCTCAATAATTTCTTCCAAAACCTTCTGTAACAGCAGAGAAAAAATGGTTATTCTCATACAAAAAAAAAAAAAAAACTGTAGGAATACAGAATATGTATATAAATTCTTGAAGGCTCTGGATGGAGCTGGGTGTCACTATAAGGAGATGAAGGTTCTGGGGGGGACTCTGCAGCAAACTTGGTGGCCCTGTATGGAATAAAGTTTCGGGAAGGAACTGGGGGCAACTGTGAGAAATGGGTTGCAGCTCTTTGGGAGGCTAGGGGGCTCTCCAGAAAGCTAAGAGGGGAGGTTGCAGAGATGATATGGGAGACTGGTGGGCACTGCAGGACCAGGAGGCTCTGTTGACACTATTGGGGCACAAGGGGGGCTGGAGACTATGCGGCAAGCACCGTTGGAGGCTGGCAGCCACTGTGCGAAGTAAGGTCTCCTAATGTGCTGAGGGCACATAAAAGGATGGTGGGCACAGCAGGCCACCATAGGAGCTTGGGAGGCACTATAGGAGCAGGAAGGGGCCCACTGCAAGGTCAACTATGTCTCCGGTCCATAGTTCAGCTTTATTGTCAACATGTAATTTTGAGAACAAATAGTGGCTATTGTGGCTTTCTACAAGCAATACAGTGAATCAAACAGCAGCTGTTTGGCACTGGTTTTTTTTTGCAACTACAATCCGGATCATCCCTTTCTATCTACTCAGGTCCACATTCACTCGAGATTCTCCCAGATTGAAAGGATTAACAAAGGTGGAACAAAGTAGGCAGACCATAGATCCAGAAATAACTCTGGGCTAGATTCAGGTAGCTATTACGGCGGCATATCTCCAGATACGTCGCCGTAATTTCAAATCTGCGCCGGCGTATCGTTACGCCGATACTCAAAGGCAGATACTCTCAAAAAATAGGCTTCCTCCGCCGACGTAACTTGAATGCGGCGGCGTATAATTGTGTGCAATATTACGTTGGCCGCTAGAGGCGCTTCCGTTGTTTTCGGCATAGAATATGCAAATTACCTAGATACAACCGATTCACAAACGTACGTATGGCCGGCGCAATTTATTTACGTCGTTTACGTTAGGCTTTTTCAGCGTAAGGTTGTTCCTGCTATTAGGAGGCGTAGCCAATGTTAAGTATGGACGTCGTTCCCACTTCGAATTTTTTTACGTCGTTTGCGTAAGTCGTTCGCGAATAGGGCTGGACGTAATTTACGTTCACGTCAAAACCAATACGTCGTTGCGGCGTACTTAGGAGCAATGCAAACTGGGATATGTACACAGACGGCGCATGCGCCGTCCATACAAAAACGTCAATCACGTCAGGTCATCATAAATTTACATAAAACACGTCCTCCCCTTCCACATTTGAATTACACGCGCTTACGCCGGCCCCATTTACACTACGCCGCCGCAACTTACGGAGCAAGTGCTTTGTGAATACTGCACTTGCTCCTGTAAGTTACGGCGGCGTAGCGTAAATACGATACGCTGCGCCGCCGTGAGAACAAGCGCAGGTACGTGAATCAAGCCCTCTGTTTTTTTCCATAAACTAATACTTGGAGAAAGGGCTGTTATGCACTGGTATTTCAATCTGCTTACAAATGGCCTATCTGTGGGCAGGGTCTACACAACACACTTGTTATTCTTAGTAAATTGTGACATAATTCTGTGGCCCCAGGAGTGCCTCTCTGTTATGCACTGATCCCAGGTAGGCTGCCTAAATAGAAGATTCTCTCTAGACAATTCTGTTAGAAGCAGGAAATTGACCAACAAACTGTTATTGGGGATACCCAACTGTCCTGGACTCTCTAACCTTTATCCTCCACAATCAACACACCACATTTTTTCAGACATGTCCAGCAGCAATTTTTCAGAGGAAGATGAAAAATTCTTATGCTTCACATTGAAACATTGGTAATGCAACGTTCTAACCCTAATGAAGTCCTAAATAACAAAATATGTCCCTAAAAACAAAGGTACCAGTACCGAACTCTCGATTGTAAGGGGATAATGATTGCCTCATCAAAACAAACCTACTGCAACCAAGGCTAGATTTCTGTTTCAGCAAACTATAGGCACATAAAACTCAGTGCTCATTACCTATAAACACATGCTACAGCCCCCTGTCAGAACACTTTGGTCAGTGCTCTCTGTCATTGGCTGAGAGCTCTGATTGGGATCTAGTCGGCTGCTGGTTTTCCAGCATGCTCCTATGACAGAAGCTGGCCAAACAGCAGACTTCTGTCGGACAGGCTGACATACACACAGGCCGAATGTCGGACAGTTTTTATTGTCTCCTGACATGCGTGTGTACTAGATATTATGATGAAATAAAGGTTTATGAATGGGCTGTAGAATTAAAAAGGAACAGAAATTTGCATTCCTAGCCCCTACATTCACAATCAGTAGAGCAGTTTGCAGAAAACAAGTCGTCATTCTAATGAGATCATCTGTACAGAGCAGCCAGCATTTAATAAATGTGTTTCTCTGAAAAAGTCAGAGAGTGCGCAGGCTAGTGACAAATCTCCACACTGTTGCAAACTCTGTCAGTTTTACTTGTACTAGTCGTCTTCTTTATAGGAATCAAACTGAAATTTGAATTTGGCTTAACAAAAGAGATACATGAGCCCCACTACTATAAAATAAATCTTCCGTGCCATAATATGATTATAGTTATGATTATATAAAAAGATACAGAGGCCCAGATTCACGTAGATCGGCGTATCTTTGTGCGGGTGTAACGTATCCTATTTACATTACGCCTCCGCAACTTTTACAGGCAAGTGCCCTATTCTCAAACAAAAGTTGCGGCGGCGTAGCGTAAATAGGCCGGCGTAAGCCCACCTAATTCAAATGTGGTAGATGTGGGCGTGTGTTATGTTAATGTTATGTGACCCCACGTAAATGACGCTTTTTACGAACGGCGCATGCGCCGTCCGTGAAAGTATCCCAGTGCGCATGCTCCAAATTAACCCGCAAGAAGCCAATGCTTTCGACGTGAACGTAAATGACCCCCAGCCCTATTTGCGAACGACTTACGCAAACGACGTAAAATTTTCATAATTCGACGTGGGAAAGACGTCCATACTTAACATTGGTACGCCGCATGTACACTTCCATATAGCAGGGGTAACTTTACGCTGGAAAAATACCTAACGTAAATGGCTTATCTGTACTGCGTCGGCCGGGCGTACGTTCGTGAATTTGCGTATCTAGCTGATTTACATATTTCTAGGCGTAAATCAGCGTACACGCCCCTAGCGGCCAGCGTAAATATGCAGTTAAGATTCGACGGCGTAAGGGACTTACGCCGGTCGGATCTAATAGAAGTCTATGCGTAACTGATTCTAGTTATCAGGCGCATAGATACGACGGCCCAGACTCAGAGATACGACGGCGTATCTGGAGATACGCCGTCGTATCTCCTTTGAAAATCTGGGCCAGAGTTTTTACTGACTGAATATTGTTGTAAAGATTGGAAACAGTATTGGATAGGTAGCGAGAGTTGAAAACAATAAAATAAAATGATTACTTTGTAATAAGTTGGAAATATGTACGTAAAAGCAAATTAACAGAATAGGTAAACTGTAGCTATTTTTATTATTATTTGTATAGAGCAGATTGGTATCGTATAGATAGAGCCTCTGGAAGTTTTTATTTTATTGTAATGTAGTCCCATTGTAGCCCCACCGCATTTTGGACAGTCGGAATTTGGCCTGACAGTGTGTATGCAAGACAGCTTGAATGGAATTCCAATGGAAAATGCTATCGGATTTTATCCCATCGGGAATTCCAATCGTGTGTACAGGGCATTAGTTAGCTGTGACAGGAAGTGGTTGGAAGAGTGGAAGATGTTGTTTATATTGCTTTTCAAACCAAAGTGATGAGCTTGGCTTTGGACTTGGATTCAAGTTAAACCCAAGTTTGTCTGAACCTGGAAGTTGCTGAGCCAATTAGTTGCAGGTAGGAGATTCTCTGTCCCACAGCTTTCCTAAACAAAGGAGGAAAGATGCTTGTGACATCAATGACCTAATACAGGCACATTGCCATTGTAGGTTATTGTCATTGACCTAATATGACCTTGTAGCTAAATTAGGTAAATTATGTCACAAGCATCATTATCTCTTAAGTAGAAACTGTTGCGCTACTGGGAGTAGGTCAATGTAAAAATGCGTGAAAGTGAGTAAAGTGACGTGGAAGCAGCTATATCTAATAGTGTTCACTATTCACAAATAATAAATGAAAAAAAAGTGATAATCGCTACACACTGTAGCCAAGCTACTGACGTGAGTATCCACAACAATCTATCAGACCATCAACGACAAAGCAGTGATGATTAGTGGTAAATGACATAACAATGAAAATGAATGAATAAACTAGTGAAAATGAAAATGTAAAATGGTGAATCACAAAATGAATCTAAAAAGGTAATGGAGATGAACAAAGTCCTATAAACAGAGACAGTGTCCTTTAACTGAAGAATAAAACGGTGAGCGTCAGTGAAGCAATCTTCACAAAGATGGCTGTTGGTGAATCACAGTGCAAAGGAACAGGCATCCATAATCAGTCTCCCAGAACTCTCACCTTACTGCAGCTTGATATAGGCATGTAGCATGGGTGTATGCGTATCCGGGGATGTGTGTCTCGATCCTTCCCAATAATATCCTCTACAGTGGCCATTTTCGTCTGTGACTGGCTCTGATCCCAAACTGGATACAAGATCTATGTAGATGCTCAATGCTCCGTATGAGCAAGGGGGAGAGAGAGATGAAAGAACGGATGCTTCCAATAGTGAAGTATTGTTGTAAAAAAGGGGGGGTTCTTTGCTAATGTGCTTAAAAACGGACTCTTAAATAAATACAAGGTTGTCGTGCAAAACAAGGTATGGGACGCAGCGTACACAGCGCCGTCTTACGTGTCTCTGTTGGCCTCCGACTTGCGGTGGTGTCACGTGATCCCGAATCCCTACGCCGTTACGTCACGTACCTCGTGACTTCATCAAGCTCATTCCTAATTGTGACAATGGTGATCTAAACAAATAGCGAAGGTAAATCTCTTAAGTGGGGACACCAAAAGCATTAAAAACTGATAGAGGTTTTGGCTTAGGAATATCTAAAATATTAATTTTGGGGGTAGAGATTTTATTATGACTGTTTTGTTGTTTTTGTTTATTTTTTATTTTTAACAGATAAAGTTGATGTGCATATAATGCCAAGGTGGTGCTGTGGGAGATTGCAATTTACTGGACCACCATAATGCTATGAGCAGATTTCAACCAATGTTGTAGTATGTATCAAATGTTTGATGTTAACCATTTTGTGATGTAATCTAGTACTAATAGAAAGGGAAAACTGACATGTTCTAAACCAACAATTTTAAAGGGTAGACAGACAGGCAAGTTCAGTAGAAAGTGTTGACCATAGTAAGCTATAAAACAGTTGCAAGAATGTTTTGGTGCTGTTATTACTTCATAGCTGTCAAGCTGTTTAATCATGAATATCTGAAGATATACTACCTTTTCAGCAATTCCTTTGCAGTAGTCCTTACTAATTAGTACTTTGTTTTTATGATGTTCTTTGTGGGGCTTTACTGTTAAGACTTTCTTAGGTTAACTAGTGCAGTCTAATTATTAATGAATGTGCGCATTGTGTGGAATCTTGCAGCTTTACAGGCAGATGTAGTGAATTACATGAAACTGCTTGTATAACTGAATGAGCCCACAGTTCAGTTTTTAGAAATACTTTCCACTATATGAGTGAATTAGTAATGTGGAGGCATTACACTTGAGCATCATTATTAATAGGACAATGCTAAGACTGTTTACAGCCAAAGAGCATCCAGTAAGCAGTTACGGAAAAACATATCCCCCATTTCTGAATAGTCATTCTGCTTCCTTTGGGTTGCGGGTTAACATTTCCTAGTATATTTTTAGTTCTGTATTTTAAAAATCCATAGGTATTGCAGGTATAGCTTACCTAGATTATCAATTTATATACTAAAGATGAAGATGTCTGGTTGATGTTGAAATAACCAAAGTTAACATTGTTGACTTGGTAGAATACCAACACTTATGCCGCGTACACACGGTCGTTTTTCGGCATGAAAAAAAACGAAATTTTTTAAAACGTCATTTAAAATCGATCGTGTGTGGGCTTCACATCGTTTTTCAGCTTCTGCTGCATTTTTTCATGTCGTTTTTCAAAATGTTGTTTTTCGGGTTGTAAAAAATGATCGTGTGTGGGCAAAAACGACGTTTTAAACCCACGCATGCCCAGAAGCAAGTTATGAGACGGGAGCGCTCGTTCTGGTAAAACTATCATTCATAATGGAGTAAGCACATTCATCACGCTGTAACAGACAAAAAAGCGCGAATCGTCTTTTACTAACAAGGAATCAGCTAAAAGCAGCCCAAAGGCGAATAGAACTTCCCCTTTAGAGTGCCGTCGTATGTGTTGTACGTCACCGCGCTTTGTTCATAATTTTTCAAAAAACGATGGTGTGTGGGCAACGTCGTTTTTAATGATGAAGTTGGAAAAACTTCGTTTTTTGGACATGCTGAAAAATTACATTTTTTTTCATGACGAAAAACGACCGCGGCATTAGAAATCTATCATCGTTTCTACAGTCTAGCAAAAGCTAAGGTAAAGTATGTGACTACTTGTCTATGAAATGTGTAAGTTCTAAAACTCTGCCCCACTTTGTCTTCAAATGAAGTACCACAGCAAGAGCTACTACGCTAAACTGCATGTGACATTTTACTATACGGTAGTATTAATTCTGTTTCAATCTTTTTATTTAAGTATTTCACAAAAAAGGAATACAAAACTTATGACAAATAATGTGTATCTTCCACAATGTAAAATACAGAGTGAATGGGTAAAAGTCTGAACATTTTTAAACTTAAAAAATAACATAAAAATAAAAAACATAGAGAAAGGCACTTTTCCAAATAATAATCTTCAGGAGTACGAATTCTAGATTTCAATCCCTCCATGCTCATTTGCCTTTAAAGTATAGAGTGGCAGAAAACTGTATAACTTACTAGTTTATATGATATGCTGTAAATGATCTGAGAATGTAAAAATGTAATTAAAATAAGATATAATTTAATAATCCAGTCTAATGCCCTGTACACACGGACTGATGGACCGTTTTCATCGGACGAACCGATCGTGTGTGGGCCCCTTCGCTGAAAAAAAATAGAACCTGTTTTAAAAAAATGTTATGGTTAAAAAACCCGATAGAAAAAAACGATCGTCTGTGGGGAAATCCATCGGTCAAAAATCCACGCATGCTCAGAATCAAGTCGACGCATGCTCGGAAGCATTGAACTTAATTTTTCTCAGCACGTCGTTGTGTTTTACGTCACAGCGTTGGACACGATCGGATTTTTAACCAATGGTGTGTAGGCAAGACTGATGAAAGTCAGCTTCATCGGATATCTGATGAAAAAATCCATCGGTCCGTTTTCATCAGACGAACCGATCGTGTGTACAGGGTATAACTCAAATCTCTAAATTTTGCAATATCTGACCCAACACATTAACATTGTGCATACATTAAAATTGGCATTGAAGAAATAGAGGCATGTAACCACAGTGTGAAGGTCACTACAAAATCTATTGACATTTGAACACTACCAATAAGTCAGTTAGCCAGTAGCGTCTACTAATTAGAGCATAAAGAAGCATGATTAACTCCTTCTGTCTGTGGGTTACTTTACTTTGGTTGCGCTTATCAAACTACAATTTTCTGAAAGTTTAAAATGAGATTCGCTTTGACCAATAGAGATTCTGTGCTGACTAAAGGTCTGTGTAGCTCGATAATAACCAACATAATTTTGTATATTCACTAGTGACCCCACCAGTGGCTTGAATGTAACTCGCAGATACCTTTGATGTAGCTTATGACAGACAGTTTCCAAATGGTCTATGCCCTGTCTCAACAGCTGCTATATCTTACATCCCGCATATTAGTGAAATTAAGAGAAATTACCTAATTTATAGAGCTTATTTAAAAACATAATGCAAACTATTTTTGAACTATTTCTATATTTGTCTGGGTTCATAACTGTCTTTATTGAAAGTCACAAAGTGGCAAAGAGTGACATCTGATTTGCATGATACTATTTAATTGCAAACTAATTCCCTAAAATTTAAAGGTTTTTTAAAAAAAACACCTGTGCCGATTAGTATGCAGGTACAGCAGGTTCAGTGGAGCTTTCTGGGTTGAACTGGCCCTTGAAGTCTGCATCATAGGGGTTGTCTTTAGCCATAATGTGCCAGTAAGAACAGTGAGGCACTGCTTCGACACAGAAGTTGCATGACTTCTGATCTGACTTTGCCCTGCGATTTCATTTTCGACTTTCATGCAAATTCAATGAACAGGATCCGACTTTGATCTAATTTTGAGGTGATTGCGACTTGTCCTTAAGCCAATCAAAACAATTCCTTTGCTTCTGGTATGGAAGAAACCTCATGCCAAATTTATCAAAAGAAAAAATGGGATGGGGTTCACCCCCCAGATACATACCAGGAGCTTTGAGTCTGGTATGGATCTTAAAGGGGTACCCCACAGCAAAAAAATTCCAAATAAACGACAGCCAGGTATGGATTTTGAGGGGAAACCCCACACCAAAAAAAGTTTTTAAAAAAACGGTGTGGGGGTCCCTCCCAATATCCATACCAGACCCTTATCCAAGGTCAGGAAAGGGGGACAAGCGAGTTCTCCCCTGGACCATACCAGGCCACATGACCTCAACATGAGGGAGTGGCTGAATGGGGCAGGGGGGGCTCTGCACCCCCCAACCCAACGCACCTTGCACCCACATTGATGGGGTCAAGGGCCTCTTCCCAACAACCCTGGGCAGTGGTTGTGGAGGTCTGTGGGCATATCAGAATCTGGAAGCTCCGTTTAACAAGGGGGCCCCCAGATCATGACCTCTGCCCTATGTGAATAAGTATGGGGTACATTGTACCCCTACCCATTCACCCAATAAAGTGTAGTGTTACAAGAAACAAGAGACATTTTTGACAAGTTCTTTGTTAAAAATGAAGAATGTCTCTAGTCGTGGCTTATTTATTTCTCCTGTTCCGCCACCAGTGGCCCAGATTCAGGTAGAATCGCGCAATATTTGCGTGGGCAAAGAGCAACAATTTTTCTCTGCGCCCACGCAAATATTGCGCTTTGCCCGCGATTCACGGAGCAATTGCTCCGTATATTGCGCGGGCGATATGTTAATCAGCCGGGCGTAAGGCTGCCTAATGTAAATGATCCCGCCGGGGGCGGGAATCATTTAAATTAGGCGCGCTCCCGCGCCGAGCGAACAGCGCATGCTCCGTCGGGAAACTTTCCCGACGTGCATTGCGGCAAATGACGTCGCAAGGACGTCATTTGCTTCTAAGTGAACGTGAATGGCGTCCAGCGCCATTCACGGTTCACTTACGTAAACGACGTAAAATTTGAACGTCGCGAGCGGGAAGCGCAGCTATACTTTAGCATTGGTTGAGCCTGCTATTAGCAGGAGCAGCCTTATGCTAAAGTGGCCGTACGGAAACTCCGTACCTTGCGTGCACAGGGCCCGCGCAACTTTTGTGAATCGGTGGTAGTATGCAATTTGCATACTATACGCCGATCACAAAGGCCGCGCCCCCTAGCGGCCAACGCAAGAATGCAGCCTAGGATGTGAAGGCATAAGGAGGCTTATGTCTGTCACATCCTAGGCTGCAGTCGGTGTAACAAGGTTCCTGAATCAGGAGCACTCGTTACACCGGAGCAAGTAAGCCCTTGCGCCGCGCAACCTATGGTTGCGCGGGCGCAAGTGCTTCTTGAATCTGGGCCAATGTCTTCTTCCTCCAGTTTTCTTCCTTCTCTGATTTCTTCTCCCTCCTCTGATGACTTCATCCTCCGGTCTTCTCCCTTCAGTGATGTCTTCTCCCTACGGTGGTGGCTTCTTCCGCCGCCAACCCGCTTAAGATAAAAAAAAGAGTCCTCCCTCGACGCTGGCTCCAGTGTTAGCTCCATCGTCTGCCAGTTTTTGTATCGCTATAGGGCGTGACCATCTAGTGACGTCACCTGGAGACCCCACCCCCATGTGCTGTCATTGATCCATCACTAAACTTCACATAGGGGGCAGGCTGGGATCTGAGGGACCTCTTGTTAAAGGGGGTATCCAGTTTTTGATAACCACCCTGCCTGCAGACCCCCACAACCACCATTTAGGATTGTCAGGAAAAGGCCCTTGTCCCTATCAACATGGAGGCAAGGTGCTTTGGAGAGGGGGGTGCAGAACCCCCCTGCCCCAAAGCACCCACCCCCCATGTTGAGGGTATGTTGCCTGGAATGGTCCAGGACTTGCTTGTCCCCCCTTTCCTGACCTGCCATGCTGAATGCTTGGATAAGGGTTTGGTGTGGAACCCACGCCGTGGGTTTTGGGGGGGACCCACACCGTTTTTTTTTTGTTTTTTTTGGTGTGGGGTTCCCCTTCAAGATCCTCAGAGCACAAGTCGCATTCCACAAATCAGATCAGTTAAGATGATTATCCAACTTGAATGTGACTTACATTCAAATCAATGGGCTAAAATCGTGCCCAAGTCGGACCAAAGTGGTGCAGGAACCTTTTTCAATTTGGACATGTCATGCAACTTGTGCTCTTGCGCATGTTGGACCAGTGTCAACTGGCCCTGGGTCCTACGTTTTTAGCTGTATTAATTGGCTAGGAAGACATAACTTACACATATGCACCTGCCCAACCACTACTCCCTGCATTTTACAAGTACCAGAATTGTATACCAAGCTGCGCATGTATTGCTGTTCATAAAAAAAACTGTTGGCATGCAGAGGGAAGTTTTTCTGGCAGAAGAGTCATAAAGATTCTCTAATATACTGTATATTGTTACCTGCTACCAATTATTCTTAGTTTATGAATTTAGCTTTATTTTACTTAAAGCGGAGGTTCACCCGAAAATCATCTTTTTGTCACTAGATCCAGCATACTGCTGACATCTGCAGTATGCTGTTTTTTTTTTTGTACTTATCGTTGTAGCCGTGTTTCTTCTCCGGCTCCGAGCGGGGGATCCGTCGGGGAATAGGCGTTCCTAAATCAAGCGCAGTTGATTGACGGGCTTGATAAGCGCGTCACGCCATCCGGAAATAGCCGACGTGATTCTCCGCTGCTTACGGTGCCTGCGCCTGCCGTATACAGCTGACTGCGCAGGCGCCGTAAATTGCCGAGAGTCACGTCGGCTTTTTCCGGAAGGTGTGACGCGCTATCCAAGCCCGTCAATCAACTGCGCTTTATTTAGGAACGCCTATACCCGGAAGGATATGCCGCTCAGTGCAGGAGAAGAAATACGGCTAAAATGATAAGTACAAAAAAAATAAAAAATAATCCAGCATACTGCAGATGTCAGCAGTATGCTGGATCTAGTGACAGAAAGTTGATTTTCGGGTGAACCACCGCTTTAATAAAACCATCATCTTCAATGTCCAATCTCTAATTAAGAGTTAACTGATAATTCTCAGTAAAATTCTTTATTATACTATTCAACTTTATGTACAAGAATAAGGTATTTGGTTCAAGGTAAATTTAATTTGCTTTCAAATATTTGGTACTATAATCGGCAAGGCATAACTAAGATTGAATCAAACACTAAAGCACCAAGTTCATATTAATTTCCTATTAAGCTGGATAGTTTAGTACTGAATACAACACAGGACCAAATACAAAAAAAATAAAATAGCCACCATGATAAATTACCTCTTTGAAAACCTGAATAAATCTGCTTTATGCAATGCAGCTAAACACTGGTCTAAGGAGTTACAAATTCTGATTAAAGAATTAAATCTACAGTATTACATGAACAGATTTAGGAATTTAATAAGTCCCAAAGTCTTGAAAGAACACTTTATAGTTCTGTATCATGATTACTTAGGGCTCAAGTTCTCTGTCAAGCATGCCATCCCCACAAATACATGGCCATTATGTAACTCCATGAACTCATGGCACCCTTACAATTATTTGGCCTAATAGTGTTTTAGTTAGAGTCATTCAAACAGGGAAACTATAATGCTCTTCTAATCACGTATTCGAAATGTAATAAAAGTACTCTATATCTACAGTAAAAAAAATTAAACATTTTTTGGATAGAGTAATAGGGGATAGTTAACCCACCTGTAAGGCGTTTTTCCATTTGTGTCCAGTTTGAGAGATTTACGTTCATTTTCTGCCCTGTAGGTACAACAATTGTCCTTATTGTCCTGCATTTATGTTCTGGGAACAATTTACAATTTGAAATTTCCCTAAATTTTAGATCCATATAAGGTGGTCACTAGGGATGAGCTCAGGAGTATTCAAACACGAGTCAGAACCCACCTGAGCTATCCCACCAGGAAATTGCCAAAGTGGGCAGCCAATCATAGGCAGCAGAGGCATGCCCTGCCCTGCAGCCCCACATGTACAAGGGGCATTTATACACGAGACTGCAGAGTGGGAAATGCTTCTGTTGCCTTTGATTGGATTTGACAGCTTCTTAGCGAGATTGCTCAGATGAGTTTGGACTCATATCTGAACACTCCTGATCTCACCCCTGGTGGTTACTATAAAAAATGATCACCCTTACTATCTCTCTTCCGGGGTCAGATGCAGAAATAACACTTTGATAGTGGTTCTAGCCCCTCACTGCTGTATCCAAAACATAACTTTAGAGACTCTCCAACTCCCTAAGTCCCCTTTGGTTTTGACAATGTCTCAGTTTCGCACATTATTCCTTCTAGTGCCTTAGTGCCCCACACATGGCCCTCAGGCCGCATTTGGCCTGCCAGTGCTCAACGTGGGGTCCATGTGCTCCAGACCTCACTACAGGTCTAGAGCACAGAGTTGTTTATATGTATACAGGAACCATTGTCCTAGATAAGTGAGAGCAAAGCTATTGTTATGTTAGTTCAGAAGTGCTGTGCTGCTTACAGATTGGGACAGAGTTCACCCTGGCCACCTCACCCCATGTCAACTTCTTCTCCCTGACCATGTCTCCACCAGTCATACCACCTTTCCCTTTCACCCTGTCAGATTCTTCCTCTACCAGTTTTTTTTTCTTTATTGCTTCTGTTCCCCTCAGTCAGATCACTCTTGCCCACCTAGTCTCATCCATGTAAACCTAATACATTCTGCTGAAGAGTTTGTGTTGTGAAAAACAACAGACTTTCTGTCTGGATTACCAGATGAAAACAGAAGAAAGAAAGCCTAAAAAAGGAAACTAATACAGCCACCACATCTTATGGCCTGTACACACGATCGGTCCATCCGATGAAAACGGTCTTATGGACCGTTTTCATCAGTTAACCGATGAAGCTGACTGATGGTCAGTCGTGCCTACACACCATCAGTTAAAAAAACGATCGTGTCAGAACGCGGTGACGTAAAAAACACAACGACGTGCTGAAAAAAACGAAGTTCAATGCTTCCAAGCATGAGTCGACTTGATTCTGAGCATGCGTGGATTTTTTTTTTTGCAAAATCTTTTTTATTGAGAATTATATTGACATACAAAACTTGCCCACGCAGGGGCCGAACAGTTGCCCACGCAGGGGCAGTACCCCCTGTCGTGACAACATGCCGCAACAGGGCACAACACACATCTTAAACATCCTAACGTAACTTATACTATATCCCCAATGTGGGGAGAGGGTAACTTCAGGATAATCTGTGCTCAAATCGGTATTGACAAAAGAGTGCAGCATGAAAATAGTTGGGTCAATAGCTAACAAACTGCAGGCACATTATCTATCTAGGCATTAGCTACTGGATCATTTACCGTGGCGTCATCTAGCCAACAGTTCCATACCTTCTCAAATTTCTGTGGGTATCCCCTGCCCGAGTAGGTGGCCCTATACAAGGGCAAACTAGCATTTACTAGGCTTTTCCAGAATCTGACAGAAGGGGGAGACGATTGTTTCCAGGTCATCGTAATGGCCTTACGAGCATAATATAGTAACAGGGATATGAGTATCTTCCTGGCTCTAATCACTGACATTTGTTCCACCAGCCCCAACAGACAATATTTAGGATCATAAGGAACACAAGTCCCAGTGACCCTATTGATCACCTGGAGAACTTCCTTCCAATAATGTTCGATCGCCGGGCAGACCCAAAAAATGTGGAAAAAGTCACCCTGTCGGCAGGAACAACGCCAGCACTCTGGAGAGTGTGCCAGCAACATCTGGTGCAACCTGTGAGGTGTGTAGTGAGCCCTATGCACAATTTTGTAATGTACTAATTTATCCCTTGCTGAGACCAGAGGGGAGAAGGGAAAGTCCCAAATCTCCCCCCAATCGTCCTCATCCAGCCCCGGTATATCCCCCACCCATTGCCTGCGGAGGGAGGACATGCGTGGATTTTTAACCGATGGACGTGCCTACAAACGATCGTTTTTTTTTCTATCGGTTAGGTATCCATCGGTTAAATTTAAAACAAGATTGAATTTTTTTAACCGATGGATAAATAACCGATGGGGGCTACACACGATCGGTTTGGTCTGATGAAAACGGTCCATCAGACCGTTCTCATCGGTTTGACCGATCGTGTGTACGCGGCATAAGCATTGGTAAGCTACAATAAAAAAAAAATTGTGTTTGGGTTTAATACTGCTTTAATTTAACAATGGTGAAAGGTAAACAAAGGCGTTCATGTGAATGCTACCAGGTGAATTGAGGACAATGATGACCCACTGCTGTGCTCACTTCTCACCAAAATACTATGAATTAATTTATCTACAAAGATAAGTCTATTCATACTTGTGAAAAAAAGATTTAAAGAAATTATAAAAAAATTAAAAATGATTTAAAAAAAGATAAGTTCAAACAGCAGCTTTAACATTGTACGGAGACATTGACAAAAGCATGCACCTAGTGTTAAAGTGCAAACGTTGCTATTTTGACCCATTTAGTCATTTTAGTCATATTAGAGGTCATATTACCTCTAATAACAACGAAATAAACCAATTAAAATTTCATTTTTTTACAACTACCGTATAAGGGGCAAGTGTTTTTTTGTTTTTTTTGTTCTTTGTTTAATGCTCTGCCTTGCACTATTAAAAGTAAAAAAAAATAAAGCTGCAATATTCACCCCCTCCCTGTTGTTGTTCCCTACAGACTGCTTCCAGGTCCAGTGATATTTGTCTTCTAGGTTGAATGATGCCCAGCACCATATAACCCACTTCCTGTGTTCCCAGGCTGTAATGGAGCCACCCCCTGGGGGTGCATTAACAAATTACAAAAGTTACAAAAACAATACTATCATGTGGCCCTTTGGATATGTTGGGGGTTGCACCCGAGACCTCCTGTATTTACAAAGTTGACCACCACTGTTCTAGTGTTTATAGTATACACTAACATATTATACATTATTGTTTCCTGGGACAGATAGGGCTTAAATTTGGAAGCAAATTTAGATACCTATGGATACATATTCTTTTGAATTCATATATTTTTTTATTTCCTAAACAACAAAGTCTGCTTATTAAATCTTTTAGGCTCCTGGGTTTAGCTCTGGGCCTCAGCCTATGTGTCCAGGGCAGAGATACCCTGCAGGTTTTAGCACTAGTTCTGGCAGAACCCCTTCATTTAAAATGTTTTTTGGGGAAAAATAGCTACTATCTAAAGGCCATTTAAAATGGCACCTGGAACTCAAATGGTTAAGCTATGCCTTCCAATGTTCAATGTTCCAATATGGGTATCACTTTTTTATTACACATAATGCTACTCCCCTTATACTTTAGTAGGTGGTATAAAGAATACTACCTAGAAACTGAAATCTTAGACAATGAGTTAAATGCCAAACACAAGCACATACAAGTGATTTTGGATTCATTTATAAACACTTTTGTACAAGTATAAATCTCATATAGTTATTTATTCTCTTAGTTTGACATCACACAGTTTCTGATAATGTTAAAGAAATAGCTTCTTAAAAATGATATTTGTTTGCTATATTTTTTTTAGAGTTATTATTATGCACACCTTCTACACTAATCGAAATTATAATTTATTCATTCTTAAATTAATATATAAGTGTTCAAATCACATATCATAATAAAAAAATTAAAAAATCCCCATGGAGCATCTATGTAGTCAATATGACAAACTCAGAGGTCACATATCTGCTATGTATAGAATTTTGATGTATGTCTCGACTAAACTGAATTATATGCTCCAATGGGAACGAGATCTTCAGGAAACCCTTGAACTTGAAGAATGGCAAGCGATGTCAGAGACAGCATCTCGATCGCTTATAACACCTCTATAATAGAGGCCAACTATAAGGTAATGTTAAGATGGTACATGGTGCTGGCTAGACTGGCTACCTTTATACCCGGAGCCCCCTCTAGGTGCTTTAGAGGATGTGGCCAAGTGGGATACACCTATCACATATGGTGGACATGTCCCAAGGTCAGGAGATTTTGGATTAGTGCCTACAATCTTATATACACCCTTACCCAGATTAATCTGACGAAATCTGCAAAACATGCACTTTTGGGTGACAGGGTAGCGGAGGCCTCCAAGTCCCAGCGGCGGCTTCTCACATTTATATTCATTTCAGCAAAAATTACTATAGCCAGGAACTGGATGTCCACTGCCCTGCCATTTGACCAGCTTAAACACAAATTGTCGTGGCTTATGTTAAACGACAGGTTAACTTCAATGGTACAAGATAAGATGAAATTGTTTCACAAAGTATGGGATCCATGGCTTGGATACCTGACAAACGACCCCGGGACACTTGCAAACTTGACCTAATCCCAAGAGATAGGTCTCTGGGCACGGTGCCGTAGTCCCCCCCCCTTCCCTTCTCTTCTCTATCTGTCCCCTCCTCTCACTTTTTCTCCACTCTATTTCACCCCCCCCATCCCCTTATTTTTCTTTATTTTAAATAAAAACAAACAATTCTTAATCATTGGGTTTCAATTTCTGTATTATTTTGTTGTGATGTTTTTCTTGCTCACCCTCGGCGGACCATTGCCAACTTGGGCTATGGAGGGAGACACCCGCGCCACGGGAGGAACCAGACTCCCCCGGTAGTCAGATTGGGAGCTGGTCTTTCCCAGCGGGTAGAACATACGCTAGGGTCTTGGATTGGAAACAGGCCTTAGGTCATAGACACAGTGGTACCGTATTCAGTTTTAGATTCACAGTTTATATAGGTATAGGTACCATACTTCATTTAGCAGATGTTTTATAGTGAGAATGATCCATGTATGCTATACAAGGAGGAATCCTCAAGTCTTTGAGATATTCAATGTATGACTCCCTAACTATGTTGTATACTGTGCAATGAAAAGCTGAGATCTTTGTATTTTGTATCTTTAAACTTTAATAAAAACTATTGAAACATAAAAAATAAAAAAATAAACCCATTAGCAGTCGCATACAACATACAAATGAGATTCCCACAAGGGGGGTTGCCCATTGCATCTAAATGTAACCAAATACATTTTTTCAACTGCCACATTACACAAAGGGACACTTGGTGAATAGGGTTTTTTTTTTTAATTATGGGCAAGTAGGGAAAATTCCCATTGAAAATGATGAGTAAAATAAAGACAAAGTTGTCAGACATTTTGAATCACACAGTAAATCCTTCGACAAAGTTACAGCTTCTTTTGGAAGAACCCCTCAGAGTGATACCCACATTTCCATCCTCCTCTGCTACTGTGTTGCTCCATCGGAGCTGGGAGTCCAATCACTGCATGAACTGTAGGTCAGACGTATTGAAATTTATACAGAGTTATCCCTTCATAGGAATAATTGGCCAACAAAAACTAATGTAAGGTGGCTCACCCTCCTTACTAGATTTTTTTATTTTTTATAAAAAGGAAATTACAAATTATAAGTAAGGGAGTGATGGAAGATAAATGAGACCCTATTACATTGCCTCACATGGGGCCTGGATGGGAAGCAGATTCTACATATTAGGCCGGGTACTCACGACCAAACATGTACGGTGAAAGCGGTCCGTCGGACCGTTTTCACCGTACATGCCTGCCAGAGGGCTTCTGTACGATGGTTGTACACACCATCGTACAGAAGTCCGCGCGTAAACAATACGCGGGGCGTGTCCGCATCGTCGCCGCGACGATGACGCGGCGATGACGCGGAGACGTGGGCGGGCCTGCCATTTAAAGGCTTCCACGCATGCGTCGAAGTCATTCGACGCATGCGAGGGACGGCGGGCGCCTGGACATGTACGGTAGGTCTGTACTGACGACCGTACATGTCCGAGCGGACAGGATTCCAGCGGACAGTTTTAAAACAAGTCCAGGAATATTTGCCCGCTGGGAAAAGGCCCGGCGGGCAAATGTTTGCTGGAATTCGGCCCGCTCGCGCTTACACACGACCAAACATGTATGCTGAAACTGGTCCGCAGACCAGTTTCAGCATACATGTTTGGTCGTGTGTACGGGGCCTTAGGGAAATCTTAGGACTTGAATATCTTGGTGATATAAAGAATCGGGCTGATGATTTAGTTTACTGGTAACCTCAAGTCCATACAAATGGTTTTACAGTAAAGTATTTATTTCTATAATATCGTTTAATCTCTGTGTATCTTCCAGCTTTGTTTAAAACAAAATTATACATTTCTAGTAATGCAGACACCCTCCTGTTTGTGGATGTGTTCTCATTTCAGAGACAGCTTTCCATTGGCTTACAATGCAGTGTTTATACTTGATGAGCTTCATCTTTGCATTCCAGTCAGGATTCTCTAGCAGTCATACGGACGCTCATGGTGCTATAAAAGTGAATGTGAGGGTACTCATAACTAAATATTACCCACTGTTAATCAATGTCATCCTCTCCATGTGACTAAAAAACACATAGCTGGGATGACTGCAGACTGACACTTAGAACTTGATTCAACTACTCCCATGTTGACCAGAATACTATATTTCCAAGGTCTATTTATTACATACTACATGATACATAAATCCTAAGAACAGGATATGCAGTTTAGCTGCAGACACAATGCTGTGTGATGTTGACCATACAGCTAAGCTGGCCATATTTTTTTTTTTTCAGTCAGTGGTCTGAATGAAAAAAAGAAATGGAGGGATTCCTTCATCCACATAAGCTAGGTGGATGAAGACATGGGGCTAGATTCATGTAGCCCGCCGTAAGTTTGTGCGGGCGTAGCGTATCTCATATACTCTACGCCGCCGTAACTTAGTGAGGCTGGGGCTGGATTCACAAAGAACCTGCGCCCTAAGTTACGGCGGCGTAGCGTAAATCTGCCTGCATAAGCGTGCCAAATTCATATTGAGAAGAGGTGGGCATGTTTTATGTAAATAGAACATGACCCAGCGTAAATGACGTCTCTAACGAACGGCGCATGCGCCGTCCGTGAACGTATCCCAGTGCGCATGCTCCTAATCACGTCGCAAATAGTCAATGCTTTCGACGTGAACGTAATTTACGCAAAGCCCTATTCGCGAACGACTTACGCAAACGACGTAAACTACGCAAAATTCGGCGCTGTGCCGACGTCCATACTTAACATTGGCTATGCCTCATATAGCAGGAGTAACGTTACGCCAGAAAAAGCCTTACGCAAACGACGTAAAAAAAATCCGCCGGGCGCACGTACGTTTCTGAATCGGCGTATCCAGCTCGTTTGCATATTCTACGCTGAAATCGGAAGCGCCACCTAGCGGCCAGCGTAAATATGCACCCTAAGATACGACGGCGTAGGAGATTTACGCCGCTCGTATCTTAGCCTAATTTAAGCGTATCTGGTTTCCAGAATACGCTTAAATTTACGACAGCGTAGATTCAGAGTTACGACGGCCTATCTACTGATACACCGGCGTAACTCTCTATGAATCTAGCCCATTGTATTCAGACAGTTGGACCTGTTTGCTTTAGAATACACTGTTTAGCTACTATAGCCCCTGATCGGCAAACGTTTTTTAGCATGTCCCTTCAAGAAAACTAGATCAATTGATCAAAATTTTTCGGTCTCTGCTAAACTGGCCAAATTTTAATCAGCGTTACTGTTCATCTTGGGTGACTACCCCAGTTTACGTTCCTTAGGGAATGAAGGCCTCTTGAGCCCCTTAGGGAAAGAGAGCCTTGACTGATGAGGGCATGGCCAGGTACTGGACAAGGCGGTGGTCATGGAAGGATTGGCTACTTGGGGGGTTGGGTTGGGCCCAAGCTCAGATAAAAGGGATCGCCCCAGGGAATTCTGGGTCTTTTGGAAGCGCCCTGGGAAGAGCTGCCCACCCTCCCGCCCCTTTTTGTTATGGTACGTCACAGCTTGCTGCGGTTTTCTTGACCTTGCAAGCAGAAAATGGCCGTAGTGGGCCATGCCCCTTTATGGACACCGGAAGTAGGCGACCTGTCCAGCACTTATGGTAAGGACAGGCCCCTCCCCCTTCTGGAATTGTGCTCACAGTACAACTGTGACTGGCACTGGTTATAAATTGTTGAAATTGTTATGTTTGCTTTAATAAAGCTGTGGCCTTGCCCTTTCCAACTTAATGGTTGTAAGAGTGTTTATTTATTGGGATGAAGGGGCAAGGGGGAAGGTCTATGTACATAAGTTTGTAGTAAGGGGTACCTGGGATCATTGCGCCTCAGCAGTCAAGATGTTTAATATAGCTGATATAATTTCAGATTCCAGACACGCTACTACTGACTATACAAAAAATTTATTTTTTCTCATCCATTATACACATTATTTAGTAAAGGTTTGATATAACCCCTACCAGTAGAATGGGGTACGCCACTATTCGTGGAAGTGATGTAAGGAAAGGATAGAATCTCTCAACATACTTCCATGTGTGCTTCTGGTTCTCTGAGGTTTTCTGCTTTGGTGTGCAATTACTATGCCAAGGTGGCAAATCTGTTATGTTTTACAACCACACAGTTTGTGTTGTGCCGCCGCCTTAAAGGCCCAGTTTCATGAGAAGAATATCGTTTTTCTGTTAATTGTACGTGGCTAATACTTGTAATGATAGCTTTAAGTTTATTAATTTCTTTTTTATTTCACATGCCTTTATTTGTAGTTTTCCCCACAATTACAAACAGACCAAGTTGTCCAGTAATAGTGACAGTTAGGCCTCGTATACACAACGGAACATGTCTGCTGAAACTGGTCCGCGGACCAGTTTCCGCGGACATGTCCGACCGTGTGTAGGGCCTACCGGACCGGATTCCTGGGCTAGCGGACAGGTTTCCAGCGGACAAAAGTTTCTTAGCATGCTAAGAAACTTGTCCGCTGGAACCATGTCCGTCGGACATGTCCGATGGTCAGTATGACTCATCGGACATGTCCGCTGGTTATGATGTATAACCAGCGGCCCGAAATCCCGCGCATGCGTCGAATTGATTCGACGCATGCGTGGAAGCATTGAACTTCCGCGTCAGAGAACGTCGGTGTCGTATACGTCACCGCGTTCTCTGTCCGCAGGGATTTTGGTCTGATGGTGTGTACACACATCAGACCAAAACCTCCCAGCAGACATGTCCGATGAAAACGGTCCGCGGACCGTTTTCATCGGACATGTCTGGCCGTGTGTACAAGGCCTAACAGGGGTTGGGACAAACTATACCAAAGCTAGGGGTGCTTAGAACAGCCAGCTTCTATCCATATGGTTTAAACATATATGTAAAATACACTAGGTGCCATAGGTGTGTGCCCACATGAAAATTTAGGATGAACCCTTTACTACCAGATGTGTTATATATACCTGTATGTAAGCTAATTGGATTTGAGCACAGACATTTCACCTCCATTTGTATGGAATTATGGTTTAAACCAGTGTTTCTCAACTCCAGTCCTCAAGGTGCCCCAACAGGTCTCTCCATTATTTTGCCTTAGTAATTACCACAGCCCTTTCATCTGAGGGAAATCCTGAAAACATGACCTGTTGGGGCGCCTTGAGAACTGGAGTTGAAAAGCACTGGTTTAAACCATAATTCCATACAAATGGAGGTGAAATGTCTGTGCTCAAATACAATTAGCTTACATATATATAAAACATCAGGTAGTAAAGGGTTGATCCTAAATTTTCATGTGGGCACACACCTATGGCACCTAGTGTATTTTACATACATGTAGGCTTTTTGGATTTGAAGACAGACACATCTGTCTGAATGGACACACAGAGCTGTGACTTGGCTCCAGTGCCCCCATAGGAAGCTACTGGCTGTGGGGGCACTCAATAGGAGGGAGGGGCCAGGAGTAGCAAGAGGAACCTGAAAAGAGGAGGATCCAGACTGCTCTGTGCAAAACTACTGGTACGTATAACATGTTTGTTATTATTTCGAATTTTTTTTTTTTTAACCACTTGCCTACCGAGGACGTCATATGACGTCCTCGACCTTGTGTGGTGATATCTACAGGCATCATTCAAATATCACTGTTTTCAGCCGACGATTCTCTGCACAATAAGAACAATCAAAGCGGCAGTTCCGCCGCTTGATCATTCTTATAGGCAGCGGGAGGGGACGTCCCCCCCGCCACCATCTGGTGCTTCTCCGGGCTCTCAAGTGCCATCCGGGGTCCAGAGAACGAATCGGCCAGCGCTGTCTGGGAAGCATAGAGATGACTGGTGACCAGATGGTCACCAGTCATCTCTATGACCGTCAGAGACCCGGAAGTAAACAAAGCCGCAATCGCGGCTGTCAGCATGAGAGCGGTGATTTTTTTTCACGATCTCATGCTTGTAAGCCTGGAGGAGAGATGTGGGGTCTTATTGACAGGAACAAATATTGTCTCTGGACAGCCGCAATCTGAACAAATTGTAGCCTTTATTAAAAGAAGGACAGCACTACAAGTCACAGCAAAATAAAACCTGACTGCTGACGCGTTTCGCACTGAAACTAGTGCATAGTCATAGCTAAAAAATACAACAAATGATATCAAATATATATACAACCTTAATGAGACCAAACAACTGAAGACCCAAGAAAACAGGTGGTGTCTAATTATCTAATTAGTAATCAAAACAATAAGTGGGTGAGAGTGTCTGGTGAAAGAACCCTCTAATAAAAGAGAGAAAATGTGTGTTTGGTGATTTACACGTATATACCTTCATGTGCATACAAAAATGATATAGAGAGTATCTCTATAAAAAGTTTATAGATGTCTAATGTTATACAGATGTAAAAACAACAAAACAAAACGACAAAACCACCTATACTAACATTGGTGTGAATGTGTGTGAGCCCCATGTGCCAGTAAATAAATGTATGAAGTGTGTTGCAGCACGAGGACATTAAGGGTGTATAGATATTTGATATCATTTGTTGTATTTTTTAGCTATGACTAAGCACTAGTTTCAGTGCGAAACGCGTCAGCGGTCAGGTTTTATTTTATTTTGCTGTGACTTGTAGTGCTGTCCTTCTTTTAATAAAGGCTACAACTTGTTCAGAGTGCGGCTGTCCAGAGACAATCTTTGTTCCTGCTTTGCTATGTGCATTGCCTGCACCTGAGTTGTCTGCAACGGAGCGGAGGATATTCATCTGGGTTCCCACCTGGAGCGGCTACTCCCTTTTCCCTTGGGGTCTTATTGACCCCACATCTCTCCATAAAGAGGACCTGTCACACTGATTCCTATTACAAGGGATGTTTACATTCTTTGTAATATGAATAAAAGTGATAAAAAAAACCAGTGTAAAATAAAAAAAATTAAGTAAAATAAAAATAAAATTAATTATTATAATTTTTTTTAAATGCCCCTGTCCCCGGTAGCGCGCGCTCAGAAGCGAACACACATGTAAGTCCCGCCCACATATGTAAATGCCGTTCAAACTCCACATGTGAGGTATCGTCGCGTGCGTTAGAGCGTGTGCAACAATTCTAGCACTAGACCTCCTCTGTAACTCGAAAATAGCAACCTGTAAAAAAAATTAAAGCGTCGCCAATGGAGATTTTTAAGTACCGAAGTTTGGCGCCATTCCATGAGTGTGCGCAATTTTAAAGCGTGACATGTTAGGTACCTATTTACTCGGCGTAACATCATCTTTCACATTATACAAAAAAATTGGGATAACTTTACTGTTTTGTTATTTTTTTATTCATAAAACTGTTTTTTTCCCCCAAAAGAAGACGTTTAAATAATTATTGCGCAAATACTGTGCGAGAAAAAAAAGTTGCAATGACCGCCATTTTATTCCCTAGGGTGTCTGCTAAAAAATATATATAATGTTTGGGGGTTCTGATTAATTTTCTAGCAAAAAAAAATAGATTTTTACATGAAGGAGAGAAGTGCCAAAATAGGCCCGGTGGACAAGTGGTTAAACAAGACTTTACAATCACTTAGCATATTCCATAAGCAAGTAAGTATTTGGTATTTTGCAGAACAAAGTAGGGACTGGCCAGAGAAGGATCTATTTGATGCAATCAGTAAGCTTGAACATATTTTGATATATATGTGAACCATATATTAATTAGAACTTTTTTTTTATTATTTGAAAAGAAAAAACTGTTGCTATATCTGCTAAAAGTGTTTTAGGCTTTTAATGTGTTGCATACATAGAGGTAGATCCACAAAGAAATTACGCTGGCGTATCTACTGATACGCCGGCGTAATTTCAAAATTCCCGTGTTGTATCTTTGTTTTGAATCCTCAAAACAAGATACAACGGCATCTCTGCTAGATCCGACAGGCGTACGTCTTAGTACGCCGTCGGATCTAAGATGCATTTTTTCGGCGTCCGCTAGGTGGCGTTCCCGTCGTAATCCGCATCGAGTATGCAAATGAGCTATTTCCGACGATCCACGAACGTACGACCGGCCGTCTCATTTTTTTACATCGTTTCCGTTCGGCTTTTTCCGGCATATAGTTAAAGCTGCTATATGGTGGCGTACTCAATGTTAAGTATGGTCGTCGTTCCCGCGTATAATTTAGAAAATTTTACGTCGTTTGCGAAAGTCGTCCGTGAATGGGGCTGGACGCCATTTACGTTCACGTCGAAACCAATGACGTCCTTGTGACGTCATTTGGAGCAATGCACCCTGGGAGTTTTTACGGACGGCGCATGCGCAGTTCGTTCGGCGCGGGGACGCGCTTCATTTAAATGAAACACGCCCCTACCCGCCAAATTTGAATTCTGCGCCCTTACGCCGCGAGAGATATGCTACGCCTCCGTAACTTATGGCGCGGATTCGTTGAGGATTCAAACCAACTCAAAGTACGTTACAGCGGTGTAGCGTATCTTAGATACGCTGCGCCCAGCGCAGATGTATGTGGAACAGCCCCATAAAGTCCATCTTAAGCCACCTGTCCACAGGATGATAACATTGCAGTGTTGTCACATTGCTAAAAGAAGTTAAAAATGAATGGATCTACATGCAGTAAAATAGTAAAAATGGTATTATAGGGGGGACTTGGATAAACAATAAATTCTGTATTATTTACTATTGACAACTGTGTCATATATGTAATCTTTCACTTGAACCATACAGTAGTTCTACATTACAGTAGATCTAAAGCAAAGCACAATGGATGTGCAATGTGGTATGCTGCAATGCATGTGTGGCAGAAGTGATTTAGGTTAATGTGTTAGGGTGCCATTGACAATGAATGGCACTGCAACACGCTAACGCATGTATCATTGCAGCAAAGCAAAAAACAGATTGGTAGCTTAAAGTAAGGTGGACATGGGCAGGGCAGTTCACAGAATTGTCCAATACATAAATTCCTCCAGCATACTTACCAGATAGCCAGCAAAATAATAAAAAAGTCTAAACCGTTTCCACAATTTGTGTTACGTTTACGTTGTGCAAATTTGCAAATATATGTGAAGCCGCACTGCCACGTCAAGGCTCCTCTGCAAAGTACGGCCCCTAACTCTACTAACATTGTTTCTAAATAGTGACATAGCAAGAAACAAACTGAGAGTCTAAACTATTTTTTTTTTCATTTGTTTTAAAAAACAGAGGCTTTGGTTGCACATATTTGCAATCACATGTAAAGCCACCCAGAGCTCCCAACTTGGAACAATATTCCAGCCAGTGATTTTTTTTCTTTTTTTTGCTGGTTCAACACACATCTAGTGCCAGATATCAAAAAGAAGAAAAAAATGTCTTCCAACCTCCCCTTACAGCTGGTTCAATACACACCTGCAGGACCTCCCCTCATAGCCGGTCCAACACACACCAGTGGGAAAAAAGGTTTACCGGCCTTCAACCTCCCCTCATAGCAGGTCCAGCACACACCTGTGGTAAAAAAGGTCTACCGACCTGCAACCTCTCCTTATATCCTGTCCAAAATACACCTGCGGGAAAAAAGGTCTTCTGGCCTCCAACCTCCCCTCATCCTCTCTCTCTCTCTCTCTCTCTCTCTCTCTGTGTCACCCCCCTCATCTCTCTGTCACCCCCTCCTCTCTCTCTGTGTCACCCCCCTCCTCTCTCTCTGTGTCACCCCCCTCCTCTCTCTCTGTGTCACCCCCCTCTCTCTCTGTGTCACCTCCCTCTCTCTCTCTGTGACCCCCTCCTCTCCCTTTCTCTCGGTCACCCCCCCTCCTCTCTCTGTGTCACCCCCCTCCTCTCTCTGTGTCACCCCCCCTCCTCTCTCTCTGTCACCCCCCTCCTCCTTCTCTGTCATCCCCTCCTCTCTCTCTGTTACCCCCCTCCTCTCTCTCTTTGCGTTACCCCCCTCCTCTCTCTCTGTGTCACCCCCCCTCCTCTCTCTCTGTCACCCCCCTCCTCCTTCTCTGTCATCCCCTCCTCTCTCTCTGTTACCCCCCTCCTCTCTCTCTTTGCGTTACCCCCCTCCTCTCTCTCTGTGTCACCCCCCCTCCTCTCTCTCTCTCTGTTTCACCCCCTCCCCTCTCTCTCTGTGTCACCCCCCTCTCTCTCTGTGTCACCCCCTCCTCTCTCTGTGTCACCCCCCCTCCTTACGTCGGCGTAAGTCTCTGTGAATCTGGCCCAATATGTGTAAATAAAAAAAAAATCACAAAAATTAAAATGCATGCTAACAAAAACACCATGCATTTTCATGCAGCGGCATTAAAAAAATGTAATTAAAAAAAGGCCCATGCACTTTGGTGCTATTGAGGGGTGGCAGGCAGTTTATTCTCAAATTAATAGGCTGTTCTGCAGCAAGGCACATACTCTGATGCATCGCATAGATGTGAAGTTGAACCTTTAAAACCCAGTCAGGAGGCCAAGGGGCACCAAAAAGCCCAAATTTTCAAAAAATCTTTTGTCATTGGGACAGAAAGTGAGGTGCAATCTTCTGAACAGATGCGCACAGACAGCAAAACAAATTTTACAGGGGTGATAACCCCTCTCTATGTTTTCCAAAAAGCTTAAAAAATAGATTTTTTGGCTGGAGCTACACTTTAAAAAAGTACCAGTTCAAAATTACAAACAGATTCTACTTAACAACAAACCTACAGTCCCTGTGTTGTTTGCACCGCCTGTATACTGCTGTTCAAAGTATGTAGGGCCAAAGGGGCTGGTAATGACCTGGGGGGAGGGGGGGCGGGGAAACCCATGCTATTTTTCTCAATGATTTTCATCCATATTGCAGACATTACATTAAAGCCGCAAGCAGTTTTAAATGACTTTTTAAAGGAATTTTTCAATTTTTTTTTCACTTTAAGCATCATTAAAATCACTGCTTCAGAAAAAATTACCGTTTTTAAAACTTTTTCCATTGATACATGTTCCCTGGGGCAATACCCGGGTTCTCAATGAGCACTTTTGAATTAGAACGTTCGAGTCCCATAGACTTCAATGGGGTTCTAAAAGTTTGCGCGAACGTTCGGTCCGTTCGAAGGTTCTGGTGCGAACCGAACGGGGGGTGTTCGGCTCATCCCTAATGGGCACAGTGGCTTCGTTTGATGGCATAGTGGCTGCGTTTGATGGCAAAGTGGTTGCATTTGATGGCACAGTGGCTGCGTTTGATGGGCACAGTGGCTGCGTTTGATGGGCACAGTGGCTGCGTTTGATGGGCACAGTGGCTGCGTTTGATGGCACAATGGCTGTGTTTGATGGGCACAGTGGCTGCGTTTGATGGACACAGTGAGGCTGCAATTGATGTTTTTTTTTACAGAATGTTTCCGTTTGTTTGCGCCCCTCCCCCCCCCCCCTCAATTTTTTTTAGCACCAGCCACTGAAAGAAAGTGAAGATTTGTTATAATATAGGGAACGTCTAGAAATTGTAATTGTGCCTAAGCAGTACTCTGAAAATTTTACCTTTTGTCTGGAATTCCTCCCGAAGAACAGCAGGGAACTTACTGGTATGTGACCGTGCCTAGGTACTGATTTTCCTACAGACCCAGAGCTACATACAGTATATGCAGTGTAAGATCTAACGCACTGCTGCCAATGATTGCTAGTCTCAGTAGATTTAGAATGAGATTTAGTGATGTCACTATTGTGCTGCTCACTGTATTTCGTGTGAAAGCTCCGACCTGAGGAAGCAAAGCCCTTCCTCTACCAAGATGGCCATGTCTACACAAAGACACAGCATGGTAAATTGATAATGGAAGGAGATCTGCTTCAGGTAAACCAATACTACTGACTCACCATTTAAATACTGTGGGGTAGATCCACAGAGCGAGTACGCCGGTGTATCTACTAATACGCCGGCGTACTTTCAAATTTCCCGCGTCGTATCGTTGTTTTGAATCCTCAAAACAAGATACGACGGCTTCTGGGTTAGATCCGACAGGTGTATGTCTTCGCACGCCTTCGGATCTAAGATGCAATACTTTGGCATCCGCTGGGTGGCGCTCACGTCGTTTTCCGCGTTGGGTATGCAAATTAGCTATTTCCGACGATCCACGAACGTACGAGCGGCCGGCGCATTTTTTTACGACGTCTGTAGTTGGCTTTTTCCGGCGTATAGTTAAAGCTGCTATTTCATCGCGTATAGTTAGACTTGCTATGGCCGTCGTTCCCGCGTTTAATTTGAATTTTTTTATTTTTTTGCGTAAGTCGTCCGTGAATCGGAATGTAAGTAAGTCACGTCTATGTTAAAAAAAATTACGTCCTTGCGACGTCATTTAGCGCAATGCACGGCGGGAAATTTAGGGACGGCGCATGCGCAGTTCATTCGGCGCGGGGACGCGCTTCATTTCAATGAAACACGCCCCCTAATCGCCGATTTGAATTCTGCCGCCAGAGATAGACTACGCCGCCGTAACTTACGGCGCAAATTCTTTGGGGATTCAAACCGGCCTAAAGTAAGTTACAGCGGCGTAGCGTATCTCACATATGCTGCGCCGATCTATTTCTATGTGGATCTACCCCTGTATCTGTGTAGGTGATAGGTATGTGAACATCTAAATTTGTCTGTTAACTAAATGAATGTGTACTCGGGTTATAGTTACGGTATATGTATATATATATATATATATATATACCGTATATATATACTGTACATACCATTTATTTTCCTTATAATACTGGCATCCTGGTATTTGCTTTGTGTGAAAACAACTATATTATCAGGTGAGAAAACCTCAATGGCTGGATTTATTAATGTGATTAATAAACGTAAAGCTTAACATATTGGGCAAACTAAAAAAAGAATTCCCCAGTAAACAAATTCCTAAAATTCTAACCCCATCACTTGCAGTTTACAACATTCAATGCTTTTGCATCCTGCCTTTTCAGTGCTGCTTCCCTGAGCTTCCTGTCTTCTCAGGAAAGAGTTAGCAGTGACAACAGCATGCAAGTGTGGTTCCATTATTTGGTCAGACTGGTTACAGATGTGGCTATTGAAACGATCAGCTCTGACCTACAGACTAATTTTCATATAGTCTATAAGAAGCCCTATTCTAATCTATCTAACTCCAAACAGCTTTGGGGTCTGTCTAGTTCTTTATAGTACCTGCCCCAGATATGACACACTTAGACCTAAGGACAAAGTCTAAGGTATTTATGTTGCCTTGTATCCCCTTCAGTACATGAGCTAAATAGAGTCAAACATGACGTCTGTCAACACTGTTCTGTTCTGTAGATGTGGCCATGGCTTATATTTCACAAATGTCTTGTGTGAGTCTTACAAGGCACTTGAGTCAAGTTACAGGTGACCAGTTCCTCATATATCAGAATATGTAGACAAGCCGCCACACACAGCCTAAACCACCCAGGTCAAAATGTAAGTGATATGTGAATGAACGTGCTTATGCCTTACTAAGTCTTTGTTTCAGCAATGATACAAGAAATATTCGGCATAACTTTACGTTACATTAAGTGCCAAAATTCTAAATGGATTTTAATTTGATTTATACCAAAACTGTTAAATTTGTATATATTATTTCTTTAGGGAAATTAGTAAGGGTTTATGGATCTGTATTCACATGTAGGGATGAGCCGAACACCCCCCCGTTTGGTTCGCACCAGAACCTTCGAACGAACCGAACGTTCGCGCGAACATTTAGAACCCCATTGACGTCTATGGGACTCGAACGTTCGAATTCAAAAGTGCTCATTTTAAAGCCTAATATGCAAGTTATTGTCGTAAAATGTCTTTGAGAACCCGGGTCTTGCCCCAGGGAACATGTATCAATGGAAAAAAAGTTTTAAAAACGACCGGTTTTAAAACTTTTTGCTAATTTTCAAATTAAATTACGCCCGCTCAATGCCTAGTCCACGTGAACGTAACTTACGTCCAGCCCCATTCACGGACGACTTACGCAAACGACGTAAAACACAACGCTGTTCCGACGTTTCCGACGTCCATACCTAACATGACTTACCCCTTCTTTATGAGGGATAACTTTACGCCGGCGCATACCTCCCAACTTTCTGAGATGGGAATGAGGGACACCTACAAGCAGAAGTATGTAGGCATAGGACACACCCCTTTGCCACCCGCCCCCCCCCCCCTTAAAGGAGAATTGTACAAAAAAATAAGATTGGTTAAACCCACAAGTGCTTTTTTTACCACTACTATTTCTTTATATTGGCTTTTGGAGTTTACAAATGCAGCAATTTAGAGATCAGATGAAAGGTTTAGTGCTGGGAAACACTTTTTGATAGATAAAAAGTGCATTTTATATACATCTATATAGAACAGACCAAAATGAGGGACAAATGAGGAGAATGAGGGACAGAGGGACATTGCTTCAAATCAGGGACAGTCCCTCGAAATCAGGGACAGTTGGTAGGTATGCCGGCGTATGTCTTACGTAAACGACGTATCTTGCTACGCCGGGCGCGTGTACGTTCGTGAATCGGCGTATCTAGCTCATTAGCATATTCAACGCGGAAATCTACGGAAGCGCCACCTAACGGCCAGCATCAATATGCAACTAAGATACGACGGTGTAAGAGACTTACGCCGCTCGTATCCGAATTTATGCGTAACTGATTCTAAGAATCAGGCGCATAGATACGACGGCTCGGATTCGGACTTACGACGGCGTATGTGGAGATACGCCGTCGTAAGTCCTTTGAGAATCTGGGCCTTAATGTACAATTACTCCCCTATATTGTAGATTTAATTGCGGTGGATCCAGGCACCCCTCCCCCCCACACTTTTTTTTTGATTAGCAATTTGTGTTGCCAAGCAATTGAACAGGTGTACCTAATAAAGTGCCCGTCATATAAATTTGTATTTACCATCCTGTTAATTCTGTGGGAAGACATTGCATGCAGCTGCTGGTAGGTACCTTGGGTTCTCCAGCTGTACAATATCTGCTTAGCAAAGCAAGCATAAAAATGGAAATGATAGCAGTTTAGGACTACTACTCCCCTAAATATTTTCCTGTGAGTTCTTCTCACGCAATGTACCCAAATTGCTGTGCCTGGTGAACAATGGGCTCATTCACACTGGGGCTCTGTAAGTAATTCAGCACTTGTGATCTGCTGCTTGGACATCATACAGGGTACAGTAACAGCATAGGTGTGCGCAGCCCATTGTATTAGGGTGTGCACCCCAAAGCTCAAACACATATTTGTGTGTATGTGTATATATACTGATGGTGTCATTAGAGCAGTGGGGTAGAAATTGGTTTCCGTAGGGTAGTGGATGGTGTCAGTAGTTTTTATTTTTATTTTATTTTGTATTTTCTTTTTACAATTTTATTTGTTTTAATTTTGTTTGTTTATTTATTTATTTATTTTTTTTAAATAGGGGGAATGTGTGGCACATGGGGTGATTAGGGTGTGCCCAGGCACACCTGGCACACCCTGTGCGCATGCCTATGAGTAACAGGCAGGCACAGAACCAAAACCAAAAAAGAACTAGAAAGTCTTCAGACCCTTATCACCAATAAAAGTAGATGGGTGTTTTTTTAGGTGTTCAACTAACTTAGATTTCCATTTAAGTGGCCCTTTACGGTATCTTTAATGATCCACGTGGTTTTCACTCTTCACACTTCAGTGAATTTCAGTAGGAAGTGTGTGGGAGCAGTTTATGAATGAATATGAAAAACAACACATATACTTGTTTCAGACTACACTGGGAAATCTAATATCTCATACAGTGATAGCCGTGCTCATTCTTAGTATTCCGGGTAATCAGCTGTACAAAAGGCAAGAAAGTCTTCTACAATGGTGGGAAGGAAAAACATGAATTTGTCTCTTGGTTGGTCGTCTTTTTGGGAGACCTCTGTGTGCCGATCTGTCCTCAACATGGCAGCTTCTATGACTGGCCGATGTGCCAAATTTCACACCTCACTAGAGATCTGGATTTCACTTCTGCCATCACAAAGTAGATGTTTTAGGCTTTTAAAGTGTTCCCAGCTGCACATTGTTGTTATTACAGAAAACAGTCACATTATAATTTCTCACCGTGGTTATCTCTTTTACCAGTTTACTGGGATATCTTCAGACCTTCAAGTGCTATTCCCATGCTACTCTTCACACCTCTGTGTTTTTACATATGTTATTACTGCTGGAAGGAACAGCTCTGCATATTTCCCACTGACAGTGCATTTCCCAAGTTCCCAGACTTCTTTTGAACTGTTCACCGGTGATGATCAGAATTGCATTTTGCTAATAGAATAAGAATTTCAAGCTGATTGCACTCTAAACTGCTGTTTTCACCACAGCTATTAGAACTATTACCATCAACAGGGATAGATTTAAGGTATATCTAAAGTCTATGGCCCGGAATCACATACATTGGCGCATATTTATGCTGGCGTAGCGTATCGAATATATGCTACGCCGACGCAGCGCACAGAGGCAAGCACAGTATTCACAAAGCACTCGCCCCCAGTCACTGTTAAAGATACGCTGGGTTTCCTCAGCGTAAGCCAGCGTAGGGGGAAGTGGGCGTGAGCCATGCTAATGAGGTGTGACCCCATGTAAATGAAGGACTGAGCGTCATAAAGTTACGAATAATGTACGGCGCATGCGCCGTCCCGTGGACGCATCCCAGTGCGCATGCTCAGAATCACGTCGAAACAATTAAACAACTGCCTAAGATACGTCGAATCACTGCCTACGACGTGAACGTAACCTACGCCTAGCCCTATTCACATACTACGTAAACGACGTAAAATACGACAGCTGTGTTCCCTGGTCCATACATTTGCATGAGTTGCGCCTCCTATATGGGGAATAACTTTATGCCGGACGTAGGACTTACGCAAAGCGCGTATATTATGCGCCAGGCGCAAGTACGTTCGTGAATCGGCGTATCTCCCTCATTTGCATAGGTGAATAGGAAATCAATGGGAGTACCACTTGCGGCCAGTGTAAATGTGCGGCAACGATACGCCGGCGTAGGAAAGTTACGTCGGTCGGATGAAGCCTATTTTCAGGCGTATCTAGTTTTGTGGGCATGGCGCACAGATACGACGGCGCATACTTACACTTACGCGGCATATCTCGAGATACGTCGGCGAAAGTGTTTTGTGAATCCGGGCCAATATATATATTTTTTGCTTTGATTAGGGTAGAGAAGGGTTAAAACTTAATTTTTTTAATTTTTGCTGTCTACTTTTGGATAGATTTACCTTAACATGAGCCCAAAGTAAGGGATATTCCCTCTTATGCCTCATACACACACTGGTTTTCTCAGCAGGAAAAAAACAATGGCCCAGATTCAGAAAGATCAGCGTATTGGGGTAGATTCAGATACGTTACGCCGCCGTAAATTAGGGCGGGATTCCTCTCAAGCCTGCCTTGCATACACACGTTCAGGCCAAATACCGCCCATCCAAAACGCGATGACGTACAACACGTACGACGGGACTATAAAGGGGAAGTTCCATTTAAACAGCGCCACCCTTTGGGTTGCTTTTGCTAATCCTCGTGTTAGTAAAACTTTGGTGAGAGACGATTCGCGCTTTTCATTCATTTGCAGCGTGAGGAATGTGATATCTCCATTACGATCGCTAGTTTTACCAGAAAGAGCGCTCCCGTCTCATACTTGATTCTGAGCATGCGTGTTTTTTTTTTCCCCTCGGAAAAGCATACACACGACCGGAAAATGTCTGGTTCTTTTTCCGGCAGTTTTCTCGTCGGGAAAACTGCGATGGAGCATACACACGGCCGGTTTTCTCGGCCAAAAGCTTTCATAGCAGTTTTCCAGACGGGAAAACCGGTCGTGTGTACGAGGCATCAGACAGTTGTCAGCAGAACAGATATTCCCATTGGAGGACTGGCCCTCTATTCCTCTTCTGGTGATTACTCAAACCTCTGGATTCTCCCCTCAAGCCTGGTACACGCCTGAGACACACAAGGGGGTTGATTTACTAAAGGCAAATAGACAGTGCACTTTGCAAAGTGATTTTGCATTCTGCATGTGTAGTTGCTCCAGAGGTAAAGCTTCACTGTGCAAAGTATACCCAATCGCAAGGTAAAAAAAGAAACACTCAATTTTTGCTTACACATGATTGGATGATGGAAATCAGCAGAGCAGCTCATTTACTAAGCTCTGGAGCAACTACACTTGCACAGAGGGCAGTTTATTTGCCTTAGTAAATCAACCCATCTGAGTTTTTTTTTTTGTTCAGCCCAGGAGGTTGAATGAAAAAACTGTCAGCTCCGGTCGGAGCCTCTGTAATACCGATCCAACGCTAGTACAGTGATCTCCCACTGAGCTATTGTGTTCTGACGGGGGGACACTCCGATCAGCGCTATCTGCCATTGGCTGAGAGCGCTGATCAGGAGCCGGATGGCTGCTGGTTTTCCAATATGCTCGTCTGACAAAAGCCAGCCAAATGGCTGGCTTCTGTCGGGCCTGGTGCCTTACACGGGCCGAATGTCAGACAGTTTTTATTGAACTGGCCGATGGCGCCTTGCATTCAGCCCCTGTGCACGGGGCTTCACTCTCAGTCTTGGTGACAATGGGCCAGATTCACAAAAGGGATACGACGGCGTATCTGCTGATCCCTGTTTCTATCTATGCGGCTGATTCATAGAATCAGTTACGCATAGATATCCCTAAGATCCGACAGGTGTAATAGTTTTACACTGTCGGATCTTAGGATGCAGTACCGCGGCCGCCGCTGGGGGGAGTTTGCGTCGTAAACCAGCGTCGGGTATGCAAATTAGCAGTTTTTCCCGTCGTTACGTCGCCGCAAGTGTTAGTTTGCCGTCGCAAAGATAGGGCACCTTTTACAAAGTGTAAAATTACTACACCATGTAAAAGTATACCTGTCTTTCCCGCGTCGCTTTTGAATTATTTTTTTTTATTTCCCGGCGCAAGTCTTTTTTTCACGTCGCGATTCACATTTCAATTTTGCACAAAGCACGTCGGAAAATTTGCGTCGGGAGCATGCGCAGTATGTCCGGCGCGGGAGCGTGCCTAATTTAAATGGTACCCGCCCCATTTGAATTGGCCCGCCTTGCGCCGGACGGATTTAGGATACACCGCCGCAAATTTCCAGGTAAGTGCTTTGTGGATCGGGCACTTGGACAGAAAATTTGCGGCGGTGTAACCTAAATCGGTTACGTTACGCTGCGCCCGGGCTACGTGAATCTGGCCCCATGGTCCTAAGTCAAATAAGGGGCTGAACCTTCCCTCAACACAGACAAAAATAACTCTTCCCTTCTCTATACAAAACTAAACTAATTTTTAGGCACAGAATACCTGAATTTATAGGTGGGAAAGGCACACATTTATTTTTTCTGTGGAAATACATCCCATTTAAACGCAAATACATATCATCATATTGTTCTAAGCCAGATTAAGACCACTAACTAAAACAGATGGATTAAAAGAGGTGATCCTAGCACCCATGGTAGTGTGCCTAAAGGCTCTATTGATAGAATACTGATCCTGACCTTCAGATCTGTTTATTTTAAACCACAAAATGACTGCATGATATATTTAAGAACAGGAAAACCTATAATTATGCAGAACCTGTACAGAGTGAATGGAAAGTTTATTTTCTCCCATCAACATTTGAGTAGTTGTCTTACACATTTTAGGATTTTGAAATGTAGCTGCAACAAAATCTTTTGTGTATTAGTCTTCCCATGTAACACATAGTACAGGCAATGCTTTAAATGTGCTCAGTGTAAATTTAGTTGTGGAAGCCAATGGTTACAGTTCCACAACAAGCACACTGACAGCTATAGGCAGTGAGTCAGACACAGGGCTGCTTGCCTAGAGATAGCCCATCATACACTATGCACTGTGCGCTGTGTCACTGAACCATGACATTTCACTATGAATGACATGCTAATTATGAATGAGGTCATGGGAATTTTTTAGTAATCAGACAAGAATATAAGGGTGTTGTTCATTTATAAAATTAATTCAGATTGTTTTCTTGGTGTCCAGCTTTTTTATTTTATCAAAAAAGTTTTTATTGAACATAAGGAAAATCACAACAGTTTCCATTGTACAAAAACTTGCAGAGGTTTTACTCCGCTGACAAACACCAGATGAATATCTAGGTGTAGCACCACAATATTGCAATTCTAAGTTCAGCGTACATGTATAGATTAGTGTTATGGACATTGCAGAATTCTGGACAACAGTAGCTCCCTGGGGCTCAAACCGGGAGTATCCAGCCATTGGGACAAAATTCATTCAAACCTGCCCGGGCTTCCCCTGTGTTGGTATATATACTTTTCCATAATGAGAGTATTCCCCATGTGTGCTATCCATGAGGCGGTGGTAGGTGGTAAGGTTGATTTCCATCCCATCAATATAAGCTTTCTGGCCTGAAATAAGGCCCTAGAGACTGCGATCCTGGTTAATTCCTCAGGAATCAAATCTTCGAGAACCCCCAGCAAGCAACACAGAGAGTCTATGGGGATTGTCGTTTGAAACACTCCGTTTAGTGTACCCACCACCTCACTCCAATGCCTGTGAAGCTTCGGGCACTTCCACAGAAGATGGATGAGGTCTCCGCTGTGTCGTCGACAGCGGCAACATAAAGGGTCCGGAAACCTACCCATCTTATGGAGTTTTGTCGGGGTGTATGGTTGGGACACCTTCTACGCTACATTCAAAGAGCATATGGTAACAGATTGCATGGGTTCCTCCCACTGATCCCCCGTCAGTTGACCAAGATCCCTCTCCCACAGGGACTCCGCCTTACGGGGAAAATGCTTGCAGGTGTTTCGCCAGCAGCATTTGATGGCATTGGGAGATGAACCCTATAGTTTCAGTGCTGGTGTGAAACACATGAAACACAGGGGCGGGTGACTGAACCCATTCCACCACGTCTCCCTGTGCAGTAACCGCATGTTGGAGCTGAAGGTAATAGTAGTGCATGGTGGCTGGCAGGACAAACTTGGCTCTCAATTCAGGGAAGGTTAGCAGCCTACCGTTTGCAAATATGTGGGATAGCAGAGTTACACCATGGGCACGTCATCTGGGCCCCTGTTGCAACTTGACGAGCTCCACATATGACATATTGTCCCAAATCGGGCTGTATTCTGTGAATCCCTTGTCATGGTCTTACCTCTCTCCTGTCTCCTTCGTTTGACATGTGCTGGCGGCCATCTTGGTTTCTAGGTCTCTTGTAGCCTCCCACCCTGCGGCTCCTCCTTCCCACTGGGAGGAGCTGGATACCTGGCTCACATATATAGGAGGTCTGTGACTTCAGTTCCTTGCTTGGTCCTCCTGTGTGCACATGCTTCTAAGACTGCTGCTGCTTCTGGTTCTGATCCTGGCTTCGTCTGACTTCTCTGCTGGTTCCTGATCCTGGCCTCGTCTGACTTCCCTGCTGGTTCCTGATCCTGGCTTCGTCTGACTACCCTTCTGGTTCCTGACCTCTGGTTTCACCATCCGTTGGACTTTTGCTTCACAGCTTGATTTTCAATAAAGCCTTCTTATTTTCACTTACCTCTTGTTGTACGTCTGGTTCATGGTTCCGTAACATTAGGACCAAGCCATGAATTTTGACGGTACAGAGCCATCCTCGCTACCCACGCTGGTTGCCAGAATTGATCAGCTGGAGTCCCTGTTGGGTCAGTTCGCCGTGGCGTTGCAAACCCTGCTTGAACGCACGGCTCATTTCGCTCCCGTTGCCGATGGGTCGGTCGTCGCTCCTGGGCCCGCTCCTACGGCCGATCCGACTGTTGCGCCAGAGTCTACCTCGACACCTGCTGTTGCGCCTGCGGTGTTTCGGGGTATGTCCGGTTCTGCCCCCCTTCCACAGCGATTTGGGGGAGAGCCAACTCAGTGCCGAGGTTTCCTTAACCAAGTGGGCATTTATTTCGAGTTGCTGCCACATGCCTTTCCCACTGAGAGATCAAAGGTGGGGTTCTTGATCTCGCTGCTCTCGGACAAGGCCTTGGCCTGGGCCAGTCCTTTATGGGAGAACAACAATCCGGTGGTTGCCGAGTTTTCCGGTTTTGTTGCTTCTCTTCGGAAGGTATTCGATGTGCCGGCTCGCGCCGCCTCTGCTGCGAAGCTCCTTATGTCCGTCAGACAGGGTTCACGATCCGTAGCCGAATACGCCATTGAGTTTCGTACCCTGGCAGCAGAGGTAGGTTGGAATAATGAGGCCCTGGTCGCTGCTTTCTCTCATGGTCTCTCGGATGCCTTGAAGGATGAGGTTGCAGCTAAGGACCTACCAGTGGAGCTCGAGGCTCTAATTTCTTTCCTGATTTTGATTGACACCAGACTCAGGGAGAGACCTTCCTTTAAGGTGAGCCTGCGGAGGCCTCCTAACAGTTTGGCGCCTACGTTTGCTGTCCCACCCGTGCCTCCCTCTCCTCCCACGCCTCCTGGTGTTGACTTGTCTGGGGGTGAACCCTCGCAGCTGGGGTTTGCTCGCTTGTCCGAGGGGGAGAGGGTACTCCGGAGACGCGAGGGCCGATGCATGTACTGTGGTCTCGATGGGCATTTTCGGTTGGCATGTCCGAACCGTCCGGGAAACGCTCGCACCTGAGATCCTGTCGGGGGCAGATCTTGGGTGGAGTCTCCTCGTCCCCGGTTTCCCGTGTTGATAAACCACTGATCACTGTTGTCCTCTCCTGGGTCGGGGGCTCGGTGACGACCCAGGCGTTGGTGGACTCTGGTGCTGGTGGTTTTTTCATTGATAGTGAGTTCGCTGCCGCCAATTCCATTCCTCTACAGGCTCGAGGTTCCCCGCTGGCTCTAGAGGCGATAGACGGCAGACCCCTCCAACCGTCACACGTGACTCATGAGACCCTTCCAGTGGGGGTAGCCATTGGTGCCGCTCACAGAGAGTCGGTCTGCTTCCAAGTTATTTCGTCTCCACACTACTCGGTGGTCTTGGGGTACCCCTGGCTCCAGAAGCATAATCCGACTTTTGACTGGAGATCGGCCGAGATCCTCTCATGGTCACCACAGTGTGGGGCTAAGTGCATCCATGGGCCTGTCAAGTTGCTGTGTACTTCCTCGGACTCTCTGTTGCCTCCTGAATACGAGGAGTACCGGGATGTATTCGATAAGGTACGCGCAGTTGCCCTACCTCCGCACCGCCCATATGATTGTGCCATTGAGTTACAACCTGGTGCCGTTCCTCCTCGCGGCAAGGTCTATCCACTGTCGGTTGCGGAGAATGAGACCATGGAGGAGTACGTGATGGAGGCGCTGTCCCGTGGTCACATTCGCAAATCCTCGTCCCCGGCAGGGGCTGGATTTTTCTTTGTGAAAAAGAAGGGCGGTGAGTTGAGGCCTTGCATCGATTACAGGGGTCTCAATCGCATCACGATCAAGAACGCTTACCCGATACCCTTGATTTCCGAGCTGTTCGATCGCCTTAAAGGGGCCACGGTCTTTACCAAACTCGACCTGAGGGCGGCATATAACCTGGTAAGGATCAAGGCGGGCGATGAGTGGAAGACCGCCTTTAACACCAGGACCGGTCATTATGAATCCTTGGTTATGCCCTTTGGGTTGTGCAATGCGCCCGCAGTTTTTCAGGAATTCATCAACGATGTTTTCCGTGACCTGTTGCAGCAGTGTGTGGTGGTCTATTTGGATGACATCTTGGTATATTCTGAATCCAGGGAGGCCCACATTCTGGATGTCAAACGAGTGTTGCAACGGTTACGAGAGAACAAGCTGTTCGGTAAGCTTGAGAAATGCGAATTTCACCGATCCCAGGTAACCTTCCTAGGTTACATCATTTCCGCTGAGGGGTTCTCCATGGATCCTGAGAAGGTTTCGGCTGTCTTGCAGTGGCCTCAGCCCAGTGGTCTTCGTTCCTTGCAGCGTTTTTTGGGCTTCGCCAATTATTATCGGAAGTTCATCAGGGACTTCTCCATGCTGGCCAAGCCTCTCACGGATCTGACCAGGAAGGGCAGTAATTCCCAGGTCTGGCCGCTCGAGGCCATCAGGGCTTTTGAGGCCCTAAAATCCGCCTTTGTGTCAGCTCCGATTCTGTCTCATCCCAACCCTGGGTTGCCCTTTGTCCTCGAGGTGGACGCGTCCGAGACGGGAGTAGGCGCCCTTCTGTCTCAGCGCAGGACACCAGAGGGTCCGCTGCTTCCTTGTGGGTTTTACTCCCGGAAACTGTCACCCGCGGAGTGCAACTATCAGATTGGTGACAGGGAGTTATTGGCCATAGTGCAGGCTCTCAAAGAGTGGAGGCACTTGCTCGAGGGCTCGGTGGTTCCGGTTCTCATCCTGACGGACCACAAGAATCTGACCTACCTTTCTGAGGCCAAGAGATTGACACCACATCAGGCCAGATGGGCTCTGTTCTTGTCACGTTTTAATTACGTGGTCTCCTACCTACCTGGTTCCAAGAACATCAGGGCGGATGCCTTATCACGGCAGTACTCCGAGCTGTCCAGGGAGGAATCTATACCGACTTCGGTCATACCTCCGAATCAGATCCTGGCCGCCATTCGCACCAGCCTGACCTCTCCCCTTGGTGAGCAGATTTTGGCGGCTCAGTCTGGTGCTCCCTCTGGGACACCCAACGGCAGATGTTTTGTGCCTGAGGAGTTGCGCACTCGGTTGTTGCAAACCTACCATAACTCCAAGACCGCGGGGCATCCTGGTAAGAATCAGCTGTCCTGGGCTGTTTCACGTCTGTTCTGGTGGCCTTTCCTACGTTCCGACATCGCCGCATATGTAGCGGCATGCTCCGTTTGTGCCCAAAGTAAGTCCCCTCGGCACCTTCCGTTGGGCCTGCTGCAACCCATAGCCACCGGGGAGCGCCCATGGTCACACCTGGGGATGGATTTCATTGTGGACCTCCCTGCATCCCGAGGCCATACGGTCATTCTCATGATTGTGGATCGGTTTTCCAAGATGTGCCACTGTGTTCCTCTCAAGAAGTTACCCTCTGCACAAGAGTTGGCCACGATTTTTGCCCGGGAGGTCTTCCGGTTGCACGGTTTGCCCAAAGAGATAGTGTCGGATCGGGGGAGTCAGTTTGTGTCCAGGTTCTGGCGCGCCTTTTGCTCCCAGTTGGGGATTCATCTCTCCTTCTCCTCGGCCTACCACCCTCAGTCCAATGGGGCCGCAGAACGATCCAATCAGGCCTTGGAGCAATTCCTTCGTTGCTATGTCTCCGATCACCAGGACAATTGGGTTGACCTCCTGCCTTGGGCTGAGTTTGCCAGGAACACGGCTGTGAACTCTTCCTCTGGGACGTCTCCCTTCATGGCCAATTATGGGTTCCAACCTGCCGTGTTACCGGAGGCATTCTCTCCCCAGGATATTCCGGCTGTGGAGGATCACCTTTCTGCTCTACGTGCTTCTTGGGTACGGATCCAGAGGTCCCTTGAGGTCTCTGCGCAGCGCCAGAAACTCCAGGCTGATCGCAGACGAGCGCCTGCTCCTTCCTACCAGGTCGGAGACCGTGTATGGTTGTCCACCCGCAACCTCAACCTTCGAGTGCCCACTCCCAAGCTGGCTCCTCGCTTTGTTGGTCCCTTCCGAGTGCTTCGCAGGGTAAACCCGGTAGCCTATGCCCTTGCGCTTCCACCTGGCATGCGGATCTCCAACGTGTTTCATGTCTCCCTGTTGAAGCCACTGGTGTGCAATCGCTTCACTTCCTCGGTTCCTCGGCCTCGTCCGGTCCAAGTGGGCAATCACGAGGAGTATGAGGTGAGCAATATCCTGGACTCACGCCTGGTCCGCGGTCGGGTGCAGTTTTTGGTCCACTGGCGTGGTTATGGTCCTGAGGAGCGTTCCTGGGTTCCCTCCGCAGATGTCCATGCTCCTGCCTTGCTCCGAGCCTTCCACGCACGCTTCCCTCAGAAACCGTTTTTTGCACCGCGGAGGAGGGGCCCTTGAGGGGGAGGTACTGTCATGGTCTTACCTCTCTCCTGTCTCCTTCGTTTGACATGTGCTGGCGGCCATCTTGGTTTCTAGGTCTCTTGTAGCCTCCCACCCTGCGGCTCCTCCTTCCCACTGGGAGGAGCTGGATACCTGGCTCACATATATAGGAGGTCTGTGACTTCAGTTCCTTGCTTGGTCCTCCTGTGTGCACATGCTTCTAAGACTGCTGCTGCTTCTGGTTCTGATCCTGGCTTCGTCTGACTTCTCTGCTGGTTCCTGATCCTGGCCTCGTCTGACTTCCCTGCTGGTTCCTGATCCTGGCTTCGTCTGACTACCCTTCTGGTTCCTGACCTCTGGTTTCACCATCCGTTGGACTTTTGCTTCACAGCTTGATTTTCAATAAAGCCTTCTTATTTTCACTTACCTCTTGTTGTACGTCTGGTTCATGGTTCCGTAACATCCCTGCACCCCCTTGAGTTGTCGGCTCTTATTCCAAATCTTTTGAATAAACCAAAGTGTCGGGGTCTGCTTATTGGATTTCAAGAACATTTGTGCCTCCAGCCCCACCGGAATGGTCTCGGCGCCAGTGGCCAGCAGAATCAGCCGCGCCGCCGAGCTTCCCGGATCTTGGGACATAGAGCCGATCAAATGCTGCAGCTGGGCCGCGATATAGTACAGCCAAGGGTTGGGTACCACCAACCATCCACTGTCCTTGGACTGCTGTAACTGCTCCAGTCGAATTCGAGGGGGCCTGGTGTGCCAGAGCAGCCGCCTAAAGAGGGTGTTCACTATTTTAAAGATTTTCAGATGTATTGCAACTGGTGAGTTGTGATGAAAATGGAGCAATTGGGGCATTAAGATCAGATTGGCCTTGTCTGCAAGTGACATTTTAAGGGTATTCCAGGTATTAATTGTATCCCTAAACCGGGAGAGCGGTGTCCAGCTTCTAGTTTAACTTTTCTTCCAGCAATGCCAAATCGTGTTCCATATTGACACCTCCAGGCATTCCAACTCTATTACACTTTGTATCATCAGCAAAAAGGCATAACTTACCCAACAGCCCTTTAGTTAGATCACTTACGTATAGATGAAAAAGAGGTTCTAGTACAGAGCCTTATGGTACACTCAGTGTCGGGACAAGGTCATCTAGAGCCCAGGGTGAACATGTCAAACTTCCCCTCACAAAAACACTAAGCCATAATCTGCATTCTTACCCCCTTCCTTCCAGTACAAATCTGCTACTTGCAGAAATCCCCCATCTCAGCACAGATATTTGCCCCCCATCCCCCAAATCCCCCCTAAAAAAATCACCCTTCCCAGCACAAATCCTCTACCCCTAAAGTTTCCCCTCCTAGTACACATCTTCTCCCCAACTTCAAATCCCTCCCTCCCAGCACATATTTACCCCAAATCACCCCTCCTAGCAAAAATCTTCTTCCCCCTATTCCCTCTTCCAACACAAATCCCCTCTCTCCAATCTACTTGTGGTGGCCCCCACCTCATATGAAACCACAGTGCCCAGCACAGCAACCCCTCTTCCCCTATTCTTGTCCCGGCCCTGGGTACACTACTAGTGACTGGTCTCTGTTCCAAATGAACCCTATTTATAGACACACTCTGGGATCTATCCTTCAGCAAACTGCATATCTCCTGAACCACCCAAGGATTAAGTCCTAGCTTGTACAACTTTTTTATTAGATCATTATTTGGAACTATATCAAATGCCTTGCTTAAATCAAGATATTTTATATACTCAGCACCACCTAGGCCAAAACATTGGAAATATATAAAAACAAATCTAATCAAATTAGTCTGACATGGTCTGCCCTCAGTAAAGCCATGATGCTTTGGGCCAAGCAAGTTTTGTATTTTTAAGTGATCGATGATCCTTCTTTTCAGGAGTGATTCCATTAAGTTGAATACAACCGATATTAAACTCATTGGCCTGTGGATACTGTAGGTACGCCTTGTGGATAGGTAGAATATTAGCTGTCCTCCAATCATGGGGAATGTCTCTTGTTAAAAGATATTGATTTTAAAATCTGATTAAAGATCTGTTAATAGTCCAACAACTATACCTCAAAGTTCTCAAAGAACTCTGGGATTAATACCATCAGGGCACATTGCTTTATTAAGCTTTAACCAAGCTAGTTCCTCTGCTACCTCTGTCTCCAGAAATCCTGAAAATTAACCATCATTACTACGTAGAACCAATATGATTCCCCAACTTCTTAATATTAGTGCAATTTATTTCTGAGAAGACTGAACAGAAGTAGTTGAGAAACAAAACATTCCCCTCTGGGTGATGTACTGTATGTACATTACAAAGATTTTAACAAGCTTTGTTGCAGATTCTTATCTTTTGTTATTCTGCAAGAAATTCCTGTGTGTTTGTTTGTGTCCGTGTGGTAAGTGGAACTAATGGGAGGGGTTTCATAATTATAAATCAGCCCCTGCACCTGCAGGGCTCTAATGAGGAAAATTGCAGGGTCTGCATCTCTTTATATGTGATTTCCTATTGGGAGTATCTAATTAAAAAGTACATTTTTGTTGCAGGGGATGCCTGACTATTAGGGTAGACTTTTGGGAAAATCAGTGAGCCAATCACACAAGCCAGATTCTCGTAGGAGCGCGTATTTTTGCGGCGGCGTAACGTATCCGATTTACGTTACGCCTCCGCAACTTAGGCGGGCAAGTGCTGTATTCTCAAAGCACTTGCTCCGTAAGTTGCGGCGGCGTAGCGTAAATCGGCCGGCGTAAGCCCGCCTAATTCAAATTTGAATCAGGGGGGCGTGTTTTATGTAAATGTACTGTGACCCGACGTGATTGACGTTTTTCCCGAACGGCGCATGCGCCGTCCGTGGAATTTCCCAGTGTGCATTGCTCCAAAGTACGCCGCACGGACATGAACGTAAATGACGTCCAGCCCCATTCACGGACGACTTACGCAAACTACGTAACTTTTTCAAATTTTGACGCGGAAACGACGGCCATACTTAACATTGTTACGCCGCACTTACGCCACCATATAGCAGGGGTAACTATACACCGGGAAAAGCCTAACGTAAACGGCATAACTTTACTGCGTCGGCCGGGCGTACGTTCGGGAATTTGCGTATCTAGCTAATTTGCATACTCGATGCAGAATTCGATGGAAGCGACACCTAGCAGCCAGCGCAAATATGCAGTTACGATCCGACGGTGTAACACAGTTACGCCAGTCGGATCTACGGGAAATCTATGCGTAACTGATTCTAAGAATCAGGGGCATAGATACGACCGCGCAACGCAGAGATACGTCGGCGTATCTGGAGATACGCCGTCGTATCTCCACTGAGAATCCGGGCCTCCCTCAACATAAGAGTTGTGCCCAGTTTTCATTTCAGTAATCCCATTGTATTTTTTTCCTTCCATGGCTGATCTACCTAAAAAGGTTTTGTTTCTTTTCTTAATAGATTTAGCCTCTTTCCTCCTCTTTCTGTGCTTTGGCAGCGCAGATAATGTGTTTGGCCTCCTTTTGTCCATTTTTATACACTTCTCTATCAGCTACACTTCCTATTTCCTTGAATCTCCTATATGCTGATTTTTTCTCCTTTACTGTTCTGCATACCTCTTTAGTGAACCATATTGTTTTTTTCTTCCGTTTACTCTTACCAATTTGCCTGACATATAATCTAGTTTCCTCCAGGTTGGTAGACTTTAACAGTGTCCAATGATTACTGACTCATGTTGTTTTACTTCAACCTTTTGATAGTTTTTTTTAGAAATTCCCCCATTTCAGCAAAATTTGCCTGTATGAAATCTTAAACTGTATTTTTTGCATATTATTTTTTAATTCTTTCTTTAACCGCTTGCCAACCAGCTGCCATCATTATACGGCGCCAGGTCGGCTCTCCTGCATAAATTGCCGTAGCTGCACGTGGGTGGGTATCATTGATGTCCGCTGGTGACCCACGATCGTGGTATACAGAGACAGAATGGGGATCTGCCTTTGTAAACAAGGCAGATCCCCATTCTGACAGGAGACATGACAGTGATCTACTGTTCCCAGTGATCGTGAACAGTGATCTCTGTATTCTCACTGCCAGACCATCCCCCCTACAGTTAGAACACGCTGAGGGAACACATTTAACCCCTCGATCGCCCCTACTGTTAACCCCTTCCCTGCCAGTGTAATTTTTACATTGATCAGTGCATTTTTATAGCACTGATCAATGTAATAATGTCACTGGTCCCACAAAAGTGAAATTTGGGGTCAGATTTGTCCGCCGCAATGTCGCAGTCCTGCTAAAAAGTGCTGATCACCACCATTACCAGTTAAAACAATAAAAAAATATGGGTCACTAAATCCATCCCATAGTTTGTAGACGCAATAAGATTTGCGCAAACCAATCAATATTGGCCTATTGCGATTTTTTTTTTTTTACCAAAGATACGTAGAAGAATATATATCGGCCTAAACTGATGAAAAAAATTGTTTTTTTATGTATATATTTTTTGAATAAGTATTACAGCAAAAAGTAAAAACCGCAGAGATGATCAAATACCACCAAAAGAAAGCTCTATTTGTTGGGAAAGAAAGGACATCAATTTAGTTGGGGTACAGCGTCGCACGACCACGCAACTGTCAGTTAGAACGATGCAGTGCCGTATCTCAAAAAATAGCCTGGTCATTAAGGGTACAAATCCCTCCGGGGCTAAAGTGGTTAATATCAAATCAAAGGCATTGGTGATCACTAGAACCCATATTTTCTTCAACAATCGATCCCTATTTGTCAGTACTAGGTCTAGAATATGATCACCTTGGGTTGGGCTTTTTACTAACTGTTTCAGAAAAACCTCATTTAGTGCTTCCCTTACATCCCTGCCCCTAGCTTGTATTAGCAGCTTAAGAATTCCAGGCAATGTCAGGCATTTTGTCACCCATAATTAAAACCCCTCCCTTCATTGCCATTTGAGTTATCTTGTCAATCAACGAGTTATTATAATCTTCAGTCTGTCCTGGGGGTCTGTGTACTATATCAATTCTAAGGGAAATCCCTCTCTGGTTGGAAGGCAGACCCAGGGGGATTGGAGTATTTAATTAGTTTTTTAAATTAATGTTAGCCTTCTGCTATTTTGTACATATATTGCAGCTCCACCTCGGCACCTCCCCTCTTCCATACTCTGTGGTTCCTGTATAGTGTTTACCCTGGTATAGTTCCCAATCATTTAAATATTTCAACCCACGCCTCTGTAAAATGCAACAAGGTCCAACAAGGTCCACGTTGTCCCTGGACACAAGAGCTGTCAGCTCACAAAGCTTGTTGCCTAAACGTTGAGCATTAGTGCACATGACGTGACAAACACCGCTACCTACTGCCAGTGTTGCCAACCTACCAGATTGAAATTTACTGACACAACACCCAAAACTTACTGGCACAGCCAAGTTTTTACTGGCATTTCCAAAAGTTACAAAATTACAGTTTTAAGTGCAAATTTGAGTATTTAGGCTAAACAGCACTGACGGTCTTGGTCCCAGCCTGCCTTGCTCCCATACCGCAGGCCCACACACACGAGGCTCTGGCCGCTCTGCTTGGCTCCATTGCACCATGACATCACGCGACATGCTCAGGCACCACCTCGGCCAGAGCCACCTGATCACACTGTGGCAAGCAGTCGGATGGTCCCAGCTCTGGACCAAACCGAGCGTCACAGCCATATTTTTTACTGCCAACCTTTTACTTCTACTGGCATTTACTGTTAGAAGAAAATTGTCAGTTTTTTACTGGCTACCAAAAAAAATACTGGCGGTTGGCAACACTGCCTACTGCTTTATTTTTTAGCACCAGAAACTTTAAAATGCAGTAACTACCTCATCACATCAGTTCTTAGAAATATAAACCCTCAATTTTTTTTAACCTGCTGGTGACAGAAATGCTCCTCATCAATTACACCTCTGCCCCATTTCTCAGTTTAACTACTTGCCGACCAACCACTGTCATTTTACAGCGGCAGGTCGGCTCCCCTGCGCGAGTGCCTGTAGCTATACGTCGGCTCTCGTGCAGGCCAACGACTCCCATGCACGTGCCGGTCCTGTCAGGGGGGGAAATGCTGATCTTCCGTTCATACAATGTATGAACGGAAGATCAGTCATTTACCCTAGTGAGGCCACTCCCCCTACAGTTAGAACACACCCAGGGAACATACTTAACCCCTTCCCCACCCCCTAGTGTTAACCCCTTCACTGCCAGTGGCATTTTTATAGTAATCCAATGCATTTTTATAGCACTGATCGCTATAAAAATGCCAATGGTCCCAAAAATTTGTCAAAAGTGTCCGAAGTGTCCGCCATAATGTCGCAGTACCGGAAAAAAAATCGCTGATCGCCGCCATTACTAGTAAAAAAACATAAAAATACCCCCTATTTTGTAAACGCTATAACTTTTGCGCAAACCAATCAATAAACGCTTATTGCGATTTTTTTTACGAAAAATATGTAGAAGAATACGTATCGGCCTAAACTGAGGAAATTTTTTTTTTTATATATATATTTTTGGGGGATATTTATTATAGCAAAAAGTAAAAAATATAAGTTTTCTTCAAAATTGCCGCTCTATTTTTGTTTACAGTGCAAAAACTAAAAACCACAGAGGCGATCAAATGCCACTAAAAGAAAGCTCTATTCGTGGGGAAAAAAGGACGCCAATTTTGTTTGGGAGTCACGTTGCACGACCGCGCAATTGTCAGTTAAAGCAACGCAGTGACGAATCGCAAAAAGTGGCCTGGTCTTTGACCAGCAATATGGTCCGGGGCTTAAGTGGTTAAATGCATGTTTAAAAAACTCCTGCATTCAATACTAAAAAGCTCAGAACCCTTGTGTGAGGGATGCAAACCGTATCTTTTGTACAACACAATGTCAGACCACCTGATAGCATCATGACTAACATAACCAAAACCTTCAGCTTTGCAACAATCCTTTAACCGAACATTGAACTCTGCTATACAAAGTACTTTCCCTTGTATTCTGTTATGGACAGGTAAGACCTCTGAGAATATAAGAGTACACTCTTATGCCGCATACACACGGTCAGATTTTCCAATTGTAAAAGTTCGATGGGAGCTTTTCATCGGATATTCCGACCGTGTGTATGCCCCATCTGACTTTTTCCGTCGAAAATTCTGACGGACTTAGATAGAGAACATGTTCTCTATTTTTCAGATGGAGGAAAATCCGCTCGTGTGTATGGCATTCCGACATACTAAAAACCATGCATGCTCGGAATCAAGTCGACGCATGCTCGGAAGTAGTGAGCTTATTGGGCTTAATTTTTATCGGCTCGTAGTAGTGTTATACGTCACTGCGTTCTTGGCGGTTGGAATTTGTTGTGACCGTGTGTATGCAAGACAGCTTGAGCGGAATTCCGCCGGAAAAACCATCCAAGTTTATTCCGATGGAAAAAACAGTTGTGTGTGCAGGGCATAACTGGTGAAGATCCTGACCCAAATTCTGAAAATCCTTCTGTACAGAACACACAGCATTCTGGGACAAATCGTGTGTGCCAAGATGCACAACATCAAAATTGCACTCTTCACTAGCTTTGATGACAATATTTACAATACACTTTTTATCTTCCCTAGTAGTAGCACCAGGTAAACTAACTTCCTTTGACGCTTCCACATGATTTCCTAAAGAAGTACCTCTTCCAATTGAACCACCAACAAGAAGAGGACTTCTCCTTTTATGAGCCTTATCCACAACACTTGCCTGGTTTGCAACATCAGATAGAGCAGTTACTTTATTATTAAAGGTGTTGTAAAGGTAAAAAATGTTTTCCCTAAATAGCTTCCTTTACCTTAGTGCAGTCCTCCTTCACTTACCTCAATCTTCGATTTTGCTTTTAAATGTCCTTATTTCTTCTGAGAAATCCTCACTTCCTGTTCTTCTGTCTGTAACTCACCACCGTAATACAAGGCTTTCTCCCTGGTGTGGAGAAAGCCTCTTGAGGGGGGAGGGGGCAAGCAGGAGTGTCAGGACGCCCACTAACACACAGCTCCTTTCTCTATCTGTCCTGACTCTCCTGCTCGCCCCCTCCCCCCTCAAGAGGCTTTCTCCACACCAGGGAGAAAGTCTTGCATTACTGTGTGGAGTTACAGACAGAAGAACAGGAAGTGAGGATTTCTCAGAAGAAATAAGGACATTTAAAAGCAAAAGTGAAGGATGAGGTAAGTGAAGGAGGACTGCACTAAGGTAAAGGAAGCTATTTAGGGAATTTTTTGTTTACCTTTACAACCCCTTTAAATAATATAAGCAAACGCATACATGCTGTATTTATTGTTGTTGTTCAGTCGTTTAGTCGCGTCCGACTCTTCGTGACCTCATAGACCATAGCGTGCCAGGCTTTTCTGTCCTCCACTGTCTCCCGAGCTTGCTTATTTTCATGTTCATTGTTTCAAAGATGCTATCTATCCATCTTGTTTTCACTGTACTGTATTTATTACAGGTACTTATATAGTGCTTTACATATATAATGTACATTCACATCAGTGTAGCTTAGTGTATTGCCTAAAGCTTGCCATACGCTAGAAGAATTTCCATTTTTGGAATGTTTGTTCTTCCACTTTCCAATGCCTCTAGGCACGGCAAAAAAAAAGGATGATATGTCTGGAAATAGCAGGTCTGGATGACATTTTAAGGGCTTTCAAGTGAAAAAAAATGTACTCAATGGTGGCAAGATCATATGCTCCTATGAACAACTTTTCACTATTTATAGACAAACCCTTGAATGAAATTCTACTGGTGTGTGGCCAGCTTTACCTTCATGTTAGAGCAATAACAATTAATCTGGATAAGACAACCTGGTTAAGCAACTTTTCCCTGAAGGTCAGTAAGCAGTCAAATTTTAAGCAGGGATTCTAACTTTTATTCAGTTGCAAACATCCAAAAGTATGTTTATACCTCAATCATTGTACACAGTGCAGGGCTGTCTTTTCCATTGGGCACGCTGGGCAGTTGCCCGGGGGCCCCACTTGCCTGGGGGGCCCCATCGGCTGCCCAGCGACCCCAGTAAAAAATAGTGGAGAGCGGCGGGTCAGAACTGTAGAACTGTATCATGTCTACAGTCTCTGAGGAAGAGTTTGGAGAGGAGTCAAAGGTGGGAGTGCCTCTGGGATGGGGGTCACGGGAGAAGTCAGACATGAGGAGACTGTAGGATAAAACCAGAGCAGCCAAGCTGGAGCCATCTGACTGAGCCTTGCATGGTGCACCTGAGAGGAGGTCAGTGATAGCGCCGCCAGGCCAGTCTAAGGGGTGGGTGGTTGCTGATGCAAGAGGGGAGTGAATACAAAAATATTAGTGACCCCCCCCCCCTTACCTTAGTGTATTTACTCTACGGAAGGTGGTCTCTGGTCACCAGAGTGCCCCCCACATCAGAGTTCTTGGCATTCCCCTTTACATCAGAGTCTGCAGGATTCCCCCTTTACAGTGCAATGGGGAACTCAGTCTGCGGACCCTGATGTAAATGGGAACTCTGATGTAAAGAGAAAGCAGTGAACTCTGATATAAGGTAGTCTCTGGTCACCAGAGCCCCCCTCCACATCAGAGTTCCCCCTTACATCATGATCTGCAGGGTTCCCCTTTACATAAGAGTTCCCTTTTACTGTAAGGGGAATCCTGCAGACTATGATATAAGAGAAAACTCTGAGCAGAGGCTGGGTTATAGTAACCTAACCTTCATTTTAATGAAGAAATTAGTAAAAAGTAATTTTAGGTACTTTTTGGCAGTGCCGGAAAAAAAATGTGGTTCTGCCAGTAAATTTCATGATTTTTGTCAGTAAATTCTTGTGCTTGATTGTGTAGACAGGGCCCCAGTGCACTGTATTGCCCGGGGGCCTATAATGCTCTTAAGATGCCACTGACACAGTGATGGTATAGCGGTCTCCTCATCACACCTCTGTCTAGGATTCTTATAGAAGATGACAGATCCCTCATGGGATCATGGCATTAGGTCTAGTTTAAGTACAGGTATAGTTTTAAGTTAGGATTGGTAACAGAGTGTCAGGTGGTGCCGGGGGTATTAGTTCATGAGGTTATGTAAGGGTCCTTTCACACCGTTCGGACCGTTCGTCCGTTCATTACAAGTCCGTTTACGGACTTGTAATGAATCCCTATGGGATCGCGTCCATTAGCGGATGGAGCATCCGCTAACGTCCGCGACCATCCGCATCCGTCGGGATCCGCTTTTGCGAACGGAAGAAACCCTATTTTTCTTCCGTCCGGCGGAACGGATCGGATGCAGACGGACAGACTGTCCGTCTGCATCAAATCCCCCAAAGGGGAGAGCGGAGCAGAGACAAGGCGGTCTCTGCACTGTGTGCGGGGACAGCCCTATCCGCCGACAGCTTAGCGTGGATGACGGATGATCCCCGCTGAGCTTTGGCGGACACACGGAGCGGACACAGAAACGGTCCGCTCCGTGTGAAAGGACCCTAAGGTTAGCAGAAAGGTGAGCTGTTAGGATTGGTCATTTGGGTCAGGTGTATTAGAAGGTTCTGGAGGGGGTTTTTGGGTCCACATGGATTGGTTAGAGGGGTCAGGTGATTCTGGGAGAAATTTCCAGAAGCTGGTACAGGCCTATTTAAGGGTCATTAGAGTCTGGGTCAGTACCATTCCAACCTGAAGATTGCAGGAGGACTCCCCACCCTACCCCCCCTTTTTTGTTGCGGCCTATGCATGTGGTGGCTCCCTTCGGGTTCATCTGAAGGGGAGGTTTAAGTAAAAATGGTTTAAAATACGTTATCAGCTCGAGTCTAAATGGCTGGGTTGAATATGGTGATTTGTGAGAATTTTATATACATAAAAAGTTGATATGATATTTATGGTTTAAAACCAATGAATCAGGCCGTGGCCAATACCATCCAAAACAAAGTACCGTATTTATTGGCGTATACCGTGCACTTTTTTGCCCTGAAAATCAGGGCAAAATCGTGGGTGCGTGGTATACGCTGATACCCGCTTTCCCGCGCCCAGTTTGAATACTGCGCCGACATATACCGAGCTCAGTACACTCGGGTATAGTCGGCCAGTCTCGGCTCCTTCCGCGCTCACGTCCTGGACGTACAGGACGTGAGCGCGAGAGTTGCCAAGCCTGCCCGACAATACACGAGTGTACTGCGCTCTGTATATGTCGGCGCAGTATTCAAACTCGGCGCGGGAAACAAGCGGGGAGGACGCGAGGACGCCGCAGAAGGATGCCGGACCCGACGAAGAGGACACCCGAAGCCCGCAGACAGACCCCGGACCCGACGAAGAGGACACCCGAAGCCGCAGAAGGACGCCGAACCCGACGAAGAGGACACCCGAAGCCCCAGACGGACGCCGGACCCGACGAGGCCGCCGATGGACGCCGCGCAAGACACCAAAACTGTAAGTACAAAAAAAAACTTTTTTTCCACAGGATTCGGGCAACTTTAGGGGTGCGCGGTATACGCGGGAGCGCGTTATACCGCGATAAATACGGTAAATACATTTTGTGACAAATGTTAAAATGAAACATTAAATAAAGTTATTTTGTTAATTCAATATGGTGTTTTGTTGTTCTATTTCTCTATGCGTGTTTTATGAATGCATGATGTCTATGATCCCATATAACTGGTTGTTACTTTGACCGCCGTCTTTGATTGGAGAATTTGAATGACTGCTTTAGAAAACACAAACAGTTCTATCAGAGACTTCTGTGTTTGTGATAGAAAGAAAAAAAAATTCCTAGTCATTTTCAGGTTTTATTGTGTAATTTAAAATGCTTTGGTTACAGATGAAGAATTTTATTGTAGAAGTCCGTAGTTCAACACTGACAGATTTCCACGTCTGCACTGCTCTCAGCATAAATTACAGTTTCTTATGCCTCAGTCATTTTTATATCTGAAGAAATGGTCAATGATGAATTCTGAGTAATTGGGAGCAAGTATTCCAGTCTCATATGGGAACTATTATATTTTGATTATTTATTTGTTTAGGTTACTTGCCACGTTGCTTACAAGTCTCTGGGAGCTCTGCAACAAATTAGGGATGAACTGATTCCAATCACTTTTCACTTATTTGATTCCAATGACTGTTTACATACAAATAATATGTAGTGTGCTCTGCTTTGTGAGGACAGGGTGAGGCAACACAGTCTACATATGGGACAAAACATATGCATCCAGGTTGGTGCCTCAGAACATTCCAGTCAAAGCGTCAACATTGCCTGGGGGTACCGATTTACGAAGACCAAGGTGTGACCTGTGCCAGACTGAATAGGGATCCATATGATAATGCTTGTTGTGACAAATTATTAAGCATGGTTAAAGTTGGAAGACATCAGTAAATAACAAGTGTGTTCCTTCTAAACACTACCACAAGGTTGCATTTACAGTGCATGAAAGACTGTAAAAGTAGTTGCAAACAACCTACAAACAACAAACAAAGCATTTTGTGCGGCTGACAGAGAGCACAATAGCTTTAGGATGGATAAAGGAACCCTGAGTGCTTTATTTCTTCTCCTTATTGCTGCGAAAACCAGGCTAGGTATAATGGTAGGCTACAATTCTTACTATTATTTTATTTTTTAATGTATTCATGGAATTTCTCTAAGGCGGCGTACACACGGTCGAACATGTCCGCTGACATGTCCGTGTGTACGGCCTAGTGGACAGGTTTCCAGCGGACAAAAGTTTCTTAGCAAGCTAAGAAACTTGTCCGCTGGAAACATGTCCGTCGCACATGTCCGATAGTTAGTACACCTAATCGGACATGTCCGCTGGTTATGACGTGTAACCAGCGTCCCGAAATCCCGCGCATGCGTCAAATTGATTCGACGCATGCGTGGAAGCATTGCACTTCCGTGTTTGAGAACGTCGGTGTCTTCTACGTCACCGCGTTCTCTGTCTGCGGGGATTTTGGTCTGATGGTGTGTACACACATCAGACCAAAAGCTCCCAGGAGACATGTCCGATGAAAACGGTCCGCGGACTGTTTTCATCGGACATGTCTCCTCGCTTGTACGGGGCCTTAACCGTAGTCATTCAATACATTTTTTCTCCATATGAAATTGTACTGATATATTGACTTGTAATAATTTACATAACTTTGCAGAAACTTGGAGCCACAAGGGGAAAAAAAGAGATGCATTAAAAAATATATGCAATGGCTTACCCCTCGTCACCGGGAAAAGATGGCAAAGTGCACACCACCCAGGTGGAGTATAGGGATGAGCCTAGTAGTGGCACATGCAGCAAAATGTATGGAAAACTCAAATGTATTGTGAAACTCAAGGTCTACCAGACAATAATGCAGTGTTAACTCACTTAAGCCTCGTACACATGATTGGACTTCCATCGGACAAATCCTTGTGTTTTTGTCCGAAAGGGCGTTGTCCGTGAACTTGGTTTGCATACACACAGCAGAACGTTTTCAGCCAACAAACACGAACGCAGTGACGTACTAGACGTACTACGTGGTTTTTCAGCTCTTTTGTGCCACACTTTGGGCAACTTCTGCTAATGTTGTCTTATGGTTAGCATTGCTTCTGAGCATGCGTGTTTGTACTTTGGATTTTAGTCCGACAGATTTGTGTACACACGATTGGATGATCCGACGTTACACATTTGTTGTCGAACAATTTGAGAGCATGCACAGCCAACATTTGTTGTCAGAAATTCCGACAACAATTGTCCGATGGAGCATGCAGACGGTCGGATTATCCGACAAAACACGTCCGTCGGAATATCCGACCGTGTGTACGGGCCTTTAGTATGTCTTCCTCTTGCCACAGTTTGGCACGTGCATTGAGCTGAAAACAGGGTCTGAACATTAAAAAAAAAAAAATGTTAGTTTACCTGGCAAGCACCACCGTTCTGAATTCTATGTTCGATTTCAGGATGCACATGTGCATTACAATAAGTACGATTTTCTCAAAGAAAAAACAAATTCACTGTTGGAATTTTGTTCAAGAAAAAAGTTCCATTCTTCTCCTTTCTCCTCACTACTATGGCTCAAATAATCACCAATTTGAGCTCAATAACTTCTAAACACCATTCAGAAAAAAATGACTCAAAAGTACTTCTTGTCCTCCTCCCCACTCCTGCCCCTAAAGCATTTGAGGTACTGTATTTATCGGCATATACCGCGCACTTTTTTCCCCTTAAAATAAGATATACGCCGATCCCCGCTTCCTGCGCTGTGTTTGAACGCCGCCGACGACATATACCGAGCGCAGTACACTCGGGTACACTCAGCCAGGCTGACATGGGTACACCCATGTCGGCGGCGGCGTTCAAACACAGCGTGGGAAGCAGGGATCGACTCAGAAACAGCGCGGGAGAAGCGGGGAGGACACCACCAGGGCCGCAGACGGACGCCGGACCAGACAAGGCCGCCGATGGACGCCAGGCAAGACACCGACGAGGGGCATTCAAACTGTAAGTATTTTCTTTTTTTCAGGTTGGGGGTGCGCGCTATACGTCGGGGCGCGCTATACGAAGATAAATACGGTAATTTTATTATTTTAAGGGGAACAGGTACTTTTCTTGACAGATACCCGCTCCTACTTCCTTCACCAAAGCGAGAATGACATTGCTCATCCTACCTGCTGCCTTCAGGAGCATGTCACACGTCAGAGAAGATTGGACCTGTCTTACAGTGCTGTGCAATCTTGCGCATGTGCAGTGGGGTGCCAGCTGTGATTCCACAGGAAGTTGGCTCCCAAATTCAAGATAGCAGCACCAGCGTCTCACAGTGAGGAAAATTGGTTGCAGAAAAACAGCGCTGGACTCCATGGACTTGATAGTACCTGGTCTTTAAAAGTCAACAGCTACAGTATTTGTAGCTGTTAACTTTAAAAAAAAAAAATGGGTAAAGTTCCTTTTAATAAATGAGTCTTTTTTTTATTATAGTGAACCCCAAGATGGTGTTTGATATGAAGATTAGAACGTGCACAGGTCAATAACTCAGAAAAAAGGAAACTCATAGGATTAGTATAACAGCCAACAACAATCATTATTAGAAGTAGGTTAGCCCTTGTATTTCTTTCAGCACATCTTTGGCAAGGGTGGTGTATGAGCCATTTTTTTTTTTTGCGTGGACAATAGGTCTCAAAGGCTTCATTGCCATTTCACCAGGGAGTTAACTAACTTACTTTAAAAAGTAGGTTGCACATGAAAAATGCCAGTGCTTTCTTTTTTTTTTTCCAAAGCACCTCTCTAACCCTGAAGGGCATGCAGGCTGGTATCAGTGTGTCCAAACACTTACGTTGGAGGCATACTTTTTACGTCAAGTTCCAAAATAACTTGACCTGTGAGACACAAAGGGGGTTATTTACGAAAGGCAAATCCACTTTGCACTACAAGTACAAACTACAAGTGCAAAGTGCACTTGGAAGTGCAGTCGCTGTAGATCCGAGGGGGACATGCAAGGAAAATCAAAAACAGCATTTTAGCTTGCACATGATCGGATGATAAAATCAGCAGAGCTTCCCCTCATTTCAGATTTACCCCTCAGATTTACAGCGACTGCACTTCCAAGTACACTTTTAGTGCAATTTCAAGTGCACTTTGCACTTGTAGTTTTCACTTGTAGTGCAAAGTGGATTTGCCTTTCGGAAATAACCCCTTATGTCTACTTTATTATGTATTCCACCTGTACTCATTGCTTTAAATGTATCATTGTTACTCATGAGATCTCTAAGGAACTGAAGTATAAAGCTCACAAGCTGAACACATACATGTACTGTGAACTGTTACATAGTAAGCTAGATGGTAAAAAAAACATATTTAGGTGGATTCAGAGACATTTACGCCGGCGTATCAGTAGATACGCCGTCGTAACTCTGAATCTACGCCGTCGTAAATTTAAGCGTATTCTGGAAACCAGATACGCTTAAATTAGGCTAAGATACGAGCGGCGTAAGTCTCCTACGGCGTCGTATGTTAGGGTGCATATTTACGCTGGCCGCTAGGTGGCGCTTCCGTTGAGTTCGGCGTAGAATATGCAAATGACTAGATACGCCGATTCAGAAACATACGTGCGCCCATCGCAATTAGTTACGCCGTTTACGTTAGAGATACGCCGGCGTAAAGATAAAGCTGCTCCCTAGGTGGCGCAGCCCATGCAAGGTATGGACGTCGGAACAGGCCTATCTTTTTACGTCGTATGTGTAAGTCATACACGAATCGGGCTGGACGTAATTTACGTTCACGTCGAAACGGCGTACTTTAGAGCAATGCACACTGGGATATGTCCACAGACGGCGCATGCGCCGTTCGTTAAAAACGTCAATCACGTCGGGTCACCAGTCATTAACATAAAACACGCCCCCCTGTTCCACATTTGAATTAGGCGCGCTTAGGCCGGCCCATTTACGCTACGCCGCCGTAACTTAGGAGGCAAGTGCTTTGTGAATACAGCACTTGCCTCTCTGACTTACGGCGGCGTAGCGTATATGCGATACGATACGCCGCCTCAAAAGTAAGCCGCCCTACCTGAATCCAGCTAATTGTCAGGCACAATTTCCAAAACAGGCTATAGACAAACAAAAGACTGATCAGATTGATTGATGATGATCTTTGGTGGCAGGTGACAGCTCTTAATGGGTGGGGACTACATTGATTGTCTGCCTCAGTGTTATTGTTCTGCAAGTGTTTGCTGCTGCTCTGGTAGACAAACTTTGCCACCAAAGCCCAGCACTATTGAAGAGTCCAGTGTGGCACTGACCTTGATGCCTGAGGCTTCAGTCTCAGATATCTAATGGTGTGCACATACACATTGAAATTTTCTTTGACACAACTTACATGCAGGAGCCATTTGAGACAATATGAAGCCCAAATTATGGGACCCCAAAAGAAAAAGGGGTCTAAATCAAATATAAAAAAGGTATAAAATGCACACTGAGCACTAAAGAATTCCAGCACACGTCATGCTTCTCCACTGTACTGTGCACCACTAACCACAATAAACTCAGTACTCCATGCTGTGTATACCACTCAATGTACCAATCACACTGCAGCATGCCCCATTACTCTTGACATGCCTCGCCATGCACTTCTCACTGCAGGTATCATTGCATTTGAATAGGGTTGGAGGCAGGATGGTTCTTATTCAGGCTGGATACTGCGGGGTGTCAGTGTGGGGCACAGGAGAGTACTCTGGAACCAGAACAATTTGGCGGGTGCACACATAACCGGGTAGCCCCTTTCACACACCTCCCCTGATCTATGCAAACGAGTTGCTCATAAGCCTCCAAAGACATATGAAACAATGCCAAGGAAGACTGCCACAGCTCCACACACACACAGGCACTCACCAGTCTATGCTGCAGGGCCATTTCAGGCCCACACCTCGTAGTGGAGAAGGATCTGGGGGTTTTGGTAGATCACAAGCCTAATAACATGCAATGCCAAGCTGCATTTTTCAAAGCGAGCAAAGTCCTTTCTTGGATTAAAGCGGGGGTTCACCCTTAGAGGGCACTTTTCCCCCTTAGATTCCTGCTCGTTATTACTAGGGGAATCGGCTATTTATTTAAAAATATGTGCAGTACTTACCCGTTTACGAGACGCATCCTCTCCGTCGCTTCCGGGTATGGGCTTCGGGAATGGGCGTTTCTTCTTGATTGACAGGTTTCCGAGAGGCTTCCGACGGTCGCATCCATCGCGTCACGATTTTCCGAAAGAAGCCGAACGTCGGTGCGCAGGCGCAGTATAGAGCCGCACCGACGTTCGGCTTCTTTCGGCTACGAGTGACACGATGGATGCGACCGTCGGAAGCCTCTCGGAAGAATGTCAATCAAGAAGGAACGCCCGCTCCCGAAGACCATACCCGGAAGCGACGGAAGAAGATGCAGCTCGAAAACGGGTAAGTACTGCACCTATTTTAATACAAATAGCCGATTCCCCTAGACCGAACGAGCAGGAATCTAGGGGAAGAAAAAAAAATTTTTTAGAAATGGGTGAACTCCCGCTTTAAGAGAGGTATGGACTCCAGAGAAAGAGATATCATTTTGCACCTGTACAAGACCTCATCTGGAATATGTAGTTCAGTTTTGTGCACCAGTTCTCAAAAAGGATATCGGGGAACTGGAGAAAGCGCAGAGAAGGGCAACCAAACTGATAAGAGGCATGGAGGAGCTCAGCTATGAGGAAAGATTAGAGGAACCACATGTTTTCTCTCTAGAGAAGAGGAGATTAAGGGGGGATATGATCAACATGTACAAATACATAAGTGGTCCATACAGGGAACCTGGTGTTGAATTATTAACTTTAACCACTTGCCGACCGCCGCATGTACATGTACGTCCACAGAATGGCATGTACAGGCATATGGGCGTACATGTACGTCCCCGCCTTTCCACGGGTCGGGGGTCCGATCGGGACCCCCCCCCGCTACATGCTGCGGTCGGATACCCGCGGGTATCGTTTATAGCCACTCCGCCACGATCGCTCCCCGGAGCTGAAGAACGGGGAGAGCCGTATGTAAACACGGCTTCCCCGTTCTTCACTGTGGCGGCTGCATCGATCGAGTGATCCCTTTTATAGGGAGACTCAATCGATGACGTCAGTCCTACAGCCACACCCCCCTACAGTTGTAAACACACACTAGGTGAACCCTAACTCCTACAGCGCCCCCTGTGGTTAACTCCCAAACTGCAACTGTCATTTTCACAATGAACAATAAAATGTAAATGCATTTTTTGCTGTGAAAATGACAATGGTCCCAAAAATGTGTCAAAATTGTCCGAAGTGTCCGCCATAATGTCGCAGTCACGAAAAAAATCGCCGCCATTAGTAGTAAAAAAATAATAATTAATATAAATGCAATAAAACTATCCCCTATTTTGTAAATGCTATAAATTTTGCGCAAACCAATCGATAAACGCTTATTGCGATTTTTTTTTTACCAAAAATAGGTAGAAGAATACGTATCGGCCTAAACTGAGGGAAAAAAATTTTTTTAGATATGTTTTTGGGGGATATTTATTATAGCAAAAAGTAAAAAATATTGCATTTTTTTCAAAACTGTTGCTCTATTTTTGTTTATAGCGCAAGAAAAAAAACCGCAGAGGTGATCAAATACCACCAAAAGAAAGCTCTATTTGTGGGGAAAAAAGGACGCCAATTTTGTTTGGGAGCCACGTCGCACGACCGCGCAATTGTCTGTTAAAGCGACGCAGTGCGGAATCGCAAAACCTGGCCTGGGCATTTAGCAACAAAATGGTCTGGGGCTTTAGTGGTTAAGGGGGCCCTCTCTATGTCTAGAGGAAAAAAAAAATTAATCTCCAAATACAAAAAGGTTTCTTTACAGTAAGACCCCTTTCACACTGAAGGCGCTTTTCGGCATTTTAGCGCTAAAAATAGCCCGTAAAGTGCCTCTCAAGCCTCCTCAGTGTGAAAGCCTGAGTGCTTTCACACTGGGGCGGTGTGCTTGCAAGATGGGGCGGTTTGGGATTAAAATAAATGGGCAGCGCTCCCGAAGTGCCTGCAAAGCACTGTTAACCCTTTGTTCGCTAACACAGCGTGGCCCCCAGTGTGAAAGGGGTCTTAGAGCTGTCAAAATGTGGAATAGACTCCCTCCAGAGGTGGTTTTGGCAAGTTCAGTAGATTGCTTAAAAAAAAAAAAAAAAAAGGCCTGGGTTATTTCCTAAATGTACATAATATAACTGTGTACTGGCATTTATAAGTAAAGTTGATCCAGGGAAAATCCGATTGCCTCTCCAGGGATCAGGAATGATTATTCCCCTGCTGGAGCAAATTGGAGCATGCTTTGATGTTTTTCTTTTTGCCTTCCTCTGGATCAACTGTAGGTTAAGGATTGTGTATATGGGGTTGTATTTATTTTTATTTTGTTAAACTCGATTGAATTGTGTGTTTTTTCCATTTCAGTCGTTTTATTCAGTTTTGTCATGCAAAAGTTCTTCCCACGCATAAGAAAAGCAAAAATAAAGCAACACAAGTAGAAAAAAAAATGCAAGTGTAGTAAATTTAAGTGTGAATGAAACTGTCAGGATCCAGGGGTCCCAGATAGACTCTCCATAACTACCCCTAGGCCCCTTGAAACCCAAAAGGAGGTGCAATGTACAGCCAAAATGAAACTAACAAGGATAGAGGAGCAGAAAAGGGATAGGGGAGTCTAGGAAAGTTCAGAAGGATGGGGACCTGGGGATGGGGAAGAGAGAAGGGCTCGGAAACATCCAGGCCATCCGTCACAGGCAGCCCAAACTAGCTGGGGGGAGGGTGGGAAAGGCATACGACAGCCATGGTTTCCAAATTATGAGAAACTTGGCCTGAGCGTCACCGCGAATGCTCGACATCTGTTCATTAAGCATCAATGTGGTCATGCAATCTTTCACCTCCTGAAAGGTGAAAGATGTTTTTTTCCAGGTTTGGGCAATAGTTATTTTGGCTGACAGAAATAGGTAGGAGGCAAATTTCCGCTGAAAAAAAAAACAGGCCTGGAAATGAACAGTGGAAGGCAAACTTGGCCTCTTTTGGTACGGGCAGGTGAAACAACATAAATAGGAGGCCAAATACCCGAGACCAGAAGCCAATTCGTCTAGGACATTTCCACCATGTCTTTTTTCAACCTATGTAACTGCAGATAAACAGGTACAACTTATGTAGGAGGATTTGTTTAATCTCTGTGTATCACCTGAGGCAAGTCACTTTGCGTGGTATATGTAAGTGTTTACAATTACTTTAACTAATTTTAATGATTTAATTGATGTAAATGGAATTTTATTAGTGTAGCGCTACCCCCTCAGGAGCCGCTGATTTGTTGTTGGGATCAGCGTATTGAGTTACCGTAGTGTTGTCTAGGGGTGCAGTTGGAGAACAGAGTAGTGAGCGAATGTCCAGACAATGAATAAAGGTCTTCCAATGCTTTATTTCCAGGCCAACACAGCCAACATCAACGTCAAATAGGAAGAAAAGGTTGATGAAGCAGAAGGGAGAACTTTGCAGTATCAGGCCTGGATATGAACCGAGCAATCCTGCTCTCGGTAGTATCAAATTGCAGTTCGCCAGAGTGGGTGAAGTGCCCCCGGACAGACTTCTGCCACAAGCCTGGCAGCCGAAGTGTCACTTTAGATTGCTGGGAGGAACAGGCCTCTCTCACAGACCCGGCTCTAGGGCCTCTGCCACAGGCCTATTACTTTGGATGAGCTAAATGGATGAATGGAGCGAATCCTCCTAGTAGATTTAAGCTTAGGTCACCGGATGACAGCAAAGCGTACCTGTCAGCATTGCCATCACCAGATCCCCGATGGTTCGTTCAAGCTCTGTTGGATAACCTGCCTCCGGGTTCTCCTCAAGCCGACCCCCCAATCGAACGGCTCCTAGCCTGGGATCTTGTCAGTAAAGCGGGGAACCCAGCAAGTCACTGGGGCCACTCTCAGCAATATAGAAGCATTTGACCCCGGCCTGGAAGGCCATCGACGGGGTCCGTTGGATGCGCGCACCCTAAAGGTGGATGCTGCACCTGGAACCCGGAACCAATAGAACCAATAAAGATGGCCTCTGCCACAGATATACCCCTCCCCAGCATGCTCCGCGAGGGAAAACTCCTCTAATTGGCTGCTGGGGAAAAGTGGCTCCGCCAGAACCCCTCTAGCTCCACCTGTCGCCCAGGGGTGGAAACAACACCCCTGGAGCGCAGGCTGACCTACAGGACATTTATGGACTGACAGCAGCCCAAATTTGACAAATTGTGAATGGGAGCAAAAATAACCCTCCCATTCCCCACTAACTTTAGCGTAGTGCCCATACTGAAAGTAAGGGGGCGCTACAGTAGTGTTACCCTTTTTTACGCCTATTCCTGCATAAGCAGCTGTTATGTTTGGATAGAGGTAGGGGTGGTATGTAGGATTTTTAAATATTATATAGATTTAGGTAATATATTACTATAGGTGCATAGGGTATAGAGATATGGGGTTTTGTGGATTCATGCTGTTCCCTATCTTTAGATCCAGGTAAGAGCATACAGTATGGGCAAACAGTGTATATAAAATGGACACTTCCAGTTCTGATGACACATCCTGGGGAAGGAAAATTACAAAATGTGTCGAGCAGAAGCGACGTCATGACACCAGGAAGTACTGGAGCTTTTGCCTTTAATGGACTTTTTCCTTATGTGTGTAATAATTTTATTAAAGCACTTTTGATTATAAATTTACTACACTGTGGGACCATCTTTTCTTTTATTATTGGTTTCAGTTGGGCCACGCACAGTGTGAATCCGGATATTGGCCAGGGGACTGAAGGGATCGATTTGGACATGTGTTGGTCTCATTGTACATTAGGAAGCCCAGCAGGTGTGGAGGTGTTTAGCTAGATGTTCTATCAGTTGCAACAAACGAATAGGAAAAAGGGGGAGCACTCACATTGCCACATCCGTAAATTTGGAAGACGAAAAAGGAAAATATAGCACAGGCTATCCCCCGGGGCACACGGCGTCACTTGTTTTGTTATATTACTCTGGCTGCCTTATCTTTGAGGGTCTTTTAGTACATAAGTAGCTTGATCTAGGTTTGATGTACCTGGCTGTAGTATATTGGATGCCTATCTGCCTCCGTCATTCCCTCCTTGGATTGCCCCCGAATTAATGTTCCTATATCCTTGAGCCAATGGAACTGGTTTATTGAATACATGATGCCCTCCTACAACCGATATTTTGGGTAGAGGGAGTCTCTCCAGAGTGTTTGGAGATACTTCTGGCCATTTTCTACTGCATATGGAACCCTTCTATTTATGATCTTCCCAACATATATTTATATGATCTGGACTATTTTAAGATAGTGAAATGTTTTTTTTCTACTCTTATTTTCTTCTGCTCATCCTGAGGAAGCCCAACAGCGAAACGCGTAGACGATGCACAGAGGATATTTTCCATACCTTATATCCTATATAATTTTTATTGATCTGTTTTGTAAATTTTCTATTTTTTGTAATAAATTTATACTTTTTGATATCTCTGATATTCCTGTCCTGCCTCCAAAGTCCGACCATTAATTACCTTTTTTGAGTAATTTTTTGTTCGATCAGTTACCTCTACTGGAAGAAAATGATTGTCTCACCTATTATAAAGGGGTCAAATAAGTCTGGTGAGCCTGCTTTTTGTACAGTACCTGTGCTTATAGGTTTATAGGAGAAAAAGGGGGTAGATAAATGGTATGCTATGCGATTATATACTTATACTACACTATGGGAGTATTTGTGTTTTAATGCTGGTCCTGAGGGAATGTGAAAAAGATGAACTGACAACAACTGGAGGAGCTGGAGCATGCAGTGATCCTTGTTTCAGGGGATGCTCAAGGGGATCTGATTGGAGGACCTCCCTGAATAAACTGACCTGGGAAGAATGCAGAGACTCATTTGAGACTCAATGATGTGCAGTAAGCCTATAATCTTGACATAATACCTTACCTTACTTATCTCAATTATTGAATTGGCTACACTTGTTTCTTTTTTTTTTTTTTAAGTGTATTTTGTGCGTGTACTCGAGAGAGGAGCCGGACTGCAGGAGTTGGGAGTAGGCAGGCCTCCCCCAGAGGCAATCTGCCACCTTTCTCCATGCCCCGGTTGGCAATGGCGGGTGTGTGAGGGGGTCACACAGCCCGTCCTACCTGCTCCGCTTTGAAGCCCAACAGGCAGAGGGACTCCCTATAAGGGAGTGAGTGGATCTAGCCCGCTCAACCAGCCCCGTTAGTCCTTCGCCTCTCTTTTTAGAGACCGCGTGGTCAAAGTGCGTGCATGTTAACCCAATTTCGAGTGCGTGTAAGTGTGGTGTTTTTTGTGGGAGGGGGGTGGGCGTACTAAGCGCAGGCTTACCTCGCATAGCACACCCACCGGGAGCCGGGCTGAGACCACCAAACTCAATTCACATGTAGCCGAGACCGGGATCCGAACCCCTAGCTGCAGAGGTGAATGGCTTGTCAGCGCAGTGCCAATCGCGTTGAGCCACCGTAGCTCCCTGGCTACACTTGTTTTGATGTTGGTTCGGAGCCGAAGAATATAGGGAGAATATTTGGATTACAACCGAGGAATGGCGTTATGGAATCAGTCTAGAACAAACCTATACGTTTTGGTGGAGGGGATTTAGATATCCTTGTAATTATACACAACTGGGAAAGCGTTGTTTGACTCTTATTTTTACCATATGCCTACTGGGCACTTATACCCACTTCCTGCCCTGACCAGTTTTCAGTGCTGTCACACTTTGAATGACAATTGCGTGGTCATTCAACACTAACGAAATGAAATTATTTATTTTCACACAAATAGATCTGTCTTTTGGTGGTATTTAATCACCACTGCGTTTTTTATTTTTTGCTAAAGAAACAAAAAAAAATCAAAATTTGTTTTTGTTTTTTCTTACGTAGTTTGTAATAAAATATTGCAAATGTAATTTTTCTACTTCACTGATGAGGCTGCACTGATGAACACTGAGGCGGCACTATAGAAAAATTGGGTCAATGGTCCCCAAACCAAAGAGCCAAAAGGAAGGGGGGCGATTGGACTATTGTGGTACTGGTGAATAAATAACATCAAGTGTAAAAATGCAGATATAAAATAAAATGAAATTGTATTGAATACAGCATCAATAGGACACAATTGAAATGTACAAAGTTAAAATAGTGATAACCATACACAACACCAGTATAATGATCCCCAAAGGGGGGGGGGGGAACAAAATAAGTTGAGGGTCACGACAATCATTTTGACTAGTTTTGTAGAAAGTGCCGCTTCATCAGGAGCATATATGAAATTTAATTGACAGTCAGTCAATAGTTATACATTGAATAGGAGCAACAATGTGTGGATTGGGGAGCAAGGACTTAGCTGCTTACCTAAAAGGCCCCGCCAGGCGAGGGCAATGGGGGTCACCCTGAGGTGGCACTGATGGACACTGATAGGTACTGATACAGTGAGGGAAAAAAATAGTTGATCCTCTCCTGATTTTGTATGTTTGCCCACTGACAAAAAATATCAGCCTATAATTTTAATGGTATATGTGTACACAGGGGGAGGGAACCTGCTGCCTGTGCCGCGCTGATGGCTGATCTGAAGTACTGAATGGGATGGGGGAGGGGGGTCCGTCTGTGCGGAATGGAGGGGTCTGTGCGGAATGGAGGGGTCTGTGCTGAAGGGTGGTCCATCTGTGCTGAATGGAGGGGTCTGTGCATAATGGGGGGTCCATCTGTACTGAATAGGGGGAGGGGGGGTCTGTACATTCTCTAGGCTATATTTATATGGGCATTGAGTGACGCTGAATTCTCACAAGCTATTTCACACTGCCAGCTGGCCGCGTTATCGGTAAAGTGCCGCTAAAAAGCGGCATTTTACCATTGTTTTAGCTGCGCTATTCGGGGCACTTTTAACCCCCACTAGCGTTTGAAGAAAGGGTTAAATGTGACCATCGCCGCTGCCGAAGTCCCCCCCCCTGAAAAAATTTCAGCGGATGCCCATGTCCAAGTCATTGAGGTTTCTACATATTTTCTGTGGGATTAATGTCTGGAGACGGATAGGCCACTCCAGGACCTTAATGTGCTTTTTCTTGAGACACTCATTTGTTGCCTTGGCTGTGTTTTTGGTCATTGTCATGCTGGAATACCCCATCCGCAACCCATTTTCAATGCCCTGGCTATGGGAAGGAGGCTCTCACCCAAGATTTGACAATACATAGCCCCATCCATCGTCCCTTTGATGCAGTGAAGTTGTCCCCTTAGCAGAAATACACCCCCAAAGCATAATGTTTCCACCTTCATGTTTGACGGTGGGGATGGTGTTCTTGGGGTCAAAGGCAGCATTCCTCCTCCAAACACAGCGAGTTGAGCTGATGCCAAAGAGCTTAATTTTGGTCTGATCTGACCACAACACTTTCACTCAGTTCTCCGAATCATTCAGATGTTTATTAGCAAACTTCAGACGGGCCTGTACATGTGCTTCAGGGTTCCAGTCCTTCATCAGAATTATAGTCATCGCTCAAAATACCATTATACCCGTTTCTTAATGCCCAATGCTGTATATCAATAATGTTGTTCTGTACCAGTACTGCTCTATCCTATAGTGTAGGGTGTTATAACTGCCTGGCTTATAACCAAAACTAAAACAAATTGGAAAAGAAAGAAGGGAAAATTATTATTAATCACAGACTTCATTATTATCACCAAGTAGAGGCAGTATTGCAGACTCCGTATAACCGAGATTCATAGTAGCCCTTGGACCAAAAGAAATCTAGATGCTTTATGAATGCCCCACAATCCCACAGGTCAAGTATTAAAATGAATTACAATAAAGACTCATGTTTGTCTAAATGGGTGAATTTTCAAGTCTCTGATACCCCGGACTAAACACAGTTTTAAAAGGCCTTGGATATGCCACCCTCCTTTTCCCTATTTCTTCCCTTTTTTTTTTTATCACCTGGTACTTACTTACCATGTATCTGATATATATTACCCTGCAAAAAAAAAAAAAACTCAAAAAGGAAGAAATATTTTTGTTCCCTTGCTAGCAAGTATATATTTTTTAAATGCGATTTTCATAAGAGATGTTTGATCTAATCGTATTAATGATGGCCTGAAAATGGTAATTTTGACTAATATGTCGATTATTCCAGCACAATATTTGGCCGAAAGCAACTGTAGAATACTTTCTTCTCTTCCCTCTCCATACGATGAGTCTTAAGGTCCATTCTGGAGTCTCCCATGTGGGTTAATTGTGTGCTGATAAGGTAATTGTAGATGTGCATACCCTTTGGCTATGGCAGCGACCAATGTTTTTTGTATGTCATTAGTAAATAATGTCTGACTGATGCGTTTTATCATAGATAGTGAGACCGTTTTTTTTTTTGATCATCCCCAAGTATGTGTCCCGACGAAGCGAAATAGCGAAACGCGTTGACTCACAGCTGTCTATTTGGTGTCAACCTTCTGTTCACATCATAGTTTTATGTATCTTTTGTGCTCTATGTATGTTTTGTTAACTCTTTCTATACTTTATTTATCTGTGAATGATTCGTTGTTAATAAAATACAATTATTTTCTTAATTATACTCTCGTCCACCTTGCCCATAAAGTCCGACCTAGAGCCTTTGACTCTATGTTTTTCCACAAATTACAATAAAGCTTAGTGATACTTTAGCTGGGAGTTTCTGTGCACAGAGGGCTCTTCCACCCAAAACCTACTTTTGTTTTCTACAGATACTACTAAAAAGATCATTTTGGATCATGATAGATAGGTCTATCTATCTCTCTTATGTCCTGTACACACGACCGTTTTTTGCTTCGGAATAAACTCAACGTTTTTAGCGACGGAGTTCCGCTCAAGCTGTCTTGCATACACACGGTCACACCAAATTCCGACCGTCTACAACACGGTGAAGTACAACACTACGACGAGCTGAGAAAAATTAAGTTCAATGCTTCAGAGAATGCGTCCACTTGATTCTGAGCATGCATGGTTTTTAGTCCATCGGAATTGCATCCAGACGAACGGAAATTCTGTTCTCTAATTCCATCAGAATTTCCGACAGAAAAAGTCCAATGGGGCATACACACGGACGGAATATCCAATGAAAAGCTTTCATCTGACTTTTCCGTCAGAAATTCCGCTTGTGTGTACAAGGCATAAGGGGTTCAAAGCATCTCTTCCCCTTCCACTGAGAGAAGGGGTGCAAATGTACAGGCATTTGGACAAAGGGTAGACCATAGGAACAGCAGCAGTAACCAAACTAATGGCTCAGATATTATACTGGATCTGTAGTCAGTATCCTTTGCCAGCAAGGCTGGCAATGCTGAGAGTGGAGACGCAGACTTACACCTGGCAAAATAAATATTGTCGCAGTTTAGTATATTAGAAACTAGAAGGCTGGTTTGCAATCAAGAATTGGGCCAATTATTGGATGTTTGCTCATTTCTGATTATGATTGGATCTTTTTAAATATTGCATTATGGTAAAACAAAGAACGGAGCCAATACTCTTACAAAGAATTTATTTATAAATCCATATCACATGAAATAAATAGAACCTCTTTGTAGCAATGCAAAAGGTTATAATAACACATGGTACAGCTGTAAACGTATGTAACAAAGTGTGATAAAACAGCCGCCGATTTTGTAAAGAAAAAGGGATTATGAACGCCACACAATTCCAGTGCAATCAATAGATAAAACATGTTCTGTGATACCAGCTGATAAAAGTTTGAGATCTCAAACCAACCGAACCCAGGTGACTGGAAGTTTCATGGATGACACTATAATGCGAGTTAAGCTATCCTAGTGAACAGTTTCAGCTTTGTGTCACTGGCTTAAGCTGGCCATATATTATACAGTTTTCTTGTACAATTTCTCTTTAGAGAGTTACAAAACCATATAAGAAGAGGTCAAACCTAACCACTTTCAATTTGTATGCAGACAGGCCCCCTGAACTACAAAGTTGAAGGTAAATCTAATGCAAATTGAACAAGAAAATGGCCAGCCTTACACAAAACTCCTGGAAGAAATACCACCTGTGCCAAGCTATAAAAAAAAATATATATATTTGATATATATATATATATATCAACCACCACCTCACGTTTTCTGGGCTTTTAATCTCCAAGGCACAACCATACACTACTGAAGATCACAGAGGATGGCACAATGAAAGATTTTTCCATCAATCATAAAGATCACTTTATTGGAATGGCAGCAAATTAAATGGATTTCTGGCCAATATAAACAAAGGACTGAGCCTAGCTTTTATTTAAAAAAAAATAAGTGTCAGTGTTCGCCAAAACTAAGTATAAATGCTTATTATAAGTGAGCCCCATCTCTGCTTGGGCTTTGTGAAATACGTGATCCTGTACGCTTAAGTACAACATGCAACCTACACACTCAAATCCTATGTCAGTACAGCACGTAGGTTAGTGCAAATTCTGTTGTATGAGGGGTTCTAACTTCCAAACAATTAAACTGGCAGGTAAATGAGTAGTCCTTTCATCTCAGACCCATTCACATTCACGCAGGTCTTATCTGAAGGTCTAACACATGGGTCTTCGAACTACGGCCCTCCAGTTCAGGAACAACCATTCCCATCATGCCTAGACATGTCTGTGAATGTCAGAGTTTTACAATGCCTCATGGGATGTGTAGTTCTGCAACAGCTGGAGGGCCGTAGTTTGAGGATGCCTGGTCTAACATATCAACTAGTCTTAAAGACAGCTCCTCTGCAACAAAACCAAGATGACTGAAGTTGAGCAGGTACGTGATTGTGCCCAGCCGTGCCATTCTGCCGACGTATATCGGCGTGAATGGGTCCTTAAGTGGTTAATGCTCTAGGATTTTAGTCATATGACACAAAAGTAAGAACTTGTCTCAGGATCTCGAAAGGTGGCTTGAGAACACCCTGGCCTAGAATCGGTGGTTGAGGTCCACAGTGGAGACTGCGATTCAGTGGGAGCTTTTGACTTCCTACAATACTACATCCAGGCATTATGAAAGGTTGTTTGAGCAAATTACAGCACTTGTAAATCATCCTCATTGCAGAAGGCCTCATCATTATTTTGCTCTCAACATATATTTAACCACTTCCATACCAGGCCTATTCTGGCACTCCTCTCCAAAAATCATCATTTTTTTGGCTTGAAAATTACTCAGAACCCCTAAACATTATATATATTTTTTAGCAGACACCCTAGGGAATAAATGGCGGCCGTTGAAACTTTTCCTCGCACGGTATTTGCATGAATTAAAAAAATTAACAAAACAGTAAAGTTAGCCCAATTTTTTTTTTGGTGAAAAAGATGTTACCCCGAGTAAATAGATAGCCAACATGTCAAGCTTTACAATTGCGCACACTCATGTAGCTGCAGGCATCATTCAGATATTCCCACTGAAAGTCAAGGACGGCATATGACGTCCTTGGGCTGGAAGTGGCTAAGACAATGAAAATAATGAGTCTGAACAAGAAAAAAACAACCCACATGGACAGCTTATTCAGCTGACCGGTTTAAAAGCCAATTGAAAACTCTCCTCACAACGCACACAAGTTACAAGTAAACACAGATATTGTTTTGATATTGCTTCCTTGATATGTTGCATTCTCTTTTAAAAATAAAGTGATTGGTGTTTGATCGGTGTCTATGGTTGGCAAACAAGTACTATTCAGCCTATTCAGAGCACATGGCAGCGGTGCTTCCCTGAACAGGTCACTGACACTTCGCATTGTTTTAAAGAGACTTCATAAAAATTACATTTTCAACCGTTTCGTTTTTAAAATCAATCCAAAAAAAATGTAAAAATCTTTGCGCTAAGTGTATGCCCCCCCCCCCCCAACTAAAACTGCTACATATGATGCAAAATATACTAGATTTGCAACATTCTAGGAAAGCATTTTGCCCTGTCTTAATGTTCATATTGCAGAAGAGGGAGTAATTAAGAACTCCTTCAAGAAAAAAAAAAAAAAGACTGAAGACTGTACATTTGCAAACATGACAGATACTGATCTATTGGCCTTTCTTTGGGAGGCTCATTGAGAGAAATAATAGAAGGCCAAAAGGCCGCGACAACAAAGCAAACCACATTCAGATCTGCCATGCATTTCAATGCACGTGAACCCTGAACTTTTTTCTCCTGAATGCGGGCTGTCTGTGTTAGAGTTCGTTGCAGAGTACATCATGGTTAATGGCGGTGTGGTTTATTTGTCCGGTGCTACAATCTTCCTCATTCGCAGATAACATAAAGGCAGGCGTAAATGGGAAAAGTTTATGGCAGGCTGCCCGGTACTCCTCATACTGAGTATTACAGCTTCCAAAGCTGCCATCAAGCAGAGCTTCCAAGACGTTTGTCAGACTCTGTACAAGAATAATGGGAAAGATAAATATAGAAATTATATATACACAGAGTATCTATCGATCCATAGCTATAAATATAGCCTAAAGTATATATATATATATATATATATATATATATATATATATATATATATATATATATATATATATATATAAATAAATAAATAAATAAATACATATATAAAAATAAATAAACACATACATCTAATATTATATATATAAATAAACACATACATATAATATTATATATATATAAATAAACACATACATATTATATATATATATATATATATATATATATATATTATTTTAATTTATTCAGTTCTTGTATGTACATTGAAACGTTATGTAAATAAGCAATCTGCATATGCAATTTTATTTATATAACAACTGTCAAATAAAACAGTTTGGGGAAAAATGCTTTCAAAACACATGGCCTATTCAAAGAAGTGCAACTGCAGTAGATTTTTCCCTTTTGAGTGGACTAGTATCAGGTTCAACCCCTTAAGCCTCCTAAAGTAGTAGTTTGCTTCAACTATTTCCATTACTAAACGATGTGGCAGTTGTGTGAGCTGTAACACACTCTAGTAGCATTAGTGGTCTATGTTTCGGCAGCAATACGGGCAATTTTTTAAAATGGAGTTGGGCTGAGTGCTTTTCTGCCATTCAAGAGAAGCCTTGTGTTTTTTCCTCCGCCCCCCCCAATCACAAAACACAAGCCTTCTTTAGATTGGTGGAGAGGCAGGCAGATGATGTCACAATTTCCACCTTGGCCATTTAGAGGGAACTTTGTATTCACTGATAAAAAATACAAGGCTTCTCCTGAATGGTCGAGAAGACCTCAGCCCAACTCTCTTGGCGGTAGATGGGAAGTCCTGGTGATACTGCTGCCAGGACACGGTGCGGCTTACTGAATGTAGATAATGCTACTGCAGTGCATTATAGAACGCACAACAATGTCGTTAGCGATGAAAATAGGTTGTTTGATCTAGCTTAACCCAAACAAATTATTTAAAGTTAAACAGAACCAGGAATATTCCACCACTTCTAGTATGTGACATATGAAGCTTGGCTTTAGAGCTGTTCACCCGATTGTCCAGTTACCTGGGTCAATGCCAATTCTCCACACGCTACACAATTACAGGGTGTTCCGTTTCTGTGACCAGTACCTTCTATCAGGTGATTAGGAGCACATTAATAATTATTTTCAGCACGACATTTGAAGTGTGGCTAAAAGGGAAGTTAAGCCTGTCACAGCCACGCTAAATAGAAGATGAATATTCCCTCTAGAGTCCTAAAGAGTTAGAAAACCCAACAGGCTATAACACCCTGCCTTCTCCACCAAAACTGGAATCATTCCTGTGAAGCGTCTCAGGAAAGTGAAGGTTACAGTTTAAACCAACCCCCAAAAAGAATTCAGTGCCGTCTGTGAGAAATTAATGTACATGTAATAAACAGGAAAATTAGTTTGTTGCATGAAGGCATGGGGGGCACCTCTGAGGCCAACCTCAGTGTAAACTCAGTCCCCCACAAGGAAGGTCATAACTATGCAGCCAATTTGTTGAAAATTTCTGTCACAGTAAAAAATATGGTAATTGCCATGGGTAAAGACGTCACAAGCATCCACGCCCTTTGTTTACATCCAGCAGTGGAATGTGGCAGGGGATGAATAATCAGTTGCTAGGAAGTCGTGGCATCCAAGCAATCACAAGCCCTGTGCTTGAAGCTGCAACATTCATGTCAGCGTCCCAGCACAGACATGCCCCGCTCTGAGAACTCTCTCTGTGTAACCCAATTCAGATTTAGTCTTAAAGCGGAGTTCAACCCAAAAATGGAATTTCCACTTTTCGGAACCCACCCCCCCACGGGAGTCACTCTACCCCACTCCCCCTTCTGGGAAACACACTGGTCCCAGGAGACAGCGGGGACCAAACGCAGTAGGGAACCGGGCAGTGAAGTTCCAAAGCTTCACTTCCTGATTCCCTCAATGAGGATGGCGGCGGGGGCAGCAGAGAGATGATCGATTACTCGTCTTCTGCTGCCGACATCGCAGGTGCGCTGGACAGGTAAGTGTCCATTTATTAAAAGTCAGCAGCTGCAGTATTTGTAGCTGCTGGCTTTTAATAAGTGTTATTTCGCGGGACCTCCACTTTAATTACAGCCAGTTTCCTAATCTGCAAACTGGTGACAATTCTTTTTGAATCTGTTGCTGCCAAAGTGATAGATTCTAAAAACTGGCAGTAATAAGTACCTTAAAGTGATTGTAAATGTTCTACTCACCTGTCTTGTGCAGTGGTTTTGCACAGAACAGCCCGAGCCTCCTTTTCTCGTGTCCCACGCCTGGGCCCCTCCCCCTTGCCGAGTGCCCCCATGACAAGCTGCTGGCTGTGGGGGGCACACGTGCGTGCTCGCTCCAGAGCCAGCTCTCTGCATCCATAAGACAGAGTGCAGCTCAGCCCTGCCCTCTGCTCCCGCCTCACTGGCTGCAATTGATAGTAGCGGGAGCCAATGGCTCCTGCATCTCACCCAAATCAGGAGGGAGAGACCCAGGAGAGTCTCAGGTCTTGTGCACATCACTGGATCAAGATCAGGCTTAGGTAAAGTATTAGGGGGGCTGCACACTGAGGGTTTTTTATCTTCATACATAGAATGCATGAAGGTAAAAAAAACACTCAGTCTTTGCTGCAAAGCTTTCCTGAATTAAGAGAGTTGTAATAATTGTATTATTCCCCACACATGCACAATGGAGCTACTACTTGAAAAGCAATTAGCTCTTTCCTCTCTCTCTGTACATGGGAGCCGTTTTACCTAACAAAGGATTTATATTTTTGTCCATCCAGCCCTGATATTTACACAGCCCAGTGTGCATGTCAAGCCTTGCATAGGAGGAGACCTGATCTTTCTATGCTACAATTGAACTTTTACATACAGATCTTACTTTGGTGATAGATTCGCAGCAGTACAGGAGTTTATGCTTCTGACGTGTCAATTCAAACCCTACCTGGAAGGTCCTAGTTCCCAGCATATCAGATAAGCAATCCTATATTATTACAATGCCAAAGACAAAAAGGTTCCATCATAGGAAGCTTACAGCCTTCTGCTCAAGTACATACAACATTTTGTATGTGTGTCCACATTGGCTACTGAGTGTGACCATTCCACCAAGTTGCCAGCCTTACCTGAACATTTCTATCATTTAAAGTGTCTTCAAGTTTTGTAGCTATGGCAATTGCTTTCTCCTGTCTTGACTTGTCAAGATAATGCATCATCTTTGCGCCTGCAAAAAAAAAAAAAAAAAAAAAAAAAAAATGATTGGAGAGAACATGGTCAGGGTAAATTAAAATATAAAGGGGGTCACAAGCTGCAGATTATTATTTGACCATTATAAAAGAAATATGATCTTTTTTGGTAGCCGGACTTAAACCAGGCAGCAGGCCTGCCCTTTTTTGCCTCGGTATTGGTCGGGGATCAGATGCCTGCAGCCATTTGAATTTGAAATCTAGCCACTATTTTATTATCAGGAAACTCAATACAGGTAACCTTTAATTGGTAACTCCACTTTCATATAATATAGTATAGACAAGTATTACACAAGCCATATTGTATTTGAACAACTACCTTTCCAATCTGTAAACACTGGAATTTTCTGTAAAATTCTATTCAATATGGCAATCTGGAAACGTTCTGCATATATGGTGTATGGCATGTGCCCAGAAATGTAATTTCCTGCCTGTGTGATTGGCTCACTGATTTTATCAGAAATCTGCACCAAGATAAAAGAAAGGGCAATTACTCAAAAAAATAGCAATTGAAGAGTCAGATTTTGGAGGCAAGACGGGAATATATAAAAATATAAATGTTATTACAAAAATAGAAATTTAACAAAAAACAAGAATAAAGATAGTAAAACCATATAAATTGTATAGTATATATGGACAGTATGCTCTGTACATCGTCTACGCGTTTTGCCGTTGGGCTTCCTCAGGACGAGCAGAAGGGACTTAACAATGTAAGGATATATTTAATTGTCTATAGCATCATAATGGATATAGCCATCCAGAACACCTCAGAGCATTCCAAAAAGGTATATAGATATATCAAAAGGTGGTGTAGGGAGGTCCAAGTATAAATCGGAAAATCTCCAAAAATCGGAAAATCTCCAAAAATCGGAAAATCTCCAAAAATCGGAAAATCTCCAAAAATCGGAAAATCTCCAAAATCGGAAAATCTCCAAAATCGGAAAATCTCCAAAATCGGAAAATCTCCAAAATCGGAAAATCTCCAAAATCGGAAAATCTCCAAAATCGGAAAAAGGGGATTCACTAAGCCTATGATGTAAACCATAGGGGGACACCGCAGGTACACAGAAAGAAGTGGAAACCAAATCTGAAAAAATCCAGGCAAAGGTTTCAATTCCAGGGCAAACCAATAAATTATATCATAAGCAGCCAGGTGTATGAAGCATGCATCCAAGTACTATTTATATTAGTAGCCACAAAGCAGACAGTACAGTCTATGGAGCTGCAAACACTTGTACACAGAGTACCCCATGGTAATAGCCTGTGCTATACGTATTTTTTGTTAAATTTCTATTTTTGTAATAAAATTTATATTTTTATATATTCCCGTCTTGCCTCCAAAATCCGACCATCAATTGCTATTTTTTTTTGAGCAATTGCCCTTTCTTTTGTCTTCTAAATTTATGGATGTGGCAAATGTGAGTGCTCCCCCGTCTCTCTCCCCCCGTTTTTATGTTTTTTTGAGTCTGCACTAAGATACAAGTTAGATTTTTGGCATTCTTATTTTGGTTAGATATTCCGAAAGGGTTAAATCACGTCTAAAGGAATGCAGAATTCGATTTTTTTAATTAAAAGAATGCAAGTGCATCAGCAGATTAATAATGAAGAAGTCACTCCCATTCAGATGCACTCTGCACATCGACATAAACAGCTTTTTCTTCAGAGCAGAAACAGGTAGGATTTTGCAACAAAGTTTGTTAAAATCCTTGAAATGTACGTTGATCACCCAGAGGGGATTTTTTCCCCCTCAACAAAAGTGGAGTTACTCTAAGCTTCATTTACATAGTCTAAATATATTTTACACCAGTGGAGACAATTTCAACAAGGACGTTGTACCTGAAAGCAAATGCTGAATGGAGGTAGAATTGTTTCTGAGAAACTCTTCATTGAAGCTCTCCAGATCCTTGTTCGTAAAGATACTCTTCATTTCATGTAAGAGGACTTTATTCACAATTTCTGGGAGATTGCTGTGATCTGAAACTGAAATAATGGAAGAGACCCATTAGTTACAGACAAAGGCACAGAAAGTGTATTCCTTGCAGAAGAGGGTTTTACCTGATTTTGAGAATCGTATTAAACACTCATGTAGCCACGGGTTATTGCTATCAATGGCAAATGCCCTTTTCACAGACTGCAACATCAAAAGGAATCTACCTATGAAAAAAAAAAAAAATCCTGTTCAAAAGGCATAGAAGGATGACAAAATACACACCGACTAAGTAGTTATCAAAAGTGAAACCAGTAATTATTATATGCAGACCGGTACCGCATCCACATTTTAGCTTACTGAATCATACATTAGCTTCTGTGGATTACCTCTGTTTGCATGTGGAGTTTTGCCTTATTGAATAAGCAACACTGCATCTTCTTCCAATGCTCCTTTCTGCCCTCCACTGACAATTAGTTCCTGCATTTCCTCCACTGTCCCCTGTCCATGATCAGAACTTGATCTCTCTCTGCCACACAGGCTCCCATTCCCTCTAAATCAGGGGTCTCAAAGTCCTGGCCCACGGACCTGTTATAAATGTCCCGCAGGCAGGGCTGGGGGTGCCGCCTTGTGCTTGTGACGACAACAAGTAAACGCTGACCTGTGCCCCATGTACCCTGATTGTGCCCTCATGTGCCCCTGATTGTGCCCCATGTACCCTGATGTGCTCCATGTATCCCGATTGTGACGTCATGTGCCCCATGTACCCTGATTGTGCCCCATGTACCCTGATGTACCCCATGCACCCTGATGTGACATCAGGGTACAGGGCACAGCGCACATCAGGGTACAGGGCACAGCGCACATCAGGGTACAGGGCACAGCGCACATCAGGGTACAGGGCACAGCACATCAGAGCACAACAGGCCACATGTGGCACATCAGGGTACATGGAACACAATCAGGGGTCCCGGAGCATGATGGGACTGCGACGTCATAAGAGGCCTATATAAATCGGTGTGAGCCGCGCACCCGTCATTACAGCGGGAGGAAGCGTCGCATCAACATAAGAAGAAAAGAAGAATGCAAAGAAGAGCGGGCTGCGCCGCCGCTAGTAAGAGAGCTACAAAGAAGATAGCGGCTGCCAGCCCCGAAGAAGGCATCGGAGAGCGAGTGGGAGAAGAACCGGGGAGCGCCGAGACGACAGCGGAGAAGATGGAAGAAGACCTCCCGGAGAGTGGAGAAGACCTCCCGGAGCTGACTAATAAATTATTTTAAAACCCTGTGTTGTGTGTTTATTTTATTGACACTTTGCCTCCAGGTGAATGGGTAGGGGTACGATGTACCCCCATTCTCATTCACCTAGGGTGGGGGGGCCGGTATCTGTGGGCCCCTTATTAAAAGGGGACTCCCAGATTCCGATAAGCCCCCCACCCGCAGACCCCGACAACCAACGGCCAGGGTTGTCGGGAAGAGGCCCTGTCCTTATCAACATGGGGACAGGGTACTTTGGGGAGGGGGGCCGCAAGGCGCCCCCCTGCCCCAGAGCACTCAACCCCCCATATTGAGGGAATGCGGCCTGGTGCGGCTCAGGAGGGGGGGCGCCCGCTCGTCCCCACTCTATTCCTGACCAGCCGGGCGACGTGCTTGGATACGGGTCTGGTATGGATTGAGGAGGAACCTCCACGCCGTTTTTTCGGCGTAGGGGGTTCTCCCTACAATCCATACCAGATCTAAGGTCCCTGGGGGGGGGGAACCCATGCCGGTTTTTTATTTAAAATTTGTCGTGGAGTTCCCCCCTCATTATTCATACCAAACGCCGCGGCTAGAATTGGCGGGAATCCAAGTCGGATCCCCGTTGCTTCTATGATGGCTTTTTCCCATCGCGGCGAGCCGGCTTGGCGCTGGCTCCCGCGACGGGGCTCGTAGGTGGTCAATCTCGCTGAGAAAGGGAGCAAGATTGACACAATATCGCGGTCACCTACTGTAAAGATTTCAGTTTGTTGTTTCCATTGAGCTGTACAGTTTATAGGTCACATTAAAAGGTGGAAAAAGTTGTGAAATTATTAATCTGTCTCTTTTTTTTTTTATATCACAAAAACCTGACATTTTATATCCACTGTATGTTATGCTCCATGGTTTTGCTCCCATGCTCTCTCTGCCGCCCTGCTTAGTGTGTTTTGTTAGTCTCGGTGGTATGTCTAGGTACACAGGTGTCAAACTGGTGGCCCCCCAGCTGTAGTGAAATTACAAGTTCCATGAGGCATTGCAAGGCTGACAGTTAAAAGCATGACTCCATCAGGATGGAGCATGATGGGACTTGTAGTTCCATAAAAGCTGGAGGGCTGCCAGTTTGACACCCCTGGTCTAGGACATAAAACAATTCTCTAAATATTAATCACATTTCATAAAACAAACTATAAACCATATTTCTCGATAGTTTAACACATTATGGTATGCGGAGTGGTAAAAAAAAAAGAAAAGAAAAGTAAACTGGAGCATGCCAACTCTTCAAAATTTGCTCTGGGATTTTATTAACCCTTGAATTTAAAGTAGCTCAAAAATATGGCTGATTGTTTAGTTACCTTTTCTAAAGTAAATTTCAAATGCCAGTAGGTGCGTATGTATGTTATTTGCAGCAAGGCTTTTCAATGGTGTAAGAAACTTGATAGCTTCTTCTAAGGGATTTTCAACCTGTATGGGACACAATAAAGATCAGTCAATAACACCGCCACGGTGATGTCCCAGAGAGCACCATAACGAACATATTCAATAAAATCCTATTTTAACCACTGGACCTCCGGAAGGTTTACCCCTCTTCATGACCAGGCAATTATTTGCAATACGCCACTGGGTTACTTCAACTGACAATTGCGCAGTCATGCAACGCAGTGCTCAAATAACATTTATATAATTCCCCCAAACACCCCCCCCCCACAAATAGAGCTATCTTTTGGTGGTATTTGATCACCACTGCGTTTCTTTATTTTTTTCGACTGACAATTAAAAAAATATATATATTTTTTACTTTCTGCTATAAAATATATCCTATCCAATAATAAAAAATAAATACAAATTTAGGCCAACATGTAGTCTGCTACATATATTTTTTTTTAATACTAGTAATGGCGGCGATTAACGACTTATAGCAGAACAGCGATATTGTGGTGGACAATCGGACACTGACACTTGTTGGGAACTTGTAACACTAATACAGTGATCAGAACAATATGCACGGTCACTGTACTAATGACACTGGCTGGGAATGGGTTAAATATCTAGGGCAATCAAATGGTTGACTGTACCTAGCCAGTGTTTTTGTGTAAACTGTGTGCCGCTTTTACTAAGGGAAAGTGATGAAGTGAATGTACAAAAAGAGATGCCTCTACCGATATAATTTTAGAAACCTATACATAGCATAAACTAATATGAACTTTCAATCACTTTTATTGCTGTAAGATTTGCTGAAAATGTGATCATAGGTTACAGTGCCTTAAAAAAGTATTCATACCCCTTGAAATTTTCCACATTTTTTCACGTTACAACCAAAAACATATATGTATTTTATTGGGATTTTATGTGATAGACCAACACAAAGTGGCAAATAATTGTGAAGTGAAAAGAAAAATTATAAAAATGGTTTTCCAGATTTTTTTCCAAATAAATATCTGAAAAGTGTGACGTGCATTTGTATTCAGCCCCCAGAGTTCCTTTGTAGGAACCACCTTTCGCTTCAATTACAGCTGCAAGTCTTTTTGGGGATGTCTCTACCAGCTTTGCACAGCTAGAGAGTGACATTTTCGCCCATTCTTCTTTGCAAAATATCTCAAGTTCTCTCAGATTAAATGGAGAGCGTCTGAACAGCAATTTTCAAGTCTTGCCACAGATTCTCAATTGGATTTAGGTCTGGACATTGACTGGGACATTCTAACACATGAATATGCTTTGATCTAAAATATTCCATTGTAGCTCTGGCTGTATGTTTAGGGTTGTTGTCCTGCAGGAAGGTGAACCTCCGTCCCAGTCAGGTCTTTTGCAGACTGACAGGTTTTCTGCCAAGATTTTCCTGTATTTGGCTCCATCCATCATCCCATCAACTCTGATCAGTTCTCTGTCCCTGCTGAAGAAAGGCATCCCTACAACATGATGGTCCCACCACCATGTTTCACAGAGGGGATGGTGTGTTCAGGGTTATGTGCAGTGTTAGTTTTCTGCCACACATAGCGTTTTGCTTTTACGCCACTCTTCCATAAAGGCCAGATTTGTGGAGTGCACAACTAATAGTTGTCCTGTGGACAGATTCTCTCACCTGAGCTGTGGATCTCTGCAGCTCCTCTAGAGTTATCATGGGCCTCTTGGCTGTATCTCTGATTAATGCTCTCCTTGCCCGGCGTGTCAGTTTAGGTGGACAGCCATGTCTTGGTAGGTTTTCAGTTGTGCCGTACTCTTTCCATTTTTGGAATGATGGATTGAACAGTGTTCTGTGAGATGTTCAAAGCTTGGGATATTTTTTATAACTCAACCCTGCTTTAAATTTCTCTACAACTTTATCCCTAGCCTGTCTGGTGTGTTTTTTGCCCTTTATGATGCCGTTTGTTCAGGAAGGTTCTCTAACAAATCTCTGAGGGCTTCACAGAACAGCTGTATTTATACTGAGATTAAATTACACACAGGTGGACTCTATTTACTAATTAGATGACTTCTGAAGGCAATTGGTTCCACTAGATTTTAGTAAGGGGTATCAGAGAAAAAGGGGGCTGAATACAAATGAACGCCACACTTTTTAGATAATTTTTTTTACTACCATTTATCATTTTCCTTTCACCTCACAATTATGTGCCACTTTGTGTTGGTCTATCACATAAAATACATTTATGCCGCGTACACACGATCGGTCAATCCGATGAGAACGGTCTGATGGACCGTTTTCATCAGACCAAACCGATTGTGTGTAGGCCCCGTCGGTTATTTATCCATCGGTTAAAAATTGTGAAACTTGTTTTAAAATTAACTGATGGATACCTAACCGATAGAAAAAAAACGATCTTTTGTAGGCATGTCCATCGGTTTAAAATCAACGCATGCGCAGACTAAATTAGGGGACAGGAGCGATCGTTCTGGTAAAACTAGCGTTCGTTATGGAGATGGCACATTCATCACGCTGTAACAGACAGAAAAGCACGAATCGTCTTTTACTAACACAAAATCAGCTAAAGCAGCCCCAAGGGTGGCACCATTGGATTTGAACTTCCCCTAGTGCCGTTGTACGTGGTTTACGTGACCGCGTTCTGACACGATCGTTTTTTTAACCGATGGTGTGTAGGCACGACTGACCATCAGTCAGCTTCATCGGTTAACTGATGGAAAAATCCATCAGACCGTTCTCATCGGATTGACCCATCGTGTGTACAGGGCATTAGATTAGCTCCCTTATGCCAATTTTTCTTTCCAATAAGACAATTGGCATTCTTGCTGAACAATTCCTGGAGTGAAGTGCAGTGTAAGGTTAATTCTCTCAGGGGTTGTACTGTTTTCCATGCCGTGAACAGCCCAAGTTATAATAGATCTTCTCAATGAGGTGGGCTGATGAAATCACAATCTCCACCTCAGACAATGACAGGAAGCTTTATATTCAATCACAGAATACAAAGCTGCCTATGAATGGCTAAGCGCCGCTCAGTCCCAGTCTGTTTTGTTCCGTGTGAGATGGGAAGTCTCCGTCTCACATGCGGGAACCAGTACTGTATGTAGCTGAAGCTATATACAGTGCATATAGCCGCTGCAGCAGCTGGTGAAGGAAAACGTTTGTTTGGATCAGCTCAGTCCAAATAAACTATCTAAAGTGACAGGAAACAATGGCGATCAGCTTCCAATAAGTCTAAAAGAAACATAAAAATATTCACAGATGGGTTGGATCACTTGGCAGACTGTCTAGTGATGAGCATTACCCATAGTAGTTTGTGTCTACTCACTCATCCCCAAATCCCATGGTATCGGTTTATTGTGCATTAAAGAGGACCCATCTAGGGAGCACCTCACCAACATTCCGGTTTGTTATGGCCAAATGAGCTGGATAGACCAGAAGTTATCTTATCACTGGATTTCCCAAAAGATTTAAACCAAAAATGTGATTCAACTTGTCAGCAACTATGCCATTTTTTGTAGGGTGTCAATGTTTGGATCTAAAATTTTCTCTGCATATTTCTAGTGAACCGAGTCCAATAACAACATTTGAATTTTAGGCTTCATTCACATAGGGTGTACGTATTGATACTAAAGGGACATCTTCACCCGCACAGGTGTTCCATGCAGCCACGTGTGGGCAGCCTGTTCAAATCAATGACACGTGTGAGGCTGCCTGGACCTGCAGATATCTACAAGCGAATCCCCAATTGTACACCCCAACGCAGGGGTCGACAATATCCGGGCGCCAGGTCGCATTGGCGACAAGAAATTGTGACCAGGCGCCCGCCGGTAATTGAGGCCGCGGTTTTGCGGCCTACAAGGCTGCAGCCTCAATTACCGGCCACCGCGGGCCCGCCACGATCGCGCGGTGGGGGAGGCACAGGATCCTGTGTCTCCGTGTGCCCCCACCTCCCCCGCTGCTATCGCGACGGCCGGTAATTGAGGCCGCGGCTTTGCGGCCTTGTGAAGTCCCAAGCTCTTCGGAAGCTTCTGTGAGCTGGCTCCATCTGGTGGTGGCCGTTGGCATTACATTACATTGCATTGCAGCAATTCTAATGTGTGTCATTTTACACTATTTTCACTGCCATCTCCTTCCCTCTAATTAGAACCCCCAAACATTATATATAATTTTTTATTCTAACATCCTAAAGAATAAAATGGCTATCGTTGCAATACTTTCTGTCACGCCGTATTTGTGCAGCGGTCTTACAAGCGCACTTTTTTTGGGGGAAAAAAATACACTTTTTTTAATAAAACAATAAGACAACAGTAAAGTTATCCCAATTTTTGTTTATATTGTGAAAGATAATGTTACGCCGAGTAAATTGATACCCAACATGTCACGCTTCAAAATTGCGTCCGCTCATGGAATGCTGACAAACTTTTACCCTTTAAAATCTCCATAGGCGACGTCTAAAAAAATCTACAGGTTGCATATTTTGAGTTACAGATGAGGTCTAGGGCTAGAATTATTGCTCTCGCTCGAACGATCGGGGCGATACCTCACGTGTGGTTTGAATACAGTTTACATATGCGGGCGCTACTCACGTATGTGTTCGCTTCTGTGCGCAAGCTCGTCGGGACGGGGCGCATTTTCTGGCTCCTAACTTTTTTAGCTGGCTCCTAGATTCCAAGCAAATTTGTCAAACCCTGCCCCAACGGGTCTGATGAATGGATTAAAACACAGATGGCTCTAGGCACTGGTTTACCGATTGGTATACACGAGTAAATGAGGCCTTAATGCCATCAAACACAAATTAAGTCATAGTAGGAACAGATGCAGTTCAATCGATTTTAACAGTTCAAACTGTTGAATATTTTCATGAATAGGTACTTCACACTCTTTTCAGAACTGAACAGCAACAATAAGAATACAGTTTTACATGTAAAATAACAGGATAGCCCACCCTTTCCAGTTTTTCAGGAACAAGTTCTTCTTTAGGCCCACTTGTTTCCTCCTCCTCTTCATCTCTCTTTTTCTTCTGATTCTTCTGCTGTCGTTCTCTCTCTGCATGTTTTCTCTCCTCTTCCAGTTTAGCCTTCTTTTGCGCTCTCCTTTGTTTACTTAAAACTTTTTTTAGTTCCTTGGCCGAGAGGTTTTCTGTACAAAAATGAACAGAAATGATTCTTACTTTCGTATGCAGGATTATAGATTTTCGATCAGTGTAGGACTTCCAAAATCAGCTGCAGCCACTGATCAATGTAAACGGACATCAGTGGGTACCTTGTAAGTGTGGATGGAAGAAAACTAACCAGGGGGTTGATTTACTAAAGGCAAATCCACTTTGCACTACAAGTGAACTTGGAAGGGCAGTCGCTGTAAATCTGAGGGGAAGATCTGAAATGAGGGGAAGCTCTGCTGATTCTATCATCCAATCATGTGCAAGCTAAAATGTTGTTTATTTTTCTTGCATGTCCCCCCTCGGACCTAAAGCGACTGCACTTCTAAGTGTATTTGCAGTGCATTTGCCTTTAGTAAATAACCCCCCATGTGATGCCAGACAAAATGTTTAAAATTTGGCTGCTTGCTGCAGATTCAACTATTCTTACTTTTGTGTGCAGGATTATTTGGTTTCTAAAGAAAGCATAAATGTGTTAAATGGCAGAATTGTACATCTGCGTGGAACTTTAAATAGGAAATGATCGTGTATTTTTAGTGACTATCAAAGCATTGAAATGTTAACACGAAAGCACTTTTGAAATGCACCATTTCCATGATAAAATCTCATACACCATATTGAAGGCTCCCTCTAGTGGCTATTTGGATGTCAGAAAAGGCTCTCATTTAAAGAGCATGTAAACCCTTAAAGCGGAGTTCCACCTAAAAATGGAACTTCTGCTTAATCCACTCCTTTCCCCCTTACATGCCACATTTGGCATGCAATTTTTTTTTTGGGGGGGGGGGGCTTCAGGAGGAGTGGGACTTCCTGTCCCACTTCCTCCTTCTGCAGAGGGGCTGGTAAGGCGAATAGCTTAATCGCCTTATTGCAGCCCCTCCCTGTAGGCGAGCGCCTGTCCAATCGGACGGCGCCGCTCGCGCATGCGCAGTGGGTGCCTGGCCGTGAAGCCAAAAGCTGTCACTGCCGGGTGCCCACACTAGAAATGAAGACGCCGGCCGGCAAGGGGGGGCGAGGAGCAGAGCCCCGGCCGGCGCGTCGCTGGAACCGTGGAGCAGGTAAGTGTCTTTTTATTAAAAGCCAGCAGCTACACTTTTTGTAGCTGCTGACTTTTAATAAACTTAAAAACAGGCTGGAACACCCCTTTAACTTCTTTTATTTGGTCCCTGTTGGTTCATTCTAAATATGCCATTGAAAGGGTTTTGTTATATGCCTTTGTAGAGTGCAAACAAATCACTGATCTTGTCAGATCATAACAATTAAAAGCAAACAGCATTGGAAGTTATCAGTTGCATTTTATTAGCCATCTATGAGGACTACAGAAGAGAACAAAGAAGAGATGGGGGAGGTGTTTGTCCTAGGGGGGGGCAAGGTAGCTTCTACACGGTATAGTGAGTGAATGTTGTCACCCTAGCACAGGAAGCATGCTACTCTGAGTTCAGATATGCTTTAAAGTAGAGATGCACTGAAACATTTGTGGTGTTATTGGCATTTGGCCGATAAGAGAAAAAGGTGCCGATAATGGCACCGAAATTATCTGTCTGTTTTTCATAGGTCATGTAACTCAAAAAACACATTAAAAACGCAACACTGGTGCGTTCTTGCTGCGTTTTCAAGGCATTTCAACTGTGAGGTGCATTTTTTTTAACTGATGAAAAATGCACTAAGCTGGATTTTTAACACAACGGAAGCCAAACAGTTCAGGGTGCAGACCTACATAGAATTTAAAGGGATACATTTTTCTTGCGATATGGGCCGCTTCCCACTGCTGTGATGTCAGAATTTGCATGCAATTCGCACTGCACTGCAAATCACATGCAATGTCTGTGCGATGCAAATTCAGCCATACAGATAGTATGGCTGAATTTGCATCGCATTTGGACCAAACTCATGCAAGACCCTTTTTTGGTCCACACCAGAATCGGATCGCATGGGCGTTGAAACCCATGTGATCCGATTCCCGACTGAATTGACAGTTTGCACTGCAATATGCAAACTGATCTGGGTGTGTCAATAACTTTGTATTGATACTCCCAGCATGTATTGATATGCGATGCGGGAACCCATACTGAATTTGCAGGGTTCCTGCATCGCTGCAGTGTGAACCGAGCCTAAAAGGTGCCTATAACAGCCGGCATTAAATTCATATTCAGTTAAATGAATGATATGAATTAAAAAGTTGAATATTTATATATACCGTATTTATCGGCGTATACCGCGCACTTTTTTGCCCTGAAAATCAGGGCAAAATCGTGGGTGCGCGGTATACGCCGATACCCGCGCCGAGTTTTGAATACTGCGCCAACATATACAGAGTGCAGTACACTCGGGTATAGTCGGGCAGTCTCGGCACCTTCCGCGCTCACGTCCTGGACGTCAGCGCGACAGTTGCCGACAATACACGAGTGTACTGCGCTCTGTATATGTCGGCGCAGTATTCAAACTCGGCGCCGGAAACGAGCGGGGAGGACGCGGCAGAAGGACGACGGACCCGACGAAGAGGACACCCGAAGCCGCAGAAGGACGCCGGACCCGACGAAGAGGACACCCGAAGCCGCAGACGCGCAAGACACCAAAACTGGAAGTACAAAAAAAACGTTTTTTCTACAGGATTGGGGGCAACTTTAGGGGTGCGCGGTATATGCGGGAGCGCGTTATACCGCGATAAATACGGTATATACACATATACACATACATACATACATATACACACACACACCCTTTTTATTTTTTATTACATTTTTGGTTTTCGGCTAAGTGCATCCGGCATTTTCGGCACACATCTACTTTAAAGGATAAAGCAAATGAAAGATATGAAGCAACAATTCAGGTGATGGTATATCCATGGGCAGCCCAAGCCACATATATGTGGAATTCAATAAAATCTCACTACTGTGCCTATATTGTTTTATTATATATATATATATATATAAACAAACAACACATGTACAGTGTGATTAGCAAGATAATTTATATTATTCCCTAAACAGCGCGCTGTCTGTACAGGTTTACACTAGGCTGCGTTTTTGCAGGCCACGTATTGAACTGTATTGTAATGTCTGCACCTATGTTGTAAAGCGCTGCACAAACTGTTGGCACCATATAAATCCCGTATAATATTAAACAGAAATCACATCATCTACTGTATGTATAATGATCAAATATTACTGTCCAATCTACATATTGGTTTTATATTAATCAAGGCTGATCCTTCCAATAGATTGTCTGAATCACATGTTTATATATGATGCAAGGACATTGGTTGTCTATAAAGATGAGCTTACCAGAATTGACTTCCTGCTCTTTGCTCTCATTCATTAAAGGATTTTCATGCAGCTTTAGATAGATTCCTATAGCAGCCTGAGCAGCTTTAAAATAAAACACATGCTGCCGCAGTACATCTTCCAAGCGCAGGAGATCGACATATGCTCGCAAGGTCATCTTCCTCATACAGTATGTGTGGAAATCAAACTGATCATCGGTGATCTCAAAAAAGTGCTGAAAGACAAACAAGTTATTAAAGATTTACAAGATTACCTTTATAAAAAAACAGTAGCCTCCGATTCAAACCCCTCCAAAAGAAAAAACACAGATGGTTACCCTCCTTCAGCAGTGGAGTTGTGGACTAACACCTACATCACTAGGCCTAAATCTGGCTAATGTGCTGCTATAGTGGAAAACATGGGCGATCGCTTTTTACCATTTTCATGACTCTTGTATTAAAACAAAATTTGCTTATCCCAGAGTTTAGCTTAACCGCTTGCCGACCAGCCGCCGCAGTTATACGGTCGGCAGGTTGGCTCTGGTAGGCGAGATCATGTAGCTATACGTCATCTCTCCCAGCAGCCAATAGGGGCGCCCCCGCTCGCCCCTGATCCTGGCACGCATGCCTGGCGGGCGCGATCGCCACCGGGAACCCTGCGATCGCTCGTTACAGAGCGAGAACCGGGAGCTGTGTGTGTAAACACAGCTCCCGGTCCTGTCAGGGGGAAAAATGCCTGATCTTCTGTTCATACAATGTATGAACAGCGATCAGTCATTTCCCCTAGTCAGTCCCACCCCCCCTTCAGTTAGAACACACCCAGGGAACATACTTAACCCCTTCCCCGCCCCCTAGTGTTAACCCCTTCCCTGCCAGTGGCATTTTTATAGTAATCAATGCATTTTTATAGCACTGATCTCTATAAAAATGCCAATGGTCCCAAAAATGTGTCAAAAGTGTCCGAAGTGTCCGCCATAAGGTCGCAGTACCGAAAAAAAAAAAAACGCTGATCGCCGCCATTACTAGTAAAAAAAATATATATATATTAATAAAAATGCCATAAAACTATCCCCTATTTTATAGACGCTATAACTTTTGCGCAAACCAAACGCTTATTGCGATTTTTGTTACGAAAAATATGTAGAAGAATACGTATCGGCCTAAACTGAGGAAAAATCGTTTTTTTTTATATATTTTGGGGATATTTATTACAGCAAAAAGTAAAAAATATTCATTTCAATTGTGGCTCTATTTTTGTTTATAGCGCAAAAAATAAAAACCGCAGAGGTGATCAAATACCACCAAAAGAAATCTCTATTTGTGGGAAAAAAAAGGACGCCAATTTTGTCTGGGAGCCACGTCGCACGACCGTGCAATTGTCAGTTAAATCGACGCAGTGCCGAATCGCAAAAAGTGGCCCAGTCATTGACCAGCAATATGGTCCAGGGCTGAAGTGGTTAAAGAAAAGACATTGCCAAGTTCAAACTCAGCTTGTGCAGTTTTGGTCCTGAAGAAGGCAAAGCAAAATAGGTCTCAAAACTGATGGCAATACTGCGACAAAAGAGAAAACAATTTATCACAGACTTTAGAAAAGCAGTAGGATTCATGTCCTAAAATTAAAATACTGCATTAGCCTTTTTTTAAATTACAGTTCAGGATATTCATTAGAAAAAACAGTCATGGACTGGATAATTTCTTGTAACACTAAAGCGAAGGTGGAGAAGCATTACAGCTTAACCCCTCTTACTGCAGAGTGCCCAATGATAAACAAATGGGGAAATCTGACGTCCAATTTCATTTATACAGTCTATGAAATAAAACTATTCATTGTCAAATCTTAATTAGGATTGGATTAATTCTAAACCTGCTAAATAATTAGCCTCTAATTCGTCTTTTTTTTGTAATCTAAAAATGCTTTTTTTAATCATCCGAAAGGCTACACTGCCGGGTTCCCTTACCCGCAATGGCATTGGCAGCACCCGACAGCTGATGGAAACATCAGCTGCGGGTGCCAACATCGCTGGACTCCAGGACAGGTAAGTGTCCTATTATTAAAAGTAAAAAATATCTGGTTTTCTAATCATAGTATTACTGCGCTTGATAGGCCAGCCAACTCGCCTGACCTAAACCCCATAGAGAATCTGTGGGGTATTGTCAAGAGGAAGATGAGACACACCAGACCCAACAATGCAGACGAGCTGAAAGCCGCTATCAAAGCAACCTGGACTTCCATAACACCTCAGCAATGCCACTGATCGCCTCCATGCCACTCCGCATTCATGCAGTAATTTATGAAAACGGAGCCCCAACCAAGTATTGAGTGCATGAACATACTTTTCAGTAAGCCAACATTTCTGTATTAATATTTTTTTAGTGGTCTTATGCAATATTCAAATTTTCAGAATTTGGGGTTTTCACTAGCTGTAAGCAACAATCATCAATATCAAAAGAAAAAAATGCTTAAAATATATATCACTCTGCGTGTAAACACATCTATATAAAATATACGAGTTTCACTTTTTCAATTGAATAACTGAAAAACTTTCTGATGACATTCTAATTTTATGAGATGCACCTGTATACCAGACTATTAGATTGCACTATCAATTGCTATAGCACATTTAACATACACTAGTTCTATGATGTATTAAATCTATGTTGATTCTTCACACTCCTTAAAAAACACAACTACACCATAAAAAAGATAAAGCACAGAGATTTCAAGTTTCATCATATTTTGCATTTACCCTTTCTATCTCGTGGCATTTTTTTAATGCTTCCCCATATTTGCCCATTCTTTGATAGGCACCGCCACACTCGGTCTGGAACCACATGCACTGCATCTCATTCAGATTCTCCATGGCAGGTGTTCCTTCCTGAAAGAAAGGGTCCGATTATTAAAAGAACACTAAAGGCAAACTTTTTTTTTAAATAACAAACATGTTATACTTACCTCCACTGTGCAGCTCGTTTTGCACAGAGTGTCCCCGAACCCTTAATTCTGGGGTCCCTCGGTGGCTGTCTCGGCTCCTCCTCGCAAAAGCTTTCCACCTTCATGCGAGCGAGCCCCGCCCCCCGCGTCATCCGCTGTTATTGACAGCAGCGCCAGCCAATGGCTGCGCTGCTATCAATCCGTCCAGCCTAGCCAATCAACGGCCAGGCTGGGAACCGAAGAGGATCACATGGACGCGCGCGGGACCTTCGAAGGGTCAGGTAAGTAAAACGGGGGGTTCGGGGGGGGGGGGCTGGTACCGTCTAATGTTTTTTCACCTTAATGCATAGGATGCATTAACCACTTCCTTACTGGGCACGTATACCCCTTCCTGACCAGGTGAAATTTCAGCTTCTGGCACTGCGTCGCTTTAACTGACAATTGCGCGGTCGTGCGACGTGGCTCCCAAACAAAATTGGCGTCCTTTTTTCCCCACAAATAGAGCTTTCTTTTGGTGGTATTTGATCATCTCTGCGGTTTTTATTTTTTGCGCTATAAACAAAAAAAGAGCGACAATTTTGAAAAAAAAATATTTTTTACTTTTTGCTGTAATAAATATCCCCAAAATATATAAAAAAAACTATATTTTTTCCTCAGTTTAGGCCGATACGTATTCTTCTATATTTTTTAATTGTTACTATAATAAATAGCCATTTTTTTTTCTCAGTTTAGGCCGATACGTATTATTCTACATATTTTTGGTAAAAAAAAAAAAAATCGCAATAAGCGACTGGTTTGCGCAAAAGTTATAGCGCTTACAAAATAGGGGACAGAATTATTATTAATTTTTATTATTATTTTTTTTTTTACTAGTAATGGCAGCGATCTGCGATTTTTATTGGGACTGCAACGTTATGGCGGACACATCGGACACTTTTGACACATTTTTGGCGCCATTCACATTTATACTGCGATCAGTGCTATAAAAATGCACCGATTACTGTATAAATGTGACTGGCAGTGAAGGGGTTAACACTAGGGGGGCATGGAAGGGGTTAAATGTATTCCCTGGGTGTGTTCTAACTGTGGGGGAAGGGGGGTGACTGGGAGAGGTGACCGATGCTGTGTCCCTATGTACAAGGGACACAGATCGGTCTCCTCTCTCCCCTGACAGGACATGGATCTCTGTGTTTACACACAGAGATCCTTGTCCCTGTAACCGCCGATTGCGAGTGCCTGGCGGACATTGCGGCCGCCAGGCACGCGCATCGGTATGTCAGGAATGCGCGGGCGTCCTGTCAGAGATTTAGAACCACCCCGCGGCCGCACATATTCGTACGGCCGTCGGGAAGTGGTTAAGGTGAAAAAACATTTACCTTTACAACCCCTTTAAAAACTGTAGTTATTATCTAATAACATTCAGTGATAAGACATGGGAAGCCCCTTATAATTTGTCAAACTCTACGCTTGTAACACATAAAATGACCTGCCCTTTTGAGCTCTGAAGAAAAGTTTGTCATATTAAAAATAACAGTTTCTTTAATGTAATCTAAACATTTATCAGTTTTTACCCTTGTAAACTTTGAACACATCTCTTCTGCTTCTTGGATCATATTAGCTCGGAGCATGTATTTTGCGCACTTGGAGTTAATGAACCGGTCTGCAGTGTCCAATGACTGAGCTTCATCCATCCACTTGGCAGCTTCTTTGAGATTTCCTATATGCTGTGTTAAGAAAAGGAAAGGCATTCAAGTCTTGTACCAATCAAGTAGTATTCTGAAAAGGTGATATTGGCTGCATTGCAAATACAATTTCATGGAGTCCAGAAACACTCAAGCACATTTAGACAAGGCTCTGTACCACAAGAAAATCATTATAGACCAACAAAGAACATGGTTAGTATTTGACATGTACTCAGCTAAAATTTCTAAAAAGTATTAAAATCTGTAGATACACAGAAAACCCTTCCTAAACAAATGTATATTACTAAAGCTTGTAAGAAAATGCAGAAAACTTTATAGCCCCTGGGATTTTTTTTTGTAGGTCGTCGTACAAAAAATTGCCACACATGTACAAATAGATACTGTATTTATTGGCGTATAACACTCACTTTTTTGCCCTGAAAATAGAGGGTAAACTGTGACTGCGTGTTATACGCAGGAGGCTGTGGAATGCTTTTTTTCCTAAAAGTTCCGTCTTAAAGTTAGGGTGCGTGTTATATGCCGATAAATACGGGTACTTTATTATAGACAATGGTTTAAATCAACTTAAAAGACAAAAATGCACAAATACAAAATAAAATAAACCCAACATTATTATAATCTCTCACCTCATCACCCCCTTTTTTTTCTTGACTAGAATGTTTTTTTTTTTGTTAGCCTTTAAGACACCCGGCTGGTAACATCAAAATCTTAATAAAGTAAATGGTGTTTTACAAAACACAAAGATTATGATGTTCTCCAGTTTTTGGATGTAAACCGCCTAATCAAAATTACATGTTTGTATGGAGCGATTTGTACGGATGTACGCACAAGTGGTATTCCTAATATACAGGTTTTGTACATTTTGGGTTTTTAAGTTGGTTTTAACCATTGTCCATAAAAAATATCCATTTGTGGCAAATTTGTATGTTGACCTTCTAAAAAAAAAAAGAAAAATCCCAGGGGCCAAAACGTTTTCTGCATTTTCTTGCAAGTGTGTTTTGAGATGGAGGCATTGAACCTCTGTGATTGGTACTTTTTTTTTATTTGTATTTCTTTAATGTGTATTCTATGTCTGACAGAACAGGCATAAAGCTAGACACAATGGAGGAGCACTTCTTAAATGTATGTATGTATACTATAGAACCCTACAGAGCTAAAATAATTTTGACATATAAATAACCACATACAACGGTTTCTTCTCATCATGTAACTGTAGTGATACAATTATCCTCATCCCACCATCACTACAGTAACCTCTCACTGCTGTATGCTATTGAACAGGATTAAAGAGAGATTTATTTTACCTTATAAATCTTGGCTTTCATATAGAATAGCTCAATTAACGTTGGAGTGCTTGCAATGGCAGAATTGATATAGTCTAAGGCGACAGACCACTGACCAAGCTTATCAAAGTGCTGTGCTAAGAAATATCGAACCCAGAGAAGCGTTGTTGGTGGCTCCCGCTCTTCATTATCTGCAAATATAAAAACAGTACGGTAAATCACCATATTCAATTTGATAACAAACCTAGTACAGTCTCCAGAAAGGGCAGCACTGGAACTGGGCTTGGCTTCCGTATTCATATACTGGTAACATATAAGGAAAGGGATGGTCGGCACTCAGGACTTCCAAAAAATATTATTCCTTTATTGAAAAGACATGTGCAGTGCTGTAAAAACAGCCTGGATGTTAATCCTTATGCCGCGTACACACGACCGTTTTTCGGGTTCTAATAAATGACGTTTTTTTTTAATGTCATTAAAAACGATCGTGTGTGGGCTCCAGAGCATTTTTCACGATCTAAAAAATGGCCATTAAAAATTTCGAACATGCTCTATTTTTTCATGACGTTTTTAATGTTGTCGTTTTTAAGGTTGTAAAAAATGGTCGTGTGTGGGCTTTAACGACGTGAAAAAACAGTGCATGCTCAGAATCAAGTTATGAGATGGGAGCGCTCGTTCTGTTAAAACTATCATTCGTAATGGAGTAAGCACATTTATCACGCTGTAACAGACTGAAAAGTGCGAATCGTCTTTTACTCACACAAAATCAGCAAAAGCAGCCCCAAGGGTGGCATTATCCACATGGAACTTCCTTTATAGTGCCGTCGTACATGTTGTACGTCACCGCGCTTTGCTAGAGCATTTTTTTTTTCACGATCGTGTGTAGGCAAGGCCGTTTTAATGATCGAGTTGGAAAAAAACATCGTTTTTTTCTAGACCCTTAAAAATGTAATTTTTTACAACACGAAAAATGTTGTGTTCGCGGCATTAGTTATGGCTTATATACTGGGAACACACGGCTTTTAAATGCTACAGGGAAAAAAAATAAAAAATGATCTTGAAGCCCACAGCCAATTAACATCCAGCTGAAATTTCTGCAGTGCAGGATTAAAAATGAAACAAGGAAAATGATTGGGGAATATGAAAACACAACAAAAAGTTTCCCATTTAAGTGACTCGCCAATTCTTTATTGCAATCAAGCACGTAGAAGAATAAAAAAAGAAAAAAAAAAAAAACACAACATGTCATGTCATAACATGTCTGAATCAGGATAAAAGAAAATAAAAAAAACACAACTCGTTATAACGGGCCAGATCCACAAAAACCTGACGTAACTTAAAAAATCCAATTTAACCACTTCCCTACCGGCCCATAGTAAAATGACGTCCACAAAGAACTTCTGCCGTTCAGAGTGGACGTCATGTGACGTCCTGGGCTTTCCGGGTGGATATCTGAATGATGCCTGCAGCTAGAGGCATCATTCAGATATCCTTCTAAACTGCCGGCGATTCTGCACAACGTAAGAACGATCATAGCGGCGGTTCCGCCGCTAGATCGTTCTTACAGGCGGCGGGAGGGGACATCCCCCCCCTCCCGCCGCCATCCGGTGCTTCTCCGGGCTCTCCCGTGCCATCGGGGGCCCGGAGAACGAATCGTCCGGCGCTCGCAGGAAGCATAGAGATGACTGGTGACCAGATGGTCACCAGTCATCTCTATGACCGTCGGAGGACCCGGGCGCGATGTGATGACGTCACGCCCGGGTCCCCGTAAGTAAACAAAGCCGCGATTGCGGCTGCTAAGCAACCACAAGCATGAGATCGGTGAATTTTTTTTCACCGATTTCATGCTTTACAGCCTGGAGGAGAGATGTGGTGTCTTATTGACCCTGCATCTCTCCATAAAGAGTACCTGTCACACACATTCCTATTACAAGGGATGTTTACATTCCTTGTAATAGGAATAAAAGTGATAAAAAAAAAAAAAAAATTAAAAAAAAAAGTGTAAAAAAAGAAATAAATATATTAAAAAAAAAAAGAAATAAAAATAAATTTTTTTAACGCCCCTGTCCCCGGTAGCTTGCGCGCAGAAGCGAACGCACACGCAAGTCCCGCCGACATATGTAAACGCCGTTTAAACCACATATGTGAGGTATCGCCGCGTGCGTTAGAGTGCCAGCAACAATTCTAGCACTAGATCTCCTCTGTAAATCTAAACTGGTAACTTGTAAAAAATTTCAAATCGTTGCCTATGGAGATTTTTAAGTACCGAAGTTTGGCGCCATTCCATGAGTGTGAGCAATTTTAAAGCGTGACATGTTAGGTATCTATTTACTCGGTGTAACATCATATTTCATATTTTACAAAAAAATTGGGCTAACTTTACTGTTTTTAAATTTTTTTAATTCATGAAACAATTTTTTTCCCAAAAAAAGGCGTTTGAAAAATTATTGCGCAAATACCGTGCAAGATAAAAGGTTTCAATGACCGTCGTTTTATTCCCTAGGGTGTCTGCTAAAAAAACATATATAATGTTTGGGGGTTCTGCGTAATTTTCTAGCAAAAAAATTATGATTTGTACATGTAGGAGAGAAGTGCCAGAATAGGCCCGGTATGGATGGGTGTATAACTGCCCGGTATGGAAGAGGTTAAGTTACACTGCCTTAAAGTTTCTACCTAAGTGCCTGATCCACAAAGCACTTATCTAGAAATTTCAGGCTGTGTAACTAAAATTCCGCCGGCGCAAGGCGTTCCTATTCAAATGGGGCGAGTCCCATTTAAATGAGGCGCGCTCCCGCGCCGGCCGTACTGCGCATGCGCGAAGTTACGTTACGCCGAGTTTTGAGGATCGCGACGGCTTAAAAAAGTTGCGTCGGGGAAAAAAAAAAAAATGACAGCGGCATGCATTCCTGAGGGAGAACTCCATGCCAATTTTCAAAGAAAAAACCGGCATGGGTTCCCCCCCCAGGAGCATACCAGGCCCTTAGGTCTGGCATGGGTTGTAAGGAGACCCCCCCCACGCCGAAAAATTGACGTAGGGGGTCCCCCTACAATCCATACCAGACCCGTATCCAAAGCACGCTACCCGGCCGGCCAGGAAAGGAGTGGGGACGAGCGAGCGCCCCCCCCCCTCCTGAGCCGTGCCAGGCCGCATGCCCTCAACATGGGGGGGTTGGGTGCTCTGGGGCAGGGGGGCGCACTGCGGGCCCCCCCACCCCAGAGCACCCTGTCCCCATGTTGATGAGGACAGGACCTCTTCCCGACAACCCTTGCCATTGGTTGTCGGGGTCTGCGGGCGGAGGCTTATCGGAATCTGGGAGTCCCCTTTAATAAGGGGGCCCCCAGATACCGGCCCCCCACCCTAAGTGAATGGATATGGGGTACATCGTACCCCTATCCATTCACCTGTAGGCAAAAAGTAAAAGTTAATAAACACACAACACAAGGCTTTTTAAAATATTTTATTTTTCTGCTCCGGATGCCCCCCTGTCTTCGTTATTAGCTCAATTACCAGGGGGGGCTTCTTCTTCCGCTCTCCGGGGGTCTTCTTCCACTCTCCGGGGGTCTTCTCCGCTCTCCGGGGGGGGGGGGGGGTTTCTTCTTCCGCTCTCCGGGGGGGCTTCTCCGGACTCCGGGGGGCTTCTTCCATCTTCTCCCCTCTTGACTCGGCGAACCCCGGTTCTTCTGCAGCTCTCCGGTGCCTTCTTCTTCAGCGCTGGCTGCCTGCTATGTTTGTGTGTTAGCTCGATTTCAAACAGGCAGCCGGCGCGGTCTTCTGTGGCGTCAGGGTCTTCTCTTCCTTTCTTCCGATGTTGCCTCGTCGCCTGTTGTCGCTGTAATGATGGAAGCGCGCCTTGCATCACATTTATATAGGCATCACCGTCCCATCATGCTCCGGTAGGTACCCACGTGGTGGGTGCACGTGGGTAGGCACCCACCACGTGGGTACCTGCCGGAGCATGATGGGACGGTGATGCCTATATAAATGTGATGCAAGGCGCGCTTCCATCATTACAGCGACAACAGGCGACGAGGCAACATCGGAAGAAAGGAAGAGAAGACCCTGACGCCACAGAAGACCGCGCCGGCTGCCTGTTTGAAATCGAGCTAACACACAAACATAGCAGGCAGCCAGCGCTGAAGAAGAAGGCACCGGAGAGCTGCACAAGAACCGGGGTTCGCCGAGTCAAGAGCGGAAGAGGGGAGAAGATGGAAGAAGCCCCCCGGAGTCCGGAGAAGCCCCCCCCGGAGAGCGGAGAAAACCCCCGGAGAGCGGAAGACCCCCGGAGAGTGGAAGACCCCCGGAGAGCGGAAGAAGAAGCCCCCCCTGGTAATTGAGCTAATAACGAAGACAGGGGGGGCCTCCGGAGCAGAAAAATAAAATATTTTAAAAAGCCTTGTGTTGTGTGTTTATTAACTTTTACTTTTTGCCTACAGGTGAATGGATAGGGGTACGATGTACCCCATATCCATTCACTTAGGGTGGGGGGCCAGTATCTGGGGGCCCCCTTATTAAAGGGGACTCCCAGATTCCGATAAGCCTCCGCCCGCAGACCCCGACAACCAATGGCAAGGGTTGTCGGGAAGAGGTCCTGTTCTCATCAACATGGGGACAGGGTGCTCTGGGGTGGGGGGGCCCGCAGTGCGCCCCCCTGCCCCAGAGCACCCAACCCCCCCATGTTGAGGGCACGCGGCCTGGCCCGGCTCAGGAGGGGGGGGGACGCTCGCTCGTCCCCACTCCTTTCCTGGCCGGCCGGGTAGCGTGCTTTGGATACGGGTCTGGTATGGATTGTAGGGGGACCCCTACGTCGATTTTTCGGCGTGGGGGGGGTCTCCTTACAACCCATACCAGACCTAAGGGCCTGGTATGCTCCTGGGGGGGAACCCATGCCGGTTTTGTTTTTACAAATTGCCGTGGAGTTCTCCCTCGGGAAAGCATACCAAATGCCGTCGCTGGAATGGGCTTTTACAAGGTGTGACTAGTTTACACTTTGTAGAACCAGCCCTAATTTTACACTTGCAAAATAACACTTACGGCGCAAAAATGAAGCTAGAAAGCTTTGTGGATCGCCTTAAGTGCTAATTTGCATACTAGCAACGGCATTTCGACTCGAAATGCCCCCAGCGGCGGATGCGGTACTGCATCCTAAGATTCGGCAGTGTAATTCAATTACACATGCCGGATCTTCTGTCTAACTTTGGAAAAAGCCTTTTGAGGATCGTTTCCAAAGTTACACACAGACTGAACAGCACTTAAGTCGGAGTATCTCTTTTGAGGATCTGGCCCAACATGTCTGAATCTGAAGAAAAGAAAAGAAAAAAAGAAAAGAAAATAAGCTCTCCAAGTTGCTATAGGCCTTCAGACATGTTAATGGGTACTTGATGCAGTCTATTCGCCAGGGAAAAAAAAAAAAAAAAAAAAAAAAAAGTATATATGAGCCCAACTTTATTTACCCAATAAACGTAAAATATTACAAAATAGGTGTGCTATAAACTTTACTTTAAAATAAGCATAATGTAGTGTTGGGGAAAGACGAAGATGAGATTTTTCAGGTGGCAAACATTGACGCTACTCTATGGGTCTTTAAGAGCAACTTAGAAAACCACCAATACATTTGCATAAAAAACATACCGTATTTTCCGGCGTATAAGACGACTTTTTACACCGGAATTTCACAGCCAAAAACTGGGGGTCGTCTTATACGCCGGGTTAAGCAGCTGCTCGCTCGATTTCAGCCTGCCAGGCGCTCTGTAAGTCTGTATTCTGCGCCGCTCAGCCAATCCCGATGCACTCTGTTGATGACAGAGAATGCTAAGCCTGCTTGGATTGGAGTAATAACCTCTGCCAATCCGAGCAGGCTTAGCATGCTCTGTCATCAACACAGTGCATCGGGATTGGCTGAGCGGCGCATATACAGACTACATACAGCACCCGGCGGCATTTTCGTTTTGAAAAGGCATTACATACAGCCTTACAAAGCACCCGGCGACGGCGGTTTCGTTTTTAAAAGGCATTCCATACAGCCTTACAAAGCACCCGGCGGGGGGTCGTCTAATACGGTGAGTAGACAACAAAACCACAGTTTTTTGCAGTGTATTAGGGGGTCGTCTTATATTCCGAGTCGTCTTATACCCCGGCAAATACGGTAGTTTTTATTACATCCATATATTCTATAAAAATTACAATACAAATGGTTAAAAATAGGTCATCAAGCATTAACGGCTGAATTCTTTAGGCAATATACATATATAGGCAATAATGTCTGCACTACTTAGTTTCTTCAGGGATATTTGGGGGGGGGGGGGGGGGGGAAATCACACATTTTAAATTCATTCAAGATGAGCAGCACTTTCGCCATAGGTGAATGTTCCAAGGCCCCAGGCACCCCCCAAACAAACATGGGGCCAGAGTGGTCCACACTAAGGGTCCCCCCACAACAATGACCAAAGAAATTATAAAGAACCTGAAATCTGATAGAGTTTGGTGGTTATGGGAAATTTATGTGGCTCTGGTTAGACAGGGCAGAAGTGCGCTTGTTCCCCTGAAGAAAATGATTGAAGTCTTCCTGAAACGTATCAGAGAAGTAGAGAAGACAGTATCACCTATATATGTATATTGCCCAAACAATTCAGCCGTTCATTCTTGACGACCTATTTTTAACTGTATTGTCATTATTATCGTTTATATGGATGTAATAAAAGAAAATAGGTTTTTAATACAAATGTATTAGTGGTTTCCAAGTTGCCCTAAAGTTCCATAGAAGTACTTGGGGTTTACGGTTTTTTTTTTTTCAAATTTGTACAATGACACAAAAAAAGAAATAAAAAAATATTTACCATCAGTACTAAACAAGCCACAGGCCTTCAATGAATTTTCATAACCAATAGCGAGTTCTTGGATTACTGAAAGCTGTAAATTAAAACAAACATAATAAAACTATAAAATGTGGATATCTTCTACTGTGTCCTCATATTCTTCACAAGTCAGAATACACAGATCAGATCAAGAACAATGGCAAGCAGTTGAACAAAAAAAGTTTATGGATGTATAATTCAGAAAAAAAAAAAAAAAAGGAAAAAATGCCTAGTTACTATTGGTTATTCACAGAAGCCTTTGTAATTAGCAAACGTATTCACATAATACCAAGGCTTCTGTGATTGGGCAGGGGGAGGGGCAGGCAAAGCACCTGCAGTGACTCTCCTGTTCAGGATGCATAGCTCGGAAAGATCAGTATTGCTCTACAGTGACAGCTATCTTTCGGGAGTACTATAAAGCAGTCAGATATACACAATAGAGTTCAACCCATGAGGTGGCATGCACCTTGTTGGACTTAACTGATGATGCGCTTTCATTTTTTACAAAAGGAGCTGAATTCATGGAACTCAGCTTTAAGTTACCCATACAAAGTAACTGGAGATTTAAGCCACATGAAGCAATGGCTTGCATGTCCATGGACAGTTGGAGACACCCAAGATTACTGTTCCAGTGAATCCAGCAGCCAGTTAAGTTAAATTATTTTGGTCAGTCATCACTGGTTTCCCTAAAGGTTAGCCAGGACTAGGTGTGCAAGACAAGTACCTCCACCCCACTCCTAAACAGTAATATGAGCAATCCAAGTATGCACAGTAACAGAAAGGAAAAAACGATTTCAGCCTGGGTTCACACTAGTGCGACCTCAGAGATCGCTTGCGATTCACACATGCAGTGCAGGTGCTGATCACATGCGATCTCTGGGCAATGCAAGCTCAGTCATACAGTTGTATGGCTAAACTTTCAGTGGATTTGCACAGAAAATGTTGCAGAGACTCGTTTTTCCCCGCACAAGAATCGGATCGCATGGGTGTTCTCACCTATGTGATCTGATTTTTGTGCGAGTTTCACAGTTCGCACTGCAATCTGTGAACTGAACTGGGGGCGTCAATGACACCCACAGCGTCTCGCACAAGGCAGTGTGAATTACCTGTGGGAGAAGAGCGGTGCGGGAACCGGCGCTGGTTCCCGCATCGCACTAGTGTGAACCCAGGGTCAAGGATTATTCTGGAGCACCAGAACTCTAGGATTTTCATGAAAAAACATGTATTTCTATAAGAATGTGTAATATCTGTATCTCTATACAGATATTATACATCCTGAAGAAAGATGGTCTTTTGATAGCAATCAATTGGATTTTCCAGTGGATGCACAGAAACAATGGACAGGCTGAGCAGAGTTTACAGTGGCAACAGGAGTGTAGGCAGAGGTGTACAAGACTGTGCGGGGGTAACCTAAAGGATAAACTATACAAGTTAAAATATAGTTATTTAATGCAATCTGCTCTCCATTACTGAAAAATTCAATCATGACAACTCTCCTAAAGGCAGAACTGAAAACAGTACAGCTGATAGGGGGTAATATAGACCGTCAACACATAAGGTATACAAGCTTTGTTACAGTGTTGTGCATTTACATACCAATACAGGCCAACAATCAAAAGTGCTTCACCTTTTCTGATGAACTGAACAGTGATTTTAATGTAGTAAACAATGGAGGGCAACCTTTGCTGAAGTTGATTCGTAAGAACTTATCCATTCTGTCTCTAAATTTGTTGCCTAAAGACATAAAAATGCAATCATTCAAACTTTTAAATATTGACACATGCAGATATAATAGGAAAGAGAATATTTAGCCCTGTTTATAGAAATTGATGGGGGGGGGGGGGGGGGGGAGAAGAAAAAACAGCGGGACTCACCTCAAAACTATTTAAAGTTTTGGGTACTGTGCAAAAGTATTAGAAACGTTCAGCTTTTTGTTGCTCTCAAAATACAAAGGGTGCCAACACCAAAGGGGTTGTAAAGGATTTTTTTTTTCTCTAAATAGCTTCCTTTACCTTAGTGCAGTCCTCCTTCACTTACCTCATCCTTCCATTTTGCTTTTAAATGTCCTTATTTCTCCTGAGAAATCCTCACTTCCTGTTCTTCTGTCTGTAACTCCACACAGTAATGCAAGGCTTTCTCCCTGGTGTGGAGTGTCGTGCTCGCCCTCTCCCTTGGACTACAGGAGAGTCATGACGCTCTCTACGTTGCAGATAGAGAAAGGAGCTGTGCGTTAGTGGATGTCCTGACTCTCCTATATTCCAGGGGAGGGGGCGAGCACGACACTCCACACCAGGGAGAAAGCCTTGCATTACTGTGTGGAGTTACAGACAGAAGAACAGGAAGTGAGGATTTCTCAAAAGAAATAAGGACATTTAAAAGCAAAATGGAAGGATGAGGTAAGTGAAGGAGGACTGCACTAAGGTAAAGGAAGCTATTTAGGGAAAAAATGTTTTTTTCTTTACAACCCCTTTAATAAAATAATTGTATGGGATGACCTTAAAGGGGTGTTCCAGGCATTTTTTGTGTTTATTAAAAGTCAGCAGCTACAAAAAGTGTAGCTGCTGGCTTTTAATAAACACACACTCACCTGCTCCACGTTCCAGCGACACGCCGACCGGGGCTCCTCTCCCCCCCTCCCCGGCCGGCGTCTTCATCCTAAGTGTGGGCACCCGGCCGTGACAGCTTTCGGCTTCACGGCCAGGCACCCACTGCGCATGCGCGAGTGGCGCTGCGCTCTCTCATTGGACAGGCGATCGCATGGGACCTGTCATGTGTCCCAGGTGATCGCCTACTGCAGCCCCTACCTGTAGGCGATTAAGCTATTCGCCTACGATGCCCCTCGGCGGAAGGAGGAAGTGGGACAGGAAGTCCCACTCCTCCTGAAGCCCCCACTAACCCCCCAAAAAAATTACATGCCAAATGTGGCATGTAAGGGGGCGAGGAGTGGGTTAAGCGGAAGTTCCAATTTTGGGTGGAACTCCGCTTTAAATACTCTGGCATGCTGCAGTTCCCCCATCTGCCTTTAATGTCCGTTCTCTACAATCCTACTTTCCCGCAGGGTTTGGAAAACCCATGTGCAATTCAGCATTGGCTAGACCAGCATTTCTCAACCGGGGAGTCGCAGCAAAAAAGACCAAAAACTTGCACTGGTAACCCCAGTACATAGAGAGGTGAGCGAACACAGCCCAGACCACCTCCTCCCCGTTCTCTATACCCCCCCCCCCCCCATGGCAATACAGAATGTCACCCAATATAGATAGCGGCAGGGAGGAGGTCCGTTCTCCCCTCTATACACTCTATAGTGAGAAATGCTGCCGACTCCCAGGACCATCTAAAAAATGCAATCCGATTTCCTTCAGCTTTGTCAGTACTGCAGTAGAATGTAAAATTTATAACCAGCCAAAGCTGAAGGCCACAGTGTGCAATCTGTTCAAGTAAAAAGGTACGGCAATTTTTGGTGCTGGAAGCAAAACTTGTGATTTAAGTCATGTAACAATTTGTAATATAACAAATTACAAATGGTTACAGATAGATTTGTAACTACTACAGAATCTCTTAGGTGTTCCAGCATGGAGCATAGAGTAACTGCAGCATTTTGCTAATAATAGCAAATGGGATGCCAGTGAAGAATAAATAAATTAGGACAAAGATAATGACAAAGGGCCAAATCCTCAGCCAGGCGGCGTAACTTAACTTTCAGCAGTTAAGTTACACTGACTTAAAGTTTTTACCTAAGTGGCTGATCCTCAAAGCACTTGCGTAAAAATTTCAAGCCGTGTAAGTTAAGTGCCGCCGTCGTAAGGCGTTCCTCCTCTCCGGGGGGCGTTTACAATTTAAATGAGGCGCGCTCCCGCGCCGGCCGTACTGCGCATGCGTGTGACGTCATTTTCCCGACGTGCATCGCGCGAACGTAATTGACGCCGGGCGGCTTTGTGGATTGCGACGGGACACTAAAGTTGCGACGGGTGAAAAAAAGACGCGCCGGGAAAACAAATAATTATAAAAAAAAATGACAGCGTCGCTCGGCATGCATTCCTGAGGGAGAACTCCATGCCAATTTTCAATGAAAAAAATGGCATGGGTTCCCCCCCCAGGAGCATACCAGGCCCGTAGGTCTGTTATGGGTTGTAAGGAGACCCCCCCTCCGCCGAAAAATTGACGTAGGGGGTCCCCCTACAATCCATACCAGACCCGTATCCAAAGCACGCTACCCGGCCAGCCAGGAAGGGAGTGGGGACGAGCGAGCGCCCCCCCCCCCCTCCTGAGCCGTGCCAGGCCGCATGCCCTCAACATGGGGGGGTTGGGTGCTCTGGGGCAGGGGGGCGCACTGCGGGCCCCCCCACCCCAGAGCACCCTGTCCCCATGTTGATGAGGACAGGACCTCTTCCCGACAACCCTTGCCATTGGTTGTCGGGGTCTGCGGGCGGAGGCTTATCGGAATCTGGGAGTCCCCTTTAATAAGGGGGCCCCCAGATACCGGCCCCCCACCCTAAGTGAATGGATATGGGGTACATCGTACCCCTATCCATTCACCTGTAGGCAAAAAGTAAAAGTTAATAAACACACAACACAAGGCTTTTTAAAATATTTTATTATTCTGGTCCGGATGCCCCCCCTGTCTTCGTTATTAGCTCAATTACCAGGGGGGGCTTCTTCTTCCACTCTCCGGGGGTCTTCTCCGCTCTCCGGGGGTCTTCTCCGCTCTCCGGGGGGGGTTTCTGCTTCCGCTCTCCGGGGGGGGGCTTCTCCGCTCTCCGGGGGGCTTCTTCCATCTTCTCCCCTCTTCCGCTCTTGACTCGGCGAACCCCGGTTCTTCTGCAGCTCTCCGGTGCCTTCTTCTTCAGCGCTGGCTGCCTGCTATGTTTGTGTGTTAGCTCGATTTCTAACAGGCAGCCGGCGCGGTCTTCTGTGACGTCATCTTCTCTTCTGTTCTTCTCCCCTCTTCCGATGTTGCCTCGTCGCCTGTTGTCGCTGTAATGATGGAAGCGCGCCTTGCATCACATTTATATAGGCATCACCGTCCCATCATGCTCCGGCAGGTACCCACGTGGTGGGTGCCTACCCACGTGCACCCACCACGTGGGTACCTACCGGAGCATGATGGGACGGTGATGCCTATATAAATGTGATGCAAGGCGCGCTTCCATCATTACAGCGACAACAGGCGACGAGGCAACATAGGAAGAACAGAAGACCAGAAGACCCTGACGTCACAGAAGACCGCGCCGGCTGCCTGTTTGAAATCGAGCTAACACACAAACATAGCAGGCAGCCAGCGCTGAAGAAGAAGGCACCGGAGAGCTGCAGAAGAACCGGGGTTCGCCGAGTCAAGAGCGGAAGAGGGGAGAAGATGGAAGAAGCCCCCCGGAGTCCGGAGAAGCCCCCCCCGGAGAGCGGAACACCCCCGGAGAGCGGAGAAGACCCCCGGAGAGCGGAAGAAGAAGCCCCCCCTGGTAATTGAGCTAATAACGAAGACAGGGGGGGCGTCCGGAGCAGAATAATAAAATATTTTAAAAAGCCTTGTGTTGTGTGTTTATTAACTTTTACTTTTTGCCTACAGGTGAATGGATAGGGGTACGATGTACCCCATATCCATTCACTTAGGGTGGGGGGCCGGTATCTGGGGGCCCCCTTATTAAAGGGGACTCCCAGATTCCGATAAGCCTCCGCCCGCAGACCCCGACAACCAATGGCAAGGGTTGTCGGGAAGAGGTCCTGTCCTCATCAACATGGGGACAGGGTGCTCTGGGGTGGGGGGGCCCGCAGTGCGCCCCCCTGCCCCAGAGCACCCAACCCCCCCATGTTGAGGGCATGCGGCCTGGCACGGCTCAGGAGGGGGGGGGGGGCGCTCGCTCGTCCCCACCCCCTTCCTGGCTGGCCGGGTAGCGTGCTTTGGATACGGGTCTGGTATGGATTGTAGGGGGACCCCCTACGTCAATTTTGCGGCGGAGGGGGGTCTCCTTACAACCCATAACAGACCTAAGGGCCTGGTATGCTCCTGAGGGGGAACCCATGCCGTTTTTTTCATTGAAAATTGGCATGGAGTTCTCCCTCGGGAATGCATACCAAATGCCGTCGCTTGAATGGGCCTTTACAAGGTGTGACTAACTTTACACTTTGTAAAAGCAGCCCTAGTTTTACACCAGGCAAACTAACACTTACGGCGAAAAAACTAGGCACAAAAGCTTTGAGGATCGCCCTAAGTGCTAATTTGCATACTAACAGAGGCATTTCGACTCGAAATGCCCCCAGTGGCGGATGCGGTACTGCATCCCAAGATCCGGCAGTGTAAGTCCCTTACAGATGTCGGATCTTCTGCCTAACTTAGGAAAACTGCTTCTGAGGATCAGTTCCAAAGTTAGAACCAGAGATACGACGGCTTACGCCGGAGTATCTCTTTTGTGGATTTGGCCCAAAGAGTGGATGCCCGATAATGAATATGGCTTAGAAACTGGGTCAGTTTTTTCCACTCAAAAGTGGAATAAAAATTAAATGTGCATTCTCATACAGAAAAGCTCAGTGATGGCAACTTCTTGTTGAAAGATCCTAAAGCAACTATATTTAAATTTACAAACAGTAACCGCCCACTATACAACGCACACACGCCCATTTAATGACATAACCCTGATACTTCACCTGTAATAAAATTTAACGGTAGTCTTCTTGGTGAAACTGCCCGTGGGTATCTTTTGCCAAGATCATCATAGATTTTAAGCCGTTCTTCAACAGTAGCTACAATTAAAAGAAATACAGTTATCTTGTGGTATGCCTAAGCTACAGAAAACGTATCGTTTTAAACCTGCGTGCACGAATGCAATTAAAGAATACTAAAATGAATGTTTGGTTTTCCCAGATTCAGGTATCTATTTAGCAAGCCTCAGAGTAAACCTCCTAAAACACTCAGTCTGAAGCATCCACCCCATAAGTTTGTTTAGTGTAAAAATTCCCTGTAAAATTTATGTACTGTGATAATTGCTGCTTATAACAGATACGCCTTCTGAAAGTGTGTTTGATTTCTGTCTGTCCTGAATACATGGACCAAATATGTCCAAATCGATTTCTGTGAGACTAGAAATATGGAAGCCGAAGTTGCAGGCTGCAGGGCTGACGCTCCTTTACTAACTAATCAGGGACCCGGAATACGCATGCTAACAGTGAGGACTAAAAAGTCTCAACTTTCCTACGGAATGCTTATACTAGAGTCTATAACTCACTAAGCCAGGATCAGGTGCAAACTTAAAAAGGTCATTTAGTGGGTAGCTCTTTATTTACATTTAATGTCAAGTGCACTTGTAAGGCCTTTTTCACACATGCAGACCGTTTATCTGTTTTTTTCAACCATCAACGGATGAAAAATGGACATCAATGCGTCTATGAAAAAATGGATTACATCCGTTTACATCTACTTCTTTCAACATCTGTTTTTTGGAATGGATCAAAGACCTATTTTTCTTTTTTGTTAAAAAAAAATTACTGAACGTAAACTGACAAATAGTCAATTTTGCATGAAAAAAATGGCTCTGTGGTTAAGGATTCTAGTTGGTGGATGTAAGAAACGGGTGTAAAAAAAAATGAATGAAAAACTGATGTAAACTTTATCTGTTTTTTTTTCTTTAAAAAAAAAACATGACTGAACTGATGAAACAAAAAGGTCTGCATGTGCGAAAGGGGCCTAATGCCGCGTACACACGGTCGTTTTTGGGATGAATAAAAACAAAACTTTTAAAAACGTCATTTAAAAATGACCGTGTGTGGGGAAAACGTTGTTTTATGTCTTCTGAAAAACTACATAAAAAAATAAAAAATAATTCGAACATGCTTCAATTTTTTATGTCGTTTTTCAAAACGTTGTTTTTTGTGTCATAAAAAATGATCGTGTGTGGGCTAAAACAACGTTTTTAAACCTGCGCATGCTCAGAAGCAAGTTATGACGCAAGCTTAAATGGAACAGAGTGCCGCCGTACGTGCTGAACGTAACCGCGCTTTGCTAGAGCATTTTGAAAAAACGATGGTGTGTAGGCAACGTCGTTTTTTAATATGAAGTTTCAAAAACGTTGTTTTTTTTCCATGAGAAAAAACAACGTTTTTTTACAAGACAAAAAACGACCGTGTGTGCATTAGAGTCATGTGTTTGATTCCAATAAGCAAAAGTACAATATTTTCTGTTTTGTATGTTGTGGCCTTAGCTTTCAGTATTACTGGTACTTAAAGAGAAAGCAAAACCATCACTGATGGGTTTTACCCCCCCCCCTGCAAAGTATAAGCATAATGTGCTAGTACGCATCGCATACTAGCACATTATGTGACACTTGCAGGGACAGGCTTCGTTTGCAGGCAAGTGTCACATAATGTGCTAGTATAATTCCCACCCTAAAGGTGGGTGCCACACTGGACGAAGAAGACCCAGAACCAATGGCGTCTGCATCATAAATACCCCTCCCCAGCATGCACAGCGAGGACAAACCCTCCTGATTGGCTGCTGGGAAAGAGCACCCAAACCTTGACTCCACTTCTGCCCCCTGCAGTACCGGGGCTGGAAGAACACCCCAGTACAACAGAACAAGCCCACAGCACAGCCAAGCTGAGGCAGAGACCCTGTTTTTCACTTAATCTTGATCAGAGTTTAACTACACTCAGATCTACCTTTAAATTTACCTAGCACCGGTACCATAAAGTACACAGGCGCTACATCAGGGCTCGACAAATCCCGGTCACCAGGTCGCCATGGCGACTAGAAATAGCGTCCTGGCGACTTGGCTTGGAAGGTGGAATTTATTTATTTTTATTTTTTTTGTGAAGTCCCCAGCTCTTCCTTGTGTGAGCTGGTGCCATCTGGTGGTGGCCGTTGTTATTACAAGTTAAACAGCAATTCTAATGCCATTTTTCACTATTTTTACTGCCATCTTCTTCCCTCTAATTAGAACCCCCAAACATTATATATATTTTTTATCCTAACACCCTAGAGAATAAAATGGCGATCGTTGCAATACTTTCTGTCACACTGTATTTGCGCAGCGGTCTTACAAGCGCATTTTTTGGGGGAAAAAATTACATTTTTTTTTTATTAAAAAATAAGACAACAGTAAAGTTATCCCCATTTTTTTTTTATATTATGAAAGGTAATGTTACGCCGAGTAAATTCATATCCAACATGTCACGCTTCAAAATTGCGTCCGCTCGTGGAATACCGACAAACTTTTACCCTTTAAAATCTTCATAGGCGACGTTTAAAAAAATCTACAGGTTGCATGTTTTGAGTTAGAGGAGGTCTAGGGCTATTATTGCTCTCGCTCTACCAATCACGGCGATAACTCACATGTGTGGTTTGAACACCGTTTACATATGCGGGCGCTGCTCGCGTATGTTTTTGCTTCTGCGCGCAAGCTCGTCGGGACGGGGTGCGTTTTCTGGCTCCTAGACTTTTTTAGCTGGCTCCTAGATTCCAAGCAAATTTGTCAAACCCTGCGCTACATATACATATATATATGCTATGAGCATAATATATATGTTATGCTCATAAGTTTACATACCCTGTCAGAATTTATGATTTCTTGGCCATTTCAGAGAATATGAATAACACAAAAACATTTTTCACTCAGAGCCGGTTCACACTGGGGCAACCTGGGATCCGACTTGAAGTTGCCCCAAGTCGTGTGGTTGAGAAAATCAATGGAAGTGAATGGAGCCGTCTTAATGTACACTATTGAAGTCGCTGCTCTGACTTCAGAAAAGGTTCCTGTACTACTTCAATCCGACTTGTAGGCAACTTGTACCCATTGATTTCAATAGAAGTCGCCTCCAAGTCTGATCACTGTCTTAACTGAAGCAACAATATAGGAAGAGAACATACATTTCTCAGGCAAACCCCTCCCTCCCACAGAGCTGATTGTTGTTTGATTGGCCACTGGAAAGCCTCCTGTCCTGGAGGAAACTTGAAGTTGCCTTGTACTGTCCTGGAGGCAACTTGAAGTTGCCTTGTAAGTTACCTGATGATTCATACACAAGTCGTGTTCAAGTTGCCTCCCAAAGTCGTGTTGCCCCTGTGTAAACCGGCTCTCATGGTTAGTGTTTGGCTAAAGCCATTTATTATCAAATCAACGAGGATATAAAAAGATATCCAAGGAATTGAGAATGCCAATCAGCAGTGTTCAAACTCTAAAATCGACAAGTGGAAAATGAGGGGTTCTGTTGAAACCACACCACAGTCCGTCAGGTAGATCAACTAAAATTTCAGCCACAACTGCCAGGAAAATTGTTTGGGATGCAAAGAAAAAAAACACAAAATAACTTTAGGTGAAATACAGGACTCTGAAAACATGTGGTGTGGCTATTTCAAGATGCACAATAAGGAGGTACTTGAAGAAATATGGGCTGCATGGTCGAGTCGCCAGAAGAAAGTCATTACTATGCAAATGTATCCCAAAAGTATCCCGCTTACAATACGCCAAACAGCACAGAGACAAGCCTCAAACCTTCTGGCATAAAATCATTTGGAGTGATGAGATCGAAATTGAGCTTTTTGGCCACAACCATAAACGCTTCATTTGGAGAGGAGTCAACAAGGCCTATGAGGAAAGGTACGGAGGTGGATTGCTGATGTTTTGGGGATGTGTGGGCTACAAAGGCACAGAAAATTTGGTCAAAATTTATGTCAAGATGAATGCAGTACGTTATCAAAAAATACTGGAGGAACGTTTTCACTCATTAGCCAGGAAGCTACGCATGGGACGTACTTGGACATTCCAACATGACAATGATCCAAAACACAAAGCCAGGTTAAACCATCATTAAAACCATCATTAAAACCATCATTAAACCATCATTGGCTACAGCAGAATAAAGTAATGGTTCTGGAGTGGCCATCTCAGTCTCCTGACCTCAATATCATTGAGCCACTCTGGGGAGAATTTAAACATGCAGTTTATACAAGACAGTCCAAGAATGCACAGGAACTGGAGGCTTTTTGCCAAGAGGAATGGGCAGCTTTACCATCTGAGAAAATAAAGAGCCTCATCCACAAATACCACAAAATTCTTCAAGCTGTCATAGATGTTAAAGGGGGCAATACACGGTATTAAGAACATGGGTATTTAAACTTTTGATCAGGGTCATTTGGGTAGTTTCTGTTGTGATTATGATTTAAAAAGAGTAAACACAGTTTATTGATAATAAATGGCTTCAGCCAAACACTAACCATGAGTGAAAGAAAAATGTTTGTGTTATCATTCATATTCTCTGAAAAATAGCCAAGAAATCATAAATTCTGCCAGGGTATGTAAACTTATGAGTATATATATATAAAAATAAATGTGCGTAAAATCCGAGTTAACCCAAAGCATCTTTTATACACCGATAACTTTCAACAACATTCCATTGTTTGAAGGATTGTGTCTTACCAGGTTTCAATGCTTTCTCCAGATTTTCATAGTATTTCCAGTTGTCAGGATTACGGTCAATAAGTTCTCTATAGACTTCAGCAGCTTCTTTTAATCTTCCTAGATTTAACAATACTTCCCCTTTAAAACAATAAAATTACCAAAACAAAATTCAGGCACAAGAAAAATAAAACATGACTACAATTGTAAACAAATCTATATATATATATATATATATATATATATATATATATATATATATATATATATATATATATATATATATATATATATATATATATATATATATTTAAATTTTTTTAACACGACTTGGTTTAACCGAAAATTCATATCAAGCTTTGGGCCCTTTCAGAAGTGTTTAGTGTCATCGAACAGCAGACAATTCAACCAACCATTCTTGTAAAGCCAGGAGTTCCCCGTGAGTAGACCCTCTAGGGTTGAGATAAGTGTATGCCAGCTCCACGTTTGATAAAAATGCCTGGTACCAGTCATTTATGGGCCTCCCAAAGAATGGGAGAGGTGACTTCCTCAGGTTTATTGGTGTGAAAATACGATTGTAATTCCCTTGTAACTTCCAGGATAGTGTCCTGGTCCTGTAGTAATGTTTTTTCATTCGAGTGGCAGTTAGGTAGTGGTATGCAGTGGGGGGGGGGGGGAGGATAATGGTGAGAGTTAGCTGTATAGGGGTGTTAAAGAAGAGTACATGTCATTCTCATCCGTGGCAGCTGGAAGCCTTCACATAACCTGATGAATAGTGCCGCAAGAGAAATCAGTAGTGGAAGTCGACCAAGGCACAGCTGTATCATGTATTGTGAGCAGGGACCTAGCCATTCCTGCTGATCTGTGGTTTCTATTTAAAGCAGCTCCTGCTCTGGAAATAGATCTCCGTAAAGGAGTATTGTGGGGGTTCCATGCAATCTCTGAAGAATCTACCATAATTGGGGTAGACTGGGGGAGAATTCTCCCCATCGCTATTTATAATATTTGAAAATTGAAGATACGTGGCTAGGTTTACTTCAAGCACCACCTGCTGGTCACATTGGGTATCACAGCACCTCAAGCCAGATACAGTATAATGCAGTTTTCCAAAAAAGACCTGTGTACACAAGCAGTGTTACATCCACAGCACTGATATTGGCATGTACAGGGTACAGGACACACTGCACTCACCATACGGTGCAGAAGCAAATGCTGAAAAACATAAAAAGAATGACAAAAATGTATTTATCCTGGAATATTAAGCAGAAAATGAATTTTTGAAGAATTATGCAAAAAATCCTTCTCTGCCGAAACTGTCCAGAACATGTGAGGTGCCCATAATCTCCTTTCATGAACAGGACAGGGAGACCAACAATTTACCTTTAATCTCCTCTATCTGAAGCTTGTCACATATTTGCTTCTCATAGGCTTCAATATGATCCAGGGACTCTTGAAAGAGACTGGCTTCCCTCATTACTTGGTTCTGATACAAGATTAGCTCACTATATTCATAGTCAATCTTATTTGGAGGTACCTGCAAGCACATGGCAACAATATAACTGGCCTGGCAATAAAATGTACTGAAAAAATTATAAAATGTACCCAATATTACATTTTATTAAACAAACTAGACACCGATTTTCTCTGCAATCTTCTTTAGTATGTGAACAGGTTTTTGTTTTATATTTTTACAATAAGCAAGTAATATGCATAAATGGTAGACCTAGTTAGTATGTGTAACTAACAGTAAAAAAAAAAAGTGCTTAAATTGTTGCATTTAAAGATTTCACTACAATACTATTCTGCCAATCTTTACTGCAAAAATATGACCATGGATACATGGGGGGAAAAAAATAAAATAAAAATGCTGTGTTTCTCCAAAACCCCAGGTACTCCATTGTTCTAACCACCAACTAAAGTATGCAGCTGCATAGCAAAATAACCAGGGCACTCTAGAATATTTAGGACAGCCAACAGCCAATTGTAGGTGCCAGCCATCAATGAATGCTGCCAATTTATTTAAAGGGAAAACAAGTTGACTTTATTACAAAAACCCCAAGACCACTTTCACACTGGATCTTTTTTCAGGCGCTCTTGGGCTAAAAATAGCACCTGTAAAGCGCCTGAAAAACACCTCCCCAGCAGCCCCAATGTGAAAGCCTGAGTGTTTTCACACAGGGGGTGTGTGCTTGCAGGACAATAGGAAAAATCCAGCAAGCAGCATGTTTCGGGTGGTGCAGGAGCGCTGTACACACCGCCCCTGCCATTGGAATCAATGGGCACTGCTGCAGCAACACTTTTAATCATTTATTCTGTGCTTTACCGCTAACTCCCCCCCTGCCCCAGTGTAAAATTAGCCTAAAGGGTAGAAAATTATACAGCTATAAAGTTTAAAATTAGTGCTGTACCTGCTGAGTCTTCCTGAATTCCTCAAGCAATTTTAAGGCCATTTCGTAGTCCTTCAATAAATGATATGCTATGGCATAGCCAATCCATGATGCCCTCTGCATTGGCCGCAACTGAAGGAGTTGATATCTCGTTTCCTATTACAAAAAAAAACATTTACAACATGCTGGATACTTATATAACAAAATGTCTTTTTCTTTGTAAGTTCACCTTACCGATTTTTCTGAAAAAGGTAAACTTACCCTTTAAAGAATAAATATATATCATTATTTTTTCGCTATACGTACTGTCTTATAGTTCTTTTCACCCGGCTCCGAGTTCTTACTCCCGCGGGGAGTAGGCGTTCCTATGAAGAGGCGTAGATGATTGACGTGCGAGTAAGGCGCGTCACGCATTCTGAAAATAGATGAACTAGGACTCGGCTCTATACAGCGCAATACGGCGCCTGCCGTGTAGAGCAGACTGCGCAGGCGCCGTATAAAGTAGAGTCCCAGTTCGTCTGTTTTCGGAACGCGTGACGCGCCTTACCCGCACGTCAATCATCTACGCATCTTCATAGGAACGCCTACTCCCCGGGGCAGTGAGAACCCGGAAGCCGGGTGAAAAGAACTATAAGAAGGTATGTACAGCGGAAAAAAAAAAAAATACCAGCATACTGTAGATGTCAGCAGTATGCTGGATGTAACGGTATATAATTGTTTTAGGGTGAACCTCCGCTTTAACAACCGATATGACCCCAAACAAATATTTTCCATCAGAAAAAACCCAGGCTGTATATAGTGTCTGTGTGGGATTTACATCCTGTGGCACAAAGGATACAGTGATTTGGGGCATGTAGCATACTCCAGGATGAAGGTCATCCTAGCTCAAGGTGGACAACCCAACATCAACCCCTGTCCCCCTAAGTGTACTGTTCACCCCCACGCATTGTCTCAGGAGCATTGGAGAAAGTAAATACTACACCAGTCCCATATTTGAAGAAGGGATTTTGCTGACACAAGCTATTCGTTTATATTTCAAGTCTGGGAACAAATCATCATTGTGATTTTCCAGTTTCACATTTTCACACTCTTTAATGCCCTTCTATAAATGCTTTGTGGGATCTATTTAGAAGTTTGGTTCTGTAGGCAAAAACAACAGCCTTATAACCAGTTAAATTATGAGGATAACAGAATTACATAAGAAAGAAAAACATAAGCATTTCACGTTTTCATTTTGTAGTTCTAGAAATTGAGAAAGATAAATGCAGACATACATACCCGATACCCTTCCAAGTCTCTCATCTGTATCTGTAATAATGAGAGGTCCCGGAGTATCTGCAAATTGTCCTTGTCCAGCTTCAGTGCATTTCTATAACACTTGATTGCTTCATCGTACTTCTTGTCAGACCTCTGTAAAAGACCATACACATGCCAACCTGTCTAATGTTGAGGAAAACAGATGAAAAAAACATTCACCTAAGGGTGAAGTAATGAGTCCCGAGAGCCATTTTTATTTTGTATATCAGTAATGCAAGAATAAAATGACAGAAACAAGCCTGCACAGTTTGGCCCTAGTCATTATAGAAATCTAAAGCACAATGTAAATAATTTATCTGCATATCTGAACAGTACTATTAGTAAAAAAGAATGAACAGATTGATGAAAGAATTTTTTTTATTCCCCCCCCATTTTGGATAGAGTAGGGGGGGGGGGTTATAATCGTCAGATTATTTTTCACCACCTGTGTCGCATTACAGATATTTGCATTCACTTCCTGTCCCATAGCCAAACAGGAAGCGAGAGGAAATTCCTGCAAACTAAGGGAATTTTTTGAGATCCACCAGGTCATCAGAACTAGTCTCCTTATTGAAAAAATTCTCCTCCATTACATTTCTGGAGACAACGCAATTTTTTTTACTTTTTTTTACTTTTTATGATAATTGTCAACAAGACAAATAGAGAGGGTGAGTTAATCTCCCTAACAGGGGCATAGAAGACAAAATCTGACAGGGGGTATAATCCCTCTCCACTACATACAAGAAAATAATAATAATAATAATAATAATAATAATAATAATAATAATATGTGCCTTTAGTTATACTTAATTATGTAATCATTATCAACGTTTAGCAATTTTCTTAGTCACTAAGTGGTTCTAAAAGGCTAAAGTTTTTTTTTTCCTTAAAAGCAGAGTTCCACTGGAAATTCCGCTTTTCTGGTTCCTCCCCCCCTCCGGTGTCACATTTGGCACCTTTCAGGGGGGAGCAGATACCTGTCTAATGCAGGTATTTGCTCCCACTTCCGGTGATAGATTGCTGCAGATTCTGTGGTGATCTATGCCATGTCCCCCTCCCCTCCCCCCGCTGTCTTTTAGGAGACACACAGGTCCCAGAAGACAGCAGGGACCAGTGAAGACACAGCACGACTCGCACATGCGCAGTTGGGAACCAGGCTGTGAAGCCACAAAGCTTCACTTCCCGATTCCTTTACTAAGGATGCGGACGCCTGCACTCGGGAGCCGAGGGACAGATCGGCTTTGGGTGAGGACATTGCGGGCACCCTGGACAGGGAAGTATCCCAATATTAAAAGTCTGCAGCTGCAGTATTTGTAGTTACTGACTTTCATTTAACAATTTAATTTAACAAGGTTTGGGATCTTCGGATTAATTCAAACACTACGACAGCAAACTATGTTGCCCCCTCAGCTTCTTAAATTGTGTTATCATTGCCCAGTTAGCAATAAGGGGCTACTTTTCTATCTATGGGCCGAGTCATCTCAGTGCTACAGTTGATTTACCTCCTCCAAGGCAACGATTTGTGAATTGAGGGAATAGGAGGATCCCCTTTTGGCTCCTGAATTTGAAGTCTGGAAGCAGAATCAATTACCATGCGATTCTCCTTTATGTAGGAACTGAGCACCGGTTGTTCTTTTGATACTGGTTGTTTCTGTTGTTTTTGTATTTGAAGTTGAAATTACTCAAGGGGCCCCCTCAAGGGATATTACATTAAAGACTTCCCATAATCCCTTAAGGACCCACTATCAGAAAGAAGTCGATTTAAAAAATCCTGGTTGAAACACAGGGTTTATAGAAATGAATGCTGCATAGGAAGAAATCAATTTGCCAGAGTTTTTCACACTGTTCCAAATCTGTAACTAATAGTGGATGATTGTTGCTGAATTGCCCAAATCATCTGCAAACACATTAAAAACCCAGGGCCAGATTCACGTAGACTCGCGCAAAACTGCGGCGGCGTAACGTATGACATTTACGTTACGCCGCCGCAAGTTTTACGGGCAAGTGCTTGATTCACAAAGCACTTGCCTGTAAAGTTGCGGCGGCGTAGCGTAAATCCCCCGGCGCAAGCCCGCCTAATTCAAATGATCCGGGTAGGGGGCGTGGATCATTTAAATTAGGCTCGTTCCGGCGCCGTCCCTAAAATTTCCTGACGTGCATTGCGCTAAATGACGTCGCAAGGACGTCATTGGTTTCGACGTGAACGTAAATGGCGTCCAGCCCCATTCACGAACGACTTACGCAAACGACGTAAAATTTTCAAATTGCGACACGGGAACGACGGCCATACTTAACAATGGATACGCCACCTAGGGGGCATGTTTATCTTTACGCCGCGTATCTCTTTCGGAAATGGCGTAAATTTACTGCGACGGGCAAGCGTACGTTCGTGAATCGGCGTAACGACTCATTTGCATATTCTACGCTGACCGCAATGGAAGCGCCACCTAGCGGCCAGCGTAAATATTGCACCCTAAGATACGACGGCGCAGGCTGTCGTATCTTAGGCATGTTTAAGTGTATCTCAGTTTGAGAATACATTTAAACATACGACGGGCTTAGATTCGGAGTTACGTCGGCGTATCTACTGATACGCCGGCGTAACTCTTTTTGAATCTGGGCCCCAGTGTCTCCACCGAGATAGGATCAAGTTCCACATCCTCCGACGGTCTCCCTTTAGCTTGAACGCACCTGATGAATTGTCTAGCGATTTGTGGAGCCAGACTCTTGGAATAAGCAGCCTATGTGCCGTGAAACATGTTGACAACCATATATGATGTTATTTCTGACCACCCATCATGTACATGTGATTTTGATATATTTAAAGGCTTTTGTCTGCCCAATTTTTTCTGTGTATGTTTGTCCTTTATAATTGAATTAATGCTTTTTTAAAGAATACATTTGTATATTTTATCACCAGGGAAATACTATTTAACGCCCACCTTTTTCATTTACCTCTATGTACTACCAGATATAAATATGTCCCTTAAAAAAATACCATGCAAAGGATACAGACATGACTTTTAACATCATTGCGTAGCCCTTTTCGCACAAACTCATAAGCTTCTTCTTTCTTTCCCAGGCAGTTCAGTGTCAGTCCTTTCATAGCCAATGTTTCTGTAATAAATTAAAAGATCTTCTAATTAGATACTAGATAATTTATTAATATAACCATTTGACCCTAGATTAGCTTTTATTAGGCTGGTTACATGAATTTGCAACCAGCTTATATCCAATTGGATGTTTTTTTATATTACAGCATAATATATATATATATATATATATATATATATATATATATATATATATATATATATATATATATATATATATACACACATACATACATACATACATACACACACACACACACACACACACACAATGACCCTCCCCTATCCAAAATGGGGGGAAAAATACTTTTTGCCTATAGTTCTACTTCTAAAGAGATGAAAACCCACAGCTTTCCTCATTTGTCTAGAAATAATATAGTGAAAAAGCAGTTTCTAACAGAAAAAGGTAGATGGGATTATTATCTTTTTCAACAAAAATTAGTCACAGTGGTGGCATGGTTACTTGATATTTATTTTATTTTATTGGTGACATTCTTCATTTGATCAAATAAACATTTGTTGTACTTAATGTTCTGTTGCCCTTTTAGTGTGTGTGTGTGTGTGTGTGTGTGTGTGTGTGTGTGTGTGTGTGTGTGTGTGTGTGTGTGTGTGTGTGTGTATGTATGTATGTATGTATGTATGTATGTATGTATGTATGTATGTATGTATGTATGTATGTATATATATATATATATATATATATATATATATATATATATATATATATATACACACACATACACATATACACATATACACACACACATACATACATACATACATATACACACACACACACATATACACATACATATATACAAAATAAATAAAAGGGCAACAGAACATTAAGTACAACAAATGTTTATTTGATCAAATGAAGAATGTCACCAATAAAATAAAAAAATTATCAAGTAACCATGCCACCACTGTGACTAATTTTTGTTGAAAAAGATAATAATCCCATCTACCTTTTTCTGTTAGAAACTGCTTTTTCACTATATTATTTCTAGACAAATGAGGAAAGCTGTGGGTTTTCATCTCTTTAGAAGTAGCACTATAGGCAAAAAGTATTTTTCCCCCCATTTTGGATAGAGCAGGGGAGGGTCATAACCTGTGTCAGATTGCAAAACAAAAATCTGTGTCCCATTATGGAGATTTCCCTTCACTTCCTGTCCAACAGCCAAACAGGAAATCCCTGCAAATGAAGGAAATCTCTTGGGGACCCCCAGAACTAGTATCCCTATTGGAAGATTTCCCCTTTATCACCTTTCTGGGGACAATCCACGTTTGGGGTATACATTCCTAAAACTTAAGATTCACTCATAACAGGGTACAGTCACTGCATATTTCAGCTTGTCATTGATTTTACCAGGGCTGCTGGTAGTGAGCCGCAGGCTGCACCTCCCAGGCGCCACAATATGCCTAATTTTGATACTGTGCACGAGCCCTAGTAAAAGCAGTGTTATTATTTTACTCAGTCCCATGTGTGCTTGTATCCAGTAATAACATCTAAATGGAAATACCATGAAGAAAATGACTGCATGAAAAACACAGGGGTTGCACAAAATCTGGTGCAGCTGTACATGATAGCCAATCAGCTTCTAACTACAGCTTTTTCAATTAAGCTTTGACAAAAAAAAAAAGCTGACCCAGATTTTGTAAATCAACCCCACAGTTTGCTCTACCTCCACAAAACTTACCTCCATGTTCAGCAAATTTTGGGTTGGTCAAGATCATCTTACAAAATTTAAGCCCATTTTTGTACTGCTTTTGTTCATAGCATTTCTAGAAGAAAAAAAAAAAGAAAAAATGATCTTTGTTATTTCAAGCAGATAATAATATAAAAATCGAAAACATTTTAATAGTGTATGGAGATAATTATCTGGTCCCTCATGCCATGCTATTTGATGAGCTGTACACTATGGAGTTAAGTGAGAGGTTTGGGATGTTGCAGAAAGAGTAGTTACGGTGAGAGGTCTAAAGAGCTGATCACAGAGTAGTGAGGTGAAATGTCTATGTAGCTACAAAATGAACAGCGGAAAGGGAGGTTTGACGAGCTACACAAACTAGGAGCGTGAGAGGTCTGGGGTGCTGCACTGTGAGGGGAGGATTAAGAGGTCCAAGGAGCTACACAGAGGAAAGGTTTACTTAGCTGCACACAAAGCAAAGATTTGAAAGGTCTGAGGAGCAATACAGGAGTAGAAGTTTAGAGGTCTGAGGAGCTAGACACAAAGATAAGGTTTAACTAGCTGCACACAAAGCAGAGGCTTGATGGTTAGAGGAGCTATACAGAAGTTTGGGGCAAGAGGTCTCAGTAGCTGTACACAGAGAGGTATGAGGTCCGAGGAGCTGTACAGAGTAGCGGGGGGGGGGGGGAGGGAAGGCCCGAGGAGCTGTACAGAGTAGTGGGGGGGGGGCAGGCCCGAGGAGCTGTACAGAGTAGTGGGGGTGGGGGGGTTATAAGGCCCGAGGAGCTGTACAGAGTAGTGGGGGGGGGGAGGCCAGAGGAGCTGCACAGAGTAGTGGGGGGGAGGCCCGAGGAGCTGTACAAAGTAGTGGGGGGGGGGGAGGCACGAGGAGCTGTACAGAGTAGTGGGGGGGGGGAAGGCACGAGGAGCTGTACAGAGTAGTGGGGGGGGGGGGAGGCACGAGGAGCTGTACAGAGTAGTGGGGGGGGGGGAAGGCCCGAGGAGCTGCAGAGTAGTGGGGGGGGGGGGGGAAGGCCCGAGGAGCTGTACAAAGTAGTGGGGGGGGGAGGCACGAGGAGCTGTACAGAGTAGTGGGGGGGGGGAAGGCACGAGGAGCTGTACAGAGTAGTGGGGGGGGGGAGGCACGAGGAGCTGTACAGAGTAGTGGGGGGGGGGCACGAGGAGCTGTACAGAGTAGTGGGGGGGAGGCACGAGGAGCTGTACAGAGTAGTGGGGGGGGGAAGGCACGAGGAGCTGTACAGAGTAGTGGGGGGGGGGGAAGGCACGAGGAGCTGTACAGAGTAGTGGGGGGGGGGGGAAGGCACGAGGAGCTGTACAGAGTAGTGGGGGGGGGGGGAAGGCCCGAGGAGCTGCAGAGTAGTGGGGGGGGGGGGAAGGCCCGAGGAGCTGTACAAAGTAGTGGGGGGGGGGAGGCACGAGGAGCTGTACAGAGTAGTGGGGGGGGGGGGGGAAGGCACGAGGAGCTGTACAGAGTAGTGGGGGGGGGGGGAGGCACGAGGAGCTGTACAGAGTAGTGGGGGGGGGAAAGGCCCGAAGAGCTGTACAGAGTAGTGGGGGGGGGGGGGGAGGCACGAGGAGCTGTACAGAGTAGTGGGGGGGGGCACGAGGAGCTGTACAGAGTAGTGGGGGGGGGGAGGCACGAGGAGCTGTACAGAGTAGTGGGGGGGGGGGGAAGGCACGAGGAGCTGTACAGAGTAGTGGGGGGGGGGGGGAGGCCCGAGGAGCTGCAGAGTAGTGGGGGGGGGGGGGGGGAAGGCCCGAGGAGCTGTACAAAGTAGTGGGGGGGGGAGGCACGAGGAGCTGTACAGAGTAGTGGGGGGGGGGGAGGCACGAGGAGCTGTACAGAGTAGTGGGGGGGGGGAGGCACGAGGAGCTGTACAGAGTAGTGGGGGGGGGGGCACGAGGAGCTGTACAGAGTAGTGGGGGGGGGGGGCACGAGGAGCTGTACAGAGTAGTGGGGGGGGGGAAGGCACGAGGAGCTGTACAGAGTAGTGGGGGGGGGGGGAAGGCACGAGGAGCTGTACAGAGTAGTGGGGGGGGGGGGAAGGCCCGAGGAGCTGCAGAGTAGTGGGGGGGGGGGGGAAGGCCCGAGGAGCTGTACAAAGTAGTGGGGGGGGGAGGCACGAGGAGCTGTACAGAGTAGTGGGGGGGGGGGGAAGGCACGAGGAGCTGTACAGAGTAGTGGGGGGGGGGGGAGGCACGAGGAGCTGTACAGAGTAGTGGGGGGGGGGAGGCACGAGGAGCTGTACAGAGTAGTGGGGGGGGGGGGGAAGGCACGAGGAGCTGTACAGAGTAGTGGGGGGGGGGGGGGAGGCACGAGGAGCTGTACAGAGTAGTGGGGGGGGGGAAGGCCCGAAGAGCTGTACAGAGTAGTGGGGGGGGGGGGGGAGGCACGAGGAGCTGTACAGAGTAGTGGGGGGGGGGCACGAGGAGCTGTACAGAGTAGTGGGGGGGGGGGGCACGAGGAGCTGTACAGAGTAGTGGGGGGGGGGAAGGCACGAGGAGCTGTACAGAGTAGTGGGGGGGGGGGAGGCACGAGGAGCTGTACAGAGTAGTGGGGGGGGGGGGAAGGCACGAGGAGCTGTACAGAGTAGTGGGGGGGGGGGAGGCACGAGGAGCTGTACAGAGTAGTGGGGGGGGGAAGGCACGAGGAGCTGTACAGAGTAGTGGGGGGGGGAGGCACGAGGAGCTGTACAGAGTAGTGGGGGGGGGGAAGGCACGAGGAGCTGTACAGAGTAGTGGGGGGGGGGAAGGCACGAGGAGCTGTACAGGAGTAGTGGGGGGGGGGGGGCACGAGGAGCTGTACAGAGTAGTGGGGGGGGGGGAAGGCACGAGGAGCTGTACAGAGTAGTGGGGGGGGGAGGCACGAGGAGCTGTACAGAGTAGTGGGGGGGGGGAGGCACGAGGAGCTGTACAGAGTAGTGGGGGGGGGGGAAGGCACGAGGAGCTGTACAGAGTAGTGGGGGGGGGGGGGCACGAGGAGCTGTACAGAGGAGGGGGGGGGGGAGGCACGAGGAGCTGTACAGAGTAGTGGGGGGGGAAGGCACGAGGAGCTGTACAGAGTAGTGGGGGGGGGGAGGCACGAGGAGCTGTACAGAGTAGTGGGGGGGGGGAAGGCACGAGGAGCTGTACAGGAGTAGTGGGGGGGGGGAGGCACGAGGAGCTGTACAGAGTAGTGGGGGGGGGAAGGCACGAGGAGCTGTACAGAGTAGTGGAGGGGGGGGAGACACGAGGAGCTGTACAGAGTAGTGGGGGGGGGGAAGGCACGAGGAGCTGTACAGAGTAGTGGGGGGGGGGGAAGGCACGAGGAGCTGTACAGAGTAGGGGGGGGGGGGGGGCACGAGGAGCTGTACAGAGTAGTGGGGGGGGGAGGCACGAGGAGCTGTACAGAGTAGTGGGGGGGGAAGGCACGAGGAGCTGTACAGAGTAGTGGGGGGGGGGGAGGCACGAGGAGCTGTACAGAGTAGTGGGGGGGGGGAAGGCACGAGGAGCTGTACAGGAGTAGTGGGGGGGGGGGAGGCACGAGGAGCTGTACAGAGTAGTGGGGGGGGGAAGGCACGAGGAGCTGTACAGAGTAGTGGGGGGGGGGGGAGACACGAGGAGCTGTACAGAGTAGTGGGGGGGGGAAGGCACGAGGAGCTGTACAGAGTAGTGGGGGGGGGGGAAGGCACGAGGAGCTGTACAGAGTAGTGGGGGGGGGAGGCCCAAGGAGCTGTACAGAGTAGTGGGGGGGAGGCCCAAGGAGCTGTACAGAGTAGTGGGGGGGGATGGCACGAGGAGCTGTACAGAGTAGTGGGGGGGGGGGCCCGAGGAGCTGTACAGAGTAGTGGGGGGGGGGGGAGGCCCGAGGAGCTGTACAGAGTAGTGGGGGGGGAGGCCCAAGGAGCTGTACAGAGTAGTGGGGGGGAGGCCCAAGGAGCTGTACAGAGTTGTTAGGTGAGTACAGGAGTAGTGGGGGGGGGGAGGCACGAGGAGCTGTACAGAGTAGTGGGGGGGGGAAGGCACGAGGAGCTGTACAGAGTAGTGGAGGGGGGGGAGACACGAGGAGCTGTACAGAGTAGTGGGGGGGGGGGAAGGCACGAGGAGCTGTACAGAGTAGTGGGGGGGGGGGAAGGCACGAGGAGCTGTACAGAGTAGTGGGGGGGGGGAGGCACGAGGAGCTGTACAGAGTAGTGGGGGGGGGAGGCACGAGGAGCTGTACAGAGTAGTGGGGGGGGAAGGCACGAGGAGCTGTACAGAGTAGTGGGGGGGGGGGAGGCACGAGGAGCTGTACAGAGTAGTGGGGGGGGGGAAGGCACGAGGAGCTGTACAGGAGTAGTGGGGGGGGGGGAGGCACGAGGAGCTGTACAGAGTAGTGGGGGGGGGGAAGGCACGAGGAGCTGTACAGAGTAGTGGGGGGGGGGGGAGACACGAGGAGCTGTACAGAGTAGTGGGGGGGGGAAGGCACGAGGAGCTGTACAGAGTAGTGGGGGGGGGGGAAGGCACGAGGAGCTGTACAGAGTAGTGGGGGGGGGAGGCCCAAGGAGCTGTACAGAGTAGTGGGGGGGAGGCCCAAGGAGCTGTACAGAGTAGTGGGGGGGGATGGCACGAGGAGCTGTACAGAGTAGTGGGGGGGGGGGCCCGAGGAGCTGTACAGAGTAGTGGGGGGGGGGGGGGGCCCGAGGAGCTGTACAGAGTAGTGGGGGGGGAGGCCCAAGGAGCTGTACAGAGTAGTGGGGGGGAGGCCCAAGGAGCTGTACAGAGTTGTTAGGTGAGAGGTCTGAGAATCTGTACCTGTGAAAGGAGGTACAACCAGAACCGAGACCTGTCCCCTAAGATGACTGCTTTTTTACTCTCAATGAAAAAATTAGGGATGCCCTGGCAGGATGGATTTAAACTGGACCAAAGGCTACATGCACTTGTTCCCCATAAAAGGACTAAATAATAAGTTTTAGAAGTCTAGTGAGACTTCTTTAAAGCCCACAACCAGCAATAATGCTTCTTGTAATGCTTCTGATAAAAGGATGAAGGATGTGGAGTGTTTGTTGCAGTCTCCCCTCACTTCCTCTCTATATGACAGTTGTCAGCACGTGAATTGGGAGGAAACAGGTGTCAGAGAGGAAATCTCACAAACAGCAACATAAACTTTTGGTAGGAAGAGTTAGAAAATCGGTGAGGTTTTATTTTAACTTTGTCCCTTTTGGGGAGGCCCACCTCACTTTCTGACAAAGTGACAGGTATCTGACAGCGCAACAAGTGGGGGGGGGGGGGGGGGGGCTTTATCTCAAAAGCATTTTGAACTGAACAGACATTCTAAAGCTAGCGGTACACCGATAGGCGTTTGTACAAATGTTAAAAAAAAAAAAAAAAAGTGGTCAGTACATGCAATAATGCCATCAGAGACTTGACAAATGCTTTATGAAAGTAATTTAAAATTCAGTTTTTAACATTCGATTTTGCAAAGAATGGAATTTCCCGAAATAAAACCACATTCGCATTTAGAATTTCATTCATTTAGCCCTGGTTCACACTGGGTACGATTTGGACATGTCAAATCGCATCTCAAATCGGCGGCAATTGTCGGCAATGGCACTGTCCTAATCAGTGCGACGCTGCATCTGCGATTTCAAAAAGTAGTTCCTGTACTACTTTTTGCGATTTCGGGCCGCGATTTACATTAAATTGCGGCCGAAATTGCGGCAAAATCGCACATTTTACCGCAATTTTGAAATCGCAGCAGTGTGAACCTAGGCTAAAGGGGAGTTCCAGGCATTTTTTATGTTTATTAAAAGTCAGCAGCTACAAAAAGTGTAGCTGCTGGCCTTAAATAAACAGACACTCACCTGCTCCACGGCCCAGCGACGCGCCGGCTGGAGCTCCGCTCCTCTCCGGCCGGCGTCCTCATTGTTACTGTGGGCACCCGGCCGTGACAGCTTTCGGCTTCACGGCCGGGCACTCACTGCGCATGCGCAAGCAGCGCAACGCAATCTGATTGGACAGGTGCCTACAGGGAGGGGCCGCCAAAAGGCAATATGACGTACATCGCCTTAGCAGCCCCTCGGCGGGAGGAGGAAGTGGGACAGGATGTCCTTCTCCTCCTGAAGCCCCCACTCCCCCCCCAAAAAATGATATGCCAAATGTGGCATGTAAGGGGGCAAGGAGTGGATTAAGTGGAAGTTCCACTTTTGGGTGGAACTCCGCTTTAAAGAAAATGTTTCCAACCAACGCCTTAAATTTTTTTCATCACTACAGTAGAAAACGACCCCACTAACTATCAGAAAAACAAAATGAATGTTCCAAAAAAGAGAAATCTCATCCAAAATGCTATTGGTGGGGTACAGGTACCTAGTTATGATACATACCTGCCTTCCACTTCCGCTCAGGAATTCTCCTCTCCCCCTCCCTTGCTGCAGTCTTCTGGGACACGTCACAGGTCCCAAAAGACTGACTGACCATTCAAGATGCGCAGCACAACTATCACAGCCGGGTGCCCACAGTGAGGGAGAGAAGACAGGTGGAAGGGACGGCTCGGGGTGAGCACAACGCTGGATCATGGAAAAGATGCGTGTTTATTAAAAGTCAGCAGCTACAGTTTTTGTAGCTGCTGACTTTTAATAAACACATTAAAAAAATAAAAACACTGGAGCTCTTCTTTAGGCACCAAGAACAATACTCTCAAGAGTCATGCAGATGGTTTCAACGAGGATTGCACTGATGGTACTCGTGCAAATGCACCGATATCTGAAACCGATACCTTCAGATTCGGCTCTTTCATCTGTCAGTGCGATTCCCCACTGACAGATGAAATGTATACAAAAGAATTTTGCAGGCAGTCATTAGTTGTTAAGGAGCAGAGCCGCCTTGTCCTTAAAGCGGAGGTCCACACAAAAAGTGAATCTCCTATTTTTGAAACCCTCCCCCCCTCCGGTGTCACATTTGCCAACTTTCAGGGTGGAGGGAAACCCCTGCTGTCTTCTGGGAAACACACTGGTCCCAGGAGGCAGCGGGGACCAGCGAGGATGGGCCGCGCCTCTCGCGCATGCGCAGTAGGGAACCCGGGCAGTGAAGCTGCAATGCTTCACTTCCCGATTCCCTCACAGAGGATGGCGGCGGGGGCAGCCGAGAGACGGGCAATTGCTCGGCTTCGGCTTCCGACATCGCTGACGTGCTAGACAAGCACGTGGATCTCTGCTTGAACAACCAATGACGTTTCAGCTGGCAGTGGGGATTTCCCTTCTCTTCAGTGGACCTGCACCGGCTCCACCCCCTCTCGCGCCAGCCCTGCTTTTTGTGTCTTCTGGCGATATGCGTCTACTCCTCTGGCTCCTCTGCGGGCGGCTGCAGGGTGACAGCTCTGCCTGCCGAGTAATGTGCCCTACACTGAGCCAGGCTTTACTGCTGCAGAACCTTGGAGGGGGAGGGCATGTCTGCTGGGTGTTATAGTTCAGTGATTGGGTTTCCGTTACCCTCTTCCCCTCGCCCCTCTCCACCCCAAAACAATAACCCCCCTCCCAATCCCTCCACCTTAATAACAGTTCTCCACCCTAAACAAGAACCCCGTCCACACCCTAAACAATAACCCCCCTCCCCACCAAAAAAAGTTAAAGTTATTTTTACTTTTTTTTTTATAATATTATTAATATTATTATTAATAATAATAATAATAATAATAATAATAATAATAATAATAGGTACAGGTAACTAGTACTTGAGGAAAAGTAATCAGTACTCGTACTTAAAAAACTGGTATCGATGCAACCCTAGTTTCAACTGTGTAATATACAAAGACCTACAAAAGAGGGAATCTATAAATCTGAACATTAAACGGTTGCAATGAAATTTGAGACAAACTTATAATACCTGCTAAAGCCACTTCTCAAAAATATTTTGTCAAATTTACACAATTAAAATTAACAACTTCTATTCTTTACTTGATAAGGTCAAAGTTCAAGGTCTGGCTGGCTTGAAATCAATGAAAAGAATTCATGGACAGCGGCACACCAAAATAAACCTAAAAAAGGTAGCCTTTATTGGTGTAAAAAAGAATAAAAAGCACTACAAAACACAGCACAGCAAGCAGTGGGGTAAAAAACTGACGCGTTTCGCACAGTGCTTAGTCATAGCCTATGACTAAGCACTGATTGTGCGAAACGCGTCATATTTTTTTTTACCCCACTGCTTGCTGTGCTGTGTTTTGTAGTGCTTTTTATCCTTTTTACACCAATAAAGGCTACCTTTTTAGGTTTATTTTGGTGTGCGGCTGTCCATGAATTCTTTTCATAGATTTTTTGCCTTGTGCATTGCCAGCACCCACGGTCTTTGAGGACGACATTGATTGCTTATTGCATTTGCCTGGAGCGGCGGTCTCTTTTTCTTCTCTGGCTGGCTTGAAGTTGAGGGTCCAACATCTTCACCAGATTTTGTTTTCATAGTAAGTAAACCACAGAAACTGTGGAACTCATGTGAATCCCATAAAATAAAAAAAAGGGGGGATGCCAGGATCTGCTTCAAGTTACCGTATTTATCGGCGTATAACTTTAAGAGGGAAGTTTCAGGAAAAAAAAAACTGCACAGCCCCCTGCGTATAACACGCAGGCACAGTTTACCCTCTATTTTCAGGGCAAAAAAGTGAGCGTTATACGCCGATAAATACAGCACCTTAGTATTTAATGTACTGCTATCCAGTGCTCATAGCTGGCTGGCAGCTAAGACCCTGGTCAGCTATAAAAGGGGACTTACAAGGACAGAGATATGTGAAGTGACATTTCTTCTGAAGGCACAAGCACCAGCAACTGTCATACTTGTCCTTGCTTTACTGCTCATCAGTCACCAACCTGCTACATGCGAGCAGCCAGTGAAGAGTCGAATTTGTTATGCCCATGTTTGTTATAGACCAGTTACTCACTTCTTGCACGAAAAAAATAAAAAAGTCAATAATGGCAGCTCTCATATATTGGTCCTGCCAGGTTTCTTTAACTGCAAGAGTGAGCTACTACTTATTTATGTCACTTTACATTTTAGCTTTTGTATGTGTAGCTTACAGCATTTTAATATAAAAGCCACATTTCTGTGAAGCGGGGGGGAATATTTATAAAGCTGTGCGAGTTTGATATTTGTTAAACAGTTACTGTAGGTGAACCAATCACTGTAACCAATTAAGTGCCATTTTAAACTGGCACAGGAATAGCAACAAGGGCTTTTTGTCCCATCACCGTTTCAAAACGCCATCTGGACTCTGGGGCTCCCAATCAGCGTTGTAGGTGGAACTGCTGGCATCTGGCACAAAGCCCAGGAGCTGAGAAGATCATGGGTATCTGAACCTTCTACACAGCGCTTCATAGAAGTGCTTGTAGCAGATCACTGTAAACACAATGCTTTCACATGATTGGGCATTTATTTCAGGTCTCCCCTGACCAGATCCAGATCTCCCTATTAACCACTTCAGGACCAAGCCTATTTTTTTTACACTTGTTGTTCACAATTTAACCACTTCACGACGGCCGACTTTATACGGCCGCAGGGTGGCTCTAAATCTCCGGGAGGCCGTGTTTTTACGGCCTCCGCTCCCCCTGGCCACTGGGGGGCGTGCGCGCCCGCCGCATCACTGGGATGCCGATGCACGTGCCTGGCGGCCGCGATGTCCGCCAGGCTCCCGCGATCGGTGGTTACCGAGAGAGGGACATGGATCTGTGTGTTTGAACACACAGATCCATGTCCTGTCAGGGAGAAAGGAGACCGATCTGTGTCTCTTGTACATAGGGACACAGATCGGTCACCTCCCCCAGTCAGTCCCCTTCCCCCACAGTTAGTAACACTATATAGGGTACACATTTAACCCCTTCCTCACCCCCTAGTGTTAACCCCTTCAATGCCAGTCACATTTATACAGTAATTAGTGCATATTTATAGCACTGATCGCAGTATAATTGTGAATGGTGCCAAAAATGTGTCAAAAGTGTCCGCCATAATGTCGCAGTACCGATAAAAATCGCAGATCGCCGCCATTACTAGTAAAAATATATATATATACAATAATTCTGTCCCCTATTTTGTAGGCGCTATACCTTTTGTGCAAACCAGTCGCTTATTGAGATTTTTTTTTTTTTACCAAAAATGTAGAATACGTATCGGCCTAGACTGAAAAAAAAAAAATTTAGCTATTTATTACAGCAACAAGTAAAAAATATTATATTTTTTTCAAAATTGTCGCTCTATTTTTGTTTATAGCGCAAAAAATAAAAACCGCAGAGGTGATCAAATACCACCAAAAGAAAGCTCTATTTGTGGGAAAAGAAGGACGTCAATTTTGTTTGGGAGCCACGTCGCACGACCACGCAATTGTCAGTTAAAGCGACGCAGTGCCGAATCGCAAAAAGTCCTCTGGTCAGGAAGGGGGTATATGTGCCCAGTAAGCAAGTGGTTAAAATCATTTGTTTTGCTAGAAAATTACTTAGAACTCCAAAACATTAAATATTTTTTTCCAGACCTCCTAGAGCAGTTGGTGGCAAACCTTGGCACCCCAGAGTAGAGCTGCACAATTAAATCGTTAAAAAAATCTCGATTCAACCCCCCTGTTTGCTGATTCTTTCATAGAACAAGTTGAGGGCCTTTATCTGCTCACTCAGCTGTCAAAAGAAAACATCTGGGCAGTCTGACAAGTTTAGATCAAAGGGATAAACTTCTGTGTGTGTAAAGAAAAAATCTGGGCAGTCTGCCAAGTTTTTAACAACATGAAACATTGTTACTAACTTCCTTTGTGTAAATGCAGGAAGTTTAAGTCCAAATCTTTTTCTGACACTTTTTTCTTAAGTTAAAATCAATATTGTCTGCTAGAAAATTACTAGGGAATAAAATGGCAATAGCTGCAATATTTTATGTCGCACTGTATTTGCCCAGTGGTCTTTCAAATGCAATTTATGGGGAAAAAATACACTTCAACGAATAAAAAAAAAAAAAAAAAAAAAAGAAACAGTAAAGTTTGCCCAATTTATTTTGTGTTTTAATGTGAAAGATGACGTTACGCCGCACAAATCGTGAGAGAATCATGATCTATTTTCAAAGCAAAAAAATTGCGATTCTCATTTTAGCCAGAATCGTGCAGCTCTACCCCCAGATGTTTTGGAAATACATTTCCCATGATATTCAACCACACTGCAGAGTGCATGAGCATCATGGGAAACTTAGTTCCAAAACATTTGGGGTGCCAAGGTTCGCCATCACTGCCACAAAGACTAAAATGGCAATTGTTGCAATACGTTGCCACACCGTATTTGTGCAGCGGTCTTACAAATGCGATTTTTGGGGGGGGGGGGGGGGGGACACACTTTTTTAAAATAAAAAAATAAGAAGTCAGTAAAGTTAGCCCAATTGTTTTTTACATCGTGAAAGATAATGTTACACCGAGTAAATTGACATCCAACATGGCGTGCTTCAAAATTGCGCCGGCTCATGGGAATGGAGCTGGTTTCTGGACAGGTGAGGTGCACCCTGTAGATGTATACAAGTATAAGAAGATGGTACACAGAGATCTGGTCTCTGGACAGGTGAGGTGCACCCTGTAGATGTATACAAGTATAAGGAGATGGTGCACAGAGATCTGGTTTCCGGACAGGTAGTGTGTATACAAGTATAAGAAGATGGTACATAGAGATCTGGTCTCTGGACAAGTGAGGTGCACACTGTAGATGTATACAAGTATAAGAAGATGGTACATAGAGATCTGGTCTCTGGACAAGTGAGGTGCACACTGTAGATGTATACAAGTATAAGAAGATGGTACATAGAGATCTGGTCTCTGGACAAGTGAGGTGCACACTGTAGATGTATACAAGTATAAGAAGATGGTACACAGAGATCTGGTTTCCGGACAGGTAGTGTGTATACTGTAGATATATACAAGTATAAGAAGATGGTACACAGAGATCTGGTCTCCGGACAGGTGAGGTACACCCTGTAGATATATACAAGTATAAGAAGATGGTACACAGAGATCTGGTCTCCGGACAGGTGAGGTACACCCTGTAGATAGATACAAGTATAAGAAGATGGTACACAGAGATCTGGTCTCTGGACAGGTGAGGTGCACACTGTAGATGTATACAAGTATAAGAAGATGGTACACAGAGATCTGGTTTCCGGACAGGTAGTGTGTATACTGTAGATATATACAAGTATAAGAAGATGGTACACAGAGATCTGGTCTCCGGACAGGTGAGGTACACCCTGTAGATATATACAAGTATAAGAAGATGGTACACAGAGATCTGGTCTCCGGACAGGTGAGGTACACCCTGTAGATAGATACAAGTATAAGAAGATGGTACACAGAGATCTGGTCTCCGGACAGGTAGTGTGCACACTGTAGATCTATACAAGTATAAGAAGATGGTACACAGAGATCTGGTCTCTGTACAGGTGAGGTACACCCTGTAGATATATACAAGTATAAGAAGATTGTACACAGAGATCTGGTCTCCGGACAGGTAGTGTACACCCTGTAGATGTATACAAGTATAAGAAGATGGTACACAGAGATCTGGTCTCTGTACAGGTGAGGTACACCCTGTAGATATATACAAGTATAAGAAGATGGTACACAGAGATCTGGTCTCCGGACAGGTAGTGTACACCCTGTAGATGTATACAAGTATAAGAAGATGGTACACAGAGATTTGGTCTCTGGACAGGTGAGGTGCACCCTGTAGATGTATACAAGTATAAGAAGATGGTACACAGAGATCTGGTCTCTGGACCGGTGAGGTGCACACTGCATATGTATACAAGTATAAGAAGATGGTACACAGAGATCTGGTCTCTGTACAGGTGAGGTACACCCTGTAGATATATACAAGTATAAGAAGATGGTACACAGAGATCTGGTCTCCGGACAGGTGAGGTACACCCTGTAGATATATACAAGTATAAGAAGATGGTACACAGAGATCTGGTCTCCGGACAGGTAGTGTGCACACTGTAGATGTATACAAGTATAAGAAGATTGTACACAGAGATCTGGTCTCTGGACAGGTGAGGTACACCCTGCAGATGTATACAAGTATAAGAAGATGGTACACAGAGATCTGGTCTCTGGACAGGTGAGGTGCACACTGTAGATGTATACAAGTATAAGAAGATGGTACACAGAGATCTGGTCTCTGGACAGGTGAGGTGCACCCTGTAGATGTATACAAGTATAAGAAGATGGTACACAGAGATCTGGTTTCCGGACAGGTAGTGTGTATACTGTAGATATATACAAGTATAAGAAGATGGTACACAGAGATCTGGTCTCTGGACAGGTGAGGTGCACACTGTAGATGTATACAAGTATAAGTAGTTGGTACACAGAGATCTGGTCTCTGGACAGGTGAGGTACACCCTGTAGATAGATACAAGTATAAGAAGATGGTACACAGAGATCTGGTCTCCGGACAGGTGAGGTGCACACTGTAGATGTATACAAGTAGTTGGTACACAGAGATCTGGTCTCTGTACAGGTGAGGTACACCCTGTAGATATATACAAGTATAAGAAGATTGTACACAGAGATCTGGTCTCCGGACAGGTAGTGTACACCCTGTAGATGTATACAAGTATAAGAAGATGGTACACAGAGATTTGGTCTCTGGACAGGTGAGGTGCACACTGTAGATGTATACAAGTATAAGAAGATGGTACACAGAGATCTGGTCTCTGGACCGGTGAGGTGCACACTGCATATGTATACAAGTATAAGAAGATGGTACACAGAGATCTGGTCTCCGGACAGGTGAGGTACACCCTGTAGATATATACAAGTATAAGAAGATGGTACACAGAGATCTGGTCTCCGGACAGGTAGTGTGCACACTGTAGATGTATACAAGTATAAGAAGATTGTACACAGAGATCTGGTCTCTGGACAGGTGAGGTACACCCTGTAGATGTATACAAGTATAAGAAGATGGTACACAGAGATCTGGTCTCTGGACAGGTGAGGTACACCCTGTACATGTATACAAGTATAAGAAGATGGTACACAGAGATCTGGTCTCCGGACAGGTGAGGTGCACACTGTAGATGTATACAAGTAGTTGGTACACAGAGATCTGGTCTCTGTACAGGTGAGGTACACCCTGTAGATATATACAAGTATAAGAAGATTGTACACAGAGATCTGGTCTCCGGACAGGTAGTGTACACCCTGTAGATGTATACAAGTATAAGAAGATGGTACACAGAGATTTGGTCTCTGGACCGGTGAGGTGCACACTGCATATGTATACAAGTATAAGAAGATGGTACACAGAGATCTGGTCTCCGGACAGGTGAGGTACACCCTGTAGATATATACAAGTATAAGAAGATGGTACACAGAGATCTGGTCTCCGGACAGGTAGTGTGCACACTGTAGATGTATACAAGTATAAGAAGATTGTACACAGAGATCTGGTCTCTGGACAGGTGAGGTACACCCTGTAGATGTATACAAGTATAAGAAGATGGTACACAGAGATCTGGTCTCTGGACCGGTGAGGTGCACACTGCATATGTATACAAGTATAAGAAGATGGTACACAGAGATCTGGTCTCCGGACAGGTGAGGTACACCCTGTAGATATATACAAGTATAAGAAGATGGTACACAGAGAACTGGTCTCCGGACAGGTAGTGTGCACACTGTAGATGTATACAAGTATAAGAAGATTGTACACAGAGATCTGGTCTCTGGACAGGTGAGGTACACCCTGTAGATGTATACAAGTATAAGAAGATGGTACACAGAGATCTGGTCTCTGGACAGGTGAGGTACACCCTGTACATGTATACAAGTATAAGAAGATGGTACACAGAGATCTGGTCTCTGTACAGGTGAGGTACACCATGTAGATGGGGTTTAGAAGCTACACAGAAGGCCTTGATGAGCAGTAGAAGCAGCTTGCTGGGTGTAGGTGTGTAGTGAGTGTATTGTTGCACCCTGATGACGGGGGACCAGTGTCAGCACGAGGATGACAGGTCGCACTGAGTCATTATTAGAGTGTGTGCTCTGTGGCCCAGGTGACCAGGCTCTCACCAAGATCCTCTTGAAGAGGTTGTTCTCCTTTGGGGGGAGGGTGACACCCGGCATGATGTCTCCGTGTTCTGCCCGCCCCTCGCGGGGGTCCAGAGGAAGAAGCCACCTTTCTCGGAGGCCGCACTACAAGATGGGGACTGCGCCTGCGCACACAGCTCCTCGCGTCTTCTGTGAGAAGCACACTGATGACGTCATTTTCGCTTTCTGATCCCCCGGGTGGCTGTAGAACGGTGTCTGTGAAATGGTGAGGTCTTGTCATGCGTCAGAATTATTCCGTCCTGATCGTTTTAGTGCAGTGAGGCCTTGTTCACGGAAATGCAGGCATGTGACTTGTACGGGGAAGTTTGGTACTCATCGCTTTCCGTAGACCTGGAGTGTGTCCCTGTGCATCATGGGAGTTGTAGTCTGTATGTCCTGACCTCAGAGTTTGCTGGCTGTAAGGTGAGTGCTCTGCTGGGGGGACAGATAGGGGATGACATACACGAGACTCTGTGTTCTTCTTCCATTGAATTATGATTTAGAGGACGATGGCTGCACACCGGCCCCATACCTGGTCTATTGGACACAGAGCACAGCACCCATGTGCTACAGCTCTGATGGAAGCAGCTCTTTTTGCATACAAGTTCTGGGGAAGTGAGAAGTCACAGGACTCTTCTGTGATCTATAAGGCCCCATTTACAATATGACGCCATCTGTTGCACATGTGTGTGTGTTTTGTCACACTATGCGGATAGAGGAGCCCATTCATTTCAGTAGGAAGCTGTCCGACATCCCACTTTATTTTTGTGCTTTGTACACTTAAAGCGGAGGTTCACCCTAAAACAATTATATACCATTACATCCAGCATACTTCCGACATGTACAGTATGCTGTACATACCGTCTTATAGTTCTTTTTCACCCGGCTTCCGGGTTCTCACTACCGCCGGGAGTAGGCGTTCCTCTGCAGAGGCGTAGATGATTGACGTGCGGATAAGGCGCGTCACGCGTTCCGAAAATATCCGAACTGGGACTCGGCTCTATACGGCGCCTGTGCAGTCAGCTCTACACGGCTCCTAGTCTGTACGCAGGCGCTGTATAGAGCCGAGTCCCAGTCCGGCTATTTTTGGAACGCGTGACGCGCCTTATCCGCACGTCATTTATCTACGCCTCTTCATAGGAACGCCTATTCCCCGCGGGAGTGAGAACCCAGGAGCCGGGTGAAAAAGAACTATAAGACGGTATGTACAGCGGAAAAAAAAAATACGAGCATACTGTATGCTGGATGTAATGGTATATAATTGTTTTAGGGTGAACCTCCGCTTTAAGCGTACCTCGCTTACCAATAAAAATCACCGCAAGTGTGACACAGGTTTGTGCATTTCATGAATTTGTGTGATTTTGCATACCTTCATGTGCTGATTATAGAGTGAATGTACATGAAGTCAGGGAATGGATGCTTCCTCCTTTTATGTACAAGAGTTTGCTTTAAACATTTTTAAAGGGGAGAAGAATGGAGGCACCCATTGAGGACTTATCCATCTGAAAATGCTGGTTGCCCTGGCTTTCATGCAAACCCCCTAACCTGCATACGTTATTATTACGGGCGCTTTATAGCACTCCATCGCTTTGCACAGTACTTTATAAAATGAAGACAGTTGCAATACAGTTCATTGCGATGAATTTGGTGGCCCTGCCCATTAGAGCTTCCAATTATACGATATGGAGTCACTAGCCTGAAACGACTATGTAGATGAGGATTTGAGGCCAGTGGGAGAGAGAATTTTATATTTCCTGGCCCTGCTTCACGTCAGCACAGGACCCATTGGGGTTGATTTACTAAAGGCAAATCCACTGTGCACCGCAAGTGCAGTCGCTGTAGATCAGACGGGGACATGCTAGGAAAATAAAAATCCAAATTTTTGCTTGCGCATGATTGGATGATAAAATCAGCAGGGCTTCCCCTCTAGTTTCAAGAGCTTTCCCCTCTAGTTTCAAGAGCTTTCCCCTCTAGTTTCAAGAGCTTTCCCCTCTAGTTTCAAGAGATTCCCCTCTAGTTTCAAGAGCTTTCCCCTCTAGTTTCAAGAGCTTTCCCCTCTAGTTTCAAGAGCTTTCCCCTCTAGTTTCAAGAGCTTTCCCCTCTAGTTTCAAGAGCTTTCCCCTCTAGTTTCAGGAGCTTTCCCCTCTAGTTTCAGGAGCTTTCCCCTCTAGTTTCAGGAGCTTTCCCCTCTAGTTTCAGGAGCTTTCCCCTCTAGTTTCAAGAGCTTTCCCCTCTAGTTTCAGGAGCTTTCCCCTCTAGTTTCAGGAGCTTTCCCCTCTAGTTTCAGGAGCTTTCCCCTCTAGTTTCAGGAGCTTTCCCCTCTAGTTTCAGGAGCTTTCCCCTCTAGTTTCAGGAGCTTTCCCCTCTAGTTTCAGGAGCTTTCCCCTCTAGTTTCAGGAGCTTTCCCCTCTAGTTTCAGGAGCTTTCCCCTCTAGTTTCAGGAGCTTTCCCCTCTAGTTTCAGGAGCTTTCCCCTCTAGTTTCAGGAGCTTTCCCCTCTAGTTTCAGGAGCTTTCCCCTCTAGTTTCAGGAGCTTTCCCCTCTAGTTTCAGGAGCTTTCCCCTCTAGTTTCAGGAGCTTTCCCCTCTAGTTTCAGGAGCTTTCCCCTCTAGTTTCAGGAGCTTTCCCCTCTAGTTTCAGGAGCTTTCCCCTCTAGTTTCAGGAGCTCTCCCCTCTAGTTTCAGGAGCTTTCCCCTCTGATCTAAAGCGACTGCACCTGCAGTGCAGATTTGCGTTTAGTAACTCAACCCCACCGTGTGTTGATGTGAGGATAGGCTAGGAAAGGAAAATAACAGTAAGTATCTGATAACCATTTTCAGGTTTTTTTAGAATGACGTCAGCAGTGGCTGTAATTTTCTCATAACAGTGACCGATCATGTTAAAGGGACCCTATCGCTCTCTAATCCTGTCTGAAGCCCCTTGCAGTAGAACAGCTATTATACTTGCCTCTCTGTCACCCCACTTTCCCTCTATTCCAACACTGTAAAGGCTGTTTCACATGGGGCGGATTTGTTTCACAGACTCTGTTTTGCTCAGCGGAGGAAAGGTCCGCTGATCCCCACTGAGCAGGCAGATGACGGATCCATCTTCGCTTACTTTGTAGAGATGGACCTGTCAGTCTCTCGCTCTCCTCTATGGGGAGATCGGATGAATACAGATCGTCTGTCCATTTTCATCCGATCCGCCAGTTGGATGGAAAATAGGGTCACCATCCGTCTGGATTTGGTGGCTCAGATCGGATAGCGGCGGATGTCAATGGACATCTGATGCCCCATAGGGGTGAATGGAGCGTCTGAAAAACTGACAGATGGACCTGATCGGAAAGCCCGTGTGAAAGGGACCTTAGGCTTCGTGAATTGGGGGTTGGCAAACGTGAGATTGAGACATGTTTTTGCTAGCGGCCAACCCATGACTTTTTTTTCATTTGTCATTCGATTCCATGGGTTCTGGAACACATAAAAAATCACATCGGTGCGAACCAAGTTTTAAAATTCGCCTTTGAATCTGGCTATATTTTTATTAAAAATAGAATTCTCGCTTATTCAGAATGTTATTTTACTGGCATTAATTATACAATGGCTTAAAGTGTTACTAAACCCAGGACCCTGCATTCACTATATCTGGTCTCCCACAGTACACAGAACATGAAAATGCAATTATTTTAGTAAATCTAAACTGCTAAATACCTTTTCTCATTAGCAGTATAAAGCAGTCTTGTGACCTCTATCAGTGTCTGGTTAAAGCTTGTAGGAGACATTTTTCATTTACCTCTGACTGTCATTTGAGTCTGCATGGCTCCTGACCCTCTGTCTGGACAGCGCTGATTCGCCCTGTGCTGATCACATGCACTCCTAAAAAAAAAAAGCACTCTAGCCATACATATCAAACTGAGCATGTGCAGAGTGCCCCAAGGCCCTGTAATAACTGCAGATGGATTGATGACTGTAAAAGAAGGGGAGGATCAGAGAAGATGGGATGAAACAGCCTTTTTACAAAATGCAGAGGATTAACCCCTTAAAGTTCACAATGAGAGTAATAAGCATGCTTTAATGCATTTACAGACTGATTTTACTGTTGGGTGTTTAGTAACACTTTAAATACATTGAGTCACTGACTAAATACACCTATGCAAATCAGGAGTCCTACCTTTACCCAAATTATGCCCTATGCCTGTCTAGAGTCTCTTACTCAGTTAGGCTTCATTTCCATGGACGTTTTTACTGCCACTTTTCTGAGCGTTTTTTGCAGCTTAAAAACGGCTCTCCATGTTAGTCTATGGCCTCATGCCCACCATGACGTTTTTAAGCTGCAAAAAAAAAAACAGGACCAGTGCGTTCTGAAGCTCCAGCGTTAGAGCTGTAAAAACGCCAGACGTTAAACGCTCAAATGCGCGAAAATGCTACCGCAGCGTTTTTAAGCTCCAGCTCCAAAAAAAAAAAAAAACATGGACAGGTGTTTTTAAGCTGTAAAAAAGGCTAAAAAAGGCTAAAAAAAGTGGCTGTAAAAACATGAATGGAAATGAAGACTAAGTATTAGAACTAGAACCAACCAGGCAAATATTTTGAAGGCTGTCAGCAATTGCAGCCTATGTTATTCTCTCAGTACAGGTTTTTAGGTTTAGACTGCAGATCTGTTTTTATTTCCAAGCTACTTAAAATCTTTGATATTTAACATCTATGAATTTCTGTCAGCAGGAATACGGGATGTCACAATGAAACGTCTGCCGGGTTTTGCATTGTGGAGGAGTTGCCATCGTTTTCATTCGTGTGCTTTTGACCAGCCATCTCGCAGACTATGTACAACGTTTTTTATAAAGCAACTTCTTGGATCCCATTTACAAAATAGAAGTCCTTCTTATGGTGTGGTCATTCATGGGTTTCAGCCAAGAAGAAGCTGTTCTCATGGCATTGGAGCTCTCTGGCCAAATGATACCTTGCAGAATTACTTGCAGTCCTTAGTCAAGGAGCATGGACGAATAGGGGAAATGTTAAACCATACACTAAAAGAAGAGGAACGCAAAGCTCTAAATGTTCAGCATGCTGAACTGTCTTCTATTTGTTCTTTGCTGTGCCAAATACAAGAGTCAGAAATAGAAGGCAAGGAGTTGGAGGCTATGTGTGCTGGTAGGTAATGGACAAGCTTCCTGTAAACCCAGACTTAAACCTTAACCATGTCATTACTGTCCTGTTTATGAACTGTAAATGAATGTTGTCCATTAACTGCAATACTTACTGGATTTTTTTAGATCTCACATCCAAAGAAGAGGAGCAGTTTCGGAGCCTTGCATTGGAAGAAAAGGATGCTTTAAATCATAACATCAGTCAGTTGCGTACAAAGGTGATTTATAGTCGATAAATAAATTGATTAAACCATTCACTAAAGTTAAATTTGCAGAGCCAGTGAAGTGGATTTTTGTTCTGTGAACACTAATTGCACATGCATGGGAGAATGGATGCCTAAAGCAGCTTCAACCACAAGACTGGATTCTTCTTAACCACTTGCCGACCGCCGCATGTACATATACGTTGGCGGAATGGCACGGCTGCGCAAAGGGACATGCCTGTACATATTTTATATTGTGTTTGGTAGTCCAATAACAGATTAATCGTCTTCTAAGCAATTCTTAAAACACAGCTGAGCTACATAGCTCCAGCCCTGATGAGAGACTTGCAGGGGAGGATTGTGGGATACGCTCAAATATTCTGGTCATGAGTGACAGAAATCCTACAGCAATGTGGTTAACCACTTAAGGACCACCGCACCACTATATATGTCCTGACTTTAAAGAGGGATATCTTGGTAATGGCAGCAGCTGCTGCCACCACCGAGGTATCCATCTCTTTAGGCAGCAGTCCTGTTAATGATGATGGTGGTCTCTGCAGCGGATTCACCGCAAGATCACCCTTATCGCCAGGAGAGTGCCCTCCGCCGCTTACCGGAGCCGTCGGTAGCAGCGGAGGCGAACGGGTCCATCTCCCTCTGTGGTATGGAAAATTAATGTGTAGCGCTCAAACTGACTGTCAATAATGAAAATCAATTGCCAAAAAATGTGAAACACATAACAATTATAAACAAAATGTGCATCAACAACTTACAAGTCCCATATTGCAGGAAATGAATATGGTGCCGCTGGGCACGTGGTGCAGTGTGAACTGTTGCGCCTGTTGGTTGATGCCAAAGCGCAAAAAGTGATACAATCAACAATAGTTCGATGAAAATATTCACATAAACCAAAACAAAGTCAATCTAGTGAAAAAGTGAATGGATGAGATGAGTGACTTCTCCAATACGTGATAAAACCACCACCGAAAGCAATGCAGGCTTACCGGAGCGTGTTGACTTAAGAAGACATATGCCACCGAAAGTCAAGGGAGGCTTATAATGACTGATGTCATATACGATCCAAGGCAGAGTAGTACATCAACCGATCATCGTATCCGCTACGAGATCGGTGGATTGAAAGAGACTGGATACTATGCTGACGATAGAGTCCCCAGGCTGGTTATTCCTCACTCCGTACTCTGTGTTATGGATACGAGTGAGTGAGGCCCCCACCCATGTCCATACCATAGCAGGGCAGAGGCAACGTCAAAACATCACTTCCGCCCTTGCGTCTTAAAGGGCCATTTTTATTTTTGTCAATTTTTTCAAATGACAAAAAAAATTATATATTTTTTTTCTTGCATTTTTGTCCAAATATGAGATCTGACTTCTTTTTGATGCCAGATCTCGTATTTAAGACGACCTGTCATGTTTTTTTGTATTACAAGGGATGTTTACATCCCCTGTAATAGGAATAAAAGTGACCCAAATTTTGGGGTAAAAAAAACTGTGTAACAATAAATAAAATAATAAAAAAAAAATTCAAAGTGCCGCATATGAAAACCTTCTCTGTAAATCAAAACGTGCAACCTGTAGAATTTTTTTAAACGTCGCCTATGGAGATTATTAAGGGTAAAAGTTTTATGCCATTTCATGAGCGGTCACAATTTTGAAGCGTGACATGTTGGGGGTCAATTTGCTCAGCGTAACATTATCTTTCACAATATAAAAAAAAATGTAGGATTTTTGTACTCACTGTAAAATCTTTTTCTCTGAAGTTCATCGACGGACCCAGCACTTTAATCTTGACCTTAGCCTAAGGTCAAGATTAAAGTGCTGGGTCCGTCAATGAATGAAAGAGAAATTGCGCTAACTTTACTGTTGTCTTTATTATTAATTTATTATTAATTATTTCCAAAAAAAGTGCGCTTGTAAGACCGCTGCGTGAATACGGTGTGACAAAAAGTATTGCAATGACCACCATTTTATTCTCTAGGGTGTTAGAATTTTTTTTATGTTTGGGGGTTCTTGGTAATTTTCTAGCAAAAACTATTTTTTGTAAACACAGAGTCTGAAAAAAAGGCTGGGTCCTTAAGTGGTTAATATGGCATTCAGTGACTGGTGATGTGACAATCAATTCAAGTTGAAATAAATAGGTGTGTTTTTTTTGTTTGTTTTTTCAGCTATTAAAGCTTCTGGTGCCTCAGGAAAAATATGACAAGAACGATGCAATGCTAGAGGTAGTATCTGGCAGAACTACGGGAGGTTAGTTTATCATATATTTAATGTTGTACAGTAAATCAAGATCACTATCCATACACTATTGTGGTCATAACTACAGGTTGTGGAATGAGACTATGCACTTCCACATGCTGGTATGCAAGTTTTAATTGACTGTTATGTATTTTGAAAACCCACGTGAACCTGTAACATGACTAACCAGCTTTGTGGTCCCTGGCTTCACTCCTCATTTCATCTGTTGTTCTAGTAGCCCATTGTTATGATGGACAGCGTTACTAACCAATAAAGCAGATGAGGCGAAGGCAGTTCCAGTGACCATGAAACATGTCTGTAATTGCATTTCAGTGTGATTTGGACGTTCCGCAAGAGTCATTTTATGAGGCCAGTTTGCAATGTGGAAATTGTTTTGGATATTGTGGTTATTCATTTTCAACAACCAGTTTTCATGTTTCTGACTCTGGTGCTTGATGTTGGCCCTACTCATACCTGAGCACACCTTGGGTCACATTGTATAAAAGCAGCTCACTCACTTTGAATGGGACCTTTACCACGTATAATAATACAACTGTACTAATACTAAGCAGCGCAGTGTACAAGACACAAAGCATTTAAGTCAGTGTGTTGTAGTGCACTGAAGTGGAGGTGCATTTGTTTATACTACATATGGTATGTGTTGGGGTGCCTTTCACAATAATGCACATCACAGTGGGGTTCATTTACTAACACTGGAGAGTGCAAAATGTGGTGCAGCTCTGCATAGAAGCCAATCGGCTTCCAGGTTTTATTGTCAAAGCTGAAGCTAGAAGCTGATTGGCTACCATGCACAGCTGCACCAGATTTTGCATTCTCCGGTTTTAGTAAATCTCCCCCAGTGTGTGCTAATGTAAGTGCATAAGTGTAATTTTAACCTTATTAAAGGTTAATCCACGCAAAACTAATATTTCTGCAGGGTCTTTTTTGAATCTATACAGTACTCATGCGTGTGCCTGGGCACACCCTAATCGCCCTGTGTGGGGCAGATTGCACCGAAATATACTGCGACAAACGCACACAAAAATACAGCGTTAAACGGCACATAACACACCAAAATATACAACGTTAAACGTGCACTAATGCACAGAAATATGCTGCATTAAACGTGCAGTAACACACTGGAATATACTGTGTTAAACATGCAGTAATGCACAGAAATATACTACGTTAAGCGTGCAGTAACGCGCAGAAATAGACCCCTGATATTTCACCAAAGCTCCCTAATTGGGCTCCTAAAATAAAATAAATGTGTAATAAAAATAAAAAACTACTGACACTGTCCACTGCCCTACTGACACCAATCTCTGCCCTACGGACACTGTCCACTGCTCTGCTGAAACCATCAGTATACTGTGTATATACACATGCAAATATGTTTCAGCTTTGGGGTGCACACCCTAATGCAATAGGCTGCGCACACCTATGACAGCACTCCAGGGTCAAATCTTGGTTTCTTTCTCAGATCTGCCTGCAGTAAAGTCTAATGGCCCATACACACAATCCGAATATCGGACAACAGATCGTCCGACTTTTTTCACTTTATAGTGGCAAGTACAAATTGAATTGGTTACTAAAGTCACAAAAATTCTCGTACGACAAAAAAAAAAATTGGAAGTGATGTCATGTTTTGTAATGTATTTTTATTGTATTTTTGGATGGCAACTGTACTGATTAAACGAAAATCGTACGATCTGGTATCGTGCGTGAAATTTTTCGTGCTTGTCCAATCTAATAATATCGGATGAATTGTCGTGATCGGCTCTCGAAAGCTCTGTACTAATGATCCGATTATTGAACAATTCTTCCTCGGACGACAGTTTTCATACGATATCCGAATCGTGTGTACAGCCCATTACGCTTCCTACTGCAGTCACAGAGCATCATATCCCGAGTATATCGAAAGGAAAAACATATTTTTTGTTTGGACAAAGTAGGGAAGGATTAGAACCCCTATCGAGTTTTTATTGCAATTTGTGTTTATGTTGGGGAGATTTCGCTTTATATTATATCACCAGGACCGAAGGTGCCGGAAAATGCTACGTTTTGAGTTGTCGCCAAAAGTAGACAACCGTTTGCTGGCTACGAGGGGAATTTCTCTCACTTTGGAAAGATTTCTTCTCACTTCCTGTTGTGTTTACAGGACAAGAAGTGAAAAACTTTCTTCATAGTGCACAAATGACAAAAAAAAATGTCAGGATTTAACCGACGCCTACTCTACCCAAAATGAAAAATAATGTTTTAGCTTTAGATATACCGGTACTTGAACTGCCACATTCCACATAATCTAATATCTGGTAAACTTGCACATTGCTCCAAAGGTGGAGATGTACTGCTTCTGTATGCTGCATATTATTGTTGGGTTATCCCAATTATGCAAGATATGTTTAATAATATAGCCCAGGGGTGCCCAACCTTTTGAAGAGCAAGGGCCACATAAGCAAGTTGGTAACCAGTCGAGGGCCACAATGAGCGGAGCGGGCGGATGACAGGTCACGGCTACTCTATAGGCCCTCCGATCCGCCCAGATGAAAGGGGACGAATTCCCTTCTGTTTTTCTGATTGGAGGTAGGCAGGTGTAAACAGGCATCTGTCGCTCTATAGAGGTGAATTAAGGGTCCCATTTGGACAGGCTGATCGTGTGAAAAGGGCCCAAGACTGCTTTCACATTGATGCGCTGCGGTTTACCCAAACCGCGGGTGCAGCGTAGTGCACCTGTGTCTATCCTGCGGGTTAGTTGAACTTTGCCATAGACTCCACCTGTGGCAAAAGCCGGCGCTGTAGAGGAAGCATTGGCTCATGGGGCTCTGCTTCGCAGCCGCTTTCTTCCTCTACCACCAGCTTCATTCACAACACTGATGCTGTGGTATAGTGGGTCAGCAACCTGCGATCTGGGCTTGCCAACCCACCATTCTAGAGCAGGAGGTCGTGGGCCACATCAGAGGGCTCCGCAGGCCACATGTGGCTCCTGGGCCACTGGTTGGCCACCCCTGATATAGCCTGTATGCATGTGTGTATTTACTGTATGTATGTGAATGCAGCTTGTACCAGTAATATATAAATGTGTAGCTGCTTGAGGTTTAGTAACGTCCTTCTTTTTCAGGTGATATTTGCCAGCAGTTTACAAGAGAGATTTTTGACATGTACCAAAACTACGCACACTACAAGTCTTGGACATTTGAAATCTTAAATTACACACCGGAAGGCAGTGGTAATATTTTTTTACACCATTTACATTTACAAATGTCATTCCTTTTGTGTCAAAGAAGCCAAGGCTTGCTCCAGAAAGATGCTAACTAAAACCCCATCTAATCCAGTCATGTTTAAACTAAAGCATATTGAAATGTATTTTAAAGCATGGCTGTTGTAGGTACTTAAAGTGGAGTCCCGCTGATCGGAACCCTCCCCCCTCCGGTGTCACATTTGACACCTTTCAGGGGGGAGGGGGGTGCAGATACCTGTCTGATGACAGGTATTTGCACCCACTTCCGGCCCGGCATTCACGGGCAAAAGACGGGCATTCCGTCACATCCCGTCCTCCCCCCGTTGTGTGCTGGGAACACTCGGCTCCCAGCACACAGCGTGTGAGCCAATCGGCGGGCGTGGCGCGACTCGCGCATGCGCCGTAGGGAACCGGGCAGTGAAGCCGCAGCGCTTCACTTCCTGGTTCCCTCAGCGTGGATGGCGGGGGGAGCAGCAGAGACACGAGCGATCGCTCCTCCTCTGCTGCGGACGGCGCTGGACTCCAGGACAGGTAAGTGTCCTAATATTAAAAGTCAGCAGCTGCAGTATTTGTAGCTGCTGGCTTTTAATATTTTTTTCCCATGGCACATCCGCTTTAAGACTTTTTTTTTTTTTTACCTTGAAACGGTATTAAACGCAAACATACACAGTATTTCATTGCAGCTTAAAAAATCTTAGATGTGATGACTGCTTTACTTTTCCCTTTTTTTATGGCTTTCTTCTACTTTCATCTGGTGATCCAGCCATTAAGTCTTTTTTTCAACAAATAAGAAAAATAAAAAATAAATCTGCGCTATCAAAGTAACAAGCAGCTACATACAATCCAGTGAAAAAAAGGAAAGCAATACAAACAGAAAACAAAAAATGCAGCGCTGAAAAATAAAGAATAAACAATAATGTCTATATAAAACACATATATGTGTAAACAAAAGTGTATAGGTCCATAAATTGGTGCAAATAGTCTTTAAGTTGAAAATGTCGATCAGTGTGTTGAAAACACTGTAGACATATATTTCAATCTCAATGAATGTGAAAATAAGAGTCCATAAAAATGAACGTGAAAATAAAGGTGAGATGGTCAATCGAATGACAATGACAGTGACACGACACCCACGGTGATTCAGAATGAACTGGAATATTAGTGATAACGCCCGCCACCATTGGAGGCTTACCGGATGCGATGGACCCTAATGAGCTTATGCCCAAAGGATCAATAAAGCTTGTAAATGGGTTGAATATGAGAGAGAAGATCACCGCTCAAGGTAGGTCTATTGTAGGGTCGTTTCAAAAATATAGGACTCCAAGGGTGCAGGCAATGCACTAAGGCAAATATTGGTAAAAAGATGAGGGATGGACTCCAAACCAAACAGGTTGTCTTTATTCAAATCAACAGCAAGAACACAGCAGATCACAGCAATAGGAACAGGAGAATACCGACGTTTCGCACTGGCTTCAGTGCTTATTCAATAAGCACTGAAGCCAGTGCGAAACGTCGGTATTCTCCTGTTCCTATTGCTGTGATCTGCTGTGTTCTTGCTGTTGATTTGAATAAAGACAACCTGTTTGGTTTGGAGTGCGGCTGTCCATCCCTCATCTTTTTACCAAGGGTTGAATATGAGGATGAACCGAACCACACCAAAACGTACGACCAGCAGACAACGATGAAGTTTTCACTTAATGGCAGGTGGAAAGGGTAACCCCAGCTGGGAGATGACTCATGGAAGTGGAAGAGCTTGCCCAGAGTATGTGGAGGAAAATAAAAGGCACAAAGCGTAACTCCGCAAAAAAGGGGAAGTTTAATACTGGTTAAAAACACTTACAGTTATGTAGGCATAAAAGGACATCAATGTAGAATGGTGCATGGCAGCAGTAGAGTCCCGACGCGTTTCGCTACAACTAGCATCGTCTGGGGTAAGACTCTACTGTTGCTACCATGCTTAAATGTAAAATATGACCTGTTTGGGAACACTCCCCTGGGGGATCACCCAATGAGAGTGCACTTCCGGGTCAACCAAGTGTCTCGTACAATATTGGATGTATAAGACTTCTATTGTGCAAAATCTATGACAGCATATGTATAAAAGTAAGATATGGCCAGTTAGATGTTTAGGGTCTACTAACCTGGTATGTATATGATGTGTACCTGTTGGCGCATGGTGGTCAAGCTTGCTGGGGACACATGCCTTAATCACGTGTACATCCGAGGCAGGTAGCCAGGACCAATGGAAGGAATCCACGTCACTGCAGAGCACCGCAATGTAGACAGACAGCGAATGAGCATTGCCGTCGTCCCGGTCACATGACCGTGTCTACAGGGCGCATAAACAGATCGTCATCCGGCGTGCCATTCGTCCCATAGATCCGACGTAGCGTCGCATGGTGACGTTCATGGTGGGCGTTCTCTGTGTTTCCAAACGTCAATACGTGCGTGCGTGTATACGCATACACGCGTTGCGTTCCAGGATGGTTAAACATGGAACGCTGCGCTCCACTGTGCGTTTTTTCAACAGAAAAGCTCTTGCAGGGATGAGACAAACCATTTTACCATTGACAAGGTTGCTTACAGTGATCAGCTTTTATTTATGTACATATTTTATCCCAAAAAGGAACAAAACTGTTTGCTAGAACTGATTATAAAGCATTAGCTGGAGTTTGGCGTCAATGTGTTACCATGTTTAAATCTGCTAGTACATCAACACTACCCTTCCCCCAGACTGAAAATGCTGCTGTCCAAATCTGCCTTGTGTGCTCATTCATCTAGAGCAGGGGTCTCCCAACGTTCTAAAAAAAAAGGGCTAGTTTACTGTCCTTCAGACTTTAGGGGGGCCAGACTGTGGCTGTTGGGAGTGGAAAAGGTCCCGAAGTCGGTGAGAAAAAATAATGCCTCAGCCTTTTGATTCAGTGGGAATAATTGTGCTGCATCATCGGTGTCATTGGGAGGAGTTGCGCCCCATCGTTAATGTCATTGGGAGGAATAGTGCCTCTTTATTCATTGTTGATATCGATGGATGAAATAGTACCCCAAGGGCCGGATAAAAGCAAGCAAAGGGCCGCAGTTTGAAAACCACTGATCTAGAGTAGTGTCTGTGTAATACAGGAAGTGTAAAAGTGAAAAAAGTAAAAAAAAGAAAACAAATACAGCCATCACCTTTGATTGGTAAGCTGCAATGTATTATATATTTTGTTTGGGGTTTAATACCGCTTTAGCCCTGGTTCACATTGATGCGATTTGGCATGTCAAATCGGTGGCTAAAATCATTCTCTGCAGCTATTCCCTTTTGTACCACCACCCCTCGCTTTAGAATGTAATCTCTATGAGCAGGCACTCCTGTTGGCGCTATATAAATTGTGAAGAATAATAATTGCTGGCAATGGAACCGTCCGAATCGATACGATGCTGACTTTGCGGCACCGCACTGATTCCCAAAAGTAGTTTCTTTACTAATTTTGGCGATTTTTTTTCAATAGACATCTGTTCAGCTGAACTCGCATGATTTTAATCCCGCATCAATGTGAACCAGGGCTGAATGCAGTCGCCTGTACAGCAACATCTAGACAGTGAGCAGAATTGTTAGCACTCTGGGCCAGCCAGGTCTTTATTGCTTTGCATTGTGCATTCAGAAAGTAAGTGCACAGACATGATTTCATCAGTGTGCTATAGCTACATTGTCCCTCCATTTGTGACCTTACATGAAGTGAAAGCACAGCAGTGAGCTCATCAATATGTTGCGGCTCCTACATTGTCCCTCATTTTGTGAGCATTCTTGCAAGCGGTGGAACACGGAGGTGACCTCATTAATGTGTTACTGCTTCTACATTGTCCTACAGCAGGCTAGCGATGGAGAAGTGATTGCATATGCAAAATATCAGAAATTGTTTCCCTATGGTCACTAAGTACCATTACTAGGAGTTCAGAGAGAGACAGGTGTTGAACTGTGCGCATGGGGGACGTTTGCAGGTATAAGAGTAAAGTAGATTCCTACATTGAGGTAAAAATGAGACCCAGAGATTTATTTTGCCTGGTATTCTTCTTAAATATTTTTCAGGTTATTTGCCAATAAAAATATGCTCCTGTAATGTACAAACCAAAAAGACAGACAGTAGGGGTATGTCTGTACATTGATTGCTCTCTGCGGAGAACTGAGAGGCCAGTAACCATGGGATGTAGTTGGCATTTCCTGCCAAAGTGCTTTCATAATATGAATAAATAAAAATAAATATTATTTTATTTTACATTTTTTTTTTTTTTTTTGCCGGGAAAACTTTTTTTAAATCTGCTTGTGTATAGGGCATATACTTGCATTAGGGCTGCAGAAGAAAATGTTACTGGTGTACACTGTTTTGTAAGTAAATGTGTGTAGGGCTTTCTCCTTATTTCCAAAAGGAGTCTGTGTTTTTTTTTTTTTTTTTTTTGGACGGGTGTTAAAGGAGTCTGTGTTTTTTTTTTTTTTTTTTTAACACCAGTCCACAAAAAAAAAAAATCAGACTCCTTTAGGAAATAAAGGAGTGTACACCAATAACATTTTCTTACAAAAGCAGATTTAAAAAAAAGTTTTCCAGCAAAACAAAACACAAGTAGAAGGTTTATTAAGAAAAGCAAAAAGTACGCTTGCCAAAGCAGCATACATAGCTCAACAAGTGTCAACGTACTGCATCTTAAAGCGGTAGTTCACCCTCACTGACATGATTTTTCCATCGAGACAGGCATTGTAGCGCGAGCTACAGTATGCCTGTCCCGATTTTTTTACCCCCGTACTCACTGTGTACTCGTACATTAAAGATTTCGGCTCCCGCGGGGAATGGGCGTGCCTATGGAGAGGGAGGATGATTGACGGCCGGCCCTGGCATGTCACTCTCCCCGAAGACAGCCGGAGTAGGTCTCGGCTCTTCACGGCGCCTGCGCACAGGCTATGCGCAGGCGCCGTGAAGAGCCAAGCCTATTTCGGCTATTTCCGGAGAAGCGTGACGCGCCAGAGCCGGCCGTCAATCATCCTCCGTCTCCATAGGCACGCCCATTCCCCGAGGGGAGTCGGTATCTTCGATGTACGAGTACAAGGTGAGTACGGGGATAAAAAAATCGGGACAGGCATACTGTAGCTCGCGCTACAATGCCTGATTTTATGGTAGAAGAAAAAAATATTTTTTTTTTTGCGTTTATAGGGTGAACCCCCGCTTTAAGTCGGCCATAGAGGCAGCAAGGTCCAGATCTGTGGGCAGGCTGACTGTACCCAAGTCAATAGTAACCTTAGTTCTATGCAAGTTGTTTGAAAATGTGCTAAGCCAAAAGCTGCTATAAAAAAAAAAATTGGATTGCCAAACATTGCATCGAAAAACAAAATGCTAATTTGGGCATACAGGTGCTTGTAGGAAGTTTTAATCTAGGGGTGCCCAACCAGTGGCCCGGGGGCCACATGTGGCCCACGGAGTCCTCTGATGTGCCCCTTGACCTCCTGTTCTGGGATGGCAGATTGGCAAGCCCAGATCACGGGTTGCTGACCCGCCATCCCAGAGCAGCAGTTTTGTGAATGAAGCCGCTGGTAGAGGAAGCAAGTGGCTGCAGAGCAGAGCCACATAAGCTGATGCTTTCTGTATAGCACCAACTCTTGTCACAGGCGGAGTTATAGCAAATGCACTCTTCCTGGGTCAGCAACAGCCGGCGATACCTGAATGGAAGACTGTTATTAAAAGTTTACTACTAAATTCACAGTGTATATATCGGTATATCTGTTCTGCAGTGGTTACTGGGCTGCTTTCAAACTTATCCACAGGTGCAGTGCAACTGTGGGTTACCTGCACTGAGCCATAAACTTCTGTTATTACCTGCGTGTTTGTTGCGCTTTCAGAAAGTGTGCCAGACCTGCTGGATAATCCTAGAAGTTTACGGCAAAGTGCAGCTAACCCGCAGAAAATCCACAGGGATTTTATCCTTTTGCACCAATAAAGGCTACCTTAAAAGGTTGATTTTGGTGTGCGGCTGTCCATATAATTCTTCCTTTGAGTTAGGCCCCTCTTAGACATGATCGGGCCGACCCAATCGGACTCACTATTTACCTCCTATCGAGCAGCAGATGTAAAACAGGCTTGTGTCTGTTTACACCTGCCTACCTAAAAAAAAAAAAAAATAGAAGGGAATCTGCGCCCTTCCATCTGGGTAGATCATTTGGGATGGTTATTGCAGGAGGAAATGAGAAACTGGAGGACCCACCACCAGATGCCTGGAACATTCTTCAGCTTTGCTCTTTTCTGTCCATCTCAGAAATTATATTTACAGGGCCCTCGCCATTTGCAGAACCAGCATGGGACTCGATTTCCTCTCTTTACAGAGACTTTATTACTCACTCCTCCCTCTATTGGCAATGCCAGCAACATTTATTGCGTTTCGGCCTTGTCCCTTGCGTACAGAGATTCCTCCCAGGTTCTTGGAATCTTTTCATATTGTGCACTGTAGATGAGGATATATTTCAAGTATTTGTAGTTTTACATTGGGGAACATTTTTCTGAAATTGAACATTTTTAGATGTAGCTTTTTACAGATTGGTGAACCTCTGCCCATCTTTACTTCTGAGACACACTGACTCTAAGGCCTCGTACACACGACAGAGATTCTCGGCAGAATTCGCCGAGAAACTCGGTCAAAACCCGGATTCTGCCGAGAATCTCTGTCGTCTGTACAGTTTTGGCTCGATGGAGCCGCCGAGGAGCTCGACGAGAAAATAGAGAACATGTTCTCTATTTTCTCGTTGGCCGCGTTGTTCTATAGGAGAAGGCGGCCCGCCGAGCTCTTCGGCGGCTTCATCCCAAAACGAGACGAGGAACTCGACGTGCCAAGCACGTCGAGTTTCTCTGTCGTGTGTACGAGGCCTAAGATGCTCTTTTTATACCCAGTCATGTTACTGACCTTTTGCCGGTTAACCAAATTAATTGCAAAATGTTCTTCCAGCCTTTCCTTATTGGTATAATTTACTTTGCCAGATTTTTGTTGCCCTGTGTCAACTTTTTTGAGACGTGTTTCTGCCATCAATTTCAAAAATACTTTTCTTAAAATGGTACATTTTTCTCAGTTTAAATATTTGATATCAATATATGAGTGCAGCGCTGAATCAAGAAATATAAACAATAATCATTGAATCAAAAAACATATAAAGTGCATAATTGAATGTCCATACAATAAAGTGCAAAACCTAATTTTACCACTATAAACTGGGAAACGTTATTGATTTAAGTATAAGCCTAGAGTGAGAAATGCAGCAGCTACTGGAAGTAGAATGTGCCCATTTGCAGCTTCACTGTGCCCATTTGCAGCTTCACTGTGCCCATCTGCAGCCTCATTTACCTGATCTCCAGAACACCGGCGCTGTGACATGCATTCAGTCTAGTCGGCGGCCGTCCAGTGTAACAAAGCCCCGCCGCCTCCTCGTCCGCGACGGAACACTGTCCGTGTCCGTGTTCCACCTATCACGGACGAGGAGGAGGCAGGGCTTTGTTACACTGGACGGCTGCCGACTAGACCAAGTCACAGTGCCAGGAGATCAGGCGCATGAAGCTGCAGATGGACACAGTGAGACTCGAGTACAAGCCGAGGGGGGGCTTTTTCAGCACAAAAAAGTGCTGAAAAACTCGGCTTATACTCGAGTATATACGGTAGTTACTTTTGGGTAGCTCATAAGACTCTATCACATATTTACACATTTGATATGTTTTCTTTTGTGAATAAAATATGGGTTTATGAGGTGTACAGGTCATTGCATTGACTACACTGTTTGTATGTAGCTTTTACACAGCGTCCCAACTTAATTGGAGTTGTATGTACAATATTGGTTTTGTTTTTTTGGTTGTACCTAATGAAAGGCCTTTTAATATTGTTACAGGAGGGCTGCACCATGCGGCTGCACGTATTGCGGGAGAAGGTGTGTACAAACGTTTGAAATATGAAGGTGGAGTTCATAGAGTTCAGCGCATTCCATTGGTGGGCCTTTCCTCTAGAATGCAGAGGATTCACACAGGAACCATGACTGTAATCGTCCTTCCACAGCCAGATGAGGTAAAGCACATGAATTTATCATCAGCTGGGTCTGGCGGTTTTCTTATGTTTAATTCATAGAAATTAAGTGTTTTTTATGTCCTAAACAGGTTGATATTAAAATTGATCCAAAGGACTTGAGAATTGATACTTTCAGAGCTAAAGGGGCTGGAGGTCAACATGTTAATACGACAGACAGTGCAGTGAGGATTGTTCACCTACCTACAGGTACTGTATAATATCAATCTTTTACAATCCATGCACTGCCAGTAAAAGAACCTGAACTCCAGGCAAACAGTAAATACACAGATAACAGATGTATGTAATACACGTATTTTATGTGTACATATTCAGTATGTACAATATACTGCATGTTACCTGTCAAAGGTTTAGCATTTATCCCTTTGCACTCCTGTTATTTATACAGCCAGGTAGTACACTTAAGACAGGAATACAGTAGTCTCCTCTTTCCACCCTGGTACACACTATCCAAATTTTATTTTTATTTTTTTCCTGTTCAACCCTGCGGGCTGAACTAAAAAAAAACCTGAGGAGCTCGCTATACTAACTATGCAATGTTGGTACAGAAATCTCTCCGCTTAGCTATTGTGTTCTAAAATTGGGGCAGTCCCACCTTTTGATTCCCCCCACCAGAACACGACAATCTGCGTTGTCAGCCATTGGCTGATCAGATGCTGGTTTCCCAGAATGCCTGGCTTCTTTTAGGCTGATGTACACACGGGCCGAAGGTCGGAGAGTTTCTGTTGAGCCAGTTGATAATCAGCCCGTGTCGTATTAGGCACTAGTTTGCTATCTGGATAATGAAAAGGCAGCCACAGGCTACTGAGCTTGTCCATCTGTTCATATTGCTTCCCTCCTATCGGCATGAGCCTTGCAGGGCCTGTTGACGGCCTTGGAACCTGAACTTAAAGACTTTGTACCACAGACTGCTATTACACACTTTGGTGTGTTAAACGGACTCTTCTGTGGAACTCATTCACAGGAGGACATTGACAGTGCCTGGCGGGTGCTGTGTTGCTTTAAAGACGCTTTATGGTACGCCAGGAACCGCCGCGTACACCACCGGCCGAGGATGTCCATCGAGGACTGTCGCAGACTGACCTTCAGTCTGCTGAGAGACTATACCTTGATGGACTTTAAGGAGGAAGAGGACGTCTGAAGATTTCCCCTTCCCCCTGACATTGACATTTCTTGACACGCTTTTTTGAACTACTGTTTTCAGGGTAATGCGGCGTCATGCACGATGTGATGTTTTCGAGGTTTCACAACTCTGCGCAACACATCAGGCATCATACCGCAGAATGGGTTGAATGAATGTAATTTAATTGTATGCTTGCAACTGTATTGATATGTAGTGTATTTTTTGCGCTGCGTCGCAGTACAGAGAATGTACCCTGTTGAAAGTATTTGATTTTTGTATATTTGCTTTGCAAAATAAACTTAAATATTGCCTTGTCAACGCTTTTGCATACAGCACACTTGATTGGCTTCCAGTCTTGTTTCATAGTCTGAGCTTTGTGGATTGCAGGAAGTTGAAGTCAAATCAAATTCAGGTGCATTATAAAACCTTTTTATAATGAAAACAAAGCTGCACTAATGTTGTGCATTGTATATTTGCCTGGAGTACTTCTTTAGATATAAAGAATACAGACATGTTATTTCCCCTCCCTCCACTGTTTGACTACCATTTTTAGATTTTATTTATCTAGCCACTGCTATTTGTTTATTTTATACTTCAATTTTGCCTATTCTATTTGTTGTTCTCGTGTAGGAATGTCAGTGGAATGCCAAGAAGATCGTTCTCAAATTATGAATAAGGAAACTGCCATGAAGATGTTAAGGGCTAAACTCTTTGAACAGACGGTAAATCTGGAACTGTCCCAAAGGCAAAGTGCCAGGAAACTGCAGGTGGGTTAAATACATGTACACTACATTAAATTGTATCTAACTATGACCCTTTGCATGCTGTTAACTGGCCTCTGCAAGGTGAAGGCCCTGCATGCACGGCTTACTCATTACAAGACATGGAAACCTTGGGTGCTGTGTGCTGAAGTGCAGAGGATTCCAGCACCCAGCAATTATTTACATGTCATATTGGGTGAAATGAACTTCTGCCAGCTGTGACGTAGGACGTGGAGCCCACAGGGAGGTGAATGCCACTGACAATAATGCTACAGGGGATTTTTTATTACCGTATTTATCGGGGTATTGCGCGCTCCGGCGTATAGTGCGCACCCCTAATTTTGACCCTAAAATCCTGTAAAAAAAAATGTTATTGCGTTTTACTACTTACAGTTTTGGTGTCTTGGCCTCGGTGGTGTCCTCCCAGGTTCTCCCGCGCTGTTTTCATGTCGAATCCCCGCTTCCCACGCTCAGTTTGAAGCCTCCGCCGACGTATACCGAGCGCAGTACACTCGGGTATATTCGGCCAGGCTCGGCTTCTCACGCATAAACGTCACAGAGCGTGACTACGAGCGAAGCCGAGCCTGGCTGAATGTACCCGAGTGTACAGCGCAGGCATTCAAACACGGCGCGGGTATCGGCGTATATCGCGCACCCACGATTTTGCCCTGATTTTCAGGGCAAAAAAGTGCGCGGTATACGCCGATAAATACGGTATTCCCAATAACGCCAGTGCATTAGGTCCCCAGACACCAATGAATTATAAGGCACATTTAAAGTGGTAGTAAAGGCTTTTTTTTTAAATGTATACCTACATGTAAGCCTATAATGAGGCTTACCTGTCGGTACAGAAAAGATCTCCTAAACATGCACCGTGGATGGCGTCCATAGTCCTGACTCCTGCACGGCTCGGCCAATCGAACAGCAGCTGCCCGTGAACCCAGAAGAAAGTACGGGCGAGGATGGAAGCTGTGTCAGCGGTGAAGGCACACTGCTGGAGGGCTTTGTTTTCACATAAGTCTTTCATATTGTGCTAGTATGACATTAATTTGCAGAGAGAATATATATATATTTTTTTTCCTTGTGATTTACTCCTGCTTTATTATGCCCACGGACACCAATATCTGGGGTAGGCTCCTTTATTTAGCCCACTGACACCAATGCCTGAGGGGGCTTTTTATTATGCCCATTGACACCAAATCTGGGGGTTTCTTTTATTACGGCAACTGACATCCGTGCCCACTGACACAAATGCCTAGGGGTCTTTTTTTTTACTACACCTACACCCGTGCCTGGAGGGTACCTCTTATTATGCCAATTGACACCAATGCCTAAGCACATATAAACCTCATGTTTTAAGAGCTCTATTGTTCTGGTAAGCAAATTTTCTGATAATTTCCTTGATTAAGGTCCACTGAAGTTTGTGTAAATAGCCTTCAGCAGATCCGCATTCTCCTGTCATCACTTATGGCACATTTTCGATTGACTTTTTATGAAATTTGTGTTTTTTTTAAAGCATTATTTATTGCACTGGCACTTTATTGTTCATGCATGCTAGTGTATTGGATAACTTATTTTCTCACCTCGTCTTTCAGGACAGCACCTGGAGAGAGCGCAGCTCCACCCACTTCCCAGGAAACACTGCAGTCAATGCTATAAATTCCGCCCCCTTCCACCATGGCCTCAGTTGTAGTGTTTCCTCCGGCCATGGTGGAAGCGCTGCAGGGAACCAGGGGTGTGCTGTTCTCTCCCCAGGCGGGGAAGGTGGATTGTGTTTGAGCATACCGGTGTTTTAGGTTAGGAGGTGATTCTCCAGAGGCGGACCCGACTTCTCCCCTGACGCGCGGGTGAAGGTCGGGTGCTTCTCCTCTTCGGTCCGGCGAGGACAGAGGCTGCTGGAGGTCCCGCTCCCTTAGTCCGGGCATCGTAGCTTGCGGGGGGGCGGTCAGGTGCCGTCCTTCCGGCATACGAGGCTCCGGAGCGGAGGGCGTAGTGACGTCCTTTCCGGGTGGAGGCGGGACTTCCGGCGGCGCGTGGCGGCTTCCGGTTCCGGCCGCCTGGAACGCAAGAGGGGGAGTGAGCCTCGGCGGTGCTATTTCCGGGTCTCGCAGCGGCGAGAGGAACCCGGGAGATTTAAAAGAGCTGTCGCACGCCCGCAGCGTTCTGGGACCATGGAGCCAGAAGACGCAGCGGAGGTGGCGGGAGCAGGAGCCACAAGCACCAGCCCGGCCCAGGTAGGAGACCCAGCGAGGGTCAATGTACCAGGGTGTTGTTATGTCCCTCTTTTCTGCCCCTTCGGGGGAGGGGAGCCTGCCTCACTCACCCTAGTCACTTCTGTGGGTGCGTGTAGTTTTCTGGTACAGCGGTGATGGGTGCTGGTTTTTTATTTGTTCACTAGCTGTGTGCACTTGTGTGTTTTGTTGGCTGGCGTACAAAGGTTAAACATAGCGTTGTTGTCCTTTGTGTCGTTTCAGAAAGTTAAAGAAAAACTTAAAGTGGTAGAACCTCCTCCTTCCAAGAAGCGGTGTGCTACTTGTAAAGCTTCCCTTAAAGGGAACTGGACCAAACCTTTATGCAAAACTTGTATTGCGGAGATTGTCAGGGGGGAAGCCTCTACTAGTTCGGCCTCTGAGCAGACCACCGTCAAGGGAATGGGGGAGTTGCTCTCTTCATTTAGGGAGGAGTTGCACCAGACTTTCCAGTCTTTTCGCTCCTTCCTGGACAAGGGTCCGACTAAAGGATCTAAGGCCAGGGCCAGTACCCCCTCCACATCTAGAAGGTTAGACAGTGAGTCCGAGGAGGAGGAACCTGAAAATGCTATTTCAGGATCAGAGGCGGAGGATGAAGGAGAAAGGGATACTTCTTCCTCACGCTATAAATTGTCCTTAGAGGAGGTTGATGACCTATTAAGGACAATTCATTCTACCCTAAACATTAAAGAAGATGCGACTCAGCTGTCATTGCATGACAGGATGTACCAGGGTTTGGAGGAGGTAAAACATCGTACCTTTCCGGTACATAAAGTATTGTCTGAGACAATTAAAAGAGAATGGAAGGACCCAGAGAAGGCACCCTTCTTTTCTAAATCTCTGAAAAGGAGATTTCCCTTCGATGAGGATCCAACGCAGGCCTGGAATAAAAGGCCTAAACTGGATGCAGCATTCTCAAAAGTTTCCCGCAATACGGACCTAGCTTTTGAGGATACAGGTGCCCTTAAGGATCCCATGGATAAAAGAGCAGATAGCCTGCTCAAAAAAGCCTGGGATACCTCCTTGATTAATCTTAAACCAGCTATGGCATCCACTGTGGTGGCCAGAAACCTTGAGCATTGGCTGGATCAGCTCAAGGGTCACATTGAGGCCGGTACCTCTCGTAGAGAGCTTTTGGAGTCCTTTCCAGTCCTTATGAAAGCGGTAGGCTATATAGCGGATGCTTCGGCTGAATCCGTGAAGCTCTCCGCCAGATCCTCGGCGTTGATAAATTCAACCAGAAGGGCCTTATGGGTTAAGACCTGGCAGGGGGACACAGCCTCTAAGCTGAAACTGTGTGGGTTACCTTTTGAAGGAGACTTGGTTTTTGGCACAGGACTAGACACCGTCCTAGATAGGACGGCGGATAGAAAGAAGGCTCTTCCTTTAAAAAAGGTAGATTCGGGGCCCAAGAAAAATTTTCGTCCTTTTTTCCAAGCCAAGGGTCCTAAGGAGGCACAAAGAGGTCAGGGTGGTAGACCCTGGCGGTCCCAGAGGGGCCGCGGGAAGCCTGGGGTGTTGTTTCGCTCCCCCAGCCAACCTGCTAAGCCCCAGTGACGGTCTCCCAGCTGTGGGTGGTCGGCTCCAAGCCTTCCTTCCACAGTGGGCAGAGGCGACGTCCAGTCCGTATGTGCTCAAACTGATTGCAGAGGGATACGCACTGGAGTTTTCGGGAAAACCACCGTCGCGGTTTTATGTGACCCAATTGCCCAGGGAGCAAGGGAAGTCTCAGGCTATGCTGACATTAGTGGAGGATTTTCTCCAACAGAGGGTGATTACGCCAGTTCCCCAGAGAGAACAGGGGGAGGGCTGTTATTCCCATATATTCCTTGTAAAGAAGCCGTCGGGCAAATTCAGGTTAATTTTAAACCTAAAAGTCCTGAATCTAGCTATCCGGTACAAGAGATTCCGCATGGACTCTATATACTCGGTGAGAAAGCTTCTTCCCTTGGGGTGCTTTCTAGCATCAATAGATTTAAGGGATGCATATTTGCACGTCTCGATCAGGACTTCCTCCCAGCGCTATCTGCGCCTAGCCATCAGTACAGAGAGCGGAGTGAGACATTTTCAATTCAGAGCCCTCCCATTCGGCCTTTCCTCCTCTCCCAGAGTCTTTTCAAAGGTGGTGGCAGAGGCCTTAGCACCCCTAAGGCTCAGGGGGATTTCTATAATTCCATACTTGGACGACCTCCTGCTGTTCGCCAAGTCGGAGGAGCAGCTTCTCCTGGACCTGAGGAGGACCCAGGCTCATTTGGAAGGGCTCGGTTGGATCCTGAACAAAGAAAAGTCAAGTCTAGTGCCCTCCCAGAGGATAGTCTTTCTAGGATACGTTATAGACTCTGTTCAGGGGAAAATCTTTCTACCAGAAGAAAAGATAGAGAAAGTTCAGGCTGCGGTGAAGACAATTCAGACGAATGTGCCGATTTCTGTGCGCTCAGCCATGTCCACAATGGGCTTACTCACGGCCGCCATTCCGGCGGTGCAGTGGGCTCGTCTCCATTCAAGGGGCCTGCAACAGGTGATCCTTCAGAATTGGACCCATGGGGAATCCCTAGAGAAGAGATTCAGAGTTCCGTCTTCAGTGAAGAGGAAACTTTGGTGGTGGAGAAGCCAGGCAAATTTGCGCCTAGGTCTGTCTTGGTCCTTCCTCACTACAAAGGTCCTAACTACGGACGCGAGTTCGTGGGGATGGGGTGCTCACCTGAACGGGCAGATGGCACAGGGATCCTGGACGAAGGAAGAGTCCAGAAGGTCCTCCAATTGGAGAGAACTCGGGGCCATTTGGTTAGGGCTAAGGGCCTTCCAGGAGCTGATTCTGGACCAGCATGTCCAGATTCTGTCAGACAACGCCACAGCAGTGGCGTATGTTTCCAGACAGGGGGGCACGAGAAGCAGAGTACTCCTCAGTCTGGCCCTACAGACTCTGTCCTGGGCAGAGGCGAACTTGGCTTCCCTATCGGCAGTACACCTAAAAGGCAGCCTAAACATGCTGGCAGACTTTTTAAGTCGGACGAGGGTTCTGGAATCGGAGTGGTGTTTATGCCCGGAGGTCTTCCAAGAGCTAGTAAACAAGTGGGGAACTCCTCAGATAGACCTGTTCGCGGCCCAGTCCAATGCCAAGGTTCCGGCTTATTTCTCTCTAAACAGAATGGACCAGGCAGAGGGTCTAGATGCGTTAGTTCAACGCTGGCCCTTCCGCCTGTGCTATGCCTTCCCCCCGGTTCAGATCATTCCCTTAGTGTTACGGAAGCTTCAGGAGGAGAAGACTACTCTGATCCTGATAGCCCCGTACTGGCCCAAGAGGCCTTGGTTTTCGAATCTGTTGGAACTGGCGGTAGAAGACCCCTGGGTTCTACCAGTCAGAAGAGATCTACTTTTTCAGGGCCCTCTACTGCATCCAGACGTGAGTCGGTTAAGGCTCACGGCCTGGTTACTGAAGAGCTAATTCTTAGCAGGAAGGGTCTATCCAAACGTTTGGTAGATACGCTACTTAGTAGTAGGAAAGAGGTCACGAGGGCCATCTATTTCAAGACTTGGAAGGTTTTCAATTCTTGGTGTGAAGTTAAAAATTATTCTCCTTTGAATACTTGTTCCGTCTTGGAGTTTTTACAAGACGGTATGGATAAGGGTCTGGCAGCCAGCACCTTGAAGGCGCAGGTGGCGGCTTTGTCAGTGTTTCTAGAGAGACGTTTATCTCTAGAGCCCTATGTCATCAGATTTTTTAAGGCCTTAGCCAGGGCTAGGCCTTCCCCGTTTAAATTTTTCCCCAAGTGGGATTTATCAGTGGTCCTGGGGGGTTTGACTCAAAAACCCTTCGAACCACTGGTAGACGCCTCTGTAAAGTTTCTAACTTTAAAATTGGTGCTTTTGGTGGCGGTCACCTCGGCAAGGAGGATTAGCGAGCTTCAGGCGCTTTCCGTTTTGGAGCCTTTTTTGTCAATCTTCCCTGATAGGGTAGTATTAAGAACTGATCCGAGTTTTCTTCCGAAGGTAGTGTCAGTATTTCATAGGACGCAGGAAATAGTGTTACCTACCTTTTGTTCAACTCCTTCTTGTCCGAAGGAGAGGGAATTCCATTCCTTAGATGTCAGGAGATGCATTAGACGCTATCTAGAGGTCTCTAGCAAGTACAGAAAGGCGAATTCGCTTTTCGTTCTGTTTTCAGGATCCCGCAAGGGACATGGGGCTTCCAAAAGTACTCTGGCTAGATGGTTACGCATGGCTATCCATGAGGCATACAAAGCTAAAGGTTTGGATCCCCCTCCGGGAGTAATGGCCCATTCTACTAGGGCGGTGGCAACTTCCTGGGCAGAACGGGCTGGAGCTTCACCAGAACACATCTGTAAAGCGGCAACGTGGACGAGCTTTTCCACCTTCGCTCGTCATTATAGGATGGATTTGCTCTCTGTGTCAGAGCAGTCTTTTGGCAGGAAAGTCCTGCAAGCGGTGGTCCCACCCTAGAGTAAGTACTCGGTTATCATCTCCAGGTGCTGTCCTGAAAGACGAGGTGAGAAAACCTTAGTTAGACTTACCGGTAACGGTATTTCTATGAGTCTTTCAGGACAGCACCGATAACCCGCCCTTTTATTATTAAAGATAATATATATATATGCTAATGTGTGTAGTTTCTATGTTCTGCTTATCTAATTTCAGCGTGGCCGGAGGTACTCGTGAACAACTGAGGCCATGGTGGAAGGGGGCGGAATTTATAGCATTGACTGCAGTGTTTCCTGGGAAGTGGGCGGAGCTGCGCTCTCTCCAGGTGCTGTCCTGAAAGACTCATAGAAATACCGTTACCGGTAAGTCTAACTAAGGTTTTTTTTATTTTTAAGCTTTATTGCTCTTAACATTTGCTTTGATGCATTTTATTGCACTTTTATGAGTGTTTTGTTTAATGAGTTTTTAATTTTTTTTGCACTTTTGAACATGTTTATTTATCGGCTGCACTTTTAGTCATATGTTTGTCATTTTAAGTATAGCGCACCTAATTTTGATATGTTTTCGTTTTGGGTGGTTTTGTATTTAGGCACTCTGTTAGTGTGTGCTGCTTTCCCTTAGTTGAAATTATTTTTTCACTAGGATTTAGGTTATTGTTTTTCCATACACTAAGCGCAAAGGTACAGTAATTTAAATATATACAGTATCTCACAAAAGTGAGTACACCCCTCAAATATTTCTAAATATTTTATTATATCTTTTCATGTGACACTGAAGAAATTACACTTTGCTACAATATAAAATAGTGAGTGTACAGCTTGTATAACAGTGTAAATTTGCTGTCCCCTCAAAATAACTCGACACACAGCCATTCATGTCTAAACCACTGGCAACAAAAGTGAGTACACCTCTAAGTAAAAATGTCCAATTTGGGCCCAATTAGCCATTTTCCCTCCCAGTATCATGTGACTCGTTAGTGTTACAAGGTCTCAGGTGTGAATGGGGAGCAGGTGTGTTAAATTTGGGTCTCTCTCTCTCTCTCTCATAAAGAAGTTGAGTGCACGTGCTTAGCGTTTTATCCGGAGGTTGTCTTTGAGGTTCAAGGGGTAGGGGGTCAGTCCTCAGACCATACGCCAGACACTGCATCAAATTGGTCTGCATGGCTGTCGTCCCAGAAGGAAGCCTCTTCTAAAGATGATGCACAAGAAAGCCCACAAACAGTTTGCTGAAGACAAGCAGACTAAGGACATGGATTAGTGGACCCCTGTCCTGTGGTCTGATGAGACCAATATAAACGTATTTGCTTCAGATGGTGTCAAGTGTGTGTGGCAACAACCAGGTGAGGAGTACAAAGACAAGTGTGTCTTGCCTACAGTCAAGCATGGTGGTGGCAATGTCATGGTCTGGGGGCTGCATGAGTTCTGCCAGCACTGGGGAGCTACAGTTCATTTAATGCTTTATGTTTAGATACGTTAGAACAAGTTGCACCCATTTCATGATATTTCCTCATCTACGTTTAAAATTGTACATGTTGTTTACTTTGTTTTTTATACATGCCATGCTCCTAGATTAATTGAATAGTAGTGAAAGTCATCATCTGCAAAATAGGTCATCATCTTGAAGGCCATTTTACTGTTTTCTTTAAACATTTAATGAGTGTTGGGTTATGGTATTATTTCCCCAACAGGTTGGTACAAGAGACCAGTCTGACCGAATTCGTACCTACAACTTCACACAGGACAGACTTACTGACCACCGGATATCTTTCGACTCCCGAAATTTAAAGGTAAGTATTTAATCTAGTGAGATTTAAAATGCCTAATTTACCAAAACGGTGATTACCCATAAGAATTATTATCGTTTGCTGGGATTACTCCATTGTGGAATCTATCTTCCCTAATAATCAGCAAGTTTCTGCATGTATGGCACCCTCATCTCCTCTAATGAGCTGCTTAAGCAGAAATCTGTAACACAATGGGGTCGATTTACTAAAACCGGTGCACTCAGAATCTGGTGCAGTTGTTCATAGTACCCATTCAGTTTCTAATTTAAGCTTGTCTAATTAAGCTTCGACTAAAAACCCTGGAAGCTGATTGGATTCTACGCAGAGCTACCCCAGATTTTGCACACTCCAGTTTTAGCAAGGCCCCTTTCACACTTGTGCGACTTGGGACTGCAAAGTCGCATGCCAAGTCGCATGTGGAGGTCGGGTCCGCTCGGGGAGCGATCCGGGACGACGGCACGGCTATTTGTTTATAGCCGCTCCGTCGCGATCGCTCCCCGGAGCTGAAGAACGGGGAGAGCCGTGTGTAAACACGGCTTCCCCGTGCTTCACTGTGGCGGCGCATCGATCGGGTGATCCCCTTTATAGGGGAGACTCAATCGATTACGTCATTCCTACAGCCACACCCCCCTACACTAGTAAACACATACACAGTGATCCCTAAATGTTACAGCGCCCCCTTGTGGTTAACTCCCAAACTGCAACTGTCATTTTCACAATAAACAATGCAATTTAAATGCATTTTTTGCTGTGAAAATGACAATGGTCCCAAAAATGTGTCAAAATTGTCCGAAGTGTCCGCCATAATGTCGCAGTCACGAAAAAAATCGCTGATCGCCGCCATTACTAGTAAAAAAAAATAAAAAAAAAAAAATGCAAAAAAACTATTCCCTATTTTGTAAGCGCTATAAATTTTGCGCAAATCAACCGATAAACGATTATTGCGATTTTTTTTTTTTTTTTTTTTACCAAAAATAGGTAGAAGAATACGTATCAGCCTAAACTGAGGGGAAAAAAAAAATTATATGTTTTTGGGGGATATTTATTACAGCAAAAAGTAAAAAGTATTGCATTTTTTTCAAAATTGTCGCTCTATTTTTGTTTATAGCGCAAAAAATAAAAACCGCAGAGGTGATCAAATACCACCAAAAGAAAGCTCTATTTGTGGGGAAAAAAGGACGCCAATTTTGTTTGGGAGCCACGTCGCACGACCGCGCAATTGTCTGTTAAAGCGACGCAGTCCCGAACTGTAAAAACCCCTTGGGTCTTTAGCCAGCATATTGGTCCGGGGCTTAAGTGGTTAACCGACAACTGCGTGGGTCATGCAACGCTGTACCCAAATAAAATTAAGGTCCTCCTTTTTTTTTTTTTTTTTTGCACAAATAGAGCTTTCTTTTGGTGTTTGATCACCTCTGTGGTTTTTATTTTGTGCGCTTTAAACAAAAGAAGAGCGACAATTTTGAAAAGAAAAAACAATATTTTTTACTTTCTGCTATAAAACACACCCAATAATTAAAATAAAAAAATCCCAATAAGCGTGTATTGATTTGTTTGCACAAAAGTTATAGCGTCTACAAACTATGGGATATTTTTATGGCGTTTTTATTTAGTAGTAATGGTGGCGATCAGTGATTTTTAGCGGAACTGCGACACTGTGGCAGGAAAATCGAACACCTAACGCAGTATTTCTCAACTCCAGTCCTCAAGGCGCCCCAACAGGTCAAGTTTTCAGGATTTCCTTCAGATGAAACTGCTGTGGTAAATACTAAGGCTGCATTCACACCTGAGCGTAGCGTTTTGCGGCGTTTTTTACCGCAATTTGTCGCCCAAATACGCTCAATTCGAGCGACAAAAAAGGGTCCAGAACTTGTTTGAGCTTCAGGCGTTCTGGAGTGAAGATGTGAACCATCTCCATTGAGAATAATGTATTTTTTCCCCTCTAGCGTTTTGGAGCTTCATGCTTCAGGCGACAAAACGCTCAGGTGTGAATGCAGCCTAAGGCAGTGAAACTGATCAAATCATCTGTGCAAAATAATAATAATAATAATAATAATAAAGCCTGAAAACATGACCTGTTGGGGTGCTTTGAGGACTGGAGCTGAGAAACACTGACCTAACTGACACTTTTTTCGGGAACCAGTGACATTATTACAGTGATCGGTACTAAAAATATGCACTCTTACTGTAATAATGACACTGGTAATAAAAGGGTTAACACCAAGTGCAGTCTAAAGGTTAAGTGTGTCCCTAGGAGGTTCTTGCTAACTGTGTGGGGGTTGGACTGACTGGGTGAACACAGAGATCCGTGTACCTGCTTAGCAGGAACAGAAGATCACTGTGTTCTCCCCTGTCAGAACAGTAATCTGTCTTGTTTACATGGGCAGATCACCATTCTGCCTCTCTGGAATGATTGCGGGTGGCCGGCGGACGTTGGGTGTGATTGGTTTCCCCTAACAGTATCTATTGCACAAAATGATGTACAGGTATGTCATTTCGTGCAATAGAGCCACCCTGCCGCAGTATATATGTGATGAAAGCAAAGTTTGCTCCTTGATATATAAAAATATGTGTAACTGCACAGCTTTTTGTCAAAGTGCTGATGTTTTGTTTTTCTCTTTCAGGAATTCATAAACGGTGAAGATCTCTTGGATGACTTAATAGATAGGTTACAGCAGTCGGCAGATGCAGAGGCTCTTCTTGAGGTCATAGAAAACAATTCCTTCAAGCTAAATAGGTGAGGGGCTCTGGGCCTGTGATGGCATTCACTGCTTGGCCCCTGTACCCCTTGCCTTGTCTGTCCTTCTAAGCCTTGCCTTGTCATCTGTCAACTTTCTTTTTATGGCCTAACCCAAAGCAGGCCAGCACATTTTAGACCAGGGGTCTCAAACTCAAATTACCTGAGGGCCACAAGACAAGTTTTCATATGCCATGGGGGGCCGCATGCAAACTTTCAAACTTCAAAAACAACAGTACTGGTGTCAGCGAACACATTATTAACCCCCAGCACTGGTGTCAGCGAGCGCATTATTACCAACAGCAAGGGTTTGACAAATTTGCTTGCAATCTAGGAGCCAGCTAAAAAAAGTTAGGAGCCAGAAAACGCGCCCCGTCGAGCTTGCGCGCAGAAGCGAACAGATACGCGAGCAGCGCCCGCATATGTAAACTGTGTTCAAACCACACATGTGAGGTATTGCCGCGATTGGTAGAGCGAGAGCAATAATTCTAGCACTAGACCTCCTCTGTAACTTAAAACATGCAACCTGTAGATTTTTTTAAACGTCGCCTATGAAGATTTTAAAGGGTAAAAAAGTTTGTCGGCATTCCACGAGCGGATGCAATTTTAAAGCATGACACGTTGGGTATGAATTTATTTGGCGTAACATTATTTTTCATAATATAAAAAAAAAATGGGGATAACTTTACTGTTGTCTTATTTTTTAATTTAAAAAAGTGTAATTTTTTCCCAAAAAAGTGCGCTTGTAAGACCGCTGCGCAAATACGGCGTAACAGAAAGTATTGCAACGATCGCCATTTTATTCTCTAGGGTGTTAGGATAAAAAATATATATAATGTTTGGGGGTTCTACTTAGAGGGAAGAAGATGGCAGTGAAAATAGTGTAAAATGACATTAGAATTGCTGTTTAACTTGTAATGCTTAACTTGTAATACCAACGGCCACCACCAGACGGCGCCAGCTCACATCTGGTGGTAATAACTTGTAATACCAACGGCTCACCACCAGATGGCGCCAGCTCACAAAAAAAAATTTCCTCTTTGCTCCCCCCACTTCCGCCCTGCCTGCGGGCCATTTATAACTGGTCCGCGGGCCGGTACTTTGAGACCACTGTTTTAGACAGTGGCTGAATTCCTGAAGTTCATCTTTAAGTTTGAGATCATGTTAACTGATAGAGTAGATCTTGGGAAGTACTGTACAGCAGATAATTCAAATGTATGTATTAAAGGGTAATTTTTTAGTGTAGTAAGTGGAATACTTGTGCTGAGTAGTAGAGCGCATCACCCCCTCTGTAGTGAAATTAGTCTCTGCATCTTACTCCTGAGTCCTGCATTTGTTAAAGTGTGTGTGTGTGTGTGTGTGTGTGTGTATAGGCTGGAGACATGGAAACATTGTGCTTTGATTTAGGAAGTCAATTGTACATGCTGAACAAAAAGACTGGGTGCTTTCTTGGATGTAAATATTGTAAATACAGCAATATGTGTATAATTTATATATTTTGCAATAAAATGTTTTATTATTTCATTTTTTGTTATTATATAAATATTTATTTCACTGTGTTACTTTTGTTACAAAACAACCGAGAAAGAGGTCCTGCCCAGCTATAATTTTCATTGACCTTTTTGTAAAAACAAACCTAAGGGTACTTTCAGACTTGCGGATCATATGTCCGTATTTCAACCATCCATTTTCGAATGAAATACGGACTTGCATGTATTCCCCATGGGATTGCGGATGTCAGCGGATGAACTTCCGCTGACATCCAATTTCATCATTCCGCGCTATGGTCCGATTCTGCAGATGGAGGAAAATCCTATTTTTTTCAAACCTCCCCCCCCCCCCCCCCCCGCCATAGTGGAGAGCAGTGATCTTACAGGGCGATTCCCTGCCAAGTGTGCAGGGACCGCCCTGTCATCTGCCGGCTCAGTGGGGATCAACAGAGCAATTCCCCCCCGAGCAAGCGGATGTTAAATGTACGGATCCTCACGTGATCCGTACATGCGAAAGGGGCCTGACTCGCATCACCCTCCACCAGTACCCCGTAGCAGCTTGATATCTTGCCAAGGAAGACATACAGTAGTTACTTTGTATAGAACTGCTAACTCACTAATTATCGGAGATTAGTAGCTCAATGATTGAGTTTGAGCAGCATTTTAGTGTCAATATCAACGGCAACAATCATTCTGCATTCGCCTCTATGGCTTCAAAATGCTGAAGGAGAGTGGTTTGTAGCAGAGCACACTATTGGAATACTGTAGCACTAGTTTAACCTAGAGCAGCAACAATCCGTTTCTTTGTGAAAAAAATCTCTGTTTATTTTTGGCATTTAGTGATTTATTCGCTGCTATAAAATCATCCATCTGACTTGGCCCATTGCTTTGCTGCTTGACTATGCAGCCTGTGCAATCCTACCCCACACAAGGCTGATATCAGAGGGGCAATTCTGGCCCTATAGGTAAATCCCCTTGAGCAGATCACCCATCTGACATAGAGCTTTATGTGAGGTGGAATTGCATTGACTAACAGCAGGGCAATGCGCCAAGTCAGATGGGGTGACTTTGTACAGGTGATGGCTAATGCCGCGTACACACGATAATTTTTTCGGGTTGTAAAAAACGTTTTTTCAACTTCATCATTAAAATGAATGCTCTATCAAAGCGCGGTGACGTACAACACGTTCACTATAAAAAGAAAGTTCCATGCGAATTGCTGATTTAGTGTTAGTAAAAGGCGATTTGCGCTTTTCAGTCTGTTACAGCGTGATGAATGTGCTTACTCCATTACGCACGCTAGTTTTACCAGAACGAGCGCTCCCGTCTCATAACTTGCTTCTGAGCACACACGATAATTTTTTACAACTCGAAAAACGACATAGTTTAAAACGTTGTGAAAAAATAGAGCATGTTCTAAAAAAAAATTTGCAGTTTTTCATAACCTGAAAAATGCTCTGAAGCCCACACACGATAGTTTTAAATGACCTTTTTAAAAACTTTTTACAACCCGAAAAATTATTGTGTGTACACGGCATAAGAGTTCTGCCTACACGTTTGCATAGAAACCAATCAGCTTCCAGGTTGTATTGCCAAAGTTTAATTGAACAAGCTAAGGTCAGAAGCTGATTGGTTTCTATGCAGAAGTGACTAATTTTGCACGCTCTAGCTTTAGTAAATAAACCCTGTGTGTCACTATGAAAGCACTTCCTCTTTAACCAGATGCAGCAGGATGTTGCATTGTTTATGCTCAATATCAGTCACTAGTGACAGGAGAGACCCCTTCGCTACAGGAAGGAGTGATGGCATAGGAGACAGCTTCTTGGCCATCCTGACACAATTTCAGCAGGCTGTCGGTGTCGGGACCAACTGTCTGTCAGCCACCACTTTAGGTCGGAAGCTCATTAAACGGAACTAAACTCTCGTTCAATAAACGTAATTATGTTGTTAGCCGTAGTAATTGGATAGAAAGGTGTATTCTTTTTCTTGCTTGAACCCTTTTTTTAAATATTTCTTCAGTTGTTCACTGGTTTCTGGTCTAAGCCAAAATTCTGTCGTACATCCCAAAGATCGTGGCGCTTTTATTTATTTTTTACTTTTTCCCCTTTCATCTGGAGGAGCATTCTCAGCTAAGCACACCTTCCTACCTGCATGCCTGAGCCAGATGTACTCTGAGAAGTACCGTATTTGCCGGCGTATAAGACGACCCCCTAATTTTCCAGCCAAAATGTTGGTTTGGGGATATACTCGCCGTATAAGACTACCCCCTTCCTACTAGTCATGGCAGACTGTGCCCCATTACATGCCAGACTCGCTTTGCCCTTACCTTATCCTAAGACATGCAGAATCGCGGCCGTGAGTTTTTTCAAACCCGCGCCTCCTACGTCTTCTGTTCCGTGATAGGCGGAACACTCAGCTTTCCAGGAGGCACTGTGTTCAGTGTTCGCCTATCACGGAGGCCCTCTCGTCCGAGGACGAGAGGGCCTCCATGATAGGCGGACACTAAACACAGGACGAGAGGGCCTCTGTGATAGGCGGACACTAAACACAGTGTCTCCTGGGAAGCTGAGTGTTCCGCCTATCACGAAACAGAAGACGTAGGAGGCGCGGGTTTTGAAAAAACGTATGGCCGCGATTCTGCATGTCTTAGGATAAGGTAAGGGTTGTTAGGTTACCGGCGTATAAGACGACCCCCGACTTTTAAGATTTTAAGGGGTTAAAAAGTCGTCTTATACGCCAGAAAATACGGTAAATGCTACATGAATTATCTGTCCTTATTCAAGGTGGCCATGGCTAGAATAGCTAGGGGGGGTTTTTCAAAGCGATTTCACAACAAAATAAAGCATGAAGACATGGATGGACGAGTTTGCTTTTAATCATTAGGTTTTTGGTTTGTGGTGCTCAGATACAGTTTAATCCTGCTTTAAAGTGGAACTTTACTAAGTAAATTAAAAAAAAAAAGTTTGTGATCAAGATGGCTTTTTAACACAGAAATACTATATGTCGTGAAGGGGTTAAACTGCATAGGTACTTACATAAAATATTAAGCCATACATACAGTGAATATGGAAAGTATTTGCAGCGCTTCACTTTTTCCACATTTTATGCTACAGCCTTATTCCAAAATGGATTAAATTCATAATTTTCCCTAAATTCTACAAACAATACTTCATAATGACAAATAAAAATTGAAAACAATCGCATGTACATAAGTATTCAGTTGATTTGGAAAGGCACACACATGTCTATATAAGGTCCCACAGTTAACAGTGCATATCAGAGCACAAACCAAGCTATGAAGTCCAAGGAATTGTCTGTAGACATCTGAGACAGGATTGTATCGAGGGACAGATCTGGGGAAGGGTACAGAAAAATTTCTGCAGCATTGAAGGTCTCAATAGGCACAGTGGCCTTCATCGTTCGTAAATGGAAAAAGTTTGGAACCACCAGGACTCTTCCTAGAGAGGGCCGCCCAGCCAAACTGAGCGATCAGGTAGAAGGGCCTTAGTCAGGGAGGTGACCAAGAAGCCGATGGTCACTCTTACAGAGCTACAGCATTTCTCTGTGGAGAGAGGAGAACCTTCCAGAAGAACAACCATCTCTGCAGCACTCCACCAATTGGGCATGTATGGTAGACAGAAGCCACTCCTCAGTAAAAGGCACATGACAACCCGCCTGGAGTTTGCCAAAAGTCACCTGAAGGACTCTCAAACCATGAGAAACAAAATTCTCTTGTCTGATAAAACAAAGATTAAACTCTGGCTTGAATGGCAAGCATCATGTCTGGAGGAAACCAGGCACCGCTCATCACCTGGCCAATACCATCCCTACAGAGTGAGTTGTGGGCTTCACCAGCGGTTGATGGAGGGATTACCACACTAGCGGCTCCTGCAGAGGTGCACTACAGTAGGGTGCAACACAATTTTTACAAACTGACAGCTGAAAGAAAATTGGCTTTTAAGAGACAAACGGTAATATTATAATCCCAATGTCTATGGTTTATGTACTTTTAAGTTGTTATTGGGTACATTACATTAATACATTTTCTCTAGAGTCTTTGAAGGAGAAGTACAGCTAAAGCTTGTTTGGCTGTACTTCTCCTGTGGATCACAGGAGTGGTTTGTTCTGCACTACTGTGACCCACTTTCAACAGACAGCAGGCTCAAGTCCGCTGTCAGCTGACATTACAGGGCTGGGGCAAAATTGCGACAATGAAGTCGCAATCTGTCCAAATGCCTGGATCGATGCCCGGCTTAGCTTCTCAGTGAGCCGGCCACTTCAGCCCCCTCCAGTGAGCGAAGGGGGGGGGGGGCAGAGCAGACAGGTGCAGGCCAGCAGATCATGACAATATGGTTGGGATCTGCCCACAACCCTGTACTGGCACCTGGCTCAGCCTTTCAGCAAGCCGCTAAGAGCCAGCTGCTCCCGCCCCCTGCACAGGCCTCCAGCAGTGCACTGTCACCGCTAAAATCACTTCCATCTTAACTTGGTATTCCCTCCGGGGTTTGCGGACTCCGGCTGTGTGAGTGGCCAGAACCGCAATGACGTCACACCCACGCATGGGCTCAGGACAAGCTGTTTATGGCACAGGACTTTATGGCACATACCCGTGCTGTTCCTTCAAAGCGCATGCACCACTGATGTTACCGGCTGCATGTACAATAAATCTCTCTTAAACGGTGCACATTTAGGAGATATTTACAGTACCCATAGGTAAAACTGTGATTGTTATTTTTAATTTAAAAAAAAAAAGAGACTTTACAAACATGTCATACTTGCCAGCTCTGTTGTAGTAGATTTGCACAGAGCAGCCCCGATCCTCCTCTTCTCTGGTCCCCTCCCTCCTGTTGGGTGTCCCCACAGCAAGCAGCTTGCAATTGAGGCACCCGAGCAGAGTTGCAGCTCTGTGTGTCCATTCATACATGGAGCTGCGGTCCTGCCCCCTTTCTATTCTCATTGGCTGGCTGACTTTGACAGTAGCGGGAGCCAGTGGTGCCACGCTGCTGTCTTAGCCAATGAGGAGGGGAGTCCAAGACAGCCAAAACATTCCTACAACATCACTGGAGCTAGAAGGACCTCAGGTAAGTATTAGGGGGGGGGGGGGGGCTGCTGCACACAGAAGGCTTTTTATCTTAATACATTAGGATAAAAACCTTCTGTCTTTACAACCACTATATAAGCTTACCTATAGGTAGAAACTATTAGGTAGATTCAGTAAGAGTTAGGCCGGCTTATCTACAGATACGCGGCGTAGGTGTAAATGTGTGCCGGCGCGCTTTTGTTCCGTACCCACAGAACAAGATATGCCTGAAAATAGGCTTCCTCCGACTGACGCAACTTTTCTAAGCCGGCCTAACTTGGGCGCATATAGATTTCCTATTTAAATATGCAAATTACGGAGATACGCCGATTCGCGAATGTAAGTGTGCCCGACGAAGGCTAAGTCCGGTGCGCGCAAGTGTTACATCAGGCCTAAAGTTATTCCATCAAAAAGGTGGAATAACTTTGCACCAGACGGACACAGGTCAGCTGGAGAGCAGCTACAGCACCGTTACAGACGAGCTGAGCACCCACACTTGCAGGACAAGGGGATGGTGTCAGCCTCCTGAAGTCCTGTTTCTGATGCCTGGATAAGTCTGGGGGTACCCTGATGTATTCCCTAAACTTTGTGTGCCAGATCATCGGTGCATGTTGCATGCTGCACAACTTCGCCGTGAGAAGGGGCCTGCAGATTGACATACGTGATGACCTGACCCCCGAACCACACAATCCCCCCCTGCCCGAGGGTACCCCGTCTGCTGTGGGAGCAGAAATCAGAAGACGCCTCACAGAAGACATCTTTTCACGTTAAAAACACACATTAATCATGGCACAATGAGAATGCATGCATGCACACCACTGTGGTCCCTAGCACAGACACATCACATCCTCATCAAATTGGATTAGACCAAAGTACACCGCACGGGACTTTGGAGCAGCAACGCCACGCCAAGACTCCAATTATGTCACTGTACATTCATACACCTTTCACACGGCAGAGGGTGACACCCCTTTGCCAGCAGGAGTGACACCCCCCCCCCCCATTCACACTGTAGCAGCACTCCTCACCGTGTGCTTGCAGAAATCAAAGGAAAACAAACAAAAAAGCTCATCACCTGAGCAGAAAACAAACAAAAAAAAGGGCATTTATTTTCCCTTCCGCTGGCTGCGCTTGGTACCAGGTGTTTGGCTCCTCAGCTGCCTGGGGGGAGACTGGGGTGGGGGGGTGGGAGATCTGGAGGGGGCTCATCCACAGGTGGCCCAGTCCTGGCAGGTGACGGCTGCCTGGCCTCCAAGGCAACGGCTATCCGGCTGAGGAACTGGTTAGTCTGGGCCTGCATCCTCAGCTGGCGGGTGAGGTTTGCCCTCTCAGTACGCTGCCTCCGTCTCCCCTCCTCCTGTACGGCAGTGGTATTTGCCTTAACAGCCTTAATAAGGCAATCCACTTTGGTGACCAGGTTGGCAGTGGTGGCCTGCAGGTCAACCACACAGGTGGCTACTGCAGAGCTGTTGCAGCTCACCTCCTGCACTGCCTCCCTTAGTTGTCCAGCATTCTCAGCCATCTTCTGCAGATGCCCGGCGATATCCCCCATATGCCGGGTCTGCTGGCTTTGATCTTGGGCAATCTGGTCCTGTACATCCACCGCTACGCCCCTCGTCTTCCTGGTCGCCTTCCTGGGGGCCAGAAGAGGCGACTGAGCGGGTGTATGGGGAGCCCCTTGAGGTGGTTCCCCTGCTGGTGGGTGATGCTGAGGGGCTTCCTATCATGGGGGTGGAGGTGTTAGAGGGCCCAACCATCAACATGGACTCCTCAATGATGAGCCCAATCTGGCCAAGGTCCACTGAATCATCCAACACCACCTCAATAGGAGAGGTGTGGACAGTCCCCACCACCACAGCATCTTGGGGGTCTTCCTGAGGCTCCTGGGACGATGTGGTGGGACGGCCACCGACACCAGATGTGCCCGCCCCTTCCTGCACATCTGTGGATGACAAAAAGCAGTCACATGTTGGGGGACCCACACACTTGTCACATGTTCCCTTCCCCCACCCACACATGCTACACACCAGATAGGAAATATAAAACACACTTACCTGTCCTCAAGACCTTTTCCCGGGAATCAAACCCCTCAACACCCTCCACCTGCTCCCTATGCAGACACCGGGCGATCCTCTCATCCTCCGGGGTCAGCTCTACATCACAGGGTGGTCCACCCCCAGTGCCAGTCCGGTGTTTGTTTATTTTGGCCAGTTTCTCCCGCACACGAAGCCGCATGTCGTTGATCTTTTTGGAGATGTCCTTTGCAATGCGGGGGACATTGCCAAGGGCATTGACCCTAGTGGCTATGGTGTCCAGGATCTCCTGCTTCCTGGCACGGGTGGTATTTCGGCTTTCAGGTCCATGGAGGTACTCATCAAACTCCTCCATCCCAGAGATAATGATAGCCCTCTCCTGGGCAGTAAAAAAATGTTTCCTCTTGCTGACAGGAGCAGCCATCAGACAGAAAAAAAAACAAGCCGGGGGCAAAATTACCACGCTCAGGGGGGGGGGGGGAAGCAGGATGTCATTTTGCGTCGGACAGACGCATGTCTGGGCGTATTTATGCGCTCGACGCAAGCCAATAGGCCGGCGTACAACGGTAAGTTCGGCCGACCTAGATGCGCGCATGCGCACAAGAAAGCCCTCCGGCTTGGACATCACTGCGCATGCTCCGTTGAAGTTAGGCCGGGCGTAAGCCACTGCACCACGCTCACACAATCATTTGCATAAGTTCACACCCACTTCCACTTACACCGGCTTAAGCCTCCAATTTTAAGTTCGGCAGGCGCACATTGGCGAGCAAGTGCTTTGTGAATCATCAACTTTGCTCTCCGGCTTATGCCGACGTAGCGCATATACGTTGCGTTACGCCGGCTCAATTATGCGCCAACCTACCTGAATCTATCTATATGTGTGGGAAATGACTCCCACTTTAATATAAAGTTTTAATTTCTTTTTTTCTCACATCTCTGGAAAACAATTTATGAAAGCTTGTAGAATTTCTTTCAGGCTGAATTCACATATGAGCACGCAGCGGCTCACAGCAGGTGTATGGTGCGTCCTCGTTCATTGTTTCAGGTCCAATTTCAGCCCAAATTTTTGGCTGATTTCGGACCTGAAACAGACCAAAAGACGCACAGATGCAATTTTCACTAAAGCCGCTGCGGATATATGTGAACCGGCTCCATAGAGAGCCAGTCATAATCTCCTGCTATTGCGAAATAAATATGGGGAACCTTAGTGTGAACCTAGCCTCAGGGCCCTTTCACACCTAACACAGTGGATGCGTTTTGGACTGCACTGCAACTGCATAGACAGTCCAAAAGCCAGGCTATCTTATGGCTATAGTTCACACCATTGCAGTGCAGAAAAGTACAGCATGCTGCATTTTTCTACACTACAAACATGCATGCAAACGCACCGCAACACATCACAGTACATATAGAAGTCCAAGGAAAGGAAGTGAAGTCACAGGACAAATGCAGCAGTGGTGGCTATTACTTGGGGTGGCAAACAATCCACCCGCTGCCATAACGACCCGCCCCTGGGTCGGTTGGGTCACAGGTACCCCCCACAGGTCGGTTGGGTCACAGGCACCCCCCACGGGTCAGTTGGTCACCAGCCCTGCATTTACCCCATCTAGGTAGCGGGTAGTGCCTCTTCGGCGGCTTCACCCTGCATCTCCTCCTCGGCGGCCAATACGATCGCCTCTCTCAGGTGATGGGTCTCAGGACCCGCTTCCTGATTGCCTGGGGATTATAATCAGGAATACCATAGAAAATCTTAATTTGCTTTTGTCACAACACTAGGTGGGCTTGGGGTGCAGTGCTCTGCGCCCCGAGCCCACCTTTTTTTTCTGCATGTTGATTAGGGGCCAGGCGCATGGATTAGGGGGCGGCACCCTGTATGGACGGGTCACCACTAAAAATCAGATAAAAACATGTGCGTCAATTGCATGTAAACCCTGCATCAAACACACTTACTTGCAGTTTGGTGTGAATGGGCTCTCAAGATCAAATCAATACTTGGATCTATTGTTGCAGTGCCCATAGGCCAGTGACTACTCTGCCTGATTGGTAATCTGGCACTGATGAGGGATCAATCAGGAGAGATGACAGTGGCTGATGCTGGATGTACCCTTCACATCGCTGGGGGGGGGGGGGGGGGGTCACTTTGAGGATTTTTAGTTCAGCCAGCACAAAGACAGCCTCTGACTTCAGTGGCTTGAAAATAACTCCATGACAAAAATCCCGAGCTCTTATTACTGATCGGCTGTCATCCTCCATGTGTCTGCACACAGAAGGGGTTCTCGGCTGTCATCCTCCATGTGTCTGCACACAGAAGGGTTTTTTGGCTGTCATCCTCCATGTGTCTGCACACAGAAGGGGTTCTCAGCTGTCATCCTCCATGTGTCTGCACACAGAAGGGGTTCTCGGCTGTCATCCTCCATGTGTCTGCACACAGAAGGGGTTCTCGGCTGTCATCCTCCATGTGTCTGCACACAGAAGGGGTTCTCAGCTGTCATCCTCCATGTGTCTGCACACAGAAGGGGTTCTCAGCTGTCATCCTCCATGTGTCTGCACACAGAAGGGGTTCTCGACTGTCACATCCTCCATGTGTCTGCACACAGAAGGGGTTCTCAGCTGTCATCCTCCATGTGTCTGCACACAGAAGGGGTTCTCAGCTGTCACATCCTCCATGTGTCTGCACACAGAAGGGGTTCTCAGCTGTCATCCTCCATGTGTCTGCACACAGAAGGGGTTCTCAGCTGTCATCCTCCATGTGTCTGCACACAGAAGGGGTTCTCGACTGTCACATCCTCCATGTGTCTGCACACAGAAGGGGTTCTCAGCTGTCATCCTCCATGTGTCTGCACACAGAAGGGGTTCTCAGCTGTCATCCTCCATGTGTCTGCACACAGAAGGGGTTCTCGACTGTCACATCCTCCATGTGTCTGCTCACAGAAAAGTTTCTCCTCCATGCGTCTGCACACAGAAGGGGTTCTCAGCTGTCACATCCTCCATGCGTCTGCACACAGAAGGGGTTCATCTCGGCTTTCATCCTCCATGTGTCTGCGCACAGAAGGGGTTCTCAGCTGTCATTAGGGTTACCAACTCATCCCTTTAAAACAGAACACATATTAATTGCACAGGTTCTGAGGCTAATTTAATGCAAAGAAGGCACCAAGTGAGTTTAATTACCTCCTTAATCAGCCACAGAACCCGTGTAATTAATATGTGTTCTGTTTTAAAGGGATGAGTTGGCAACCCTAGCTGTCATCCTCCATGTGTCTGCACACAGAAGGGGTTCTCTCGACTGTCATCCTCCATGTTTCGGCACACAGAAAAGTTTCTCCTCCATGCGTCTGCGCAGAGAAGTTGTGGGAAGAGTTCCCCACTATGAGCGCTCACGCCCCTCCCGGTGTTCTGTGCCGGCACCATGTGACCTGCGCGCTGACGTCACGCGGCCGACGTTGACAGGAAGGAAGTGGTGTGAGTGAGGCGCTCGGTGTCATGTCTGGTCTGGGGGTGTCGAGTTTGTTCTCCGGTCCGGAGGTTCTGGAGGACTCGTCTCACGCCTCGTCTCTTCTAGCTCAGCTGAAATCGTTCTATGACTCGCAGCTGCTGTGCGATGTCACCCTCCGTGTGCTGGGAGGGGGCCCCGAGGAGCCGGAGAGTAGCCGGAGCTTCCTATGTAACCGTAATGTACTGTCTGCGGCCTGCCCGTACTTTAAGAGCATGTTCACCGGGGGGCTGTATGAGAGCAAGCAGCAGGAGGTCACCCTGCATGACGTCAGCCCAGAGTCCATGGCCCTAATCATTGACTACTGCTATACAGGCCGAGTCACCGTCACCGAGGGAAACGTCCAGCGCCTCTACGCCGCTGCCGACATGCTGCAGCTGGAGTACGTACGGCAAGCCTGTGCCAACTACCTCGCCCGCCGCCTCGACCTTCACAACTGTGCCAGTATCCTCCGCTTCGCGGATGCCTTTGACCACCCCGAGCTTAGGTTGCGCTCCCTCGCCTTCATGGCACGCCACTTTGAGCAGCTCGCCCTTGGGGAAGAACTTTGTGAGCTGAGCTTGGCCCAGCTGAAAGCGGTCCTGAGCATGGACAACCTGGACGTGGGCAGCGAGAGAGTGGTGTGCAACGCCGCCCTGCGCTGGCTGGAGGCCAATCCCAAGGAGGCGACTGATGGGTGCCAGGAGGTCCTGGCCTGTGTCCGATGGCAGCACTTCACAGAGAAGGACCATGTGTATCTGGAGGGCCTCAGGGCCAAGCCATTGGTGCGCAAACAGTGCTTGCACTATCTGGACTCCATCCTACCAGGCAAGGAGGATAAACACGCCGCCTGCATGCTACCGTGCCAGGAGAGTAGTCCGCTCCGCAGAATCGGCATGATAGCCAAGGAAATGGTCATCTTCTTTGGTCACCGTAAGGAGCCCTTCTTGTGCTATGACCCTTACTCAGGGGACATTTACACCATGCCTTCTCCACTGACCAACCTAGCGCATGGCAAAGCAGTGACCTCATCTGCTGTATGCGTCTCCCCAGAGAATGACTTGTACTTGGCCACTCAACCTATGAAGCAGCTTTGGGTTTACAGCCCCGTCCAGAACAGCTGGCAACTCCTAGCAGAAAGGCTGCTGTGCCGAGAAGGTATGGATGTGGCTTACCTCAATGGTTACGTCTATATTGTAGGCGGACGTGACCCATCGACCGGTGCCAAGATCAAAGATGTGGAATGCTACAGCGTGCAGAGGAATCAGTGGGCGCTGGTTGCTCCGGTGCCTCACTCTTTTTATGCCTTTGAACTGGTGACCTGTAATGACCATTTGTACGCTATCAGTAACAAAAGAATGTTATGCTATGACCCTTCATGTAACCAGTGGCTCAACTGTGCCTCTTTAAAGAGATGCGACTTCCAGGAAGCCTGTGTCTTCAATGACGAAATCTACTGCATATGTGACATTCCTTTGGTGAAGGCCTACAACCCAGCCAGGGGAGAGTGGCGACGGATCAGCCCCATACCCGCTGAAGGGAACACCAACAATTACCAGATTGTAAAACATGGTTCCAAACTTCTGCTTATCACTACTACCATTGTTCAGTGGAAGAAGAACCGTGTGACTGTTCATGAGTATGATTTGACCAACGATCGCTGGGTGAACATCGGCACCATGTTAGGTCTTCTTCATTATGACACAGGCTTCATTTCCCTTTCTGCCCGTGTCTACCCATCTTGCTTGGAGCCAGGGCAAAGCTTCATCACCGAGGAGGAAGACGTACGCAGCGAGTCGAGTACCGATTGGATGGATGGCTTTAGCGAGTTGGACTCTGAATCAGACAGCCTCAGCTCGTTTTCAGAGGATGAGTGGCCAAGGGTGGCAGTGGTAAGGCCACCACGGTTATATATTGATGACTCTTTCTAATCCCAAATAGAAGAAGCAATATTTATATTTCCTATCAAAGCTCCTACGTGCCGCGGGGTAAAGGGTTTGCGTATGAAAGAGAAAACATGCTGAGATGCTGCACTACTTGAAATGATAACTTGTAACACTTCCTCAAACTTCTACATCATCCACTGGGTGCCCTGTGTTTTGTGTACATTTCCTTTGCTTCCTTTGTTAAACATTACACTGTGACCGTTTTTGTTCTAGATTAGAAACATTTGTTTGACCAAAATGAAAACTTTTTTTTGAAGTATAGATTATTATTAACATTACTCATGGTCATGTCTAATTTTTTGGGCATTTCAGGACATTGAACATGTTCTTTTTTGCTTGTCAAATAATTTTAAGTAGGTTTTATTTATTTTTTCAAACTTTTGAGATAAACAGTGTTAAAAATTTATGTTGACAAATTAGAAAATGTTCTTTTTTTTTTTTTTTTTTGGGAGAGGGGAGCACAATTTGTCCTACAACTTCATAGCAATAAAAACAAGGATTGACGGAATTATACATGTTGTGGCTAATATGGCCTCCAACAACCGCCAAAACCAAAGCCTTTTGTCATATACTAACTCTTGTATGTACCTAATGCAAGTCAACAAACATGCAAAATCGAGGGATCTTTTAATAACTTTCACTGGTTGGATTTCATCTGCCCAAGCTTCCAGTCTCTGGAATTATACTTTTCTAAATAGGTTGAGCTGCTTAAAAGATGAGCATACCCAGAAGGTCTATTTTAGTTATGTTTGGACTGTGTTGGGTAGATATGTCGTCTTCTCTTTTTTTTTTTTCAGGGACAACATGGATTAGGTACCTGCCTGTATGTTGTACCCTACTGTATTTTTCATGACTTAAAGCATGACTTCACCCTATAAAAAAAAAAAAAAAAATTGGGCATAGTTGCGCGAGCTACAGTATGCCTGTCTTAATTTTTTTTATCCCCGTACTCACTGTGTAATCTTACATAGAAGATTCCGAGGAATGGGCGTTCCAATCCAGACGGAAGGTGATTGACGGCTGGCTCTGGCGCGTCACGCTTCTCCGGAAATAGCCGAAATAGGCTTGGCTCTTCGCGGCGCCTGCGCATAGTCTGTGCGCAGGCGCCGTGAAGAGCCGAGACCTACTCCGGCTGTCTTCGGGGAGCGTGACGTGCCAGAGCCGGCCGTCAATCACCCTCCCTCTTAAAAGGAACGCCCATTCCCCGCGGGCAGTCGAAATCTTCTATGTACGATTACACAGTGAGTACGGGGATAAAAAAATTAAGACAGGCATACTGTAGCTCGCGCTACTATGCCTAATTTTATGCTAAAAAGTTGTTCTGCAGGGTGAACCACCGCTTTAAAATACATGTAAAATCCAACTGTATAAAAAAAGCCGATTCTATGGGAGTTTTGCCTGTAGAAGCAGCTTAGTGTTATCCTATGCATTAATGCACATTAGAATGTTTATAGGCATATTTGAAGCTCAGCGTAGAGGCAGGGAAAAAAAAAGCCTGCTTTTGCGTTTTTGATTGGAGTCTTCTGGCAGAATGCAAAATGCTTTATATAAGGTTGTATTTTTTTTTTTCTGCCAAAAAGTTCTGGTATTTTTTTAAGACCCAGTGTGCACGAACCCTCAGGGCTCGTTCCCACCATACATGCATGAAAACTGATAGGAAAGCCATGCAGATTTCACTTGCAGAGACGTCAGTTTTCATGCGTATTTCAGTGAGACCCCTTTCACTGGGTCGGTTTGCAGGAGCTAGAACGCTAAAAATAGCGCCTGCAAGGCGACCTGAAACAGCCGCTGCTGTCTCTACAGTAGGGCCGAAACAACTAATTGATCGACAACTAATCGATTTATGAAAATTGTAATCGATTAATTTCATAATCGATTAATCGGCCAGTAACATAATGGGGTTAAAGAAACTAAAATTATCCCTTTTATAGTACAAAAAAGAAAATCGCTACTGTAAATATTTCACTGTCCCACAGTAAAAAAAAATAACCCTTTACAGTAGCAATTATTTGCTCTTTGTACTTATTTTTGTTTTTTTTAACACCATTATGTTACTAAACATCTCAGGCCGGGGTCTCACCTCTGTTTATTGCAGAAACACACTACAGTTCATTTACATGTTTTCGTATCGATGATTTTTTTTTCAGATGCTGCGTATTTGGAAAGGGCAAGGACTTTTTAAAGGCAAAACGGTGCTATTTTGTTTTTTTTTTGGTTTAATATACTTCAATGGAGAAGCTGCAGAAAAGCATGTAATGTGTTTTTGCTCCAATTTGTGTTTTGTAAACTGCCCAACAACAAATTGGCCCAAAAAAAATTTTTTTTTTTAAGGCTATTATCCGATTAATTGAAACAATAATCGGCCAACTAATCGATTATGAAAATAATCGTTAGTTGCAGCCCTACTCTCCAGTGTGAAAGACCCGAGGGCTTTCACACTGGAGCAGGGCGCTAGCAGGACGGTAAAAAAAAGTCCAGCTAGCAGCATCCTTGGAGAGGTGTGTATACCGCTCCTCCACTCCTCCTACCCATTGGAATCAATGGGGCACCGCGGGTGTATTGAGGTGAATGAGACAAATCCTGAATAGAAATGAACACATCTGCAAATCAGATGCATGCCCATAGAAGATAATGGGCCTGAATTCCCACCTGAGCCGCACCGCAATGCCTAGAAAAGGCACACATTTTTTTGGCAATGTGCAGTGCGAATGCATCGCACATATGTGAACCAGCCTCATTGAAAACAATGTATTTTATAATGTTATGCGAATTGGATGCAGTTTAAGCCGCAACCAATTCGCATAGGTGTGAATCCAGCCTCAAACTAATGTCAATGTGCATAACAACTCAGGCCCCTTTCACACTGGAGCGGCGGCAACAACTCACTGAAACGCAAATGAAAACTAAGGTAAACTGATGTGTCTGCAAGTTTTTCTATCAGTTTTCATGCACGCACGGTGTGAGCGAGCCGTCAAGGTCTCATGCACACTGGAGGTTTTTTCAACTGCTCCTAGGGAAGTCTGGTGATTTACAATGAAAAGGTCAGTTTGTCCAGACATTTAAGCGAGTTGTACAAATCCCCCCCCCAGTGCAGCTATTGTATTGTGACAGCCAGCGCCACCCGTTCTCAAATTACCCAAACAGTGCCTGCATTTGATTTGATGCAAGCGCTGATTGACAATTTCTGGCCCAGCATCTTTGCTGTCAGGTAAGAGGGTGCTGACAGAATAGGCCAAAATTTGCTCCATGTATGGCCAGCTTTAGTTATGGATGGGATATTTCAGGTTAATGTTATTAGGTTTAATCACACATGGAATTCTAGTGACTGTCCTATGCAGGGCCCATTCACACCACATGCGCTTTCTGTGTGCACATTTCATTGCAACACTCACTTTGATTTGTATCCATTGATTTTAACCACTTAAGGACCAGGCCTTTTTCTGACATTTGTTGTTAACAAGTTGAAAGCTGTATTTTTTTGCTAGAAAATTACTTAATCAGAGCTGCAGAGCTAGAGATTTCTGCAGCATATTTGGCAATTACAGAATCGCAGTATGCTTAAAATAAAAGTGGTTGGAGGGAAGCTTCAGAATGGCAAATATGTTCTTATTACAAATTATGTGAGCAGACTGCTGTTCCTTTTTGAAAGCCAGACATCGGTCCAGAAGGTCGGACCGTTTTTTGCTGCTACCAATGGCTTAGGTAAGCCGGGAAAATTAGTAGGAGGGGCACTTCTCACGCTGCCTATAAAAGTGATCCTGTGGCGAATATGCTGCCGTGATCTGCCGATATGGTTCCCCCCTTGACTGCCATTCGCCATTCAAACTGATGGAAATCACCAAACCTGATCAGCTGTAGCAACAGGTCCAGGGCGACGTGGAATTCGCTGTAAGTGGCCAGTCGGCCTCCTGGCTCTTTTTTTAACATCCTCCCAAGTCCACAGGGATGGTAAGGAATGAGCCTGGATGCCATGCATGCGCCATGTAAAGCTGATCAAGTTTGGAGATTTCCGTGGGCTTCATCTGCTTGCTTGCGCAGTTAAGCAGGGAACCATATCGATAGGGGAACTAGCTCGGCAAGACACCGGGACCACTTTTATCTGAAAGAGGATTGCCCACTGTGTAAAAATATACCAGGGTTATGGCAGCTAACATAAAAGTAATGACTTGTTTATACAGTGGGTGATCCAGAAGTGGTTAATAGAATACATATCTGTCAAAAAAAAGACAAGCATGAATAGTCAGTCCCCAAGTCTATGTGGCCAGCTGTCAAAATACAATGGTCGCAGCAAGAGATTCATCCATCTGCACTGTAGAGCATAGATGGGTGATGAATCTTCTAGATTTTTTTCATTCAGCCCACAGTTGTGTGTGGCCAACTTAAAGTGGATGTCAACCCTTTCCTATGACCAGTGAAGTGAACGGCCTCAGATGATACACAGAGATGAAACAAATCTCCCTACATAAGTTTTACTTGTACATCTTCCATTTTCATCTTTAAATTTACTGTTTAGAAAGTGCACATCCTGTTAGATTTTTTTTCTTTTTGTTTCCGCTGTGGGAGAGTTCTTTGGGCATATACTGTGTGACAGCTAATTGTAGGAAAGCTCCCCCTCCACATAGGCAGAGGAAGGAATGTGCAGAGCTTTGCTATGAAGAGACCAGTTCTTTGCTAATCTATTTATAGCACCCCCACCCCGACACAAATTTCTAGCTGCTTTTATCTCCTGTGTCGGAGAACTTTTCCTCATGATAACAGAGGAAGGGAGCAGCAGAAAGATACAAGACTTAGAGCTTTGGAGAGAGATAAGTAAACACTACAGATATGTGTCCAGGTCAAATTTAATGAATCAGGTTTTCTATCTACTTTAATACTTCTAAATGTTCCAGAGGTTTAGTCTTCCCAAGACTAATATTTTGGATGTACAGTAGGTAAAGTCTGGCAGGCTGACTTGGGCATTGGATTTCTACATATGTAGAGTACTCCAGCAAGAGGATCCTTATGTTCTATTTTCCGCAGATATTCCTTTTTGCATCTGACTACTTGTTCCCTTTCTCCTGTCCAGTCTCCAGAATAACGCAGGAACTCAAATGGATCTTTCAGTCTTTTATTGACAAGATATATATATAGAAGATGTTCCTGTGCTTTTTATTAATCTGTGCAGCAGGCGAGCAGAATGGTGTTGTGGTAATACCTGACTGATGGCCAGGTGGAGGTTTTCTTAAAAAATAAAATACATCAAGCTGGGTGTAAGCTTAGAGATAAACTATAGTTTATCTGTCCTCTGTAGCACCAGGATCCAGTGCTGCTCTGCATGTGGCTAGCTTGACTAGTGATGCACACGTGAAGTTATCTACTATATCTAGATTGCTGTAGGTTATCTCTGTGAGTTATAATCTGTATTTCTGACTTCTGAGTGCGCTTACCTCTGTCCCCTGGAGTAGCCTTAAGTGGGGGTACACACTGTAAGAAAATCAGGCGAACGTTCGTCCGATTTTTCTTGATGTTTCACAGTAAATTGGAACTGATGAACGAAAATTCATCCAAAAATTCTTCTACGTTTAGTGTTTCTGATCATGCTCAATCTTTCTTTTTTGATTTTTCTTGTATTAAAAAATCATATGAAAACGGTACACATTAACCCAAAAGGTTTTTTTTGTTTCCGCACAAGAAATTTTGGAGTTTGTCCCTTCGAGAATGTTCGCCTGATTTTCTTATAGTGTGTATGATGACAGCTCATACACACTATAAAAATCGGGTAAACATTTTCGTATAGTGTGTAGACAAGTTTCCACAGTCGATTCCTTCGAGAATTTTCGTATGAAAATTCGGGAACAAATTACGAAATTGTTCTCATGTGGGAACACAACGAATGATTTTTGCTTAATGTGTACCGTTTTTGTACAAGAAAAGTCAGAAAAGAAAGACTGAGCATGATCAGAAACCATAAACAACAACAAAAGCCTTTGTCGTATGAAAATTTTCGGAAAAGCTCCCTCCTTTAGAGTTTCCATTAGCATTTTGTGCATCCTAGGTGCCACATCCTCCATATATTGTCTGTAAATTGCTGGTGAGAAACCATCCACCCCCAGTGTCTCTTTTTTTTTTGATAAATCTTTTTTTATTGCATTTTCGAACAATAAACAACACCAAATCAAACAAACATTAAAAAGAAAAAAAAAAATTCACATCGACTGGTATATAGACAGCATGTCAGATAGTGCTTAACAAGTCTCCGTATTTATAGTATGTAATATGAACAACTCATGACATGTACATGTGCATTTGAGCCACAGTTTGATATCGAGTATGCCAGACACCTCCTCCAACACCAGAAACAGCTATTCCCCGATCACCCCCGGTGTCTTGCCCGATTGCAAAGAGCTTAATGCTTGCTGGACCTCCTCCAACGTCTAAACATCCATCTTAAACACATTAATTTTTTATTTATTTTTTGCTTTAAAAAAAAAAAATGCTGATACAATAACAGAGGAGAGTTCAGGGGCTGTTGGAAAAAAAACACCCAACTGCTCCTAAGGTACACATTGAGCTCCATGCTAGTCTCTCTTTTCCAATGTGCAAAAATTCCTGATAAGACCCCTTTCACAGAAGCGGTTTTCAGGCGTTTTAGCACTAGAAATAGCGCCTGAAAACCGCCTCCTATTCATTTCAGTGTGACTAGGAAAAGTCCTGCAAGCAGCATCGTTGGGGCGGTTTGGGAGCGTTGTGTTTAGCACTCCCAAAACGCTCTGCCCATTGAAATGAATAAGCAGCGCTTCCAAAGCGCCGCAACACGGGCGCTTATAACCCCTTCTTTGGGGTTAAAAGTGCCCCGCTAGAGGCCGAAAAGCACTGCTAAAACATGGCCCCAGTGTGAAAGGGGTCTAATTCGTATGTCAGGAGATTGTGGTTCGGCTCTCAATGGATCCAGTTCATACATCTCCTGGGGTGGCTGAGGTGTGAATTACACAGGAGTCCTGTGCGTCTTCTGGTCCGTTTCAAGTCCGAATTCAGCCAAAAATTCGGACTGAAATGGCGAACAGGGACACACCAGACTTCTGCTGTGAGCCGCTCCGCCCCGCAGTGTGAACCCAGCCTAGGTAGATCTTCAGTCTAATTCTTGTACAACTTTACGTTTGGGAAAGGTTTGCAATATCTGTTTTTTTTTCTGTCCACAACAATGGGAAACCTTCCCAACGTGAACACAGAAAGCATTAAAAACCTGGCAAGTATTATAACGGCTTTATCCATTTATGTATAGCAAGCTTGCATAGAGGGAGTACTGAAACTTCTATTGCGGATCCTTCTGGTTCTCTTATGCTGAGCCATATTTCTCACAATACAGGTTTTCTTTAAAGTCCAATTCCAGAAATGAGAAAGTGCCAGGGCTTAACACTTGTTATACCTGGGGTGTCAGAATAGGACAAATGACCTTTGTTCTTGCACTAGCACTGCAACTGGTTTCCTGCAGCTTCTTTGCTCAGCCACCGTTTCATTCTCACCTCCCTGTCCTGTAAAATTAAAGGGTAACAGCCCTGCATTGTATAGTATATGATGACACTGAGGCAGGTAGGCCTGTAAATGAAAGTATATAGTGGATTTTTTTAAGTTTTACAGTATGGAAGGTTTAAAGCCCCTTGCAGTCTCTGTGCTGTTGCAAAGATGTCCCTTTCCTGGAGCCACTACAAAATCTAATGCCGCGTACACACGATCGGAAATTCCGACAAGAAAACTGTGGGTTTTTTTCAGACGGAATTTTGGCTCAAACTTGACACAAAATTCCGTCCGTCAAGAACGCGGTGACGCACACTACGACGAGCCGGGAAAAATTAAAGGATCACTAAAGGAATTTTTTTTTTTTTTAGCTAAATAGCTTCCTTTACCTTACTGCAGTACTGGTTTCATGTCCTCATTGTTCGCTTTTGCTTTGATGTTGCTGTAATTCTGCTCTGATCTCCACACTTCCTGCTTGTCTGGCTCCTTATGAAAAATCTCATGGCAGCTTTTCACTGTGGTCCAAGCTGTGTGTCTAAAACTCAGAACCAATCAGATTCATTTTAAAAACAAAACACTGCCCTGGATTTGTTTGTTTTGTTCAGTGTCTCTCTCTACTTCACAGAAACATGAAACCAGTTTAAAAACAAAAGTGAAACTAATTTAATCAATTTTTAATCATTTTTAAAAGGAATCAGTTAACTTTTATGTCTCTATACCCTGTAAACAGTCATTTAAGCAAAAAAATGTTTTTCCTTTAGTGACCCTTTAAGTTCAATGATTCCGAGCATGCGTGTTTTTTTGTGCGTCGGAATTGCATACAGACGATCGGAATTTCCGACAATAACTTTTCCCGTCAAAATTTGAGAATCGGCTCTCAAATTTTTGCTGTCGGAATTTCCGACAGAAAAAGTCTGATGGGGCCTACACACGGTCGGAATTTCCGACCAAAAGCTCACATCGAACTTTTCTTGTCAGAATTTCCGATCGTGTGTATGCGGCATTAGAGGAAATCTCTACAGTGAGGGGAATTCTAGATTAAAGGATCACTAAAGGAAAACATTTTTTTTGCTGAAATGACTGTTTACAGGGTATAGAGACATACAAGTTAACTGATTCCTTTTAAAAATGATTAAAAATAGATTTAATTCAATCATATAATGTGCCTGTAGTTTCAATTTCGTTTTTAAACTGGCTTCATGTTTCTGTGAAGTAAAGAGACACACAGAACAAAAACAAACAAATCTAGGGCAGTGTTTTGTTTTTAAAATGAATCTGATTGGTTCTGTTAAGTTTTAGACACACAGTAATGACAGCTTAGACCATCGTGAAAAGCTCCCAGTATGATGCTTATAAGGAAACAGGCAACCAGGAAGTGTGGAGATCACAGCAGTTTTACAGCTACTTCAAAGCAAAAACATGAAACCAGTACTGCAGTAAGGTAAAGGAAGCTATTTAGCTAAAAAAAAAAAAATTCCTTTAGTGATCCTTTAAGTGTCTGTCTTAGAAGATTTACCACCATATTTTGTTCTGGTGACAACATTTTAAATTTCCTACCACTATGTGCCACAGTAAAGGTAGGTACACATTTTAAGGAAATCGGGCAAACGATCATCCTAGTTGGTTCACAGCAAGTTAGAACCGAGGAAGGAAATAATGTCCGAAAATTCTCCTGTAACAGAGGCTCTTTTTTTTTCTCTCTATTGTTTCTGATCATGCGCAGTCTGTTGTTTCTGATTTTTCTCTTACAAAAACGTTACACATTATACAAAAATTGTTCATTCTGTTCCCGTACAAGAAAACTTCTGGGGTTTGAGCCTTCGGAAATCTTAGTTTGGAAGGTCAGAATCAGCTGTCGAAAGTTGTGTACACACTATCAGAAAATTGTATGATTGTTCTTAGGAAGAAAATGTTCTCACTGTGGGGAGACTGACAGCAATGAAAGCCATGTGCCTGCATTGCATAGAGAAGTAAAGAGACAGTTATGACATCACTGGGTCTAAAATAAGATATGGAATGAAAACAGGTCTTATTTAAAAATGTTATTAGCATTGTGATAAAAGGAAAAGTAGGAATCGTGAAACACAATACATGAACATTAAACTTCAGCTTTAAAAGAGCATTCCAGGTTAACTGGCACTTTAATTATTTTGTTTGGGCCTAGCTTAGGCTGTCATATACTTTGTCATATACTTTGTCATATACTTTGGTCACTTTTACTATGTACAGGAAGTGGATCATGTTATGATCTCCACCTCAGCCAATCTGAGGAAGCCTTGTAGTCATAAAAAAATAGAAGGCTTCCCCTATATGGCAGAGATGCGGTACAACCAACTTTCTCTATATCTAAAGCCCCATACACACGGTCACACTTTTTGCCAACCAACTTCAAAATCTGCAAGTTTTCTAATTTGTCTGACCGTGTGTACGCTCCATCAGACCAACTTTTTCGTGTTTCATCCAACAAAAAGTTGGGTCTGCAAACGGACCAACTTTTCGGCAACAAAAGTCCGATGGTGCCTTGTCTGACTGTGTGTACAGCAATCCAACCAACTTTTGGACAAAGTGCATATACACATGCTCAGAACCAATGTTAAAAGCAACAAACAATAGCAGAAGTTAACCAAAGGGTGGCGGTAAAGAGCAGAAAATAGCAAAAAAAACACGTGATCTTAGGAAAGTTTTAGAAAAGTTTGCAGAAAAGTCTGACTGTGTGTATGCTATGGGTGTAGCCGGACAAATCAATTAGGAAAAAAATCCAAGGGAAATTTTGTTGGATGTCTGACTGTGTGTATGAGCCTTTACTGTAGCAACGATGTATCCTGACCTAGGCCAACAAGGCCCAGGCCTAGGGCAGCACTTTGCTGGGGGGCAGCAGGGAAAGAGTCCCCACCGGCTTGCGCTACACTATTAGTGTAGCGCCAGTCTTATGGGGTGGACTGGGCTGAGAGGAAAATTAGTCGAGCGCTCCCATAGTCTAGTGCTGCTTCTAATTTTGACTGTCCTATCATCCTCTACCAGGGGAGGGTTATAGCTCCTGTCAGTTTATTTTTTTACCATCCCTGTCCCATTGCAGAGATTTCCTTTCACTTCCTGCCCCATAGCCAGACAGGAAGTGAGAGGAAATCTATGCAAATTAGGGCAATTCATTCTCCCCCCCCCCCCCCCAGGCCCTCAGAACTAGTGTCCCCACTCGAAAAAAAATCAGGGGTGTGGCCTTGACAGAAAGGGGTGGGTCATATTTAAATTAGGGGGTGCACGAGTTTAGTCAGGCCTAGGGCACCACAAAACCTAAATACACTACTGGACTGTAATGGGGGAAGTGTTTGGCATTGCTGCCAGAACATAGCACAAGCTATTCCAGTAGCCAAAATCACCAATTTGAAGGGAAATGTTTATTCAAAGTAGAAATCCTATTTTGTTCTAAGAGGCTGGTTCACTTCTGTAGTTAAATGCATTTTTAAAGGGGAAACTATAGGGACCTATTCACACCTAAGCTTGTGTGTTACCATGCGTGCCTGTATCACTGTGGCTACCAATATCCTTATTTGTAATGACTCTGGCCCCTTTCATGCAGGTGGTTTATCTTTTTATTATTTTTTGACCAAAACAGACAGCAATACATGCTTATGGGTCCACCTACATCTGCCCACCTCTGGGTTCCCTTTAGGTCAATCGGACCAAACTGAAAAGGTTTGTGTTCAGGTCCACTATTACTGAATGAAGTAAAGGTTGGCAGCTATAGGTGGGCACAAGTCTGCTCACAGCCATAGGCATTGCATGGGAAAATTGGATATAGTCAACACAAATGTAATAGCCATATTGTTCTAATCTGACCCAGGAAGGCATCCATCCAGAATGTTCCTGCTGACAATGAATGGACAGCGTTTGTGTGAAAGGGCCAATGATTGTTGCATTTACACTGATCCTTAGGCCTACCCTTTCAAGTTCTTTTAACATTTTTGTGGTGGGGTTGTGCCTGAACTGCATTGGTTAACTGCTCGTTTTGTCCAGGGGTGCAAGGAAAAGCTATACTTACCTGATCCTTTGGAAAACCACGCTCCCCCTCGACCAGCGGTGGACTGTTCCTGCTGTCCTCACGTCCAGAGGTGATCTATGGGTGCGATGACATCAGGAACAGTCCATTTACAAGACTGCTAGTTTGCGGGTGGGGGGTAGGAACAGTGGGGATTGGTCTTGCGCTCACAGGAGTGGCAGATTAGGTAAGTATATCTACGCTCTACAACCCCCCTAGACAAAAACGAGCAGTTAACCCATGCAGTACCGGGACATCCCCACTGCATCGGGAAATACAACTTTTTCCTTGAGCTCTTCTTGTCGGAAACCTTTCTTGAGTGAAACAGAGGCTGGCATTGCTGATATTGGCTCATTTTGGCAGTTATACTGGCCCTCTTCACTAATTTGAGTCACTACATAGAACAAGTATGCAAATGAGGACTTTGTCCTTCAGTGACTCAGAGAACACTGAAGGCAGAGGATTAGGTTATTGGGTAAGTACCATTTATTTTTAGAAGAAGGTCAACAATGGCAGCCCCATATTTCTCAGAAAAGGTTTACTTTAAAGCTGAACTCCAGGGAAATGGAATATCCTCCATGCAGTGGGGCTGCTCCTGCAGCGCATGGGTTAAATGCTTGTTTTGGGGAAACTAGGGAAAAAACTGTTTCACTTACCCACCCGATCTTTTGCTCCCCTTTACTGCTAGGCTGGTTCCCTTACTTTGTTGGTCGCAGGTCCTGTGATGTCATCAAGTACAATGCAGAGCCCGTAGTATGCTGAGGGACAGTCCATTACTGAAGCGCAGGGGAGTAGAGGAAAGTGCGGGCTGGCAGGTGAACGGGTATGTAAAACTGCGTTTTCTGGTACCCTAGACCTAGATGAGTATTTAACCCTTGCATGAAAGGCAGCCTCACCCTAAATGAAAATGTTTTCTATTTCCCTAGAGCAGGGGTGTCAAACTCAATTTCATCGTGGGCCACATCAGCATTATGATTGTTCTCAAAAGGGCGGGTTGTATCTGTAAGATTAGATGTGCAGCGCATTCCCTCCCTTACATTAGATGACAAGAGCCACCCCACCATCAGAGGTTGAGTCTCCCACTCTCCCTTACATCACAGTGCACCCCCCTTACCTTATGCTGCTGCTGGGAAGAAGCTGGATGCATTGCTTGAAAGCAGAAAGTAAGGGTCTGGAGGAGGACCAGAGGAGGGCTGGAGATCTCCTGAAATGGCCTGGAGGGCCGGATTTGGCCCGCGGGCCTTGTGTTTGACATAGGGTGACCACACATTTCCAAACTGCCATTCAGGGACACCCCCCCTTCCTAAAAAAAGATAACTTTTTATAAAAAAAAAAAATTGTGACCCCCCCCCCCCATAGTTTTCACTGGTTCATCCTGGGACCTGTAGTTATTCACTAGTTGGGGGGGGGGGGGGTCACATCTTTAGCTCTGAGGGGTTCATGGTGGGACCTGTAGTCCTTCACTTTTGGAGGTCACATTCCCCCCAAAAGTGAAGGACTACAAGTCTCATCATGAACTCCTAATATCTAAAGATGTGACCCCCCCCCCTCAATTTGAAGGACTACAACACCCAGAATTTAAACCCCTGAGATCTAAGGGTGTGATCCCATAGATTTCACAGGTTTATGCTGGGACCTGTAGTTCTTCACTATTTGGGGGGCAGGGGGTCTCACATCTTCAGCTCATGCTGGGACCTGTAGTCCTTAACTTTGGGGAGGTCACACCCCCCCCCCCCCAAAGCAAAGGACTACCAATCCCAGCATGAACCGATGATATCTAAAGATGTGACCCACCCCCAATTTTCAAACTCCCAGCATGAACCTGTGAGATCTAAGGGTGTGACCCCCATAGATTTCACAGATCTATGCTGGGACCTGTAGTTCTTCACTAGTTTGGGGGGGGGGGGTCACATCTTAAGCTCTGAGGGGTTCATGCTGGGACCTGTC